>NC_135750.1:37135000-38575000 GCF_041903045.1 Epinephelus lanceolatus
AAATTAAATAACAGGGACGGACCTCTCTACTCTTATAATGAGTTTCTAGCAGAATACAATGTTCCTGTGTCACCTGGAGACTTTGCAAAATTCTTTGGAGCAATCCCTTCTGGTGTTTGCATGTTATCTAGATCTCAACCAAGAGTGGAAACCCAACAATGATCCCTGTTATCCTTGACTGACACTCCAATTGGTAAAATCTATCTATCCTGTGACCATGGTAAAAACAATAGATTGATAAGATTCCTGTTTAAAAGGGATGCCATTACAGTTCTCACACTGGAATAAATCCATGGAACATATTGACTGGAAAAAGGTCTGGCTCCTTCCCAACCAATACCTTTTGACCAACAAAGTTAGAGAAATTTCATTTAAAATAATTCATAGGTTTTATCCATCTAATGATTATATTGTAAAAATATTTAAAAGAGACATAGATGTGAAATGCACTTTTTGTTCTGTAAATATTGAAACTGTTACTCATTTATTTTGGCACTGCCCCATTGTCAAAGCCTCTGGAGTGATATCTGTAATTTTATTGCGAAAAATATTGAAAAAGAATTTAAGCTGTTTTGGAGGGATGTGCTGTTTGGACTTTTTGACTTTAACAGAAATACGGCAAAACCCAATGAAACATTTATTATTAATCGTATCATACTTTTGGAAAGATTTCACATTCACAAATGTAAGTTTACACATAGAAAACCTCCTTTTGTTGCTTTCTACAGTGAGTTCAAGCAGTACATTGATTCCATTAAATTTTCCCTTAATCAAAAGGCAATCAAAACCATTAATAGCCTACTTGTGATCATTTTAATATTTTCTTGTAAACTCTTATCCCCCCGACATATGTGATATATGACGTATATGTGTAGTGTTGAAGATTTGCATTCTGTAAACTTCCTATGTGTTAAATAAAGTTTTGGGGAAAAAAAACGAGAGCTGCTCATTTCCTATCTGACATGATGAAGAGACGCTACAGCACTAAAGAGGCGCTAGAAATGATCGTGGAGCCCGATCCAGAGCCCGTGGAACACAACGATCTAACCTCCGAATCGGACACCGACACAGCTGAAGAGGATGAGGAGTACCTCCCGGCGGCTGGCTCATCCTCCACCAGCTCCCCCGACTTATCTGACGGTGGGGAAGGGGAGACACCACCGGACCTGTCCTGGAGATCCAAAAACGGGGAGATCCAGTGGGCAGCCACAAACTCGGAGACCCTACAGTTTAACCCTTCGGGCACAGGGATTACGCACGGACCCACCCGCTACGCCGTGGCCAGAGTTGGTGAAGTGATAGACAGTTTTGATTTATTTTTCACCCCGGAGGTCACGAAACGTGTCCTAGATTACACCAACCTGCATGGGAGAAGGACGGTCCCGGACTGGAAGGACCTCGATGCCACCACCGTGCGGGCTTACTTTGGACTGCTTCTGCTGG
Source organism: Epinephelus lanceolatus (assembly GCF_041903045.1). NCBI lineage: Eukaryota > Metazoa > Chordata > Actinopteri > Perciformes > Serranidae > Epinephelus > Epinephelus lanceolatus. The sequence continues at coordinate 37,136,444 of NC_135750.1, forward strand.
CCGGCGTGTATCGGTCCCGCGGTGAAGCAACCCGCAGCCTGTGGAATGAGCAGACGGGCCGGCACATCTTCAGGGCGACCATGTCGGCCAAAACGTTTGGATTGATAAGCCGAATCCTGCGTTTTGACGACCGGCTGTCCAAACCGCGGCGCCGGGGAGCAGACAAGCTTGCTGCGGTCCGGGAAATCTGGGATCTGTGGACCAGCCGGCTCCCCCTGATGTTTAATCCAGGTGTGGACATCTGTGTGGATGAGCAGCTCGTGCCATATCGGGGACGCTGCGAATTCAGGCAATACATGCCCATGAAGCCGGCCAGGTATGGCCTCAAAATGTGGGTCACCTGTGACGTACAAACGTCATATGCATGGAGGGTGTCTGTTTACACCGGCAGAGAAGCTGGTGCGCCGGCAGAACGAAACCAAGGACGGAGGGTCGTGTTGGAGATGACGGAGGGGCTGAGAGGGGTGACTGTGACATGCGACAATTTCTTTTCCTCCTTCGGCCTGGCAGAGGAGCTGCTCCGCAGAAAGATCGCCATGGTTGGCACCATGCGTAAAAGCCGACCAGAGCTTCCCCCTGAGCTCCTGAGGGTACGGAAGAGAGAGGTCCTCTCCTCCATCTTCGCATTCACCCAAACTCACACCCTGGTGTCCTACATCCCAAAGCGGGGCAAAAACGTTGTCTTGCTCAGCACCAAACACCGGGCGCCGGAGATCAGCGGCGAGAAGAAAAGGAAGCCCCAGATCATACTGGACTATAACTGCTGCAAAGGAGGAGTGGATACCATGGATGAGGTATTTTAACGCAATCCATAAACATGTTTTTTCGAAATTTATATGCTTGTCTAGATGTTTACTATTCAGCATTTCTTAGAAATGAAAACATTTTTCATCATCGTTGTCTCTGTCTTTGATTTGCAGATGATCTCTACATACAGCTGCAGGAGGAGGACCAGACGGTGGCCCTTGGCTCTTTTTTTTAACATGCTGGACATTAGTGCCCTCAACGCGTACATTGTGTGGACGGCCATTGATCCAGCATGGCACCGAGGAAAGTCCCACCGAAGGAGGCTGTTCCTGGAGGAGCTAGGGAAGAAACTGGTCAACCCCCAGATGGCCCGCAGGGAACGCCTCCCACTGACACCAGGCGCCCTCAGCCTCGTCCTGGAAGCTCAGGCTGGCACAGGCAACACCACCAGCACCAGCACCAGCACCACACCCACAACTCTCCGTGTGAGGAGGCAGTGTGCGGTCTGCCCCACACGGAGAGTTGTGTTCTGCACATGCAAGATCTGTAAGAAACATGTTTGCAAGGAGCATTATGGCACAGTTTGCAGCTCCTGCCTCCCCTGAACAGATCGTTCTGTTATGTTTATTTCGTTATTGTTATTCAAGTTATGGTTATAAATCTTGTTCTTGCTCTCTTTTGTGTTGTTCTAATAAATAAGTGAAAATGTTAAATGGGCAGTAGGTGAGGTTCTTTACAAAAGTAGATCATACTAATTTAGAATATTGAACAGCTTTATTTTGATTAGCACATTTTTGTGCAATTTGACAGTGCAAAAAAATGCATATAAATAAATGTCGCTGCTAATATTTCACATATAGCAGGCTGCAATCATCAAACCACAAATAATCAACTTTGCATGAAGTATGTTTTTTTAAAAAAAAATCATTTATTGTGTTTTTTAGACCATAAAACAAGGTTGCATCATGACAAAAACTTGGCAGTTTAAGGGTTGAAGATTATAAAACTTCACTAATATTTGATATGTATGTTTAGGACTGATGCTGATTTAAAGAATTAAAAAAGAAAACTTAAAAAAAAAATCATTTTTAATGTTTTTTTTTTATAGCTGGAGTTTTTATGAGGACATTTACGTAACTTTTTTTGAAGCCCACACAAGAAGGGCTCTGCCACCTTGCCATTGTCTCTCTCCTTTTTTTTTCTTCACTGTAGCACTATCAGAAAGTGCTTTTTAGCTATAGAGACGGAGCGCAACGCGTCATAATCTGAAAACCTGTAGTAAGGACTGTAAGGAAGTGGACTGAGGAGTCAGAGCTGGAGTTGCAATGTCTGCTTTGACTGCACAGATTGGAGTGTTTTTGAAGCTGCAGTTGCAGACCTCATTGAACTCACTGATACTGTGACATCTCACATCAGTTTTAATGAGGACGTGTATGCAGAGCAAGACCTTCTGCACATACAACAACAAACCCTTGTTCACACCAGAACTCAGGTGGCTGCCCCAGACCAAGGAGCAGGCCTACAGGAGCAAAGATCGGGCCCTGTACAAGCAGGCCAGGAACAAGCTGACAAAAGAGATAAGGGTAGCCAAGAGGGGCTACAGTGAGAAGCTAAAAAACAGCTTCTCAGCCAACAACCCTACGTCAGTTTGGAGAGGCCTGCAGGACATTACCAGCTACAGGAGACCATCCCCCCATTCTGTGAAAAACCTCAGACAAGCAGACAACCTGAACAGCTTCTACTGCGGGTTTGAAAATAACCTTTCCACACCTCACAACCACACAAAGGGAGGGACTATATCCTGTACCACCTCAACTCCCCAGGGACATATGCAAGGATCCTGTTTGTGGACTTCAGCTCAGCGTTCAACACCATCATCCCTGACATTCTCCACCAGAAGCTCATCCAGCTCATGGTGCCTGCCTCCATCTGTTAGTGGATTATCAGCTTCTTGACTGACAGGAGGCAGTGTGTGAGGCTGGGGAGCATCACATCCAGCTCTCGGTCCATCAGCACTGGCACCCCCCAGGGGTATGTCCTCTCCCCACGACGCTTCTCCCAGTATACCAACGTTTTTTTTATAGTTGTTAAATATCTTAGTGTTATGATTACTTTCATTTCTGGCATTCTATCATCATTGCGTTGGGTGGGAGGTGTAAGCACATCTCTAATGAATCACAAACATTATACCAGAGATAAGGAGATACCCCACCGTAGACTCCTGTCTCCTAAGTGGGCGTGGTTAGCTCTCCCTCCAATCAGAGCCTGTTCTCCCTCACCCTCACCACAGTTAGCTTACAAACAGTTATTTACCGCTAGTAATAAATAAAAAACGCCCAAGCTTTGTGCAGCAATAGGCTGCAATAATAGGAAGAATGTATTTTCATTCCACCTGCTTCTCGATCCGCATACACAGACATCCACAGAGCCTCTGTTCAACACGGTGGTGGGGAGGGGGGGGGGGGGGGGGGGGGGTTGAGGGAGAACAGGCTCTGATTGGAGGGACAGCTAACCACGCCCACTTAGGAGACAGGAAGAGTAACCGTTTTCTTAACATTGGATAAGCCTACAGTTGGGGATCTCCCTTCATCCAGTATCTCTGGTATCTCGCTTTATCCAATATCTCTGATTATACCTGCACCGTCTAATCTGTGGCATTTTATTAACTCACTTTCATCCAGTGTTTGGAGAATATTCTTTCTACCTCTTTGTTTTTTCACCATTTTCTCCTCTGCTTTAAAAACTTAAAAGTCCGCCGCCCTAGTCCTATAGTAGTTTTTCCATCTTAAGAGCTCTCTTAAGGGTTAAGATATTTTGTGAGTAACTTTTGTCTTTACAAGGAACTCGTCTTAACTGTAAGAGGAAATTCTGAAAAAAGACAGAATTCTCTCAGAATGTTGTCACTAGGAGCAACTCTTAATACTAAGAAGCTTTGTGAATACCTCCCTGGATTTAATAGCATTAAAATGCAGGGCAAATTTTCCCATCAGTGTTAGTCAATTTCAGAGCAAAAATTCAATGGCATCGCATCTCTCCAGGAACCACAGGCCTCATTCACCAGTCTTTCTTAAAAGGAAATTACTTCACCATTTTTCACAAAGATTCTGACACTCAGCAATGTTTTCTTATTTGGGATTTGTTTCCAGGTTAGAATTCAATCTACGCACACTCAAGAGCACACCTACTGATATGTAAGTGCTGACATGTTTGTGCAAATATGTTTGTTTTTGTGATATCTTCAATTCTACAGTTGTATGATACAATGAATTATAGGATTTAAAGCACAATAATAATTTCAGAATTTATCAAATTTTTAATGATTATTTAAATTATTGTACAAAGCATTATAGTGTTAAAAAAAACCACACTGACACTACACATCACACACTGCTTCAAGATGTTACAGATCATGTCCTGAGGAGGGAATGCAGCTTCCAGCACCATGTAGATCTATTTGTGAGAGTGACGCGGGCAAACCTTCCCTCCAATGGTCACTTTCTCTCTTCTCTGTTTGCCAACATTTTTGGGGGCATCAGATTTAAGATTGAACCTGTTTGGGGGTTGTTTTTTTTGTTGTTGTTTTTTTAACTTCATCACTTGTATTCACTGAATGATTAGTAACACAGTAGTAGCAGTAGCACATCATAAATTTGATGTAAACTTTTCTTAGGACCTTTCTCAGGAACAGAAAAAAAAACTTTTGGGATTTTTTGGATGAAAAGATTTTGGTGAATGACGCACAATTTTCTTGGTAGTCAGAATAATCCACCAAAAAACATAATCCCCATGAAGACTATTAAGCATCCTCAATGGATAATCCAGAGTAATAAAGACACTTTTTTCTAGAAAGAGATTTTGATTTTTTTGAAATTCATCAACCCAACCCTATAAACCTTGCCCCTGCTGTATAAACTTATCCTGTGCAAAACCTGACCTGTAGAAAGAAATGTGACAATAACAAAACAATAATTAAATATACCAACTTTGATTACAGACTTTGAGATGGAAATATCATTGTAACAGAAAAATATTTTAATTACCTCAGGTCAACCCTACAAACTATGTCTCTCTCTGGAGGAGGAAGAAGTGCAAGATGCTGAGCAGGCCCTGAATGAATGTGGTCTTCTTTTAAAGAAATGTATTTGCTGCAGATCCAAACACTACACACCAGTGATCTAAACCCAATTTCCTTGATCTGATTCAAATGGTCCTCACTGCAGTTCTGTCTGCCCCCTGTCTGTCCTTTCATATAAACATCTAATTACATTTTCTTACATTTGCCAATAACTCTCTGGATATGTATAGCCCAAGTAGTTCTCAGTCCACTAAACCAAATATTTTAAGTTTTTGAGTTCTTGACTATGTAACTTTTGATTAAGTGACCAAATTACTAATGCTCTTCACTGCCAAGAATAACATTTTCATTTAATCCACTAAAAATCGTATTCCCACTTAAATGACCACTCTTCTACTTTCCCAGTAGCCTCTTGTTACCTCCATTGGATTGAGTCCACATTTCCTCCTCTTTTCTTAATGACACCATTAATAAGCCCTCCTTCCACATCATGTGACAGGCCTACCTTCTCTACTTCAAAAACATTATTATACTTTCCCATCTCTATTTTATTTCATTTTATTTTATTTTTCATTTTATTTTATTTTATTTGTGGTTGATTTTCTTATATCTTATAATTTAATCACATAATCTTAATTCATAAGATCATGATTTTTTTTTTTTCTTTTTCACACCTGTACTCAGGTCTTATTTCTTCTTATTTCCCAGTTCAGTAGCTGGGCTTACTGTATTTCTACTCCTCCTGAATCCACTCTGATATTTTGATACATGTCCTTTTATTTCCTTTTATTAAATTTCAACCATAATTTACAGACATGGGATATTAAATCAATTTGTCAGTAATTCCCTGGATAAGTGCAATCTTTCCCTTTTTGGTTTGGTAGCCTACTGCTACTACTTATTCCTGGTTTTGTGGAAAAAATACTTCCACACTTTATGATTCAATTCATTGCGGCATGGTGATGTGGTCGTTAGCACTGTCGCCTCACAGCAAGAGGGTTCCAGGTTTGATCCCTGGCGTGGGAGCCCTTCTGTGCGGAGTTTGCATGTTCTCCCCGTGTCATCGTGGGTTCTCTCCGGGCACTCCGGCTTCCTCCCACAGTCCAAAGACATGCAGATTGAGGATAGGTTAATTGATAACTCTAAATTGTCCATAGGTGTGAATGTGAGCGTGAATGGTTGTCTGTCTCTATGTGTCAGCCCTGCGATAGTCTGGTGACCTGTCCAGGGTGTACCCTGCCTCTCGCCCAATGTCAGCTGGGATAGGCTCCAGCCCCCCCCGCGACCCTCAAGAGGATGAAGCGGTTAGAAGATGGATGGATGGATGATTCAATTCAAGTAAGATGTCTTTAGATTACTCACTACAACATTATATCATCTTAACAATTTTGGTCTTTGCCTGGTGAAGACATCCATGTTTTTCCAAGAGCGTGTTTAAGTTCTGCCTTTGTTGAAGAAATATTTTATTATTTGTTTCTTAATTTTGCAATAAAGGATTTTTGTACCTCTTTATCCATCCTTGCCATTACCCCATCTATTTACTTTAACAAAGGGGTGTACAAGCATCTCAGTTTTCTCTTCAATAGCTCCTGTAATTTTTTTTTGTAATTTTTTAACAACATTTTAAAAAAGAGAAAAGAAAAAAAAGACAGCAATAATACTAACAGTACTTGAAATATGTGCTTGTGTAATGCAGAATTAGCACAATATACAGAATAGTTATATTTTTTCTTTTGTCCCTCTTTCAGTGTTTTTTGCCTCCTTCTTATTGTTTTTGTTTGAGGAAAAAAAACAGAAATAAAAAAAACTGTATAGTGCACCCGTCTGCACACATACCTGCACATACATTCTGTACATACTGTATATGCACTCATACTCATACACATGCATATCTGTCCATCTCCAAACTCTGTAAGTAAACTTAACTACATACACTAGTAACTTCATCACTACATACATTCTTACTGATCCTATCAGGAGGGGATGAGGAAGAAGAAACAGTAGTGTATACAAAGTATGCTCTTAATGGGGTTATAACTTCGATCCAGATTATTCCAGATTTAAGGGAATTAGTTCTTTTGGATCCTTACAGAGAAAATGGCCCCTTTTCATTTTTAACAGTTTTCCTTACATTTGTTGTTTTAGCACACCACCACAGCCTATAGTTTTAGACTTAACTGCATTTTCACACTTCAACTCTTAGTTGGAATTGACTGAAGAAAATCCGAAAAGCCCCGAAAATCCTTTACATGACATTAATTCAACTTTTTGCATTTCAATGATTTCCTTACATGTATCCCACACAGCTCTATTACAAAACCATCTCATAACAAATTCTCTTAAAGGGACAGTTCACCCCCAAATCAAAAATACATGCTTTTCCCCTTAGTCTACCTGTAGGACTATTTATCAGTCTAGACTGTTTTGGTGTGAGTTGCCAAGGAGATATCGGCCACAGAGATGTCTGCCTGTCTCCAACATAATGGAACTAGATGGCACTCAGCTTGTGGTGCTCTAGTCACCAAAAAACACATTTGAAAGACTCGCAAGCAATGTCTATTTCCAGAAATCATGACCCGGTTACTCAAGATAATCCACAGACCTTGTTATGAGTAGTTTCATGTAGGAACCGCGGAACTACACCCACTAGCCGTATCAGAGTACAGAAGGACGTGTGCATCTACTCATGGAGGGGAGGCTTGTGTTAGTGGGTTGTCTAAATGTAGTATAATCTGTCAGCCAGCAGCAACAACCACATAATTGTCAGTTGACGAAACAAACAATGTCGTTCTACTGGGCAAAAGACAAGGTAGTTTTCCTAGTTGACAAATAATTGCCTATATAGACAGTAATGTTTATAATATAATTTTGTGTAAGCCTAAATGACATTCATTACATTTCTGTTTTATCAATCCCCAGTGACTTGCTTGTGTTTTGGAACTGACCCCAAAACACTCTAGACTGATAATATTCGATTTTGGGGTAAATTTTTCACTGTAGCGTAGTGCATCAATAGTGGTCGCCTCCTACTGTCATTTCCTTGACATTTTTCCCCATAAACTATTACCTAATTACCTGCCAAAGTTCACATAATGGTGTCGTGTTAGAAAAAAACGTTTTGTTAGAAATAATAGTAGGTTTCATTTTTACATTCATTGGCCAATAAATATGAAAAATATTTATCAGTTGAGCTGTATTATCTGGAAAGGTATTCCCATATCCCAGCTTTATCTGATGACCTGAATGCATCATAAGACGTGTCTCATTTCCCAGCTTCCTCTGCACTTCCTGCTTTCCACCGCAGAAGTGACAGACGGAACGAAAACAAAATGCGATAGTTTAACTTCGCCGATGAGCTGTGATCGATGACAGCGTCGTTATCGCTTCTCGGCGTATTTCACTGACAGCCTATTTAAATGTCATATATCTGTACCTGAGGCGCGTGTCAGTAATATAAAATTAACCATGCAGTTCTCTCCCACCAACGGAGATTTCACGTTCGTCTCCTCGACAGAGGCTGAAGGTAAGCTAATGCCAGCAGAGCTCCACTGCTAGCAGGCCCTACTAGAGACAACCACGTAACCAGTTTATGTGCTTTGATTTATGTCTCTTTTAGAAGCGCAATAGCCCTCGTAAATATTCATTCAGTGTAAAAATGGTGAGGGCCGACACTGTGCTGTTCGAGATAGCTCCTCTACTTATTTAAATGTGGCAGCTATCGATTAACGTTAGCTTTGCTAACTAAGTTTAGTACTGCTACGTGTCGTACACGAACGTAGCTAACAAACACCACTGCACAACTGGTTACTTCATTTGATATTGTTTATTGTACAGTGACGAGGCCATTTAAATAAGAGCTTAATGACACAAGCTACCTTTCAAATCATAGCACAATAGGAAGAATGACATTAAGTTAACGTTACACTCTTGTTTACAACTATTAATAGTGATTAATAACCTGTACTGTAATATGTAATGGGTATATTATACAGTGATAACAATATACTGAAAGTTAATGTACATCAGTGCAATTGAAGTGCATGATACTAAAAGCTGTAGAGTAGGGTGCAGAGTTGTCCTTGAATAACAAACAGGTTTTAACTGTACATTGGACACATGTGTAATATATGAATTATGGATGAATGAGGTATGGGTGGGGATCACCAGAGGCCCCAATGATATCATATTATCACAATACCCAGATAATGAAGCAATATTATAGAGATTTTAAACATGTAATGATATGCTGAGTATTGCAAGAACATGTACCACAAAACTTCAGTTAAAGTCCTAGTCCTTTTTACTAGCCCAGTGTAGCTACATATTTTGACAAGTTCTTTGGATGTATAAAGCAGGTTGTTGGTTACCTCAAATTTTGTGTCCATTCCTTGAATACCCTGCAAATTATTCATATTCATTTGGTCCTTAAGAGAAGAATCATAAGGGTTGTTCATAAAAAGTAATCCAAGTTGTGAGTATGATTTTAACAGAATAAAGTAGTGTTATGTCAGTATGCAAGGGTCCTACTGATGCGCTGTCTGTTTGACCTAGAGCAAATGAATGATTCGTAACTGATACATTATCCACAGCCTAATTTTAAACAAGTAATTCATACTGGTTCAAATAAACAATATGACTGTATTTCCTGATCTTTGCTGAGCAACAGTTTTGTGTGAAAGGAATTAAAGGTCTCTCCCATATAGATGCCACTGGATGCTGTCCAAGAAATACAGTCAGGTCCATAATTATTTGGACAATGATACAGTTGTCATCATTTTGGCTCTGTACACCACCACAATGGGTTTTAAATGAAACAATGAATACCTGCTTAAAGTGCAGACTCTCAGCTTTCATTTAAGGCTTTTTTCAAAAATGTAGTATGAACCGTGTAGGAAATACAACCATTTCTTCACACAGTCCCCCGACTTTAAGGGCTCATAAGTATTTGGACAAACTAACATAATCATCAATTAAACAGTCAGTTTTAATACTTGGTTGCAAATCCTTTACAGTCAATGACTGCCTGAAGTGTTGGACACATAGGCATCATCAGATGCTGGGTTTCTTCCCTGGTGATGCTCTGCCAGCCCTTTACTGCAGCCGTCTGCACTTCCTGCTTGTGTTTTGGGTGTTTTGCCCTCAGTTTTGGCTTCAGCAAGAGAAACGCATGCTCAATTGGATTCAGCTCAGATGATATGACTTGGCCGTTGCAGAACATTCCACTTCTTTGCCTTAAAAATGACTTTGGTTGCTTTTGCAATATGCTTCAGGTCATTGTCCATCTGCACTGTGACGCATCGTCCAATGAGTTTTGAAGCATTTGGTTGAATCTGAGCAGATAATGTAGCCCCAAACACTTCAGCTTTCATCCTGCTGCTCTTGTCAGCAGTCACATCATCAATAAATACAAGAGAACCAGTTCCACTGGCAGCCATACATGGCCATGACATAACAGTACCTCCACCATGCTTCACTGATGAGGTGGTGTGCTTTGGATCATGAGCAGTTCCTTCCCTTCTTCCTTCTCTTGTCTTCCCATCATTCTGGTAGTTGATCTTTGTTTTATCTGTCCATAGTATGCTGTTCCACAACTGTACAGGCTTTTTTGATGGTTTTTGACAAACTCTAATCTGGCCTTCCATTTTTAAGGCTAACCAATGGTTTGTATGATAATGGTTACCATTATCTGCTCAGATTCAACTAAATGCTTCAAAACTCATTGGACGATGCGTCACAGTGCAGATGGACAATGACCTGAAGCATATTGCAAAAGCAACCAAAGTCATTTTTAAGGCAAAGAAGTGGAATGTTCTGCAACGGCCAAGTCATATCATCTGAGCTGAATCCAATTGAGCATGCGTTTCTCTTGCTGAAGCCAAAACTGAGGGCAAAACACCCAAAACACAAGCAGGAAGTGCAGACAGCTGCAGTAAAGGGCTGGCAGAGCATCACCAGGGAAGAAACCCAGCATCTGATGATGCCTATGTGTCCAACACTTCAGGCAGTCATTGACTGTAAAGGATTTGCAACCAAGTATTAAAACTGACTGTTTAATTGATGATTATGTTAGTTTGTCCAAATACTTATGAGCCTTTGAAGTCGGGGGACTGTGTGAAGAAATGGTTGTAATTCCTACACGGTTCATACTACATTTTTGAAAAAAAGCCTTAAATGAAAGCTGAGAGTCTGCACTTTAAGCAGGTATTCATTGTTTCATTTAAAACCCATTGTGGTGGTGTACAGAGCCAAAATGATGACAACTGTATCATTGTCCAAATAATTATGGACCTGACTGTAGGTGTGTTGATTTTAGTGAATTAAATAAATAATTGCCTGAGCTATCAATGGAAGCTTTATGGCATTACAATACAGTGAGATGTATTAGCCTTTTTTTCCCAATTGTAAATTATTTCCCTAAAGGAAAACTTTATCAACTTTATCTAATAAGATCAAGTTCTCATTCTGTTTTTCTCACTTTGGCCATTTTTACTGCAGCAAAATGTATCCAGTGGATCAAAAAACAGTTAATTTTATTTATTAAAAAGTCTAGCAAAATTTTAATTTGTATTTGCAATACTACAAATCAATATTATAAGAACGGAAACTTTTTTTCTTTAACTTGAAAAACTAAGACAGGTAGTAACAAAGGTTACAGACAGACAACATGGAACAAAAATACAAAATTAAAAATGTACAGCTCTGAAATAAGCATTATAAAACACAAAATGAGATTACTACAAAGAAAAGCAAGAAAGTATGTTAATATTTGCTATAAATGAACTATAAAAATGCAAAAATTAATTACAAAGCCCAGCTAAGATACACCCTGACATTGGCATATAGATGATTGCATACAAAAATCCTGCAACAGTGCTTTGAAACAGCTGAAAGGAACCAGTGAGTGCAACTTTAATTCCTTCTGCAGAAGATTCCACATATAAGAAGCTGCATATTTGTCAAACTCCATACGTACCCTTGGTATAGACAATAAAAACATGTTTTGTGAATGGGGAGCATAGCTATTTTTAATTCTTTGCTTAATGTACATAATAGCTTCAGAGAGCTTCAACTACCATTTACTTTTATTGACAATTAAGCTGATTATTTCCTCAAATAGTTAATTATTTGTTTGGTCTATAAAACATGAAGAAATTGAAAACACCCCACTTAAATCTTCCAGGGTCCAAGAAGATGTCTTCAGATTGCCTTTGCTGTGCAACCAACAGGTCAAACCCAGGAAAAAAACAAGCTCTAGTTAGATTGATGTTTCTACCCTTATGTTCAATGATGATTACAAGGTACTGAGTGAGGTGATTGTTTCCATAAAAAGGAATGTATAAGGATTCCCCCAGTACAGTAAAATTTTGGGGGCTTACAAGAGATGGATTTGAAAAACTTGTAAATGTAAATCAGGAATGCCCCTTTAAGTCTGGCACCTTTTTCTCCAAAGCTCTTTTTTTTTGACACATTATGTCAATACAACTGTGTATTCATGCTGTGTGTTTGTGGTATTATGTCATACATCCTGGTACTACTGTATGTATTTCCTGTGCCACAGCAGTCTGTGATCAAACACTCAACTCTTAAAACAAACATGTTTTCCACAGAGCTCAGCGGCACCATCAGTGCCCCAGATATAAAGTTAAACATGGGCGGTGAGAGTGGTAAAGATCCATATGCCACCACCTTCCTGAGGCAGCGAGGCTATGGATGGCTGCTGGAAGTGGAGGAGGATGACAGTGAAGAGACCAAACCCCTTCTGTGAGTACATGTTGTCTTTCTTTTTAACTCGTGCTTTCATTTTATCAGATCTTTTTTTTTTTTCTCAGGTCTTGTATCAAATGTTGTCTGTATCCACTTTTGACGGCTGATCTCACACAGTCCTTTTAGTATTGCTATAAAATGTCTACACAGGAACAGGAACAACCTTAGTGCATTTAAATTGATCATACATCTCTAAGGTACAGTTACTGTGCACACTGGTATACTGAGGATATCCTCACCGCCTGCTAAGCTTTCATCAAGAGTGGACGGTGTCTTTTATTACTCATATCCACTCTGTGCTTCTTCCCCACCAACTTTGATTCACACATCATGGTCGCACATTTTGGAATATTAAGGGAATTCCTGTTAAATGGGCGTTAAAGAATATGGCTGGGCAGTTGATGGAAGATGTATCAAAGTCACTGTCAAACTAACTAACTTTCTCAAGTCAATATAGGCACCTGAAAGTACAACAGCAAATCTGACTCTGTAGGTCTAAGCGCACCACCAGTCCTTAGGGTTGGACTGCTGTAAGGTGTTAAAATCTTCAGACCATTTTGATATTAAGCCAAACACTGGGCTGGACCAGTGTACCGAATTTTACCAGGTATTGCACTTGAATCATTAGCTGCTCCTGAATGGAACACAATGACACCGTGTCCCAAAAGAAAACAAGCGTCTTACTGTTGCATGGCATTACACAACATGAAAAACTATGTACACACTGAATATGTTGATATGCACTTCTTTTAAATCATGTAAAAGAAAAACACAACGTAAATATCAGCCGTAGCCTACACTAGAGGTCAGACTGGAGATGTAACATTTAAAAGATAGGTGAATAACCTACTTGCTCTCTTCCTACATTTGTAATGTTACTTTTTAAACTTAAGAGACTAACTCTGTCATGTCTCCAGTCATGACCCCAAAAAACACATGAACTTCCTAGTAAACGAACATAACAAGTGCCGCACCTCCATGTTGCCAACATGGGCCTGGACTCGGCAGTAAATTGCTCACAGCCTGTTAAACACTAGTGGCTCTGTTTGCCCGTGTATAAATATTATGTTAATCGTGTTGTCATATTGCTTAGAGTATTACTAATGAAATACAAGTTGGATGCAGGGTTGTGATGCTCACAGCTCAGGTTGCTGATATAGGCTTCTTTTTTTATTTGCCAGAACGCGTCATTATGACAGATGCTGGTTCAGCTGGTTTGCATAAAATCAAACTAGTTGCAGCTCTTATAACAGACCGGCAAAACAGGGAATCAGACCAGCTCTTGTTCAGGATAGGTAGGTGTGCTGACTGTAGAAGCAGAGTCAGATTATCGGTAAGCCATACATGTGAATGAATGAATATAATGACAGGGGTTAAACCGGAGATTAGCTACGTCATCCCAGAGCAGTAAAGAAGTCTCCTGTGTTCTCCCACCTTATTCTGAAAGCTAAAGCTGATAATTGGAGACACAACAGTCTGTGGCACATTGTTAAGATTATGTCACTGCATACCCTAAAACATCCTGCTGATGGAATAATGACACAGTACACACAATAGAGACACAGTAAAGGTTTATTCAAATGTATTTATTTTATCACTCATTATGCAAATGTTCTGTCGTTATGATGTAATCTTGTCTGTTTGAAAAGGGAGGAGCTGGACATTGACCTGAAGGACATCTATTACAAGATTCGATGTGTGCTGATGCCAATGCCATCACTGGGTTATAACCGGCAGGTGGTCAGAGACAACCCGGACTTCTGGGGCCCTCTAGCTGTGGTGCTGCTCTTCTCCATGATCTCCATCTATGGACAGTTCAGGGTGAGCAGGACACAATGAGTGCATTTACATGGACATGATTAACCTGTTTATGAGGTTGATCCCAGTTATTCAGGACATGGTGTTTGCACGAAAACAGAGGAACAGGGTTATTTATATTTCCTGTATTCATAAAAAGTACTAGTCACCTGGTTGCTGCAGTCTATTTGCGCAGGGCTGTGATGTTTACAAAAACAAACCAACAATGGAAGATATGAGCAACAGGAAACATTAAACACTACCCTGTACTTTTCTCACTCACACTACGTCATTCACCTTATGTATTTCCTAAAAGCAGTTATGCTACACTTCTAACACTGTCCTCCATTTTAACCGGCGCCAGTCTGACACTGTAGGACAGGGGTGCAGTGGTCATTACAAAAAAAAAAAAAGTTTTTCATCATTGCTCCAGAATTGAGATGCTTTTACTGCCACCATTTTTCATGCTCCTTTTACGCCACTCGGCTGAAGCCTCACCTGCACTGGTAGTCAGAAGCTCTCAATAACAGGAATAAGGTGTATACGTGCAACAATTTCCCAGTTTGTTTCAGAGTACTTCAGGCAGCATGTCCCCGTTTCTCATAAATACTGTTCCAGGATCAATAACAAATAAGTAGATCCATCGCACACAAGAGGGCTGAATTGCTTCTTCTTTTAATTTAGTCTTTATTTGTAACGTTACAAATGAAGACTAAATTAAAAGGAGAAGCACTTAAGCCCTCTCGGGTGCAATGCATCTACCTGTGTACTGTCAGTTGGATGTTTCCTGCCATCACCTTCACCAAGTTAAAAGGACTGACAGTGCTGTGCATGGGGCATGTTCTTGTGACTTTTCCAGGTTTATCTGTTACCCCCTTTCCACCAAAATTTGCATATGTATATACACACACACATACAAACATAAATATCTCAATTTAGTACAGAGTACAGTACAGTACAAAGGAAGTGCATCAACCATTCTGCAGCCAAAACAGGAACTTTTTGCTTGTGTTTTCCTGTGATGACTCATAAAAAGTCAACTTGTGTTTTGCCTTGCAAATGATTTCAGTGTGAAGTTGCAGCAGTAGGAAATGCTGGGTTTGCATTAGCAGTAACTTAATACAGTGCTCTACAGATACTGAGTGTCATCATGCATATCTTTTCCCTCAAAATGTTTTTAACACCATGTTTTTCCCCGCGTTTATCTACCAGTGGGAAAACTTCCTCACTGTGGCATCCCTCTGTGGATGGTCGCTATGGATGTCATTCGTCATAGTAACTTGAGTGTTGACACTAAACTCTGTTTTTATTTTGCAGGTCGTGTCTTGGATCATCACCATCTGGATATTTGGATCGCTAACAATCTTCCTGCTGGCTCGTGTTCTCGGTGGCGAGGTAAGCGCAGCTGACACCTGGTTGTCTTGTGCAGCCAATCAAAATACAGTCAGACACGAGTCGAACTTGTTCTCATGGTGTCCGTTGTTCTTTTGCGCAGGTTTCCTTCGGCCAGGTTCTGGGAGTGATTGGATATTCCCTTCTGCCTCTCATCGTTATAGCCCCTCTGCTCTTAGTGATCGGAGGGTTTGAGGTGGTTTCTACACTAATCAAAGTGAGTCACAGGCCGCACAGTAATGAACTTGTTTAGTAAAAAATAAAACTTTAAACTGATACATAATGCATATGATAACAGTTGCTAGGGCAGAGAATCACGTTACACTCACTAGGATCAGAGAACAACTGTTACAGCCTGGGGTTTATAGCTTGCATGAGCCTGTATACTAGGGCTGTAAGGTTCTGGTTGGTCAGGCGAATGTTTGGTCATTATGATTTTGTCTTACCAAATTCTCATTGGTCAGACAATCGCTGGTGTTACTTTAATAAGGCTGTGTGTCCACCAAAGCGTTTCTTTACTCAGCTGAAAAACAATAGCTGTTGTTGCTCAGCGCTTGTGTTTGTCCTCTGTGATGATTGAGTCTTTGCTGTGTTTGTCCCGCTTTTCTCCACTGTGATTGGATGGCTGGTGACAGTGGCAAGCGCAGCATTTTACCTGAAGTTAATCATCTTCAATTTTCAAAAACAAATAAGTAATCACAGAAGACATTCAGTGTCGGATTTGATGGATTTCAAACTCTCTGAAAGGTATACAATCACACCAGAGCCCTTGTTGGAGCGGCAAGATGGCTAACATTAGCCTCTGGGCTAAAACTAGTAAATCTCTCTCCCACATCCAGGTTACAGAGATATTCGACGTTAGTAACATTATGTGGTATATGACATCATCAACCCCAAAGTTAACTTCTACAGTGTTCAGTATGTCAGATTTTTCTCATCAGTCCTGTTTAATTCTTTGGGGTGAGACAGACTGACACAAGCAGGTCAGGTCAAAAAGTGTTAAATGTGCATGGTTCATTTTCTGACAATACTACATTGGAGATCACATTTATATTTCACTCAGGGCACTCCACTTGCCTGAACGCAGAGATGACTTGCCCAGGGCAAGGGCAATGTGGAGCCCTGTGACAGGGAAAAAACGCTTTGATAGACACACAACGCTACCAGTTAAAGTGCACACAGTACACTGTGGCGATTTAGTTAATCTAGAGATAACCTGTGCAGATCCCCCTCCCCCCCACCCAGACCAATCAATTGGTCGAAGAGTAGGTAGAATTTCAGGCAACTACAGCCCTATTGTATACTAACCTACATAAAGCCCAGTACACATCATCTGCTGTTTCATACTCTGTGTGTAGCATCATGATTAATACATGGAAACTCTGCCATAATCACAACCATACATCTTTAGACAGTCTGTTTAGACCCAAAGGTTTAACACTTACTAATTGTTTTGGATAACAAGTAGCATGTTGGAATTTCTGTGTGACACTAGCAACAGGATCACAGATCAACACAGAATATACAGGTTGCAGTAACCAAACAACTGGTCAAAAACAGCATCAAAGCACAGACAGTGTCATGGGTTAGTGAAGAGATATGGTGCATTTAGAAAGAATTCAGACCTCTTCACTTTTGTCACATCTGTTCTATTGCCTTGTTTACATTAATTTTTCCTCTCATCAGTCTGCACTCAGTACCCCAAAATGACAGAGTGAAAACAGGATTTTACGTTTATCATAATTTTTTGCAAATTTGTTGAGGAAATAACTGAAATATCACATTTATATAAGTATTCAGACCCTTAAAGCTTTGTTTACATTTGCATGAGACACTGTAGCGCAGGCCTCTGTAGATGCCATGCGAGCTATGAGCATACACAGAGGCATTTATGGTCATCACGTTGTTCATTGCAATATGCTCCAAAACACCAGTTGGTGTACAAACAAAATATTCTGTGGATATGCAAGAAGTCAACAAGTGTTACTGGAAGAATGTTTCCGGAAAAGTAGGCTGCCAGGCAACAGTAGTAAACACTGATGTGCCAGCAAACATAACATTTGTGTACCATGATTTACTGGCGCTTACCTCCAAGTCGAAATTATTTCACATCTCTTCGTCTCTTAGTCTTTCCATGATCATTTATTAGCTTTTACGGTCATGTTTTTCCACACCCTGCAGCAAAAAGCCTCTCACTCCCCCAGTGTGGTGGGGGCTATGTCTTTCCAAGAATTCAAGGCTGTTGACTGTTCCTGTGGTCTCTCAATGAAGAGTTGTAAAGTTATCTGCACAGACGAGCCTTCTCGGCCTGTCTTCCTAGGGCTCATTTATCCCCCATTAACATATGAAAATAGATACATCCATTTCAAAAGTTGTAAACACCATTGCCCTCATTCTTTCATGCATCCCTTATGATGGCATAGATATAGCCAATAGGTGGCCCAAGAGGGTAGGGTCAAAAGTTTCACACAACAACAAACGAGATGAAGGAGGTCATAATAATGTGTGTGAGTACAAGACTGAATGCCACCTGAAAAGCATGTATTTGGTATGAGATGATGGATATTGTTGGGAAAATAATTTTAAATAATAATAATCCAGATAAAAGAAAAACTCACAATGTCTTTATTATAAAACCTAACCTCCTTCATGCTACCAAAATGATCTGAGCTATGTGTACTTTCTCAATCAGAAATAATGTTGAACCAATGAAATGATTCGTGCTTGTGTGTTCTGATCTTTCAGCTGTTCGGAGTGTTCTGGGCTGCTTACAGTGCTGCTTCACTGCTCGTCGGAGATGAATTTAAAACAAAGAAGCCCCTTCTCATATATCCCATTTTCCTTTTGTATATCTACTTCCTATCATTATATACTGGTGTGTGACTGGATGAGTTGAAACTGTGGACCTTTTCATGGACATTGACCCTGGAGCATGGGGAAAGAAGTCAAACTATGGAACCAGGATTTTTTTAAAAGGTGTTTATTTCTTTTTTAACTCTATTAAATCCTAGATGGTGGGGATGTTGGGAATATATATATCTATGTATATAGTTTTGTCCCTTATGTCTTTGGTCAATAAATTGCATATGCTTTTACAGCTTAAACTTCAGTATGCAGACTTACTGTTATAAACCGCAGGAAATAGTCACAGGGTTGTATATTAATTTAATGTTGTTTTTTTTTTACTCTTTATCCCACTGAAGAATGTGGTGCCAAATGTTTGTGGTGTTTATGTTCATGCTGAAGGAAGAAAATGTGAGAAACGCCACCGCAAAGAACGAAGGAGATTGTTGTGCATTATGTTCTTCATTGTTATGCACTGTAATGTACTATGAGAAGTGTCCATCCAAGTGTCCATTTTCGTTTTACACGAACGTGTTTTCATAATTTATGGATTCCAGCAGCAGAAGCAGGTCGACTGGGGCAGTTCGAGTGTTACAAACCATTGTCTGCTAAATGTGGTGCCTTTTTTCCCCTACCAATTAGTCCTGTTTGTCAGCCATTTAATGCAGGAATATAATCATTTGATCAATAATTACAGTAAATTGATATAGTTATTTGTCACTTAACATCTGGTATTTCCTGACTGATTTTTTCATTATATACAGTAAACACAGCTGGTCACACTAATATAGTGCCAATCTCTCCTTATGGTCTCAGCAGGTTGGATTCACTCACAAAATTTCATTCAAAACAATTAAAAGGTCAAAAATAGCTGTGTATCAATCCAATATACATGCTGATTTTATAGATACAGTCAGTATCTACTCATAGGTGGGCGTCATAGTAAGGGCAGAGTCAGCAAGGGGGAATAGTCCTGTCCCCCAGCCTGTAAATGGTGGGAAATCACGATTTTAAACTCACGTTAGAGGCACTATTACATTTACTATAGATATGAATAATTAAACTTAGCATAATATGAGTACCCTACAGCCATTAACACTGTGATGTTTTTGTGCGTTCCATGCACATTTTGAGACAGTGTAGCAGCCCTCAGTTACTCAACGCTACTAGCCCATGTTTTAATGATGAGGAATAACGTCATGGAGTTGCAGCCTGAAGAACTAGCATTGTTTGTATAAAATCTTACATCCGTTTTTGTTTAACCAGGAGCAGCCTGAAATCCACAACCATCTTGTGATGGGACCACTCTAGCTGTGATACAGCATTTTTGGGCAAGTTGGGGCCATTGGCCCCTTGCTTGGATCAAACCCATCTCTGACTTTAGCCTTTATTTTGATCTCAACTACACACCTGTTAAGTTTCATGAGCCAGGGGCATAAAGTCGGGGGCTAATGGCCCTTTCCCTACTACCTATCCCTCTACTTCTGGCCCCTTTACTTTGACCACACCCATCTTCATAATGGGCCTTCATTTTGATCTCAGCAACACATCTGTAAGTTTTCCGACCATATCTTGTTACATTACAGTTTGACAAAAATCTGTCCACTGACAGATACCTGTCACCAGTACTCAAAATGGCTTCTATGGTAGTTCCTGCTACAGTGAGTGTCATTAGGACCACATTTGCCATGATAACATTCACACATGGATTCACTAGGTGAAACAATACCACCTGTCGTAACATTGGTGGGGCTGGCAAAAACAGCAAAATCCAACACCACAAAGGCACATGCTATGTCAAAAAAAATGCACAAGTGCAGTTTCTGGTAAGCATGCAATGAGCTGATTTTACGAATGGTCTTCCCAACCTCCAAACAATTTCATCATTAAAATCTTTGAAAATCTCCATATGTCTCAGTTTGACTCAGCTTAAGTTAAAACAAAGGAAAGGTGACTCTAACATCAATGCAGAATAAACAAGGTGATGGAAAATGACAACCAGCACAGAACAGCAGCCAGGAGACATCTTGGGATAGCCATCGGGCTAAGCAGACCACCTAGCACCCAAGACATTATAGATGCTACAGTTAGCTAAAGCACTACATGGCCAAGAGTCTGATGTGATTGCATACCCTGTCACAAGTGCAAACCTCTCCGAGAGATATTACCAAAAGAGTGACTGCAAACAAACAGGCATATATGAGAGCCAAATCACCAGCTTAGGGACACGCTGCTCAGAGCAAGCTGTGGAGTGCTGGAGGTGCCAAGAGAAAACGTGATTAGAGGGCTGATCCAGAAAAAACAATAACCTGATAAATGGCATCTGGGAAAAAGCGGACAAAGGCTGGCCAACAAATTTAGTTGTGAAGTTGTTCCCAACATTGCTGGGAAAGGATAAATTCTCAGTCTATTATAATCGACAGAGTGCATAGGACCCTACAGAAGCCGAATGGTGACTGACCAGCAGAGGCAGAAAGAGTACTAGAAAATTGTACTCGAGTACTGTTGGATTGTTCAGCTATAGAATATCACAGAGAAGAACACAAGATGGAATTCAGATTAACACATTCAAAAAGTGGCTTAATGTTGTGAAGCACCAAAACTGAAGAGGGGTAAGGACTGCTGTCCATGCACATTTGGTGTACCCCCAAAGAAATGTGGGCAAACAAAACCACAGTGGTGAGGCACCTTAATGATAATGATGAAGTGGGGTCCAAAGATCCAAAGAAGAACCAAAGGTCCAAAGAAGGAATAGAATGGTATCAGAGTGATTATACACAATGGTATGATGTGGAACAACAACTGATGATGATGCTGTAGGCAACACAACCAAGCCTGAAAAAAAAATTCATGTTAAAAAACAACACAAATGTGGGATAAGATCAAGCCAAAAGTGGGATTCCTTAACTAAAAGGGCATGAATAAATGTCATTTACAAGAACAACCTTTGATGTACTCTGCTTTTCAAATACAGTGATGTGAAAATACACCACAGCAGGAA
This sequence comes from Epinephelus lanceolatus, assembly GCF_041903045.1. Taxonomy (NCBI): domain Eukaryota; kingdom Metazoa; phylum Chordata; class Actinopteri; order Perciformes; family Serranidae; genus Epinephelus; species Epinephelus lanceolatus. The sequence continues at coordinate 37,158,064 of NC_135750.1, forward strand.
ATGCGTGTGTTCCATTTTCAACCTGCAGAGCAACCTACATATTCAACAAAAGCTCCAAGACCATAAAATCAGTAAATATTAGAGACATCTCGGCAAAGTAAAACATGTAGAAGGTAGATGTGCTTTAGGCCTGCCAACTACAGTACGACAAAAGAAGCAAGCTTGCAAAAGCCCTTCTCAGTGAACAAGAATACTTACTACAAAGGTTGTCTGAAACACCTTCTGCAGAGTTGATGGCTGGAAATTTCAGCCATGCCCTGATCAAAGAAGCAATCAAGGCGGTTGCAGCAGGGGTAAAAAACAAAAAAAACAACAACAAAAAGATCACAAAACTACGAGGTGATTTTTTGATGGAGCTAGTTTTGATACAAGAGATACTAAAGGAGAATGACATCAAATTCACAACTTGCCAAGGATACATTTAGCACTTGCAGGTTGATGCGTTTGGCGTCCACCTATACAGAGAGACAGGCCTGATAATTCTGTTGGAGCGTTTCTGTAAAAATGCCCAAACCACCCTTTTCCTGGATGCCACCTGTGGCTGAATACATCCGCTCCCCAACCAGCAGAAGCAAGTCCTGTACGACACTCTCACATGGCCAGGAATTGGTAAAACCAGCCCTTTCTTGCATTAGACATTACTGAGATGAACACCAACGATCAAACTGTACCAAACCTGGCCGTTTGGCTTCTTTAAATGCCAACAAAACTAAGCAAACTGGCCACCCATAACATCCACCAGCCAGAAACCGACCACAGTTGGGCACGTATTAAGGTGTCCTCTTGGCCCTCTGTAGTCAGGGTGTGTTGTCAGATTTAGAGACTGAGACCGCAGTGCTGCTCTTGTGCACAGCACACATTCTCAAGGCGATCTCAGTGTCCTTTACCATCAAGGTAATCAATCACAGTGTAGGAATGATCAAGCATTGATAAATGTGGTAACATTCATCATTTACATATCCTGCCCCAATATATTCTGGGTTTAGAGGCCTCGCCCCAAGAGTTTACGACATTGAGAGATGTAAAACGGCCAAGATGAGAAACTTTTTCTGAGCTAGAAATGGAAACGCTGACGTCCCAGGTCTAGTTTAACTAACTGGTTCTATTTGGCAGCCTGAAAAGTGGCATCACAGGAAGTCAGAAAAACACAGTGTGGATAGAAGTCACTGCTGCGGTCAACAGCGCTGCAGTGGACAGTTGTTTAATATTTAATTTACATGTCCATGATATGTACCAACCTATAGCCTACATATTAATATTTGTTTATATTAAATAATATTGATATTCTCATAATATTCATATAAAATCCTTTAATTAACCCAGACTGAGGAGTGTGTGGTTGCGCATATCAGGTCTGCTTTCATTTCAGGGATAACAGGTGGTGGAGAAGACACAGACACACCATCTGTGTCGGAGCCAGACAATGATAAAACTTTAATAACCCATAGGCTACTAGTATTTAAATAATTACAGAGTTGCAGGTTTATTTATTTATTTTTAATAACGCTTTAGTGATAAATGATATAAACTTGCTTTGGTTTGTCAGTGTTTAAAAACAAAAAAAGAAAATTTTCACATAAATTAGGTCGGGGCACAAGCGGTGTTCATTCTTTGATCAGCCAGGAGCCAGTCCCACAGAGCCAGGCAGCTTCCAGCTGTGATAGAAAGCATCCATGTGGCGGCTATACATTTTTAAGTGATTAATATGCGGCTGCAAATACTTAGATGCCAGTCAGAATACAGTCTAATAACAAATTCACCATCTCAGCCAGATTTATTCCTGCTCCAAGCCACTGCTCACATCCACATTGATAAATGCCAAGCTTTGCGTGGAAATGACTGCACGCTCATTTTTCTGTCATACGTTTGTTTCATAAATGAGAGCCACTATGAGGCATTGATGATTAACAGCACCAGCTTAAACAGTGCTTTACAGATGTTTGGCCAAATGTGTGCTGTATATAGCTGAGTACTGAAGTCTGACTGTGAATAAGAGTCTCAAAGCTCTCCAGGACCACATCACAAAGATTCCTCTCCTGATGACATCACCAGTGCCTACTTGCAATCAGAAGACACTAAGCCCTCAAGGACAGCCAAAACTCTTCATTCCACAAAGCATTCAGAGCAGTCAAAAGGACTGTGGAGTCCATTTTCAAAGAAGATGAAAACAAAACAGAGGAAAATGCATACCACTGTCTTGTTCTGGGACTACTTGAAGACACTCCCTCTTTGTTAGGTGTTTTGCTGAGTGATTTGGCCAGGTGTGCTTCAGACGCACCTTCAAAAGTGACAGCATAGAGTGCTTACCCCAGGCAAACAAACTGCGATGCGGAGAACTGATTTGGAATTGTGAAGAACCAAATCCTTCAAAATGAATATTTTCTGCGGCCTGGAGTTTTCATTCAGAAGCTCCATGCCTCTCTGGGAGCATGCTACAATGAGCACAGTCTCTAACATGTTCTTACAGTGGAAAAATGGGGCAAGGGGGTGACATGCTGGAGCACTCTGAGGAGCAAAGATGAGTGTAAGCCCTGATCAAAGAAAAACCAAATACTCTGACCCTTCCCAGAGCTTTTCCAACTTAAACTGCAGTGAAGAGAAGAGAACAACGAGCCAGAGGGCCAAGGTATGTGTCACACAAAAAAAAATTAAACTAATTTGTGATGTATACTGTGATTTAAACAGCAAGCAATACCAGGAGTAGGCAAAAACCAGAAAAATTGAAGCAAGACAAATTCCAAAAACTATTAGAAATATCACCACCGATATCACAGATATCGCACTAAATGCTGGAAGGCAATGAACACACTAGGATAAGCCAATGTGTCAGTGAGCAGGGGAAACAGAGGAGTATATATGCAGAGTAAGCAGAGGGTAAAATCAGGGGGCAGGTGAGTAAAGAGGGTAATCAGGGAGGTGACCAACACACAAGGGCAGGACCCAAATGTTTATCACAGGAGAGGCTATTATTTAAAAGTTGATCACAGAAAAAGGAGAGGCTATTATTTGAGAATAAAATGTTAAAGAGACTTGCATATTTATAGCACCTTTCTAGTCATCCGATCCCTCAAAGTGCTTTACACTACATGTCACATTCACCCATTCACACACATGTTTATACAATGGCTAAATTTACAAAAAAATTCCATTATTATTCTGAATATGACAGTGTTCTGAATTTGATGTGGATCATGTAAACAGCAAATTCTGTTTACATATTCCGAATTAGGGTTTTTTTTTCTCCTCAATGCAGCATTTTCTGATTAAGACGTGGAATATTCTGGTATTATTCAGTTTTAATGAATATTCTTAGGGCATGTATACAGCACATTTTGAATATGCGTCTTAACTGGGGTTTTTACTGCAGTTTGCGACACACAGCCTCTTGTCTGCTTACAGATGACCAATGAAGATGTTGTACACAAACCAGCTAACCAGCTGTTTGTAAGGCTGGTGTAGGGATGCATGCCCCAAAGAAAAGCCCACATTTCTGGTTGGAAGGAGAAACACACCTAATTTTAAACAATATGAAAGACTTGGATATCAATAGGTTTTGGATATGTCCAAAAAAAATTTATGAGACAAAACACATCAGCTTAGACATTCACACACACACACACACACATGCACTCTCGCACGCACGCTCTCTCACACACACACACACACACACACACACACACACACCAATGGCACAGCCCCAATTTGGGGTTCAGTATCTTGCTACATAATGTACATTAATCATCCAGTCCATGAATGAATATTCATGCATGTATATTCACTATCTATTTCTTTGCACTAATTGCATAGTTAACAACTTACTCAACACTTGAATTGTGTGTAGACATTTTATTTTTATTGCTGGTCACTGATGCTTTCATAAATACAGTACAGGCCAAAAGTTTGGACACACCTTCTCATTCAATGCGTTTTCTTTATTTTCATGACTATTTACATTGTAGATTCTCACTGAAGGCATCAAAACTATGAATGAACACATGTGGAGTTATGTACTTAACAAAAAAAGGTGAAATAACTGAAAACATGTTTTATATTCTAGTTTCTTCAAAATAGCCACCCTTTGCTCTGATTACTACTTTGCACACTCTTGGCATTCTCTCCATGAGCTTCAAGAGGTAGTCACCTGAAATGGTTTCCACTTCACAGGTGTGCCTTATCAGGGTTAATTAGTGGAATTTCTTGCTTTATCAATGGGGTTGGGACCATCAGTTGTGTTGTGCAGAAGTCAGGTTAATACACAGCCGACAGCCCTATTGGACAACTGTTAAAATTCATATTATGGCAAGAACCAATCAGCTAACTAAAGAAAAACCAGTGGCCATCATTACTTTAAGAAATGAAGGTCAGTCAGTCCGGAAAATTGCAAAAACTTTAAATGTGTCCCCAAGTGGAGTCGCAAAAACCATCAAGCGCTACAACGAAACTGGCACACATGAGGACCGACCCAGGAAAGGAATACCAAGAGTCACCTCTGCTTCTGAGGATAAGTTCATCCGAGTCACCAGCCTCAGAAATCGCAAGTTAACAGCAGCTCAGATCAGAGACCAGATGAATGCCACACAGAGTTCTAGCAGCAGACCCATCTCTAGAACAACTGTTAAGAGGAGACTGCGCCAATCAGGCCTTCATGGTCAAATAGCTGCTGGGAAACCACTGCTAAGGAGAGGCAACAAGCAGAAGAGATTTGTTTGGGCCAAGAAACACAAGGAATGGACATTAGACCAGTGGAAATCTGTGCTTTGGTCTGATGAGTCCAAATTTGAGATCTTTGGTTCCAACCGCCGTGTCTTTGTGAGACGCAGAAAAGGTGAACGGATGGATTCCACATGCCTGGTTCCCACTGTGAAGCATGGAGGAGGAGGTGTGATGGTGTGGGGGTGTTTTGCTGGTGACACTGTTGGAGATTTATTCAAAATTGAAGGCACACTGAACCAGCATGGCTACCACAGCATCCTGCAGCGACATGCCATCCCATCCGGTTTGCGTTTAGTTGGACGATCATTTATTTTTCAACAGGACAATGACCCCAAACACACTCCAGGCTGTGTAAGGGCTATTTGACCAAGAAGGAGAATGATGGAGTGCTGCGGCAGATGATCTGGCCTCCACAGTCACCGGACCTGAACCCAATCGAGATGGTTTGGGGTGAGCTGGACCGCAGAGTGAAGGCAAAGGGGCCAACAAGTGCTAAACACCTCTGGGAACTCCTTCAAGACTGTTGGAAAACCATTTCAGGTGACTACCTCTTGAAGCTCATGGAGAGAATGCCAAGAGTGTGCAAAGCAGTAATCAGAGCAAAGGGTGGCTATTTTGAAGAAACTAGAATATAAAACATGTTTTCAGTTATTTCACCTTTTTTTGTTAAGTACATAACTCCACATGTATTCATTCATAGTTTTGATGCCTTCAGTGAGAATCTACAATGTAAAAACAATCTACAATGTCAAAGTCCTTGTACAGTGCCCTCCAAAAGTATTGGAACAGTGAGGCCAATTCCTTTATTTTTGTTGTAGACTGAAAATATTTGGGTTTGACATCAAAAGATGAATATGGGACAAGAGATCAACATTTCAGCTTTTATTTCCAGGTATTTACATCTGGATCTGATACACACCTTAGAAGATAGCACCTTTTGTTTGAACCCACCCATTTTTCATGAGAGTAGAAGTATTGGAACATGTGACTGACAGGTGTGTTTTGTTGCCCAGGTGTCTCCCAATTACATTGATTATCCAAACAATAAATAGCACTGAATGTCTGAGCTCAGTTTCAGATTGGGTACGATAGGTTTTGCCTGTGCAGACTGCATTTAGAGGTGGAACCAACATGAAAACCAGAGAGCTGTCTATGGGTGAAAAAGAAGCAATTGTGAATCTGAGAGAAGATGGACAATCAATCAGAGCCATTGCACAAACATTGGCCATAGCCAGTACAACCATTTGGAATGTCCTGAAGAAGAAAGAAACCACTGGTGTACTAAGCAACAGACGTCAAACAGGTAGACCAAGGAAAACATCAGCAGTTGATGACAGAAACATTGTGAGAGCTGTAAAGAAAGACCCTAAAACAACTGTTAGTGACATCAGCAACAACCTCCAGAGGGCAGGAGTGAAGGTATCACAATCTACTGTTCGCAGAAGACTTCGTGAACAAAATTACAGAGGCTACACCAGAAGATGCAAACCACTCATTAGCAAGAAGAATAGGAAGGGCAGGCTGGAATTTGCCAAAAGGTACAGAGATGAGCCTCAAAAATTCTGGGAAAAAGTTTTATGGACTGATGAGACAAAGATTAACTTTTTCCAAAGTGATGGAAAGGTGAAAGTTTGGAGAAAGAAAGGATCTGCTCATGATCCCAAACATACAAGCTCATCTGTGAAACACGGTGGAGGTAATGTCATGGCTTGGGCTTGCATGGCTTCTTCTGGGACGGGCTCTTTCATCTTCATTGATGATGTAACACATGATGGCAGCAGCAAAATGAACTCAGAAGTCTACAGAAACATTTTTTCTGCTAATTTAAAGAAAGATGCAACCAAACTGATTGGGAGATCCTTCATCATGCAGCAAGATAACGACCCAAAACACACTGCCAAAACAACAAAGGAGTTCATCAGGGGCAAGAAGTGGAAGGTTTTAGACTGGCCAAGTCAGTCTCCAGACTTAAACCCAATAGAGCATGCATTTTACCTGCTGAAAAGGAGACTGAAGGGAGTAACCCCCCAAAACAAACAACAACTGAAAGAGGCTGCGGTGAAAGCCTGGAAAAGCATCACAAAAGAAGAATGCAAAAGTTTGGTGATGTCAATGGGTCACAGGCTTGATGCAGTTATTGAAAGCAAAGGATTTGCAACTAAATATTAAGTCTCATTCACTTTAATCTATTTTAAGTTTATATGTTCCAATACTTTTGCTCACCTAAAAAAATTGTGTTCCATTACAAATAATGCTATCTTCTAAGTTGTGTATCAGATCCAGATGTAAATACCTGGAAATAAAAGCTGAAATGTTGATCTCTTGTCTCATATTCATCTTTTGATGTCAAACCCAAATGTTTTCAGTCGACAACAAAAGTAAACGAATTGGACTCACTGTTCCAATACTTTTGGAGGGCACTGTATGTGTCCACATACTGGGCAAATAAAGGTGGCTCTGATTTGGTTTTGGCCTGTGATCTTAATAGTCTCCAAGTATTCTTATCATGTGCACACTTTAAATTTTCCTTTTATTCCTAATTATCTTTTGTTTGGCTGTGCTTTATGCACCTTGACTGCCTCAAATGATGTGCCACCTTCAAAGTTCAAGGTTCAGTTTATTGTCATTCAAACATGTTAAAAACATGAGGGAACAATATTTGTTACCCAGGTCCAGCAGTGTACAGAATAAATAACTTTTTAAGATAGACCTATAATAAAAGATTGAATGGCCTAAAAGCCTATAATAAATAGAACACATAGTTAAAAAAAACAAGCAGCATATTAAAGTGTGTAATGGTGCATCAATAGCTGCATGCAGTCACAGCCGACAAAGAACAAAGACATGAGGTGACTCACTACATTGATCCTTCGCACATGGGAAAGGGTAGGTATTTTAAGACTGCAGCAATTTTCTTTTACAGTCTGTGCTTGTAAATTTTCTCTCTTGTGCCCAGGGATTGGAAAAAAAAAATTGGCAAAGTGCCGACTTATGGAGGAAGAGTGTAGTAAATCACCTTTACAGGTCGGCATCACACTCAGCATCAGGGGAGGATGTTGTGACCAAGTGGAGTTCTGTAGCCAACCACATCCAGAATGTCCACACCGAGGACAATGCACTTTATCCCAACTGTCTACACCGGCCTCTGGTATGTGAGCAGGCAAGTCAGAGGCTCGAGCCAAGTAAGTGCAGCAGTACACTAACCAATACATAATCATAAGTCCCTCTAGGATGTTGCAATTGCAACAATTAACGCAAATTCAGCGAATCCCTGTGAACTTTGTGCTACCTTTTGTCCAATCACCTCGACGTTACATCAAATTTGACTATTTAAAATGGATTAAAAAAAAATTCCTTGTAGAGCTGCGTGCAGTGTTTCGATTCACTCAGCCTCTCTCTCTCTGTTTATTATGAGACTACTGCTGCACCTGATCGCTGTCAATCAGCTGTTGATGCTGTTGATGCCCCCCTCCCATCACAAATATATTCTTATTCTGGGGAGAACACTGAATGCTCATAATAGTAGACTCTGAAATTAAGACAGCATCTCAACTATTTTTGCAGTTTTCACTTGCCTCCACAAATGCCCTATAAAACATTGCAACATGCATCGCAATTTAATCAATTATATGATTAAATGAGCCATGATTTTTGATTCAAACACACCTCAGCATATTTTACAACTTTATGGTAAATCTGTTGGTCCTTTTTTACTGAGTGGTTCCGGATCTTCCCAGGGCCGTTGTGTTGCAGTGGAGCAGTGGAGGGTTGACAATGGGGAAGGTTGGCCGTAGGAGCTGAGTGCTAGTGCTTTGGATCTGAGTTTGGCACCTTGAGAAGGTCAGCAACACATGAGAGGATGTCGGGCTCCGGTAAACTTCTTATTTAGCAACATACTTTTATAATCTCACAAGAGAAAAATGTGAACTTAATAGTAAAGTTACTGTCATGCAAAAACAGAGCACCAGCACTCACAGATAAATTTACTTCTTTAGTGTGGGCAAAAGGAACAGAAGCTGACACATTGCAGCTACAAAGCCATCATCAGCGTGATAATAAAGCAGGAATGGCAAATTATATGAATAGGTGAGGCTCAAATAACAAAGGTCAGAGGATGCATAATTGCATAATAGGATCCATCTGTGAATGAATGAGCCGCCCAGCAATGGCCTCTCCCAAGTAAGAGGAGTGTCCACAACAATCAGAAACAAGAGATAGAGGCTGATAGGATCATGTGGTTAAGAACAGTTTGGAAAAACAACCTAAACCTCCCTCTAAGAGGGGCTCAAAAATTGTGTTGGCTCCTATGTTTTCCTTGTTATCCAATGATATCAAGAGGTGTGTTACCAAACACTGGCATGTTTTATTCAGTGACCCTTTAGTGGTCCACTAAGACACCTTAGTTAGAGCTGACTGTTCAATATCTCCTCATCATTTTTGGTCTCACCCACCAGATGGTAATCTGTCCATCTGTCTATCCATTTATCTGTCTATCCGTCCTATTCTTGTGAACACGATATGTCAAGAACACCTTGAGGGAGCTTCCTCAAATTTGGCACAACCGTCCACTTGGACTCAACACTGGACTAATTAAAATTCATTGGTCAAAGGTCAAGGTCACTGTAACCTAGAATCTGTCTCATTCTTGCAAACACAATGTCTTAAGAGGGCCTTGAGGGAGATTCCTCAAATTTGGCACAAATGTCCACTCAAAATGAACTGATTTGAACTGGTGGTTGAAGGTCAAAGGTCAAGGTCACTGTGACCTCACAAAACCTATTTTGGGCCATAACTCTGGTTCGCTGAGACATACAACCATGAAGCAGTAATTCTAGTTTTTGACATTTTTTTAATGTTCTTTTTAATTATTCAAAGTATTTGGATTAATAGAGTCATGGATAGCTTTAAGCATTACATCTTGATTCCTCAATCATTCTGATTGTTATAGACACTCCCACTTGGTAAAAGCCACTGCTGGGCGGTTCATTCATTCACAGATGGATTCTATTATACAATTACATATTCTCTGTCCTGATTGTTGTTTGAACCTGTTCATATAATTTGCCACTCCTTCTGGTTTTACTACCGATGATGGCTTTGTAGCTGAAACGTGTCTGTTTCTGTTTCTTTTGCCCACGTTATATAAGTAAATATTTGTGAGTGCTTGTGTTCTGTTTTGGATCTTTGCCACAACTTTGCACCTACTGTTTAACATTTTGGAGTTGTGCTCACTGCTTTTTTTCACCAAATTACTGCAATGTAAATGAGCCCAATAAACAATAGGCCTGTACAGTATACTCTGAACCCAAACATTCAGTATTCACAGTATAGTCTGCCTTTGTGTTTTTCATATTATAAAGCTGTCTAATCTTGTAGTTACTAAGGATTACATTGAGAACAGTGTGGGACTGATGGTAAAGATTTTCTCTTTCCATAATATGAAAATCAAATGTCTGACATGGTTGTCCCTTTAGCATGGACAGCATTGCCTGCATGCAGATATTCTCTTTCCTCTGCAGTTAATCAAGGTCTTGGAGGTGGATCAGCACATCACACTGCTACAATACACACTCATGTTGGAATAAGCCTTTACGAGTACAGCCAATGCAACACACAACAGTGAATAATGTAAATTCCATGTCACAATTTTATGAGAAAAAAATGGAACTGTCCTCTAGAAAAAGACGTTACTGCTCATGAGCATGTAGGCCTAATAGTCTTGTAAACCATGCTGTTTTTTTACCTTAAAATTGTCCCATAAAAGAGTCAGGTTAACCTGTTGAAGTGGCCCCAGGACAAAAATGTTCTACTTGGCCCTTTTTGACCCTCTCTCCTGACACACTCGGTGCACTGTGTACAGTTTTTCTGTGCTAAAAATATTACCTGGCCCCAGATTTGCTGTGGTGACCTGGATATATATTTTATATAGGGATATACAACATTTAATCACAAAGTTGATATAATGACAGTCTTGAAATTTTTACACAGAGGCCTTCTTCAGGACATCGAGGTCAGGTAATAAAGCATACAGTCATACGTGGTGAAACTGTGATGTGTATTGTGACAGCACCACAGCCCCCCTCCCTTTTTAAATGCTGTATTATCATTAATAATACAGTTATTTTTAGTTGCTTTTGTTTGCATATTATTTAATTATTGGTGTTTTCTTTCTTTGAATTAACTTTACCAACATAGCTGGTGGTAGGGTGACAGGATGTAGGATCTTGTTTAAATGTCCATTGCTGTATATTTGTTCACTAAATGACTTGTTTGATCTTTTGTGTCTGCTTGTCTGTTTTTAGATGATTACAAATCAGAAATAAAAATGTGACAGATAAATAAATCAGTGATGAAAATATTGATAGCTACACTGCTAGAAGACTAAAACCTGAACGTCTTACGATATAATGTGATCATGGGCAAATTATGAGACAAGGGGCTCCTGGGCACGGATATGTAAAGGGCAACACCACATCTTCTATGCAAGAACAAGAGACACAGACTCTGTGGTAGTTTTGCGATCATTTTTAGGCTTAAGGCATGTTTTTGTTGGTTTGTGTCTGTGGTCATTTTGTGTCTTTTTGTAGTTGTGTGTGCCTTACTGAGGTAATTTTGTGTCTTTTTTTGGTAGTTTTTTTGTCTTTGTACTTGTGTCTCTTTGTGGTTGTCCTGCCTGTTTTTGTGACTATTTTGTGTTTCTTTACAGTTTCTATGCATCTCTTTGTGTGTGTGTGTGTGTGTGTGTGTATGTGTGTGTTTTTGTAAGTCTCTTAATGGTCATTTTGAGTCTCTTCCTTGTCTGTGAGTGTTAATTTGAGAGACATTTTGCAAGCGAAGGCCAGAGAGCCCCCTGATACTTTGAGCTCCTAGACTTGGACCCGCGAGGCTTGTTTGTCCACAAATGCAATCCAGGAAAAAAAACACTGGGCTTCATCTGTAGCTGACTACAACTACTAATATTTGACTGGTACTCAAAGGCCTATGAAAGAACAGTTAAACTGGAAACATTTAAACCTTTGTCAGGCTGCTTGTTGTTTGTTGAGTCGTTGTTGTTGTTGTTGTTGTTATTATTATTATTATTACTATTATTAATACTATTAGTATTTTGCTGTAGGCTACTTATTATGTATTCATCCGTTGTTCTCGTTTGCACTTGGAGTTATCGCGGGAAGTGGCAGAGAGATACGCTAGCTCCGTTTACCTATCGTGTAACTGACAGAAAGCCCAGCCTGGAGTTCCTCAGCGCTGATGGTGAATAGCCACTGCTGCGGTAACGGGCGGAGGAGAAGAAGCCGCAGAAGGTGTCAGCAGTGGCAGAGGAGTGATAGTTCGGAGTTAGTCTTATAGAATTAGCAGCATTACGTGTATCATCTGATCCTTACAAACCCCAGAAGGAAAGGGAAGGGAAAAATAAGGAAAGATGGCGGCCGCGGCCTCGCCGGGCTCCGGCTCGTCCACCTCTTCTGACTGGATTGTACTGAGAGACGGTTGCCTGCGTTGCGACGAGGAGGGCCTGCGAAGCCTTTCCTACCACCCGGCCCTTAACGCTATCTTGGCCGTTACCAGCCGCGGCAGTATCAAAGTAATTGACGGCACTTCGGGGGCCATTCTCCAGGCTTCAGCGTTGCACGGTAAGCAGTGGAGCCCTCTGTCAAGCCCTGACACGAACAGTTTCAGTTTTGGGAAACCGACCACTGATTGTCAACAGACACCAAACACGACAAGGGCTGAGTTCTAACAGTTAACCTCAGCTAGCTAACGTTAGCTCTTGCTAGCAGTTGTCCCGGGGCCTAACGCTAGTTAAATTATTTGGCAAACAGGATTCGTTCAGCCTGTTCTGCGTTTGCTTGTGCACCGTCTTCGGGTGTTGATCTGTTTGTAGTCGAATTTAAGTTAGTGCTTATTGAGCACAAGTGTTTGTTACTGTTTACCACAGTATCAACATGCCATATCCACCATGCAAGCTAATAGCTAACTGGTTAACTTAGTACAGCGCTAGTTAGCCGGGCAACCTTCTCTGTCAATTTCTGTCATTCCAGTGGTCAGTCACGAAATGTCTTTCGAATTACTGTTTATACATGGGGCACCTAAAGTAACACACCTTAGTTACTATTACCTAGTTAAATGCAGAACTGTGTGGTAATATGAAATACTGTGATAACGTTAGCCACCAAGCTAGCTAGCGGCACTTTAGCTGCTTAACTTTACAGGCTGTCGTGTGTACTGTCAGTCATTTGGAAGCATTGGTGTGATGCCGAAAGTAAACTGACTTGATGCTGCAGAGTAAAAGGGGCCATATTTGCTTGCTGTGCTAACTTAGCTAATTCAGTCAATAACAGTTGTCTTCTTGGTCTTGCATTGCTGCACGGAACGTCCAGTCACAATGATCAATTAGGACATTGCATACAAAGTTCCCAAAGACTTAGAAATTACTTTCCCAGGTAGTGCTTAACATTCACCTGGTAGCTACAACGTCGATCACTGTCCTCTGCGGAAATACATGTACACACCTGGTTTGTGTCCTATATACAGTGGTCTGTTGTCAGCATTTGTTTACATCATAAACTGTCTTAATCTGCTGATGGATGTCAGTATATCTGGAAGAGCTTTCACTCTGACTTTTAGCTGTGAACAAAAGTAATAGTTTAACATAAAGAAAGGCAAAACAGTTCTTTATATACACCTGTCAGCATAAAGAACGTTCACTGTGATTTCAAGTGAGGAAGGGGGAGTAGACCATGGCACCCTCAGCCAGTACTTAAGTTTTTGTTAAGAATGCCATTTACTATAAACAGTATTACTACACACACAGTCAGTTACATAAATACTTACCAATTACAAAACTGTGTTATTTTTCAATTACCATTGTTTAATAGATTACAGCCCATTTAATAATTGTTTTAATGACTTTAAAGGTCCAGTGTGCAGGATTTAGGAGGATGTAATGGCAAAAATGGAATATAATAAGTATGTTTTCTTTAGTGTATAATCACCTGGAAATAAGAGTTACTGTGTTTTCCTCACCCTAGAATGAGCTGTTTATATCTACATAGGGAACAGGTCCTCGTTCATGGAGATGGCCTTGTTGCATCAGCATGCTTCTACAATAGCCCAGCATGGAGAAACCAAACACTGGCTCCAGATAGGGCCATTTGCGTTTTCGCTTTGGCCAACGTAGTTAGAAGCCCACCTGGAACAAGCAGTACCGGAGTTACACCGGTTTGTAACGTGAAGCTGCTTAATTCAGGGCTTTTACTGATTTAAATTACCGGGTCAGTTTGTATAGGAGAGGAAGAGATCTCTAAGCATAATTTGGCTCCTGGTAAAAACCTCCTGAATGTCCGGATCAGAAAAAGGTGAGGACACATTAAGTTATAAAAGAAAAGGGCTAAATACACAATAGCATATTTTAGGCAAGCTGCCCGTCTCTGACATTTCAAACAGCATCAGAGAAACACTCATTTGTAACATGAAACTGCTTTATCAATTGTGTTTACTCATTTAAATCACCAGGTCTGTTTTGTTTTGGAGAGGGAGAGACCTCTGTGGATAATTTGGCTCCTGGTAAAAACCTCCTGAACAATCGAGGAAATTCTAGCCAGGATTATAAGTTCTAGCTGGTTGTGATTTGCAAATCACAGCCAGAGGCCACCAAATCCCCCTAAATCTTAAACACCTCACCTTAAAAAAAAAAAAAAAGACTTTTTGGGGAAGTAGGAAAAACAGTCTTGACAGTCACCTTCATCATCCACTCAGGCTGTCATGTTTTATAGGAAAGTTTATGCTGCAAATGTGGGCAGCACTGTGGAAGTTTGTGTGCTTTCCCATGTCAGCATGCGTTTTTCTCAGGGTTTTCCACCTGCCTCCCAGTTTCTTGCAATTGCCAGTAGATGTGAATGTGAACATAAATGGTTGTCTGTGTGTGTGTGTGTGTGTGTGTTGTAGCCCTGTAGGCAACCAGTCCAGGGTACACCCCACTTCTCGCTTAATGCCAGTTGGGATCAACCCCCCTGCGACTAACCCTAGCCCAGATAATTGGATGGATTATGCCACAAATAGCTAATATCAACAAATTATTGCTCCTATTAAGCTGTTTATGTTCATAGTGTACATTAAAGTGATACTGTACATACCTTTTGAAAGTGAAAGGGAGATATTAAACAAATGGGCTTGCAAACTCACTCAGCAGTTGGATCTTAAATTTACTTTCAGTTTACTTTAATCGTAGTTTGTTTTCAGCGGAGGCTGCTGGTTTTCAAGTCAGGGCTGTTGTTGTGTCTGTCAAGATCAGATGTCTGTCTATTGTGGTTTAGCCCAGTTGGACCATCTCTGGATGGATGGTTATGCCATATCCAGATTTGTTTCAACACTTGCTTTGGGAAAAATAGCGGCAAGCAGTGACATTGCTTTCTATACGGTCCACTGTTGTGGGCTTCACTGAGGATGATAAAACCAAAGATAGGATAGAAAAAGCCTGACACAATGTTTGAATTGTTCCCATTTTTTTATTTACAAGGTATACATTTTTCCTGTGAAACACCAACATTATCATCAAAGCCCTCTTGGCATGTTTACTCCTTACTGCATTTCTGCTACGCCCACTAAGTTCATGTTCCAAAATAACCCAACAGATGGAAATCTGTCAAACAGTGAAAGTTTGCTGTCAGATGAATGTGACTGCTGCTGCAACTAATACAGTAAGTCAGTATACCTCTCAGTCCCACGACACTAAAGTGTGGAAACGAGTAATTGAATATTGCCGTACAGAGAAAGCAAGAAATTTATAATTTCACTGACAGTTTTTATGTGTATTTATGTATGTGTAACCTGCTCCATATGATAATTTTAGGATAAGCACAAAACTACAATTGTTTTGCTTTCGTTGTGTTGTACTCTGTACTCGTGTGACTTGACCAAGGACTTGGTACTGATGTTAAGATGCTGACTAATTTGGATGTCATACGTTTCAGTATCATAAGGATAACCCTAGTATACATATCCTCTATCACTGACCTCAATCCAGCTGAGTGTCTTTAAACCAGCTTCTTGAATGTAAAGATGGCTCCACACTGAGTGTGTATTTTGATGATTTACGTAATGTTTCCTCTGTTTGATGATAATCTTTACAGCATTTGCAAGCATGATTGGAGACATGGTTTCTCTTACAAACTCACAGTTTACTGAAAATTACTTAATGGTGATAGGCAGTGTGACAGTTTCTGTGGTTCCCAGGGCCATAGCTACCACCAAGGATACAGAGGTCATGTTGTCAGTATGTATTTTTGGCTGAACATGTGGGGGTTTCGAGTCCCTGAAGTGCAGTTTACCTCTTCTAAGACAACTTGCTCTCTACACAAGAGTTCAATTTTTTGCTGATCCTGGAAAACCGATCATTTATAAGGTTATCTCAGCCTACCAATACCAGCATATTTTATTGTAATATTGAAGTTGCACTTTTATAATTAGTGCACCAATTCTACCATAACTGTGATAGTTGGTGCAGATGCAGACATTAGCACCTGTGCTTATACTTTATCACTAAACACTTAACCTTTTCTAAACATATAAGCATAAGTTACTGCAGCTGTAATGTAGCAAACATGTCACATTCATTTTGGTGTAGCTTTGTAAAACAAATGTATTCCCACATTGTAGCTGTTGCCTCCAAGTGAAAAGAAATTGTTGTGGATATCAAGAAGGAGAGATCTACTCCATTAATCATTCTTATATTAGCTTCATCTGTTCATTGACCAGTAATTGTCACATTTAAACATAGGAGGTTCTAACAAATTATTAGATGAGATTTAGGGTTGGGCAATATTGAAATGCACCTACTAACGATATTACTTTTAGAAGAACAATGATACATAAAATTGTTGTCTAAAAAATATGCCGAAGAGAGAGACACACACAGATATATCTTTGAACACATGCTACAATACCCATAAGAGGCTATAAGGTGGCCACAATGTGTAGGCAGTAGGCACTATTTTACACAAGGACATGCTGAGATTAATAAATCATATTACTTAACTTGTGAGGTTATTTTTATTCAGTAACATTTTTAACTTGCCTTATACAGTCTTGCCACCACTGACTGTCACGTTTATGTTTTGTTGCCTTTGTGGAAGCCCCGATGATTGAAGGTTCATTACTCACTGTGGTAGGAGTTACGGTCTGGCTGCTCTTTTGGATGGTGAGTTTTTAGGTGGGAGCCAAGATTTGTGGTCTTGGAATCTTTAGTCCAGACTTGTTTATGTTTACTGTTCTCCTTTTTTGGTTGAGTGTTCAGTTGAGTTTAAAACCAAAAAATTGCCAAAAAGGAGCATTTACATTCATTTGCTAACTAGTGTGGACATCTTTCCTTCAGGTGTTAGGGCTACATGGGTAATTTACGTACAGTGTCTGACGTATGCTATCGTGTTGTATTTTCTATTATATGCTATGTTACAATAATGTGGTGAATCTTAGAGAAAGCAAGAGAAATACTAAATATAATGTAGCAAAACATTTATAGGAGGACTTTAATATCTCCCTGTTATTGTGGACGCGAAAGGACCATTATCAACCAATACCATGTTGAATGATAATCTCATCATATTGCCCAAGCCTAGATTATAATGCTTTTGGTTCAAAGCTGATCATGAAAACCTTCTTCAGAGTGGGCACTGCAAGGGCAGTTTTGGTTTGGTCAGCTTGCTCTTTACTAGATATAAGTTTGTTTTTGTTGAACTTAGACATGTGGAAATAGTCACATTTACTTGCAGACTAAGATGAAAACCACAGGTTATGTGGGCTTAGAGACACGTGACTCATTCATAGCTTTTATTGAATGGGAATATTCCAAGCTTGGCTGCTTGAAAGCCTTTATGTTTTTTAGGGAGAGCCCTAATTCAATCACTGCAAGAAAGAACCTTACAGTCATGTCTAACGTTTCAATAGAACATTAATAAAAGATAGTAAACTTGTACATTTGAAAAGATGCTATGTTCATTGATTAATATTGTTTCTGGCATGTGGTAACACCACAAGAGCACAGATGAGACAGTACTGGGTGTGTTTGTCTGATTTCTGTGTTTTTCTTTGTTGTTGTCAAACTTTCAAACAGTAGCTTTCAGTTTGTGTGTTTACATGATTAGGACCCTCCTTCTGTCAGTCTCCACCTTTTAAGTAGATAGACAAACCAAAGGGAGAAACCTTAATGACTTGTAGTTTAAAACCCAGTTCAGACCAAAGATTGGCGATGAGATGAAACCGTTTTAGAATGTTGCAGCGGTGTGAACTGGCCAGTCTGAGCTCGACTTAAGCCGGCTGATGGTGTCACCTGCAGTTCCGCTGGTCAAATAGTCGGAGCATGGTTTTAGAACAGAAAGCACGTCACCTGTTTCAGATTACTCTCTCGTAGACTTCACCTGCTTCAACAGCCAGCCAGCTTTTTGTGAAGTCCGCTGGTCAAGTCAAAATGACCACTTACAGCATGTTCGCTTGCTGTGGAAGGTGCTTAGTCCCCACCGAGCCCTCCGTGTTAAATAAATGAAGTAAAATCTAAGTTCATATATCTCATATTATAAAGAAGTTACTAAACACTTATAATGGAAAACTCCAAGGCAATGCAGCAGCAAGTAGTGAAAACTGCTTGAACTGCTGGTTATTTCAGCATATCTCTTTTTCAATTACAAAAAATACAAAATTAGAGTGTAACTTAGAAAAATGAAATGAATCTGAATGATGTTTGTTATCAGAACTAATTAGCTTAGACAGTCTATTTAGTCACTTCAGTCAATCAGTCAGTCCATTGATCAATCGTCACATGGAATCATATACACGGTACAACTCCAGTGAAATGCAATTCCATCAGCTCTGTCACCTTTTGCATTTATTTCTTTTTTGCTTTCTCTTACATTTTAGACTGCTGCTTTATAATTTTCCACGTTCCGATGGTTCTGGTGGTCCATGGCAGAGTCCTGCACGGTTCCATTTTTGAAAACCCTCACCTGCCCATACTCATAAAGCTCAGATCAGACCAGTTACCAGTCATTAAACACACACAGGCTAAAGTCACTCACATTAAGCTGGGTTCTCTGTTCTAAATAAATCCAGCGGAGGAAAAGTCTCTTTCACTGGCTGCGTTCGATGACGGGATGTAGGGCTTGGCGATATGGACATAAATTCATATCTTGGTATTTCCAGGCTGACTGGTGATACACGATATATATCTCTGTATTTTCTATGCGATGGGCTACATGTTTTAAAAAAGTCATTTTCCATGGCCTTTCAAATGACTCTAGTGCTGGAAAATATTTAAGTCTTTTCATTTCTTTAGGCTGTTAATCTTTATGCACAGAGCATCAGCAGAGAGGCCAAGGGAGGGAAGGAGTGAGAGACACTCTGTCCGTGTTATATTTGTCTTGTATATGAAATGTCTGTGTTGTTGCTACATTTTTTTAAACCCATCTGTCGCCTGAATCCAGGCACTGTCTTCATGTCACAAAATAGACTACGACTACCAAGAAGAACGGCAACACACTATGATCCACCTTCCACACAACTAGCAGCACAGCGCTGAATTGCACGTGTGCTGCGGTAATTTCACTCATCTCACAAACTGATTTAGCGTAGCAACATATACACCGATGTGGCACTGTAGACTTATTAACAGACAGATTAAACAGAGCAGCTGCTCTGTGTCTCTCTTAGTGTTGCTCGAGAACTTGTGAGTGGTGGGGTAGAGCTGTGCGGGGAGTGTGAGGGGGGAGAGATGCACACTGGTATGCGATATGTAACGCAACTTGACCCTATATCGATATAAATGGTGCTGTCTAAATTTATATCTTGCTTGAAAGTATATCAATATATCGTACATAGTTGTTATATCGCACAGCTCTACTGGGTTGGCGAAAACATTCTGAGCAATCACTGCCAGGTTAGGAAACATTTTAGCATGCTACTTCTACCACCATAAAACCTCAAAAGGTCCTCCTTGGGTGTCTTAAACTCAATGCAGGCTGCCACCTCATCCTCAGGCTGCAAAGTGTCATTACTGGAGTCCTCCATGTTAGTGACAAATGTGATGACGGGATTTATGATTCAACTTGTGTCATTGACTTTCAAAATAAAAGGAATTGCAGCTTGATAATACTGTTTAGATGTCAACATTTTACACATCTTTTCATTTTTTTATTCTGAAAAATAAAACATAGATTTTTGTTCTCGCCCGCTGTCTGCCTGCTTGTAGTTAATTTTTACCTGTGAATTTATACAGATATTTTTCCCTGTTGCACAGCTTTTTGGGGGTACCCGACCTGGTGCAGGACTCGGGTCCATGGTTTTTGCTTGTGGAATGATTTGACTGTAGTTTTGGGTACAGTTGCTTCTGTTGATTGCAAATTAAATCCATCACAGATGTCATAGTTGCTCCTCCCAACCACAGGTGGCGCCGCTCTGCAGCTGCCTCTAAACGGCATACAACAGTGATCCAGAGTATTTATTTCCCTTGTGGTGCAGGGCGAGCAGGAAGGGGACAGCACTTCACATTACCACTGTTACACTTGTCCTTTTTGACCATAAAGCACCACCTCCCTCCCTTCTCTCACCACAAATCAGTGTATAGAAGAGTCACCTGGTTAAATGCTGTCTGTTATTCCAGTATTTAGCCAAGTTTGGTGAAACAAACTTAAGTACCGTTTCTGATATCCTGTTGGGAACTGATGCAGGCACGAAGGTTGTCCCATGTATTATTCAACTCTTGCACAGTGAAGAGCAGGATGCAGAAAGATCCATGTGATCTGGATCACAACAACTGTTTGATTCCTCCATGCTTACCACTGTACCTTTCATGTTGATATTGATGCAGAGATTGATGCTTGCCCATGTAGTCAGATTGTAGCTGGTGTAAATTTCTCCATCTTATCCTCGATATTTACTGATGTTAACATTTGTAAACCTCGACCTGGCCAGCTAGCAGAGTTGCAGGAGGTGAGAGTTTCCAGATTGGTGAGTTGATTTCCTCATCCAGAAGAGAGAAACCGAAAGCCCCATGACACCAATGTCCAACACTAACCACAAAAGCACTACCAACACTTGAAAAATTGACATAAGAGTATAAATTAAGCACAACTTCAGCACACATTTAGTGGAGCTGAAAGGAAGGCAACTGGAAATGTCTGTGCCGACGTCTTAACGAGTTACAGGCCAAAAAATCAAGAGATCAATCTAGCAACTGATGCTATCAGAGTAAAGGTGGCCAGTCAGACTTGTTTGGCTTTGATTTGTTTGGCACAAGATGGTAGACCAAACATGGTGAATAACTGAGGTTTCCCTGTATTATTATCTCAAATTACACTCCACCAAAGATAAATGTCACTGACATGCAGTGTTTTTCTGGTAGTAACTTTGGGGCTCTCTGCCAGCCTTTCTCCTTCAAACCTCCTGACTCTGTCTACTGTCCTCTGTTTCTGTCACAGCTAAACCCGGCGGTCGTGTCAGGTGTCAGTACTTTCCTGCAGTGGACAAGGTGCTTTTTGTGGACGACTATGCAGTGGGATGCAGGAAGGACCTGAACGGCATCCTGCTCCTGGACACAGCTCTCCAGCCTCCAGTGGCCAAGCCTGAGGACATGGTTCAGCTGGAGCTGCCGGTCACAGAGGTAAGACAGGACTGCATATTTTACAGTTCAGAGAGACACCAGGAAGCTTTTTGCACAAATATTTGTTGTCACCTGATATTTGACACCTGTTGTTGTGTTTAGCCAGGATTGATGTGTTTACACTAAGCCCTTTGTTTTACCATCAGAATGTAAGCCCTTGGTTGGAATTAACTGCTCATTCTGAGTTAAATGAAATAGAGCCCAGCCTATATATTGATAATGTCAGTTTGAACCTCTGAAATGCTCAGAATATTTTCCTTGTCAATCAAATCAAAGTTGTAGACGTGTATGTCATTAATCAATCCAACATGAGGTGATGACTGCATGCTCCCTCTTTCAGAGAGAGAGAGAGAGAGAGAGAGAGAGAGAGAGAGAGAGAGAGAGAGAGAGATATATGCAGGTAATGACAATAGCTTACAAATACACTGTATGTAATCCTCTGTACTCATAATATATGATGCCATTTATGTAAACATTCAGCTAGTTTGCAATGCGAGACAAGAAGGAAGTTTTTTTTGGGAGGTATCTAGAGCACCCCCACAGATACCCAGAGATAGAGACTCTTCTGTGCTCAACTGACGTCGCTGGTATGGGGAAGAACAGCAGATTTCAAAGCAGCCCCCAGAGAGAGCACTATAAAAACATGTTGTTTTATGTCACACTATACCCCAAATTTGGATAGATGAAGTTGATGCTACAAATGGCAAAGTTATAATTCAAACATTAAGTATCCCACTGATTTAACAACAAATGAAGATGTAACTGTGTTAATGTCTTGCTCCAACTTATGGTCTTTAGCTGGTGTCAGTACTTTAACTTCAACTGACATTTGAACGGCTTCCAGAGTGCACAATGACATCAAAACTGATTTTTCCTCTTCAATGGGCCATTACTACTAATACTTTCAGCTCTTACACCTATAGTGACATATAGCCTAAAACATTAACTGTATCTCCAGTGCTTTCACTTCAACCAACATTTCCGGTGCTTTCATCACTTAATTTTTAAGATGACACTTTATGTACGTTTGAGCACCAAGCATCACCAATGCAAACATAGAGTCCGCCCCGTCTCACTGGAGTCCTGCGCTCTGCCTGTCTGCCTGTCAAGTACAACAGGTCACTCCAACATGCCACGATGGAGCCAGGTCTCTGCCAAGATGTGGGCACAACAGTCTTCGATTTTCCATAGCTGGGTCACACTGCCTTCAGTGGTGCTTGGTCCATCTGGTCTGGCTGGGTAGTTGGAAGATACCATGGGTAGTGATTGTCTTAAGGTCCACTGCACTTAATCCAGTCTCTGTGCTTGCTTTTCCGATGTTGAGAAGTGTGTCTCTGTCATAGGCCATACGTGCTCCAGTAAGAAAGGTGAAAAGACAAATAAAAACCAAAATCTGGCAAAGTTCATGGGAGCTACTTTCCACTGCGTCTGCAAGTGCAGCTGTCACCATGTTAATTATTAATTGGTTATTAATAGACAGTATGAACAGGAGGAATAATTACAGTAGGCAAAACTTTTTTCAATGTTCACATGGGCAGCTTTTTAGACAGACTGGGACAAAAGTGGACCTTTCCTTGAACACTTTTGTTTGACCTCAGAGATACACACATTGCAATTAGTAAGAAATATCAGTAAAACCTGCATGTGCAGACAGTAATGTGACTAAAGTCACATTATTATGTATCAACTAGCATTATGACCCATGAAACCATTCATTGTTATGAAGGCAATACCAATGCCTGACTCAGGCAGTTCTAACTATAACTAATATATTTATGGGTATATGTGTGTTTCTGTGTCTTTTCAGGCCCAGCAGATGCTGTCAGCTTGTCAGGAGAAGATTGATGTTTCTAACACAGAAGGCTATGAACTCTTTATCACCCAGCTCAAAGAAGGCCTGAAGAATACCTCACACGAGACGGCAGCCAATCATAAAGTGGCAAAGGTTAGTCTGACAACCTTTCACAATGTGCTTTTGTTTTACTGTTGCATTCTGTATGAATAGAGTTCTGCTGTTTGTGCTCATATTAGCTGTCCAATAGTGATATATTAGAGATATTTCATTTGGGTATTAGTGACACCTGAAGGTCACAATTAATGTTTCACTTTATGAGATGTCAAATAAAAAGATCATATGAGAGGAGCTGGTCGAGTAAAACTAAAAATGCTTCCCCACTGTGGGGCTGTTTAGAGTAATTTGTTATACTTGTTCTTGTGCTTTTGGTTTCTCTGGCCCCCCTCAGCGACAAATAAGAGCAGCTCTCATTAACCAGAGTTATAATTGCACTATAATTGTACTATTATTCCAAATTTGACAAAATACTGAATTTGATTGGAGTCATGTAAACAGCATATTCCGCTTGGTTATATCAAATTAGGTCTTATTCCTAATGTAGTCTTTTCTGATTAAGACATGTGGGGTAGGCAGGTATTATTCAGGTTTTAGGAGCACTCCTTTGACATTTATACAGTGCATTTGGAACGTACACAGTGTTTCCTCTATTTTTTTCAGCAGCGGGGGTGGCGGGGGGAGGGGGTGAGAGACATCCCTTTTAGTTTTTCATTAGTTTTTGCAGATGAACCCCCTCCAGATTAGTGTTGTCACGGTACCAAAATTGGGACCCATGGTACGATACCAGTGAAAGTATCACGGTTCTGAGTAGTATCACGATACCACAACAAAAATGAGGCAGATGTGCCTTTTGTCGTTTATAAAAAGATAAATCACTTTTCTATAATACATCAATGATATTTCAATGGAATAA
This sequence comes from Epinephelus lanceolatus, assembly GCF_041903045.1. NCBI lineage: Eukaryota > Metazoa > Chordata > Actinopteri > Perciformes > Serranidae > Epinephelus > Epinephelus lanceolatus. The sequence continues at coordinate 37,182,187 of NC_135750.1, forward strand.
ATTACTTATTGACTTATTCATACTTCAAAAACAGCATCAATGAGTGATTAACATAGGGGGGATCAAAATGAAATAAATAAATGAAATAAAAATCAACCAGCCACCCTCCTACCCTGACAAGTAAAGAACAGTCCCTTCATAAGTAAAGAACTGTCCCTAAAGTGTGGTGAGGGTTGTGGGCCGTTACCTGCCACAAAGAGAGAAATGTGAATGGCTCGTTTCTCCTCTGATACGCCACATACTGTGTGCCGCCACGGCTCGGCTGTTCAGGTACTACTGGGCAGTCATGACAACAAGTTATTCATCTGGAGCCGGATTTCTCTGTCGCCAGTAAGCCGTTATCATGCGCCGCTGTATTTGACAGGAATACGTATTCGTGTCTGTGACCCCTGTTCAACCCACAACCGGCGGGATTCGCCGTTTCGTTTCTGCTGCTGGTTGAAATCTGTACTCACACAGCGTGTTGAATGATTTATTTTGCCCGCAGAAAGCTATTTTTAGTCGCAAATGCGGTGACTGATGGAGTACAATATTGCCACACTGCCGACATTTTACTCCGTCTGTCACCGCACGCTAAATAGGAGCCTTCACCCCCCCCCCCTCCACTCACCGCTGCTCTCCTCACTACACTGGCTGCTGTGCTGTGCACAGGTGTCTCAGAGTGGTGTTGGTGCATTTGCAAAAATAAATGTTTTGAAGGAGCAGCAGCAGCGTCAATAATTGCCGTGTTTAGCAGCCGCCGCTGCTAAATGAATGTAGCGGAAACACTGGTGCATCTCAGTTGGGTTTTTTACCACAGTTTGCGGCACACAGCATCTTGCCCTGTGTATGGTCAGCTTTGTGCGTTGTCATGGATGCATTGTACACAAACCAACAGTTTGCAAGGCTGGTGTAGAGATGCATGCCCAAAGAAAAGCCCACATTTCTGGTCAAAAGGAGAAGCACACCTACTTTTAAACATTATGGACACCACAACAGGAGCAGACAATATAGTCTGTTGCCATCCAGTGCATTTTAGTTTATTTCTGTCATTTCTTTTCAACTTATCCACCTCAAATACACAATTCATCAAATAAATGTGTTATTGGCCTTCCTCTGCCAATCTCAACTGATGTTGTTATAACAAACTATGACCACCACGTCTAAAGCTAGATTGAGCAGGAGACTGGTTGGTCAATCCTGTTGTGGATCCTCTGCCTCTGTTTGACCAGTATAAGGGCATTCTCTTGTGGCTAAACAAAACAAACCTGCTAATGAAGACAGCTGTGTTCACATTACCCTCTGAAAACAGCTGTACTTAATAGAGTGTACTACAGGTATGCCTGTCTATGATGTTGAAAGTCCTTGCAGCAAATGGGTGACACTTTGACAGAGTATGTTGGTATAAACATCCAAGTCTGTGTCAGTTTGTGATACAAGAACAGTGCCAAGATAAAGAAAGTGAACCCTTTGGAATGACCCACATTTATGCATAATTCATCCATAAAATGTGGTTCAATCTTCATCAAAGTCACTATAATAGACTGTGTAAACTAATGTAATAACGCTCAAATGTTTATGAATTAGCATATTTATTAAATAATTTTAATATTAAGAATCAAAATGGGGGAAGGTATGTAAACTCCTTCACAATTGACCTGTAAAAGAGGTGCTGCAAGTCAGACGTCTTCAGAGAATTGATACTGTACTTAGTGGTTAGTCAGTGGTTAGCTGTGCCTTGTTCTGTACAAAACACATGAAACATATTGGTTACTGACACTCATCTCCTCCCAAGCTGACGTGAAGCAGTCCTCATTCACTTGAGTGATCAGAATACATCAGATTAAGCAAGATGGCAAAAATAAAAGGTTTAGAAAAGGGTGAAAGGTCACCTTTAGGTCACAGTTAAGGACCTGTCTAAAAGTGTCTAAGTCACGGAGGTTGTGCTTGATGTCTCAGCAATAAGAAAAATATGCAAGACAGTGGTGCTCATGGAAGGGCGCTATGTAGGAAAGCATGGTTCTCCTTTCAGATAAATTGATAACAATGTTGCATCTCATACCGGTAGCCTGGGTGTTTTTTATGATACTGGGACAGTGTTCTGTGAAAACTTCAAACATAAGACAATATTGTGTTTCAGAAACACCTTACAATACAGTAATTAACAAACCAATAGCTTTAACATCATCCTTAGGTGACGCGTGTATTAGGAACACTGTGATGTTTCGAGTAAAGATGTCACAAAGGACAGTTATGAAACAGTTTTTTCCTTCACTGTCCTTAAATATATTCCTTGTTTCTGTGATCTCTTGCTCCCCTCTCATTCCTTCAGTGGGCGACAGTGACCTTCCATCTTCCCCACCACGTGCTGAAGCTGGTGGCCAGCGCCATCGTCAATGAGCTGAAGAAGATAAACCAGAACGTAGCTGCCTTGTCTGTGGCCTCATCCATCATGGACAGGCTCTCCTACCTCTTGTCAAGCGCCAGGCCAGAGCTTGGGGTGGGCCCTGGGCGCTCTGTAGATAGGTGAGCAAGCAGGGGAACAAATGATGATTTGTTTTTTGAAGGATGAAACACTTAAACAGTTCAACATCCCAAGACCCACTTCATAATGTACTCTTCAGGTCTCATTGTGACTGATTGTAAACAATGAGAAGTTGTGCACAAGCCTATCAATACAATCTATTAATTCTTGTGCCTGATGTAACAAATAAGTCATTCATGTGTCACAATTATCAGTGTGAGAGCATTATCTATTAATTTGTGCACACTCATTATAATTGGTGGTACGGTGATGTAGTGGTTAGCACTGTCGCTTCACAGCAAGAGGGTTCCCGTTTTGAACGCAGGGACTTTCTAGGTTTTCCAGGTTCCTCACATACTACAAAGAAGTCTAGTTTAGGGTAATAGGTGACTTTAAATTGAGGGCTACATGGATGTGTAATCTCTGATACACAAGAAAGATTCACATATCGTCCACTACAAAACGGGAACTTGGACAGATTCCACACCAGCATACAGAATTCTGATCATGTTTCCGATATGTGTTGTTCTCTACAGATCTTTGATGTACAGTGAGGCCAACAGGAGGGAGACTTTTACTTCGTGGCCACATGCTGGGTACAGGTGGGCTCAGCCTGATCCAATGGCTCAAGCAGGGTTTTACCACCAGGTAGGTTCTGAGTGAACTCAGAGGAGCACATTAGTCTGTATAGGTATATACTCTGTTTATATGTCTGTTTACTCTCATGCACTATTTGCATGCAGTAAAATAGTGCATGAGAGTAAGGGCTGTTTGCCTGCACAGTAGAGCATGTTGGTGTTTCAGGTCATTGTAAGATTATTCAGCTATTCAGTTAAAACCCATGTGCTTTGGTGTCATGCCAACCACCTAAAGCTATAGTAAGCTCTGCAGAGTCATCAGTGTCTGTGCAGAGGAACAATAAATGTTAATGTTGCCATCAGCATTAACCATAAGATTAGATTTGATTCAACATTATTGTCATTGTACAGAGAACAAGTATGAGACATCAAAATGCAGTTCAGCATTTAACTAGATAAGCAAAACTAAGTAAAGTGCAGTAATGTGCAAACTCAGGATTCTCCAGAATAAATGTGGACAGTGGGGAATGCAGCTGTGTAAGTGTTTGTGAGCTCTATTGATTCTCCCTGTCTTTCTACAGCCTGCCTCAACAGGGGATGACAGAGCCATGTGTTTCACCTGTAGTGTGTGTCTGGTCTGTTGGGAACCTACAGATGAGCCCTGGTGAGTAGAGATTAACAATTATGCATCGATTTTGCTTCTGTAACATATCAATGATGACAAATATCTCTCCACTTCACCCAGGTCTGAACACGAGCGACATTCTCCCAATTGTCCATTTGTGAAGGGCGAGCACACACAGAACGTGCCGCTCTCAGTGACACTGGCCACCAGCCCCGCCCAGTTTCCCAACAGCCCCGACAGTTCGGATAAGATCGCCTGTTACGGCTTTGGCAGCTGCCCGCAGTTTCTGGCTGCTGCCACCAAGAGGGGCAAGATCTGCATCTGGGATGTCTCCAAAATGATGAAGGTTAGAGCATCTAAGTGTGACTACATCTGACTATATCATTAATCTTGTATTTCACTCTCAAAAATGTTAGTGACAATAAATGAAACTATTGAACATAAACTGAAGAGTGTGTTATTGTGTGCTGAACAGGTGCACTTAAAGTTTGATATCAATCCGTACGACCCGGCCATCCTGAGGCAGCTGATTCTGTGTGGTGGTGAACAGAGCCAGCAGACGCTGACAGAGTCTCGCAGACCAACTCTGGCCTGGCTCGAGGAGTCATCCTCCTGCTCTGACCTGCCCAAGCTAGAGGGAGACAGGTAAAACACAAACACACAAGCATACCCCTGCCAGGGTTTTTCCTTTTGGCAACCCCCAAAGAGGTTTTAGCCAGTGCCACAGGAAAAATGATGAGTATTGAGAATATAAAAAGCAATTCAAATCCCCTTAGAATAATTTATCAATAGTAATTTATCAAACAACTATGGAACCAGGAGAATAAATTCACTGTCTTAGAGTTCTATCAGTCAACTCCCCTCCCATCCACAGCTGCATTATTTTACACATTTCTGGTGCTGGATGAGCCAACTGTGCTACATTGTTTTGACTGAAGTCAGTGCTAATGGGAGACGTCTGTGTTGGGACAAGCAGAATCCCTCATGCAAATGTCCACTCGGGCAAATAAAAAAATCTAACGTCACGTTATTTGAACTGCACACTGAATCACTGAAGTGGAGATTTTCCAGCTGATCTGCATGCACGGGTCTGTCTCATCACAAAGCATGAAAAGGACTGATGAGAAAAACCTGATGTACTTGACACTATAGAAATTAACTCTGGGGTCAATGTCCCTCAATGTTGTACACAATGAAGCAGCAACCTCCGGGGCTGAAAAATAAAGCCAACATAGAATTACTCAAATCTGCAATTCTCTCCTCAAACCAAAAGGTGACATCATGATCAGCTATGTCCACCTTCGTTTTACTGTTATGTCGTGTACATAACTGTAAAGTAATGAAGGTTGATAGTGGTGCCGCTCAAACCAGGGCTCTGGTGCAATTATATTCCTTTCAGAGGCTTTGTAATCCAGCCCTGAACTGCTTGTCTTTTTGGAGTTTTTGGAAAATAAATTCACACTGAATTTCTTCTGTTAATATTTTTCAATTTTTCTGTGTCGAAAGCAGTTATTGTTATCCATCCCTGTGTATGATGCCTTGGGTTGACTCTGTTGACCAGTCAGAGACTGTGTTTCTGATTTTGTAGCAGCTCTGATCTCAGAATGAAATGAATAGCGACCATCCTGTTTTTGGCCTAAAATGTTCCTGCGACCACCTCAAACTGGCCAAGTACTAGACAAAACAGGCACTAAAACAATGTTTAAGTTAGAATCATCCCAGACATGTAATTGGTACCTGTTAATTGTATGATTTGTACATTGATAAATTATAATAATTGCCCTTTTGATTTTGTTTATTTTTTAGTAGGCCCAAATTTTCCTTTTTGGACAAGTAAGTTTGGGCAAGTAAAACAAAAAGCTTGATGTAAAGCTGTGTAATTTTACGTGTAGCACACAACAATCTGTTGTTGTGTGCTACACATGTGAAAGGGCAACACTGGAAGATGTCTGGACCTTATTATTTTTTATCAGTTTTGTTAATTGGAGTTACTCAAGCATAATAGGTAAGTGCTGGGTGGTATGACCAATTTTATTTCACAATTTTTTTTAAGACTGGCAGTTTCATGTTGTGTTTCATGTGCTATTGTTTTATTTCTCATTTTTTGCATGACTTGATTTTTCTGCAGGTTAATAGTAGCTTATTCTACTGTCCGGACTATATAAAATGCCTGTAAAAGCATTTTAATGCTATCACACTCATGTGTATATACAGTGCCCTCCAAAAGTATTGGAACAGTGAGTCCAATTCGTTTACTTTTGTTGTCGACTGAAAACATTTGGGTTTGACATCAAAAGATGAATATGAGACAAGAGATCAACATTTCAGCTTTTATTTCCAGGTATTTACATCTGGATCTGATACACAACTTAGAAGATAGCATTATTTGTAATGGAACACAAATTTTTTAGGTGAGCAAAAGTATTGGAAAATATAAACTTAAAATAGATTAAAGTGAATGAGACTTAATATTTAGTTGCAAATCCTTTGCTTTCAGTAACTGCATCAAGCCTGTGACCCATTGACATCACCAAACTTTTGCATTCTTCTTTTGTGATGCTTTTCCAGCCTTTCACCGCAGCCTCTTTCAGTTGTTGTTTGTTTTGGGGGGTTACTCCCTTCAGTCTCCTTTTCAGCAGGTAAAATGCATGCTCTATTGGGTTTAAGTCTGGAGACTGACTTGGCCAGTCTAAAACCTTCCACTTCTTGCCCCTGATGAACTCCTTTGTTGTTTTGGCAGTGTGTTTTGGGTCGTTATCTTGCTGCATGATGAAGGATCTCCCAATCAGTTTGGTTGCATCTTTCTTTAAATTAGCAGACAAAATGTTTCTGTAGACTTCTGAGTTCATTTTGCTGCTGCCATCATGTGTTACATCATCAATGAGGATGAAAGAGCCCGTCCCAGAAGAAGCCATGCAAGCCCAAGCCATGACATTACCTCCACCGTGTTTCACAGATGAGCTTGTATGTTTGGGATCATGAGCAGATCCTTTCTTTCTCCAAACTTTCACCTTTCCATCACTTTGGAAAAAGTTAATCTTTGTCTCATCAGTCCATAAAACTTTTTCCCAGAATTTTTGAGGCTCATCTCTGTACCTTTTGGCAAATTCCAGCCTGCCCTTCCTATTCTTCTTGCTAATGAGTGGTTTGCATCTTCTGGTGTAGCCTCTGTACTTTTGTTCACAAAGTCTTCTGCGAACAGTAGATCGTGATACCTTCACTCCTGCCCTCTGGAGGTTGTTGCTGATGTCACTAACAGTTGTTTTAGGGTCTTTCTTTACAGCTCTCACAATGTTTCTGTCATCAACTGCTGATGTTTTCCTTGGTCTACCTGTTTGACGTCTGTTGCTTAGTACACCAGTGGTTTCTTTCTTCTTCAGGACATTCCAAATGGTTGTACTGGCTATGGCCAATGTTTGTGCAATGGCTCTGATTGATTGTCCATCTTCTCTCAGATTCACAATTGCTTCTTTTTCACCCATAGACAGCTCTCTGGTTTTCATGTTGGTTCCACCTCTAAATGCAGTCTGCACAGGCAAAACCTATCGTACCCAATCTGAAACTGAGCTCAGACATTCAGTGCTATTTATTGTTTGAATAATCAATGTAATTGGGAGACACCTGGGCAACAAAACACACCTGTCAGTCACATGTTCCAATACTTTTGCTCTCATGAAAAATGGGTGGGTTCAAACAAAAGGTGCTATCTTCTAAGTTGTGTATCAGATCCAGATGTAAATACCTGGAAATGAAAGCTGAAATGTTGATCTCTTGTCCCATATTCATCTTTTGATGTCAAACCCAAATATTTTCAGTCTACAACAAAAATAAAGGAATTGGCCTCACTGTTCCAATACTTTTGGAGGGCACTGTGTATATATATATATATATATATATATACTGAAGGCTTTGATTTCTAGAGGATTTTCTTGGCCCCACAAAATCAGTCAATAACTGCTTTCTTTTCAAAACAAAATAATGATAATGATAATAAAATAGTAATTAAAGCCTTCAGTATATACATGATGATATTAAAGTGTTTTTTTTTTATTTTATGGACTTATGGCAGTAGAATAAGCCACAATAAACCTATATACTCAAAGACTTTAAGTATTCAAAACATGCTGTCGTGCGTAGTCAACCCCCAAAGGCCCATTCTGAGCCTGCACACCCACATATTTACATAAAGTATATTCACACACATACATTACTTCTCACAATAATGATATTATAAGTGGCTCTATCTGCAGTGTTATCTGCTGATCCACTTTTGGTTAAAACTGTTATGTACCTCAAAGTGAAATCCAGATGAACACATAAATAATGCAAACAACCTCAAGGTGCCACACAACAACAAATCCTTGAGGCTGAGGTTGCTATGGAAACTTGAACCATGGTGTACAGCAGAGAAGGCAACACATAGCATAACTCAGCGGCATGTAAGCCATGCTTTTTTTTAACCACTTCTTCTTTTCCAGTGACGACCAGTTGGAAGATTCAGACAGTGATGAGCATTCCCGTTCAGAGTCAGTAACAGGTATGAAGACTTCACTGTGTCATTTCTAAGGGCCATGTGGATACGTTTAAAAACACATCTCTTTTTCTCTCCATGTTAGGCCTCATTGAAATGGTGTTTTCAGTCACTTGTGTTGGGTTCTAGACAGGAAAAACCTCAGACCTCTTCTCTTGCTTCTGTTCTAGGCCAGCAGTCCCATTTTGAGAGCATGGATGTGAGCCTTGGGGTGACATCGCTGAGTGTGCTCCAGCAGCCAGAGAAGCTCCAGTGGGAGGTGGTGGCCAGTGTGCTGGAGGACACAGTCAAGGACCTGGAGGAATTGGGTGCCAACACCTCACTAAACCAAGCCAAGGCCCACAGCCAGGCCAAAGCAAAGGACAAGGTCCCTGACCACCACAACATTCCTTTCCCCTGCCTGCTGGCTGGAGGCCTTCTCAGCTACCGCTCAGCATCCAGCACCCCGATGGCTGGACCCCCACCCACAGCCCCAGCTACAACACGCAGGACCACAGATAGTGCCCTCAGGACCACAGATGGTCCCCTTAGGACTCAGGGCACTGAGCCCTTTCACCCTGGGCCTCTACAGGACTTGGGCCCCATGGAGATAGAGACCTGCAACCCCCAGACTGCTGCCCAGGAGCAGGGCTTCTCTAACCTAGTAGGTTCCCAACCACCAAGTCCCTCTTCTCTGCCGGCTGTGCGCAGGACTATACCCGTGCTGCTGCTGTACAGTATCAGAGAGGTGGATGATAAGTCCTCAGGGCAGGTGTTTGCTCAAATGAACAACTTAATGAGCAAGGGGCTCCACGAGGAGGGCTTTACTGTGCCACAGATTATAGAGATGGAGTTCGACACACATGAGCAGCTTCTTCTTCAGGATCCTCCCATCACTTACATTCAGCAGTTTGCTGATGCAGCAACTAATCTGGCAGGGTTAGATGGTCACGTGGACAAATGGAGCACACTGGCTGCAGCGACAGCCTCCAACCCGCCTCGACCTGGAGCACTGGTGCAGTGCTTAAGGCTTCCCAAACAGCTGGAAGAGGAGAATCTCTATGTGGACTCTATCACGCCCTGCTGGGATGGTGTGCACCTTCTGGTCGGCTTACAGCCGTGTGGCGCTGAATCTCTAAGCGCTACAAACCAAGTGGAGGCTCTCAACAATCTCAATCGCCTGCACTCTGCCCTCTGCAGCCAGCGTAAAGGAGACCCCCTACACTCAGTGGCCAATGGGGTTGAAGGCCACCACTCAGGGGGATCACCGCCTCAGACACCTCTCATTCTGCCCCCAGGAGACCAGCAGCAGCAGAGGTCTCCAAGTGGTGCAAGTGGAGGCTATCTTGCACTCTATAAGCTGAACTACTCCACCCGTATTGTCACCTTGGATGAGGAACCTATCAAGGTGCAGCAGATCTGGGACCCTTGTGATGCCATCACGTCTCTTATATTGCTTCCTCCAGATGTGCTTGATAGCAGGGAGGATGACAGTGAAGAGGCTCCAGAGGAGGCTCTCCCCTCTGGGTCAAAAAATGGCTCATCTGGGTTTGGAATGTGCCCAGCAGGCTCTGCTGGCTCTGGAACTGGGACTGCATGTGGAGCAGCCACAACCAGCAGCAGCGCCACTGTCACCAGCCCATCCACCTCTTTCTTGAGCCACAAAGAGTGCAAGCGGTTAGAGGTGGCAGGTCTGGGCCACCTGGTGGTGACCACACGTGCCGGATACATTATGATACTGGACCTGTCCACGTTGGAGGTCCTGGCCAAGGTGGAACCACCTAAGAAGGAGGGGTCAGCTGAAGAGACAGACCCCTTTGTCTCAGTTACCTATTGCTCTGGGACAGACCGCCTTTGTGCCTGTACCAAAGGTGAGCGTTTCCTTCCTGGACCTGTTTCCCTGCAGACAGTAGTGCTGCTGACACCTGGGATGGATGGATGGGCTAGCTTTAATCCCCCCTTCTCTACCTCTCCCTACCATAGACCTATTGTTTGTCTTTTTCGTGGGGATTGGAGATCTTTAGGGGGAGATAGCAGGTCAGCAGTATATGCCACAGGGAAGTGGTATACATTATCTGAAAGCAGGGAACCTTAAGATTAATTTGCGATGCAGCCTAGCACTGTGTGCCAAGATTTTCCAGACATAAATCTGTAATAAACATTGTGTTTTGGTGAGGCACCTTTTCTAACTTAGTTTATTAGGGCGTAGAACATAATGAAAGTATATGAGGACCATTGGCCTTTTTGACTCAGTTTGAGTTTTTGAAATTGCTTACGCTTGAATTCTAGTTAGCTTCTTTGATCTGAGGTTTCTGGTATTGGGCATGCTTACTCACTGTCACTTTCACTTTGAAACTTGAATAGAACTGAGCCATCATTAGTGTTATTGGTAAAGCCTGTGCCTTTTTTACTGCAACAAGTCAAAATATCTGCTGTGAAAAAGGCCTTTCACATGCTGAATTTTGTCTCATAAGTTGTTGCAGCAACTTTTGGCTCGATACCATTTGTTAAACAGATTTGGTGCTAAATTTAAGCATTATTTTTTACCACTTCAGAATAGATAGATGGTAATGGTAAAATGGTAAAAAATCACTCAAAAATATCACACCAAGACCTTGAGGAACACCATAGAAAAATCCAAGCAGTGATTTGGTATCAAAAACTTGAGTCATTTCGAGATTTCTGTAGGATTTGCATTTTTTGGTGATTGGACTGTGGTCAGTTCTGTTCTGGAAACAGCTGAGAATGCCCCTTATTATTATTTTCTGGCTGTGTTTATTCTAGAGGTCACAATAGGTCATTTTATACAGTGACATACTTGCTACTATGAAATGCTACTGTGGGGGCTGACATCAGCACACATAAATGAAATTGGGCTCATTAAATCCACAAGAGTCTCAGCTTTCCAGTCAGACCACATTTATGTAATTCAGAGGCTGTTTATGGACCCTAGTATGCAGAAATATTCAAATACAACAGGCAAAAGTAGCACATTAGTACTGCATGTAAAAACCTGCATGTTTTTTGCCTAAAGCTACAGTACATTGGAATGGCATAAAGTGGACATGTCTGTAAAGGGGAGACTTGTGGGTACCCATAGACTGTAAGCACAGACTGTAAGCACAATAGTCAGTTACAGTCTGTGCTGCAGTTCATTTGACGTGAACTGTTGTGTGGCACATGCATATAAATTTGCGCAGGATCGTGACTCACTGGCCAGTCAACAGCTGGTCGATTGGTGCATCTCTAGAAATGATGTTTGTCCAATAGTGAGTACAAAGTAAGAGTAAACGTGAAAAGTAATGCCAAAAAACAACCTTTTACTTCTGTTAGAAAGTTACACAAGGATACATGTTTTTCTCAACTTATCTTTATGGGGACTCAGTTTATTTAGCTCACTGTATGTATGTATTTTTGTGGTTATGCCCCTGCAGTTAGATGAGTTGATATTCTGTGAATAAACAGAGGTTTGCGTTGAATGGGAAGTGAGAGAATTTGTAGACACTCATTTTGTTTTTTTCCCTCCTCTGAAGGTGGAGAACTTCATTTCCTTCAAATTGGAGGTGTTTGTGACGATATAGACGATGGCGACATGTTTATTGATGGCCCCCTTTCTAAAGGGGCTGATCTGCTGCTTGAGGGGGCCAAGCCCTCCTCCAACCCTTCTAGCCCCGGGATCACAGGTAACACTGACACAAAACACCCCTTGTCACCCATTCCTCATACTGGTTTGGCATTTCAGACCACATGCTGTCAGTGGGAAAACCAGACACATGTCAGTGTTGAATCCTTTGGTCTATCTGTGATATTTTTAATCTGATGTCCAACGATTGTCCCCAACTTGCCTTTGTACAGGAGTGGACCTCCTGGTGGACCAACCGCTGACTACGGATAACCTGATGTCACTTGTGGAGCTGACACGCTTCGAGACGTTGACCCCCCGCTTCTCAGCCACAGTGCCGCCGTGCTGGGTGGAGGTGCAGCAAGAGCAGCAACAACGACGCCACCCACAGCACCTACACCAGCAGCACCATGGAGATGCAGCCCAACACACCCGTACCTGGAAGCTTCAAAGTGATAGGTAACCTCAACTTTATTGGTATTTTCAGGCAAAAAGAGTGGGTTGACATCTGCAACAGTACTTCTACAGGAACAGGGTCTTTCAGTATCACATGTAATGGGTTATAAGCACACTGATGTCGCCAAGTAGACTCATATTTCCTACACATTGACATTGTTGTTTGAAGGTAAAGGGCAGTTTCTCCACAGTTAATTTACTGGAGGGTTTGCCTGCAGCCATTTCTACATGATGCTTTCTTGAAACCAGCAAAAAGTATTTTGAAGAGATCTTCATCCTGTTTGATGAGTTTATCTGGATCTGATATATAGGTTTGGTATAATAAAATAATATGACTGAAGAGCAAATATAGCAAAGTGAAACACCAAATGACAGAATCTTTGGGCTTTTACTTTCAGTTTCTCTAGAAAGCATGTTTACAAACAGTAACAGGCAATCCTGCATAATATGTCGTCAGTAAACTTTTGAAGTGTTTTTGGGATCCAAACTCCGAGATGTTTAGTAGAGGGGGAGTCCCATTTTACATAAAATCCCCTTTGCAAGTCAGCATTGGAATAACTAGCCTTAACAACTTATATGAATATTTGGATGGCTCCTTCTCTCATGAGTCATCTGCAGTGCTTAAATTGAACATCTATGCAGTTGGTGACCTCTATTGTCTTTGCAGCTCCAGCTGGGATGAGCATGTGTTTGAGCTGGTGCTGCCCAAGGCCTGCATGGTGGGACACGTGGACTTCAAGTTTGTCCTGAATGCCAACATTGTCAACATTCCTCAGATCCAGGTCACTTTACTGAAGAACAAAGCACCCGGGCTGGGCAAAGTCAGCGGTGAGGATGCTAATTATAGACATATTCTTTCTGAAAGCTTTTAATGACTGTACACTGCACTTTATGTGATACTGTTTTTCTAGGAGGGTGAAGGCATGACCTGCCTGTGAGCTGCTTTAGTCTGCCTTACTCTGCCTCTGACTGGATCACCCTGACATTTTTACCTTAACAACTCATACCTCCTCTAGCCTAAACCTTACTGCTAATCAGAGACCGGTCATGCCTTTTTCCTCCTAGTAAAAGAAATGTGCAGACAGTACTGCAGATATACATCCAGGTTGGAAGGTTGTTCATCAAGGTAGTTTATTTTTTCCAACTTTGGTCTTTCATGATGTTCTTTTTGTCTTTCTGCTGTCAGCTAAAATGAATTGGGGCATTTTGAAAATGGAACCTCTACCTGTGTCTAAATCTTGCCTCTCATGTCTTTAACAGAAACAGCGGTGGACAGACAGATCTCCTTTCCCCTCTCCAACGTCCTTCATGCTAACGGGGAAAGGAATGGCCAGCCTCTGCTGCATGACTTTGCAGAGGACATCCAGTTCATGGACATAGAAGAGACATCAGGTAAAGAATACAAGGACTACTACCTTGTCATTGAAATAGGGTAATAAATAGCATTTATGTCCTTAATGCCTTACACTCGCTATTTGTGCTGACAGAGATCATTTTGCATTATCAGTAGTTTCCAAATTCTTGAGTCAATGTTAGAAATGTCACCACAAATAAAATGTAAATTAGGTATGTTTCCATCAGCTGGGTGAAATGAATGTCTACCTGCGCAAAGATTGCAATGTTTGTAAAAACACATGGGGAAAAAAGAGCTTGGCTCTCTAGATCTTACTGCTGTTCGTCAGGTCTTTTGATTCAGCTCATATGAGATAATATATCTTGTTTTTTGAAGCCAGATGTTGACAGTGAGTAGCCGATAAGGGGTCTCTCCTACGGGTGCAGCAGTGTGTTTGACAGCTCTGGGGAAAGATATGCAGAAGACTATTTAAAGAAAGTCCTTTGCTGCCTAATTTCAGTATGTTTAAACCCAGATTAGAATTGTTGTGCAGTGTAATTGGACCAAACAGCTGATCTATGATATACTGTAATATTTGCTACATCCTTATTTTTTTTACCACGCCTATTTGTGGCAGAAACTTGGTATCAGCAAAAGGAAAAACAAACACCTCAAGGGAGTGTAAAACCTGCTTTGAAATTTTGTTAAATTTTGTTACTTCCATCCAGATTTTCTAATTAGATAATTCTCTTAAAAACAATTAGATAGAAACACTACTTTGTGTTTACCCATTTGAAAAACATCAACAAATTTCCAACAAAACATCAACAAATTTCATGAGAATGTTAGAATATAGCTTTGCACAATACTTTAACGGTTTAATGTAACTCAGTGCAACCTGAGCTGTTATGATTGTGACAACTCTACTCCCACTAATCTTTAAGGGCAAAAGGTTGTTCATCATTCTGAAACTTTTAAATATGTGTATTATCTTTTCTGAGTATTATGTTTTGTGTATTTTTTCTATAGGCTCCATGCTGTGTCCATTCCTAGAGGACCACAAGGAGGACATCCTGTGTGGTCCAGTGTGGCTGGCCAGTGGGCTGGACCTCTCTGGCCATGCGGGCATGCTCAGCCTCACCAGCCCCAAGCTGGTCAAAGGTAACAACAGTCACATCTCCTTTTTTCTGTGAAGTCACCCACTGATCTCTGACCTGATCACAACCTGACACTTAATGTTCTGTGCTCAGGGAGATGCTGTTAAGAATCATCCATGAAGTTGTGAATGTTGTCAGTGTTTCTCAGTTGTTCCCTCCACTGCAGGCATGGCAGGAGGGAAGTACCGCTCCTTCCTGGTTCACATCAAAGCAGTGAGTGACAGGGGCATGGAGGAGAGCCCTCGACCTGTGGTGAGAATGCCCAGTGCCAAGCCTCAGGGCACCAAAGCCCACTCACTGTCCACCCTGCTGCAGCGGGCTCAGGCCTCCAAGGTACAAATTCACAGCTTCAAGTCTTTTAAAGATAGGTTAATATTTTTTCACATCTGTCTTAAAACAATACTTACATGCTCACATGAACATTGAAATTGTTTTACCTTGCTGTAATCATTCCTCCTGCTCATTCTGACCATTAAGAGACTTCCTTATAATGTGCTTTCATGTAAGTGCTGCGTACAAAATTCACAGTCCTAGTTCAGGCCAAACATTTAGTCTGAAGTTTATCTTAGTATAAGGCTTCAGTCATCTGCAGGTTAGTGCAGGCTTAGTCTCTCTTTACATCGATGAGCCACAACATTAAAACTACTGACAGTTGTAGTAAATAACTTGATCATTTCATTACATTGCAATGTTCTGCTGGGAAACCTTGAGTCCTGGCAAAACACCGCTTTAGACCAAATACACCCCCTCATGGCAACGGCACTACTTGATGGGAGTGACCTCACCGCAAGAACGTGATAAAGAAATCCAAGCGTCGACATGGTTTCCAAAGTCCTCAGATCGGAATCCAATTAAGCATCCAAAGAACAAGGGAAATTATCGACAGATCAGTTGAGTCTTGCGGGTTGTGAGGTGATGTACTGGCATGTCCCTTGGATGCTTGATCAGATTGGGATCTGGGGAATTTGAAGGCCAGGTCAATGTTTTGAGCTCTTTCAAGGTCCTTGGGCCATCCCTGACAGTTTTTGCAGTGTGGCATGGAGCATTGCCTTGCTGGGGGGCACTGTCATTAGGGAGTGCTGTTGCCATGAGGAGGTGTACTTGGTCTGCAGTGGTGTTTCGGAGGGTGGTGCATGTTAAAGGGCATCCACATGAATGCCAGGACCAAAGGTTTTCCAGCAGAACATCACATTGGAACAAGATGATCAATGTAATTCACTTAACCTGTCAGTGCCTTTAATGTTGTGGCTTATTGGTGTATAACCCCTGACAGTGTGTCCTTGCTGCACTCGAGTAGAGCATTATCACTATAACACAAAGTGGGAATTTGGTCCAAAAAGACTAACTTTGGAAGACGCTCACTTAATTTGACTAACTCTGAAGCCTCATTTCAGATAGACTTAATGCTTATTTTTAACATAGACATATTTCCAAGTACTTTGTCCAATATAACCTACATTGTACTCATGTTATGAAGAGATCTCCTCAGGGTAGATAACAACAGGAGCAATGATTATAGCAAGCACAAACAGTTTTAATGTGTATAACTATTTTTTTAGGACAGACTTGAAAAAATTGTGAACCTTAATTTTTAAGTGTTTTTTCTTCTCTCAGTGAGTTTTCCACTGCAAAGCAAAGGATACACAATCCTACATATTTAATCAGATACATTTACAGTAGACACAGTGGCACTACCTAACAACACAGACACACAGTCACGTTCAGTTATTTGTCTGTTTTTAATGTGTGTGTGTGTGTGTGTGTGTGTAGGAGAAGATCTCTGCAGTGAAAACAGAAACCACAGCACCTTTGAAGAAAGTAGAAAACCTGCGAGGCTGTGACCTGCTGCAGGAAGTTTCAGTCACAATCAGAAGGTTTAAGAAGACGTCAATGCCCAAAGAAAGGTCAGATCACTGTTGAGGGATGGGACATCAGCTTGTGTGTACACTATGAAAATGCTGTCATAATAACCAGTAAACACTGCAGCAGTAAAACACATCCAACAGAAAAGGTCAGTTTAGTGTTAATAGTATTATAGTTGTGCGTAAGCTCTACGCAGTCTTAGGGCTTATTTATGCTCAAAGCTAGATAGAGACTGTCTGCACTCTGTGTTTATGTCGTCTGTATTTGTCGAATTGGTAATATATGTAGTGATTTATTGTAAAATAGTGGAAGAATTCTCCATCTGTCAGGATGTATATAATAGCCACACAGACCGCTGTCTGCAGCGCTGCCTCTGTTTAAAGGCACTTTTCCTCTTCTCATATGAAGCTGGGAACAGCAGCAACATTTATCACAAGTAACATCACACATTTCAGCTCCATTATAATTCACAAGGTTCATTTGACAAAGCAATTGTCTTATTCAAGACACACTTATTTTTACAATGTGCTAATGTTATAAGCATAAGCCTATGACATTTTACATTGCATAAATAAGCCTTGTTACTAGCAGACTCTTTTTCTACACATATGAAGCCAGGATAAATAACAAGACTTCAAATGCTATTGTGTGGGGGCTTCATTGTCATCAATGGTTATTGTTTATTATCTGTGAAATGCGTCACTACGAAGTTAAGTTACATTGTGTGTAGTTACATTTCTGGGGAGGTATAAACCCCACTTAACACAAATTTAATCACATGACAGTATCTCCTTGGATCTTTATGTCTCTACTGTACAAATTGCAGCAGTTGGGATGGGACTGCCTTTTCAGAATCAGGTTTATTGTCAAGTATGTTTTTGCATTCAAAGAGTTTGCCTCACTGTTTGGTGCATAACAATAAACACAGCAAGAGAAAATGAAAATAAAAGCAAATTCTTCAGAAGTCAAGAAACATAGATATAGAAAAAAATTGCAATACTCCACAAGGCGTAAAACTTAAAATGACAAAAAGTCAAAAGACAAAAGTCCTAGTTTTTCCCACCACTTGCCGAACTTCATCCAGTTTGTTGTACAGTGATCACATGATCCTTGGTAATGGTGTGCGAAGTCTGCAGTGGCTCGCTTCCCTCTGCTCCAGTGTTTCACTGCATGGACAAATGTGAGGGCTTTTTTGACCAGGATGTCCCATAATTCAACAGACCATGAGAAGCAGGCTATAATTCCACTGGCGCTGTTTCCCTGATGTTCATCAGCTCCCCTCTGTTTCTCTGAAAGAGCTCTGGGTACTACTGCCGAAAACTGAATTAAGAATAAAAAGATGAAACAGTGTGCACCAGTACGCCCAGGCAGCCATCTGCAGCACCACCCTGAATGTTCCTCTGTGTTTTTCAGGGTCCAACGCTGTGCAATGCTGCAGTTCCCAGACTTCCATGAGAAGCTGCTGGACGCACTGTGTAGGCGGACAGAGGGCAGCCCGGCCAGTGAGCACGCCCAAAGCCTCACCTTAGACATCTTGTGCTGGCTGGCCGGGGTTTTCTCCAATGGACCCTGCAGGTAGGACTAAAGCTCCAGCACAGCAAATAAGGACATCATCATCTAGGACATGTAGCTCACACATTACTTCCACTTTGACATTTTACAGAGACAAAGTAATACATTCTGTGGCTTCTTTTTAGTTTAAGAGAAGGAAAGGAGGGTCTGCTGGTGAAAACCCGGACGCGGCTAACGGATATTGTTCGGATGTGTTTCTTTGAGGCTGGCCGGAGCATAGCACACAAATGTGCTCGCTTTCTTGCACTTTGTATTAGGTAAGAAGCTTGGTTGATTTCAGTGATGATGCTTTTAGAACCTTTCCACTACAGGAACTTTATGACTCTGTAGCATAAATACCTTCACACTGGGCCACCAGAATAAGTGGTGTAAAACACTGTAACTGGTAACAGATAAAGAAGAGTGTTTACACTCACTTCAGGTTATCAGAAATGGTCAGTGTTTATAGTGAGTAACAGAATTAAACTTGCTTTAAATGTACCGCTAGGTATTAACTTGAAAGGGAAATGGTAGCCAATTAATTAATTCAGTGTCCATTGCCAGAGCTGATCGCGGTCACTCTAGACAATTGATGTCATTTCAGCAGATGTGCTGCAGCACGTCTTAGAAGATATGATAAAATCATGGGGATAAATGTATTTTTAACAACATAAGTAAAACCCAGCCATGGATCTTTGATCCATGTCATTCATAACTTGACTTTTAATGGTATTAATTTTGCCCATAGGCTACATCACAGCAAAGTAGGAAATAACAATACACACAATTAAAACAAACAAAAAGGAAACAATGTTACTACATAGCATACTTACTAACTTATGGTTTAAGAACAAACGTCAAGATAAAATGACCAAATCAACAAAGTCTGGAAGTCTACAAAATCAGGCAAAACGTTCTGCTTCTGAAATGCTCTGTTTGTTATGACATTATGGAAAAAGAGACCAAAAATGTAGGTTGAAGCTGGACCGTGAAGAACTGCAGCCAGTGAAATTGTCCCTCCTGGCTCCCGTACAGTCAAGATGGTTGCGAGGATAACAAAAATGGTGACTTACTTATCTCAAATTGTGCCTAACTTAAGTGGATCATAACTTATGATATATGTGTCTCATTAATTGTGGACACTCAGGGGACCACAAAGTGCATGAAAACTTAATTGTTAACCAGTTAAATTGAATTAAATAAGCAGCTGAAAGGGATTGTTGAATAGTATGATATATTTATGGGAGATCATGCGTATCAAATCTATCATCACTGGCAATTGTAAAGTTTCAAATAACCAGGGGAATGATGTGCTGATGGGGAGGAGGCAGCTAAATACAATAGTGCAATGTAGTGTTTTTTTAACGCTCCACCTTCCTGGAGGAAATTGTGGTTCACTACTGGAAGTGTTACAGTGGAAAGAAAGGCACAACCCAAGATGATGGCTCCACCTAATGTGATGTGTCATTACGTTCCTGTGGTAGAAAAGGTCTATGCCAAGAAGTTGTTCTTTCCTGATCACTTGTGCATTTTGTGTTTAAACAGTAATAATGATAATAAACATACTGTTGTATTTCTCTCTGTAGTAATGGGAAAGGGGACCCAAGTCAACAGGGTTTTGGTGTCAGTCTTCTGAAGGCAATGCTAGACAATATGCCTTACTTGCCTGCAGCAGCAACAGGTGGTAAGTAACTAAACAACAGTGCAGAGCAACATACCCCAGTACTCGTCTTCTCAGCTGTCCCTCTCCTGTCTGCTTTCAGGCTCTGTATTCTGGTACTTTGTGTTGCTGAACTATGTGAAGGAAGAGGACCTGGCGGGCTGCAGCACCGCCTGCGCCTCCCTGCTCACCACCATCTCTCGACAGCTGCAGGACCGCCTCACCCCACTGGAGGCACTCCTGCAGACCAGGTACAGCCCCACTGTTAATTGCAAGAGTCAAATGCACGAATACCATTTGATTCTATTTCTTACAATTAGTAGTTAAAGTAATGCTCATTTATATAGCTTTGTACTGTCTCATTAGCAGTGTCTTTGCTTTCTCAATGTATCTACTGTAACACAAGCGTCTCCTGTACACTTCCTTCTAGGTACGGCCTGTACAGCTCTCCGTTTGACCCGGTGCTTTTTGACCTGGAGGTCAGTGGTTCCTCCTGTAAGAATGCCTTCAACAGCAGCATCGGAGTCCAGTCCGATGAGATTGACCTCTCTGACATTCTGTCAGGTATTGGCTACACACTGATTCACATCATGTTAACACCATGTTATTCATCTTACTTTGTTACAGGGTGCCTGCAGGTTCTTAAAGAATCTCAAAATGTCTTCAGTTTTATTATAGAAATATCAGGCATTAAAAGTCCTTGAACAGTCTTACATTTGAATATACTTGCAACAAACATCTTATTTGATTTGATCCATTTTTAGATTAGTTTTGGTCAATGAGTCAAGCTCCTTTGCGGTAAAATCCACATTTCTGATGTACCAAATCTTTAAATGCACCACTGTCTTTTTACTTTCTACTTGCACTTACCTGTTGGCAAAATGTAGATGAATTTAACTCACACCAACAACCATATTGCTATATAATATTTGTAGGGGAACAGGATACATTACTACTTACCTGGAGATCTTGGAAAAAAAAAAGATGTCCAAAAATCTGTCTAAAATTTGGTAACATTTTTTTGAAAAGGTCTTAAAAAGCATTAAAGTGAAGTGCTGATAATTGTAGACACCCTGCTTTAACTGTCCTCACTATGGACTCAAGATTAAAATACATCAGACTGTCACTGAGTGCAAATAATGTGACACTTAATATGAAATAAGATTACTTAAAAATGGTTTGAACCTGTCCAATTTATTTTGGCCATTTATTATCGGAGCATGATGTGTAATGATGGCTCTAAGTTTCTGCACTGTTAACCTGATATTGATGTAGTTAATGTGCAAGTATACAATATAATAGAAGCAAATTTTCAAGCAAGATGCAGCAATTTAATGATCTATGTATGTGATGTCACAGTTTTCTGGACATTGTTTAGCACTGCATAAAGCAGTATGTTTTTATTTCTCCACTGTGTCATTGTGGGATGGTGAAAAGCTACAGAGGGTTAAACATTTATTTTTGAAGGAGACTTGAGGGGTAGAATGTTTTCTTGATGTGTTTTGGTGTTGTGTGTGCTGTAGGGAATGGAAAAGTGAGCAGCTGTGCAGCAGCAGAAGGCAGCTTCACAGCATTAACAGGACTCCTGGAGGTAGAGCCTTTGCACTTTAATTGTATCTCAACTAGTGATGGAACACGGGTGGAGCGAGATGACGCCAGCATGTTCACTGGTAAACATTACTCTTTTTTTCCTGTTTCGCTTGTCTTTGCCTCATGAACTGGTCATATCCTGAACATTCCTTTTTCTTTTCCTAATTCTTCAACCCAGTGAGTACATTTGGCGTGACGCCTGCAGTGGGAGGCCTGTCGACAGGAACGGTCGGTGAAGCTTCAACTGCTCTGAGCTCTGCAGCCCAAGTGGCGCTCCAATCACTGTCCCATGCCATGGTGTCTGCTGAGCAGCAGCTGCAGGTCCTACAGGAGAAACAACAGCAGCTGCTAAAGCTGCAGCAGCAGGTGAAAAACTATCACACTCTCACACACAAGATTTCACTTCAGGGTTTGGAGAAGATAATGGGACAGTTTAAGTGGGCAAACGGAAATTTAAATTCAAGGACAAAATCTTTAGATAAAGTATAGCGTTATGTTGCATGGTAATAGGGGTGGGAATCGCCAGAGGACTCGCAATACGCTATTATCATCATACTTATGTCACAATACGATATTATTGTGATAAAGCGATATTGTGATATGCTGAGTATTGGGATACAATATATTGCAATTTACTACCTTTTGTTTCCAAACGCAAATTATTTCCCCAAAGGAAAATTGCCCCCAAGTGGTGTTTTCTTCATTATTGTCTTGTTCTCTGTCTCTGTGCCATGTTTACCATCACTAATTGAGCTTTACAAAATTTGAATGTGGAAGAGTGAAAATGTTTTTTGAATTGTTAAAAATATAGTTTGAAGTAGGGATGGGTGTTGAAACCAGGTACTAAATTAGCTGCTGGGCTAAATCATGAAAGACCATAGTATTGATAAGCTCTGACGGTATTGGTTCTTTTATCGGTATTTTGGTTTATTTAATTATCATCATGCAGCCTCTTATCTGTGCTCTGTGCCGGGGCTGAACTCCTCCACATACAAACAGATTCACACATACACACATCCACTCTTACACGGTACGGTAATTGGTGAACAACTGAGCAGCCGTTGTGGAAACAAAGTGAAAATAACTAGAAAATTACTTGAGTTGACAGCAGCTGCACTCGTTACTCTAAGTGACATTAAGCCTTAGCAAGTAAGAAGTTGATATTTTATCAATACATGTGTTCAGCAAGCATGGACATGTAAACATGTAGAGAGCGATATTCAATATGCTCTGTCCACAATCTCTCATCCACCGTCACAAACGTTGTGTCTTACACAAGGACAGCACGTTAGTTCAGCTGATAGCGAATCATTACTAATAAGCTGAAATGACAGCTGTCTGTATGTAGACTAACTCTAGTTTGACACTTATCTTAAAATTGGGCAGATACTTTTAAACTCTGCTGCTGGCTGAGACAAACAGCCCCTCCTCTCTCTACCAGCACTAATGTTACCTGCACACGGTGAATCACATCACTATAGAGTGAGCAGGACAGAGGAGAGGATAACAGAGGACAGCAGGACTGACTTACAGTGACTGATAAATACTGAACTTCAGTCAGTATTGTCAGGTCAGGAATATTATTGATAAAGTGACGTTGCTGTTGTAAAGATTACTGTTGCCGCTCCGGAAACATTTAGTTATATTCAAAATATTCAGTTATCCTGTTCTGAATATATTCTTCTTAGATAGATATATTTTCTCAAAAGCAATTATTTAGAAATGAAAAAGAACCGATAAGAGTACCAATAAAGTACTAAATCGATTGAAGTTGTAGTATCGATAAAATGTTAATGGTACCCATCCCTACTTTGAAGTAAATCGAATTTCATTGAAAAATCTGTCTTTGTCACTATAAGGCTCTTGCTGCCAAGCCGCGGTCACTCTTGCTCTTATCGTTTGTATTTATGAGGCATTCTGGAAAATACAGAAAATTCCAAAACTGAAACTGACCATGCAGGTCAAGTCGAACCGAAATACTTAACTGCAAACTTTTGGCTCATATATAGGACCACAGGGGTATCCAGGGGTAGAGTTTTTGTCACGATGCTGTTATCAGCTCAGTCAAGTGTTTTTATTTGTGGTTCATAATACCTGTTTTTCTGTGTTGACAGAAGGCCAAGCTTGAGGCCAAGCTTCATCAGACCACCTCTGCAGCAGCAGCCACTGCCTCCGGTGTGGGGCCCATCCACAACTCTGTGCCTTCCAACCCCTCGTCTGCTCCGGGCTTCTTCATTCACCCCTCTGATGTCATCCCCCCGACACCTAAAACTACACCCCTCTTCATGACCCCTCCTCTCACGCCGCCCAACGAGGCGGTGTCGGCAGCCTTCAGCGCTGAGCTGGCTCATCTGTTCCCTGGCTCCATGATGGACCCTGGGCCTGTTAACCTGGCAGCACACAAGAACACACAGAAAGCCAAGCCGGTTAGTTATATATATAGCTATAGGGCTGGGTATCGGTACCTGATACCTTAAAGGTATTAGCTGAAATAGGCCTATGTGCTTGATAGTTGCATAGCTCTGCAATGCATTAAAAGATCCCTGCATCCAAGCGGTTCCTCATTATTATTATTTTTTTGATTAAGTATGAAATAGCAGACCCTCCCTTTAATCTTTTTGGCCTTGTCAATGCATTGGGGAATGTCTTTGTCCCTTTAAGAGATTATTCTCCAGTGTTAGTTGCTTCGGTGCAGCCTGAGTCTGAGCTACCTTAAACAGCTGTGTTCTGCTGTATGTTTACTTTCATCGTCTGGACTTCTTTTGCACTGATTAATTAAGAAATGACTCTTATTGGCTTTTTGCTCGTGGAGTTTGCAGTGGCGCAGTGAGTGTGGCTGTCGTTGGCTGTACAGTGTCTGTCTTCCTGAGAAAGACAGTGAAACACCATGCACAAGCAGTTTTTCACACTGAGATGAAATTAAACGAGTGCACATAACTTTGGTAAATAACATAAATAAACAGTCTCATTCTGCACTTTGCTTTCATTTATGGCGTGTAGTGTTTGGCTGCGTGCGGTGTGCAGCCCCTGCTCGTGCATGGGAGCTTAACAGAGTGGAGGGGAGAGAGGAGCAGTGGAGAGTTGGGGGGGTTGATGATGGCAGTTTGCATTGCTGTGCATGAAAGCTTGGCGGGTAAAGAAAGACACCAGTTGACGTAAAATAAAGGAACGGATCCTGTATATAGCTCAATATAGTCAATCCTGATCAGTCAAAAAACACTTTGATCAGCCCCGATTGGGACACAACTAAAGTAATGTAATTAAACCAAGACCTGAGATGATCCTTGGTTGCAAACATTTCACTCTGTGGGATTTATTAGAATTCATACTGACAAGATTGAAGATTTTTCTTTTCTCTGTTTGCGGCTCAAACAATTCTGAAGTCGTTTTTCAGGTTCTGAATCTAATACTACCATTTTAAGCCTCAGAGAATATTTAAGCTCATCAAATATCACCTTAATTTATATTGTGATATATGTTATTTCTGAATTAAGGCATCCAAAAAAACCTCTTCAGCATCAGCACTAGATGTGAACATTTTTAAACGATACCCAGCCTGAGTACAGTACAGTGAGTATACAATACAGTAAAATGAGAAAATATTTAAAGTTTCTGTTTAACTGTGGAATGTTGGTTTCTTTTTGCCGCAGAGCCCCATGGGCAGTGGTCTGGCATTGGCCATTTCCCAGGCGTCTCACTTCCTGCAGCCTCCGCCACACCAGTCCATCATCATAGAAAGGATGCACTCTGGTATGTCATGAAGCAGTATTCCATATCACCACCTAACTGGTGCTCAGAAATGTCTATTTATTTAGACTTGTTAGACATGTTTAAAACAGGTTTGTATACATTTGACACAAGTTATACATTAGGATGTATATACTGTAAAACAGCGTAAATTAAAAATCTTAAAAAAAAAAAAATGAAGTGAGTTTGTTTTCCAAAGTGAACTTCCTGTTTCCGCTGTCCTTTCTTCTAGGAGCTCGTCGCTTTGTCACTCTGGACTTTGGCCGTCCTGTCTTGCTGACCGATGCTCTGATCCCGACCTGTGGCGACCTGGCCTCTCTGTCCATAGACATCTGGACACTGGGTGAGGAGGTGGACGGTCGCAGGCTGGTGGTGGCCACTGACATTAGCACCCACTCCCTCATTCTGCACGACCTGCTGCCACCACCGGTCTGCAGGTTCATGAAGGTCTGTGTTTCATCTATATTTTGCCCAGATGGCCTACCTGACATTTTGAGTTTTTCATGCTTTTCATGCCTTTTGTTAGTCCATAAGGATGTCTTATTTTTGTTTGCTTCCTATGACTCTTAGATCACTGTGATTGGGCGCTATGGCAGCACTAATGCTCGGGCAAAGATCCCACTGGGCTTCTACTATGGCCACACTTACATCTTGCCATGGGAGAGTGAACTTAAGTTGATGCATGATCCTCTGCGGGGAGAGGGTGAGGCGGCCAGTCAGCCCGATGTGGATCAGCACTTGACCATGATGGTGGCACTGCAGGAGGACATCCAGTGCAGGTGAGAGTGGAAGCAAATCAGCTCCAGCACTTGTATATTTCAACTTCATTCCTAGTATGTTAGGTTTGTCCGATTTTGCCTTTAATTGAACCCAAAATCTGTTGAGATTAATTAATTAAGATGAATAATTTTCTCAAGCGTTAGTGAAAAAATACAACCCCAATTCCAAAAAAGTTGGGATGCTGTGTAAAACATAAATAAAATAGGAATGCAATGATTTGCAAAGCCTTTTTGGTCTATATTCAGTTGACGACAGTAAAAAGACAAAATATTCAATGTTCAAACCAATAAACCAATAAACTTTGTTTTTTTTAAAAAAAATATACACTCATTCTGAATTTGGTGCCTGCAACTCGTTCCAAAAAAGTTGGGGCAGTAGCATGTTTACGACTGTGATACATCACCTTTTCTTTTAACAACACTCAGTAAGTGTTTGGGACACTAATTGTTGAAGCTTTGAAAGTGGAGTTGCTCAACAGTTCAGGTTTCCATTGTCATATTTTGCACTTCATAATGCATCACACATTCAATGGGAGTCAGGCCTGGACTGCAGGCAGGCAAGTCCAGGACCTGCACTCTGTTACTACGAAGCCACGCTTTTGTAACACATGCAAAATGTAGCTTGGCATTGTGCCACTGGATTAAGCAGGGACATCCCTCAAAAAGACATTGTCTGGATGGCAGCATATGTTGTTCCAAAACCTGTGTCTACCTTTGAGCAGTAACGGAGCCTTCACAGATGTGACAGTTACCCATGATGCCATGGGCACTAACACACCTCCATAACTTCACAGATGCTGGCTTTGAACTTTGAGCTGGTAACCGTCTGGGTGGTCCTTTTCTCTTTAGCCCGGAGGACACAATGTCCATTATTTCCAAAAACAATCAGAAATGTGAACTTGTCAGACCACAGCACACTTTTCCACTTTGTGTCAGTCCATCTCAGATGAGCTCAGGCCCAGAGAAGTCAGCGGCATTTCTGGATGTTGTTGATAAGTGACTTTCACTTTGTATGGCAGACTTGCATTTGTAGGCATTTTTTCTGAGGTACTTTGAGCCCATGTAGTAATATCCTTTATACAATTATGTTCGTTTTTAATGCAGTGCAGCTGGATAGGTCAAAGGTCATGGGCATTCAGTGCTGTCCCTTCCGTGTGAAGATTTCGCTGATGTTTTTTGAGCATGTCACAACTTCCCCAGTGTTTTGTGGCTCCTGTCCCAACTTTTTTGGAATATGTCACAAAAACACACATTAGGTGATTTTTTTTCCAAAGGCCAAGTCATTTACTAAAAAACAGATGGCCACTGTGCAACAAACAAAAAACAAAACAAAACAAAAAAACAAAAGGGCATTTGTTGGGGACAATATTCAGCGGCATATTAATTCAGATTCCACGCTCTCATGTTCTTGTTTACCAGATACAATCTAGCTTGCCATCGGCTGGAGACCCTTCTGCAGAACATCGACCTGCCGCCTCTCAACAGCGCTAACAATGCCCAGTACTTCTTGCGAAAGCCAGACAAGGTGGTGGAGGAGGATCAGCGTGTTTTCTCAGCCTATCAGGACTGCATCCAGCTGCAGCTGCAGCTTAACCTGGCTCACCATGCCGTCCAGCGGCTACGTGTATCACTAGGGGCTAGCCGCAAGTCACTCCCCACAGCTAGGGCTCCAGCGGCCCAGGAGCTGGTCCACAACTCCTCCACAGAGCAGCTGAGAACCATCATCCGCTACCTGCTGGACACACTGCTCAGCCTGCTGCATTCCAACAATGGTGAGCATGGAACCAGACATAGCTGTGTCTTCTGGGACACTAAGTATTATATTTTGGAGATGACAGGGTTACAAATGCTTGGATGTTTTCCCCTGAATTAAACCATTGGTAGATGGATGGCATCCTGCTTGAAGACGCTGATTTGCACTTCATTTATTTATGTGTCTTTATTTTTTCAGGGCACTCTGTGCCCTCAGTGCTCCAGAGTACCTTCCATGCTCAGGCCTGTGAGGAGCTCTTCAAACACCTTTGCATCAGTGGGACGCCTAAAATCCGTCTTCACGCTGGTCTGCTGTTGGTGCAGCTCTGTGGAGGCGAGCGTTGGTGGGGCCAGTTCCTTTCCAACGTGCTACAGGAGCTCTACAACTCTGAACAACTGCTCATCTTCCCTCAGGACAGGTAAGATTTTGACACAGTTACCACAAGTCCTTTACACTTTTTCCCAGTGCTTTTTAACACTTTAATGATAATCAAAGTATTTGAAACATTTTCAAAGTTGTAATCCTTCACATTTTCATTCTGTCAAGCCTAATTAAAGCTGAATTTGTTTTTTGGATGATTTGTAAAAATGTGTCCATTTGCAAATCAGGTTATTACTTCCTGTACTAAAAAGTGCATGCTGTTTGTGTTTGTTGACAAGGTGCTGTGGTTATGAGAGGTGAAGTCAGGAGTGTCTGTCCCTACTTGCTGTTAGGGGTGCTGTGGAGTCAGCTTAACATAAAAGCACACAATCGCTGTATATTTTCATCATATTCACAGTGCTTGATGTGTATGCCAAGTTTTGTTAGTTTTTGAGTATCCCAAGGGTGTCAAGAAGGCTTTCAAAGGATAAATGTAATTGGGAGCACTATAGAGCCGACGTGCCATGCCCAAGCCCAATTGCAATATTATGTTAAAATCATTGCTAGTTTGAACATTGGTGCAGAGTTTTGTTTGTTTGTTTCAGTTTTTGTGCATCCCAAATTCCTCAAATGTGTTCATAAAATAAAAATTATGGCATGAAATCCAAGGTAGGTGACTGACTGACTGACTGACTGACTGAGTCTCAAAAGATTTTATATGCTCTTGAAGATGAGAGCAATGATCACCTCAAGCGTGTGAACAAGTAAGGAACTTAATTCCAACTTAGAGGGTGCTATGGAACCCGGCAGCCGCGCCTGAGCCCAGTCACTGTAGAACTTGGCAATTTTCGCCAGTTTTGATGTGCTTGCCAATTTTCGAGAGTTTTCAAGCATTTTAGGACCCTCAAAAATGTGACTCTGCAGCAGATTTTTTAAAAAAGACAGCTCTACAAAAACAAGAGGTTCCATTGGACCTTGGCACTTTTGTGCTGGGGCCCTTATGAAACTAAGACAGTTGTTTGAGTTATACAATATGCCTAAGTGAATATAGGTAATGTTGGATTTGTCTGATTGTGTATTTGGGAGCCAGATTTGAATAGATTATATAATCTGGCACATCTTCTTTCATAGAACTTGGTCTCTCTGGCACAGCCGTTATCAAGTTAAGTGTTTATTCACGTTTATGTCCAGGTGGTGGTGGACACAAGTAACCGTAGTATTTTCCATCTTGTTTCATCTCAGGGTGTTCATGCTGCTGTCCTGCATCGGCCAAAGATCTTTGAGTAACAGTGGTGTGTTAGAGGGCCTCCTGAACCTACTGGACAGCCTGCTGTCTCCTCTGCAGCAGCCACAAGCTGCTGCCCAGCGCAGGACTGAAGGTACAGCTGCCATCACTGTGGCATGCTTACAAATGCATAACAAAGCTTTTCACATGTATGCCACATAGGACAGCTCAAGTTTGTAAAATCAATGTTTCTGGAGCAGAAATGACACATCGAGTAGTATGTGAATGTGAACGCTTACATTTATTCAGCAGATAATTCATTGTGTGTGTATGTGTTTTCCAGGTGTTTTGGATATCCCAATGATCAGCTGGGTGGTGATGTTGGTTTCCAGACTGTTGGACTATGTAGCGAGTATAGAAGATGAGGCCTCAGGTGGGAAAAAGCACCTCGGAGGGAAAGAGCGGGAGAGAACTTTTACAGGTACATCCCTTTCCATCTGACACCTACAATTTACATTTACAGTTTACAGTTTTTATTCTCTAATCCATTTTTCATACAGGAGAGTAAGCTTACTCTACCACTCATTGTAGTGTTTTTTTTCTTGTCTTTTATCTTGTCTTTTATCCATCTGCCCTTTTCTTTTCTACATAGCTCTAAAAATGTTCCACTTTTTATGGAGTTTACACTTCTGCAGCTGCTTCTAGCAGCTGCGTGTGTTTTAACTCCCCACATCATTGAACTGATGAATGTTGTTATCGGTCTGTCCTGCAGGTATTCAGTGGAGCTTCATCAATAACAGCCTTCAGTCTCAGAACTCCAGCAGGTCAGCCAAAGGCAGCAGCAGCCTGGATCGACTCTACTCACGCAAGATCCGCAAGCAGCTCGTCCACCACAAGCAGGTAAATGTGTCTCAATCCAACACTACCTCAAACCCAGTCTCTCAGATGTGTTCTATAAATACTCAGGTACTGCGTAATATATGAAAATGTGCATACAGGTCTGGTACTAGTCCTCTATTAGACAAGCAGGGAAAATGTTTTCCTCATCTGTTTGATTCATTGCCCTTTTTCTGATGAAGCTGCAGCCTGAAATGTGTTGTCTGGAGAGAATGCTTTTGCTGTGCTTATATTTATCATGCCCTTTTTATTGTAGCAGTTAAATCTATTGAAAGCAAAACAGAAAGCTTTGGTGGAGCAGATTGAGAAGGAGAAGATCCAGAGCAACAAAGGCTCCTCCTACAAACTGCTGGTGGAACAGGCCAAGCTCAAACAAGCCACATCAAAGGTGAGCACTTCATCATACACTGCTGGATGTAGGGGTCGACAGATAATCGGCCTGGCCGATTATCGGACCGATATTATGAATTTTTAGGGTTATCGGTATCTGTGATTTTTTTCCACCGATATGCCGATATACAGTTTTGTTTTCCGTAGCTGCGCTGTTTTGCCCCTGGCGTGCTTCTCACTGCCTGCATGTACCACTCTAGGCTTTTAAAAGCAAACTCAAGACCTACCTTTTTAGCCTGGCTTTTAATTATGCTCTCCTTTTATTTCATTTTATTTTATTTCATTTTATTTTATTATTTTTGTATTTATTTTTATTTATTTATTTTTATTTTGTATTCATGATTATTGTGTAAATATAAATATATATAAATTTATGCTTACTTGCATTTGAATGTAGTGCTTTGTCAGTGTTTATTTTTATAATTTTGTGTCAACTATGATTTTTACAGCATACATATATGGGTTGTAAATATCGGCTATCGGTATCTCTGTCTCATAATAATCGATATCGGCCTGGCTCTGAAAAAAACATATCTGTCGATCCCTAGCTGGATGTACAGTATACTGCAGTATCACATTCTCAGCTCAGAAATAATAATAATGATAATAAACTTTTTTTATATAGCACCTTTCAAAACACAGTTACAAAGTACTGTACAATAAAACTAAACACATTTAAAACACAAAGAGAATAAAACAAATATTGTCATAAAATGTCATCTAAGTAAAAGATAAAACTTTTAGAAAAGACTCCTGCACACTGTCCAACTTGCAAAAATAATGATTTTAATGCAGCTGCAACGTTTTGGTGACTAGACCTTCAACAGGCAATGATGTTTGGGAAAGTTGTTTTATCCTCACTGGATGTAGGCAGTCCTAACCACAAGGTGGGGCTAGCAGGATTTGTAGGGGATTGAGAGGTGAGCTGGTGTGGACCGGAAATTACCAGGAGTGGACCAAGGTAGCAGGTAGTCAATGACTTCTTAAAGAAAGGCCAGGCTCCCCCTGATATCAGATAGAGATGTCACTCCGACATTACGAACACTCTACATTTCAATTCATTAGAATGCTGAAACATTGGAATTGAAATATGAACAAAAATGTATCGTTTGTTGTTCTTCCAATTGAGTTCATCATTTTCTCATGACTGTGTTTACCATGACTCTCTCTTCCAGCACTTTAAGGACCTGATCCGTTTGCGGCGGACGGCCGAATGGCCCCGCTCCACATTGGACACTGAGTCCACAACAGCCAAAGAAGCCCCGGAAGTAGAACCTCTGCCCTTTACACTGTCCCATGAACGCTGCATCTCTGTGGTGCAGAAGCTGGCCCTCTTCCTCCTCTCCATGGACTTCACCTGCCATGCTGACCTGCTGCTTTTTGTCTGCAAGGTATTCATCTGACTCTTGTATGTGGACTTCTTCAGTTTGCTCATCTGTATATACCAATAAATAAGTACTTTTGTCATCTGCTCAGGTCCTGGCTAGGATAGCCAACGCCACAAGACCCACAATCCACCTGTGTGAGGTGGTGTCCGAGCAGCAGCTGGAGCGTCTGCTGCTCCTGCTCGTGGGGACTGACTTTAACCGCGGGGACATCTCCTGGGGAGGCGCATGGGCGCAGTATTCCCTCACGTGCATGCTACAGGACATCCTAGCAGGTGTGTGTAGTTTGCTTGCAGTTTAGTGTCACATCTGTTTTAACTTGATAAACAGTTTGTGTGTTTATACCTGGGGTTTTTGAATGTCTGTGTTTGATCAGGTTGAAAAATATTTAGGCTGACAGAGATTGTTGTTTGAGTTTTAGTCTGCATGTAGACAGCTGTGGCTGTAACATTATCTACTGACCCTTCTCTTTTTCGTTGTTTTGAATGTTAGACAAAAGCCAGATAAAGAAAATTACACTGGTCTGCTCTTGCAAGATTTGCAGATGATTTGTCAAATTATTTTTTTTCCTGCCAGCATTGCTTGTGGCTAGCAGAAAAAATAGACCAGACACTAAAACTATCACTGCCGACAGCACTTCACAGAAAAACTGGTGTTTCTCTCATCTTTCACCATCATCAGGTCAAAATTATAATTTTTCCAATACAGTTATTTTTGACCAAATAACTAATGACATTCCCATCAGCCTCAGCTGTAGCCTTTTGGTGATTAGTGCCAATTCGCAAATGTTAGCATGCTGAACTAGATGGTGAAATTAGATATTATCATACCTCCTAAACATCAACATGTTAGCATTTTTTTATTTTGAGCATGTTAGCAGTCTGATGTTAACACTTTACTTAAAACACTCCTATGCCCTAAGAACAGCCTCACATAGGCCCTAGCATGGCTCTATGTTTTGTGTCTTTTAACATCTTGGAGCCATGTCGGATCTGACTCTTTGCAGTTTTCACATCTCTAGCTTTTCTATAAAACTGTGAGTAATTAAGTGTAACCTTTGCTTTTGTCCCAGGTGAATTGCTGTCTCCAGGCTCTCTGGATGTCATGGATGAGGTTGCTGTGGGCGAGGAGGCTGGGGCATCGTCCTCCTCAGCGGGGGCCGATTCGGATGACTCCTTGCCCCAGCCGGCACCCATTCCCCTGGTAGAGAGCATTGATGAGGCCCTGGTGCCTGATATCATCGCAGGTACTACGGGGACCTCCTCAGTATTTCAAAGTGCGTGGGTAGCCCCGTCCATTCTGCATACTTCCCACAACACCACACAGATGTTGATATGAACCCACACTTTTTATCATCACAATATAAAGTATTAGTGTGCTAAAATGTTCTCTTTTTTCATAGCTACATGTTTCCTGTTTTTCTCCACAGTATGGTTTTATGTGTATTATTATTGTATTGGTTCTATCTTTTGGAGCGGGAGTTCAAACATGTAGATTCAGAGCCATTTTGGGCAATTTGTCATTTGAACAGTAGTGTTATTTTTGTTTATAGTTGACATTCAACTGAACAATTCTGTTTTTTCCCCAATTTGGACACCATGAGTTGTTTTAGCTACCTAATTGTTCTCATACAGAAACACTGTATTTGGTCCTGACTGCGTCTTGTGTCTGGACTCTCCCTCCAGTAGATGAGTAGAGGAGCTAATATCTTGATCGGCATTAAAATTGCCCAGTAACGTGCTAAAGAAAGAGTTTCTCTTGCTTGTATGTTTTGCTAGTGTGCTTGCTTGGCAATATTAAAGCTGTTTTCGTTATCTAAAGGTGCTCCACCTCTGTCATCTTTGGAAAAAGATAAAGACATAGACTTTGACTTGCTACAAGACCTGATGGATGTTGATATTGATCCTTTAGATATTGATTTGGAAAAAGATCCACTCGCCGCCAAAGTGTTTAAGGTAGGTTTATTACGACACTCTATTCTTCTCTTTTCTTCTCTCTATTTACTCTGATGTTGTTTGGCACTGGCTTGTGGATTGACATAGTGACAGATAACTGTTGAGTTAGCTGAAATAAACAGCCATGAAACTACATGCGACGTGATTGGGAACTTGAATGCAGAGACTTAAGACTTACTTGTGACTTGTACAACAATGACTTGATCCCACTTCCCACACAAAAGTTTACAAGAAAAAGCATTTTAAAAGCGTTGAATGTAAATTTGGATTTTAATGGGAATAGATTTCTATATCTTGATACAGTGAAATTAGATAATTAGAAATTATGGAATTTTTATTTGAATACATTGCAGTCAGAAGGTGCCAGAAATCTGTCAGCGTGACTGTCCAATGAAAGATGTGGATGTCATCGAGTTATGTATACAAGTCATTATTCTTAAAATATTACAAGATTTTTGTGTTAAGGCATTATTATTATTATTATTTTTCTTACTTTATTCTCAGTCATCAGTTTTTTTTTCCCTTTAACAAAACCCCCAGTATTTTGTTGTACAACATCAGCCTGAATTGTTTTATTCATGTGTTAACTGCGAGGTTGAAACACGACAATAGCAACTCTGTGAATTCTCGATTTGTTTGTTTTATGTTTGATATTATCTGAAAATGATAGATTGATTCTCTTAGTATAGTTGATGATATTGGCCTTTTATTATATAATTGATAAATGCTTAAATCATTACTAAGCTATTGGTATTTTCACCAAAATAGTTTCCCTTGCCCCACAGCACAGCTCCTTTAAACTACCTCACCTTGACTGTTAGTTACTCATCGAATTCAGCTTTAAAATGCAATCATTTCTTTGAACCGTGAAAAGGCCTTGATTTAAAAAAAACCCTGCTTTTCTCTTGCTTAACTTCAACATTGACTTTTGAAGTGTTGTTAGCAGCAGAGAGAGAAAGCACAAGCCCTAAGTGCACAAGAAGCTTAACCCTTGTGTTATTGTGCAAAGTTAAACAATTGCCTTGTTAGTCAGATAAGTAAACTGAAGGATCCCAGAAAATAAACTTGTTGAGAGTTATGTGGACAATGTAAAGGGAAAAGTAATTTCTGTTTTCTTCAGGCTGTTTTTGAATATAAGTGTAGTGTGACAAATACTTTGAGCAATTAAATCAGCATTTGGGGTTTTAAGACAGATGTAGTCAATGTATTCTTTTGCCCTTATGTTTCATATCCCTTCCTTTTCATGTCCATCCGCAGCCTATAAGCAGCACCTGGTATGACTACTGGGGTGCTGACTACGGCACGTATGGGTACAACCCGTACATTGGAGGGGTTGGTATACCAGTGTCCAAACCTCCAGTTGCTGCTGAGAAGCCCGGGTCACAGAGTCTGTCAGTCTCCGTGTCACAGGGTGAGTAGAGGCTGGATTCTGGGGGTAGTCCTGACCTCTCTCAATAATTGTTATATCTTTCCATCTGATGTTTGACCTTTTGCCTCCGTGTTTCACAGCGTTGGATGCCCGCCTAGAAGTGGGCCTGGAGCAGCAGGCTGAACTGATGCTCAAAATGATGGCAACTCTACAGGCTGACTCAATCCTTCAGGCTCTCACTTCAAGCTCATCCACAGGTAACCACACAACACCACCTAAATCAACCTGGCTCAACAACCTGGGGACAAATTTTCTGTTTGAGTTTTTATTGGATGTCTGTAGTGTCTATCATGGCTGTAAGATTTGCTTGTTGTCTGGCTTTCAGTGAGCCAGGCCTCTAATGGGACTGATGACTCCCTGCTGAGAGCTCTGCATGGAGGAGGCTCTCCTCCAGCCAGCAGCCTGATGGTCCAGCCCTCATCCATCCCCATGCTGAGTGCCTGCTTTAACAAGCTCTTCTCCATGCTGCAGGTCCACCATGTACAGGTCAGCACACAAATGTTAAACACAAAATACGTGAATGATTGCAGTCTCCAGTGGAGGCAACTACAGCCTCAAGTCTTTTCCTTTTTCTTTTTTAATCTGTTCCAAAATCTCTTGTGAAAATTCTTGATCATATTGAGATCTAGACTCTAACTCAGCCACATCACGGCATTAACATTGTTGTTTTGTAGCTGTTTCAGTGTAGTTTATAAGGCTGGACCTCATAATCTATTCAACTAATTTGATATTTGTTCCTTGGGCACATATTTAGTTCTCAGATATTTATTTATTTTTTGTTGAGAAATTAGATAAGATATACCTTTATGTCCCTGCCGGGAAATTTGTTCAATCATCTATACTACAGTGTAAAAACATCAGCTTTGTCTCGGATTTAAAGCCCACTATTGTGAGCATAAATGTTAAGCAGCCCTTCCTCCAAAACTTGCTGTTTGGTATCAAATTGCTCCTAAAGTCTGGGTCAGAACCAATTTCATTTTGGAGTTTTGAGACTTAATAACTTCTGCATTTACTAAGCACACCCTGTAAGCTCAATTCAGTGTCATCTGAAGAATAACAGGAAACCAAGTGAACTGATAAAGGGTCTCTCCTCACAGCTGGAGTCCCTGCTGCAGTTATGGTTAACACTCAGTCTCAATACGTGTTCTGGTGGCAGCGAAGAGAGTGGATCAGACATCTTCCTGTTCAACGCCAGCCGAGTGCCCACCATCCCGCTCAACCAAGGTCAGGACTCCACCACACGGTCTCTCCTTCTCAGCCCTTCTGATAGAGCTGGAGAAGTCTGTTACACACTGACTAGTCTTTTTTTTAATTATTTTTACTGATTTTACATGTATTATATTCTGTGTGTTTATGTGTGTGTTTAGCATCCATCAGCAGTTTTCTAACAGTGCTGGCGTGGTACCCCAACACCTCCCTAAGAACATGGTGCCTGGTGCTGCACTCTCTCACCCTGATGACAAACATGGCAGCCTGCGGTCAGTTCTCCACTCTCACTGATTTCCTTCTGTGGATCATCAACACCTGTCAAAATATTAGAATTCAATTTCATTTTATTTATAAAGCCCAATATCACAAATCACAATTTGCCTCAGAGGGCTTTACAGCAAACAACATCTCTCTGTCCTTGGACCCTCACGGCAGATAAGGAAAAACATCCCAAAAAAAAAATCTACACTCAGAGTCAAATAATCACCCTGTGGCCCTGTTTACACCTTGTATTAACATGAGTCTTGGGGATTCGGACAGCACTAAATACAAGTATACACGATCACCAAGACACGCTGTGATCCGATCAGTCAAACCACTTGCCGAGGTGGTGTGGGACACAGTTGACAACATATCTTTTGTAATGAAAAGCTTATGCGTCCTCATGCGTCCCCAACAAGGACTACATCATCAGTGCAGGAAGTGGTGGTTGTTTGTTGACAGTGCTTTGT
Organism: Epinephelus lanceolatus; assembly: GCF_041903045.1. Classification (NCBI taxonomy): domain Eukaryota; kingdom Metazoa; phylum Chordata; class Actinopteri; order Perciformes; family Serranidae; genus Epinephelus; species Epinephelus lanceolatus. Next base: position 37,219,495 of record NC_135750.1, read on the forward strand.
AACTTGCCAATGCTATGAAGAGTTGGATTAAGTGTTGTGTGACTGTCCATCTTTTTGCGCTATTATTTGCCCGACCAATGCACCTGCTGACGTGACTGCCGGGCAGCTAGCAAGAGCATGGATGTAATACCTGTACCCAGGGTCCTTTGACATTTTAGTTTAACTGACATAGGCAGTAACAAAATCTGAACACAAGTAGTCAGCTGGAGGCACATGATAAACACAGGTGTAAACAGTAATGTGTCTTGGCTGTCCACTTGTGTTAGCATTACTGAACTCATGTCAATACCAAGTACAATCAGACTCTATCAGTCTTCCTCTGAAAGAAACAATTTCTCTTTTGTGTGTGAGTGCATTCCATGAAAGAGCTCAGTCATTATATCTACAGGGATTGGTTTGTACCTTGTACCTTCTAATTATTTCAGAGCTAAAGTGCTTTGTGAATAATGCTACACCACAAACTTAAATGGACATGCCAGCTGTAACTAAAGGACACCTAAGATAGAAATTTCTCACTATTTGTCCAAACTTGTCCAGTTAGTGGCCACTTTTAGCAAAGATGTTTCATCAAAGTGCCCCAGGTTCATATGACTCTTTTTGAAAAATCCATATTTATTGGTTGTTTAAGTATTTGATCTTCCTACAACAGAATTCATGAAAGCAATGTTTTTTGACATTCAGCTCTTAAATTTTGTATGTCGCAGCATCCTTTGAATGTGGCTTCAGGGTGAATAGCTGAGCAAAATGCCCCCAGCTAAAAAATTTATTACCATCGGAAAATTACACAGTATGACTTTGAGCAAAAAAAGGACGACTTTTAAGTCTCTGCAAGGTGATTTTCATTGTGTACTGAAATAATTGAAAGCCAACGGCTGTGTGGGAAATAGAAATGCAGTCTCTTGTCAGCAGTTTACAGCTTTATTTACTTTGATTTATAAGTGCGTTTTCCCCTTATAATTCTATAGTTAATATTGGTCCATTGTCTGGTGTTCAGTGATTTATATAAAATCAATGTTTGAATTTCCAGCCTCCAGCAACGGAATGAGCTCTCAGGAAAGCACAGCACAGCAGATGGTGTCTGATCCCACCCTGGTTCATGTCCTGGTGCGTTTCCTGTCTGGCAGCAGCACCAACGGGACAAGTCAGCACAGCTCTCAGGTGGGACCCACCGCCACCCAGGCCATGCACGAATTTTTGAGCCGCCTGCAGGTCCACCTGTCTTCCACCTGTCCACAGATGTTCAGCGAGTTCCTGCTCAAACTCATGCACATCTTGTCTACTGAGAGGTATGCAATAGCTTCTCAGGAAGTGTTTTTTCCAGTCAGTAATATTTGCATGTCACAGCACAGTCATCAGTGCAATAACACAAAATGAGACATTTTATGGGATGCTCTATGTTTGCTCTTTGGGAACTAATGGTTCATCCTGACTCCTCAGGGGTCCGTTCCAGTCAGGCCAGGGACCACTGGATGCTCAGGTGAAGCTATTGGAGTTTACTCTTGAGCAAAACTTTGAGGTTGTGTCGGTGGCCACCATCTCGTCCGTCATCGAGTCCATCACATTCTTGGTTCACCATTACATCACCTGTTCTGACAAAGTGGTTTCCCGCAGCGGCTCAGACAGCTCTGTTGGTGCCCGGGCTTGTTTTGGTGGTTTGTTCGCCAATATCATCCGGCCAGGAGATGCCAAGGCTGTCTGTGGAGAGACAACACGTGACCAGCTGATGTTTGACCTCCTCAAGCTGGTCAACGTGCTGGTGCAGCTGCCTCTGTCTGGGGACAGAGAGTTCAGTGGACGGCTGCCGCCGGCTGGCAGCGGAGCAGCTGATAGCAGCGTGTCGGACGAGGAGAAGGTCTGTGGTAGCAAAGAAAGTGTGGCTGGAGGATCTGCGTTCAGTCAAGGTCCCCCTGCAGGAGTGGCCGACCTGGTGCTAGCCAATCAACAGATTATGAGCCAGATCTTGTCAGCACTGGGCCAATGTAACAGCAGTGCCATGGCCATGATCATAGGTAAGGCAAATCACAGAAAATAATCAACTAACACTGTAATTTCTGTTAGTCTCACTGTTTACTCTTGTTCTCATATACTTGGTTTCCAGCAGCAGACAACTGTTTTTAGTGCTCTGATGAGCCTACTGTACACTACCTGCCAGGCAGCAAACAGTTAGAAACTAGCTGGGAACATAGTAGAGAAATTAGCAGCTGAAGAGAGAGATATTTTTCCCAGGAGTTGGTAGAGACCAAAAAACAGCTAAAGGGAGAGTGACTCTTGGATTAGCATTGATCAGGTGGACAAAAACATGACTCCAAATTAATGCTAAACTGCAGGTGTTTGCCACAGCAACTTTATAAGGGGATAATATGTAATTATTAGCGCATACCAAAGAAACTGCACTCCTTAGGGTTTTAAAAAATGATCTTCTGTCAGCAGCTGACTGTGGTCAACACACAGAATTGTTCCTTTGGATTTGTCAGCTGCTTTTGACACTGTATTTTGTTGAATGCCTTAAAAATTGGTTGGGCATCTCAGATTTTGCTTTAGAAAATTAGGAAAATTTCTAAATCGATTAGGAATTATCAATCAGCTACAGTACCACTAAAATATGGAGTTCCACAGGAATCTGTTCTTGGGCCATGGCTATTTTCCAGTTACATGCTATCACTTTGTCCTGTTATTAAAAAACACAATATCAGTTACCATTTCTGTGCTGAGGTATTCATATTCTTATTGTTGTGTTACTGTGTTTTCAGCTGCCCCCAAGTGGCTTTGAATAAAGGACCACTGAAAAGTTACAATGTAAAGAAAGCCATGAAGTTAGCAAACTGACTCAACAAAGTCAGCCATACAGCAATATTTGGCTGAACTTTCTTAAAACATTACATTTGGCTTTTCAGTGAGGAACTAGAGAACAGAAAAGAAAAAAATTATATATGAGAATAATAAATCCCTTCTGCTGAAACTGACACTTTTCTACGTTCCTCAGGAGCCAGCGGCCTCCACCTGACCAAACATGAGAACTTCCATGGTGGTCTGGATGCCATCTCAGTGGGTGATGGCCTCTTCACCATCCTCACCACTCTCAGTAAGAGGGCCACTTCGGTCCAGGTCATGTTACAGCCCATTCTCACATACATGGCTTGTGGTTACATGGGCAGACAGGTGAGCATCAGCCTGGGCTTTTTGGGATGTGATGATTAAATATTAAAATATACCTCCAACAAATGCCAAAACTGATGAAACTGATTAATGTTACATTTTGTAGGGGTCTCTTTCCACTTGTCAGCTGTCGGAGCCTCTTTTGTGGTTCATCCTCCGAGTGTTGGATACCAGTGAGGCTCTCAAGGCCTTCCATGACATGGGTTGGTATACACACAGCACTTGCCTCCTGCCCAGCTTTACTTACCCCAGCCTTCAGACAACATGCACCTTTAGACTGTACAACTGTTTTTGTTTATTTTGTGTCGTGCTGTGTGAGATGGGTCTCTTGATCTCATTCTGTGTCAGAATGTAGGATATTGATTTAAGTCTTAGTCTATCTAAGAAATGTCATCACTCACATCATTCACCAGTGCTGCTTTTATGTTTTAGAAATGCATTGTTACAGTAACCACACTTTGCTTTTATGCATTAAAACCTGGCAACAGAAGAAGTCCAGAGTCCCAAAACATATTCTGCTTTGTTTGTGTCTGGGTTTTTTTTTTGTTTTTTTTTTGTTTTTTGTAGCCTAAACTGTAGTGAAAAATAGTGCCTAGGCAGCCAGTGTACTGTGTGTCATGTCCTGTTTTGATTGAATGGTGCATAGACGTAGCAGCAATTACATTGTGAGATTATATTTTGTCGCCAAAGCTGCGTATCACTTGTCAGTAGACATGTCCCACAGTGTGAACTAAGACCACCATTTTTGGTCGACTGCCAAAGATATCACCATGTCAGCTTTCATGTCAGGCATAAATTTAACTGCGTAAAGGGGTCTTAAGTGATAATGGTTTTACTTGCTAAATGTGTTTCTGGGATTTATGTGGGGTGAGTCCTATCCTGCTGCTGGTGGGCACCTTACCCATGTCAAAACCCTGATTGTAGAATATAAGTACTTTTAATATTTTTCACAGTTGTTAAGAATTTTCCAGAGTTTAAGCAGTTTTTGCAAAGTCGGATTCATTAAGAAACCTTAACTTCTTGTGTTTTACCAGGTGGTGTGCAGTTGATCTGTAACAACATGGTGACCAGCACTCGGGCCATCGTGAACACAGCACGCAGCATGGTATCCACCATCATGAAGTTCTTAGATTCAGGTCCTGGAAAGACAGCAGACGGCAACCTCAAAGCCAGAGTGATGACCTCAGAGCCAGACAATGCTGAGGGACTCCACAACTTTGCTCCCCTAGGTGTTTACTTTGACTCAATCAGTTGCATCATTTGGATAATACCTTTACAGTAAAATAACTTAGAACTGCACATCAGCTCGTTTCTGTTTCTGAATTATCTATTTGTCCTGTCACAGGCACCATCACATCCAGCAGCCCCACAGCCCAGCCAGCGGAGGTCCTCCTCCAAGCCACGCCACCCCACCGTCGGGCCCGCTCAGCAGCATGGTCGTACATCTTCCTGCCAGAGGAGGCCTGGTGTGACCTTACCATCCACCTTCCTGCTGCTGTGCTGCTGAAAGAGCTCCACATCCAGCCACATCTCGCCTCTCTAGCCAGTGAGTATCATCCATTACTGGTATGTCAGTTTTTGCACCGTTCACACCAGAAGCACATTTTTCCATGCTGGTCAGCAAGCTATTCTGCTCCTCTGCTCTAATCACACATAGAACTTGCAAGGGCATGAGATTTTCACGGTACGATAATGTTATAACATGATTACAATTAATGTCAGTCACAGTGACTCTTAAAGAAATAAAAACAGAAGGGTTTTTCTAAGGGAACAAATGCTTTGTTATAATTGAAACTTTTTTTTATAAGAGGTTTGTGCAAAACATCTCCCTTTTCAAAATAAACACATTAAGGGTGATAGTCTCCATCTGGCTGCATTCTATATTTAGAACTATAGATAAGCTAATGTACATGGTATGATAACTGTCAATTTTTTTTACCATGGTATCCCATGAAACCGCTGTACCACGCTGCAACTCTACACTCAATTTAATAATGAAAATGAATTGGAAAAAAAGTACATTATATTTTTTTGGAAAGTGTATTTCTGTCACTATTTTTGCAACCATCAAAAGCTTGTTCATCTCTCTTGGATTAAAAAAACTCAGCTGTCATTCCTTTATGTTTTTTTGTCTTTTTCCTCCTCCCAACCAGCCTGCCCATCCTCTGTCTCAGTGGAGATCAGTGCTGACGGGGTCAATATGTTGCCACTCTCCACACCGGTCATCACCAGCGGCCTGACGTATATAAAGATCCAGCTAGTGAAGGCAGAGGTTGCGTCGGCTGTTTGCCTGAGGCTGCACCGGCCTCGTGATGCCAGCACCCTCGGTCTGTCTCAGATCAAACTTTTGGGCCTGACGGCATTTGGTAACACTTCCTCTGCAACCGTCAACAACCCCTTCCTGCCTTCTGAGGACCAAGTCTCTAAAACCAGGTACCAAACACTGATTTTGGACTGAGAGCATGTTTATTAGTGTCAGATGTAGGTGTTGTTGTAACCTTTTTCTTCTCCCTGTACAGCATCGGGTGGCTGCGTCTTCTCCACCATTGCCTGACCCATGTCAGTGACCTGGAGGCCATGATGGCCAGTGCTGCCGCACCCACCGCCAACCTACTGCAGACCTGCGCGGCATTGCTCATGTCACCTTACTGCGGCATGCACTCGCCAAACATTGAAGCCGTGCTTGTTAAGATTGGCCTGCAGTCCACTCGCATTGGACTCAAACTCATCGACATTCTGCTGAGGAACTGTGCCGCCTCTGGCACTGACCCTGCTAGTGAGTCACACGCAGCTGCATCGCTGCTGGAGTGTTAATCATAGACAGCAGATCCACAGGACCTTAAAAAGCATCAAAGAGTCTTAAAATATCCAAAATAATTGCCTTAAGATGTCCTTAGGATGTCAGAGCTTAAAAAGACTTGGACAAGGACGTATTTCAGGCTTGGTTTTGCCCCACCAAGTGTAAAAGTGTTTTGTTTTGCAACGCTTCACAAACAATTTGGCAATGCTTTATTTTCTAGGTAGGTCATTTTTACTATAATTTCTCAGATCAATCGAGAGACTGAGTTCAGTTTGTACACTTTCAATCGATTATTTCCTGACGCAGCAGGTCAGCTCTAACAAAATACATCATTCCTGTAAGAAACAAAGAAGGATCCTTCACAGGGGATCAAAAACTACCTGGAAAAGCTTGTTAACTTGCATGATAGCCATCCTTACTGTAGTCTTTGCTTCTGTTTTTGTAGATTTGAACAGTCCTCTGCTGTTTGGGCGACTAAATGGCCTCTCCTCAGACTCTACCATTGACATCCTGTACCAACTGGGCACCACACAGGACTCTGGAACCAAAGACAGGTACATCAACATCCTGACTCACCCTGTCCTTAAGCTCCCCCCTGCAAATATAACCGCCAGTGAGAACCAGTTTTTCGTCAAGGTGATATTCCAGACAGACTTAAAAGCTGATAGTAAAAAGTGTCCTTACACTCTCCTTGTCATCTTTTACTATCATATGGTCGTGTTTGTTGCATATGAATTCCACTGTGACGTCACACTGAGGGGCTGAGGACATAAAGCAGTATTTTCCAAACCACGTGATCAATTTCTTATCAAAGCTCACTTTGAATTTTTTACCCTTCAGGATCCAGGCCCTTCTCCAGTGGGTCCATGACTCGTCGCGGGTTGCGGCCCACAAGATGAGTGGCCCCATGGGATATACTGGTGCTAGCTCTTCCTCAACATCGTCGAGGGAGTATGGCCTCCTCATGCCGTCGCCCTCCCACCTCCACTGTGTGGCAGCCATCCTGTGGCACAGTTACGAGCTGCCTGTTGACTATGACCTGCCTGCACTGCTCAACAGAGAGCTCTTTGAGTCAGTTAATATCTTTTTCCTTATTATTAAGATCATAACATGCATGCAGGGAATTGTTTATACAAACATTGAAAAATGCTGATATATAGAATTAGTCAGTGTACACTCAATGCTTTGTCAGTTGAAAAAGAAGTGAAATTAGAGTCCCCCCTCTCAGACATGCACCCCGCTATGTAAATGCAATGGCAGTTTTACATGTTGTTCTCAAGTATCAATGGACATAATTTAGATAGGTCATGAAAATAAATAGCAATAACTTATTGTATACAGCATTGCTAAAACTACAGTTACAAAGTGCTACACACACAAGGACAAAATAGAGAGCACAAGAGCAATCAAATAGAAAAAAAGAAAATCACATTCAACAAATAACAATAAACATACAAACTCAAATAACATAAATAAACATAAAACAAGTAAAAATGCAGATAAAAATGAATAAAAGTACCCATAAAAAGAACAGATGAAATAGGAAACATAAAATAATTACGAGAAAGCTCCAGACAGTAGAAGTGAGTCTTGTGTGACGATTTAAAAAAATGAGCAGTGAATTTTTTTAGTCCACCTTCTTCAGGTAAGTTATCTCAAAGGGTTAGAGCGCAAACATCATGTCACCCCAGGTCTTCAGCCTTGAGTGGGGAACAGCTAACAAAGCCTTAGCACAGGACCTCAGGCTGTTAAGTAATGATTTAGAAGTGCAGCCATTTGGGTTGGTAGCAAGCCATGCAGGGCCTTGAAAGTCAAAGCTAAAATTTTAAAATCAATTCTAAAGTGGACGGGCAGCCAGTGAAGGGAAGCGCAAATAGGTTTGGTTTGCTTTAAAGTCTGACAGCTGTGTTTTGGACACCATAAAGCCATGTTATCATGTCTTGTAAACATGCCACTACAATAATCCAGAGGTGAAATGATAGAAGCATGAAGAACTCTTTGAGAATCATTAAAATTAATAATAGATCTAATTCTAGAGATACTTCTCAAATGGAAAAAAAACATGACTAAGCTAGCCTTTTAATGTGGGACTCGAGATTGTGGCTGTGATCTAAAATAAAACCCAGGTTTTAACAGTACAGAACGTTAAGCTAGAGTACCAAGAGAAGCCTAAACTTGGCCTTAAGTGTGTTCAGGGCATATAACTTAGATTTTAGTTTTAGAGGAGTTAAGCTAAGAAAAATTCTTGCCATCCAATCCTTAACTGCAGCTTGGCATAATTATGCAGGGACGATGACCAAGCTAATTACAGCCGAGTGTCGTCTGCGTAACATTGAAGTGAAATATCATGCTGTTTGATAATGTGACCCAAATGGATTAAATAACAATGATGATTTTACTACCTTTGTCCTCCATTAAGGTTCTGTAACACTTCTAACACAACTCAAGTCTGAATAGTATACCTTCAGATTGAAGTAAAAGTCACAGCAGCACAAGGATCAGTATGCACAAGGAGAGATTAAATGATTGTACTTAGATCAGCAGTTGTGTGGTAACATTCATTTTGTCTTGTTCTGGTACATTTAATAGTTTTAAGTATGTTAAAACACAGACACTTGGTAATACCGAGATCTTAATCCCCTATATTCAACCATATTCATGACATTTTTTATTTTTTTAATAATAGTATTTGTTGAATAATGTATGTGAATGGAATACTCCACTTATTGGAGTCTGCAGATGTTTAAGTTTTATATACCCTTCTTACTTACCATGCCTTTATAATTGTTTACCACATCAGCATTGATTTTGTAGCCCTTTGAGGACTAAATAAAAAATTTATGATTTGTGATGGATTCCATTTATTCTCCTTTCCTTCAGGTTGCTGTATAACTGGTCCATGTCGTTGCCGTGCAACATTGTGCTGAAGAAGGCTGTTGACAGCCTGCTGTGCTCCATGTGTCATATCCACCCCAGCTACTTCTCCCTGCTTATGTCCTGGATGGGGATTGTCCCCATGCCCAGTGCCAGTCACTCTCAAGCCCAGCACCACCGGCTCGCCATGACTGATGACGGCAAAAAGCAGCATGATGCAAACACCAATGCTGCAGGACTTACAGACGACTCCAAGCATGCGAGACCCCCCATCAATCTGTCTGAGTCCCAGTTAACAACGCTGGCAGCTGCCTCCCAGTCTCCAGGAGCCATAGAGCAACTGCTGGACTCAGGCTTACCTTCACTGTTGGTTCGCAGCCTGGCCCAGTTCTGTGTCGGCCTTCTGGCCAGTGCTGACCTCCCTCTGCCAGCTGCTCAGGCCGAGAGACGACATCACCATCACCACTACCACTCATCCTCCTCACACATTCGGCCACCTCTGGCTGCAGAGCTGGCTGCTCCGGTGCTGCGCTTCCTCACTGAAGTTGGCAACAGTCATGCCATGAAAGACTGGTTAGGAGGACCAGAGGTCAACCCACTGTGGACGGCACTGCTCTTCCTGCTGTGCCATTCCAGTGCTAGTGCTAGTGCTGGTGCCAGTGCAGGCTGTCAGCCTCTGGGCTCTGGATCTGCGGCAGGTCCCCCTCCATCCCAGCCTCAGGCTTCAGGGTCACGCTTCTCCCTGGCGTCTTCTGGGCAAGCAGGAGGGCTCACCACCCAGCAGAGAACTGCTCTGGAGAATGCCACTGTGGCCTTCTTTCTCCAGTGTATCTCCTGCCATCCAAACAACCAGCGGCTCATGGCTCAGGTCTGCTCTGCTATTCCACTCTGATGGGAAAATGGCAAATACTAAAGCTTTCACTTTCATTGGGGAATTAAGTTTGTACATCTCAGACACACATTTGCTAGTCAAAAGTTACTTTAAGCCATGTTTTTAAAATTTGAAATGTAATTACTGAAAGAAGTAGGAACCTTGTTAAGGTCTTGTTGCTATCAGTGACAAACTCTTTTCATTTGGATGTATTCATTAGACTCCATTGATTTAAATTTTATTTTCTGGCTGCAGGTTCTCTGCGAGCTTTTCCAGTCTGCACCTCAGCGAGGCAATGTGCCGATCTCTGGAAACATCTCAGGCTTTATTCGAAGGCTTTTCCTGCAGCTCATGCTGGAGGACGAGAAGGTCACCGTCTTCCTACAGTCTCCCTGTCCGGTGGGTAACTCTTTTTTCTTGAATATCTGCTCCCTTTCAGATAGGAGCTAGCTTGGCTGGATACTCCTAAGAGGCCTTTACATCAGGGACCCGGCCCCCGGATCTGAATACACTTGACCAGTAGTCCAGTTTGTTTGATTAGCCTGAACACTGTCTACTGTACCAGCTGCGACCGGTTCCACTTGAAAAGGTGGTCTTGAGTACAGTTCACATGTACTCAGGGACGGTTTGCATCGGGTCTAAAAAAAATTAGCTCTACCAAAACACAGATATGGACTGCTATTTAGAATGCAATGTGATAACTATTCAGCATTGACTGTCTCCTGTCTCCTTCAAGATTTGCGTATGTGTGCAGCACATGCCAATCGCATGCTCTGGACTGTATAGCCATTGGTGGTAAAGTAGAAAGGCAGGCAAGAGGATTGTTCTAGACATTGTTTCCAAAATATAAACAATAGTTGGCACAATGTGCAGGTCGACTCCATTGTATGGCTTGGGATTAGTGATTGGTGCACTTTTTCCATACTGTAGCAGCAACATAAACAAGTGTCGCCTAGATTATTATGCAAGTGCACTCAAGTATGAAACATTACAAATTGGAAAGCTGATTGTTGCATCAACTCAGAACTAGAATACGTTTTTGTTTTTGCAAAGTAGGTTTTCAAAAAAAATTGTCTTGGTGTTTGGCAGAGGTGTGGACTCGAGTCACATTAGCTGGATGCGAGTCAGACTTGAGTTACAAATTTCATGACTTCAGACTTGACTTGACCAAATCAAAAAGACATGAAACTCAACTTGGACACCAATGACTCATGACTTCACTTGGACTTGAGCCTTTTGACTAGGGATGCACGATACTGGCTTTTTTGCCAATATTTGATATGCCAATATATAACAACTACTTTGGCCGACAACCAATATCGATATATCTTCTTTTTTCACCAGCTAACTTATTCCTTTACATGTATTTCATTCATTGTGCAAAAAGAAAAAGCATATTAGCTGATACTGATGATGTGTCAGTGTTATTGTGCCTGCCTAGTTTTGACTTGAAAGTACTTGATACCTCCTGCCCAAGCCCAAGATAAAAAAAAAAAAGTTATTTAAGAAGTGTGCCAACCCATTTCCTTTCATGTCCTGAACAACTAACATTAATGTTACTTATTCCCAACAAGTCAACAGAGATCCACTTTGTTGGAACCAATCCAACAACATCCAATCAGGTTGCAGGAGAGAACTGTGAAGAACTAATGTTAGGTTACTGATCACCAGTTGGAAAAAATGACACATAAGTCAATTTCATTTGCGCACAAAAACTGCAGTTGGTCAATGTAAAAACAAATAACAGTATGCAAACTGTGTGTGTGGAAAATTACAGATAGAGATACAACAATTTCCAACAAACTTGTTTTGAAATATAATTTTTAAAAAGCATTTATGATTTTTCTGAATTTAACATATTATTACTTTGTTTTTAAAATGATATTACATTTGGTTTAGAATGCGTTACGACCAGGGGCGTCGTTTCAGCAAAAGCTAAGGTATGGCAATATGACATGACGTCACAGAGCTACTGATGATGGAGTTTCAAAAATATGAACTTACATAAAACTTCACTTTGGTCTTTGACCTGTCAGAAGTACATACTATGCTATTGAAAACTGTTTCAAAGGACATGAAGCTGTTTCTCACATTCATAATACCTCATGTCTGCATGTAATGCACGACTTGGTGAGAGCAGTGAAAACATCGGACTTATTTCGGCACATATTTCAGCACCACGGACAGTGAGCGGACGTTTAATTATCATTAGTCATGTGTTTAACTTCACAGAAAATAAAGAAAATAAATTAATTACAAGCTCATTTCTAGAAGATAACCAAGGAGTCTGGTGTATGAAACACAGCAAAAATTTGGTACAATACTGTATAGGCGAATTTATTGGAGTGTCTCCAGAGACCGAAAATACAAGCTTAACATGCCGACATGAAGAAAAAACCCCCACATACAATCAGACAGGCTTCAAGACATCATTTAGCCAGGCTGTCTACAGCAGCAGAGCAAAATGCTTTTACAACACACAGATAACTCACATAACTCATAACTCACGGAGGAGAGAAGTGGCAAACAATTTGATTCACTAACACTCGTATTCACTGATGAGCATATTATTGGCTTATTTAAGTGCAATACAATGAAACAACCAGCCAGTGTGCCTTGGACTATCTAACATATCGCATCTGATCACTTGCAACAAATATGAAGGACATTCACAAGTAAGATGACTACAGAACCTCTTTCTTTTTTTCCTCCCGATTCCAAGGTATGGCAGCTGCCATACCTCGCCATACCTAAATGACGCCTATGGTTATGACTTTTTTAGGACTTAGAATTTAACGTTTAGGACTTGAAACTTACTTGTGGCTTGCAAAACAATGACTTGGTCCCACCTCTGGTTGGTGCATACAAAAAATAGATTAAGAGGAAGTAAAAAAAAAATAAAATAAAGGCAAAGTACTGCAAATGTTAAGAAACATAAGAGATATTTAAGTAAAATCAACGTTCAAACTCCGTTGCAAAAAGCATTGATCAGGTCATGGCAGATCACAGTTTACAGGGACACAACATCCATGACTGACAAAGTAATATATGTTCCCAAAGATTCTCCACCATGTCATTAAAATGGCTGTAGCACCATTTGTACATGCTTGATGTAGAATTCAGCCGTGACCACAAGGGGACAGCACAGCAGTATGAAGCAGAAGCCTCCTTTCTAATCACTGTAATCCCCTCAGACTGATGCATGCCTGGTGTGGAGCATTAAGGTGTCCTCAGTGACCCCTTAATGCTCCATATTTTACACAGCTCAATGATTGGTTGTCAGGAAAGCTCTTTTAGGACTGTGTGTGTGTGCGGATATGTCTTGGGGCATGGTGTAGAAAAAATGGTTTTAATTACCCAAAGCAAGCCATTTTAACAACCTAGCTGTCTCATTGTTCTCAGTATTATAGACTGTTCTTTCTTATTGCTCACAAGCAGAGAAGGACTATGGTTGACAAGGTCGTTTGGTTAATCCTGACTAGGTGTTTGAGCAGCAGCTGCCCAGATTATCATGACATTTTCTATAAATGTTTTATGTATTAAGAGGATGACTTTTTCAATTTTGGTGACTCCCTGCTCTTTCCTTAGCACCACCACCAGTTAAGAGTTTTCACTTGTTCACAGTAAAAGTCAAAATCTGATCACATTGTCATGAAATGTAGTGTCAAGATAAACACTTTATGGTCCACATAGTTTTTTCTTCAGGAGAAAAGTGGTGGCAAGGAGCTGGGGAGTGCTTCATCCAGGTGCTTCATTAAAAAAAAAAATCCCAGCACTTTTTTTAATGACGTGCTCCACATGGATATGTTTCTATGACAACAATATCTTGACACTGACGTTGACTAGCATTAAAAAGAGGTTGACTACACAGTCAACATCAAGCTTGCAAAGTGAATGGTGATAAAAGCACAACACTCACCAGCATATCCAGTGTCCACCAGCCAATGTGCTCCCAAAAAAATGACCTTTCCTGTCTTTGCTGTGATAGTAGACAGTAGCCTAGCTAAATGAAGTGGCAGTGACACCACTGGCACTTTTCTGAAAAGTTCAGAGATTTTCAACTTAAGTGCTTGGAGCGGCCACACAAAAAAGGCGGAGTTCTCTGAAAAAAGACGTTGGGCGCAGCGCTTTTTCTCTAGGTGGCTGCATGCAGTGACATATGCTCTCTCCCCATTTGGGGAGACACAGGCCCTTAGTATTTAGCTGGTACAGTTAATAACAGCCTCCCAGAGCTGCTTGCATGTTTGTCTAAATGTCAGCTGAAGGTAGATGGAAAAGGAAAGGGAAAAAGAGAAGCTAACCAACATGATCTTTTCAGAGTTTCAGTCAAGATACTTATTAGCATAGACCTCTCTGAAAAAGTTTCATAAAAGGGGTCAATATTTGTCCATATATTGTCTGTAACAAGCCATAATACCCTAAGTAGATCTAACTGAAATTTCTTGGAGCCAAGCCCATCAATTTATTTTTATAACATGCTGATAAAAACATTTTGTCTCTTTTTTTGTTCTCAGTTATACAAAGGACGCATCAATGCCACCAGCCACATGATCCAGCATCCCATGTACGGAGCAGGCCACAAGTACCGCACCCTCCATCTGCCCATTTCCACCACGCTGGCTGAAGTCCTGGACCGGGTGTCTGGTATGTTTCAGTACAGTGAACTTAAACCTTTCATTGGATTAGTACATTGAGCAGTGTGGATATATAAACCTTACAGCCAACAGGAAAATCTGCTGCTAGTGTGTGAGTAAGTGCATGTCTTGTAAGAAGACAAGACAGTCATGTCATACTCACCAATCTTTTGTAACTGAAATGCTGTTGTCATTCACTGATTATTTTATAAAGATATCTCTTTCATTGTAATTTTATATGCAGCAGTGGAACTTTTTTGGCGTCATGCACCACTGAGCAACTTCCATAGGAATGAAGGGGCCCTGCCTCTAATGCTGTATCCAGTTCTCTTTATACATTCATGGTTGAACACCCGTCTCCCACCATGCTTACCTTAAGTAATATTAAAAATAATTCAATAAGAAATACACACACACACACACACACACACACATTGACAAAAACAAGGCTCAGAGCTTACTGTGCACACTGTTTCCATGGCAGCATTGTTCTTCATGTTTACATCCCCTACAGCAAGGACTAATAAAATTTATGGAAATGAGCTTTCTGGTTTTACCCCAAGAGAACACTTTTTGACTTCACTCTCAGATTGTCCACCAAAATGGTTCTTATATTCCCTTTCCATTAATATATAGATGCTTTTTGTGTGTTGCAAACATCTTGACATATAACTAAAAATTTCTCAAAATGAAGACTTACTGAGAAACCGCTGATTCTCACACAAAACACTATGTCTGCTCAGATCATGGTTTGGTGAACCATTGCCATTGGCCAGCAGTTCCTAACCTGGGGGTCTGGACCACCTCAAAGTGTTGCAAAAAGCATATCTAAGGAATCTTGAGAGAAATTACCAAGATGAGAAATTAAAAAAAATAAATGAATAAAAACAAGTCCATTTTCATACATTCCTCTAATTTTAACTTTTTGTGATGTGATATACTAGATAACTCAGGCCTAGGAATACCTGTTACCAATGCACTTTTTCTAAACCCATAGTCATGAGTAACTGTTGACCACAGGTTGCATGTAGGCTCACAAGTCAAAAAAAACAACTGGATACCACTGTCCTAAGCTGGGCTAACCCTCTTTCTCATTTCTTGTAAGTGGATGTTCTGATTATGTTCCCTTCCATTTGGCTACCTCTGCCCAGCAATAGCTGTGGCTGGGGTCATTATGTTTTTGGGTTGTCTGTCCTCCCCATTCTCGTGAACATGGTATCTCAAGAACACCTCGAGGAAATGTCTTTAAATTTGCCACAAACATCCACTTGGACTCAATGATAAACTGATTAGATTTTTCTGGTCAAAGGTCACTGGGTCCTTGTGTCCGTCTCATTCTTGTGAAAGCAATATCTCAAAAATGCCTTGAGGGAGTTTCCTCAATTTTGACACAGATATCCACTTGGACTCAAGAATCAACTGATTAGTTTATGTTTTCTCTAAACATTTGAAAATACTTAAAATAAAGAGTTATATAAAAAAATGAACTGATTAGAATTTTGTGGTCAAAGGTCAAGGCCATTGTGACCTCACAAAACATGTTTTGGCCAAAACTCAAAAATGTGTTCTCTAATTGTCATAAAATTCCACACAAATGTCGAGCAGCATTAAATAATGAAGTGATGACATTTTATATCCAATAGATCAAAGGTCATTTTCACTGGGACGTCATAATGTTCAACAAAATCACTTTTCTAGCCATTAGTCAACCTCATATTTCAGAACAGAGGGGAAGACATTTGGTTAGATACTGCATTGGTGATTCTAATCTTGAGTGTCCACCTTAAAACTGTGCTGATTGGTTAGATCTTTTATGCTACTGGGGGGAAGACGTGTGTGAAGCATCCGTGTTTTCACAGACATGGATTTAAACTGTAATTGCAACTTGAGTGGTTCATAACTGTGGAGCAGTAACTCAAGTTTTCTCTGCCATGAGGCACAGAGGACATGTCCCAGCTTGATCAAAGTATATTTTGCTCCTCTGCTTTGCTTTTTGTGGCAGATCATAAACAACAAAGTTTTGCAATGCCACCGCAATCCTGTTTCTTAAGCATTTGACTGTTTTATTCACCAGCGTCTCAATGATGGACAGCTTTGAGTTTAACTTGCTTTATAAAGGCAATCAAGGACAGTGGGGCCACATTTGATTTCATTATGTGTTTCTACAACCTAGTATATTTGCAGCCTTCACTCTAACCTAATTCTAATCAAGGCATGAATGATTAGGAACTACTTTTTAAACCATTACAGCTGCAGTTTTAATTGTAGTGTAAATTAGTAGCAGACTGTAGCCCAAGCTTCAACTCTGTGCTTCAGCCATGTGACCTTGTGGTTTAATTCTCTGGCCTTCAGTGCAGCACCGTTGCTGTGAGCTGCAGTATTACCGTTAGCTTTTAGCCAGCTATGTACTGTACATGATGAATGGCTCACCTCTTGGGACCTTGAGAGACATACATACACACACACACACACACACACACACACACACACACACACACACCTCTTCACAGATTCTTATTGAAAATATGAACTGTTTTAAGCTCATGTACTTATTTTTACATTAAACAAATAAATGACAAAAAATATATGTGATACTACTCATCTGATTTGATGCTGTCCTCCATTCACCCAAACAGACACACCCAGCATTACAGCCAAGCTGATCAATGAGCAGAAGGAGGACAAGGAAAAGAAGAATCATGAGGAGAAGGAAAAGATGAAAGCAGACAGCGGCTTCCAGGACAACTACAGTGTTGTTGTGGCCTCAGGTACTTGGATCTGTTCCATACACACCCCTTGTCCAATGGGAACCCAGCCATCAGCTATTTAGCCAACCTCTGCTGGTCACTGTGTGTTATCCCACTGACTACATGCCAAACAGATTTAAAAGGGAATTGCAGAGATTTTTACACACAAATAGGGAGCACTGAAATTCCAGAAGAAAAAAAAACGCAAAGGCCCCGATCACACAGAAAACATTTTTCAGGTTGCAAAACGCAAGGCGCACTGCACTGCCTTTAAAAAATTTTTCACTCCACTAGTAAAAAAAAACGGTTGCTGTGCCATTTTGTTGTTGCCATGCAACCACCCGTCACCTCTTTACCCTTACCTTTCCGTGATTGAATGTACTGTTCATTGATGTATTTATTTATTTTATTTATTTCAAAGTAGTTAGTAGGTAGTTACTAGAATGGACAGGCAGAAGGTAGTTGCTCTAGCTCTGGATGAGGGTGAGATGCTGTCTGCAAAGAGTTTGTTGGGCACAGGGAAACGGAGATCTGTGTGGGTACATGAGACCCTAAGAAAGAGGGTGGATCACAGGGAGTCCCACGAGTTGGCTCAGGAGTTTCGCCTCCATGATGGCCGTATCCAGTAGGGGTGGGTGATATGGCCCCAAAGGTTTACATTATCATCGGTGTAATCACGTGACAATACCCACTCTCATCTGTGCATGGCGAGAGAGGAGAGGGAGAGACGCTGTGCTGCTGCCAGCGGAGCCGCTGACTGAGTTGCCCTTTGCCGGGAGAGTAACTCACGGTAACTTGCTTTAAGAGTCTGAGAAGTCCGAGGCTGTTCATAAAACATTCAAGATGCCACAGTTTATTCCACACTACTGAAGCTGCTTGTCATTTTGGAGCCACCATGGGGTCTATAATAATTTTGCTTTCAGCCATGCTTTTTGTTGCCATGGGTAACAGTTTGCCATGACAGGGTTTCCGCGGGTCATTAAAAAGCATTAAAAGTCATTAAATAGATTTTGCGAAAATTAAGGCCTTAAATGGCATTAAAAAGCATTAAATTCGATGTCCAGAGGCATTAAAAAATTAATACACTTGATGGAAAAAAACATTGTTAGTCACGATTTATTTTGATTATTTAAACATTTAATAATTTTGATCGGAAGTATAATGTGATGATTGACAGGCGGAACCCTTTAATTGGCTATTGTTTACGGCCGGTGCACGAAGTCACAACACCGGATGCATGGAATGCAACGTGCTGTGAGCGTGCTCATGCTGTGGCGAAAGAGCGGAGGGAATATTAGCAAATGTCGGAAAAATGGGAAAATGCAAGTTTCAGCAGAAGTGGTTGGATGAGGAACTATTCAGAACCTGGTTAAAGCCTGCCGACGGTAAACCCGGAGACGCATTTTGCAGCGTGTGCAAAAAAGATCTTCAAACTTTGCACAATGGGCGTCAATGCGGTGAAATCACACATGCTGTCAGATAGTCACAAGTCAGCGATTAAAGGCAGGCAGCAGCCGAATTTCTTTGCCGTGACGAGCAACGCAACTTCTGCTGTCGCCACCACAACTGCAGCTGCTGCTGCTACCACCACCACCACACCTACCGCTACAGTGACCGCCTCCAGCCTTTTCAGGTTAGAGTTAGTTTTTCACATCATTCTTCAGGCTGGTTTTGTTAATTTTGAAATGTGCAAATAAATTCTGAGACTGTAAACCGTCTTGTGAGCCATTTCTAATTCACTATAGAGTGACAGTTAATGTAAATTTAGATTTTCATTGTCAAATGCTTACAATTTTGTCTATATATATATATATATATATATATATATATATATATATATATATATATATAATAAACTGTATCTGCAGTTGGACATGGGCATTAAATTTGTTTAAAGTGGCGTTAAAAAGGGAATTAAAAAGCATTAAATTAGATTTGCTGATACCTGCAGAAACCCTGCATGAATATGTCAACAGGCAGAAATATTGCCAGTATCACAATATGAATTTTTCATATAATATTTTAAAAAAAAACATACCGGTATTATGGTGAATGAGATGATATGGCACACCCCTAGTTTCCAGGCATATTTTAGGATGACTCGGGCAGTTTATTGCTGCTGTTTATTTTTGGACCTAGCATAACAAAATTGAGTGCTAACTACAGGGAATCCAAGCGTATGAGCACCACAAGTTTCTCCTACACTATTTACCAACTGTAAACTTGTGGTCGTGACCACCACAGAAGGCCCGCCTCTCAAATCTCAATTGGACAGTGGGGAAAAAGCAGGGAAGATGTGGGTCACATTTCTGCTCAGAGTTGAAGTCTATTCAACTCGAGGAGTTCAGAGCACTCCGGCCAAATCTCCTAGAGCACAGAAACGTGAGGTGCATTGCAATGCAAAAACAGCAAGCAAAAAGCTTCATTTAATCTTCAAACTTCAAGCTTCAAGATTCAAACAATTACAGAAAGCCGTCTCCAGCTGCTAAAACACTTTCTGTGTGATTGGGGCTTAAGAGTGCCATTTGATGCAAACGAAAATAAGCTTTTCACTTGTCATTGATGAAAGAAAATATCAGTGTTTTATGAGTGTCTGAAATCTCAATTCATTGCTTTATAGAGTTAACTGTTGAGTATTTGTACATAGGGAGTAGTGAACAAGTGATTCCGGAAACAACAATTAACTTCAGCCACATGCCAAAAGGTTGATTAAACACTAGCAATAACAAAATTGGGGAATCATCATTTTCGCAGCCCAGTTAATCAGGATGCCAGTTGGTACATAGTAAGGGATCCTCTTTATTGAGTTGAAATCTTCTAGTCTAAAATGTGCTTAAGTTTTGCAGGTAGGCCTGTCAAGGTAAGTCCCTTTATTGAACGAAGAAGAAATAATAGTGATGAACTATATTATTGTCATTTTGAAAAGCTTCACACCTAATTCTTAATATGCATTCCTATTGGGTACCTGAAGCACACATTTTAAACTTAAAAATAAACTTGGACTTACAGCTGTTCCACTGGCACAATAAATAACCTGTTGGTAGCTTTCAGTGTACAAGTATGTCTTTTGATCAAAATATTAACCTGTATTTCTGTCGATTAAAACAAGACTAACAGGCAGGTGATGTTTCCTCGTTGTCGTGTTTGTCATTAGGCTTGAAGTCCCAGTCCAAGCGAGCTCTTTCAACCCCTCCTCGACCTCCATCGAGGAGGGGTCGCGTGATGAGTGACAAGTTGACTGCTTCATCTGGTGTGGACCCTTCAGCCAAAACCATCAGTGTGCCTGTCTTCCACCTCTACCACAAGCTGCTTCCAGGTACTGTATTTACAGATGCAAGGTTAACATGCTGACTCACATCTGTCAGCAGGACATCAAGGTGTTTGAGTCAAATACTCAAACTAAGTCATTTAAGTGAATTTTAGCATTTTCCCCATCCTCCCCTCCAGGTCAGCCCCTTCCACCCGAGATGACCCTGGCCCAGCTACTGACGCTCTTGTACGACCGCAAGCTGCCACAGGGCTACCAGTCTATCAACTTGACTGTCAAACTTGGCTCCAAAGTCATCTCTGACCCTGGCCTTTCCAAGACAGACTCCTTCAAGAGGCTACGCACTGAGAAAGGTACCAAAAAAAAAAAATCCTCCAGTACTTGTTCTTCTGTTCAAATACTATTCCAGTCACCAAAAGTTTTATTATTCTTTGATTCTAAACCAGTGGTTCTGAGCCTTTTATGGGCCAGTACCCACCTCTCTTTTATCCAGATCCCTAACTTCCCTGGAAATTAATGTTATTATTGTTTTATATTATTGCCCTTAAAAAGTACCATGATATTTCAGGGTATTTTTGTGATAACGATATTCTTGATGATATGACAAATAAGTAAAAAAGAAACAAATTTGCTTTCAGCCATGCTTGTTGTTAGGGATGCACCGAATATTCGGTAACCGAATATATATTCGGCCAAATATTGCAAAAAACCACACATTCGGTATTCGGTGGAATAAGTTAAAAGCAAGGCCGAATAATAGAAGCGTGTTTTGATAACACAATCAAACGCCGTGCCGTGACGGGCGGAATAAAATGTCGGCAGTGTGGTGATCCGTCCATCACCGCATTTGCGACTAAAAATAGTTTTGAGCGAGCAAAACAGGCTTAAATCATTCAGCACGCTGTGCGAGCAGCCTACAGATTTCAACCAGCAGCAGAAACGAAAGGCGAATCCCACTGATTGTGGGTTGAACGGGGGTCACAGACACAGACAGTAATGTATTCCTGTCAAATACGGCGGCCATCGGCTTACCGGCGGCGGAGAAGTCGGTTCCAATAATATCCTCTTCTTGGCATCATGGCTATCCAGAAGTACCTGAACGGCCGAGCCAGCCGAACACAGGTATGTGACGTGTCAGAGGAGAAACGAGCCGTTCACATTAAGGATAGACCGATACATTGGCCGGCTGATATATCGGGCCGATATTTGAGTTTTTTTACTTGTATCGGCATCGGCCGATACGCGCGTGGGTTCGCAGATTTATTTTTCCCTGGCATGATTTACAGACAGGCATCCACGGGCAGCTCTGTGTTGCCGGAAAACCCTGCAGCGCACATGCAGCGAATCCTACTGTGTACAGTAGTTGTTGTTTTATTTATGCTTCAGCTTAAATATTTGTTTATTTTATAAAGACATTACTGGAAGATTTAAGAGCACTGAACTCTTTTTTTTTATTTGAATGCATAATAATAATAATAATAATAATAATACTCTACCTGTTCTACCTCAACTTTCCATCTTGTTTTAGTATTTTTTACTGTTCAAGAAAAGTTTATTATTTTAAACTTGAGACCTGTAATATCTGTTATCATTGTGTCATTTTTTTGATGTAAATTGAGGGAGCAAAAGCAGTATCGGCCCCAAATATCGACTCAAGAAAATCGGCAGTCCATAATCGGTCATCGGCTAAGGGTGATGGAAAAAAATCGGTATCGGCATCGGCCCTAAAAAATCCATATCGGTCTATCCCTAGTTCACATTACTCTTTCTGGCAGTAGCGGCCCACAAACCTCATCGCACTTTAGGGACTGTTCGTTACTTATGAAGGGACTTGTCAGGGGAGAAGGGTGGCTGGTTGATTCATTTATTTTATTTTGATCCCCCCTATGTTCATCACTCATTGATGCTGTTTTTGAAGTATGAATAAGTTAATAAGTAATTTATTCCATTGAAATATCATTGATGTATTATAGAAAAGTGATTTATCTTTTTGACAAAAGGCACATCTGCCTCATTTTCGCTGTGGTATTGTGATACTACTCAGAACCATGATATTTTCATTGGTATCACAAGGTGGGTCCCAATTTTGGTACCGTGACAACACTAATCTGGAGGGGGTTCATCTGCAAAAACTAATGAAAAACTAAACAATGATATTCGGTATTCGGCCAAGCGCTTAATAATATTCGGCTTCGGCCACAAATTTTCATTTCGGTGAATCCCTACTTGTTGTTGCCGTGGGTAACAGTATGACATGAATATGTCAACAAGTTGAAATAGTGCAGGTATCACGATATTAAATTTCAATATCATATTAAAAATTAAACTGGTATTATTGTGAACAATATGATGTGCGCCCCCCCCCCCCCCCCCCCGATTTTATAATCACGTTTCTCCATCCATACCTTGAGGAGTTCAAGGCACCCATTTGAAAATGGCCATGTCAGTTGTTCCCTTGCCAAAATGTAACCTGTCTTTGGAGCATTATTTTTGGATAGTACCTTCATGCTAGCTTAAAAAATGAGTGTCACAGCCTCTTTGAAACAATAATGTTGGGGTTCCACTGTGTTTAAGTCCATTGGAAATTCTTTGCCCTAGTCCAGTGTAAAACCATCTGAATGGAAGAAAATGGTATGAAGGGATGAATTTTTTTGAACTGAAAATATTGTCAATAGAAAAGGGGGTTAAAACGTACACTGCAGGTACATTGTAAAAGGGTTGTGCGGCAGTAGAAATCCAGTCCAGTGGTTATTACTCTCCTCCTGCATCAAGTTTTAATGGAGTTATGCTTTGGTCAGGGCTCAGTTCACTTTACCTGGGCTATTTCTTGGGCTGCTTTGAAAGAAAAGCTTTGAAGTCTAAAAGATTGTCGAGTGGTTTTTAGCACAATCTGTTCAATCACAGTCACTCTTCTTTTTAGCTTTGCAGCCCTCAGAGAATTAAAGCTTTTTGATCCTTAGATGTTGCTTTCCTACAATATTCATGGGAGTTTTAGATATTAATGTGTATTTCTTGCATGTATAATGGCATATAGGAGGATTGTGTTATACAAGGGTTGCTGTGCTGAGTATTTTGACTCGATGAAGTATGTTTATGGTGTAATTTGTAGCCATTTACTCTGACTTAAAGTCGCTTAGTCTCTTATCCAGTGAGACAGAGACTAAAAAGAACACTTGCTGATGTACATGGGGTGAGGACAGGTTGTTGCTGGAATCAAACTGCTGACCCTCCTTTGGCCAGAGGGCAACACTCCTGGTCCATAGATGTCGTGACTTTAGGGCTGGTTATATTTAGCTATCTGATTCTGCAGGCTCAAGGGTCAGTACTAGGTCAGATTCATTTTTTACATCAATGTCTTGTTTTGATGATCTCAGCACTGGTGAATCTGCAGATCTGCACAGATAACTTTTGTCTATCAACCATGTCCTGTCTGCTATTCATAGTTTCCATTTTAAAACTGTAGTCCCATTTGTTTGGATGAGTTTTAGGATGGATGGTCGGGTAAGTCAGTATCATAGATGTCGTACTCAAAGGACAAACTTGAATGCATCATCAGCTTGTTTTGTTTTTTGTTTTACCTCAGGTGGAACTGATGATAATAATTATGTCCATGCTGTACTTTATTATAATGTCCCAGTTAGCCATAACAGTCAGCAAGCAGCCAAGAGAAACCTTGCAGTCACTTTCAGTTGTTTTCTTTTTTTTTCTTATTTGGTCATATTACCACAAGACTTATTTTGAAGCTATGGTCCATAACTTTTCTGTGACTGGACCAACATAACAGACATATACAAGTTTTTAGTATGTATTGTCTGATTATTCAACCAGTGGACATTTTATATAAATGTAATCTATATCTCTACTGTTAAAGGGGAACTCCAGCTATATTTAGAGTTGTTTGGGAGGACTACTACATATGTGAAAAAGCCTTTAGTGTCTTCAGCTCTTGCTGAATGAAGTCTGATTGATGTCCTCAAGAGGTCACCTGAATCAGTGTCAGCTGGGGCTGAAGACTTTGTAAATGGAAAATATTTGGTGGTGTGGAATTATAATTTTTTTGCAGCCTGTTGTTCCACTTCTGGAGGCTACATTAGTCACCACTAGCATAGCACACCTGAATCTCTGATCCAACCAGAGATGTATAATAATACCCAGATACCAGATCTGAAGATGGCACCTTGTCATTCCAATGGAGTTGCCTGTTTAGCACAAACACCAGAAAAAGCTTTAAACTTCTGGCTTTTCTTCTGTGGCATGTGGCCCGCTGAGTGTGCGCAGTAGTGTTTCTGCCACTGGCCCCGCCCAGGAGTTCCCACTTAGCTCATAGACTTTACATTGTGATCACGGATTTTTAAATAATTTCTCAGCTCCAGGAAAGTTTTACAAATATATACCCCCTCCAGATCAGAAACGAGCCAGTCAATCATAACTGACCTTGGTTGCAGTTTGAGGTGTTCTGTCAACAGTTTTACAGTCATTTACAGTCATCTTTGTTTGAACTGCTGATCAAACAAAAATAATACACAGAGGACATTCATTGTCAGATTTATCACAATGGATTTATTTTATAAACATGAGAAATATTTTCAAATTAAGTGTAAGTCACGCAACACAACTGCTTCTATGATTTCAGCAGATTTGTTGTTCACAATGTAGCATTATCAGGGAAAATAACAGGATGCATCCTCATGACGCCCGAATGGTTAATTTACAGCGTCCTTGCAGTTTTAATATGTCAGGGATGCAGGATGTGTACCTAGCAACATTAATGCTGATTATTTCTGTGGCTACAGAGAGTTTACAGCCCTCCATGAAGGAAGAAGACATTTAGGTGTAGTATTAAAGCTTTCAGAACTCAAAATATTTTTTTCCTTGTACTCTCACTGGTGCATGTTACTTTTTAAATTTCATACACCATATTTTTTTTAGTGCACCTTTTTTTGTTCATTGGACATGTGGTGTGATAACGTGAAAAGTGTCAGTTGAGTCTCACGGTCGATGCGTAGGATTTGGTGGCCCTGCACAACATAGTTTCTGTACAAAGTTACATGCGTGGTGCATGAGCTGAGCATTACGTACACCCCTCGAATTTTACATGCTCTACTCTGCATATGCACATGGTATTTTGATCCCTGACTGCAAGATGCAGCCTGGTAACCTGATGTTGTTCCTAAACCTTGCCTGGCCCTAAATGAGCAGGTGCAGATTTACCGCTTCTCTTCCAAAGAACGTAAATAAACTACCGCATTCTTAAATGTGCCCACTGCCTAGACACTGATCACTTGATGTGGGCAGTAATTATATTCATTTAACTAATGTGTCCTTCTTCTCTGTGGCTGCTGAATTCAGATAGCCTCATTACATGAGCTAACAAATAGCCCAGATTACTGGCCCAGTGGAGTCTCTCGCTGATCCAGACTGTACATCAGAGATTTTATTTTCGAGTGAATTTACTGTTGGCTTATTTTGCTTTGTAAAGCTGTTCCAGTTGTTTTGCCTCTGAAAAAATTACCCTGACTACTGTCTGCCTTAATGCACTCACATCCTGTTTGCCGTATGCTACACTTAACTACATGGCCATTCACCGAGAAATGGGCCCAAAACCTTTGAGATTCATCTCTCTTTCCCTGAAAACCTTTTTACAGCAGATGAAAGAAACAAAATGGCAGTGACCCCTGATAAAAGTGGTGAGACTTTTTCTTTAAATTCACTGCTTTCAGCAGGTGGAAACGTAGACTCCATTTGCTTCTGTCCCCTGTGTACACACATCGGTACACATATCCACATGTACCTTTCACAGAACCAGTTTCTTGAGGCATTAGTATGCTTAAAATAGGGTTGGGTTAACATCTGAACACATACCAGTACCTGGAATTTGGCACTGCTACTCCATTGTACCTTTTTTCTGTACTTTCCTTCTCTGCAATAACAAAAACTTGATTTTTGAAGAAGCTGTTGGGGTGACGCAGACTGTAAAGCAATTCTGCTCCACTACTCTTTTCAGATCACACGCAAAGCTAATCTTCTGTCTCTGCTTGTGTGTGTGTCTTTGTCTCCTCGTCTAGTAGAGGTACTAGGCTATTACTAAAATAATGTGGAAAACAAAATAGACCAGATGCAGACTGGTGCTGCAGTGATAGTTTTGGCTTTCTGGAAAATTTCCTGTTTTTGGGGTGTTCTCGACTTCTTACCCAAGTTAAACCCAGCAATTCCAAAGAACTCCACCCAGTTGCACCTTTAGGTACCAAAATTTGGCATTGGTGGATTAACTCATATCGCAGCGGTGCCTGGACAGTGTGATGTGTGTGGTTGTGCTGCTGCTGTGGTCCTGCCAGATGCCTCCTGCTGCTGCCATCATTAGTCATTAGTCATACTTCTACTGTTATTATACACATATGACTATTGTCACACATGTATACTGCCAGATATTAATACATACTTTCAACATATTGTACCACAGTAGCCAGAACTATAACTATAATATTATTACTTTCAATAATGTTGTTGTAAGCTACTGTCATTACCTGCATATCTCTCTCTCTCTCTCTCTCTCTCTCTCTCTCTCTCTTTCTCTCTCTCTCTCTGTCTCATTGTGTCATATGGATTACTGATAATTTATTATGCTGATCTGTTCTGTACGACATCTATTGCACGTCTGTCCGTCCTGGAAGAGGGATCCCTCCTCAGTTGCTCTTCCTGAAGTTTCTACCGTTTTTTTTCCCCCGTTAAAGGTTTTTTTTGGGGGGAGTTTTTCCTTATCCGCTGTGAGGGTCATAAGGACAGAGGGATGTAGTATGCTGTAAAGCCCTGTGAGGCAAATTGTGATTTGTGATATTGGGCTTTATAAATAAAATTGATTGATTGATGTGAACCGGTACTCTGTAGTACCGATGTAATTTGGTCAGTTCCCTTAACAGTACCAAGTTTGGTAGTCAAACAAAGTGCTTGTCAGTGTTTGAAATGCTTTTGCCCCTAAATCTTGCAGAAGTAGGAATTGACAGGCTGCATCGAACAATTTTGTTAACTCTGAAATCGAAAATCCATCAAGCATGCTGACCTGATCCAGCCATCTGCCAGGTGTGTGCAGGTGTAAAAGTAGGCAGGTTTTGAATTTGTCTCTCTGTGCTCTGAACAGCTGAGTGCAAGACTTTGAATAACTTTGAGGAGAGACTGTCAGAGAGCGTGCACTGTTATACCCATTTGTGCAATTCATTGTGTCTTACCCTTCTCCATGACAGCAGACATTTCACCCATTCAGAACAGGTACAAACACTTCTGCTTCTACAAGCAGTCAGACAGCACATCGTAAGAACTAGTTGTGATTGCATTTACCCTGGCCTTAAATGCAGAAAGTGTTAAATTTCAGTTGAAACTTAATAGGTAGAAACTTGTGAGTCCAATGTTATAGGAGTGCAATGCTAAATCAGTGGAGCATTCTGTCAAAAGGAAGTTGTTGTCGTCTCTGTGGAACCTTTTTATGTTAATTTCTGAGCAGTTCCTTGCAAAGAGATAAATTGTTCAGTCGTTTGCCTCCCTGGTTTGCTTGCATTTAAAAGAGAAAAATCATATGGTAGAAGTACTGTTTAATTATTCCTCAGGCAAGCTGTCAAATTAACAGCTCGCCTTCGCCTTCCTGAAAATGGGCTCTAATCCTGTTTTGGAAGTTAACACTAATCTCTGTTGGAAACCCTTTGATTTACAATCCCAATGACTTTTAAAATTCATGGCCAAGAGAAAGTCAAATCAGTTATATTTATATAACCCAATATCACAAATTTGCCTCAGGGGACTTAGACTTAGATCTTTACATCATACAACATCCTCTGTTCTCAGACCCTTGATTCAGCCAAGTAAAAACTCCCCCCAAAAAACCTTAAATGAAAGAAACCTCAGGTAGAGCAACAGAGAAGGAACCCCTCTCTCAGGACAGATGGTGACACATGGAATAAATGTTGTGTCTACAGAATAAACCAACATAATAAAATTACAGTATGAACCCTGATTATGACAAAATGATATGTAGATTGTATGCATGTATGAAGAATAGATCCAGGAGGACACTGAGCAACTTGAGATGTTGCCAGACATCCACAAACAAACATAGGCAAAACTCAAGCACTCAAAAATTCACACGGAGAGAACACATACACACAGAGGAAGAACGAGACAGGAGGAGAGGCTCCAAACATCTGGAAAGAGGCACTGACAGCCAGGGGAGATAGAGAGAGGTCCCAGGATGGCTGACGGTTCAGCTCAGAGTGGGGGAGGAAACAAAAGCCCTGAGAGAGATGTGGAAAGCAATGAATCATTCGCCTGATTTTCTCCTGTGTAAAAGATGATGAGTGGCTTTTTGGAGACGACTTATCAATTCACCTGAGCTGTATAATGATAAGACAGCAAGGCTGTGCCATTACAACAGAATGGTGGTGGGTTAACACAAATGGAGGTGGGGTGTGTGTTTTGCCTTTCACCCTTTGTTTCATTTTGACCGTCTGACTTTGTCTTCAGTGTCATGTTGTAAGTGTAAACAAGGGCATTAGGACGGTGTTTCATTTTCTCCTTTTTGATCAGCACATATCCATCGTCCAAGGGCAGCATACCCTCAACTGCAGACATTAAAGCCTGTTGATCAACAGTGGGAATTTAATTTCACTGTTTGGGTTTCCTGTTTGTTCATTTATAACATAATTAACTGTTACAGCAGTACTTTTGGCAGCACCTTTGGTGTCTCCTTCAGGAATTGCTCCATGGAAATGTACACACTGGACGGCACTAACGCGTCCGCTGTGTCCAGGGCGTTATGTAGTTATGCCTGTAGACTCGGTGACACAAAATTAAAATTGTAATGAAGTGATTATGGTAGGCTATTGAAAAATGTGTTCGGTTATGCACTGTTGTGTTATTTTAACTTATAAACACGGTATTTTCTCCTCACGTTCCTCACTCAATGCGTGCTGTTATTTTGTTTTGAAAATTGGCCGGATTCTCTCGTCTTTTCTGTGTCCGACTTCCTGTTTGGTACGATCCGCTCTATCCAGCTTGACAGAAGCGCTCGCGGCTCCCGTGAAAAATAGACCAGATGCCGAACTGAAGCGCTGCTTCCGCAGGCGCTCCGCTCTGCTCAGCGGCCTGCGTGGACAGTCAGATAGGTTAACATGGGCGCTGCTGGGTGCTGTGCTTCGGTTCTGCGTCCGGTGTGTCCAGGGCGTTATGTCAACAACGCTACATCAGAGCGTCAGATGAATGACCTTTTCTCTGCAGTGTGAAAACGGCAGCCACTTAAACCGCTGACGGTGCACTCCGCCGCCAAGTGGGCGGGGTTGGTAATTGCAACCGGTCAAAATGACTGACGGCCTTCAGATTTTCCGGTCATTGTTGTAAAAAAACGGTCAGTGACCGAGAATATCTGGTTAACGCGACCCCTGATGTTCATTGTCTCCCCCAAATTACTACTATATATGAGGGGTGGGAAATTATCACAATACTCAGGTCATGATACAATATTATTGTGATTTTAAACATTACGTGATATACTGAGTATTGTGATAAAATATATTGCAATATATTGTGATTTATTACCTTTGTTTAACTGTAAATTATGTCCCCAAAGGAAAACTTTGTCAACATCTGTTTTATCTAATAAGATCTCACTTCAGTGATTTTACTTGCAGCAAAATGTATGTAGTGGACTGAAAAAGCAAGTGATTTTGATCTGATTTTTTTTTTTTTTTTTTTTTTTTTTAATTCAAGTAAGATACCATACATTAATAATTTATATAATGAAAAAATCAATACTTGACACTTTGTGACGATATGATATTGCCACACAAAAATAGAGCAATACTATGCTGTATCAATTTTTCCCCCACCCCTACTATATATATATAAAAAAATTACAGGTAAATAACTTAAGGGTTTAAACAGTGTGATCTCAGAAGAGGTTGTCTGAACTCCCCTGTGCTGCCTTCAGTTTCTGCCCATGCTGTTGATGAATGAAGAGTCCGTGATGGAGCTGGTCTGTGGTGATTAGAATCTGTTGTTTTCTTCTCGTCCTTCTGCTCTCTGCTTGGTGGTTTGGGATATGGAAGAGAAGTAGACAGATAGTACTATTGCTAGACCCCACTGCTGAAGACTCAAGTCTCTGTGGAGTTGCCTTAAAGAATCAGAGCCAGGACTGCAGCTATGGGTTATTTTGATAATGAAGTATTTTAAAGAATATTCCATTGCGTAATCAGATAAATGTACTTTATTAAAGAGTAAATATACAAAGAGAAAATAAGGCAGGTCACTCGTGTTTGCATGTGTGTGTTCATGTGTTTGTGTGTGTGACCGTCAAAATAATAGCATGCTACCTCACTCCCCTCTGCTTGGAGATTACCTCAGTTGGAGGAGGGCGGACACCAGCTCTGGAGACAGGCCTTTGGTTAGCAGCTATAGCAACTCATGTTCAGCCGGTACAAATCTCAGTGCTGGGGGGGCCATAACCAGCAATCATATTGATTTATATTAAATGCCACCGTCAGTGTTACCTTGTGTCTGGCTGGATGCTTTCTGTTGAGATGCTGAAGCAGTGACACTGTGCTATTGTGGTAGGCTAGTTCTGTTTTACAGTAGACACACTAAATATAATTTTTGTTTTGTTTCATTTTGAAATGATCCCAAACTTTGGATACTTTAAGTTGTTTTCTCTGGCCTGCCTCTGCTTTTTGTCCCTCACTTTTTCTCTTTCCTTTCATTTTGCAAGTTCACACCATTCATTCACATCACCTGTCCTTAGTGTAAGCACGTTGTGTGACAGTAATAGAGTGCTGCGGGGATGAAATTTTTTGTAGGCCAACATGGAAATTAGTGACGGCCTGGTTCCCCCTTTAAAAAGCCTATAGGATTTTTCCATTGGATTTTGGTTTATTGCAGAAAATAAGCTCTGTGGCAAACAATCGTTTATGATAGTTAGCGCGTTTTGTTCACCAAGATAATCTACACAAATGAAAACTCATTTTATGATTTTTGAAGCCTAAGTGCAAATGTACACAGCTAACATTTGGTTATAAATGAACTACGCTGTGGTCGCATGATTTAACATCCCTCCCTTAACGCGGCTATAAAGCTTTGTGCGCTCTGAAGTCTCATTTAGCAACTTATTAGCAACTGCCTTCCTCAAAGACACAAAATGCTTCAGAATTCACAAGTGGGGTATTTACTGATATTTCAGGCATCAAACTAAAAACCCATTAAAAAAAAAACTGACTTTAAGACGAAGGAACCAGGAAATGCGAACTCATTTCCTGGTTTTGGGACTCATTCCTGGGTTACTCTGTAGTCAGCTGTGCAAAACATAGTGTGCTGTATTTATGAATTAAATGTAGCTTTGTTGCATATAATTTTTACTCATTGGTTATTGCGTGTTTTTAACAGCTGTCTTTGAAGATTACGCTTCACTAAACATGACAGAAATATACTCCTGAGCATTAAAAACACAGGGTATCACAGGTTACCATGGACATGCTTTTCGCAAAAGCATAAAATGGAAAAGGGTGCTTGGCTGTTTGATTTCTGTCGACTAAAGCATAGTCATAAAGCTATAACTAAGAAAATGGCATGTCAAGCTGAAACATGTAATGATCATGCTATTAACATGTAAAAACAAAAATGCACACTTAACAAAAACAGCCTCTGGCTCAAAGTGTTTAAATAACCACAGCATTTTTATAGTATGAACATTAAAGTTTTGTTCAGTAATGCAGAGCCAGTGATACACCTTCTCTCTTGATTCCACCTTTGCAACATCCCAAGACAGAATATATTGCATATACTACAAAATAATTCCACATTGAACCAAACATTGAAAGAGTAATTGAATTCTCATGTCAGTGATGGAACTTCAGGTTTCAGACAAATACAGTGCTAACAAGTGTCCGAGATGCCAGACAGTGCATGAACATACAACAGGTCCTCTTTTTGCTCTCCTTGCAGTGGATCACTGTGACATGCTGAACAGCTGTCCTGAGGACGAACCAATGACACCCAGTGAGGAATGTCTGGATGCCGCTACTGACGAGTCCCTGCTGGAGACCAACCCCATCCAGTCACCGCTGCAGGTCTTCGCAGGCATGGGCGGCCTCGCCCTCATTGCAGAGAGGCTGCCCATGCTCTACCCTGATGTCATTCAGCAGGTGAGACTTAAAGCTGGCCACAGGCATATGCATGGGCGATGAAAGTACTGTTAAAGCACAGGGGTGAAGTAGGGCTAAAGTCTTCACCCAAAGCATGTTCCCAAACAGACAACAAGTTTTAGTAACTACCAAGGCCACACAACATGGTAGCAACCATGGATTCAATATAAGCATAGCTGTAGTTGCTAATCCAATGTGTTTTTTAGTTGATGGAAGTTAATTGTAACATTTTGGTCGCCTAAAATAAGACTTGTTCAGTGTTTGGTCGTAAAAGACCCTCGAAGGAGTTGGATGTCAAGTTTTTATGGTTAGTGCATTGTGATTAATGGTTTGAAGCCTGTTTTTTGCTGGCAACATTTTGCATTGGTATTATCATAATTAACCTCAGATGAAAATGCACTGTGCTAACCAAGCTAGCAGCCAGCGTTAGGGCTAGTTCCACCCTCTCATCCAAATAAGGCCACTTCTGGCTCCAAAAGTCCAAAATGGCGACGGTCAAAATGCCAGACTTAAGGCTGTAAAATGGGAGTCCTCAAACCAATTGATATCACATCCATAATTTCATATATTCTATGATGATGAATCATAAAAGTGCTATGAAGGAAATTGTAACAGCTACCAGGCTGGCATGTCAACAGATTTACTTTCTGGACAACTGAGTGGACTGTATCCATCCAGCTTAAAAGCTCCAGAAGAGCTAATAAGTGGACCTTGAGCTGGGACTGTGTTTTCAAACTACTTATTCCAAGATCAAGAATGAACTTTGATGCTTCACCTTGATCATATGCTAAAATGGCAAAAAATACTGGCAAAAGGCTTACTCCTTGATTACATGAGGATGAAACTTGTGGTTACAGATCCGTAATATGAAATGATGTTCAGTGTCTGCCTTTGTTTGCCGAAGTTTTGTTTTTACATTTACAGTATTTGGAGAAGTCAGCCTCTCATCCCTCGGGCTTGAATTGTCCACATCATGACACTGCAGTTCCTGCTTTCCTAAATTCACCTGTCAGCACTGTCTCATATTCTGTCTCACCTTTGCTAAAGTTACCCTCTGTTCTCCCGGATGGTCGTTCACAGGTCAGTGCCCCAGTGGTGCCCTCCGCCACACAGGAGAAGCCCAAGGACAGTGACCAGTTCGAGTGGGTAACCATCGAGCAGTCCGGGGAGCTGGTGTATGAGGCGCCAGAGTCTATTGCCACCGAGCCACCCCCTATCAACAAGCAGCAGTCTCAGTCGTCCTCGTCATCATCATCCTCAGTGCAAACGATGTCACCCATCCCTGCTCACTCACTGGCTGCTTTCGGCCTGTTCCTGCGCCTGCCAGGGTATGCAGAGGTGCTACTGAAAGAGAGGAAGCATGCCCAGTGTCTGCTGCGCCTGGTGCTGGGTGTCACAGATGACGGAGAGGGCAGTAAGTCTCCCAGTTTTTGTTTTTGGGCTGGAATAGCAACAATTTCTGCAGCATTCTCTGCCATTGAATCAAGTCTTAAACATTTTAAGGGAAGTGCATGCACATCAGCATTTGTAGAACGGCCAATAGGAACGACCTTTCTGAAAGGACCTGTGATTGGCCAAAGTCTCCTGTCACTGGCTAGACTTTGTTAAGCCTGAAAACAAAACCAAAAGGATGTACAGAAGTCTAGTTTCTCTCACTCCACTTAAATAACAATATACTCAAAGTATTTTGGGATTCTTGCCTGGTCAAAAATCAAACTGCCTACCCCAGCTTTAAAACAGTACATTTTGTAACATGTTTATTATACATACGTGACAAGCAAACTGGATGTTAATCAATGAAGAAATGTCTCCTCAACAAAGCAGACACCCACACCTAATGACTGGTTGTAACAAGGCATGGGTCCCAACAAATACC
Source organism: Epinephelus lanceolatus (assembly GCF_041903045.1). Taxonomy (NCBI): domain Eukaryota; kingdom Metazoa; phylum Chordata; class Actinopteri; order Perciformes; family Serranidae; genus Epinephelus; species Epinephelus lanceolatus. The sequence goes on from NC_135750.1 coordinate 37,253,894, forward strand.
AAAACAATTATATTGCAGAATAACATTATCACAAGACATTTTACCTACTGCTATAAATTGGTTAATCTATTAATGTCATGAAAATCTTTACACAGATCTAAACAACAATATCAACTCTTGTTCTTGTTCTTGCATTTCAACAGTGGTGCACTAACACTGATATCAGTAAACCAATAAATTCACTTTAACCCAAAACTTGACTACATGCCCCTAGTCCTCTGATTTAATTGTCTTCTTTGGCATCCTCTTAGGTCATATCCTGCAGTCTCCATCAGCCAACGTGTTACCCACGCTGCCGTTCCATGTCCTGCGAGCGTTATTCAGCAGCACCCCTCTTACCACTGATGATGGCGTTCTTCTCCGCCGCATGGCTCTGGAGATTGGGGCCATCCACCTCATCCTGGCCTGTCTGTCTGCTCTCAGCCACCACGCCCCCCGCAACCCCAATGCCAGCACCAGTGTGTCTGAGGTAATGATTACTTCAATCACTTTTGCTGTATCCAGCAGCACAGATGATCTGTTTAGACTGACGGGACAGACAGAAAAGAGGAAAAAACCTCATATGTAGAATGGCGACAGAAAACTAGTAGCCGGCTGTGATGTGGAGCTGCGGAATTTATACACAAAACTGGAACTGAGCTTTGTTGGCTTGGTTGCTAAATACTGCTAAATGTTGCTAAGAGGGTCTGTAGGTCCTGAAACAGACCAGCCTTGTTTGTTCTGTTGTGGTGACATAGTCTCATGCTCGCTCCCTGTCCCCCTTCTGTGTGTGGATTTATGGAGGTATCAAAGCTGAGGATGGATCATGGGGACAATGACTTGAATATGAGCCAAGGACTTGTCACTGTCGCTGTCCTTGAGCCCCTCCCCTTCTCCCCCAATCCATGTGCTGCAATGGGAGCACAGATGTGAGAAAAAGACATAGACACTCACTGTTTTAAATAGAAGCTATGCATGTCGCAGAAAACATCAACTTGTAACTTCAACAGCATCACTGGTTTTTACCCATGTTGGCTTTAATAGAATACACACTACTTCAATCCTGGTTTAACGCCATGGGACCATCAAAACAATCCCATGACTGCTTCATTTGCTCATTTCTCAGCACGTTGAAGACAGAGCAGGCTTTGGCCTATATTCTGAAGGACAGTGTTGATGTTTTTAGCCCCAATTCGCTAAAAACTGTTATTCAAGAACAGATACCATATACCTCCAATGGTTTCCAGTGTGCAGTGCTGAATTTTACTGATCACTCAGATGCAACCTTTTTGTTATCACACAACTACCATTTTCATACACTGGCAATCACTTACCTTAAAATAATAGAAGGGAAATATAAAAAATATTATTAGATAAAGCGGTCAGAAATACTCAAACCTTAACTCATCCTTCTAACCAGGGTTTCCATCGGTGCAGGTCCATTTGTCCTGGATGATTTCAGTGTCTCGGACAAATGGGAGAAATTCCGGTCAAATAATGTCTTTCTTTATTGAGCTTAAAAACAATTGATGGGCAGACTGTATAGAGAATGAAATCATTAAAAAAGTGGGCTACTTTTGCCTATATAATATATTCCAAATAAAATAAGCCCTATCAATAGCTTCACATGCATATTAGAGCTATTTAAAAATAAATAAATACCCAACCTAGCCCAGGTTTGTTGGGGTAGTATGTATACACAAAGAATTTTCTCAGCCTTACAACTTGTACTAACATTAGTGGCTCTCTAACCACACTGAACCATTAAATATGCACTTCTGTTACATCATGTAAACAAGCCACACACCTATCAGCTGTGCGCTCGGGATCAGATTGGAGATGTCACCATTTAAGACATGGGTGAGTGCTTTTTAAACAGAAAACACACGCTTATATTATGATATTTACTGGAAATGACATACGATATAGCCAACAGCAAGTAAGTTGTTTTTAGCAGTAGTCATTTGCCAGAAACTTTCAGCTCCCTGGCGATCTCCTGCCAGTCAGCTGCCACCTTATTCCAGTCTTTGTTGTAAAATAATAAATACTCATTTCAACTTCATGAGTCCGCCATTCATAATCCTTTGCAGTGCTTTCAAAGTGAGTGACAATAGAAATATAATAAATAGAAACAGGTGTGCATTGAAGTTGGAACAGATTTTCCTGGTCAGAAGACGGTTAAGTAGCACGAAACCGAATCCCCGCTTTTTACACTGTACGTTATCTCATGTCTGTGTTGACAGCCGCAGATATCCAGTTGTCATGGTGGGGGGACCAGTGAGGAGCAGCAGCTGTACTGGGCTAAAGGAACTGGTTTTGGTACTGGATCCACAGCCTCAGGCTGGGATGTGGAGCAGGCCCTCACCAAACAACGGCTAGAAGAGGAACACGTCACCTGTCTACTGCAGGTATGTTTACCCATCACATCATCTTTAAAGTGGGCTTTTAAGGATATGGTGGCTTCGGAATAGGGCTGCACGATGAGGAAACGATGAAGATAATGAATAGCTGCTACTTGTGATAAATAAACAAATATTAAATTGGACTTTGTTTTTGACCCAGACTTGCACAGTACCTGTGCTTGTGCCTCATCGTCACTCCTGTATTCAGAATACAATCTAAAATGATATGTTGTGCAGCCTTTCTCCACAAAGTATTTGTACCCCTTTACCTTTATGAGGAACCTTCTAAGTTAACACATCCGTACATTGTGTTAAATTACAAAGAATATCATGCTGATATTTTGTGTCTAGATTTCCCTGTTTATCTTGCTCAGCAGCTATCCTGCTGTCTGGGGCTTTGTGTCCCTGAAATCTGTCTCATTGGCAGTGCTTACTCCCAGGCTTTGAGCATGTTCCAGGCGACTACTTTCCAAAGAGTTTGTGCACCTGTGGCATGCTGTAATGTGAGAAACAATGAACAGAGCCCTTGATATGGGCACAGGAAAATTTGTGAATTGTTGGAGGTTTGAGGTTCCTCCAAACTGCCATCTGTGCCTTTGATTGCACTTCTTTAATCATTTTAAAAGGATCAAGGGCTTCCTCGCCTACAAATGAAAAGATTATTCTCTTGAATGAACCCAAAATGTCTTAATTAAGATGAAGATTACAACAGGGGGAAACAGGGAGTTAGTGGTTGGTTCTTATCCAAGTGTACCATCATGAGACAGCATAGTCAAAGATAGAGATTTTCCCAGTTTGCTCCTACTCCAGAGCAGGTCATGTAAAATCTGTACTTGCATGTGTCAGTTTAAACAAGGTGGACAAGTTCTATTCTTAATTCACCCTACAGTATGTCTACATTGTTTTGTGCACTAGGTATTGGCAAGCTACATCAACCCAGCAGGCTCCAGCAGCTGCCACAGTGCTGATGCCTCTTCAGCAGACAGCAGAGCCCACAACAGCTCAGCTCTGCCAGCAGTGCTGCAGGAGCTGTTGAGCCAGTCCTGCCTCATCCCTGCCATGTCCTCCTACCTACGCAATGACTCAGGTAGGCTCCATTCTTTCACAAATGAAGGGTGAGACACACAAAGTCACAGAGATAGTGCTGTGACATTCAGCAAGGCTGAGAAAACTAGCAGCCGCCACAAATCTGTACCCTGCATTTTACATTGGGTGCCATTGTTTGGTTTGATGTAGATGTAGGGTGGATCACCTGTCATACTGCACTGAACGCTCAATGAGTGACAAGGTGTCCATGAAAGCAAGACTGCAATCCTGCCAACCTTTTCATTCTCCCTATTGCAATGTGCCTGTAGTGGCTTAATCACAGCTTGTGTTTCTCTGCCTGAATGGGGATTAACAAGCATAAAACAGGAAAAGGACACCGATTGTCCATCTTAACCCTATGGGCCTGAACGACGCAAAGTACATCCAAATTCACACCTGTTCTTCTCTATGGATTTTCTCTGCAACCGTTCGTCATAGCGAGAAGCCACTTGTGCACCAAACCACATGTTTTGGACAGCTGTGAAGTGACAGAATGTCCCAGCATCATGGTTCTTATTGCCAGATTCCAGAGAGTCTCCCCTCTTCATATATGGCAGAATGTGTCTACTTCCAGCTTGCTATGGTGAGATATTTGTAAAAATGGAAGAACTTAGTAACAAAGATTTTTTTTTTCATTGATATAAAAATTAATATAAAATACAGTCAGATAGAAGGACATGTAATGATGACAAATCTGGATAGCCCAGATTGTCCTGAGAAAAAAACTAAACAATATATAGCATGTGTATGTAGCCTTTATAATGACTGTGATATGAGCTTAAAAATAAAGGCAGTAAAAATACTCCAAAAAAGTCTTAGGGCCCAAAGGGTTAAACAGGAATAACTTCAATGACAAATATAACATGGGTCACAAAACCAACAGATGACCAAAAGCATCCATGAATTAGTGGAACTTTACAAACCAGCAATCCAACAGCCACACCCACTTCACGCAGTGATTGGTTGGAGCAAACTCAAACTCACTCTGCTGATGAAGTACAAGTCATGGTGGAAAAATGGTTTATGTGAAATGTGGTTGTGAGAAACAAAACATGCCAATGGTAACTTTGAAAATCACCTACTTATTAACTTATCTATCAATCTCTTACCTAAAACCTCTCTGATTATCAGAGACCAGGGTGTGGAACAACGTATCTGTCGAAGATGGCTGTTAAAATTCCTCATTCAGCAGTCAGCAGTCCTGTTAATTTACATGGCAGCATTATGCACAAACCTATGTTTGTTGCTGAGCATCATGTCATTGCGTCTGGTTTTGCTTGTTCACAAGTGTCCTCATCCCATTAAATGATTTGACCCATTGATATTCATCTGTTGCTGAAACTGTCTTGATTGTTCTTGTTGTATGTGGGTTTCTGCTCATGATGTGAAGCGCTGCCAGCAGCTGGCCTTTGATGCTGCGATAGTGGATTTGGATAACTCTGGTCTTTGATCTCAGTGATGATAACTACAGGCTACAGTTACAGCAGTGTAGTCTCTGTCTAGGTCTGAATTATAGGGGAAGCTGTCTGTGTCTATGTTCTTATGTGATTTTAAAGGGAAAATTCGCCACATTATATGTGAATGTGCAGTCAATGTTAATGGGAAATGTAGAGGATTGAACCAATAATTTCCTCAGTGCATGCTGTTTTAACTGAGAAAGCTGAATCCTCCTGCTCATGGAAACACACTGGCAATGCCTACATGTACAAGGATGCATTGCATGGGAGCCTCTAACAACCATTGCTATTAGCCTACTAACCTGTAGCTGTTACTTTGTTGGACAAAACATGCGTAGGTGAGGTTTGGGAGTTGCTCCATGCTTCTGTAAGCCACAAAATAAAAACACAGAGGCTCTGTTGTGTAAACCTGCGCGATTCAAGATGGCAACAACCCTTTATTAATGTTTTTAAAACTGTCAATGGCAGCACAACACCGCTCTGCTCCTTACATTTTTTACCTTTCACAATAAAAGCCCAACTTTAATTGCTTAGAGTGTTTTGCTAAGAGGCAACAAAATAGCTTACAATAGCGCTGGGTCAGGCATGTCCGAAGTCCAGCCCAGGGGCCAATCATGGCCCACAGACTGAAATTCAAAAGGCCTGTAGCTTGTCTTTCAAAATATCGTGGCCCACCACACAATATTGGTTAATCAAGCAAAATCGATTGACATTTTTTTCCATTCACCTCAGGATGGCAGGACTTTCATACAGTTTGTAGACATGCACTAAGTAGATGCATGTCTAACTACGCAGACGGAACTTGTGTGTTTTCATAAACAGCTGGTAAACAAGCAAAAGAATGGTTAGCTAACAGCAGACGTTTCCTGCTAGGTAGCAGACATGACCACAGCAAAGAAGCGTAAAGTCGACAGTAAGGGCCACTGCTTTTAGGACCGGTGAACAGTTGATTACTTTTTCACTAAAAAAACGAAACAGTTTAATATGTCTGATTTGTATGGAATTTTTTAATAACTCATAGGATGTGAGAAGCCACTGGCCTCCAGCTATTGTAGTATTATCTAAACTAGCCCCTATTCAATAAAGTTCAGACACCGCTGTGTCATGTGATAAAAATACTTATTCAATGGTCATCTGCCCTCTTGAACATCTTCCAGTTAATGGGTTCTGAAGAAGATCCAGTTAAACTATGTCCAAGTGAAATGGAAAACTGTCATGCATAGGAGCGCACAAACAGGCTTTCCCAGCGTTAGCAACAGCAGCTAACAAAAACTGCCCATGCTGAAATGTATTGTAGCAGAATGATTCAGTTAAATCCAGCCTGTAGTTCTTCCCCCTTCCACCTATGTCACTGTTGCTCAAATGGCAGTGGTAGTAGCAGGACAGATGCTGAAATCCATTTCAATCAATACAGCACGCACTGAAAATTTTATTGCTTTAATAGACTACATTTACCACCAACACTGAATGGACAACCACATACAGACTGGCAAATTTCAAAGTGTGTGTGTGTTAGAGATAGTGGATTTTTGCCAAATGAAACAGCAGATGGAGCTACAGTGTCTTTGATTGAAGCTGAGGTTGTGCATGTTTTATTGTTAAATCACACTGAAGTCCCAGCAGTGTTTGTTTAATGAGTCCAGGAGGTGTGTCAAAGATATCGTCCAATCATCATTTTGTTTTAATACTCAACAATGAAAAAACTAGTCCTTCCACTTTGTTTAGTTTTTCTCATGTCATTATACAGTTGTAATAAATATTCTGCAAATTCGATCAAAGTTGTCTTTGGTGGAGTATATTCTGATACTGTTATGGTGTTGCGCTCTGTAGGTGTCAGTGGTATGGCACAGCTGAAACCTGTTTTATTTTGCACATGATGCTCAGGTAATCCCATGTTCCCTCAGTCTGTCTTTTCATTTTGACCTCTGGCAGAGCACTGAGCTGCCGACAGAGCTCTCAGTACACAGTGGGCTTCAGCCCTTTCAGGTCAGGTCAGTCCATTGCTTATATCCTGCCTCAGTTCCTCAGGGACTTGATGGTTATTAGTGCTGGGCTGACCCTTTGTAGTCTGGCTGCAGTCGCGCTTAAAACTACTTCTTTCATTTGTGCTGCACTTTATGATGGTTTTTACATTTAAGCCACAGAGCCACAAACTGCAGGCAGTCCTGTAGTCCATTCACAGGAGGATGTGTAATTAAATCAGGTTTGTTCTTTCATCAAGCTTATAGACAATTAACAAATTCACTATTCTTTCCCCCACTTATGTAAAAGTGAAAAAATAAGGTAAAATTAACAAAAATAATTTCCAGCATCCACTTACTATCTTTTTCTGAAGCTTTCAGCCTCATTTCATCAGCTCCATACGCTAATGAAGACAGTGAGACTTGGTTAAAAGTAGGCTCAGGTGGTATCAGGGTATTACAGTGATTTTCAATACCATCAAAAGTACAGATGCGTATCTATCTATTAAACTTATGTAGAGAGGCTGTATTGAGGATGTATTGTATTTAGTACACATTATGTGCCACTAGAGGTCAGTCTCTACTGGTGGAACAGGCAGCTCAGCTGGCACACATGGCAACTGCCAGAGGTGAGGATAATGTTATAGGACTGGAAATAGAGAGAGAGACTGCAGCGAGTCATATGACTAGATAAAACAGAGAGAAAGGGCTGTGGCATTCACTTTTGCCTAAGAAGTAGAAAACCCACAACTACCAGAATGTACTGCACCGCACTGGGCCAATAAACCTTCCCACTGGTGGATGATGTAATGAGAGCTTGGCCATTTTCCCACAAGAAACACTATGGCAGCCTGCTGGTTAACAAATGATTTTGAATTACATTTAAACAGTAAGATTCTGAAAACATTTTGGAAGAGAAATAGGCAATGCTAACAGAATCTTGGTTTCTATTTGATCAGCACTGTTTAGTTTTCCGGGTGGTTAGGTAGTGCAGCACACAAATACTAGTAATTGTAATTAAGGAGTTTGATATCTTGTTTCAGATTATAGGTCTGTGTTATTTTAGTACTGTGTTAAGTTTGGGTGCAATGCTTACTAGCAGCAGATCGGTACCAAGTGATAATTTAGCTGATTGAGAGATGTTCTGTACAGCAAACAGTACCGCAAAGCGCTCAAGATGATCAGTTTTGTGTCACCGTTAAGGTGTGTGCGCATGTGTGTTTTATGTCCGTCACTGACGCAGACAGCACAGGAACAGCAGAGCAGTGTGCCCTGAAATGACACCAAAATGCAGTAGACACACTCAGCATAGCTTTTTATTACTTGACTGTTTTGGTACAAGCATTTGTGTGTTGATCGCCTTCCAAGATTGACTCGCCAAATGCAAAATCTACCCGCATTTAGTGCTTGGCTGGTGTTCATTTTCGGACCCTAAACTGCACAATATAAAAAAGAAACATTCATATCAAAGTGAACGCAAAACTCATTTTTTTAAGTATCAAATTCACTATTTTATTACACCATCAATTGATTCTGGTTTTCTTTTCTACAGTAGTAATTTGCCTTTTTCCAGTAATGCATAAAGACATTTGTAGAGCCTGCAATTTGTGATGTAGTAGTATTGGATTGGATCATGTTGTAAGGTGCAAATTGTCTAGTTGTCTTGTTTTACGTCTGTGTCAAGCAGTTATTGAAATATTTCATCCTCCAGGTAGCCGAGCCATACAAATATCTGCCATATGCCAGGTATTCTTTTAGAAGATTGTTTAAAAAGAACCTTAAACATAAGGTTCCCCTAATTTTTACTAAAAAACCTGCTATAGCTTAAATCTTAATGCAGTCATTATTTAGAGAACCAGACACAGCTTTGTTTAATCAGGCCACTTTTGTGTTGAGTTTGATTTCATGTAGTAAGAGACATGAACATTTTAGCTTAAGTGTTTCTAGCCTCCCATGACCATTGTGTGCTGTTGCTTATCAGCCCAGAGCTAGTTACTGCACGGTGTGTGCCACCTCTTTGTGTCTAGTGCTGCTGGGGTGTTTCGCTTTGCAGGAGTATCTCTGTGTGTATGCTGGTGTGTGCTAATGCGCCCTTGGTCTCATAATTAAATAACAGCTGATAAAAAGCATTGTAGTGTTGTAATTGCTCCTCATTATCTGGCAAATGCCTTTGACACACACTTACATGCGTGTGTGTGCAATATAAGTTTATAGCCCTGTATTTGATTATGTATCGGCACATGCTCTGTTGAAGCACAGCCTTAATGATTTTTCTTTAGAAGCTATGCATTTACCACTCAATTTAATAACAAATGATATAATATTGTGCGAACTAGCCCATATTATGTAGCTAACTCAAGTCACACTGCATCCAGTCAAATAAAAGCTGGGGGCTCTTGGAGCACCTTCCGTTTGAGAGCCAGCTGCCCAGGAGCTCTGAGCTGTCAATAAATGTCAAGAAGAGCTGCCTGTAATGAAAAACTGGGAGACCTGACAGCCCGCCTGCTTCTCTCAAGTCAGAATAGCTGGTAGTGGGTGAGTGGATGATGTCTGTGGACTGTTTTTTACTCAGCAAGACTGAGGAAGAATAGAATTAGGGAAGGACTCATGTAACTGACTGAGCGTATGTTTATTCTTGTATGTGTACATATGATCTGTATTTCGGTTAGTTTGTTGTAAATTTGTAAATGAGAACCTGAGAGAAAGTAATACTGAACCCAGACAGGCTGGTGGGTCTCTCCTCTCTCCCTATGTGTTTCAACCTTCCCTTCATCGAGAGCAAGTACTCTACCTTGTTCCAACATTTTTACTTCTGCAGATATTCTGTGTCATAGCAACCTGGTCTAACCAAGTCTTTGAGTATTTTATTTGTAAAAGCAACAATATACCTAATAATAGCCTAACAATAAAGCTTATTTACAAAGCACTAAAATCAGGATAAATTAAGTAATTTACAGAAACAACAAAAAGTGGTGGTAATGCCGCTTATTGCGCTCTTGGCCCACCCTTCATCATTGCAGGGGGGAATTCCTTCACCATAACAGCCCGAACCGATATTATGTGCTGATATTAGCTCACCACAGATATATCTTGTCTTACGTCAGACAGAACTGTTAACTTATTTCACTCCATTTCCATCTTCAGTCTGACATTGCATCCGCTCTGATTTTTATAGGGGAAGGGAATTTGATTTTCCCTGAAAATCACTAGAGACCAATGTATCTGCCTGAATTATACATTTATTTATTGTTTTTTCGATTATTTTTCCAACTTTATATATGTTTTTATTTTAACAGAGAAACCGTTTCATGTCACGATGGCAGACAAATCAGTCAACTCAAACTCTATGGAGTGGGCACATTCAGATGCCTGGACTTGGGCAAAGATATATCCAATCTTTGCATAATTCAACTGATAAATAAAGAGAAACGTCAGTGCAGAATTGTGCAACATATGTTTAAGAGGAACTCTGGTATTTTTCTGCCGTGACCCTATTTTCCCAAGTATTTGTGTCTAAGTGACTTGTGGGAACAACATTAGAGGCAGGTGAACCCCATCAATTTATGTGCACTAAAATTGCTTGTTTTTGCCACTAACAGACACAGATTGTTACTATGAGTGTCTGATAACATGACGGAACCCCCCCTCCTGTTTATCCACCATTGTGTATGTGAATGTGAGAACAGTATTATTTTTTAGTATTATTTCAGTTCAAAGATGTATACCATCCATCCTGCTGCTCTCACTCTGTTATGTGGTAATTCTACATGGAATAATGCCAACTTCAGCCTCTGTATTAAACGCAGCCCCACAAGACAGTTGCTGAGGGCTTTATCCAAGCCAGTGGAGTAGAGACTGTAATCCATAGAAAGCAGTTGAGGCATAATGCATGTGCTGTGAAATACATTAAAGGCAACATGTTGGCAGTGTTAAAACCAGTGGGTACTTATGTGAGCTCTGTTTGGGAAAGAACTCGGTAGCCAAACTGTAATCTCTTTAAAGCTAATATTATTTATAATATTTTTATATCATCAATGAACGAGATGCCTACGTGTTATGTGAAAGGCTACACTTCAAGTGCATAACCAACAGAGAATTCTAATAAACTCCAAATCTCTACCTTCTAGTTTTCTGAGGTCCCTTAGGAACAGGCAGCGCTGAACAAACCTTCTCGTCTTTACTCAGCCATGCACACTGTTACTCCACTAACCTCTGGATTCCACTGGGCGAAGCTGCGGCGCATTTCGGTTGTGAAAAGTTTTTGTTCCTTCCTCTACATGGCTTCATACTACATGGAGAGGTATCTATCATTTTTCCAGCCCACTTTGCCAGACACCAAGGCACAATGAAAGACGAAAGGACTGGACAGAGGCAATTATCAAAAATGCTTGCATGTGCAGCACAGACTTCATATCAGGTTAGGGAAAAAGTACATACTGTTGTAGCGATGAATAATGTTTTGTGTATTGAGGATTATCATGTCCACCTCATCAGAAATTGGGGAGATATTAAGAGGAATATTGGATTTCTCCGTAACGCTAACTTTCTAGCACATTAGCTAACGTTCGCTTCGATAACAAAACAAACTGGAGGAAACCTTTCAAGTGTAGTCCTCCTTTGTAAGATTGACATAGTAATCAACCTAGGGCTGCTCGTTTATGGAAAAAAAATCATAATCACGATTATTTTGGTCAAAATTGAAATCTCGATTATGCAAATGATTATGCGGTGCACGTGATGACTTTGTTTACACGACGGCATGTCATTTTTGTCTCTACATGGTTGCGCGTTTACAGTTCTCCTCTGCTCTCTGTATCGCACACGGCGGAGTTCAGCCCCAATGCCCACGCAAACACACACACACACACACACACACACACACACAGACCAACCTCTCTCGCTCTCCCTCTGCCATTTTCCACACGCAGTTTTTAAAATCTTCTGCGATCGCCTGCCCCTCGCATTATTTGTAGTTCACCTACTTGACTGGCTCGTGGAAGAGAGGAGAGGAGGGGGCGGTGTTGTGCATGCGCGGCTTCCGTAGAAGACAAAATAGCATCTCCAGGCGTCCATGACCAAAAATTGTTTACTCTGGATTTCATGAATTTTGAAATCGTTTGACCTCAAAATCATAATCGCAATCACCAAATGATTAATTGCACAGCCTTAAATCAATCACAGAGCTCCCTGTCAAATCATCGATCCACTAAGGCCAGTTTGGTCCCATTGGTCAGTGTTTACTTATTCAAGTAACACCTGTGGTCCCATACAGTGAGTGACCTGACATGATGCATTCATAAATTCAGTCTGAAGCTCTACACTAAAATGAGAGCCCTGTTGGTCGAAGAAACAGAGCGTTCTGTTTCTATATGAATTAATGAGCCTGTAAGTTAATCACACATTCACTCCACTCGGCGCCTCTGCTGCTCTGTTTCCCCAGACAGAGTGCCTAGAGTGAGCTCTGCCAACCCAAGAGTGCAGTGCTCTGGATAACCGAACGGTACATTCAGACAGCACTCTGAATTTACCAACAGTCAAGTTTGTGCCAGAGTGCACTCCGACATTTAGAGTGAGTATTTCTGTATGTCTTCCTCCATTATCTAAAACAAGCCAACAGAACTTGCTAGATAGCTCTAGCTAATGTCTGTGGAGAATTGTTTTGCCTCCAGCAAAGCCCCGCCCACCTAAAAACATCATACTGTTTACTTACAGTAAAAGGGTCTATACATTGGATTCATTTTTACAACTGTATTGTACTTGAAGTGTGCACTGAGCAGCCATGTTGTATAGGAAAATAGAAGCACTGGAAAAAGATTTGGGATTGACAGTATTTTATTGACTTGAATTGGGGTCGGGGTCAAAACAACATGATTAGGACATCCCCAGTTTTTGTTTTTTTGCTGTCAGAGGACACTTTTCAGCATAATTTGCTTTAAAAAATGTCTGAAAAGATGCTAGGAATTACTTTGTGTGGGCGGGACAAACTAGATAGTTAAAGACAAGAGAAATCTTACCTGTGGCTGATGTTATGACTGCCTATTGGTTGACTTTTTTGAGTCAAGCTCTCCTAGTGTTTTGTGTATGGCTTTTCTAAGTAGGAGTAGAAGCTCTCTGCACACAAATTCTTTGACCCAACATAAAACACATGAGAACCAAGGAGCTTGACAAATAACAGTACTCTGGGCTGTAATTAACACTGGTGAAGTATGGGGGGATCCAACACTTTCTAATTTCACTGCAGCATCAAAATCACCCTGCCTCCCCTCAAGAAATAAATCCTCTCCAAATGGAGCCTAATTTCTTCTAACTACCCCCAACACTTTGGCCCTGAGTCTTACCTTGTCTACCCGAACGCAGGCCTTTTTTTCCCCTAGCTGCTATTCCCCCCACTACCCCAGAGCTCCTCAGCCCCATCAGCGGAGTGCTTCGCTCCACATAAATCATTGGTGTCTTGGCAAAGCCTTTTGGGGTACGTTATAGTTTCCCACCGTCGCCTGGCACTCCATCACATGAAGCTAAGCCATTAGTGAGAGGTAATACCTTTGAATGTCACCACAATACTAATTTATCTTAATTGAAGAATTAATTTCCTGCATGTTTTTTCTTGACACTAAATAGTTTCCACATTTGATGTGGGATTTTTCTTTTTTGTTTGTGTTATATTTAGCATTACGTCCTTTCCGTTCTACACCTCCATTCACCTTTTACTCGTCCGAGACAGACAAGATTTAAAGTTAATGTAAGCCGCAGCAGCTGACACCACTTAGGTCATAGCTATTTTGGTCCATCATTCATGTTGGTTGAAAATGCACATGATGTTGGAGGGTAATGTGAACATGACTGACCTGTTAGAGCGTGGTTGTTAGTGATTCATCACTCCACATAGGATAGATCCCTGCATTGTTGGATAGCCATATGTGTGTTTATGGAGCTCCCTTATTGTTAGATAAGTTTGTCTGTATAGGCTTCAGTATGTGTTAAATTTTTCATTTGCAAAAATAGAATTTTTTCCCAGCCTTATAAGAAAAGAATCATGTTGACAAAGTGCTTGACCTCATGTACAGAAAATGAGTTCTATATACAAACTCATACACACCTTGATTTATTACCATTCCTACTCTGTAAATTTGTGGATTTGCAATTAATTGCAGCTCACCCGTGGAAATGTTGATTATATTACCACAGACCTTTCTCCTTGCAGTTGAAATGGGTAGGTAGTAGGGCTATAATGGTTTGTGTATTCGTGCTGAACCCTCACTGTACGGGGTCACGGTCAGGTGCATGCAGAGCACACGTTATCTAGATTGATGTACGCAATTAGCACTGCTGAGATTTGCACAACAAGCCAATGGCTGTATGAGTCACACATTACGGTGAGTGCAAATGAAATGGCAGAGCTTGAAGACCTGCCTGCAGTTTCCCAGTCAACTACATTAGCAACTGAGAGAGAGAGAGAGAGAGAGAGAGAGAGAGAGAGAGAGAGAGAGAGAGAGTTGTGTACAAGTTATGGAGGGTGTGTCTGCGTCACTCCGTTGTTGTAAAATCCAAACACGTTCAACATGCTAATGTACGTTTGACAGCATCACTGGACAAAACAGAATACATAAATGTTTGAGTGCTTTGAATGTTTGAATATAGCCATGGTGGAACTCATTGAAACGTTCCTAATGCACAAGTTTTATTTTTATCGTTCTATGTAATTGGTAATTTCACAACACAAGATATGCTTTTTAGTTTTACAGCCCATTGAGACCTGTTGCTTTCTGGGAAAGTGTTTCTTATTTTTAGATTGAAAATAGTAGCCCTACATCAAAGTTACGAATGGGCAAAATGTTACTCAGTTCCCATCAGGACGATTTAGTCTGTTTTTGGCACTGGCACTACTCTCTGTTGAAAATAAAGGAAAAGAAATAGACCGTTAGGCATTTGTGTTTTCCCTGCAGTAACAAAATCGCATGGAACCGTGACTCCAACCAAAACGACTTTTGTCCATAACATGACTACTACCATTACACTCCTAGTAGATGGGCTCTATTAAATGGATGGGGATGAGGTGCCACCACCAGGGGCCAAGGTGCCACCACCAGGGGCCATGTTGCACTTCTTCTCACTGGCTAATGCGCCCATACATGCGTGTTGGATTGGATTGAAGACGTTTGCCACTCTAGTTGAAACCCCTCACTTCATTTTCCCCTCGTGTTTTTAGACAAGAGCAATCAACAGCCTGTAAAGCTGAAGCAGGCAACAAAGAACTTCTTCTTTACTACTGTCTGTGGCGTTCAGTTGGGATGTAGCAAGCATCTGCCCAGCCAGCTGAGGGAAACTATTTTCTTGTTTTATTTATTTATTTATTTTAATGTTTCATTTATTTATTTGTGTTTATGAACATATAACCATTTGATATATTATCTATATTTTGATGAATATTGTCTATCACATTACAAGCAAAGAAAACAATTCGCAGAATTTTTACAAATTAAAACTGAAAAAAAAATCTGCAGATTTCGTTTAGTCTGTGTTCTGAGAAACCTTATGGCGCTTTCAGACACAATGTGATCTGAGCTGTGCTTGCCACTGAGTTCATTGCACACAAGTGCTGCGCTGAGCCAAAACCTGGTTGAACTTCACAACCAGGCCGTCGAGCTGCACGCTGTGGCTGTGCGCATGTTTTGCTCGACGCAGCGTAAAGCTGGTGTGGTGCAAGCCATGGAATAAATAGGTTTTAGGGTGCAGCAGTGCCGTTGTGGCTTGTGTCTGAAAGGGCTTTTACTATTTCCATCCCAGTCATATGAAAGCATGGCTCTTACACCTGCATATGTAATTGAATTACCCCTGTGCACACTCCTTTGGGGTTTCTCAAAGATAAAGCTTGAGGCTGTCCTTATTGATATGCTCTGATGTTTATTGTTCAAATGTCCCCTATTGCACAATACATCTAGACTTTACAAATATTTATAAAAAGCGTTTTTGATACAGGAAAAGGATTGCTGACACTAACCTGAAATCAACATGAACAAAAAAATTCAGAGAATCTTCCAAACCCCCTTCCCACTCACCAACTTCAAAATGTGGACAGAGATGCAGAAACAGAAAGATTGGCCCAGTTTCATCTTACATGTAAATCATGGTTTAAGAACAAGTTGATTTCATTCTTTGATGTCTTGCTGATTTATCAGACCTGTTTTCAGTGTTTAAAAATATCCCTTGCTGGGGGTATTTTCACTTTTTGGAAGTTTCTGCAGAAATTCACCCTCAACATGATGTTGAAGCTGTTGCACATATTTTCCCTAAATGGGCATTTCTTGTTGATGGTTTTTATTTGTGGAATGAGGGCATTTTTGAAACTGCAGGAATTTTAGGAGATGACAGTACAACAGAGCTCGTCCAGAGCCATGTTTCTGAGGAAGGCTACTTTTTGACAGGGGCCCTGAAGCTACAGTGTAACATTTTTGGCTCTGAAGACTGATTGAATATGGTGGCCAATAGTGTCCCCAGAGAAGCTTCACAGCATAGTTATTAGTTCTCTTTCTGCTTTTAATCATGATGTTTAAAAGCCCTTCCATTCAAGTAGCAATTACAGTCCCACCAACTTGAAAATTAAGTAAAAATGAATGGAAAAGCATCAGTGTTGTCCACAAGACTGTCTTGTTTGGCTCATCGTTCCAATGAGTCCAGCAGTCTGAGAAAATGAGATCAAGTGGAAGTTTGTATTTCCCGTCAAGCCACAGGGGGGTCAGTCCTGGCTTAAGGCTTGCTCATGTCCATCTGTCCCTGCTCACCCTGGTACCAGCATGGCCCTGTCTCTGCCATGTCTTCCAGCCCTTTGTTATCTCCCCAGCTCATGGCTGTGACCTGGCAATATGGCTTCTTTGTCTTCATCCTTATGTAGCCTGTCCAGTTTCTTCCTCCTCACCTGGGGGAAGATGTTCATGTCAAACTTGACTCTAACTGACTTTCTAATGGACTTGTCCTTCACTTATGCTCACTTCCTCTTTCCTTGTGGAAGTCTTTTCTGATGGCAGGTTTTTAGAAGTCCCTTATCTTTGGCACTTCACAGCGTGGTGTAGATGTAAACAAAAACGATCACAAAGAGGTTAAGGAATGTGCCGATGATGCCTAACATGGCCAAGATGGACTCCTCCTGCTCCTCCTTGACCTCCAGTGCCCGCACGTCCTCAAGGGTGATAACCGTGGTGCCCATGATCCTGATGCTCACCTAACCTGGTAAGGGGACACTTATCTGGAATGAAAGGAAATCATGAAGACCATGTCAGAAGTTGACACACATGCATGGAAAGCAATAATAGAACTTGGTGTGAATTAGAACGCTGCTTTCAAGGTGTAGTGTAGCTTCTTTTGTTTTCCTCCTGCTAATCTGCCAGAATTTGCACAAAAACCAGTCCCAAACAGCTGTGGAATTGGGCAGCCCCGCCGACGTAATCCTCCCACAAGAAGGTAATCAGTCGTTAATCGAACAAAACAATGGCCACGCAGTGGGAGGAGGAGATTAGTCTGTGAACAGTAGTGTTTATGACCTGCTACAGCTTGAAGCCAGGCTCCCTGAAAACAGTGAGCTTGATGCCAGCACTCACTCAGTCTCATCCTTGGATTATCTGCAATGAAACTGTTAAATTGTTCCCTCATGTCAAAATAAGCATGATTTAATGCTTCCATTTAGAGCCCCCTCCTCACACCCGCCCACCTCTTTTCACATGCCGTTAATGATTAACCAGCCCCCACCCCCAGGTCCTTGTAAGTAGTTATTCTGAGCATAATTCCCTCCTTTCCTATGGAGGAGGCAAAGGCAAGGAGCTGGGGCTGGTGTCGTCTCCAAGTGTAATGTGTGTACAAAAAGGTAAACAGGATCATTCTTGGCTCGGGCTCGTTTGTGAATGGAACTACGATCAGCCTCTTCAACTGTCATGTCAATATGCAGGAAAGATGTCACTAAATTCACTGAAATTGAAGAAAAAAGGAAATTACAGACAAATAAATGATGGTGTGAAGAAAAAGTGGCTTACCCTAAGGCGTCTAAGGTGTAAGACAACATCATCCGGCATGCTTTTTGGATCCTCACTGGAAAACCATGGCTGTAAGGGCATGCTACATGTGGAGACCCCGGGGGACAAAGGGGTAGAGAATGGCTGTGTAGCCACAGTCCCAGTGCCTGCGAGCGACAGACAAAGTGACGGAGAGAGGAATAGAAGGTAGTAGTGCCACGATGACTTCACGGTGCTCAGTAGCGCTTCAGTGAAAACCTTCTTGTGTCACTTCTCCACTCCCCCAGTCTGTAGCGCCACCTGTCAGGTTCAACAACCCCCCACCCCCCCCAACTTCCCTTTCGATTAAGTTCCCCCTCACAAGTCTTCGCAGTCCTTTTTTTTATCAGCAGGTTTGCGTTGCTGCTGCTAAAGCGCTAGCAGCCTGTTTTGATGGGGCGAGGATATACCCTCTCCCCATTTGCCCCTCCCGCCTCCCCGCCGTTCCTCCCATCCTCTCTGTCTGCCCTCTCTGTTGAGTTCCCTGTCACCGCTTAGCCTAAACTCCTCCACACAACTCCCCCACCTCCCTCTCCACTATCACTAAATCTGTAGGCTCCCTTCTGCTTGCTTCTTATTCCTCTGGGGAACAGTATAATTACTGCCTTTCAAAAAAACCCCTTGCCCATCACTGAAGCTCCCATGCCATCCAGTCCAACGCTGTGCATGATTATGTCTGTAGGATCAGCTGATAGTGTCTCGGTGACACCCAGCCTCCGCTGAGCTAGGTAAGAACGGACACGTCCCTGAATTAGTCGAGTCTGGCTGGTGATATTCCAGAAGAGGAGGAAAAGCTGTAATATCCCACGGAGCAGACGTCTATTGAGAGGCAGAGGCAGCTGGAGCGCCAGACAGTCGCTATGGCAATATGGAGCTGCACCTATCGCCTGTGACAGCAGTGTTACGGTAGGTCTCCAACACCAGTTAGTCTCTGTGGGAGGAATGTGCATTGCATAACCAAGCAGAATGATGGCGAGAGAGGGAGGATGGATTCTGATGGCCGTGGCAATGAAGGAGAAGGAGCATGAGAATGAGAGGGAGGAGAGGAGGAGGAGGAGGAGGGAGGGGGAAACGACATTGCTCACGCTTACTGTTGTCTCCTCCTCTCCCACTGCTGTGGGGGCTGGTTGAGCACACACATGCACACACCCGTACAGCTCCCACCTAAACAACACAAAAACAAAAAAGAGAAAAACCCCAAAAAGGAGGTGAATTCAGCCCCACTGTGCTGTGCTCCACTCCGAGTTCAATCGAGCCTATCATCATCAGCTGTTGTTATTCTGGCAGACCTGTGGAGAGAGGAGGAGTGGGGGAGGAGGGGGCAACAATAGGCTTCTGGGAAATAAAGGATGGTTGAGGTTGGGTGGAAGACAAAGAGAGAGGCAGTGGGAAGATGTGAAGGTCTGTGCGTGCAGTTAGATATTTATCTTCAAAGAGTCTGAAACAAAGACACCATGTCTGCTGAGTTGTCTGAGCTCTTCCGTTGCCTTAAGACCCCTCACGACTTTGAATTTCCTAATTATACCTCTCTGTGCCGTACCCTTTGCTTCTCTGCTTTGTGAAATCTGCATTCCTATCTATGTCAGCACCAACTTTATTTACTTAGTTAGTTTCTGAGAGCTCCATTCTGAATTGTTGAGGTCAATGAGGAAATATGCATGCCCTTCCTGTTTATGTTCTTGAGCAGAGGTCAGCGCAGTTGGACTGTTTTTTTTTTATTAATTTATGTCAACAAGCTCCTGATCTAGTCAGCTCATTTTTCCTAGCATTATGACTCACTCTCACTCCTCCTCTCCTTCTCCCTCCCTCACATCATCCTGTTGTTTTGTTTCTGTTCAGGTGAGCCTCAAATGTGCTCCTTTAGCCAAAAGCGCGGGATAATACATTGTATGTACAAGATACATTTTGGTTAGAAGTCAAAATGGCGATGCCTGCTGGACAGGTATCACAGTTATTGTTTTGGTGTTAACTTCATAAGAGCTGAATTAGGACTGGATGATTAATCTAATTTTAATCATGATTTCGATTTTGGCTTCTCACGATCACAAAAACATTATAATCGAAGAAAAATGATTAATGCGCCGTGTGGCGTGTATGTAAGTTCCTGTGCTGGAAAAGCACTGTGAATGCACCTGTGTTATGTGCAGCAGCAGCAAGCGTGTGACGTGTGTGGATCAATAATATGTGGAGCGAGCGATTGAGAACATGGCAGAAAGGCAGCCTTTGGTTGAGAAGAAAGGTAGGACAACTTCAGTCATCTGAAAACATTTTGGCTTCAAGTTGACGGATGTCGAGCAAAAAGAAATTGTTTGCAAAGTTTGTCACGCTGTCGTGTCTGCCCCCCAAGGCAACACGAGCGGGAAAAAAAAGTCCAAAAAGTTAATAACTTACAAATTATGGCGAAAATGTAGTTTCTTGCAATCCTAGAATTAAGATAAAAATATTCACAAATGAAAAAACACTTCTGGTTGCTGAAAAGTAGTGTTTAACTTTTGATTTAACACTAAAAATTAAAACCCTTGGCGCGCACTGCAGCACAAGCAGACAGATGCCCGACTCAGAGCAGCATGTGTCACTGACACCAGACTCAGAGCCAGTGGACCGGTGGAAAATGTCACCATCAGCATATTATTTTACATCAATAAAATCTATTTTATCATTATTTAGTCATACATGGTTGAAAGAATTTACCTGTCTTTGTTCAAGCAGGATAATAGGTCTCCATTCATTGCATGTCAGGCTTTCTATTTCCTTGTCAGAGATGGTGTTGCGTTCAAGGCCCGCACTATGTTTAAACTAAGCAGCAGCCTCAGAGACTGAGGAATGAGGCCAGTGCGGAAGTCCCAAAAACTGCAGTTCATTGTATGGCCACTTGAGGCTGGCTCCAAAACCGAGTAAATCCCCATTGTTAAAATGCCCAACTTAACAGCAATTTTTGCAGCCAGGTACAAAAATGGTTTTCCTCTCTATAGCTAATTTCAGCATTCATGGCTATGGTACAGGAGGTGAATTTTTTATTTTTTTTTTTTCATCCGTTTTCATTTCATTAAGTTCCAAAGTTATGCATATTTTAGGGAACTACTAAAATGACAGGCTGCTACCAGTCGTTTCAGTCTATGAGTCAGTGGGTCAGAGTAAAACAGTTTGCCTCCATTTTTGTGCGGAACATCCTCAAATTTCCTTGCACCTCAATGAGACGTTGGTGTTGCATATGTCTGTATTGTCACATTACGATATATACAAAATATGGGGAGAAGTATCTGTGATTGGACAAAATTGCAGCGTCTTGCAGAATTTACAGGGAGTGTTTGAATTTGCATGAGTCATTGTGATTGCGATATCAATATCGTGCATCATTTGTGTTCATTTTTTCTGATAAGTTTGGTTATAATTAGTTATTTGATGCTATAGAAAAAGATGGTTTGACGTCATGATTGACAACTGTGTGTGACTGTCAGTGTGCTCTTTGAATCCACCAACTCTTTTTCCCACACATAGAAGAAAATGTCAAACTGCCTTAGTACAACATTGAAATATTAAAAAGGAAATTATTGTGAAACATGTATTGGTGGCACGACACTCCTCACCTCTCTGTATTGTCTCATTGGTCTATTCTTTTTTTGTTTTGTTTTGCACAAAATGGTCACCAACAGCCAAAATCCATCAAACCCCAGGCTAAATACAGTGTGGTTTTTAATGCTTCACTGAACTATGATGGCTCCACCAACAAGAAAAGGGTCTGATCTTTCTGTGCAGTAATCCTCTTATTTTTGCCATAGTGTCTTACTTCAGCTCTGGTCTATCATGCATTATAATAAGTTGTTTTGTTGCTTTGGTCTGAATGTATTTGGAACATGACCACTACAAAGTTGCTTTCAAATCTCAAAAATGTGTTCAGTTTTGCAAATGGTAGACAGTGCTCGTTTAATGCAGTTTTTGCCTGTATACATCATAGGAGGGAAAAGGGCAAGACTAGGTCAGACATGTATTGGATAACTTCTAGCTCATACCATTAGTTGAACATTTGATGGCATCATCTTTGATTTCAGTCCTGGATACAAGATCTTTGCATTCCTTCATTTTAATGGGCCAGCTTAACACCATCAACCCTGCCTCCATCTCACTACCAATACCAGGCAGATCAATAGTTTATAGTTTCAGTGTTGCAGTTATTATGACCTCAGGGGTAATAGAGCGCTGCAACTGAATTGCAGGATGTCGGTTATATAACGATGCTGCAATAATCATCTTTCCTCTGCACTTTCATCCCCACAACCTGGTCACTTCTTCATCACCTGCCAGTTATGGGAAATGAACAGGTGAAGACGGGAAGAGCTTTTAGCAGTTGGATTTCTGACTGGCTACACTTGACCCCTGCTGGTGGTTACATTAAGACTTTTGTGGGTATCTGTGTGTATGCAGAATCTGTAGGCAACGGTACAAGATTTTGGTATCGGAAGCATCCTGGTTTCCATTTGTAGTTGGACTAGTATTGATCAATCACATTTGAGCGGCAGGTTTACAGTCCATGTGGAGAGCATCAGTGGCAGAACACATTGGCACAACCCTTTAGCTATTATCTGATGACAGTTCAGCCTTTTTAAGTACATATTTGTTTGTTTTTTTGCATTTTTGTGCAGATATCTATGTATAGAGATAAGATGAAATGAGCAGCATGCAGAAGAGGAAGTCTTGGCCCATATATCCGCTGGCCACACCAGAACCCTCAAAATATTGGCCATTGACAGTGAGCAATTGCCAGTAGTTTCCATAATTGTATTTAAAGCCCAGTTCGGACCAAAGATTCACAGTGAGACAAAAAATGTTTTAGAACATTGCAGAGAAAAGTTGCAGCAGTGAAGTGACATTTTAGCTAATAACATTCCAGGTTAATATTGTATGTTACTTAGCTTAATTGTTGTGTTAAGTCATAATCTTGTTTTTTAAATGCACATTTGCATCTTACGTAATAGACTTAATAGAATTTTTGACTACTGAATAGACAGTAGTTTAGGCATCTTTCTTAATTTCTACCAAAATATGTGTTGTTTTATTCGTAACAATCATTAATGGAAGTGTCAGTGTCAGCTGCCACTTCCTTTTCCTCCTAATGTAGTAGAGTAGCTCTAGTATATGAAAATTATGATCTGTTTCTACTCCACTCAACAGGTTGACAGATAAAATGACAAGGTTCCTCATGTAAACACGAGAACCCATAGTGCCTTTAAAGTAAATGGTTTGTTCAGATGATAATCTAAAACTAAAACGACAGGGAGCTGTTTTTTCTGGGTCACAGTAACCAGTTTTAAAAAGAAGTGAGCCAGATTTTTCTGCTTTTCCTTCATATCATAACCCAGTTAAGATGTCCACACAGAATATGACAGCTCAAAACTAAGTTACTTGAATAGCTCGGTTTACAAAGGGAATCTTTGTGCACAAAAATGCAGCCACTGTTCCTTCTGTCCTTTGAAAAGGCACAGAGCTTCAGGCCACTTTTTTCTGGTTGTTCCACAGTCTAGCTTTGATGCACATTATCTACAGCGTCCACTGAGGCAGACTGTGTGTTGGCGGAGACATGTCACAGTCTTACTATTTCAGCTACTCTCTCCTCTGTTCTGTTGCCCTAGAGGGGTCAGGAAGACCTGACACTGTCAAGCCATGAGCTTGAGTCAGAGTGTTAGCCACCCACTCGGTGTGACCCGCATGCTCGACGCCTTCTTCCATGTGGGAAGTCAACAGGCACCAGTCCCTTGTAGCAACAACCAGCCCACGCACCCACTCTCCTGTTCACCCATGAGTTGTTACTCAGTGGTAACCAGCTGAATGTTTTCCATTGTTGTTTTTATCGACCGATACAGTAAACAATTGAGTACGTGGAGCACGTGGGTTTTATGAAGACTAATGGCTGTCATATCATGTTGTCTCAGGGGATATAGATAATGTGCAAATGGGTGGTTATCTTGAAACTACATTTGTCATTTGTACATAAATATATTTTGGCCACTGTAAAACAAGCTGACGAACCCACAGGCCTGACATTGCTTTGTGAAGAGTTGCATATTTATTAGGGCTGAGATTATGTTTTCTCCCAGTTCAATACTAACACAAAAACTTGGGTGCCAAATTGATATGTTTTTGACTTTTAAGTACTGCATATGCTGCACATGACATTTATATCAGCAGCATCATATACTGCTTAGAATAGTGAAAAATAAACTGTTTTTATCACCTTATTTTTAACAACTTTATTGCAGTTAAGCACTTTGTGATCTTGCTGTCTGAAAGGTGCTATATTAAATCAACTGCAGTCAGTTACTAAACTGTAAATGTAAACTTATACCGCTACATTCAGCTGTCCCTGCTCATCAAGCTAGCTCCCATACGTTAATTCATCTGGGGCTGCCACACATAGACTGTAAAAACAATGGACGTAGCTCCCATGGACAGGACAGGATTCCCACGCTCAAAGATCATCTGGAAAATGCAATGAATTTCACAATCACATTTTCCATGCCTGGAATAGTCATGGAATTTGTAAAAATCATTTGGAAAAGTCAAAAATGACTTTTGTTACAGTAATCTTCTGTTTATAACTTTCCCTATAAAGTAACATTACAGCAGCTTTATTTTTGCATAACGTAGCTTTGATATGCGTCAATGTGCGAAGTTTTGTTCATCATCACGTACGTTTCTTTACTTTCTTCCCACATTCTGTCTCTCCCTTCATGTGTGCCAGCAAGCTGATCATATATTTGAATAGAGTTTTAATCTGACATGTTTGGAAAAAAACATGGGGCAAGTTGATCAAGAATAAAGATCATATTATGGGTCCTTGAGAAGTCATGGAATAGATTTGACATTTTGTCCATAAAAATGTGCAGAAACCCTGCATGGAACAACATAGGCATGCATTTAGTCTCATGTTCCTGGCCACTTAATGACTAAGTCCAACATTTAGAGCTAATAGATACAATGCCTCCTTCACCACCTCATCTTTAGTTTGCCGCAGGGCAAGCAGGGTCCAGTGGGTTTATCAGAGCTTATTTGCTAAAAACTAGGTCCTGGCAGATATGGAATTTGCTTGTACTGATACTGATGCCAGTGCTTCGCATTAAGAAAAAAAAAATGTTAATTTTGATTTGGCTGTTGAAAATTAAAGGTACTCTATGTAGTGAGTGTGACATTTTACAGTTGAACGAGACTAAAAGCGTGTTCAGACATAAAGCAAGCCAATTATTTGGCGTCATTTGCAAAGACTTGACTGATGGATTGTGTTTATTTGTCCCAAACAGCCAGTGTACCAACTGCACAGATGTTAGCTGTATGCTAGCTATCAACAGCAGCTCAGGTGCTTTGTTTGGGTTTATCCTCTTCAGGGTGTGTTTTACAATCCCAGGCTGCAGTACCAGGTTTTAAGTGGTGAGTGGCATGGTAGCCAGATTAGTGCCTCACTCATATGAACACACCCACACACAATTGCAGCACCCACCAATTAAGGGCAATTATGAAGTGAGCTCATACACTAGCAAGCTTCTATGCATCTCAGCTTGCCTCATTAGAAATGGACCATGGTCCCAGGAGCTGAATTATGAGCTGCTCCAAAATGATTAGTGTTGTTCCACTTGGAGGAAGAAAAGCTTTATTCAAGCAGAGGTATTTTACGTTGTAGCCATTAAATCGAAAGAATCTCTGGAACATTTTTGGCAGCAGGGAGGGATCCTGGCCCCCATTAACTGACGCTCTGCTATCTAAAATTGGCTGTGATTGTCTCTCAAATATGGATATAAATACTTGTTTTCACATGACAAGCTTGCTTTCACAAGTTTCCTCCCTTCTTAGCCCTGATGTGACACAACCTTCAGTAATGAACAGCACAGGGGTGTCCTTTTCTAAACAAGTTCCCCTTTTACACCCCAGTAAAATACCAAACATCAATCTGTCATCTGTAATTACAGGAATCTTCGCATTTCACAAGGCACTGCGGGGCAGTAGAGGCAGAGTAAATAGATTAAATTGGACGAAAAGTAAGACAGGATTTGTGAGTTGACAATAGGGTGTTAATAAGATTGTCTTTGTTTGGCATACAATGGCAGAGCAGGATTTTCTGTGGTTGATAATCAGTGCTTTTTCCAGGTTTGAACTATTTGGCCATGCAGTATTGAAGACAAGATGTGGTCGTCGTTGTGAAGGGGAGCAATGAAGCTTAAAAGGATATGAACAACACACTAAGGATGTCAGTTTTAGTTAATCTTGGTAGACCAACACTCATTAAATAATAAGTAACCGCTTAATTCTTAAGGGGAAAAAAAAGAAGAAGGGGAAAAAAAGCAAAATGATGCGAGATACAAGAGGCCTTTTCCTTTAGTCTGGTGCTCCATTGCCTCACTGGTTTAGCGCTGTATTGCAAGTTGCTGTCTGTTTAAAGATGGCAAAAATGATGTTTTGTGATGTAAATGTCTCGCATTTAATTTTATTTTATGTTAGCTTTGCTGACAGACAGCCTGTTTGCCACACTAACGTACAGAAATATAGTTCCAACTGCCCACCCTGTGGTTTCCAGTCTTTCCTTTGCCTGGGTCAGGTGGGAGCTAGCCACCTGTCCCGGTAGTGGAACACGTTGCTCTGGAAACATGGTGGCCAACCTTCGGTCCCACCAGATCTGGGTGTTGTACAGTGCAGTAAACTAAAGATTGACAAAATTAACCGATGGACCGTGCTTAAACTGTCAAAAATATTGTTCACGGGTAAACAATAACCCTCTGCAATTAACCACTGACATCCCTAGTAAGGGTGGGCGATATGGACAAAACCAATATCTCTATCTTTACCTGGAATTTCGATGTAGGATATATATCGATATTTTCCGTGATAAATGAATGGCCATTTTAAAAGGCGGTGGTCCTACGACAGCGGCGCCGCCACAGTGCTTTCAGTTTCAGCCAGTCCCACTGATTTCAATTTCCGGTATGCGGCCGGCCAGGGAGTTTGATCTGGCAGCTCAGAAGGATCACGTTTGAAGTAAATACAATAACATTTGAATAAATAAAATGTATACAAGTGTGCACATTAGCGATAGCGACCATTTCCGAAACGAAAGTTGCGGGTCACAGACACGGCAAAGTAAAATAAAGGTGGATAGTGAAGTGAATGTTCCGTTTTTCAGTTACATACATTTTTCAGGATGAATGAACAGAGGATTACTTTTTTCCGTTGAAGTGAATACTTTGTGGAAAAGCGAGTTGTGAGATGAGTGCGCATGGATGAAATCAACCTACCCCTTTTGATGATAGTGAAAAGGGGGAGAGGGTGGGCAGCTCAGAAAGAGGGACAGGGAGAGGCGGGGCAGAATGTGCGTGTGTGTGTTAGGGAGAGTGAGTGAGTGAGTGAGAGAGAGAGAGAGAGAGAGAGAGAGATGGCAACTGTGGAGCGGAGAAGCTGGCGAGACAGCGTGCAGCAATGGACCATATCAATGTTAACGATGGCGTCGCATTCCATATCTGGTTTAAAAAATAATGATATAACCAAAATAGCGACATATTGCCCGGCCTTAATCTCTACAACGCACACACATTTTTTATTAGACACACAGTTAAGAGAGACATAACATAAATTTGAAAAAAACATTGACCAGATTAAAAACCGTCAGTGTTGTTGGTGCTTGACTTCATATTGCTGAGCCACCAGGATGTCTAGCATTGATACCACAACATAATGAAATATTTTATTTATCTGTGCTGTGATGATTAAAATGTTTCATATGCATAAAATATGTAATATTACTTTCTCCATAATTCATTCTCTCTGTAGCTAATGGGTTTTTGATCCAGCGTATGATGCATATGACTGTCAACAAAAAAATAATCAGAGGCACAAGGATTTTACATAAAGCATTAATAACTGTACCATATCACAACAGGCGGCAAAAGTAACTAATGGGTCTGCCAACAGAAGCCTTGCTGCTAGGTTTGCTTTTAAAAATATATATAATGCATTGAACAGAAATATGGAAGATGTCACCACTTGCTAAGCTATTAAAATTAAAATACCTCAAGCAACTCTTTTCCACTTGAGCCTGCTTTATTCACCAAATTAAGCTCTCCTGTTTTCAGGGGTTATGCTGGACACCTGCTAATGACCGATAATGTTAGCCATGTTATTTATGCAAATCAAGTATGTGTAAAACATTGAAGTTGAGGCTCAATAAATGTGTTCACATCATTTTCCATTGACAGTATACCACAAACTTCTTCATAATGACTGACTGAGTTATATTTTACTTATGTTTCAGTGGGAATGAATTTTGGGTCTCAACTGATGATGTTGGTACTGTAATTCAATATGTGCTATATCAAGCAATAAAAATAATTAGGAAAAATGTTAGATTACTTCAGTTCCAGCAGCCTAACAAGCACTTTTGACCATGTTAGTGTACTATTGTTTGACCCAGCTGGGAGCTGATGTTGTTTTCGATTCTTTGATGTGTTATTTTGATCCATCAGAGACTAATGTGTGTGTGGACTTATAGATGACATTTTAAAATCTATATCCAAAGCTTGATTATAGATTCTGTCTGGTATGTATTTGTAGATGATTCACAACCTGATTTCAAATGCAACTTCCTGACACGGTTCTTTGGTGCGGTAAGTGATTCGACACTAGGTGACGCTACAGATGTGACCAGGGAGACATTAAAATCCAACAGTAATGCCTTTATTTCAAACAGGCCTTACATATGCCACGCTAACTCATCGGCACTCACCCCCATTCAGGTCTAAGGGCCCCCATTAACTATTAATCAGCCTGAGCATCCAAGCCGGGTACTCGCAGCGCCCATCTCTGTAAGGCCCCCCGAAGACCCTAAATCACAGAAAGTGGAGGCTTGCTGTACGTAGCACTGCCATGACTGCAGGTCAGCACTACCAAGATGGTCATAGCTGTGATGGATGTCCAGCCTCTATGGACCACTGCTTGTCTGTAGCTAAGATGAGAACAAGCTCTGTTTTTTTCCTCTATACTCTTTCCTCTTTATCACTGTTCAGGCTTCCAATAGGGAATGGAGTTTCCTAAATGTAATTGCTCAAAACTGGTTAAAAAACTAACATGAAGGCAAATGTGACTTGTGAACAACAATTTTGAGGTGACACGTTATGTGCTGTGATTAATATTTGTTTACCATGGTTTTCCCCACATAAAAAAATAAATAAATAAACTTAGAAAAGGGGCCAGAAACAATCTGCTCTTTCTTCCTCAGTCAGACTCAGTCTTAGGTGAGGAGTCTGTAGTGCTCCAAAGTTGGTGACGAGCAGAAGCATTAGAATGGTAAGTGTAGTTAGTGTTTTTTATTTGTTTATGTTGCTTGTTAGCTTGTAGGCTAACTGGCAGTGGCAGACACACTGTGTCAGGCAATTGTGAAACATACAAGCTGCTACAATGGGGCTTTGGTAGATAGTGGAAGGAAGCTCCAGGGTCTGCTTTTTTGGTCACTATGCTAATGCTAACTCTCTGCGCTGATGGTTTCAGGCTTTTTTGCTGGTGTTCCCCATTGATAGGTGTTTCCCATAGTACAGCAGATAGCTTACGTATTGCTGATATATTTAACCTAGCTTGCCCATGGTGCGTTTGAATCTCAGATTTTAGGGAAATACACAGACATGGCCTCCTTCAGGAGAGGAATGTGAAAGCATCTCTCTAGCAACAAACTTTGCTCTGATACAAGTCAGTATAGACAAGGTCAGACATTTTAGAAAACATAAACAGAAGAAAAACACATTTAAGAGTGGAAGAGGGCTTCAAGAAAAACTCAGGTTACATTTAAAGAGCAAATCCATTGGTTTATTTATACATTAAACAATTTTTATCATAAAACTGTGCTGTCCTTTACATTTTGCAACAGCAAATGTTTTCCAGTGTCTGAAAAATGGGAAAATTGGAAAAATACAAGAAGAGAAGAATAAGGGCTCTGTGATGGTCAGGGGACCAAAGTGCATTCTATTGTCCCTGGCACTCACGAGTGTCCTTTTTAATCTAGTTTGTTTATAGCCCATTTGTTAAAAAGGTGTGTATCTAAAATGTGTTTTTTTGATGTGTTGCCCCTTCCTTTTTTATTCTGTTTCAGTCTTTCATTAGAGTCTCCTTGGTATTTACTACCCACAGTTGGAATAAACAGTCTGACATTGACACAGAGCAAGAGGAGGAATTCTGATGAGTTGCCCACAAATGCTCAGAGTAATTATATAGATGTAACTAAAAGGGATTGGGATTCCATGCAAGGTGTCATCCAGAGACACTGGTTAAAGGATCTGAGAGCAGATTAAAGCCCTGGGAGGTCAGTGTTGTGCAGATACTGGGATAAGGACAGTGGGGAGCTGGGAATTTCAATATAAATGTAAAACAGTCCGGGAGCCACAAACAAGAGCTGTTTATTTAGAGGCTGACACTTCAAGGCAAGCACACGGATGCACAAGTACCTTTGCACACACACCAGACAGCCCCTCTCAGAAAATGATACGGTTTACATGGTCAGCCTGTTGATGCCTACTTCACTGTCTCAACAGACCCTTGAATTTGATTGGCTTCTGTTCAAGTGCTGTTTGATGCCAACTGACAAACACTGGCTGAAAATTAACCCATCACAGAGTCTTGGATTACATTTGGCAAACTGTTTTTCTCATTTTGTTTTAGCATTGACACAAGCAAACCTTTGTCTAACACTTGTTTCTACAGGCCTTTCTCTGTCTCATAGTAGTCTTGCATTGCCTATCACAATCTCCACTGTGTCAGAGCTAAAGAAAGGTCTGCAAGCACACATTGTGCTTTTGGGGGGAAAATGATCTGGTGTCTTAATATTTCCGTAAACCAATTACAGTCATCTTGAGCAGTGTTAAGCACAGAATGCAGTGATGGTGCTCTTGCAAAATAGTGTCAGGGGGGATTTTTTTGACTGAACATTTGCACATAGGTAGGTTTGCACTGTTTTTTAATGGCTAATTATGTGCTTCAACTTTTAGTGAATAAAAAAAAGTTGAACACAGTTTCATAACTGGTGCCCTAGAGGCCGAGCCTGACTACACTTAGGCTGTGAAGGAACTCACTGGATCCACTAAAAGTACAGATGATTTGCTAGCTGTAGGTGGCTCTTTCAAATCATTGATACGACGATATTACAGAACTTCTTGTGAAGTGTAACTGATCGAAACATTGGTAGAGTCAATGACACTGGCCTTATGTGGCTGCCAGAGAAAAAATGAAGCAAATCAGCTCCAACAGGCCATTTCAGAAAATGGATTAACATTTAACATTAACATTAACAACAGAGGTTGTTGTTTCCTTCAGTGACGGGGATTTTGAAAACGGTAGCATGTAGATAGAAGGCAGGGAAAATCCTGCCCTACATAGTCAGCCAGTGGCAGGCTTATAGCCCCAGTCTACATCCAGTGACTAGTCTTATAGTAACTTGATATCATCAGGCTTTACAAAGATTACTCCAAGGATGTGAGTTTATTACACAGCACAAATCCCATTTATTATTTAGGTGTTTTGTTTTTGTTCTTACTTCACATATTCCTGAAAGCATACCTTTTCTTGCTTACAATTCATTGTTTTTTCACCAAAATTGTGCTGTCGTCCTCGGTCCAAGTGCTAATCTATGACATTTGTTTTTTCCACTTTCTCACCTGACAACCAGTGTGGCCACCACGCTTTCCTTGTTTTTTTTTTTGTTTTTTGTTTTTGTTGTTTTTGGGTCAAAGTTTGACTTTCTGTTGCCGTGTTATTGTTTTTTTTTTGTTTGTTTGTTTGTTTGTATGTTGTTGTTTTTTTTTTTTGCTTTGTTTTTTTATCTGCTAATGCAGTGTAGAAAACATTGCTCATGCTGACTACCTAGTTCTCCCTTTGCATTCGAACAACCTCACAGTTACTGCTGCGTGGTGTATGATATTACCTGATGTTCAGAACAGCAAATGGAAATGTTTTTATGACTTCTCCCTGCTGCATTTTGCACAGCAAAATAATTCCAATTCTGTCAAACTCAAATTCGGAGTTACTGAAGCTGCAGGCTGCAATAAATGTAGAGCACCTTCTCACCCCAAACATCACATATTGGTGGTCAGTTCCACAGGGTCAGCTTTTCTGATTTGGCAGTGATTGCAGGTTGGAGCTTTAGAGGTAGATGCTTGCTGCTCCAGTTTACCTCCATGGGTGACTGTAAAAACAAAAACAAAAAAAAACTCTGTCAGGACAAACTGAGAGAAGTCCATTACACTAAAGTTGTGCTTTGGCACTAAATTGAGTATTGTGAAAACACTACTTTGGTGTCTGACTTTCTTCTAGGGGTTAGGGGTTTAGTCCTTCATCAGAATTGGTTCTTCTTGTGGTGATGAAAACCATTTGAGATCATTTGTGAATTCTGCCTTCCAATTTTGTGATCACTCGATTATGCAAGTCTACCTCTTACGCCAGGGCCACACTGCCAACGAAGTGCTGCGAAGCACAGCGCACCGAAATTCTCGTGCAAGCCCGTTCACATCGGACGTGCATTTCTCGCGCATGGATATCTCTCTCTGTTTGCGTGTGTGTGCCCCAACCCCCGCCCCCTATATATCTCACCAACACCTTGAGCGAATTTCTTCAAATTTGGCACAAATGTCCACTTGGAATCAAGGATTAACTGACTAGATTTTGGTGGTTGAAGGTCAAAGGTTACTGTGACCTCATCCTTCTCATTCTTGTCAACAAGAAATCTGTCATAATTTGGCATAAACCACTGTTTGGACTCAAGGATGAACTGAATAGATTTGAAGGTCAAAGATCAACATCACTTTAGCCTTGCATCTGTCTCATTTCCATGAACACCATATCTCAAGAAGACTTGAGGGAATTTTTTGAAATTTGGCACAAATCAGTTGGAATCAACTGATTAGATTTTGGTAATAAAAGGCCACTGTGACCTCACAGTACACATTTTTGACCATAATAAGAATTCCTTATTTGATTATGTAGAAATATCACACAAATGTCCAGTAAGATAAAATGATAAAGTAGTGGCATTTTGTATCCAGAAGGTCAATTTTCAACTTAACTGTGACAGCTAGTAGTATTTTGGCAACTATATTGCATCTTAACTCAACATAAGAGAAAGGGAGACATTTGGGCAGATACTGAATTGGCTACACTTGGGTGTCCACCTTTAAACTGTGCTGCTGGGTTGAAAATGTGTATGTAGCATCCACATTTTTCCAAAAAACAGACAAACAAAAAAAACATTCAATACCTTTTTATTAAATTCCTACAAAGTCTTTGCTATGTATTTCATACATCTGTCATCTGGACAGACATGGATGTAAACTGTAACTTGACTGGTTGGCGGAGGCATACAACCGCAAGGCAGTAATTCTGGTTGCTATTAAGATTTGACCAAATTGTTTGCTGCCAAGCATGACCCTTTATTTAGCATACGGCTCCGACTGACTCAGGCTGCAGGGCCATCTATGTCCTGTTATTTCAAGCCTCAGTTGTGGGCGAGAAGTAGGAGCTGTCAGGTTTGGTTTGTAAATTTAGAAACGACTGAGGTAGACCATTGACTGTCACAGTCATACACACACAGCCACATACACAGCCAC
This sequence comes from Epinephelus lanceolatus, assembly GCF_041903045.1. Taxonomy (NCBI): domain Eukaryota; kingdom Metazoa; phylum Chordata; class Actinopteri; order Perciformes; family Serranidae; genus Epinephelus; species Epinephelus lanceolatus. The sequence goes on from NC_135750.1 coordinate 37,287,435, forward strand.
ATACACAGGACATATCTAGTCCCATTCTTAATTTTTGCCTTCCATAAAGTCCCATCTTCATCTCCTTGTCTCCTGATCAGGACATTTTGCCATTGTTTGCGTTGCTTTATTCTTTCACTCTTTATAACGTTCCAGAAAAAAAGGACACCCCCAAACTTTTTTTTTGGTCTGATTAATTAATCTATTTATTAGGGGGAGTTATCTGCAAAAGCCCTTGAGGGTTGATGGCAGAGGCAGATGGCAGTGCATGCAGATGCAATGGCCAGTTGCTCAACCTCTGCTACCTTTAACGAGTTTTTTACTGAACACGTACCTATGACAGAAGAATCCCTTGCTGGAAATATGATCATTTTCAATATCCCCTTGTCCAAGGTTTCCACCTCAAAGTACTATCTATCTAGCTGTCTGTCTGTCTGTCATGTTTCAATGACACTTTCTCTCTTCGCAATCATAGTTATCTCAGAGCAATCTGGAGTTTTCTTCCCCCATGCAGGGCTCGACAGTGCAAGCGTTTCACTCGCATTTGTGACTTAAAAATAGGTGTGTGCGAACTGTAAAAAATATTTAGGGGCACATGTGCACATAAAAAAACAGCCGAAGCAGCCTATATTTTTGTCAATAAATATGATAATCTAACCACAAATGTTGGAGGAACTCCAGCCGCCTTCCCTCTTCCCTCTTCCCCGTGTGACACGGTTATGGGCGGTTTTCCAAGCCACTGTCGGCACAATGAATATAAGCAGGGACAGTTTTTGCTATGGGCAATGTGGGCGACGGCCCAGGGTGCAATCTATGTGAGGGCGCACGAGCACCCTCCAAAAAAAAAAAAAAAACACCCAAAAAACCCAAAACTCGCCAGTTTTCTAGACTACCGCTCATTTCCATGTCAAGTTAGTGGAGTGGGCGCTGGGGCGCCCCTATTATCACGTTTCAACCAGCAGCAGAAAGGAAAGGCGAATCCTGGCGGTTGTGGGTTGAATGGGGGTCACAGACAGGAATACGGCGGAGGCTCATAGTGCTCTGCAGCGCAAGATAACGGCTTACCGGCGACAGAGAAGTCCAACTCCAGGTCCAGTAATTTCCTCTTTCGTTGGTTGCCCAGTAGTACCTGGACAACCGAGCCGTGGCGGCACACAGGTATGTGACGTGTCAGAGGAGAAACGAGCCGTTCACATTTCTCTCTTTGTGTCAGGTAATGGCCCACAAACCTCACCGCACTTTAGGGACTGTTCTTTACTTATGAAGGGACTGTTCTTTACTTGTCAGGGGAGGAGGGTGGCTGGTTGATTTTTATTTTATTTATTTATTTTATTTTGATGCCCCCTATGTTAATCACTTATTGATGCTGTTTTTGAAGTATGAATAAGTCAGTAAGTAATTTATTCCATTGAAATATCAGTGATGTATTATAGAAAAGTGATTTATCTTTTTACAAATGACAAAAGGCACATCTGCCTCATTCTTGCCGTGGTATCGTGATACTACTCAGAACTGTGATACTTTTACTGGTATCGTACCGTGGGGGGTGGGGCCAGGCTGTCGACTGGGTGGGAATAAGTCAACGTGTGGTGGAGAAGAGGGACCGGGAAAAGTGGCGGACCTCCAGGGAAGCCTGCTCCGTTCTCCCAGCAGTTAGGGACCGTTTGCCACGGTACCGCTGCTGGGCAGGGTGGAAATAAGTCCTGCAGAGTTTCAGAGGACCTGGAGAATGTTTTAGGATAGTAATAACATTATATAAGATAATCATATTGCAAGATAACATATATAAGATAATAACATTAAAGACAAATTTAAATTGCAATACTTTTTCAAAACTTGATGATTTTACCTTTCTGTACATTTTGTATACAAATTCATTAAATAATTTTGCTTGTAAATGTCTATTTGCATCATTACGGAAAACACATTATTTGATCAATTTACATTGTGCCCCTAAAGTTCTTTGTGCGCTCCTTACTTTTTCAACTTAGGAGCACATGTGCTCCTTGGGGAAAAAAGTTAGCCCTGCCATGTTTCTCTGAGCACCACAAGCAGTCACTTCAGGCCACAAGAAAAACACTTTTGTAATCTTTTCCATTGAGCTTGGAAATTGAATGATTTGTAAATACAGCATATAGAGTGCGTTTGGTTGTGTTGCTGCTGTTGACAGTGATAAAACACATTCTCACTTAACCCTGGATCGAGATCTTGTTGTGATGGTTTTCATACAGTTTCCAGACCCTGGGACTTCCAATAATGTTACCAACTGACCATTAAAAGCACTATGTGGTGGTATCTTAACAAGTTGTATCCTTCTTGTCACTCTGCAGTTCTGGATATGGCACGTCATGTGCCCCTCTATCGGGCGCTACTGGAGCTGCTGAGGGCCATATCCACCTGCACAGCCCTAGTTCCTCTGCTGCTGCCTCTCTCTGGAGACCTGGGACAGGACGAAGAGGAGGAGGATGAAGAACACTCTGAGGGACAGACCTCTGTAGGGATGCTGCTGGCCAAGATGAAGACATGTGTAGACACATACACCAATCGCCTCAGGTGAGATGGTCAAAATTAATGTAACTTAATGATGATTAGTGGAATAGTTTTTTTCCTCGGGTTTAACACTTAAAATATAAAACCCAAATGCTACACATGCCTATAATTATCTTACCTTTTGGACAAAGACAGACTTTATGCATAAAGAGTGAGGTCTAATTTAATGCCTTGATCCAACCATAACCCCAACAGTCCAGCAAAACACACTCTAGTTTCATTCAGTCTCCTCCTCTCTGCAATACTGATGATCTGGAGATCTTTACATCTATAGCCCTGTTAACACTTGGCATTAAAATTCACCCTGGGTGATGGGAATATACCCCAAGAGACACCGAGGACGCATTGAGATTCAGTCACTAAAATGCTTTTGGAGGTTGTCAGGGAAAGTCCACAAATGTGTTGTGTGTTTTATTACGACTGGAAAAGGCTTTTATTCTCACTCTAAAAATCCTCTATTCTGGGGAAAAAATAACATTGCCTTTGCTCTGCATAAACTGCTGTACCTTATGCACATTGATACAGCACCTAACCTAAGAGGTGTGGCCACACCATCTCCACATGAGTGAACTCACCTCCTCCTGTAAGCTTATTGACAGCATACTGTGCACAGGTTTACATACATTATGCATGCATACATGCCAAGGTGCCTGATTATGAATGTATCTGATAGCATTTTCAGAAATGGCTGGCATAATGTTGTGTGGTTTGTGTTGTCCATTTGTGTCCCATTTACAGAGCTGGGTTGTGTATAAGCACAGGTGTTTTTTTTTATTTTTTTCAGTGCACACACAGATTGGACAGCTAGCAGACCGTCAGGAGAAATTTACTAAATTTGTCAAAAGGTGTATTGATTAAAATCACAGACTGCACCTTTAAGGGCTAGCAAAGTAAAAGTACACTGAAAAGAGACTTACCAAATAAATAATAGTTAGTGGAAATCAAGATGTCTTTTATGCATATAAATCAATGACACATTTTATCTCCTGTTTTCTTGCTAACAATATAATAATCAGCAAATATTGGTAGCATGACACTGAGACAGAAATTGTCTTGTCAGAACACAGACTTTGCTCTGCATATGCTGAACACTTTCTTGGTCCAAATACAGGCTGGAAAAAGTGTTCACTTTACAAATGTTTTAAGAGAATGGCTCCCAGATTAAACTGCCACTTCCCAGTAAGTTGCCTTGTACTACTCTGTTTTGGTTTTTACCCAAAGACAGCCGCCTTATGTTGAGATCAGACACATGGTTTATAGCCCTCTCCAACAGACAGGCATGAATGATGGCTTGAGAAGAAGAATCTCCCATGTCATTTGTTGGAAACGAATATACATATATATATATATATATATATATATATATATATATATATATATATATATATATATATATATATATATATATATATATATATTGCCTTCTCCTGCCTTTGACAACTGTGACAGTGAGTTCTGTGATGTTGGCCCAGAGGAGCAACTGTTCACATGGCAAAGCCAAAGAGGAATTATATTTTTTCGTTTCAGTAGACCTGTAACCACTTTTACTCTCACCCTGGTGAGTTTAAAAGTGAATATTAAATTAGCATTTTACCACATTAATTTGTAATGTACAGTAATTGCCAAAGAATCCCAAAATTTCTCCTGAAAACAAAAGAATTTCTGCTGACTGGTGTGAAGTTTGCATGTTCTCCCAGTGTTAGTGTAAGTTTTCTCCAGGTTCTCCGGCTTCCTCCCATAGTCCAAAGACATGCACGTAGGGTTTATTGGTGACTTTAAATTGCCCATAGGTGTGAATGTCAGTGTGAATGGTTGTCTGTCTCTCTGAGTCAGCCCTGTGATAGTCTAGCGACCTGTCCAGGGTGTACCCCGCCTCTTGCCCAATGTCAGCTGGGATAGGCGCCAGCACCCCTGCGACCCTGAACAGGATAAGCGGTCATGGATAATGAATAATTAATAATTTACCTTTCAAATAATTCTCACAAAAATAGATTTCTGAAATCTGAGTTATCAGACACCACCCAATATTACATTATGGCTTAATATCTATTTGTATGTGTTTCAGGTCAAAGAAAGATAAGAGTAAAGGTGTGGTGAAGACAGATAGCTCAGATCCAGAGCCAGAGGGTTTGACTCTGTTGGTGCCTGACATCCAGAGGACAGCTGAGATAGTCTACGCTGCTACCACCAGCCTACGGCAGGCCAACCAGGGTATGTATACAACACATGTGGCTTTATTGTGAAGCACTTTGGCAGCTGACTTCACATTCTCTGCACTGTTTGGTTTAAACTCACTTTTTGATCTGAATTATTTCAGCAAGTCCCAGCTTTTCCATTGCCCCATTTTAATTTTTGTCTCGCATCCTAATCTGTCTGTGTCCTGTCCTCTTGCCGCAAGGACCCATAAATGGGTCTCCAAATTTAGCCTCCCTAAAAGTCTGAATTACTTTCTAATTTAATCTAAATTGACGATGCTGTTGGATTGTTTGTGAAAGTTGAACTTGACCAAACAGTCTCAAGCTACAGATCAAACTAATCATCTGTATTGCCTAAAACTCTAATGTGACACCTGTGGCTCTTGAAGTCTGTGATTCTCATATCACTCTTGAGCCATGCTGAGAAGACGCACAGTTTCTTCTAACTGCGTCTCAAGATTCAGACTGTGAAGAATTGTAAAGGGCAGAGTACACATGTATAAAGGGTCCAGTGTGTAAGATTTAGGGGGATTTAGTGACATCTAGCGGTGAGTATTGCAAATTGCAACCAGCTGAAATTTCTGCTGGTTAGAATTACTTCAGTGTTTATTGTTCAGGAGGTTTTCACCAGGAGCTGAATTATCCACACAGATCTCCTCCTCACCAAAACAAACAGACCAGGTGATTTAAATTGGTTAAAACACTGAATAAAGCAATTTCACGTTACAAATCAGTGTTTCTCCCACAGGACATCACAGGGCCCGCTTGCCCAGCGCTTGCAAATGTGTACTCACCTATTTTCTTTTTCTTTCTGAATTATCAGAGGTCTCTCCCTCTCCAAAACAAACTGACCTGGTCGGTAAAACCAGTAAAAACAATGAATGAAGCAGTTTCACATTACAAATCATTGTTTTTCCGAAGCTGTTTGGCATGTCGGAGATGGACCATTAGCCCAGCACCTGCTAATCTGTGCTCACCTTTTTCTCAGATAACTTAAGAATCAGATGTTCAGGAGGTGTTTACTGGGATCAAAATTATCCACAGAGGTCTTCCTCTCCAAAACAAACAGACCCGCTGATTTAAACCAGTAAAAATACTGAATTGAGTAGTTTCAGGTTAAAAAAGTCTGTGTTTTTCTGTCTGATGCTCTCGCTGCTGAGGGGCTGCTAACTACAGTGGTTGAAGCAAAAACACAAATGGCCCTACCCAGAGCCAGTGTTTGGTTTGTCCATTCTGGGCTACTGTAGAAACATGGTGATCCCCGTAGATGAGAACCCACTCCCCATGTAAATAAATAGAAATAGAGACAGAAAATGTTTATTTTTTTTTATATTTGATTTCCGCCAATATATCCCCCCTAAATCCTACAAACTGGACCTTTAACTTGTTTTATATATGGAGAAATAAAGCGAGAATGGAGATTCTTGTCGCTAACCATTAGTCACATCAATAAAGCAGGGGCATCAATAAAATGTCCGCCGCATGATGAAACATCACTCCTCCCCCATTATCGTGTTGCTACACAGTACACAGTACTAATTACTCCCCACCCGCCCATTTCTTCCAGCTCCCTTCAGAGAAATTTTATGTTCTGTCCACAAACATTTATCTCACTGATCACTTAGGTAAGGGAATGCCGTTAGATGTGGTGGTAGTGTGCTTGTGGGGGAATGGATAAAGATATGTGTCATGTCACTTCACATAAAGAAATCCATACAATTAAGCCCTCCAGAATCACACCGAGTTGTGTGGTGTTTAGCACGAGGGCCCTGACAGATGTATAATCATTTAATTAGTACACAGTCTTTAAGAAGTATTTCTCAGAGAAGCCATGATGAGGCAGGAGTAGAAACATCAATGTGCCTGTTCTAACTGAACAAGCGAAATAAGCGATCTTCCTACGAACATCTTGTGTGCTTCCAGGGTTGGGTTGTAGTACTGTTCTTTAAATGGGCTTTTATGGAAATATGTACAGGTTCACTCTTTAGCTTAGAAATAGTAGTATGCCAAAATGATCCTAGTTACAGGTCCATTTGCTAGATTTTTCAAGAACTTTTGACACACAGCCTTAATGAACAAGCAAACTCCACCCACTGATGAAGACTGCAAAATGTGGTTGAAAGCTTGAAGAGTATTTACTCAAATGATAATAGTTCTATATGAACAGAGAACCTTAATACTCTTATACAAATGTTAATGCATTGAGTGCACCTGATGAGATTACAGTAGATGGAGAGCTGCAGCCTGTATCATATGGTGCAGGTTGTTATCGTCAGATGCACATGATGGCTGCAGTGGTGGAGTTGTGCCCTTCCGCTGCCCACTTGGGACACAGAACAGAGATAATGATGGGTGGCAGCGGGAACAGCTTGCTGTCTAAAAGTTTCTTTATTTTCTTTGCTTTTTCTTTAGGTTATGATAACATTATATTCACCAAAGTAATTTTAGATAGACAGATATTTGGGAACACACCAATATTGCTACAATGAAGTACAACATGGCAGGAAACACTAGAAGGCAGGCAGGTTGTCAGGACATTTTTTAAGCCAGATTATATATACCACTTAACTTTTAGGTAAAACTAAGCAGCACCCTCCGGGGCTAAAATATGAAGCCAACACTGAATTGCCAAAAACTGTTGTTCCTCTAATGGCCACTTGAGGCTTGCTCCAAGAACCAATCAATCGCAGCAGACCCCATGCTCAAATGCCCAACTTTACAGCAGAAATAAACATGTTAACAGCCTGGTACAAGAAATTGTATTGGTGTGGAATGTGGAAATTGGTCTCTACACCTAATTTCCACATTCATGACTCCTGTACAGGGTGAATTTTTATATAACTCACCTGTTTCATTTTTATTAAGGCTTAATATGAGGCATAATTAAGATCATGGCCACTTGGAGTGGCAGGCTATCTGTGAAGCCTCACTGCAGTCTATGAGTCAGCTCCATTCTCTTGTCTTAATTTGGTCACTTGCTCCAAAAATCCAAAATAGGGATGACTGCAATGCGGAACTTGAGGCTTCCAAACGTGAGTCCACAAGCCAATGGATGACATTTGTAGACTGTATAAAATAATGGTTGCAGCCACTGTGATGTCACGCATTGGTTTGTGGGCTCCCATTTTGAAACCACGAGTTTGGCCTTTTGGCATCTTTGATATTTTTGGAGCCAGAATTTACCATATTTGAGCAAGAAGGTGGAGCTAATCCGAAGGCTAGCTGCTAGTTTGGTTAGCACTGTTCATTTACAGCTATGGTTAACTGTGATAATGCTATTTTTCGCTAGCAAAAAAGGCTTAAAACTACTAAAACAAAATGTACTTCCCTGAAAAACTGACCATGTTGGCGCTCAGTGACATCAAGTATAAGTAAAACCAAAAGTAAGCATATCCAGACAGTTGGTCATAACTTCTCATGACACAAAAAACTGTGTACAGCATAGCTAGGGAATGAATAGCAGGTCAAAATTAAGTATGTTTACAATGCATAGTTTGGCTTTGAATATCTTAGTTTTTGCTTTTAAATAAATTCGTTAAGAGTTAGTTTGTCAGCCTGTCTGATGATCTGACCACCTGTGCTCATTGAATCGTTTGGCCTATTAGCGATGTTTCTGCGTTCTGAGAGTGTCCTGTAGATCAACCTAAGATTGTTGAGTCACAGTTGTTTCCACCTGTCCGCAGTGCTTCTTTGTGTGCAGGCCTGTATCTGGGTGTGTTTCACGAAGATTATTGCAAAGATTGCTAAGGTGACTTTTCTAATAAATCGCCCTGTGGCAAGCTGGAAAACGTTCTGAAGCTGATGCCTCTCTGCCACAGTTACTCTCTGAATGCCTCTTTCCTGTTATCTCACTTTTGTCTTCTTTTGTTCCCACCCCAAACCCCCACCTCCTCACCAGAGAGGAAGCTGGTTGAGTCTTCAAGGAAGGTGTCAAGTCGACCCAAGCCCCTGTCCATCCTCCGATCTCTAGAGGAAAAATACGTAGCTGCCATGAAGAAGCTGCAGTTTGGTGAGTTTTTAATGTTTGCTTTGGGATGTGTGTATACATATATATATATATATATATATATATATATATATATATATATATATTTATACATAAAGATTTTTTTTTTCTTAGCACATTGCAGACAGGTGCACCTAATGCCTGTTAGTTTTACTTTGAGCACACGTCAGCAAAAACTACACCAAAAACCACCATGCCCCTATAGACATCCTGCTTTCCCCAGACACACACACACACACACACACACACACACACACACACACACACACACTCCTCTGTCCCCATCTCCTGTCTGATCTGATACATAATGTCTTCATACCAGAACTCTGAAAGGGAGGCAGACTCAGGCTACGTTCCCATCCTGCTCATTCCTTTTGTCTTGTCCATCACTCTCCATTCAGCCATGTCATGACTTATTACACCAGTTCTGCAATTGATTTAGCAAGCAGCTTGATGTCTGAAGTAATTGCAAGTGGCTGTAAACACTGTTGTTTCAGTGTGTGCGGGCAGAATAGAAATAGAAAGCTCAATACAGTGTGAGGGCTGGACTAAACTTACTATAACAAAACTTTTGATTGTATCATTGCGTTTCCATTACAAGGGATATGAGTGTTGAACTGATGAGCTGGTTCCTCAATTTTTCACTGTTTTATTCATGGCTTGACTAGTCTCCTGCTGCAACAAGTTTTGCATTCAGCTTAAAAATGTTAATTTTTTCTGTGGCTAAAAGCTAATGAAAATTAAATTTACTGGCAATAATAGAGACCAGTTGGACTGGAAGTTAAAAGCTTTTCTTTGCTTTAAGGATGTAACTTGTAACATCTTTGCATGTCTGAAAACAACTAAACCAATGTCATGCTGTATATTTTGTTAAGTTGTATATTGACATTATCCCAAATATTTCCAATGATATTAAAAACTAAAGAGATCTGTCATGTCAGACGAGCCTGGTGAAACCATCCTAATCTCGCTTACCGGGCCAATCACAACCGTTTATTACTTTGGGGCGGGTTATTTGAAATCACGTCATCAGAATAGGAGAGACAAGGAGCGGAGTGAATGCATTTCGTAAACAACCAACATGGCTGCTGATTTTGAAATTGCGATGGTTAATGTGTTGAACGAACTGGAATGTACATTTTCTTTAAAAGCAGAGCAAACGGCTGCACTGAAAGCTTTTATTGAAAAAAAGGATGTGTTTGCTGTCCTTCCTACGGGGTTTGGTAAAAGTTTAATTTACCAATTGGCTCCGTTGATCAGGAAAAAGATGGGACTCAGTGAAAACCCAGTGGCTATTGTTGTTTCTCCACTAGTTGCTCTCATGGAGGAGCAGGTCAGGGAAGCAACCAAACTGGGAATCACAGCCATGCAACTCGGAGTCCACAGTGAGGAGGAAATCTGCAAAGACAGCAACACTCTTTCCCAGACATCATCACAGCACTTGCTTGCTGGTCTGTTTACAGTGGCGTAGTGCTAGCCTACGTTTCGTTTACTCTGATTGGTTTTCCGTCTTTCCAATTGCGTGAAGGGGCACTTTGAGTGACAGCTGTTGATACCGCCCCTTGGGAATAGAGGAAATGTACACTCCGTGTCCAGACCCATTCACGTTTTGCGAATTGGGTCTGGCCAGGCTAATGTCAGACCGCAATCAGACCATGTCATTTGGTTGCTGTCCCCTGTCAGAGGCATCATATCCTCTTTGCTCATGCGTCAGTGTGGTGCTCTTCCAGAAGCTTTCATAAATTGACTGTTTATCCAGTTGTAAGCCATATTTTTACAATACATTTTTAGGTCGTTTTTATTGTGTTTTAATCAGATGAAGGATTTTTAAGGCACTGGATGTCTGGATCTTAAGTTATCAGAGAAATGAGCTGAGCTAACAGCTGCAATTCAGCCCCTGTCATGCCGAACTGCATGCGAGAAAACTTGAAACATAAAACTTTTTAATTTAGTATTTTAACTGGTTTAAGTGTAAGTACAAAAGTACACGATTTGAGACACAGCAACAGTGTTTGTGCAAGAGCTAACAGAACTGACTAGCTACCATTCTGTAGTAAGGCCAGTAAAGTCACTCATGAAGTTTTCTTTTTTTAAAAGCTCCAAATTTAAGGAAAGAATTGTTTAGCTTTTAAGGGTTTTACAGAAATATGACATTATAGCAAGCTGACTGGCTGTAGCAAGATGACCAGCCAGCTCCACCATCCTACATGTTTCTCAGTCATTGTTACTGAAGGAAGAACATGTCCAATGAGTGATCACACTCTCCCCCAAGAAACACACTGAAAACCTTTAAGCTTGACTTCTATAATAATAAAATTTATTTTGTTGGCGCCTTTCTGAGCACCCAAGGACACCTTACAATAAAAACATACAAAAATACCAATAATACAACATTAAAAATAGATAAAATACATGACAGAAAATTAAACCGGATAGGCAATACTGCTGAAATTCAAAAAAGAAAAGGAGGAAGGAGACTTCTTTAAAGATATGTGCTTGACCACAAAAACATCCTTTCAGTATTTGATTTCATTCAAACTTTCTTTTTGGCATTATCACCTTAATTGAATTGCAATTACATCTGGCATCAAAGTAAACATGGCCAAATTGAGAAATGAATATGTTAATTTTGAGTGTTTACAGGTGGTAATGATAGTTTTTTGTTTTAGTTAAGCTGAGAATGAGCATATTCTTTTCTGCCCTCCTTCTTTCTTTCCAGACACCTTTGAAATGGTCTCAGAGGACGAGGATGGAAAAGTGATGTTCAAGGTCAACTACCATTACATGTCTCAGGTGAAGAACGCCAGCGACACAAACAGCGCAGCACGATCCCGCCGCCTTGCCCAGGAGGCCGTCACTCTGTCCACCTCTTTGCCTCTGTCATCCTCGTCTAGTGTCTTTGTCCGCTGTGATGAGGAGAGACTGGACATCATGAAGGTAAAGCATCACTTCAACTTGTTTGGTGTGTACAGTTTTGTATCCTGTGATTCTCAGAGACCACTGCTTTGAGAAGTGAGTAGGACTGATGGAACACTTGTGTCTTGTGTAGTGTTGCTACATCTGGTGCTTCTACCATACAACTTGTCATGACAGCTCTTACTCATTCCCCCAGTGACATTTAATAAATGGCTCTCACCCCACAATTTGATTAATGGCAATGTCTCCTTGGCTAAATGTCAGAATCCTCATCTGTTTAGCTCAGTTTCAACAAAATAACAGCAAGGCAGCAGCATACCAAAAACAAAGTCAGACACTAAATAGAAACAGATGAACACATCACTGCATTACTTTTTTCTTTTATAGCATAATTTCTGTAGTCTGTGTTTGGTCGACAAAGAATGGAAGTAACTAACATGTGGGAAAAGTGGATATATATATATGACAATATTTTAAGGTAGCTTTTCTATGGTTTGCCATAAAATGTAGACAAAAGTTGCCAAATCATGCATTTTTAATATCAACAAAGACCATGAAGCACAGAAGGTAATTTTATCACAAAGCAGAACCAAGCATAACAAAGTGGGGTATAAAAGGAAAGATCTTTGCCCACAGCCAAAAAATCTGTCACAGCAGTGCACCGTTTTGTTATGCAAACATGTTCATACAAACCTACCACCAAAATTAACTTTTCCCCCCAGAACAGCAGGGCCTAAGGAGCAGCATCAGCAGAAAGGGACAGTGGCTGATGAGGTGGAAATCTTATGATCTGTGAGGGGTCAGTGCGTCCCTGTACCTCACCCCTGCATCCTTACATCAGTACCAAAACAGCATTGTTGCATGTGTTCAGCCCTGTCACAGAGGCAGAGTTGGCTCCAGTTTTGAAATGCACCACACCAGACTTTGGTTGGAAGTGCAGTAAAAGTGTTGGGTCTGAATGTTCATGTCAAAATAAACTTAATGCATGAACGATGCTCGATGGCCCTGAAAAATATTGCAAATGTAGTTGCAGAGTCATCCCAGTTTTACAAACCCTGACACTGACAGCCCTACTCAAGAAGACCAATGTGGTAGTTTAAGCAAGGGTCAGGATGTTTGCATTTCTCCAAAAGAAAAACACGATGCACACTAAAATTGTCCTTTTAAGCCCCTCTAACACATGCAGTTTATCCCTGAAATGTTCTTTCGTAATATTTAGCTTCCAGCCAGGCAACTTGACTTAATGTAGATTTCTTGAAGGCATTTTTTTCCTATAATCTAAAACACTTCTTCATTTCTGATTGATTGTTCCAGGTGTGTGACTACTGTAGGGTTATTCACGCATTCAAAGTCAATAAGGCAGATGTATAGGTGTATGTCGGCTCTATGCAGAACCTACGCCTTATCTTACACAACTGGCCAACACCGTTGTGGGCATTTAAACTTGTGCTGCGGTGTGTCTGCATCGCTTTGCAGTTACACCTCCAAAACGGTTGTCGCTGATAGGGTTTCTGTGAAGGCTTTAATTTTGATTGATTCTTAACACACCCAAAACGCACACAAGACATGGCTTACTGGCGACACTATCGAACACAGTTACACAAATCGGCTCACAAATTGTAACTCATGAGGTTCACAGACAAAATGCTTTTGCTAGACACATTTCACCCACAAATAAAACATGCTAATGTTAATAGCATAAGCCTATGACATTTTTCATTGTTTAAATTAGTGGACTTTATGTACTTATGTGAAGCCAGCATAAGTCACACAGACGACTTGTAATGCTTGTGGGGGTGCTTTATTATCTTTACAATTTATTCTTTCTTATCTTTGAAATTAAGGTAATTAAAAGCTTTGTTTCTTCTGAGGGAATGGTTTTCAGTTTACAAAAATAAACAGAAGGTCTGTCCCATCATAATGTGTAGTTACACCTCTGTGGAGGTGCACATCATGCTATGGCAAGGATACAGCATAGGTATGGCAATTCAACGCAGAAGTATAAATCTTGCTTTAGTCCACATGTCCCACACACCACAAATACTACAGCCGACGGCAAACCAGCGTGTACATTCTGCACCTGAGTGAGGGGAAATAACTCTCCACAACAGCAGACAGTGGTAGTCTGTAATCATCATTCAAAAGGGGAAACAGGAAGACTGTCTTGAAGCGAGTTAGCCAGTTAGTATATTAACAACACAATCCAGTGTTGAAAGAACAAAGAATATTTACTGTGCTCTAGTAAATGATTACACAAACCATCAGGAAACATTTCTGCTAAAGAGCTCAATGGCTTAAGAAAGATGATCTTACTTAATGTAACAAATTTGTTTTGGTCTCATTCCCTCTTGACTTAGGCTCTTTGTTTACTTTCTTCACTTCCATTTCTCTTCTCATACGTTGAGCTGAACTGCCAATCAGAGTGATTTAATCCACTGACCAGCTCTGCCATCACCGACACTGACATGCTAAATGGGCTTAAAAAAAAAAAAAAAAAAAAAAAAAAAAATCCAACAGGGGCTGACGAGGGCCAATGGTGCAGGACACATCACAAAGACTAGGGTGACTGATGTTCTCCAGTGGCCCAACATTGACCGATGGCAGACCATCGGCTTGTGTGTCTAGTTTTTAAAGAGGAAGACTTGACCACTAACATTAGTCATGGAAAATGATAACCTTGCAACTTTTCCTTTTGTATCAAGCAGCAAAAAAGGTGTACCATGTGTTACACTTAATTCGCCTTCCTTGACGTGGCACAACCTGCAATGTGACTTTTGTGCATGTGCACATCACAGTGTCGATACTGAAACGATTTCTCATGCAACTCTGATATTTGGGTCCTTATAACAGTGTTTAAGTGCTTGTGTTTCTTTGATTAATGAGCTAATCTCACTTATTCAGGAAAATAAATTGTCTTTTGCTACAAATGCCATGAGTGCTATAGATAGACCTGGACTCTTTCTCTGCTAATTTCACCCTTTAGCCTTGTTGTTAATTACATCAGTGTAGCTGTGGAAAAGCCTGAAAGAGAGTCAGCATCATTTCACCATGATAGTTTGCCGTTTGCACTTTGTTTAATCCATATTTACTGTTATCAGTGTGTTCACCTTTCTTTAATTAACCCTCCTCCAGTGTGTGTGTGATTAATAACCCTTTCTCAGTCTGTTTTTATCAAAGCTTCTCCTCTCTTTGTTCTTTGTGTTTACAGGTTCTCATCACAGGCCCAGCCGACACCCCATATGCTAACGGCTGCTTTGAATTTGATGTGTACTTTCCCCAAGACTATCCCAACTCTCCTCCGCTGGTCAACCTGGAGACCACCGGCGGACACAGTGTGCGCTTTAACCCTAACCTCTACAATGACGGCAAAGTAAGTTAAAAAAGGCACAAAGTGTGTTCATGTTAGTCTGCAATCAAGTAAATGTACACATTATTGCAGATTTGACCTCTTTAAACCTGATTGACGCAATTTGAGTCAAAAATCACATCTGTTTTCTCATAACACTGTGTTTAAGTTATAACTCAGGGAAGTAGGGGTGCCTTTTTGACCACTTGTATTTGGATTATGTATGCCCAAATTAAAACTGTTTTCATCATTTACTTAATTTTCATATTTGATACTGCATATTCCCTACCAATATAATAATTCCAAATTAGAAAAATTCTGAAATGAGCTGCTTAAAATGAAAAATAAAATTGCAAAATTACAACAGGACTTTTGCAATTAAATTTCAATTAGTCATGGTTTTGGTTCACATTTAATGAAACTTAAACAGAAATGGACTTTATTATGGCCACAAGCAATGATTACAAAAGTAGTTCAAATCTACAAGAACAGCCTCAGATTGAGGGTCATTTCCACAGTCTGTATAGTGAGTAGGATAAGAAAAGTAACCTGCCTAGCTGTCCATCAGGAGCCCAATATGGCGTTGAAGTGTCAAACTAAACCCTTGTATCTGCAGACCTTCCTTGTCAGATGTCTAGTTTTTAATTAAACTTGACATTTGGAAGTGGACATCCCCTTGAGGATTTCTCCAGACGTGCTAGAATATATCTAGCTCTCCTTCCATGGTCCTGGCTTCCTTTCATGGAGGAGTTGGGGTCAAGGTGCCTAAGCTCACCCCATCTGCGGCACCTCATTAAGCAGCCGCTGACAGCCCACATGTATTTTAATAATGGGCCCTGACAGCTGCTATAATAAATACCTGGGGCTGGGGTACAGCCAGGGGGAAGCTGTCATTCAGCAGGCTGATGAGGGATGAATGGATGGTTAAATGGAGGAAAGATGCATCATAAGAAGCTTGTTGCCGCAGGGTGTCAAATTGAACTGGGACTCTTATGGTCTTACCCAGCTGTAAGCCATGCAACAGGTTCCAATTGAATCAGTACAGTGATTTGAAGTCAAAGTCTTAAACAGGCAAATCAATGATGGGAACAGTGTCACTGGCAAACAAATGAGTATTAATTGAACTTTAATAGGGACTAAAAGAAACTGCTTAATTTCAAACCTTGCTATTAAGTGTAATCCAACAATGGATGGAGCCATTATCAACTTATCATCAATTGTTTTTTTTCCTATGTGTGTGTTTATCAGGTTTGTTTAAGTATCCTCAACACGTGGCATGGGAGACCAGAGGAGAAATGGAACCCACAGACCTCAAGCTTTTTACAGGTGAGGTAAAGATCCATCACGACAGAGTCACCTGTCTAAATGGATCAGCAGGGCTGTTGTCTGAGTCTTTGTGTCACAGGCTATAGTTTATCTCTGCCCTGTCATTACACTGCCACAGGCTCTGTATTAATGGGCTTGGTGTTTCAACAGCTGACATGAGGGATCCCTTTTAAAGCCAAGTTATTACTTTGCTTTGGTGACAGTGCGTGGGTGTTAATCAAGCCAAACACAAACCAGTATCATTTGAACCTCGAGGATATGCCTGCTCACACAGATCACTCATCTTTAAGTCAGAATCAGATGGCCTCAATTACATGTTTAGCTCAGATGCCATCTGTTTTTAGCCTGGATCTGAAAATCCTCAGTTTGTAGTTTTGTCTCTGATGACATTTCTATTATCTTGATTTAATTCATATTTCTTTTAAATCATTTTCTTTAAATTGTGTATTTTGAAACAAGCCTGATACACTGAACAATATTATGACCCCGCACCGGTGATACCCATGGCAGGAGGCATTATGTTTTTGGTTTTCCATCCACGTGTACGTCCGTTTGTCTGTCCCTGTCTTGTTAACGTAATATCTCAAGAACACTTTTAAGGAATATCTTCAAATTTGGGACAGTTGTCCACTTGGACCCAGCAATGAACTGATTATTCGGGGGTGCAAATTTGTGCAAACTTTTGAGTGAAAATGGTTGTTTTGAATCAGAAATAGGTCATTTGTGTGATTTGTGTAGATCTGATGAGTTTTTGAAATGAAGGGGTGTGGGGGTGGTCTGCGACAACAAAGATTCATGGTGAATGAGATAAATTAGTTCGAGCTGCTGAAATAGGCCTACTTCCCTACAAATTGTCATCACTATAACACATGATTATGTTGACCACGTTCCCTTTTGCATTGATTCTGCACACTTTATGGCGGAATGCAACATATGACTGTCAATAATTGTATCGCAATACTTTGATTAATACTTGTCGTCTGAGGTTGCCATGGTTACACTTGCTCCATCTAACTTGCGGAACACTTCATCTTTTATTTTATTACAAACATTCAACATCAGCACATCTGGAGATACATGGTTTTCACTGGACAGGAGAGGGATGGAAAACTGGAATCTGAAAAGTAACATAAGCTGCCAGACAAATGCAGTAGAGTGAAAAATACAATTTTCATTTATGAGATGTAGTGGAGTAGAAGAATAAAGTAGCACACAATAAAATACACAAGTAAAATACCTCAAATTTGTACAATACTTAGAGTACTTGTGTTCATTTCTATCTTTAGTTTAGATGAACAGATGAGGTTTTTGTGGTCAAAGGTCAAGGTTGATGTGACCTTGCGTTGGTCTCATATTCGTGAACATGTGTCAAGAAGGCCTTGAGAAAATTTCCTTAAATTTGGCACAAATGTTAAAGGTCAAGGTTACTGTGACCTCACAAATCATGTTTTTGGCCATAACTCAAGAATTTATTTACCAATTATGACCAAATTTCACACATAAGTCTAAAAGAAAATGATGAAGTGATGACATTTTTTATCCAAAAGGTCAGCTTCACTTTGACATTATAATGTTCTGCAAAAACACTGGCCATTACTCAATGCCATAACTCAGAAACAGAAGGGTAGACATTTGGTCAGATATTGAATTGATGACACTAATCTTGGGTGTCCACCTTGAAACATTGCTGAGTGTATAGATTTTCTGAGCTGCTGGGTTAATGATGTGTGTAAAGCCATGTTTTCACAGACATGGATGTCAACTGTAAGTGCAAGTTGACTGGTTAACAGTCATACAACCTTGAGTTGGTAATCATAGTTTTAAATGTAAAGACTGTCTTGGCAAAAAAAAGAAAAAAAAAAAAGGGTATCATGCCGCATCCAAAGAAGCACTTTTACCGTTGTGCACTTGCTGTCAGATAGTCTGATTAGAATAGTTTTTAGAGATATTTTTGGTTTGACCCCAGTCCATATGCTTATATTTCTGCTGTGTATAAGCTGAGTTGTAGTAAAGCTGCAGTTTTTGATGAGAATTACATTTTGTCAAATGTTATCTATAGGCAAGGGAATATATTTACTTACTAAGCTTTTTGTAAAGAGAGTAGTTTATCTGTGTTTCACCATCTAAAGCCTTGAGGGTTTGGACTTGTAATGTGTGCAATAGAAAATGTACAGCATTAAGGAACTACTGGGTCCAAAGTGGTGCACAGGCTTATGAATAAACACACAAGCTCTTGAATGCAGCATGTTTACACACACTCACAGCATTTTTTGGTTGTTTGCCATGCACAAACTTGCATTCATTTTCCATATATATTGATCCAACAGCAAGTGAGCTGAAGCCCTTGGAAATGGATCCCTCCTCTTTTTTTATAATTCCCTCATTTGCAAGGTTGGAGAGTGCATAGAGACGTCTTCATTGATTATCATTCCAGTTAGCATGCTGTGGATCAATAATGGAAAATAAGGGGGTTGGTGAATAGGAGACAGGGGAGTGGGCTGGGATCAAGCGGTCATCAACCAGGGTAGATATCTGCTCTGAAACCTGACAACCCAGTTCAAGACAGACAGATCGCAGCAATTGAAGGTCATTGGTATCCACTTGATGGAGCATTTTCAAGTGCACATCATCCAGCTCCAGTGTGGCTGGGGCCAGCAGGCAGGCCTCCAAGCCCAAGATCGTCATTGTTGGTAATGTAGCGGCTTGGAATGGCGCAGAATGATGCTGGAGGACGTCCTTAGTCTCCTTGAGACAGGCCAAGGCATTAATCGAGCTGTTAATACAGATATATTGAAGGATATATTTTTATGGGTCCAGAATATTCCTTGCTTTTGTCCGACTCTCTTCTAAGTGTCCACCACTGCCAAGATTATGTAAGAGGCTTCGAATGTTAAGGACACTGAGGGGATATCAGGGTAATTCACCAATACATCAGAATTATACTGAACTAGTTGGACATATTAATAGTATTAGAATGTTGTTTTTATTCAAGCTCTTATGGAAGATCAAGCTACCTTTTATATCGTTGAAGTGCGTAGAGTTCACAATGGGTTTTTCTGTTTGGACCATAGTGGGGATTCTGAATACTTTCATCTCATACTTCCATTTCTCCCTGCCTTTTTTTCAATTTGTCAATCTGCTTTAGGTGCTAGTGTCGGTGCAGTCCCTTATTCTGGTGGCTGAACCCTACTTCAATGAGCCAGGGTATGAACGCTCCCGCGGGACTCCCAGTGGTACCCAGAGCTCACGGGAATATGATGGCAACATCAGGCAGGCCACCGTCAAATGGGCCATGCTGGAGCAGATGCGAAACCCCTCACCATGCTTCAAGGAAGTAAGAAGTGTTTTGTTGTGTTTAAAAGGATGCTTTGATACTAATTCAGACCTTTTAGATGCCATTGTTTGTGGGAACTAAAGTGCTGCACTGGCATGAAAATCATACACAGCCATATTCACAGGGCAGCAGAGGCACAATAACTAACCTGTCCTCGTAGAAACTGCTTAACAGAAGGAAACTGGCTCACCACATGTGATAAGAACATGAAGACGAAAAGCAAGTTCACAAATTCTTTCCAAATCCACATGAACAGCCTAAATCTTTAAGGAACTGAACCTGACTAGGAAACTTTTTGTGAAGCAAAACACAAACAGATCATTTAAGCAAACACTTGCTTGCAAGTCAGTTGGGTGTGTTTGAGTTTATACTTCCTATATTAGACAATGACCCATCATACTAAAACTTGCAAGACAAAAAAAAAGGAGATAAAATTGGTAAGAATTAGATAAGTAGAACAATAAAAATGCATACCAGCAAACATGCAAACTTAGTGCTTGAAAGAAGCCATTTTTATTTTGATCAAATTAGCAAGATTGGCTAATTCTTTGTTTGCTTGTTTGTTTATTTTTCGTATTGAATAATTATTGAAGTTTACCAGTGTTGGTTTCTCCCATATACAACAATTCTCTGTCATCTTGATCTGTTGTGGAACATAAAGCACACAGTTTACAGGGGCAAAACGGAACTGAAGCACAAGTGGGTCAGTCGCTTGTTTTTTGGAAGTTGTCCTGTCCTCAGACTAAAAAGCACCCGATTCAGTCTTACACTGCTGGAAGTTTCTCCGAGAACCCTGTTTCATGAAGTACACTGTCTTGGAAAATGGTGTTGTCCATATCTCTTCTTAGAAATTGGCAGATATAACAAATCCACCTCAGTTTAGATTAGTCTGTTTTGTACACAGGGATTAAAAGAAAATCCTGACATTAAGAAATGTCTTAAACCTATGGTTACTACATTGAGGGTTGTTAGAAACTTGATCATGCCAATACTGAATATCATTAACCTTGGGTCTGAGGTTAACCTGAAATTCAATGTGTTCCTAGGTTTAAATTTCCAAATACTGTATGTGAACTTGCATTCATCAAGAATGTTAAGAAACTTTGAAATCTAGTGTGGCTGATACTCATCATTGTCATGTAGTTCCTGGTACAGCTTAAACTCAGTCTTTTTGGGGGTACAACTCTTTAATGCACCCAAAACCAATTTTTCAATGATTACAATATTTTTATGATATAAACATGGTATTTGTTGATGAGAAGAGGAAGAAGGATAGAATGCTGCAGAGTTTGAGATGAAGCAAGACAAGGGCATTATCATTAAGCTTGCAGTGCATTGTTGTAATTTGCTGTTGTAATGCTACCAACATTTAGGGCCCACACATGACCTGAACCTGCAGTGCACCTGCAAAAATGGCTTGAACCACAAACATTATCAAAGATGGGACATAGCCACCCCGACGTCACCCATCGTTTTGTGGACCACTGTTTGTAAGCCTGTAGTTTGTCATTTTGGCAGTCGCCATCTTGGTTTTGTGGAGCCAGAAGTGACCATATTCGAATGAGCAGGTGGAGCTATGATGGAGTGACGGGTATATCTAACTGGGAGTCTGAGGTCACCACTATGGTCTATTTTACTCTAAATGGGACCATAATTAACAAATATGACTTGCATAAAGTCGGACTTCTTTTTGCAACCAGTGAAGTCGCCCCCTGCTGGCTGTTAGAAAGAATGCAGGTTTAAGGTACCTCTGCATTAGTTTCACTTTGAAGACCTGGGGATAACCCCTTGTCCTGGACCCATTCAGAATAAATCTTTACCCTGAATGCTGGGCTTGCCCTGAGTTGCAGACCTTTAGTATGATCCCATGTCTTCACTACATGCTACTAACCCTACTTCTAATGAATTCACTGCTTTTGGTTCTTTGCAGAGGCAGCCATTTATATTTTTGATTAGTTTTCACAAGGTTTTTATTTTCCATTCCATTCTCAATACAGAGTTTCAGTATGATACAGAATCATTTCCATAATATATGTTAGCTACATACCTCTGCCTTTCTTGATATTTTTCCACCAGTTTCAGTCCAGAAACCTAAAGAGAAATGAAAAGCAACCTCTCCTCCCTGAGGGTTGTTGGGGAGCCCCGTGAGATAATAAATTCCCCTCTTATTAATTCCTTAGTAAATGGCATCGTCTGGAGGTTTGCCTATCCCTCCTTCCCCCCTCTTCCTCACTATTTTTTGATATAATGTGATCCTTTAAATGGTCCGTGGTAAGACGGATGATTCTGGAGAAGATAACAATCTTTCAGCCTACTCATCCAGAGCAGGTTCATTCAGAAATGTCAAGAAAGAGAAACGTAGGAAGAGGAGCGCGTTGGAAGGTAAAAAATGAAAGGGGGAAGGGGAAAACAGAGAGAGAGAAAGATAGTGATCCAATCCCCCTGACAGGATTACATGAGGAAAAACATGAGAACTGTATGCTGTCATGTGAAGGTTTCTGAAAGGACATGTTGAAGCTTGGATTACTGCTATATTGAGTTATTAAAGCTATCACAAGTCAAATAAGAGTTTGGGCTCAACGATTTGAGCAGAAATATTTGTTTTTAAGTCTTCTGACCAATATTTGAATTACTTTCAAATTTCTTGTCCTTCATATCCTCCGGAGTTGCTTTCTGTCAAATCAGTTGGTCAGTGAAAAGTCTAACTACAAATTATCTGAGCTAGCTTTGTTTTTTAAACAAAACAAAAAAACGGTAAACATTAAGTTAAAAACAAAACAAACAAAAAAACATGAGTGTTGTAATTATTTAACAGTACAAGAAAATCATGAAATTATTTATTGGTACCTGCGTTAAGATTCCCAACTAAGGTTCATATGTTGCGTCTGTCAAGTGTAATAACACCATTGGCAGCTTTCAATTTAGCTAGTTGAGCTATTGTTAGCCTTCCAACTATTATTTGACAAGCTTCGTCACAGACCTAATCCAGAGGGTATCAACTGGTAACCTATCTAGTTGATAGACCCTGATATGCGCACAAATTTAACAGGGGATTTTGGGATCAGTTAGCCATCTACCAACTGTCTGTCATGCTGGACAACCATCAAGCTAACAGCTAACTAGTTTGTGACGCAACCAGTTAGATTAATAATGTTTTTTTTTTTTCAAATATCAAAATGATACAAACTAGTATTTCTTTTTTGAGAAAACTATCTTTGGTTAAGATTTACACTGCTTTCACACTTGCACATTTTCATTTTAAAATGCCTAACTATTGCTACATTTATGCCTAGTGTCCACCCTACTCTGGTGTTTTGGAACCCTAATATAGAGACCTTTGAAAATGATGACACAGTCAAAAAAACTAGCAAACAAAAAAAAACATCAGTGTGGATGTGGCCAAAGTATCACAGTCATGGGCATATAGAAGGCAAGAAGCTAATCTTTTAAGTTTGACCATTTTACTGAATTAATGTTAGCTACAGCTTAGCTGCTGACAATTTTATAATAGCGGACAAAGTCAGCAGTCGCCTACTAAACTTTAATCCAACTTTTTTTACATCTTACTAAGACAATGATAATAATATGATTGTGATTTAACAGTTTGACTCCTCATTTTAAAATTAAACCAATCATTCAGCATTACATAGATTACAGAGAGTACAATCATAGCTATAAGAATTGATGGGCATAATGTAGACATAGCAAAAATCTCACTGGGCCCTATTTTTGTGAATCACAGGAAAATATGATTTTTGTGTTTCCTTTTCCAGCCTTCTAGGAAGCCTCTTGTACTGCCTTTTATTGGATTTTAGAAATATGCACTGCATAACCACACAGCAATGAGGCCACTTTGACAAAAAATAATAGCAGATGTGATGTTCACTGTGTTGGATATGTCACATTTTTCAAGGAATTGAACAGTACCACAGGGTTTCAGATGCTTTGTAGTTAAGATTTTCTTCAGGATATGAGTAAAATGTTCTGGATGTGAGTATTTTTATGAGTAACATTATTCACCTCATGTATCCATGGCCAGTGCTGCTTGTATTTCTGTGGGATTTGAAGGTGAAATATATAAGTCTATCTGGCCTTTGCACGGCAGGCAGTGCAGGGATTAAAGAAAAGAGGAAAAAAAATGGGTCCATGACATCACCAAGCCATTCTGTGAAATGGACCGTTGGACCGAGAGATATTGAGGGGACTTAGTAGGACATGGCAATGCCACCCGGCTGAGCAATCTCACACATACGCACACAGAAATTCAATTAAGTTTGGTGAGATACTCCCATGTGCTTTTCTCACCCCTGGCCTTTTAGCACCTTTAAGTCCTCAGCTGAGACAAACATCGACACAGAGAGGAAGACAACCAGCCATGAGCAGTGGATTTAGTAGTCATTGCCTTCCTGCAGATATCCATTTAGACATGTAGACCTCTGCTATTTATTACAGTTCAAGGTTGTGGCTCTCATTTCATTTCTACATTTTCTCAAATGCTTTTGCAAAATGTTTATATGAATGAAACCACAAGGAGAAAAATCCACTGTGAAAACATGTACAAAATAATGTCACCTAATGTGAGGAGAACATGCCTATGATTTTAAATTGTCTCTTAAACAGTATTTCATGGTTTGATAAATTGATTGTATTTGTTTGTGCTTAAAAAGGACACAGTAAATAAGTAATAAATTACAGTGCTGTCTGAAGAGGACCAAGCATTCACAAATCAAATACGGAATCTATAGGCAATGACTAACATGATGGCGGCATATTGAATGATTTATAGAGTGAAGTGGATGTCTGCAATAGATACAACGTTGTCTCTTTTATAGATTTCTGGAATCAATTCATGTTGGCATTCACTTTGATTGCTACAATACTACATTTACATCATAAAAATCATATCACATATTTGCCAGATGTTGAAGTTAGATTTTTATCTTGTCTGGCCACACTACACTCTCCCAGTAATCTACAGGCCTCCCCAGATGTCATGTAGCAAACTTCAAATGAGCTTCTCTGCGACAATATGACATGCCATATTTAGAGGAGAAATGGCTTTGCATATGACACTAAAGCTGGGTTCACACTGGACACGGAAGTGCCACAAAGCACGTTGATTTTCTGTAGAGTGCTGCTTGCTTCTTTTCAGCTCCCATGTTAACTAGTTGGGTTGTTCACAGAAGATGCCTCGCGGCCTGAGCCTTTGGCAGCAATAGATTACGTGTCTAGTCTATTTTTGCCACAAGCTGCAGTCAAATAGGGCAAGAAAACACTGATAATCTATTATGAAGGATGTTAAAGATATATCAGATATGGTATAAATGATCCAGTTATAATAAATTATAGAATATGCATTCCATGCTTACTTATTCCACATATTTGTCAGCTGTGTCTAAACAGAGAGCAAAAGAGACAAGTACACACACACACACACACACACACACACACACACACACACAGAGTTCTACATGTGAGTAGAAGAGATACGAGGAGCAGAATATCTTGCTGACTGGCACAGAGAAATGTGCTTCTGGAATGAAAGGCCAGGCAACTGCTCAGGACTGCTTGGGCAACGGTTGACATATCAGGTTACTTCGGCATCCAGTGCAAACATGGCATAAAAATACCATATCGAACCCGTCTTGCCAATAGTGTAGTTGTCTTTGGGCCTGATTCATAAAATGTCTGCTTTATAATCTAGCACTCTTTATTTCACTTTTGAGGATATCATCTGCATCTCCCCTTACTTTCTCATCTTGTTGATATACTAGTGGGTCTTGTTAGCCTGGGATCTAGACAAATTTGTAAGCTCATGTTTTATTTGCTCTGACAGATGTGCCTGATCCCCATCCCTTTCAGATTTCCACCCGACCTGGCCTGCTTTAGGCCAAACAAAACCTCTTATTTAATATGGATTTGGTTCGATACCATGACTGACAACTTGCAAAACCTCACGCAGCCATTTTCTTTCCCTGCGAGTTTCTTCTGTTTAATTAACAACAATCTAATTAGCTACACCAGTCTCCATCATGCTTGTCGTCATTTTTTTGTTGCTATTTTTCATGGATATAGCAAGGTAGATAGCTAGCCGTGTAGGATATGCCATGAATGAGCCTAAGACCAGACCTATTTACATCATTAAACATTTAAAGATGTGACCTGTGATTCAGAAGTCAGGAACGGGCTGCAAATATCTGCTGTCCTTGGTGCTGAAGGTGCAGCAATGTCTGCTGACACGGTGGTCCCCACTGCAGCTTAGTTGATGTGTCTTGAGACTGACACTGTCAAGTCTCTCACTCGCCTGAGCACATCCTGAGGCAGCATCTTTTGCACTTTGAATCTTGACACACGTGGCAGTTTTATGAGTAAGCATGAGAGGCATCCTCTCAGTGACTGGTCTTGATGGTTGAGTGCTGATATGCACCATCTCTGCAGGTCTCCATTCTTTGGCTCTCAGCATTATCTCTGTTTGAAAACCCAGTATGTCATTATATGTATGGTTCCCTTCCACTATCCCTCTAGGTCTTTGGAGGCTCTCTTCCAGAATGACTGAAAATCAATAGAGTTGCTCAGCTTGTCCTAGAGGATGTCCTCCACATGAACCAACTGGCCTCTATCTTCTTGTAGTTGTCTGATTTTGCTGTACAGCTTCATCAGAAGCCTCCATATCAACCTTTGCTGTTCCAGCTGGTCTCTCACTCTTGATGAATAACAGCAGACTCTTTGCTGGCAACAGCTTCACTGTTCTCTAATTCTGTCGCAGAGTTCTTCAGTGTATCCATTATCTTGACCTCATTTTGAACGCTGCTGCATCCTTATCACTGAAAATGTCTTCTAAAGCTGTGTTGACTGTGTGAGCTCAGCATGGGATTCAGCAGTAGTGCGGGCTTTATGTTAGAGCCTCTCCTAAATATTCGGCTAGATTCGACTAGATACAACTCAGCCAGCTGCTATCATCAAGCTTTGCTGACTAGTTGAAGTGTATGTGTCCTTCTTTTGTACACATGTGACCACATACACATTGTTTCTGCTATCAATTGTTTAGTTTTTTTACTGTCTGCAGTTTCCAATGCCATGAATGAACTCCTGAAGGTGCTCAGAAAAAAAGAATCTTTGAAACAGTTGGAAGCTCTGGGGCAGGCTAGTAAGTGGACATTGAATGTGGTTGTTTTGTCCAACACTGTTAAACTGTGAGGTGTAATGAAAATTTTGCTTTAATCAAAATCGATTGATTTATTGACTTGAGTAATATTTATGCCTCTGCGCCAGAGATAGACGTGGCTGGAAGCATGATCTTTTTTGGGATGTTTGTCCTATTCCTGTGAATGCGATATCTCAAGAATGCCTCAAGAGATTTTTTTTTTTTTTTTTTAATTTGGCCCAAACATCCACTTAGACTCAATGATGAACTGATTAACTTTTGGTGGTTAAAGGTCAAGGTTGCTGTGACCTTGTGTCTGGCTCATTCTCTAAAATGTGATATCTCAAGAACACCTTGAGGGGATTTCTTCAAATTTGGCACAAATATCCAATTGGACTCAAAGATGAGTGGTGTTGTTCAAAGGTCAAGTTCACTGTGACCTAAAATCAAGAATTCATAAGCTAATTATGGCACAATTTTACACAAATATGTAATAGAATAAAACAAAGTGATGGCAATTTATATCCAACAGGTCAGCTTCAATTTGTCATAATAATGATCTGCAAAAACACTTTTTTGGCAATTATTCAACGTCATAACTCAAAAACAGAAGGAGAAATATTTGGCCAGTTACGGAATTGGTGACACTAATCCCATCTTGAATAGGATTATTATCAAGACTCATACGCATCCACATTGTGGTCCCATGGGGCCATGTTGCCGATGGTGCTACTTTTTTTAAAGCTCATTTGAGCATTGGATTAGTGGGATCCTATTGCATAGATAAGATTTTATTTTTGATGGGTGTGTGTGAGAATCCAGTGTTTCCACGTGCTATTTATAGAGAGAGAGCTACAGAGTGGAGTATAGGCTTGAATTATGCAGGAGCAGATTGTCAGGTGGAATTAAGGACAATGGGTCGCATGTTAAAATATGGATCATTGTGTGTGTGAGAGATAGAGAGAACGAGAGTACAATTGTAAATGTGCATGTTTGAGGTAAGGAAGGACCTCACTGTGTGTATGGTGTTAGCAAGCTGTATGTTTGTGTGTTTGAGTGCAGAGCCAGCATTGTCATATTCATGTCTGAACTGAAGTGTAAAAAGGCCTTCGGAACCACTGACAAGTTGATATCCTTAACTAGCTTCACATCATCTCAGGCAAATAAGGTGAGGGTCAATGTCATAGACCAGAACATCAGATTCATAGCTGTGAGGAGGAGGGAGTGGGGGGGTAGCATTGGAGGTTGAACCTACTTCCATATATTCTTGGGCTGACGTCTGGAGGCCGTGCTCATATGGATTGAGAGCTGCACTCAGTGAACCTTCCACTGCTGCACAGAACAAGGAAATATGTGCAGTAGCACCTTCAGTCACACACAAAATCCTTCCCATTCACTGCGTACAGTATCACATAGTAACACTCTAACACGCAGCACAAAGTGGTAGGAGGCTGTCCTGACAGGGAATTGGATTGCTCCTATGAGTTCTCTCTATATGGCTGCATTATTGATTGGTTTTAGTGAGACATCTCTGTCTTGCTATAACCAAGCAGTTAGACTCATGTGTTACTTTTTCTTTAAGAGTGTATGTGTTTGCGTATATGTGTGTATCAAGCTGCAATGGGGAAAGTAGTTTCCTGGGTGCTGGCAGCTCAGCAGATATAATAGTGCTAACTAGTGCTAATAGTGCTAACTAGTGGTGGTCTGGAAAGGCTTTCCAGCCATCGTCATAGAAAAAAAAATTCCCCAGCATCAACACCTTAATTACAGAGCCTGATTACCTTTGCATGTAGCCTGGCAAAACCCAGGACTCCATCTACAGCTGGGAGGTATAAATGTATGGTAATAAAACCAAATAAAAAAGTTTGGTATAGTGGTGCTGTACATTGCTACCTGAACTTTAACTGTTAACATCTGCACTATACAGCACTGTACATATTACATATGACGTCCAATAATACTTCAGCTTTTGTTTTTTTATATTGTCACAGACAAACCAGGGACATTAAGGGGATTATTTTAAGGCTAGGTAAAGTTTGACATTTGTAATACCACTGCCAATATGATGAGATCTAATACTGAAAACAAGTGATACATTTTTTACCTTCCTGTGAGGAAGTAGCATCTTACTGCCTCCACAACAGCAACAGCCCTGACTTGAGGCATCATGTTTATCAGGTGATCTGTGTGTCCCATTCATTTGAATGCGATATCTCAAGAATGCCTTGAAGGAATTTCTCAAATTTGGCATGAACGTCCATTGTACTCACGTATACTGATTAGAGTTTGGTGGTCAAAGGTCTCTGACCTTACAAAACATGTTTTTGGCCACAAATCAGGAACTTATACTCTGATGTCTACTAGAATAAAAAGATGAAGTGGTGGCCCTCTATATCCAGAAAATTGAGGGTCAATTTCACTTTGACATCATATTGATTTTTTTTTTTTTACCATTATTCAATGCTATAGCTCAGGAACAGAAGGGGACACATTTGGTCAGATGGTGAATTGGTGACACTAATCTTGGCTTTCCACCTTGACACTGCTGATTGTATATATCTTCTGTGCTGTTGGGTTGAAGATGTGTGTGAAAAATCTATGTTTTAGAATATGTAGCTTCTTTGCAACAACATCCATATTTGAAATACTGTCTACTGTCATGGCTACAACTTTGTTGTCTATTCTTTTCTCCTGGAAGTCCACCACAAGTTCACTGTTTTTGCTGATATTGAGTTTCAGGTGACTATTGTTGCACCAAGTGATGAAGGTCTCTATCAGTCCTCTGTACTTCAGTGTAAAAGTAGTCAATCAGTTACGACAGTATGGAATCATACATCAATATAGTGACAACTACAATTTGGACCAAAATTTCACTTTATACTTTTTCAATAAATTCATTCAAGGTCTTCACTATTACATTAGTCTGGACAGACATGAATGTAAATGCTTTGTGAACGCATACAACCGCTGTATTTCTAGTTTTTCTGCAAAACAAAATACATTTTTTCAAATGCATTACTGTTTAAGCTTAAAAGAATTCAAATAACTTGGCATACTCTCCACTATTGAGAAAGGCTGCAAGAATTCACCATAAATTGCTGGGCATTTGGCACTTGTAGAGAGAGAAAGGTTGGTTGGTCCTGACCCCAAACAATTATACCAGTACAGCAAGCATAGAGATACCAAGAGAGGAATCAGTCTTAAAAATAAAAGTTTTTAGTCTCACTGGTGTTGTGGCTCTGGGGATAAAACTCCGACCAATCATTGCATTCGGACTGAATGCATTGATTGGTCGGAGTTTTCTCCTGTCCTGTCTGTCTTCCCCACGTGGAGGCCTCCGACTGAAGCAACTACTCGCTTTGAAAGGATATTTCATGCAGATTGCTGTTTCAGTGAGGTGACGTGATATTGTACCAAATAGATGACAGTTTGTTGAGAATAAGCTGTGCTTCAGTTTGTGCTATAAACCTGTTTTACTTTGCTGATGATGTAGCTTTGCATCATGGAAGTCTGTGCTGTGGTCATCAGAGTTGGAAATATTTATACTCCAGTATGGGAGTAGGTCAGGGCTGTGGTCAGTGTTAGTCGGACAGGGACCTGAGGCCTCGGCACTCCGCTGATGGAACACAGAAATCTAAGAATAAGGAACTTGTTAATGGCTGCACGATTTACTCTTGCCCTTGACCCTTTATGTGTTGAGCGTTTGCACACATCTATTCCTCGGCTTCTCCTCCTCCCTCAGTTGCCCTGTGGAATAATGAGTGGACAGCATTACCTCAAAGGTCACTGGGTTTATCTGCCAGCCAGGGCTCTCCATCAGAGAACCTTGTCTCTGACTGCACATATGAGCTGAATGTACTTGTGTGTACATTTCTCTATGTACCTGTGTGTGTGTGTGTGTGTGTGTGTCTGTGTGTGTGTAAAAACATGTATTTTCTGAAAGGTCATTTGTCAAAACAGTCTCATCCTTTGCTTTATGATCAGAGATGGTTTGCATAGAGCTTCTGTCCAGAGCTGTGATTGATGGTAATGTCCAAATACCAAAAGTTAAATGGCTGCTTGCCCTCGCAACATATTTCCCCAGGGAAAACAACCCCTTTAAACCACATATCTATGCATAATGTCAGGCATGTGCTTCTGTCTTTATGTTTCTTATCATGGGTTGTATGTGGACTCCGTGTTTCGATTCCTGTACCTTGTCTCGTTCTCCAGAAAGCATGAGCAACAGCCGATCTGGCCATGTTTACCACACATCTGTGACCTTGAAACATTTCTCCTAGCTGGAGACCCACCTCACTGAATGTAACTTAGGGAACAGAGGGAGTGGGTGGTTGGGTGGGAGGAACAATAGACAGAGGAAGAGAGGTGGGAAGTCGTGACAAAGATGGAATGAAAATGAAGAGAGCAGAGGGAGATGTACTGTAGAAGGAAGGGAGAGATTAAAGCGGTCCTCAAACCCTCTCTGCTTCCTCTTTGCCTCTTCTCTACTGGTAAACTGCAAATCAGCAGACACCATAATAACTAATCCACTCCCTCCACCAGCAGAGCAGCAACTACAGACACATCCACTACAGCGCTCACTGCATACTGATGGCCTGGCCCTGGCGACTGTTGCTAGGAAGTCGACTGAAGGGGCAGGACGGCAGGGGACTTGGGTGTAGATGATTGACACCAGCTTTCGAGCAGAGTGTTGTACATATGATGTCAGAGAGTGACTTAAGCACCCTTGATAACAAACAGCCCCTCAGTAATAGAGAGGATGAAGAGAGAAGTTGATTGTGTTGATTATTCTCATTGTAAAAGAGGAATTTGTATGCTGTGTGTGGCATCTACTTCATTAGATCCATTGTAGAGGGAGCAGATAGACTCATCAGAGAGGCACCGATCACAGACATGAAGCCACATTTTCTGTGACTGCCCAATAATCAGCAAGGTTCCTCAACATGTTTTCACATTTATGGTATACAGATAAAAATCTGGATTAATATCTGCCAGTATGTAAGCATTTTGAAACTATAACTGTGATATCATGGAGGTTTGGTGGAGTTTTTATACAGCAAATAATACCAAAGACTGGTGAAAGTTTATCCTGTGGAGGAACAGGGTGACCATGCTACACACATCAGCAGTGTTACATCATTTGACATCCTTCCCATCAAACACATCATATAGATAGAAAACATTGTCATGGTTGAGTAGATGTAAGTGCCGATCCTAAAAAGCTACTTTGTGAAGAGTTGATAGGGGTTGATATTGGAAAGTGGATTTGCATTTCGTAGGATAGCGAAGGAATGACCCACCGTACTCCCCTTATGATTGGCTATTTGGCTTACTTGTCGCCTTTGATGGTTGTATTGGTTAGGTTTAGGGCAAGAGTAGTACCATTGTTTAGGGTTAAGGTAAGAGTGTCAGGGGAAGCCAAACAGAGGCAGAATAAGGCGGGCCTAGAAAACGTAAATTTGGAAAGAGGGAATATGTCAAAGCCAGATGAGTTGACGTGTGTCCAGATGCTGCAGGTATACAGGCTTACAAAGAAAACAATGAATGTTGGTGTTCTGATGCTTGTCACATGTATGTGTGTCACTCTTAAAAGTCTAAAACTATGCCTGTGGCTCTGCAAGGCTGTTTTTATGCACAACAATGCTTTAAGCTAAAATCATCGGCATCTTCACCACCACCATGTTAGCACGCTAGCATTTGCTCATTAGCACTAAGCACAAAGAAAAAAAAAAAACAGAGGAGCACCAGAGTTATTACATTTTATCTTAAGGAGAACCTGAATGTCTGAACTGCAATTCATGGTAATCCATCCAGTGGTTGTTGAGATATTTCAGTGGAACATTCTGACCTGAATTCTGAAAAAGTCTGGGATCAAAGTCAGTAGAATCCATTCTCTGATCATCATGGATATCTGTACTAAATTTAATGGCAATTTATCCAATAGTTGTTGAGATTTTAGTCTGGACCAAAGTGGTGGACCAACAGACAGACATCCTCAGATTCACACTGCTAGCATGGATATTCACAACATGAACAACTACTGTACTAACAATTGATTTTACGGTGCATTCAGATTGAACATAAGGCAGGCAGTGTTCATGTTGTTTTATTCATACACATTTGACCACTGAAATGTTTCTGCAGTGTGTATTCACTAGGGGTGGGGTAAAAATCGATTCTTAGATGCATCACGATGCGGAAGTGGCGAATTCGGCATTGATTCACAAATGTCTATAATCGGTTATGCAAATGTTTGTTCATTTGTGAGGTGCCTGGAGATTCCCACCCTTAGTGTTCATCATCACTGATGTACTAACCGTACCAACATTGTGTTAGTGTAGCAACTTAGACTCTGACTAATCTCAAAACTTGCCAGAAACTTGTTCATGAAGTGGAGTCACAAAGCCTTTGGACGAGCACTAATTATGTGCACAAGTTGAAACAATGCAATAGCAGCATCATCATCACCTCTTTTTCTGATTTCACACTACCTCGTGCAGATTTGTCTTAATTTGTGCAACAACACAGTTTCATACACCAGTTCTGTCTCATATCTTCGCTGTAAATTCGACCCATATGACATGAAGTAAGCTGTAAGTAAATAAGCTGCAAATTACAGGCTTGTCAGGCTATAAATGTTACAAACGCACTGCAAAAGACTATAGAGATGTTGCCTGTATTAACTATATGGATATGTATCTTTATGTTTATACAGCATAGAAGAATGCCTTTGTTCTGTTGCCCTGTTGGTGAACACTGTTGTGTCATGTGTTTGCAGGTTATCCATAAACATTTCTACCTGAAGCGAACAGAGATCATGTCTCAGTGTGAGGAGTGGATTGCTGACATCCAGCAGTACAGCAGCGACAAGAGGGTCGGTCGCACCATGTCTCATCATGCTGCTGCACTAAAGGTAATGTCATTATATGTACTCAATATATTGATAATGCACAACAGTCAGTATTATTAAGTCTCTTACAGGATTTCCGGGCCATTTTGGGGATTGTTTCAGCCTGAAAGATCTAATATCACAGTAGACTCTCTAAAACATTGTGATGCATGTCATGTGCATTTTTGCAATGAAACTCTGGGGGCAAGTGAAAATGCAGATGATCAGCTGTTGATGCCTACAATGCAGCACTGAAGGTACGGTCTTCACGAACTGCTCTGCTCCTGCTCAACATGATCTCATCTGTACTCCTAATGCTTTGGTTCTTGGGCCTAAGCCCTGTGGTAGTGGTTAACATCAGACACAGAGCCGTTAATCTCATATCAACACCAAAACTGCACGGCTCTGTTGTTAAAGCCATGAACCAATGGGTAACTCCGGTCCTGCAAGGTGAGAGCGAATCAATAGACTGCATGCAACTCTACAGCGAAATAATGAGATTTTTAGATTGCAGCCTCATTGATGGACTGATTATGGAATCTTAACCCACATTTCCACTTGTGTGCCTTTGCGTGAATCTCTCACACATTCAGTCTGACTTTACTCTGCTAAATGAACCCAGGTGTACTTTCTCTGTGCTGTGCAAGAAATGAGGTTGATGCAGGAAGCAGACTGTAAACACAATTTGTGTTTGAGCCCTGGTGTCCTGCTAATTAACAGCAAACTGGCTGCAGCGGACAGCGGGCTCTCGACAGGCCGCCTTGTGTCATGTCCCCAGTCGACTTTTCTCTGAGACACACACAGGAACTCATAATATACACAGAGACACACACTCTAACACAATACTCACCACCCACAAACTGTGTGTCTCCAGTCTCTGTGGCAGCT
Source organism: Epinephelus lanceolatus (assembly GCF_041903045.1). Taxonomy (NCBI): domain Eukaryota; kingdom Metazoa; phylum Chordata; class Actinopteri; order Perciformes; family Serranidae; genus Epinephelus; species Epinephelus lanceolatus. The sequence goes on from NC_135750.1 coordinate 37,322,008, forward strand.
CTCATCTCTTCTCCCTCTGGCGGTAAATAAGCACAACTACCCCACTGTAAGTAATCCAGCTCCACTAATAGCAGCCAGCTCCTGTCCCACAGCTGCAGGCCAATGGAGACAAAACTCTGGATTCTAGCTCCTTAGCTTTAATGTTTGGAAATGAAAGAATGTTGCTCTGTCCTCATCCTGGATGTTCTTCTATTTGTGCTATGTGTCAGCTTCAGAAGTTGAAGGGTTAAGGGCGTAGGAGACGATGCAAACTTAGGAGGAGCCCATGATTAAGGAGGGGAGACACATGTTTTTGTTGTGTATTATCTCATCTCTTGAGGATCGGTCTGGTGATGTTGTATATTTTTCTTATTGTCAACAAATTCCATGAAAAGAAAATGTACCTAACTAATAAGTATTGTGTGTGTATCCAAAGCCTGATGTTATTCCTCTGTGTCACAGAGCTACATTATTGTCCAGAAACTATTAACAAGACTAATGCCCCCTTCAGACAGACACTGACAGGGGTCAATTACTTGTCAGTCAACCTTTACAACCTCCTGACCCAGGTGGGACACTGCTCAGAGGCTCCCCAGCTTTTGTGAACCTAATCATGAATAGGAAAAGAGAGAAGGAACACAGAAAGGGAGAGCAGAGAGAAAAATGTAATGTTCGTTATACATATGTCTGCTGACTGAAAGGGTATAAGAGTCCACAGCCATGCCAGCGGCTGCACTAATGGTACGTTCGTTTTGTACTCAGAGGTCGGAGGTCGGAGGTCGGAAGTGGGAATGACGTCACCTCCGAGTTGACAACAGTTTTTGCATTCTAGTTGACAAAAGTGGACAAGTCGGAACAAAACATGGACGCCCACAAGAAAGCCTTGCACTTTTGGAGTATAGACAGCTTCAGAACCATCATGCACTCCAACTGATGAACGCCGCAGATATGGCTGACCTAATGTAAAACAAATAAGATAAAATTGCTATAAACAGTACTTTAGCAGAGTGATCCCAGCAAGCATTTTTTGGTTTAAAAAAACGTCTAATAGCCGTCTACATGAAGACCTGACGTCTAGGCTAAATCACGGCTGAATTTGGGCTGTCAGTGAAAATTTGGTAGACGTCTAACCATAGCCAAAGTGTAGACGTCTTCAATTATACGGCTATGTAGAGACCATGTCCAAAAAATGGAGATAAACATATTTTAATTACTGTTGACTCTCCATACGTGATTGAATATCATACCGCACGCCATCTGCAATGGCGAAAATTACATTTAATCAATTTCAAAATTAAATCGGCTAGATTTGGGTTACATGTAGCTAGACTAAATCGGAGCTAAATATAGCCAATACGTTTAAATCACGACTATTGCTTGCTGGGTTTACTCACTATGTATGTGACCGGCAGCCATCTTGAATTTGTAAGTCGGGGTTGATGCGGTTGCTCCGAGTTTCCAAGTTGGAAATCTGATCTCAGGGTGCGTTCGAGTTTAAACTGCCAGAGGAGCAGCTGAATGAGTTCCCTATGAGCAGTAGGTTGCTAAAAGAGTCTGAGAGGTCCGGGGCTGTTCATAAAACATTCAGGACACCACAGTTTATTCCACACTACTGAAGCTGCTCCTCTTTTTGGAACAACCTCAGAATCTATAATAATTTCGCTTTCAGCGATGCTTGTTGTTGCCGTAGGTAACGGTGTTATGTCAGTATATCAACAAGTCCTAATATTGCGAGTATCACAATAATTAATTTTTCATATCCTATAAAAAATTATAACTGTCAATGTGAACAAGATGTTATGGCACAGCCCTCATTGATAGTTATGCAGGTTTCTAGTAAAAAATATATGTATATATATTTTGATGGCCAGAGGTAAAGGTCACTGTGACCTTGTCTGTCTCATTCTTTTGGATGCGATAGCTCAGAAACTACTTGAGGAAATTTTTGGCACAAACATTCACTTGGACTAAAAGATGGGCTGATTAGTATTTGGTGGTCAAAGGTCAAGATCACTGTGACCACGTTTTCATCCACAACTCAGGAATTCATACATTAATTACAACAAAATTTCACACAAATATTGAATAGAATAAAGTGAAGTAAAGTGATGACATGTAATATCCAAAAGGTCAGCTTAACTGTGACATCATAATGTTTCGATAAAAACACTTTGTTGGCCATTGTTCAGTGTCATATCTTAGGAACAGAGGTGGAGACATTTGGTCAGATACTAAATTAGTGACACTTATCTTGGGTGTCCACCTTGAAACTGTGCTGATTGTATAGATTGTCTGAGCTGCTGGGGGGAAGAAGAGTGTGAAGCATCCGTGTTTTCACAGATACGGATATAAACTGTAACTGCAACTTGATGGGTTCACAGAGGCATACAACCATGATGCCGTAATTCTAGATAGATGTAACTTGTTATTTATGAGATGTTTTAAAAGATCTCCATCTGCAGTAGGAACCAGTGGGCTTCTGACTGAGAGCCGTAGACAAAGTAGAAATGTCAGTGTATCAAGAGATGGACTTACAAATTGTTGGTTTTGGTCTTTTCATGAAATTTGTTGACAATAAGATAAATATAGAATAGCTCCAGACTTATCATTTAACAGCTAGGTTGGCCATGTTACTCTAGAAATGTGATATATTCCATTAATGTTTCATTTAATGTTAAGCCTGACCATGTTTGTGTGTGTGTTGCAGAGACACACGGCTCAGCTCAGAGAGGAGCTCCTGAAGCTGCCCTGTCCCGACGGTCTGGAGCCCGACGGCGACGAGTTCTCAGAACGGAGTGCCGCCCTCATCCTCAAAGAGCTGCCCAGCCAGGATGCAGAAAAACCCAGTGGCAGTCAGGACAGCCACTGCAGTGAGGGCCAACTATGAGTCCCCACCCTCCCGCCTCCTCCCTCCCCAGCATCTCCAAACCCTCCCCCGTCCTCCCTCCTCCTTCTGATGATTATTACTCTCGTAAAGACTCGATGGCTTCAGAGCACAAGCCACCACTTTGTCAATATTTGTATGTAAAGATCTAATAGCAAAATAGCAGGGGATGTGGGGAACGCGATGAGATGAACTATGAAGTATGCTACGCCCTTATTGAAAACAGTCGACAAAAACTTTTATTTACCTGTAAAAGAGTGTAAACATTTTGTGCTTTTTCCAATTGTGAAATAACCACTGATTGGTATGTTATTAAACTTGTTTATGTATACTGGCAGAGAAAAAAATACAGATTATATAAGGGAAACTACCTTTAGAGAAGAATGTTTACTGAATGTTAATTTCCTCTTTTTTTTCTTTTTGACTGTTAGAGCGACAACAGTTGTAACCAAGGATATTGGTCATTCTTTAAGGATACTATTTAAAATATGAGAGAAAAAGAAACCCACGTAAGAGAATCTGAGATAAAAAGCCCCTCTGGTCATCCATTGCTTCATTTGATTTCTCCAGGATCATATCCACAATAAAGGCTGAGATGGACATTCTTAAATGCTATGTTATCCCTTTTACAGGCTCCAAATTAAAAAGCACCATGCTCTGGATAAACATTTGTTGCATCTCAAAACTTCTCCATCGACATGACTGTAGATCGTAAGACTGTGTGTCAGAGCCACATGGGAAATGTATTTTGAAGGCTTGTGCATGTGTATGTGTTTTCTGTGCGTGTGCAACAATCCCCAGTGAGATACAAAGCTGTGATGTGCCTTTGATCTACACCATACCACCAAATACTCCAACAGAGTACCTTTACTGATTTCTTTGCTATTTCTACAAAATTAATAATTCTGCTCCATCTGACATAAAAAAATTGCTTTGATCTTTTTTATTATGTTGAATTCCAGTGAACAAAAAAATGCACTTTCTATTTTACTCACTCCTTAGAACAGTCACATACTCCTTTTGCTAGGACATTAAATGGAGCTTGAAAGTAATGCATTGATTGTGCGAATGCTTCTTTCTGCATTTGACAGGACATCAGCCATGTTGCCTCAACGACAGAGAGAGACAGCAAGTCCTGGAGAGACAGTGACACTGAACATCCGAGCAAAGATGTCAGTCTGGAAACAAGTCGCAATAATGATGACTTGTCCGTGTTATGTGTCAAAGGGCAATACATTGTTTATACTCTGATTATTGGTCAAGAGGTTGAAAGAAGAAAAAAAAAACCTTATGTGATATCCATCTGTCACTGTCACTACATTTAAGTTTTTCTATGAAAGTATTGGGATTCATTTTTTGCCTGTATCATCTGCCTTTTCTACTGTGTCAGAAAGAGTTCAAACTTGGGGCGTCGGTAGCGTAGTGGATAGTGCCTGCGCCCCACATACAGAGGCGATGCCTCACTGCAGTGGTCACAGGTTCAACTCAGGCTCACAGTCATTTGCTGCATGTGATCCCCCCACTCTCTCTCACTCCCCCATTTCACTCTCCTGTCAATTAAAGGCAGAAGCCCGAAAAAAAATCTTTAAAAAAAAAAATGAAAAGAAAGAAAAAGTTCAAACTTAATTATACCCCCACTCTGGCAATAGCCGTGGCAGGAGGCGTTTATTTTGGGGTTTACAGTATGTATGCAATATCCCAAGAATGACTGAGGAGATTTGCTTCAAATTTGACACAAATGTCCATTTTGTCTCAAGGATGAACTGATTAGATTTTGGTGGTCAAAGGTCAAGGTCACTGTGACCTTGTCCATCACATTTTCATGAACCCCGGTATCTCAAGAACACCTTGAGGGAATTTCTTAAAATTTAGCACAAACATTCATTTGGACCCAAGGATGAACTGATAAGATTTTGGTGGTCAAATACACTTTGACCTCACAACATGTTTTTGGCCACAATTTCATACATTGATTATGACAAAATTTCAAACAAATATCTAATAGGGTAAAGTTATGAAGTGATGACATTTAATCCAAAAGGTTACCTTAACTGTGACATCAAATTGTTTTGCAAAAAACACTTTTCTGGCCCTAAGTCAGTGTCGTATCTCAGGAACAGAAGGGGAGACATTTTTTTTTCCTATGATCTCAAATATTCAGTCATGGCTAATAAAGAAATATTAGAGTTTTTAAAAATGTATTAAATATGCTTTATATATGAAGACAAGAGTCCACAGTCATGCTAGTGAACTCTGACAAAAAACAGTATAGTTTGTATAGAGATAATTGTGTTATCAGAGTTTGTTGGATTTTTTTTTGAAATTATACATTTTATATATACAGTACAGGCCAAAAGTTTGGACACACCTTCTCATTCAATGCGTTTTCTTTATTTTCATGACTATTTACATTGTAGATTCTCACTGAAGGCATCAAAACTATGAATGAACACATGTGGAGTTATGTACTTAACAAAAAAAGGTGAAATAACTGAAAACATGTTTTATATTCTAGTTTCTTCAAAATAGCCACCCTTTGCTCTGATTACTGCTTTGCACACTCTTGGCATTCTCTCCATGAGCTTCAAGAGGTAGTCACCTGAAATGGTTTTCCAACAGTCTTGAAGGAGTTCCCAGAGGTGTTTAGCACTTGTTGGCCCCTTTGCCTTCACTCTGCGGTCCAGCTCACCCCAAACCATCTCGATTGGGTTCAGGTCCGGTGACTGTGGAGGCCAGGTCATCTGCCGCAGCACTCCATCACTCTCCTTCTTGGTCAAATAGCCCTTACACAGCCTGGAGGTGTGTTTGGGGTCATTGTCCTGTTGAAAAATAAATGATGGTCCAACTGAAAGGCAAACCGGATGGGATGGCATGTCGCTGCAGGATGCTGTGGTAGTGTGGTTCAGTGTGCCTTCAATTTTGAATAAATCCCCAACAGTGTCACCAGCAAAACACCCCCACACCATCACACCTCCTCCTCCATGCTTCACAGTGGGAACCAGGCATGTGGAATCCATCCGTTCACCTTTTCTGCGTCTCACAAAGACACGGCGGTTGGAACCAAAGATCTCAAATTTGGACTCATCAGACCAAAGCACAGATTTCCACTGGTCTAATGTCCATTCCTTGTGTTTCTTGGCCCAAACAAATCTCTTCTGCTTGTTGCCTCTCCTCAGCAGTGGTTTCCTAGCAGCTATTTGACCATGAAGGCCTGATTGGCGCAGTCTCCTCTTAACAGTTGTTCTAGAGATGGGTCTGCTGCTAGAACTCTGTGTGGCATTCATCTGGTCTCTGATCTGAGCTGCTGTTAACTTGCGATTTCTGAGGCTGGTGACTCGGATGAACTTATCCTCAGAAGCAGAGGTGACTCTTGGTCTTCCTTTCCTGGGTCGGTCCTCATGTGTGCCAGTTTCGTTGTAGCGCTTGATGGTTTTTGCGACTCCACTTGGGGACACATTTAAAGTTTTTGCAATTTTCCGGACTGACTGACCTTCATTTCTTAAAGTAATGATGGCCAATGGAAACCATTTCAGGTGACTACCTCTTGAAGCTCATGGAGAGAATGCCAAGAGTGTGCAAAGCAGTAATCAGAGCAAAGGGTGGCTCCCCCCATGTTCCTGTCCAGGTCCACAGCCTGTGTGCTATTCTGCAGAGGTTTGGGGAGCCCAGGCCCCCTTGCCTGTTGACATATGCTGCTGCCACTGTGCTGTCGATTCTTACTTGCATGTGACGGCCTTGCAGACTTGGGAGAAAATGCTGGAGGGCCAGGTGAATGGCTCTCAGTTGTACAGCATTGATATGCTGGCCCTTCCAGCGGGCACTCCAGACTCCACTGGTGCCCCTGCCCTCATGGAGTGCGCCCCACCCCTCCAGGGACGCATCCATAGAGAGTACCCGGCTGTCTCTACAGACAGAGCCCCAGGTTGAAGAGATGCCTCTGGACTGGACCCATGAGTTGAAGAACCAAAGACACCACTTGTACCGAGATTGCCATAAGACCCAAAAGGTGGAGACACAGCCGCCACGTGTACCTGGCACCCAGCTGAAAATGAGAGAGGCAGGTCCTGATTGAAACCTGCCTCTCCTGTGACAGCATCACCAACCCAGCTCTGGCATTCAGCCACATGCGTATGTGACCGGGTGAGTAGGTAATCAGGGCCAGCTGCGTTTAACTCCCATCTCACACACTATTTATGAGCAGGCGCTGCATTAGACAGCCAGGTGTGTTGGGGTCCTGTGTATCCAGTTAGCAGAAAAGCTACGAGCATGGGTATGTACAGCAGGATTCTTAAACTGTTTTTAAAGTAACTTATTACCCAGTGACCTAACAATTGCACCGTCAGGCACACGCGACAACAAGAGAGGGGATCGGCACAAATAGCCACAGCGACGGAAGCATATCGCACCGTCAGGCAGACGCGACAGCAAGAGAGGTTGGCCACAAACAATTGGGGTAATGCGCTTTTATTTTTACATTTTATGTTTTTTATTGTTTATTGTTTTTAGCATTGCTGATGTACATTGTTGGAGAGTAACTTTTATCTGTCTTTTCAGAGCCCGGTGCATGGTGCAGTTGTCAGCCGTTGTTTTAGTATTGTTTGGTTTTATTGATTCTATGTTTTATTTGTCTGTAAACCTGAGCCAAAGCACCTTTTAGCTTGTAGCAGTGGTTTGATATCGGGGGAGATGGATGCTGGGCATTGTGACAAATTTTTTTTTGCATGGTTTTATTTTGTCATAGACAAGGTGTTTTAATTGCATGGAGTGTGTTGTGTTTTACTTTATTTATTTTATATAGCACCTTACATCCCAGTGTTTTTATTGTCATACTGCCTAGCTAAGTGTATTGACCCATTCACTGTAAATCATCTAATGCTACCTCTTTTTTAAATTAAAACAAGTAATTATTCTCTAACAGTTGTCCTCATTATTACGGGCCTTACAGGGGGGGGGGGTTGTAGTAGTTAGCCACAGTACTCAGCTGCTACACGTAGAAACTGGGTGGCCTGTGCAGGCTGGAGACTGCACTTTTTCACGTTGATGCGCAGTCCCAGACCCTGAATGTGATCCAACAGCACAGACACATGATGGCGGCACTGCTCCTCTGTCTGTGCATATATAAACCAGTCATCTAAATAGTTCAGTATCCTGAGACCCTGCTGCTGCATAGGCCCCAAAACTGCATCCAGGCACCTGGTGAAGGTGCAGGGTGCCAGTGAGATGCCGAAGGGGAGGACTCAATTTGAAGGTTTTTCCCTGGAAGGCAAACCTGAGAAACCTCCTGTGCCCCTCCCAGATTGGGATTTGAAGATAGGTGTCCTTGAGGTCGATGGTTTCAAACCACCAGACATGAGGTCTAAGACAGGCCTGTGCATCCTGTACCTCTGTGGAGCAAGAAAATAACGTGAATAAAACTCTGCCTGCTGATCTTCTTCCTTCACTTCCCTGATAGCTGACTTCGCCATTAGATTGAAGATTTCCGAGCGCAAGACCTCCCTGTGCCAGTGGTCTGCAATAATGGAAAATGCTGCCACCTGCGTCAGGGGAGGAGCATTTCAGAATTGTAAATGATATCCCTGGGTCATTGTTGAAACAACCCAGGGGTCTGCCCCCAGAACCTCCCATGCCGTCTGAGGGCAAGGGAAGGCTGGGGGTGATGTCGCGTCAGGACTGAGGCATGGGCTTGGGTGGCCTCTGATCACTGCCACTGCCCGTTTAGACTTACCACGCCAGACTGTGCCCAGCCGGCCCTGCAGATCTTCCTGCCCCCAAGCAGGCTGAGGTTGCTTGGGCTGCTGCAGCTAAGGCCGCTGCCAGCCCTGACTTTGCTTCGAGGTGCCTGACACCTCCTTAGCACAGCAATGGGCTTCCTGGCCCTGCTGAATGATCATGGTTGCATCAGGACCAAACATGGCAGATGGTTTTATAGGCAGTTTGAGCAGACAAGCCTTATCCGCTGGCTGCAGCATGGACTGTTACAGCCAGAGATGGCGCCTGGCCACAACTTGCCATAGCACTGCCAGCTGCTTCACCCTGCTCTCTCACGAGCTTCGGAAGAAGTGAGGAGACATGTTTTAGTTCAGCTATTAGATCCTTATTACAGCCTCCTCTAGCTGGCCAACCAGATGGCGCTGGTACAGGGACAGTAACGCACCCATGTTTGCCAGCTGTGTCTGGACTGCCATGGCTCCATGCATTTTTCCCAACAAACCATCCATTACCTTGCAGTTTCTACTCAGGCAATTCGCCTTGCCCAGGAGGGACACCGACGGAGCCACCAAGGCAGCCAAAGCCTGATCCATGGGAGGCAATGGCCCACAGCCTATCCTCCCCGGTTGTCAACCGCAGCCCTACCAGCATGCTTTTGCTGTCGATGTTGTAAACCAACTACTGACCACTTCCTCAAAATCAGAAAGGAGAGGCACAAGGAGCCGTGTGGATCGCCCCCATGTTTTGTCATCGAAACGGGAGGGGCGGGACCGTGAACTATGGCAGGTCAAGCCCCAGAGCCAAAGCAGCCCGGCCAATAATTTCCTGAAGGAGAGGTGACTGCTGGACATGCTCCTCTACAGGCACCTGCTGCCCCTCTGGGGTCAACTTATCATCCTCTAGGGCCATAGGCCAAGAATGTCTATCTCCTCCTCTGACCCAGGGGAGACCTTACTGGTGGGAGATGTTTTTGTTGTAATGAGGAAATGGGAAGCCTCCGCAGGTGCAGACCAAAAACCAGCTACCCTCGCGATGGCTAACTGCGGAGGTAAGCTGCTCACTGTCCTCTGACTCTGTGGAGTTCAAGCAGGCACCTAAACCCCTGAGGAACGTTGGGAACTGCCCCCCGACCCGGTTGGGTTTGAGCCAGCAATGACCTCCTAGAGGGACGCAGTTGTTGCCCCCTGACTAAGTCAGGCTCAAGCGAGCTGCTATGCCTCCACCGTGCATAAACAGACAGTTGCAATACACGGGTATGGCACCCCTCTCAATTGTTTCATGTCTCCTTTTTGTCAAAGAGAAGAAACGGCGTTTAGCTATCCTTGAGAGGGACCTGCAAAGGCCAGCATACCAACCTCAACAAAGGTAAGTGGACAAAATGCTAAACTTCTCTCCCTTTTCTTTCTGCTCTCACGTCGACTCTGACAGGTAGAAATCAATGAATCAGTGGGTGCATGCGCAAGGTGGGGCCTTTATAGCCTGGCGCATGCTGGCCACGTAAAATGGTGTGTCTTGAAGATTATTAATTTTCCACGTCGATTACCTCAGATGGGGATAATTCCCAAAGTTATGATATAACTACTGGGTAGAGAGATATTCTCGATACGATAGAGAACCACTGCTCATACCATGGCAAGCTTTTAATACACTAGTAAAATTAAACAATGATTTGCTGCCTCTTCATGTTTACTGTAGATAACAATTAGCAGCTATAGAACCACATGCTTTGCCATTCATCACATACTCGAGGGACTTTCTTCTCACCCTTAGAGATAAAGCTGACCCTGCGGACTTTAACCCTGCTGTATTACCTGCCCCTCATGCAAAAGTGAGAGACAGGAAAAGAAAGAAAAAAGGCTCGAGAGGGGGAGTCCGCAACAGGGTGAGAAGGCGAGGAAGCAGACACCCGCTTCCCATTTTGACTTTGTCAAATGTCAGATCACTGAACAATAAACTGGATGAGATTGCAATATGTCTCCGTTTTGATGAGGACTTTCGGAGGAGTAACTTGATTTGCTTCACTGAGACATGGCTTCATGAGGACAGCGCCAGTATTGACATAGAGGGATATACAGTCATAAGGGCTGACCGTGACAAGGTGTCATCTCATAAATCCATCGGGGGAGGACTCTGCATGTTTATTGATAATACCTGGGCCACACAATTTAAAGTGCTCCAGAGAATGTGCACGAGAGATTACTAGCTGCTGTCTGTTTCCATCAGACCGTATTACCTTCCTCGTGAGTTTGGACAAATCACGATTATCCTTGTCTATGTCCCTGGACCTAATAATAAAGAAGCTGTGGAAGTCATAACCGACAGCTTCAATACTGCTCTCTCTCAGTCAGCAGATCAGCCGGTCTTTATTTTGGGGGACTTCAACACTTGTCAGCTGTCACCTCATCTCCCCACTCTGCAGCAGTATGTGACCACGCCCACTCGCTCCACTCGCATACTGGATCAATGCTTTGGGAATATCCCAGACGCATACATGGCAGTGAGCTGGCCTCCTCTTGGAAAGTCCGATCACAATGTCATCCATCTCCTCCCAACATACAGACAGAAAGTCAGACGTGAAAAACCACTCCTGAAAACTGTTCAGCAATGGTCTGACGAGGGGGAGGAGGAGCTCAGACATTGTTTTGACACCACGGACTGGCACATGTTTTTTGACGCATGCTCAGAACCACATGAACTGATTGACACAATCACATGCTATATTAAGTTCTGTGAGGACACTGTTATCACAACTAAGACAGTTAAAGTGTTCAGTAACAACAAGCCATGGCTCTCAAAGGATCTCAAAATGTGTTTAAATGAAAAAAAGGTTGCATTTTTAAGAGGAGAAATGGATTTAGTAAAGGAGAAAGAGAAGGAGTTCAGGCGTAAGGTCTTTACAGCTAAGATAGATTTTAAAAATAAGATAGAGCAAAGATTTTGTACAGGTAATGTAAAACAGGCATGGGAGGGATTGAATGCAATAATGGGCAGGGAAAAGAAAAAGCCGAATGTGAACATGGCTGATTGTGGCAAATTTGTAAATGATTTAAACATCTTCTATGGAAGATTTGATGTGAGAGACCCAGAGGCAGGCTGTAGTACTGTCTGTGATCAGATAGGCAGTTATGAACCTATTCAGCTCTCTGAGGAAGAAGTAGCTATGTGTCTCTCAAAAATCAAAGCTAACAAAGCTCCTGGGCCTGATGGCCTTAGAGGACGGGTGCTTAAGTCATGCTCCCAACAACTTAAGGGGGTTGTCACCCAGCTGTTTCAGACTCTGCTGAATCTCTGCATTTTCCCTAACCTATGGAAAAAATCCACAATAATACCTGTGCCCAAAATCTCTAAGGCTTTGGCTCCCGGAGATTTTAGACCAGTGGCACTCATGCCACTCTTAGCAAAGTGTATGGAGAGAGTGGTTAGCACCCATCTCATGCTCTCTGTCAGTGATCAACTTGACCCCTTTCAGTTTGCCTATAGACCACATAGGGGCACAGAAGATGCAACTGTCACCCTTGTGGATCATATAGCTAAACATCTGCAACAACCAAAATCATTTGCCCATTATTGATTTTAGCTCTGCTTTTAACACAATGCAAATTGACATCCTTTTACAACGACTTTTTAAGATGAATATAAATGGTGGGCTCATTCACTGGGTCAGAAGTTTTTTAACTGACCGCCCTCAAAGAGTTTTAATGAATGGGGCCTACTCAGATGAGCTTGTTTTAAATACTGGAGCACCACAAGGCTGTGTGTTGTCGCCTTTGTTGTTTTCAGTTTACACAAATATCATGACTGTGAATTGTAGCAATGTTAAGTTATTTAAATATGCTGATGACATGGCCTTGGTCGGACTTGTAACAGAAAATAATATCACACATGAGGATGCCTATTTTAGACAGGTCTCTCTCCTGCAGGACTGGTGTCAGGCCAGTAATCTGGAAATTAACGTGGCCAAAACTAAAGAACTCATAGTACAAATAAAAAAGGGAGCTAGTAGCATTGTTCCTGCTGTACTTAACAACCAGCTTGTGGAGGTAGTGGAACATTTTAAATACTTAGGCACTATTATTGACCAAACCTTAAGTTTTAATGAAAACTCAGAAAGCGTTTCTAAGAGAGCAAATCAGTGGCTGTTTTTAATCAGGAAGTTGAAGAGCTTTGGTGTAAGTCAACATATACTTGAAACGGCATACAGAGGCCTGGTTGAAAGTGTACTGCAGTTCAACATAACTGCACGGTACGGCAACTTGAGTGTGAAGCACAAAAACAAGCTCTCCACTATTGTCAATGTTGCAGGGAAAGTGGTTGGTAAGCCCCAACAACAACTCTGTGAGGTATTTAACAGGGCAGTAGGTAGGAAGGCCAGACAGATATCTGGAGATGCCTCACACCCTTTAAATTCAAAGTTTGAATTGCTTCCATCCGGCCGTCGATTCAGGGCCCCGAGGGCAAGCCGTAACATATATAGGAAATCTTTCATTCCATATGCCATACAAGCACTGAATGCAAAACGACAGCACCAGGGAAAGCAAAGAATTTTAAGTGTTTTTATTTGGTTTATATTGTCAACTGCTATACCATTCATCTGCTGGTATTTCTTGTCTATTTGCACTATTGCTTTGTGATGTATGGTGGGAAGTGTCTTGTGACTTTGTAATGCGGCAGTAGCTCAGTCCATAGGGACTTGGGTTGGGAACCGGAGGGTCGCCTGTTCGAGTCCCCGTCCGGACCAAAATATGGAGCGTGGACTGGTGGCTGGAGAGGTGCCAGTTCACCTCCTGGGTACTGCCGAGGTGCCCTTGAGCAAGGCACTGAACCCCCCCAACTACTTGGGGCGCCTGACCAAAGGGCAGCCCCCTCACTCTGACATGTCTCCACTTAGTGCATGTATAGGTCCTGTTTGTGCATGTGTGTGTCTTTCAGACCTGTGTGTAATTGACAAGCAAGAGTGAAAACATTGAATTTCCCCTCAGGGGTATTAATAAAGTGAATAAACTTGTAAACTTAATGTTGGAGGAGCCAAAGACAATTTTCCTCTCAGGTGGACAATAAAGTTAATCTAATCTAATCTAATCTAGAATGGGAAAAAATAACTTCATTCACTGTGCTGTTCAGACCCCTGGCAACTATGACAACTTTTAAGGCAGAATTTTTTTTTGCGTGTTACTCAATGCATGTGTTGATGACATGAATAAGTCAACACACCTTAGATGTCATTATGACAACTTCATCCATTCCATTAGGTTTTATTTTCTTTCTTGAATTACATATGCTTTAGCGATGATTGGATCTTCAAGCGTTTTAAAAATGTACAGTATATGAACTTCAACCGGACTATGTAAACTGCATATATTCTGTTTCCTCAACTTGGAGAAAAAACATGTCAGCGTCATTCTGGTGCGCTTCGGCAGCACTAAACCCCTGCATCTTTCCTGACAAGGACTTAATGCACAAACTCACTATTTTAAATAGTCTCACTCCAGCCTGTTGTCTTTTGGTCTGAAAATGATGGCATGCCAACCCCATTACATATATGATAAACAAGGTTCAGACTTCCCTCTGCATCACTGGTGAAGAGATAATACAGTGTGAGCTGGACAGAGAGGTGAGTAACAACCCTACACAATACAAGAGTATTGTCTGTGGTGGAAACACTTAACAGATCTTTGGTTTATGTCCATACAGGTTACGAACACTTTTAAAGATACTAAACCTAAAGTTTTTGATATGCTGTAGTGACCAGGTACTAGCAGCATAAGTCCAAGAAGAAGCTATGAAAATCACGGACACAGCATCCTTAGATGATGGGAGAGCATGAAGGTTTTTCCTGTTAATTCTTGCAGCCAAAAACAGAACAAGTAGTGTGCTTCGCTCACGCCGTGTTAGCAGGTCCACAATAGGTAGGAAATTGAAATGGTGGACAACAAGGTATGTTAAGCAGGTGGTGTGTGGGATGGTCACCAAGCTGTAAAAGGTGGAGCTGGTTCTATGCAGTAACCCTATACAACATCACATTCAGCTTCAAATCTGACTAGTTTGTTGTTACAAATGTTTTCTGATGGATGGGGCAGGAGGAAAAGAGAGGGCATGGACATTATTTCACACATTGAGGTCTTTAGACACACCGGGGATACATAATTTTGTTGAAAAGCCATGAAAAGTGCATTTTGCATAAATATCACCTTTGAGACAAAAGAAAAAAATGTTGTATATGTATATGATACTTTCTTGCTGCACACTCAAACATCCATGTGAGGTGACAAAAAGCAAAACACATTTTTGAGAAGAGGGGGACTTTAAGAGTAAGAGTCTACTACCATACCAATGGCAGGCTGTAGTAACTCAAATGCTAATGTCAGCATGCTAACATGATCATAATGACAACACAAATATCATTATTTTTTAGGTATTTCATTATAAACCAAACTACTAGACCTAGGAACCTGTCCAAGTTTATTAGTGATTCAAAACCCTGACAATCCAGAGTTGAGACCAGGAATCAGAGTTGCAGTTTTAAACGCTTCTCTGAGCTTCTAATGCAGTTGTAGTATGTGTTTATTCCCTGTCCACCTAAATTATTTAAATCTAAAGTTAAACAAAGAGGAGTTGTGCATAAAAACCTGATGGGCCGATGCCCTGCTGATTGGTGGGGATCTGAGGCATCTTGTTAATTTGACATCTTACAAATTGGCACAACTTTATACATTAATCCCCTCTCATCCTCTCCTCCTACATCATCATCATCATTATTATTATTATTATTATTATTATTATTGTTATTGTTGTTAACTAATACCACCATTGTTGTCACTATTATTATTATTGTTATTATTATTATTATTATTATTATTATTATTATCTCCATTATTATTGTAATAAAGTGATTACTTCCTGCACTCTTAAATAACACACACACACACACACACACACATGCATGTCACACATTTTTACACCTTGTATGTATATTGTTGTATGTCCACTATATGTTGTTTGTTTTGTCATATTTCACAATAAATTTAAAAAAATAAAAAATAAATAAAGTTACTGTGTTACACCTGCGACAAGAAAAAAAATGAAAGCCTTGTCCTTCGTCTTTTACATCCAACCTGGAAAACCTCAAAGCCACTTCTATTTGTTATAGTGTATCATGCTCCTGGAGAGTTCTTATCCGGTTTAATTCTTAAATCAGATAAAGTTATTATTGTAGGTGATTTTAACATTCATGTTGACGTTGATAATAGCTCCCTTGCTACCGCGTTTATCAGATTATTAGACTCCATTGGCTTCAGTCAGTGTACAAAAACCCACTCACTGTTTTAACCACACCCTCAATCTAGTTCTGCCATATGGAATTGAAATTAAATAGTCTTTCCACAGAATCCCTCCCTATCAGATCATTACTTAATAACTTTTCTACGATTACACACCACTCTGTAACAATTACTATACTAGGTGTTTATCAGATAGTGCTGTAGCAAAATTTAAGGAAAAGATTCCATCGGCTTTAAATTTAATATCTTTGTGTAACAGAGGTTTCCCATACTGACTTTAAACTCTCCGTCATATCTTAGAGAGCTCATACTGCCCTATTATCCCACCAGAACACTGCACTCTGAGAATGCAGGGTTACTCGTGGTTCCTAAAGTCTCCAAAAGTAGAACGGGAGCCAGAGCCTTCAGCTATGAGGCTCCTCTTCTGCAGAATCATCTTCCTGTTTTGGACCGGGAGGCAGACACTGTCTCCACATTTAAGACTAGACTTAAAGCTGCAGTAGGTAGAAAGCCTGAAAACGGTTGATTTTTGAGTCTCATCTGAGTTAGGTTTCGTTCGTCTCCGCCCTGAGCCCCTCCTACCAGACGAGCACGCTAGTATTTTATCCTACTTGGTTCTATTTCTCCTTCTCTGGGAGCCTCGGCTCTCCCTCACCGCGCAGCAGCCCGCCCCGCACATACCCCTGAGGCTCGGCTCTCCCTCTCCGCGGAGAGCCCTCGGCTCCGCTCCCACGGCCGACCCTTGCATCCTCCGGCTGGGCCTGGCCCCACCTCACCCTTCCCCTCCCTCCGGGGCTCCGGCGAACCGAGTTCTGTCTTCCTTTTTTTGGGTTGTTTAGCCGTGTAGGCACTTGTAGCCAATGCTGGAATAGCTATTTTACCTGGTGCACTGTTCGCCATTGCTGCTTGCTCTCCCCTTCTGCTGGCGGCACAGGAACGCGAATATGCAGTAGAACAGCCAATACGAACGCAGTGGTCTGAGCTGACCTTTGATTGGTTGATGCACATCGGCACGATACTGATTCTTTAGAGGCTGAACACAGAGCCATGGTGAGGTGCAGAAATCTATTGTTTGTCTCAGACCACTTGATTTACATTATGCTTAGAGGATATTATAAAATTTTTACTCAATTATACCAAAACAATGTTGCCTACTGGAGCTTTAAGACTTTTCTTTTTGATAAAGCTTATAGTTAGGGCCGGCTCAGGCTTGCCTTGAACCAGCCCCTAGTTAGGCTGACATAGGCCTAGTCTGCCAGGGGACCTCCCATAATACACCGAGCACCTTCTCTCCTTCTCTCTCTCTCTCTCCTTTGCTGACATTCATGTCCTGTTACTGCATCTTGCTAACTCGGCCATACTGCATGTCACTAACTCGGCTTCTTCTCCGGAGACTTTGTGCTCCACTGTCTCGTAGGTTACCTCATACATCTGTGCCTGCATAGTGTGTCATGGTCGTGCTGCTCCCGTGGTCCTGCCTGATGCCTCCTACTGCTGCTGTTATTATTCGTCATATTTCTATTGTTATTATACACATATGATTATTGTCACATACATATACTATCATTAATATATACTTACAACATATTGTACCACAATAGCCGTAATTATTATTATGATATTATTATTTAAATTAATGTCATAAGATACTGTCATTATTGTCGGCCCTGCATCTCTCTCTCTCTCTCTCTCTCTTTCTTTATGTATCATTTTGTCATATGGATTACTGTAAATTTATTATGTTGATTTGTTCTGTACGACATCTATTGCACGTCAGTCTGTTCTGGAAGAGGGATCCCTCCTCAGTTTCTCTTCCTGAGGTTTCTACCATTTTTTTTCCCACGTTAAAGGTTTTTTTGGGGGGGGAGTTTTTACTTATCCGCTGTGAGGGTCCAAAGGGCAGAGGGATGTCGTATGCTGTGAAGCCCAAATAGAATTCATTATCTGAGCATCATGAAGATTTGTACAAAATATCATGGCAATCCATTCAATATTGGGAATTTCATTTTATGGCCAAAGTGGGGGACCAGCTGACCAACAGACATTACTATTCTTAGAGCCAAAAAATGAATGGATACAGAATGAATGTTTTAAACAAGGCTTTTGTTACTGCACAGTATTGTGGTTATGACTTGCATTTGATATATGTGGTCTGCGCTCCCTAACCAATGGTTTGTTGAAACTCAAATGGCTTTTTTAGATGCAATAGACAGTATAACACTAAAATCACTGAGAGTCCATGTCCCTGAGGTGGCATGTAACCCATTCATCAGATGAACAGTTCTGGGTCTTTGGGAATTACCACCCTGTACTGAAACATGTTTAACTTGAATCATGCTGTGGCTCAGTTGCAGCAGCCACCCGCTCCTCCACCCAGCAGAAATGACAGTGAACAAGAAAACTTGCAGGTAGGTTTCATTTGTAAAAAGATGACTCAGAGAAGAAATTGTGCCCCTGCAGGAGTGAGCTCTCTCTTTCCATTAGCATACGCGACACTTCATAAAGAGATGCATGCAACAACTCCATTTCTACACTTACTTTGCATGTGAACAGATTAAACAGAGGAACCTTAAAGCATGACCTAAACCACTTTGTGATCATGCATGCCAAAAGAATGATTTGAGCATCACTAAGACTGTACAGCTGCTGGGCTTTTCTAAAACATAATTTCAAAGTTAGCCTTATGTACAATAGGATAAACTCAAACTATAATAAAGCTGAGTGCTCTTGCAAGTTATAAATACAATTACAGAGAAATAAATATAAAATATAATATAGTCCATCAAGCTCCTCAAGTTGCAGATATCACCAGCCCCATTGGACATCTACAGTTGGGAGATTCATCATCTGGTGATCTGGGGTCTCATTTATAAAACAGTGCATAGGATCCATACTAAAAATGTTCGTATGGACAAAAGCCAAAAATGGTGTGTGCCAAAAATATTTGACAGTTTCTACAATCAGGCTTCCACCTCACCATCTGCGTCGCCAATTTCACGTCTCCAAAATGTTAATAAGAATGGGTCAAAGTTTCTTCCATCAAGTCTGTTTTTATAGATCAAGACTTTTGTGTGTAAAGTGGTGTATGCTTCGTTCAGGCCTCGTTTTGTGTGTACGCAATGTTCATAAATGACCCCTGGTGCAGACAGAACAACCTTAACACTTTGAAGACAGTGGAGATGTTTGTGGATTTTAGGAAGAACAAAGTCCCACCCTCCTCCATCATACTATGTGACCTCCCAGTGGACACTGTGGAGTCCTTTCAATTTCTGGACTCTATCATCACAGAGGACCTCAAGGTGGAGCTAAATATCAGCTCCCTCATCAAAAAGGCACAGACGATGACTTCTGCGTCCTGCAGCAGCTGAATCTGTCACAGACAATGATGGTGCATCTCTACACTGTCATCATCAAGTCCATTCTCAACCCCTCCATCATCATCTGGTATGCTGCTGCCACTGCCAAGACAAGGGCAGACTGCAGCATATCATTCGCTCCGCTGAAGAGATGATTGGCAATCTTCCATCCCTCTAGGGCCTGCACGCCTCCAAGACCCTGAGTTGGGCAGGAAAGACTGTGGTCAACCCCTCCTGTATGTCATAAATGATCTGTTCTTGTCTCTAAATTTAGGAAATAACACAGTTCTAATTTGTATAGACCTCTTGGCTGCCTTCAACACAGTGGATCACTCCATCCTCTTGGACTGCCTTAAGAATAATGTTGGTATTCAGGGACTGGCCCTATAATGGTTTGCCTCCTACCTACCAAACTGGTCTGCCTCTCTTTCAATCGACAATATGTCTTCTCCCTCTGCACCTATCTCCTGTGGCGTACCACAAGGCTCTATATCAGGCCCCATTTTATTTTCCTTGTATATGCTTCCCTTGGGGTCAATTTTTGAAAAATATGATATTGCTTACCATTTTTACGCTGACAACACTCAGTTACAACTCCTCCTCAAACCTTGCAATCCATGCAGTGTCAGTGTCCTCTTAAATTCCATCGAGGATGTAAAATCCTCACTGGCAAATAGCTGTCTTCAACTTAAATCAGGATAAAACAGATGTTTTCATCTTTGGCCCAGCTGTCAAGCCTGCTTCCACAATCAATGCTCTCGGGTCTCTATTATTAAACATAACATCACATGAAAAATCTTGAACTGCCCATCCTCTATTCCACCTCCAGACCCCTCAGATCTGGTGACCAATCACTGCTCTCCATTTCATGCACCTAGTTAAAAAGTCAAGGTAACTGAGCATTTTCAGTTGTTGGTCCTAAACTGTGGAATAGTCTCCCACTTACAGTTAGGTCTTGCCCCATTATTGATACATTTAAAACCTGTCTTAAGACCCATGTATTTTCTTTAGCCTTTTAATTATCATTAGGATGCCATTATTGCAGCAGATTCTTTTACCTGCCATACAGGCTATCTACTCAGCTCACTCAGAGGCCGTTTACATGTACACGGTGATTTTGATAAACGGAGACATCTTCCTTCGTTTGTGCCCTTCGTTCACACGCAAACGGAGATTTCTCCCCTGAAAACGAGTCTTTCTAAAAACTCCAGCCAGAGTGGAGATTTTGGGAAACTCTGTTTGCGCGTTTACATGTAAACTGGGATAAACGGAGATAAATGGAGTTATAGGCAGCTGACGTCACAGTATGCGTCAGAACTGTGTCAAAAGTGCGACCTATGTTGCTATGGTGACAATGGATACATGGAAGGCTTGAGCTTCTCGTTACACTGCCACCTACAGGTTTGGCATGCTCTTGTGTATATATACATGGGTAAGTGTAAACGAAGATCTTTTTGAAAACGGAGACGGTGAAATGTCCGTTTATGAAAATAGCCGGCGACGTGTAAACGGCCTCTGAGTTACACTGTGATGATTATGTGTTCCCTTTATTTTTTTGAGCAGTAAGTTAAAACCATCAGTCTGATGCACATAGAAGTGTGTTATTATTATGTAGCTGCTACTTTCGAATAACTGCAGGGATTTAATGAACTGATGGAGACGCTTCTCACAAAATATGAAACAGCTGTGGACAACAGATACTTTAAGAATCACTCATATTGATTTATAAATAAAAGCATTCATATTAAGCAATGTTCCTGCTTGAAACTTTATTTTTTTGATGCCGATTTAATGCGCTGGTTGGAGACGTTACTGCTGTGAATTTGCAGCAATAATTTAGTTTCCTCTTGTTGATTAAACAAAGAAAATAGCAGCAAAGTGACCTTGCATAAAAAATAGACAAACATGTAAGAGGCTAACTACCAGTAATCTGTGGGGTATGGAGAAGAGTCACATTAGATTTCTGATAGGGGCCACATACGATATGTTGCCAACCCCCCAGAACCTAAAACTCTGGGTAAATGAAGACCCATCTTGTCCCTTATGTTCAAGTACGGCAACTTTAAGGCACATTTTGTCAGGCTGTAAAGTTAGTTTGTTGCAAGGCCGGTATACGTGGCGACATAACCAGGTGTTAAAAAAGCTTAGCTGCAGGCATTGAAGATAGACGAAGACAGGTGAATTCAGGAGGGTCTAGGACAAAGAGTGTTGTAATTCAGTTTGTCCATGAGGGGGAGAAACAAACAGTTGGTAAGGTGGTAAGGAGGTAAGGAGGTAAGGAGGCAAGGCAGTTTAGAAGGTGCTTGTGATTGGGAAATGCAGGTAGATTTAGATGGAAAACTTGCTGTTCCCCAGGAAATAGTCTGTATCAGTCTGAGGCCTGATATAGTTTTATGTCCATGAGCAGACAGATAGTTTATTTCATAGAGCTCACAGTTCCCTGGGAAAACTCAGTGGAGGAAGCCTATGAAAGGAAAAAGCTTAGGTATGCAGACTTAGGAGCAGAAGCTGACCAGTGAGGATGGAAAGTTAGGGTTCGTCCAGTGGAAGTGGGGTGTAGGGGATTTGTAGCTAGATCGGCTATCTCACTCCTGGGGGAGTTGAGAGTGAGAGGACAGAGTTTGAGGAACACAGCGAAGGAGCTGTCAGATGAGGCAGTTAGATCCAGTCAGTGGATTTGGATTAGGAGAAATAATGTTAGTTGGGGGGCCAAATAAAGGTAGTGAGGGAGTAGGGGGAGGCAGAGGATCCCGCCTAATCCGGCCGGGGGGAGGACATCTAAACAGACGTTCCTCCCCTACTCTGCTTTCCCCGCCCATTTTCCCTCTCCCAATAGGCAGATATCCAGGAAGAGGAAGCTTATGTAAGGTGTGGGTGTGGCCTGTTTGAGTCACTTTGGGACCAAGCGGCCATCTTAGGTGAGCTTATTTGTTTGTAAATTACAGTTTCTTTGTCCCTTTTTTTCCCGCCTCTCTTAATTATTAACCATATATTTGAAATACCACGCTTGTAGGGAAATGTAAGATAGGGTTTGTTAAAAGTGGCATGCTGTTTTGGCTGCGGTAGCAGTGGTAAGGAAAAGAGGGTTGTTGTGTTGAGGAGCAGTGAGAGCTGGCATTAGGGGAGTGTCTCTGGGACGCCAGAGATCACGGTCTAGCCTCCTGACGGTGTTGTGGGACCAACTAGACAAAACACAGATGAAGGGAGGTTCCCACCTGATGACCCCAAAGACATGTTAGTTATCATTGCTCACTGATCTACATAGGTAAGCTGTGCCATAGGCTATTTTCACTGGGTGCTGATCCCTTTTCTGGAGCGCAAGTTTCTTGTGTTTATTTCAAACTGCTGCCAATACTTAATTTAAAATTGCATTATTCATTAGGAGTGCAAAAAAATTGTTCTTTTTTCTTCTTTTTTTTTGTAACAACAGACTTTATACTTAAGTCAGTTCACTCACATTACTTAGTGTTGACTCATTAAAAGAAAAAAAATATGTAATTTTTTAAAACCCATATAATGTTCATATAATATCCCGAATAATTATGTTTTATTTTCTAACATTAATAATTTAAAAATGATTCCTACAGTAACTTAGGATATTTCTCTGTCATCAGTTATACCTTGTTACTGTTTTACATTTGTCATATCGTAACATATGTTCTGTTTATAACGATCTTGCGTAATATCATCCATGTCACGAGTAAGTTCAGAGGAGGACCCAAATGCAGACCAACATACAGTTTGAGTCTTTAACAAAAGATCAAAAACATCCGATACAGGCAGGCAACTCAAAATCCAAATGGAAGCAGAACAAAAACTAAACGCAGGTGAGCGAGCGTCTGGCCCCACCCATAGATGCCTATAAATGGCCAGTGAAACGCCCTGAATTAATATTCATTAACAAGAAACAGTACGAAGAAGAGCACGGCAAATGTAGCATTAAACAGTAAAAAACGAAACTTGACACAATGTGAAGTTGAAGTTCTTGTTGGGGAGGTTGATAACAGAGACAATGTTGTTTGGGGGACTTGGTATGGGCATTACTAAGGCTAAAACTGCAGCGGAGTGGCAGCTGGTGGCAGATGCTGTAAATGCTGCCACCTCAGACTGTTTCAGAAGTCAAGAAGAAGTGGTCTGAGACAGAAAACCGAGGGATGTTTCCAGCTGACTGTCACAGTTTTAGTGACGGTAAGAATTAAGAACTCTAAATGAGATATACAGTTGCCATAGCTGTTTGGCTCAAATGCCTTGGGACAGAGGTCAGGGTCGGGGCATTAAGTGGTAGTGGCACGTTTTTCAGCTGTGCCACATTGTGCAGCACAGCACCGGCACTGCTTGGTTCCTGCGGGTGCTTCTTTGTAACGCTGGGCCAGACGCAGCGCAGAGATCCAGCATCACCGGCTCTTAAGTCACTCATCATTGTTGGCCAGTAGGTCAGCTGAATATCCCCTGCTTCTGGAGTCTCCCATCCACCACATCCTCTAACAGTGCCAAATAAGCCAGTGTGCATCTTTACATGCTATGATTGCTGGTTTTTATACCCACCCATCAGCTGATTGCATGTGGAAAGGAATTCCCTGATTGTAACTGAGGGGCAACTTCAAACACATGAGATAAATATTAATACACGTTATTTGTTTACACTTTTTGTAACAGTGACACAGTGCTTTACAATGACATTTACACATTTAACACACAGCGAAAAGCCATAAAACAAACACATTATAAAACACAGTATATTGGCTCATATAGGATAACAGTGGCACTCTGCACTCCTGTGGAACTGTTGAACTGAACTGTTCACATCATTATTTCACAGACCAAAGTTCCTCAGATTATCTAATAATTATAGAATATACCCGAGGAGTTCTTTTTAAACAAAGATATCAGTTTGTATTTAGTCTCCTAACTCGTGTTTTCTGTATGTGTACATACCAGGGCCTGTCAGTCAAAGACATGTTTTTTCACTTATTCATTTTTATCAGTTTTGCAAGTGCGCTCTTCATATATAAAACGTAAGGGGTCATATCTGTCTTTATTTTACACAATGATGTCAAATTCACATTTCTTCCTTTTCATCTTTCTACTGTACCACGAGGGTCGATGTTTCTCATGTCAGTTTTTGTGCATACACGTGGGTCAGAGCTTCCGTGGAAGATTACACATTTTCCCGTCAAGTTTGATTTTTATAAATCCCAAAGTTTGAGTGGAAAGTGCCGTACAGCGCTTTCTGTATGTACGCCACGTTTATAAATGAGGCCCCAGATGCTGTCAAGAACAGTAAGATTTCAGCTTATAGCTCTGTGGAAATCAGTATGACAATTAAGATGACTTTTCCTCCCTGTTGCTGTGGGCACCCATTATACTTTATAATGGTATAGCCTGTGTGCAAAACAAAAGTTATGTTCTATGGAAAGACAATTTCAACTGGCTCTGTAGGATTCCTCTGAGCAGTCACAGCAAAAACGTGTATTAGTTTGACTGACCACAGTTTTTAAGAGCAATGTGTAATACTCAATAAAGAAGACATCTTGCATATGATATACACACATTCATTATGTTGCCAAAATACAGACTGGAGGAGTTGAGGAAAGAACAACCAATCTTCTAATTGGTGGATGACCTGCTCTACCTCCTGAGCCACAGATAAGAGCATCTGAAGTGCAGTCTTTGTAGATCCAAATCAGACTTGCTCATCTGTGTGTTGTTGCACCACTTTTGGGCGGCGGATCCTTTCTCTATTGTATTCTACACACCACTGGTGGCCTCTGTGATGCTGCATTAGTTTTGAAAGGGATATCTGAGAAACAGCTCAGAGTAGTTCTGCTTTATTGAGGCTTTGGCACCAACACCACCAACCAGGTTATCAATTACATGTCAAAGCACTAAATGACATTACAGAGAGTGAATAATACACTGGGTGAAAATAGGTAAGAATATGAGTGATGTTCAAAAAAAAAAACTTTTCTGCATGTTTCTGTGTGGATTTTTTGTATATTAACACTGGACTGTTTTCAGTCAGGGGACAGGTCTGCTCTGCTTCAGCGAACTGATATGATGCTGATTTACATAAGAATTTGTGTAACATGGAGTTTGAACCATGAATATAAATTACAGATTGCCTGGAAAACATTTTAATATGTTACTCCACAAAGCAATTGGAGACTGCAATCAAACTGTGATATGGGTCTGATAACATTGTAATAAATCGGCCTCAGATCGAACAGGATGTGACTGTCTCTGTGGTTTTTTGTACAGACTGAAGGCTGCTGGAAACTGTCAGACATGACCATGGCTTTTTGTCACTGCCCCCTGCTGCAGCCGCCTGATTTTGTCCACCTTTCAGGGGAGGCGCAGTTCATCTCAAACAAGCCTATTGTCTCCTCATAATGTTGGAGCACCAGCTACACTGTCATGTCTTTACCCCAAAAAGAGAAATCAGGGTTCCAAAAAAAAAAAGAAAGACAGAAAGAAAATAAGGCAAAAGAAAGCAATATGACTTTGTAAAAAATAAAAAAAAATCAGTGTGAGAGACACTGATGAAGAGAGGAGGAGAATGCAGGGACTACTCATGCATAGGGCCTGGAATTTGGTGCTAAGTACCTGAGTTTCAAGTCCAGCCTTGAGCAGGGTTGTGACATTATACTCCTCTGAAGGTCCAGACAGGGCCGGCCAGTGGCATAGGTAGTATAGGCGAATGCTAAGAACGCCTTCATCTATACTAATACTATTAGGCTATTATAATAATATTATTATAATTATTATTATTGTTAATTTTGAATATATTTTTATTGAAGTTTTGCCATAGTTACAGGGCAACACATTGAACAACTGCCACACCCTCCCCCCTCCCACAACCTGTAACAATAGAAAAGAAGATGTAAAAGTGATAACAGAAATAGAAATGCAATAAACGAATAAATATATGTATAAAAACAAACTAACAATACAAAAGCTATACAAAACAATAAATTAATCAAAATGTGTGACCTTTGTGTGGGATGTCCTCTCTTGAATAAACCTCTGAGAGCTGGTCTGGGTTGTCACAGTTCAGGTTTAGTTTATCTGCAGTCAAAACAGAACAATAGAGCAAAATCATCATCGCTTGTGGACACAGTACGTGCTCTCTCTCAATGCAGATGATCAGTTTCTCTTTTATGGAATTTCTGCTTATTCAGATTTTAAAATTTTTCACGTTTACATTTATTAAAAAAATATATACAATAAACAAAAATAAAATGTTAACACACAAATATACAATAGATTTCATAAACTGGACTGCCACCCTTTTTTTTAGTTTGTTTTACATGTTTTAACAATTAAATAACCTCAACTGGCATTTTTCCAACATTGCCACACTCCATAAAATATATAACAACAACACTATAAAACATTTTGGTACACACACATACCTGCAGTCAAAACAATGGACGATAGAGCAAAATCATTATTGCTTGTGGACACAGCAGGTGCTCTCTCTGAAAAGATACTTTTAGCTAGCGATGCCCGAGGAATAATTTTTACCAACAATAAAACACATGGAAACCTACAGCTGACTTAATAAAAATATGGCAAAATCAACATTAGACCAGTAATATCAAACAAAATACAGTCAGCTTAAGTTTTAGGTGCTTTTAGAAGTTAGTTAATATTACTTTGTCCACAGACATTCATGCAGATCATCCATTTCTTTGAAGTGCTACCCATAATCCTTTGCTACTACTGCTGACTGCAGGTAACAGCAGATGACGCTGTTGTCCCAGTTAGCGGAATTAAACCATAAATTTTAACATGAACATTTTTTAACTATGTTACACATGCGCTAAAATCATCGTTCAATGGTAAAGGTAGCAGAAAAGTGCACCCTTATCGTACCATTAGCATTGCTCATATTTATTATTATTTTGCAGTGTCATATTTTATTGTTTATTCTTCTGAACAAGTTAATTTGTCATTTTTTAAATTGATAAACAATTTATATGATTGTTGTGTCACATGTACAACTTGTTACTGAACACAAATTAGCACATATCTTTATCTTAGTTTTTATTGTTAGATGGGTTGTTTATTTGTATTTTGACTGTTGAGCTGCAGCAAACATGGGGTGGGGTGGGGGGCTTGCCTAGGGCACCAAATGTGCTAGGGACGTCCCTGGATTCACATGTATTGTCCTTAATGTTTGAATACTTTTTTTTTTTTTTTTTTTTTAAATTCTGTCAAATCATATACTTTTCTCATGGATTTCTTTATAAAGCACTCAGCTACATCATACATCTGTTAGTTAGATATTATTTTAAATTTAGCAATAAAATTTTCTTCCTTGTATGTTGGTAAAAAATGTATATGGTTTCATAATGTCATATTTGTTGGTTGGGACAGGCAGATACATCAACCATCAGTACAGTAACATGCTGGTAAATAGAGCCAGCAGTAACTGCAGTGAACAGGCGTTAAGGTGGGAAATGCAACATCGCGTCCACATCTTTGAAACTAGGCTACCTAACGTTCAGCAGATTGGAGGAGCCTGACAGAAAGCCCTTTCTGGTAGAAATCCATTCATTTTAACCCAAAGCGTGATCTTCTTCCTAAAGTAACTGAGAAGAGGCTTTCTGACAGAAAGTCCCGAAGACAAACTCCTCCCAACAGCCATCATCCCTGTGTAGTCTTCATTTGATTAGTTCTCCCACAATGCAATGCGCATCTGTCATGGCTGCTCACTGATGCCGCTTGCACCACATGGGTGGAATTAAACATTTTATCTCTGACTGAGGAACACCGACTAGGCTCATTCATAAAGCGATTAATCACCGTTTTTGATCTCCGTCAGTCCGGACTGAAGACAGACGCTTCCCCGTCACTGTAACAGGGAGCAGAGGCGTTACAATGCCGCTGGACGTAGAGATCCCCGTCCTCCGAGGCTTTTTAACACCCAGCGAAGCAGCGGAATGGAAGCAGAGTATTTTCAGTACTTCAGGTGAGACCTCGGGCTGTGTTTTATTATTCCACCACGTAGCTGTTAACACTTCGGCGAGCAGATTCCGTTATGCGATGAGCGCTTTAAAAATGGCTACAATGGCAGACTGTGGTCGCTTAAAGAAAGTGACATTTCATGTTAAACGCAGCAGCGTGAGGCTTTTACCCGGTGATGGTTTAGCCTTTGCTAGTAATAACAGCGTTTTAACGTAATGCCCGCAGCTCCGCTCCAGCTAAAAGAAATTCACATGAGTTGAATCACTGCTAAGCGAGCTGTTAGCAACGATACGAGCCACTCTCGCGTGTCCGAACGTCATGCCAGACCCCATTAAATTTTCGGCAATATTAATTGGCCTCACGCGTGGGCAACCAGATCCGTATCACTAAGTAAGACAACTTGTGATTTTAACATTAGCAAGCGCCAGCTGTAGTTCGTCTAATTTTCTCAATCTCAAAATAACACTAAGGTGGGGGTTAGAGTGAAATTCAGATGGAGCTTTAGCTAACGGAGGTTAAGCCTGAGAACTAGCCGCATGTCAAATCCGTTGTTATATCGCTTTGCATAGCTTTGTGCTGACAACCGAAGTAGCTGGATTTATATTGACAGACTTTACTACCAGAGTCTGACGTGACATCTTTATTCCCAACACTTGCACAGTGTCGAGCGGCGTCCCGCTCACATCTGTCAGCAGCTGCACTGAGCCGGAGCTCACCGGCACGGCTGGCAGGAGGTCCCCACAGCGGGAGTCCACACTGCGTTATACAATGAGCTGTCAAACCACGCTCTCTGTCTCAGGTGTCTCCTGTTTGCATAGCGTGTGTCTTCTGTCAGTCAACTGACGCCGGGCTGTCAGCTTTGATTACCCGTAGTCTCACTGTGTACCTTCTCCCAAACCGAACCGTTAGCAACTCAGTGGTTTAAACTTTGGCGCAATTTTATAGGCTATTCTAATTCTATAGGCTTGGGTGGTATCTATTTTTTTCACACCATTTCAACGGGATGTATGATATATGATGGTATTTGTGATTTAGAATCATGTAAGGGTGAGCTAATGGTGATGGAAGTCAATGCAACATGCGTGATATTATCTGGCCTACAGTTGTGTGTTTCTGATATGCAGTTAACCTGCTTAGACAGGTCTTACTGGGTTTAATTACTCATGGTCCACAAAATAATGAAAAAAAAGAACTAAGTGCCCTTCTTGCTTGGGGCAGGTTATATTTTGTTGTCAGTTGGTTTAAGAGGGAGGTACAGCTGAGTGTCATCTGCATAACAGTGAAAATAAACACCATGTCAACGGACGACATCACCAAGGGGGAGCTTGTATAATGAAAACAGGATAGGACCAAGGATTGACCCTTGAGGCACACTGTACTTGACATGGGAAATGGATGACATGACATTCTTAATGGACACACAAAACTTGCTGTCTGACAAGTATGAAGCGAACCAGTTTAGGGCAGTACCAGATACACCCACCCAGTGCCTCAGTCTATCTAAAAGAATGCCATGATCAATTGTGTCAAAGGCTACACTCAAATCCAGCAGCACAAGAATTGAGCACATGCCCGCTATATATGGAGAAGGCAAACCAGAGATACTGGATGAAGGGAGATCCCCAACTGTAGGCTTATCCAATGTTAAGAAAACGGTTACTCTTCCTGTCTCCTAAGTGGGCGTGGTTAGCTGTCCCTCCAATCAGAGCCTGTTCTCCCTCAACCCCCCTCCCCACCACCGTGTTGAACAGAGGCTCTGTGGATGTCTGTGTATGCAGATCGAGAAGCAGGTGGAATGAAAATACATTCTTCCTATTATTGCAGCCTATTGCTGCACAAAGCTTGGGCATTTTTTATTTATTACTAGCGGTAAATAACTGTAAACTAACTGATTTTACCGCCTGTTTATCAAGATCACGAGATCTCGCGAGAACTTGTTTTCTGAGATGGACAGGGCTCAAATAAAGTTAACTTTCTCTTGATCTGTGCGGATGAAAAATGCAGCTTTAGTGTCAGAATGTTGGTAAGATGTGTGGCTTGTGGAAAATGAACCCAATATTTACTTTAGAATTGAATTGAAAGAATTGACCATAAATTGTGATCACGTTCATTTTCCTCATTGACGACAATACATTCAGAGCTGCCGCAAGTCTCCTACGGGGGCGTGGCGCTGACGTCACTGAATCAGGAAGTGAGCTGAGTTGGGTATCTCGCTTCATCCAGTATCTCTGGGCAAACCCATCTCTGTCACTCTTTTTTCTTCTTTTGTGAAATAGTATCAATCTATAATAAAACTGTAGGTTTGTTTTACATAAACTATTTAAACTATAAATAAACTCAACTCAACTCAACTCAACTTTATTTATAAAGCGCTTTAAAACAACCACAGCTGAAACAAAGTGCTGTACATAGGAGGTCATAAAACAACAAAACAGTGAGATAATAAAAAGCAGTTAAAACAAAAAACAATAAAAACAACAAACAAATAAAACAGAGCGAGGTCTCATGCTGGGTTAAAAGCCAGTGAGTAAAAGTGGGTTTTAAGGTGGGTTTTAAAAACAGACAGTGAGGAGGCCTGTCTGATGTGCAGAGGTAGATTATTCCACATTTTTGGAGCAGCAACGGAGAATGCATGGTCTCCTCTAAGCGTTCGCTTAGACCTCGGTACCTCAAGGAGCAGCTGATCAGCTGACCTGAGGCACCGGGCAGGGGCGTAGGGGTGAAGAAGCTCAGAGAGGTAGGGCGGGGTGAGGCCATTTAAAGATTTAAAAACAAATAAAAGGATCTTAAAATGAACTCTAAAGTGCACAGGCAGCCAGTGGAGGGAGGCCAGGATGGGTGTAATGTGCTCTCTCATTCGTACTCCAGTTAGCAGACGAGCTGCAGCATTCTGGACTAACTGGAGACGTGCAAGGGAGGACTGGCTAACTCCAAAATAAAGTGCATTACAGTAATCCAGCCGAGATGTAATGAAGGCATGGATTACTGCTTCAAAGTGCTGATGTGCAAGAAAAGGCTTCACCTTCGCAAGCTGCCTGAGGTGAAAGAAACTCGACTTTACAACTGCACTAATTTGACGGTCCAATTTAAAATCACTGTCCATCTTAAAACCCAAGTTAGTAACAGTAGACTTTGCATAAACTGCCAAAGGACCCAGATCAACAGGGGAGGAAACACCGCTGGGGCCAAACACCATCACCTCTGTTTTTTTCTCATTAAAATTTAAAAAGTTTAGGGCCATCCAGGCTTTGATATCTTCAAGACATGACAGCAGGGGTTTGAGGGAAAAGGCATGGCTTTTACTCAGGGGGACATATATCTGGCTGTCATCAGCATAGCAATGAAAAGCAACACCATGCTTTCTGAGGATAGACCCTAGGGGAAGCATATACAGGGAGAAAAGCAGGGGTCCTAAAATTGAACCCTGTGGGACCCCATATAAAAGCGGAACGGAGGAGGATTCACACGCACCAAGACCAACACATATAGTCCTGTCGGCTAAGTAGGACCTGAACCAGTCCAGGGCGCTACCACCAATGCCCACTAGCTGCTGCAGACGTTTTAACAAAATGTTGTGGTCTACAGTGTCAAAGGCAGCCGTCAAGTCGAGCAGGACAAGAACAACATAGTTGCCACTATCATTTGCCGTTAAAATGTCATTAAAAACTTTTAAAAGGGCAGTTTCCAGTAAAAGGAATACTACATTTTTTTTATTTGGTATTTTTGTGATAATAGCTGTTTTGATACGGAATCTGTTACTGGGGCCCAACTTAACTACTGTACGCCACTGGCACTACTGTGTCTAACTTAATAGTCACACATGCACACACGCTCTTTTCTTCAACCATACATTCGCTAGGCAGTACACACACAATCTGGCACCGAAATGACGCACTGAAATTTGCATTGTAATTGGGTTCAGTAGGTACCGGTTGTATAAGAACCGGTGCCATATTGGCACTATGTCATATTGTCATTTTCAGTGCCCAACCCTGTTTCTTGCTGGAGGACCTGATTGCCTCGACATATACTGACACATTAGTGGGCTGGTTGGTGATGATATGCAGAAGATGGTGGTGGACTGGCAGTTGAATAAAATCATGTGGCTAATAAACTGTTTTTCTTTACTGGAAGAAGTTTTCTCGTGATAAAGTTATTTGTGACAATACTCGTGGCATAGAAAGAGGGGTGTCAATACATTTCATAGTATTGAAAATCATACTGTTGGGATCTCTAAACACCTTAATACCGTAATACTGCCCAAGCCTAGCTGAACAGTCCAGTTTGACCGCAGACCCGTTCAAAGACAGCATCTCATAAAACTCTAATTTATTGTTCTTGAATTAGAAATGGGCCAGTCACTATCTAACAATAATTTGATGAAAGATCTGTCAGGTGTCCTTCTGTAAAACTTAATTTTAATTTTAAGTTTTTACAGAGTTTCAAGTGATATTTTGAAATAGAAATAGACCGTAGTTCTTCGTCCCTCCAACTATGTTACTGCTGCATCGAATGACTGTGCCTGATGTCAAACTTCTCTTAACAGGGACACACAATCAGGGACACAGCCTCTGATTGGTCTTCAGGTCAGGAACACAGCCAGTTATTGGTTGACAGACTTAAAGGCATCGTGAACCACGGCTAGTGGATGCCTGAAATAAGAATGAATAAATAACCACAGAAGATATTTAGCATCAGATTTACAATTTTGGATATGACAAATTTAGATCATGGTTGCATTACAAAGCTTCTGATAGGGATATGCTTGTATGTTGGAACAGCTGGACAGCTAACATTAGCTGTTGGGCAAAAAAGTAAGGCTCTTCCATTCAGCATTCCAGAGGTATGAAACGCTAGTAATGTAATGTTGTGTAGGACATTTTTGACTTCAAGAGTTAACTTCTATGTCATATCTTTCTTATCAGTCTTGGTCGATGCCTGGTGGTGAGACAGCCTTGTACTTGCAGCTCAGCTGGAAGGACTTCAGTGATATAGTGTGCAGTTTATTTTCAGAAAACCTTACATTCTGCACTTTTATTTTTCATTTGACCGATCGGATAACTGCATGAGGCATTCAACCTCCTCTATCACAAAGTTTAATTGCAACAGGAGTTGTGATCTCCACAGGTGCATTGCTCTCTGCCATCTCAGATATTGTTGAAGTTGGAAAGATACACACATTCACTAAGCTTTGATGCTAATAATAAATTAGAGAGCAGTGTTGAAAACATTCAGCTTGAGCTTTTCATTTCAGTCAGTGCTCAGAGTCATTTTCAGTGGTTAAAATGACAAACGTTGCCAGTGGTACGTCATACCAGCTGTCACTAATTCATGTTAATTTTCTCAGTACCTTGACGACAAGCCTAAATTAAACTTGGCTGATGTTGGTCTTTGTGGTCTCAGCACGTTGCTGCCGGTACTTGTCAAAGACAGTTTGTGAGGGAGGAACGTCCACTCTGTGACTCCACTGTAAAAGCACAAATGGACTGAGTGTTTCTTCAGTTCCAATCTTCTTTCTAGATCGCATCATGTCAATTCTCTCAACCAAGCTCTCATTCACATCATATCAATAATTTAAGCTTGTCAACTTAATATTTTTTGAACCGTGACCATTTGGATCAAGAAACTCATAAAAATACAGTGTGTAACATTAACTAGTCTGCAGCTGTGTTATTTCAATGCGTTACAGGCAATTTATCAACAGTTAAAAATTCTGTATGCGGCATTCAGAACATTAATACAGCAGCAAACCACTATTTGCTGAGTTAAGATCTAGTTGAGTAATGGTGTCCTGAATAAAGGATGAAGTATCACTCCCTATGTGTGGTTTGTGATCTGAGCATCTCTGCTCTTTGAGTTGGTAGTATGTTGGTGCATGTGAGTAGGACCCCCCCCCCCCTTTCCCTTCCTTCGTCTCCATTGCCTGAACCTTAATGAATTATGGACTAATTTGAGGGCTTCTGTCTTGTTTTCCATAATTGCTGCCATTTCATTGGCAGACCTGAAGAGAGGCTGAAATGTCATTAAACATGTGGCCATACCTCAGGCTTTCATTTTCCCCCTCATAAAGCTAGAGCCCTTCTTCCTCCTTGTTCTCCCCCTCCTTCTCACTTTGCGATTATGGCAGCCCCTGGGTTTCATTAGATCAGCTCTGAGATGAAAATCTCCACACCTCCATACAACATTAGTCACACTGCTGTTGCTTATTAAAGCCAAGGATACAGTTAAGGGGATCATGTGACTGACTTGCAGGTGTGCCTAAGTGGGGCAGAAATCTGGCTTCATGTCTGAATGTGAGCATGTGACCTCATCTTTGACACTGATGAGTCTGAAGTTGTGGGTGCACAGCATAGTAAAGTAAAGGTGACTTGTAGAGAGCCTATTGATTAAGAGTGATAAAGCGTCCTGACAGTTGTATGTCAGGTATGTAGGCCTAACACCTGAGCTCCTCAGAGCAAAACCGATTGGTGGTACCTTTGCTCAAATTGCCTTCCAATGCCAACAGAAACAGACAACCCAAACAAGGTGACTGGCAACGTGTACAAAGGTGTGAAAGTAGGCAGAGTTTTAACCTTTCTCTCAAACTCCTGTCTTTCATTCTTTATACAACTACTCCCATCATTTCCTGTGCGTACAGCTGTGTGCAATACCACAAATGCCTTTAATGAGTCTGAAAGTTTGCTTCTCTCATTTGTGCAATTCATGGCATTGACACTACAAAGGCACGTGCTCTTCGCTAAAAAACTGCCGAATGACGTGAATCCAGCAATTTTGAGCTGGCTCTGGGGCTGTTGCTGAAACTACAAATTGTACTAATGCATTTTTGTATTGCTTGCCAACCACGCCGCCACCATGGACACAAAGAGTATTGAAAAACTCCTTTGATTTATATGTGTTTTCACCTATTCCCAATTCACCATCCCACAAGGGGTGAAAGTGCCAGAGTGAAACTGCAGGCTACCTTTCTAAACCACGCTGACTTCACCTGCCCAGGAAACCCTGTAGCAGTGGCAGAGACCATAAATTGTTTGATCACCCATCTCTCACTCATTGCTTGCCTTCACTCCACAGCCTTGTGCATCCGGTGTTTGATGTGTGCATCTTCACAGTTAACGTGAGTCTCAATTTATCAGTTTGGTTACTCTTGATACTATTGCAGGTAGTTTGCTTCTTGTCTGCCTTGTGAATTGTTTGCTCCTGACCATTGATTTACCTGTGATTGACTTTGGCTATTATGGCCTCTTTAGTTGTTTGTATATGGTGTACATGTGCGTTGTGGCAACTTCCAAGTTGAATTGATTGAATAGTGAATATGGAATATCAGCATTAATAGGATTTATTTCATTAGTTTGTTTGATTGTTAGAGATGGATCATTCATGAATGGATCACTCATTGTATCTCTCTATTGTATGTTTATGTCTCTTTTTGATGCAGCACACAGATACCCAGACACAAGAAATAAATAACAAGGAAAAGAAACATTTAATTCAAGTTAAAAAAAAAAAGAAGCTGTGTTGCATCGTAACCTGCCTCCTCCTTGACCTCACTCCATACTATTGATGTCTTCTGACCGAGACTCTGCCTGCTCACCACGCACTCACTCTACCCCAAACCACATCGCCCCCTACAGTTCCTATAAGTATATAAGTCAATCAAGAGAGGGAGCTGCCCCTCTTCTCTCTCAAACTCAGACCAAAGTCCCATTAAATGGTAAAACTATGCAGGTCTTATCAAATATACCAAGGTAGTTTTACGGCATTGTTTATTTCTTGCCTAAACGTCTTCAGAAACATATTTTACTGCCCTGATAAGCTGTAAAAGTGAAATTTTGTAAACAGGAAGTGGGTGACATGCTGTATTCTGTGTAGTGAAAATGGAGGCATACAAAACTGAGATCCATCCTTAAATGTAGGCAGCGCTGATCAATGATCAGCTAATTATGTTACCACATTGCTATTTTATCACCTCAGATGTTTTCAGAAACATATTTTTGTTTATTGCTTGTAATTTGAGATCATTTGTTACCAACCAGCTGCCATTGTGTCAGTAGTAGACTGAATAATTATCCTTCTATTTTCTAAAGAGAAGCATGATTTAAATCTGTACAGTGCACCCAGTCTAATTTTCACTGTCTTTGTGAGCTCATCCATGTGTGTTTTAAATGAAAGCTTGTCATCTCGCCAAATGCCAAAGGTATTAGTAATCTGTAACATGTTCAATGTAGGTGTCATTCAGGGAATGGATGGAATAGGTGACAAGATCACACTTCCTTGACCTTGTGAATAACATGAATTTAGTTTTGGGTTCATTTAAAATCAGTCTAAGATTTTTTTTTAAGGATTTCAGCACGCAGTCAAATGCACACTGAAGGTTTGATACAGCTTCCTCTATCGATAGTGTGCAAGCAGAAAGAATCATGTCATTGCATAAAAATGTGCTTTACAGTTTTCTACAGAAGCACAGATATCATTTGTATACAAAGTGAACAACAGTGGACCTAATATTGAACCTTGTGGTGCACCATCTTTTATTCTTAGAAAAATTTGAATGCACTCCTGCAGCATTTATACACTGGGTTCTATCAGAGAGGTAATCCTGAAACCATTTAAAGGATGCTTCATCAAAACCTGGCAAGGCCAATTTATCCAGAAGTAGTCTGTGATTAACAGCATTAAAACCTTTGACAAGTCTAGAAGTAAGGCTACACAGTGTCTCCTACAATCTACAGCTGAAACCATCAATAACCATCACCAGCTTTACTGTTCTGGTTCTGTTGTCAATATTTTCTCTCCACCTCTGAAACACTTTGCCAATATTGCCGTGTTTTATTTTGTTTGTTGTCAGAATCTTTATTACTTTCTTTAGACTTTTAGCTTGTCATCCTTTTGGGTTGGTGCAAAAAGCATTTTCTCCATTGGCTATAATTGGAAAAGAGACGTCTGTAAAACTATTGATGGGACACATCGAATTGCAAACAAGGTCAATGACTATTTCCATTATGATTTTTTTTCATCCATGGAGGTTTTATATTTGTAAAACAAAAACAGAACCAAACTTTACCCTAGCTTTAACAATGTCAAATCATAGTCAGTTGTAGAATAACCAAAGAATTCACTCGAGGAGCTTTATTTTGCTTTTGCCTGTTCAATTTCAGAAAACAGCAGCTGATCTAGTTTGTTACGTGAAGTCCAGCACTAGCCCTCATCCT
Source organism: Epinephelus lanceolatus (assembly GCF_041903045.1). Taxonomy (NCBI): domain Eukaryota; kingdom Metazoa; phylum Chordata; class Actinopteri; order Perciformes; family Serranidae; genus Epinephelus; species Epinephelus lanceolatus. The sequence continues at coordinate 37,359,392 of NC_135750.1, forward strand.
CCCAGCCAGCAGGAAATTGCTTGAATTCCCTCAGTAGCAAAAGAGATTGCGTAGTTTTAGCATTTGAGGCATGCAGAGTTGTCGGGAGATTGGCTGAATACTGTTCTCTTGGATGTAGAGATTTTTTTGAAGAGGGAAGACAATCATGGAAGAGGGTTGAAGCTGACATTGCTTCTTTTGTCAGTACTCACCGTATTTTGTGTGAGGACTGGCATGGAGACAACTTGGAGTGTTTTCTCTCGTTAGCCTGGCTTCATCATGCAGCTCAGAGCAGCAGCTCCTTCCCTTTTCTCTCTCTGTTCTCTCCACTGGGGGAACACAAAGCAATCAATGCTAATGAGCCAAGCCAGTCTCCCTCCACAAATAAAAAGCTAATGAAAGGCTGAGAGATGTTGAACCATGCACACCACAGTTATTTCTGGTTGGGAAGCAGCGGCCCAGCAGCCGCCCTCTGTCCTTTCATAAATCAACATTTTTCCCCATCTCACCATCAGCCTCCTTGGCTGGCCCTCCTCAACATACACCAAGTGTGCGACAGTGTGGGATACTCAGCTAGCCAAATGTTCACATGCTGTACGCCTTATCTTCAGGGAAGGCTTCAATATGCTCATTGATTTAATGAGAATATGGAGTTAGATTAAAAATTGCTGCAAAACAATATCAGACAAGGATTGTTAAATTGGCTAGAGCTTGGGGGCGGAGCACAGAGCTCGGTTTTCTTCAACCGTGCCTGCCAGTGTCTGTCAGGAGGCTGCATGGGAAATTAGACAAATTATATAAACACAGCAGTTTTCTCAGTGCTCTCAATTAAAATCAAACACCACTGTTGTCCACTTGGACTTCATAATTGTTTTGACACACACCCTTGTCCCCCTTCAAATCAGTACAAAGCTTTATTGTATAATAAACAATGTAATTTGATATGAAGTCCCGGAGGACGCAATCAAACAAGACTAAAGGTGTAATTACATATTGGATGTTTTCTTTGGCTTTAATTAAGTTGTAGTTTTGATTTCACATTGCACTATTGCAAACAAATCCAGCTTTATACACAAACTGAATGTGATTGTAGTTCCTTCATTTTAGGAACTGACAGGATTGCATTTCACTGAAACTGTATCTTATATGACTTGATTTGACTGATTGATTGATTTATTAATTGATTGATGTGGCAAGATTCAGGAAAGTTTGGCTTGCCTTTCCTTGATTTTAAATGAATGAATATAAAAATGAATATACTGAATCCTTTTCACCTCAATGTTAAAGGGAAATTTCGGTTTATTTCAACCTGTCTCCTATCGTCCTAAATTTGTTTCAAGTGACTAGTGACATAAAAATAATAGTTAGCATGTTAGCTGTTAGCCTAGATACAGTCGGGGCGCATAGTAGTGTCAGACCTGTTAAAACGTAAGTGAACGGGCAACCTTCAAGCGCAAAGTTAGTCCACTAAACAAGCTTTTTTTTCCACAGAGACCGCCTCATATCGTTAGGATAAATGTCAGAGAACATATAGAAAACGACATGTAAACGTGTTGTCTTACCTTACCGGTGTGGTGCCATGTTTGTTTACCATCTAGCTCTGCTTTCCAAAGCGCGGCCGAAATATCGCGAGAACAAGCAGCGACAGCTGGAAGGCAGAACCGGACAGTAGCCTGAAAAGTTGATTCATTTATTTTATGAAAGATTTATAGAATAATGGCTGACTTTTTGCCAGACTTCGACTTTGTGGAGGAGGAATTTGATTTTGCAGAGTTTGATGGCCGCCTTTATTTATTTGAGCCAGAATACACTGACGAAGAGCTACGTGAAATTGAAGAACGGAGGAGGAGAGAGAGAGAGAGGCACAACAGATAGAGGACGAGAGAGGAGGAATGGCTGCTGCAAGGCTGCGTAGCTCTGGAGATTGGTGGTGTACCTGTGAATGCTGTGCCCCAGTGCCCACAGAAAAGGAATGCCTCTGTGGCAAGGAATGGGACCGGTTGCAGCCTTATTTTCAAGGTCTGGATGTGACCGAGGACGAGACACCTCCACCTGGAGTAGTATCCAGCTGGGCTTTACCTAGAGCTCGCGAGATATATTTCGGCTGTGCTTTGGAAAGCAGAGCTAGATGGTAAACAAACATGGCACCACACCGGTAAGGTAAGACAACGCGTTTACATGTCGTTTTCTATATGTTCTCTGACATTTATCCTAACGATATGAGGCGGTCTTTGTGGAAAAAAACCTTGTTTAGTGGACTAACTGCACTTGAAGGTTGCCCGTTCACTTACGTTTTAACAGGTCTGACGCTACTATGCGCCCTGGCTGTATCTAGGCTAACGGCTAACATGCTAACTATTATTTTTATGTCACTAGTCACTTGAAACAAATTTAGGACGATAGGAGACAGGTTGAAATAAACCGAAATTTCCCTTTAACTATGCTAACTGATGAAATTATCATCATTGGCTGTAGAAATCCAAGATAGCATCAAATAACATTGAAGAACTGCACAGACCATCAGCAGTTGTCAATATATTCTGATACTGTACATATATCACCAAGGACAATCTTAGTTTTCATATTTTTTCTGTGTAAAATTGCTGCAGTGAACATGACTGCTGACATCATGGTATCTGCAACACACTCTGCCTTCTCCAGTTACCTCACCACCACATATCTTCACCTCCTGCACATATGGATTGTGTAAATGCAACCTGGTCTCTGTAATCTTCGTATAAACAACATAACTTTTCACTTTGAAATTAACATGCAATGTTTAACAAAGCCCACAACAAAACTTCAGTAAATAAATAAATTAATTGTGATTACATATCAGACTTGCATTTTCAAGTAATATCAGAGAGTAGGGGGGTACCACTAGTTGTTGCAATCATTTTGGCGAGGTGTGAAGCAGTCTGATTGTTCTAAACTAGGGATGCACAATATTGGATTATTATTGCAAATATCGGATATGGTGATATATAACAACTATGTGGCCGATAACCGATAGTGATTTATCCAGTTTTTTTCCCCACCTAATTTTAGTGATCATCAAGTCTCTTCTTTAGTGGAACTAATATCATATTATGCGTGCATACTTTTATCGTGATGGCCCACCAGCAGATGGAGACATGAAATAGAACATTTTTCTATATATATGTTATTCATTCACTGTGCAAAATAAGAAAAAGCCTGTTGGCCGATTTGGACAGTTCATTTAAAGCCAGTATTGGCCGATACCGATGACATGCTGCTATTGTTGTGCATCCCTACTGCAAACAAAAATGCTGTGGTGACATTCTGTTTTTGCCATGATTCACTGTAAAGACTCGCTGATGAAAAGGCTCATTTCTGTGCATCAACATTCATGAGGTGCTTTGCATTGACCATTTATGGTTGAATGTGGGCATGTAGAGGGCGGGATATGAGGCTGATCCACATGAGCTCATTTCCAGGTAGAGTTTGAATTGACTAATCTAACTATTCATTTTTCGATTAGTTTAACAATTATTTTTTCGATTATCGATTATTTTTCCATTATTTGATTAATGAGGCAATTTAAACAATATCAATACCAAATTCACCCCAGCCCTAAATGTAATGCTCTGCAGGGAAATCTTGGGTTCTGGCCTTCATATGGATGTCCCCTGACACGCTCCACCCACCCAAACACTGTTGTAGACTTAGAACAACCCCCTCATGGCAACGGCACTCCCAGAATGCAGTGAACCCCAGCAGGACTAAGGGCCATTCCACACTGCAAAAAATTAGGAATGGCCCGAAGATCCCGACAGAGCTCAAAGCGTCAGCCTAGCTGCCAAATTTTCCAGATCCCAATTTGATCATCATCTGTGGGACGCACCGCACCCCACTTTACAACCCCACAGGACTCAAAGAATTCCGTGCCAATGTCCTGGTGCCAGACAACACAGAACAACCCTTGAAGTCCTGTGTCCATACCTCAACAGGCCAGAGCCAAGTCTGATCCAAGAAGGCCTGACCCTGGATCAGACTTGGCTCTTGGGTACTGTTATGTCTCGAAGCTGCTCGATCGAATTGGGATCTGGGGAATTTGGAGCCCAAGTCAACCCCGAGCTCTTTGTCACATTCCTTGGGCCATTCCTAAACAGTTTTTGCAGTGTGGCATAGTGCATTGTTCTGCTGGGGGGCAACTGCCATTGGGGAGTGCCATTGCCATTGAAGGGGTGCTCTGTCATCAGCAGTGTTTGGGTGGGTGGTGCGTGTCAAGTGGCATTCACATGAATGCCAGGACCCAAGGTTTCCCAGCAAAACATTGCACGGTAACAAGATGATCAGTGATATTCACTTCACCTGTCAGTGGTTTTAATATTTTGGCTCATCGGTGTATGTTGCCATTGTGTGTAATCACATTATTTACATGTGGTCTCCATGAATATAACCAAATGAATAAGGGCATGCTTCATGTGACCTCACACTAATAAAGATTTTTTCTTCCAGAGGCGGGCTCTCTGCTGGAGTCCTTGATGGAGGGGGACTTCGAGGCGGTCCTGCTGAGCCCCCAGGTGTTAGATCTGCTCACTGGAGATGGCAGCTGCAGCGAGGGGGAGGACATCGAGGCCCACCTGGAGAAACGAGTCCTGCTTTACCTTACTTCTGGCACCAAGGACGACCAGAACAACAGGTAATACAGCAGGAAAGGACACCAGCCATCAAATCAACTGGACGATTTCCCAAATACAGTATGTTTTAACTGTGGTAGCTGGTAGGGGTGGGAATCACCACAGGCTCCACGATACGATATTATCAGGATACTTGGGTCACGATACAATATTATTGTGATTTTAAAGGTGCTGCAATATGCTGAGTATTGCTATACAACATATTATATTTTGCAGTTTACTACCTTTTTCAATCGTAAATTATGTCCTCGAAGGAAAATTTTGTCAACATGCATATTATCTAATAAGAGAAAGTTTTCAGTCTGTTCATCTCACTTAAGTCATTTTATTTGCAGCAAAATGTATGTAGTGGAGTGAAAAAGCAATTGATTATACTTACTAGTAAGCTAGCTAAAATTTAATTTGTATTTGTAATATTAATAATTTATAAAAAAAAAACAACAACAAAACAAATGATACTTGACACTGTGTGACAATATGATATTGCCACACAAAAATATCACAACACTATGCTGTTTAGATTTTTTTCCCCACCCCTAGTAGCTGGTAGACAGTACATTTGTAAATGTGTACTCCTGTAACCGTCAAAGGTTTAAGCTATATACATGCATGTAAGTATCCAACAATCCAGGTGCACATCTGTATCTATTTGACGTGGGCTATGGAGCCTCCTTACACTTTTATTTTCGTGTGTGTGTGTGTGCGCCTTTGTGTCATTCTGGGTCCCCTCTTTAAAGGGGACCCAGAGATTTTTGCAGCTCCTTAAATGCAGCACAGCCGGCATTCTTGATGAGTTCTTTCTTCTTTCAGTAGCAGTATGTGGAGTTTCAGTTGCAGGGTGGTTAACTCATCAGTCGATCCAGTCAGCTGTATAGATGAGAGGAGCAGCTGCTGCAGAAGTGAGGGAAAGCACATTTTCAGACCCAGCGCAACAAACTGTTAAGTTTCACTGTCACAGCACCTGGCGATCTGCTGCTGGGCCTGGTTCCCATTCAAAAAAGTTTGGACACCCCTGACATACAAAGTCAACCTAAAGACTTGAATAACCATGAGGTCCGCCGGCCAATGTGTATGTGTGTAATTTGCTAGCTTGCTAATAAATACCACAAAATATGATGTTATTAGTACATTTTCCAGTTTCTTTAATTCCATGCCTGTCTCCCAGCTCACTGCCAGTGAGGGGGCGTTTGTATTTTTCATGGCCAATATCATACAGTATCAGCTGGTTAAACATGGCAACAATTGGTGTCTCCTCCACACACACTTCTTTGCTGTTGGTTGAGGCTGTGACTTCACCTGTTGAACTTGACGCGATGAGAAGATGAAAATTTGCTTTGCCACCAGAAGCAAATGTTTTATTCACACCTCATTTTCACTGAATGGAAGTAAACTGGAGGCAAATAATCGCCAATGTTAATTTCACTCATGTCTGACAATATGCTGATAGTATGAACAACAATAAAGAGTGTTGTCATCTTGTTTAAGAGCATGGAGCTTCAGTGTTCACCTTGTTTACATCACTTGATTGCAGCTATCAGTTGTACTTTATTATGAACCAAGGAAGCACTGATTTTTGAGCTAGCTGTTAAGGGTGAATATTTGGTAGTTGCGAAATACTCTAAAAAACACTCCAGCAGCCATATTCACATTGGTAACACAAGTTAGGTTAGGATTAGGTGTGACCACACCATTACGCCTCGTTTCCACTTAAGTATGTACGCGGAGACAAATCAACCAGAAGTCCATTTATTCTTTTGGGAATCTCCGTGATATCCGATGTGCCTGCGAAACTCCTTCCCTCCGTAATATTTCGGTCCAGACTTTGTCTTGAGTTAGTTAAAAAAAACGAAAAACTTTTGTGGTGGATTTCAGAGAGACAGTATGATAGTGTACTAGCTTAGCTATCAGGCTGTTTCCTTCACTTCAGTTGGTAGACCTGATCTATCCATCCATAAAGAAATGCACTTCCTTTCCTTGGACACTAAGGGCATCATCGGTGTATTTACAGATCTACGGACGCTAGTCTCAAGTGGAAACGAGGTGTAAGGGTAGGCCCTTGAATACATGTGCACTCTCCATTAAAACACAGTGGCTTTCCCAATTAGCTTTTAATTATGACAATTGGAAGCCTCAAAAAGTAATTCCATCAATTTCTGTAATCTTCCATACAGTTCAAAGAGACAGTCAACATGGTGTATTCAAAAAACTCTTTTGTCGCTATAGGTAATTTTATCCATCCATTGTGTCCATTATTTTTACAGTTGATGGTAGATACCCTGTTGACTTAAGACATGAAATGTATGGTAACATGAAATGTGGAGTTGTGAATAATTGGGTTTTAATGTCTTTAGCCTGGGTAGTGTCTCTCCACATTGACCTGATGAGGTGGGTTGGGCAGTAAAAGTAGTGGAGTGTAGCACAAAACTGATCTCAGGGGTGCTTGTTTGTTCTCTTTTCACCGCCTTTGTTGTAAATGATTAAATTTTAATAAGGACAGCTTAACATCTTCCTTGTCGCACTCAGGGGAGAAGTGTCAATGAGTAAATGTTGAATGCAGCACATATTGCTCCTCCTCTGACTGGATCCCTTTCCTCTCTTCTATCACCTTCCATCACTTTCTCAGTCTAATTGAAAGGCAGCAAAGCATGTCACTGCTCACTACCTGTTTTAAAAACCCTCTAATTGCCTGGAGAGTCAGATGACAGCTAGAAAAAGACGTCACTGTGCTTTTCTATAAACACGTGTGAGCATCTGTTAATACCTTTAGGATGTTTGTTTTTTTTCATTCTTGAAGCATCTTTAGATATCATCACGTCTCTACAGTGTTTCTTTCCACTGAGTCCAGTGTGTGTTTTGTCTGTCCTGCTGCAGGGAGCTGGCAGTGATGGCCCTGGCTGTGTCTTGCCTCCACATGTTTGCCCAGAGTAACTGGACTGGTCCTCCTGTCTCCATCCATGTCTCTGACCTGCTGCCTCAGGCCCTGCTCTCCTCTCAGGTCTGATACCATCTCATCACACTCTCTTTTGTGTCATGTATCATCCTGTGATCCTGTGGGCATTTTATATCACCAAGTTTACTCAAAAGTTAAACAGTTTTGATCAGTTTGTGCCAAAGCCACATTTACAAATACATTAAAATCCAATCATTAGCTGAAATCATGATAATTAAGTTAAGTGTTTAAACCATTTTTTGTCAATTTTGGAACATTACTCCTAGGGTTAGTACTGGGACCAGAGTTAGATACTTTCACTGTAGTAATGCTCTTGAACATGCATAAGGTATTTTAAAAAGGAAACTGGAGTGGCCCATCCTTAATGCAGTACAAAGCATTTTGAAGGGTGCTAATGTCGGTGAAACTGAGCTCACATTTTTGTGATTAATATTGACAATCTCATCCAAAAAATCTCTGTTATACTACAGGCTTTCCTAGCTCATATCGACCAGTCTGTATTTATAATTTTAAGTGTTTGTGGAGCCTGTTTGAATTGAACTGACCTTTCTTTATTAAACAATTTAGATCATTATGGCCCCATCAGGCCAACATTTAAAAGCAGATCTGCTTGTAAAGTGATGATATCCTCATCACTTCGCCTGTCTTCAGTGAACCCCTCCAACATACACTACCTCAGCCTGCTCCACATTGACTACGATATTATTGCATCAATCAAATGTATTAACCCTAGTTGTTAATGTGAATTTTTTGGCTACCTAAATTGTGCTTGGTTATGCTTTCATTCAGGTGTTACAAGAAAGTTAACCCAGTGTACATGAAGTATTGCAATCCTCCTGTAGGAATACTTCACCCCCAAATGATTATTTGTATATCAATTACTCACCCTGTGTTTTACGCGGAAATCAGGGAATACTTTGTTTTTCTCACGTGCCTCCACAGTGACTAAAGAATCCAAAAAAGGTGAACATTTATGATGACTGAGGATCTTATTTTAGATTTTTGTCTAACACTCCCATGCAGAAATTTCTAATTCAGTATGTTTTTATGACCACATTTGCTATGTTACACACATTTTTTTAACCTGTATATGTTACAATGAGCTAGTGTCCTTGTGGAGATCATTTAACCTTGGTCTTATCAGCATGATCAGCTTTCATTTATTTTGGGAAAAAATCCAGATGAATTAGGTTTTTAGGGACATTAAATTTTTTTCTTGTTCCCAGATTGATTAAACCTACATGACAATGGCTGTGCCATGTTTGTCCTCCCTTTTACCTGAGCTATCATGCATATATGGAGGACCTGCTCTATAACACAGGCTCCTTGGTGTGACAGCACAGATAAATCATTGATGCCAAAGGAATTACTTGGATAAAAGAAATGGCTGTCTCTTCTAGTGTAATGGCAGTGTGAAACGCACTACTCTGTCAGTAGTATGCTGTCAGCACCGCAGTGTCTAGAGGAGGCAATCTCCTCAACCCGGTGTAATTAGGACCCCAGAGATGCTTCATTACTGGAGACTATTCCTGCACTGTGCCCGTCCACAGCTCTTCTGGTTCTGCTCTGGCTCGGCAATGCTTCAAAATTAAAAAATATTATATGCAACCAATCAGTAAATGTAGGAAATGTGTTTACATCCTCGTTCCAAATTATAATCAAATTTGCTTTTTAACCATTTGGCGTAGACAACTGGCTGTGTCATGAATGTAATTGTTCACACACTTGCCTATGTACTACGCACTATGCAGAGGGAACACCACAGAACTAAATGTATAGAACTTCCAGATTTGCATGATATAACAAATAAACATGGCAACACTCTATACTATACTGTCAATTCTGAGATCACAGCAGAAAGAGTGAAAGCCACACCATCATAGACAATATCCAAAAGGCCCATAAATCAAGCATGCTGTGACAATGGGGAGTATGTCATCACGCCGCAGCCGCCACCACCAATTCACCATTGGCAGCGATTCAACATTTGGCTTATTCAACATGTTCAACAAAAGCTCTGCAGATCCCCTCAACTCTACAGACAGTTTTAGTGCCTTTCAGCTTGTTGTTTTGGGTTTATGGCCTGCAGCTTTGTTTCGTTCTTTGCTCCCATCGACCTTGTCTTTTCAGCATGCAGCTGTTTTCAGAGAAAAAAGCTCTAAAACTCATTCGACCACCTTGTATCAAGCAGCTGGTGAACATAGTGGAGCATTTACTGTAGGAGTTAAAGAGACAGACCTTTCCCTCGGAAGTTGGTGGAGCCCAAAACAGAGCTAATGGGAGAGTGAGCATTGAACTTATGTTTGTTAGGTGGACAGAAAACAAAATCGCAGCTCAAAGATTAATTTCAGTATTTTTGGACTGTCTGTGTAGATATTTGATTAAGTTGGTTTGACGGTGTTTCTGCTTAATAGTGCATTAAATTTAAATTAAATTTTTGTCGACTGTGTAGCCTTCTCTTTTTGTGAGTCTGTAGTGTTTATAGTAACCAATCACAGACTATCTAGATAGATATAGATACATTATAAAGATAAACAGATAAATCATAGACATGTAGTTGTTAATGTGGTATTATGGGTATTCCTATCAAAGACACGCAAAAAATTCTGAACAGACGCAAGACAACCCTTTTCTCTTTTGATATGAAAAGGACAAGAAACCATGATCAATCACAGTGTCTGTCTATGAGTTATGATAAGATTAAGCACAAGGTCACCATCAGCGTAGGATCCGCTGTCATGGCAGGTGTTTTTCACAGAGGACATCTTGACATATCACAATAGAAAAGCACAGGTCTAAGTAATAAATGGCTGAATCCCATATAGCTGCTTCAGTTTCAGGGTCCTGGTATTGTGCATGCTGGCATATTATCATGGCTTACTGAGACACTTGGCTCAACAGAATAGAGGCAGCGTTGAAATTACTAAAAAAACACCTGTATTTTTCCTACTACAACTAGTTAAAATCTGTGTTGTGAAAACCGGCTATTGTGCTGGGTTGTTGTGGTGCAGAGGAAACTAGGCATGGAGCCAAAGTTTTTGATTTTCCGGCCAATCTGCCCTCCAACCCTCTTTGGCTGTTAGATTTTGCTAATGACAGAAAGGAAGGATGAGATCATAAATGAAAGCAGCTGAAATTAGTCTTACTCAGTACGTGCCTGGCCTCACTGTTAGTGTAAGAATACCTCTGTATGCAGGTATGCTTGGTACGGTCACCTGAGATAAGAACCTGGATCAGACAATGAACACACTGGGGTTATATATCCCATCTGGAATATGAACACTTCGGGATCTTCTACTAAGAGCTGGAGGATGTGGATGGTGAACAGAGCCTGCTCTGGGCTACTGGGAATTATTTCTAGCCATCTGCTTAATGACTCAGATCTGGATAAACAGCTGACAATGGATGAATGGATGGATAGCTGTATTGTAGGAGTTACTGCAATAAAAAGATTTGTTTCCTTGCTTCTGGGCTTAACTGTTTAAGTATGCAAAGGTGTGTATTAATCAGCAACACTTTCTAATACAGAAACTCTCCACTGAAGTGTGATTTAATGGTGTGTGCCTGAAACCACTAGGCCACAGGGATGTTAGTGACAACATTTTGAATGAAGATACTTGTTGAGATGGTAAAAACTGGAATGATCCTTACCTTACGGAGGCTTCTGGTCATCATCCTAACACAAAACTAGAGCTTGAATGATAAATCAACAAGGCACATATATTGGCCAATGTTACCTTAAAGGATAACTTTGGTATTTTTCAACCTGGGCCCTATTTCCCCATGTGTATGTGTGCCTATGATTCATAGGTACAACTCATTTTAAAATTGGTTTAGTATTGAGGGAGGCGGATGCAGCCGGCAGCCGCGAGGTAGATATGGGGGCAAATGCGTCCCGTATAAGTTTGCGCATTAAAAGTGCTTTTTTTCCCCCACTTACCGGTTCAGATTGCCAGTGCTATCTCTGTAAATAGCATACTAAGCGTTTCCCTGACCCTTCACCAATAAAGTTATCTGGAAGCCTGTGCAAGCCTCTGTCTCACTCAGACTCGGTCTGGGTCTGGGTCTGGGTCTGCAGCTGCCTGTAACAGAGAGCAGAGTGAGAGCCAAGAGCCCTGACTAGGGCTGGGTTAAAATAACCGATTCACCCTATTCAAATCGATCTTCATTTAAATGACCTGACATCGATTCATAAAATGTGAGATCGATCTTTTAATATACACTTTTTTCCACAGATGCGTGAAGCTTTAACCATGTTAATCTAGAAGGTAGTAAACGGGTGCCACGGCTAAATGATTAATGCCTGTTGTCTTGAGAAGCTCCGACATTACTTGCTCTATTATCTGTTACTATTGGCTTACTTTTGTATGTTTTAGTGTAATTAATTAGCATGCCGCGTCACTTTTACGTACACACACACACACACACACACACACACAGACACACACACACACACAATTCCAGTGGGTTAGATCACCACATGATTCCCGAGCACGGCACCACTGCTGCTCACTGCTCCCTCAGGGGATGGGTCAAATGCGGAGAACAAATTTCAGACACACAGATGGAGTTGAGATGCCGCTGTGGAGACAGAGGTGAATGTAACTTGAGCAGACAAGTACTTTATCAATACACCTGATCAGCAACACGTAAACATATAGAAAAGTGATATTTCAGTCTGGGTTCGGTGCAATGTGGATTGGGCAGCAGACCAAGGCGGGGGCCTTGGCAGTCCGATCCTCGGTTACAGAAGTTGGCTCTTGGGACATGGAATGTCACCTCTCTGGTGGGGAAGGAGCCGGAGCTTGTGGAAGAGGTTGAGCGCTACCGGCTAGATATAGTCGGCCTTACCTCGACACATAGTTCCAGCTCTGGAACCCTAGTCCTTGAGAGGGGTTGGACTCTCTCCTTCGCTGGAGTTGCTCCGGGTGAGAGGCGGAGGGCCGGGGTGGGCTTTCTGATAGCCCCCAGACTCTCTGCCTGTACGTTGGGGTTTACCCCGGTAGACGAAAGGGTTGCTTCCCTGCGCCTTCGGGTCGGGGAACGGGTCCTGACTGTTGTCTGTGCTTATGCACCGAACAACAGTTCAGAGTACCCACCCTTTTTGGAGTCCCTGGGACGGGTGCTGGACAGTGCCCCGACCGGGGACTCCATTGTTCTGCTGGGGGACTTCAACGCTCACGTGGGCAATGACAGCGGGACCTGGAGGGGTGTGATTGGGAGGAACGGCCTGCCCCATCTGAACCCGAGTGGTGTTCAGTTATTGGACTTCTGTGCGGGTCGCAGTTTGGCCATAACTAACACCATGTTCAAACATAAGGATGTCCATCGGTGCGCGTGGCACCAGGACAGCCTAGGTCGCAGGTCAATGATTGACTTTGTAGTCGTATCATTTGACCTGCGGCCATATGTTCTGGACACTCGGGTGAAGAGAGGAGCAGAGCTGTCAACTGATCACCACCTGGTGGTGAGTTGGATCAGATGGTAGGGGAAGACGCCGCGCAGACCTGGCAGGCCCAAACGAACAGTGAGGGTCTGCTGGGAACGCCTGGCGGAAGAACCTGTCCAGATGATCTTCAACTCCCACCTCCGGGAGAGCTTCGACCGCGTCCCGAGGGCAGAGGGGGACATTGAGTCCGAATGGGCCTTGTTCCGCTCTGCCATTGTCGAGGCGGTGGTTGCGAGCTGTGGCCGCAAGGCCACTGGGGCCAGTTGCGGCGGTAATCCCCGAACCCGCTGGTGGACACCAGAGGTGAGGGGAGCCGTCAGGCTGAAGAAGGAGGCCTACAGGGCATGGTTGGTCTGTGGGTCTCCGGAAGCAGCTGACGGGTACCGGCGGGCCAAGCGGAGCGCAGCGGCGGCAGTCGTGGAGGCAAAAACTCGGGCGTGGGAGGAGTTCGGTGAGGCCATGGAGGAAGACTATCGATCGGCTCCAAAGAGGTTCTGGCAAACCGTCCGGCGCCTCGGGGGGAAGGCGGCAACTTGCTCACACTGTTTACAGTGGGGGCGGGGAGCTGCTGACGTCAACTGGGGACATTGTCGGGCGGTGGAAGGAATACTTTGAGGAGCTCCTCAATCCCACCAACACGTATTCCAGTGAGGAAACAGAGACGGGGGTCTCGGGGGCGGGTCGTCCAATTTCTGGGGCAGAAGTTGCTGAGGTAGTGAAACAACTCCGAGGCGGCGGAGCCCCGGGGGTGGATGAGATTCGTCCTGGATATCTCAAGGCTCTGGATGTTGTAGGGCTGTCCTGGCTGACACGCCTCTGCAACATTGCGTGGACATCGGGGGCAGTGCCTCTGGAGTGGCAGACCGGGGTGGTGGTCCCCATTTTCAAGAAAGGGGACCAGAGGGTGTGTTCCAACTACAGGGGGATCACACTCCTCAGCCTACCCCGTAAGGTCTACTCCAGGGTGCTGGAGAAGAGGGTCCGGTCGATAGTTGAACCTCAGATTGAGGAGGAGCAATGTGGTTTTCGTCCCGGACGCGGAACCTTGGACCAGCTCTTTACCCTCGCCAGGGTGCTGGAGGGAGTATGGGAGTTTGCCCAACCAGTCCACATGTGTTTTGTGGATTTGGAGAAGGCTTACGACTGTGTCCCCAGGGGCATCCTGTGGGGGGTGCTCCGGGAGTATGGGGTTGGTGGCCCCTTGCTAAGGGCCATCCAGTCCCTGTACCGAAGGAGCATGAGTCTGGTTCGCGTGGCTGGCAGTAAGTCGGACCTGTTCCCGGTGAGGGTTGGACTTCGCCAAGGCTGCCCTTTGTCACCGGTTCTGTTCATAACTTTTATGGACAGAATTTCTAGGCACAGCCGAGTGGTGGAGGGTGTCAGGTTCGGTGATGGGAGGATCTCGTCCCTGCTTTTTGTGGATGACGTGGTCCTCCTAGCTCCATCGAACAGTGACCTCCAGCTCTCGCTGGGGCGGTTCGCAGCCGAATGTGAAGCGGCTGGGATGAGAATCAGCACTTCCAAGTCTGAGGCCATGGTCCTCAGCCGGAAAAGGGTGGATTGTCCACTCCAGGTCAGGGGGGAGGTCCTTCCTCAGGTGGAGGAGTTTAAGTATCTCGGGATCTTGTTCACGAGTGAGGGTAGGATGGAGTGGGAGGTTGACAGGCGGATTGGGGTGGCGTCAGCAGTGATGCAGGTGCTTAACCGGTCCGTTGTGGTGAAGAGGGAGCTTAGCCAGAAAGCGAAGCTCTCAATTTACAGGTCGATCTACATTCCAACCCTCACCTATGGTCACGAGCTCTGGGTAGTGACCGAAAGAATGAGATCGCGAGTACAAGCGGCCGAAATGAGTTTCCTCCGCAGGGTGGCTGGGCTCAGCCTTAGGGATAGGGTGAGGAGCTCAGACATCCGGGAGGGACTCGGAGTAGAGCCGCTGCTCCTCCACATCGAGAGGAGCCAGTTGAGGTGGTTCGGGCAACTGGTAAGGATGCCTTCCGGACGCCTCCCTTGGGAGGTGTTTCGGTCATGTCCAACTGGGAGGAGACCTCGGGGCCGCCCCAGAACATGCTGGAGGGACTACATCACCCGGCTGGCCTGGGAACGCCTCGGGGTTCCCGCGGAAGAGCTGGCGGAAGTGGCTGGGGAGAGGACTGTCTGGGCTTCTTTGCTGAGGCTGCTGCCCCCGCGACCCGGACCCGGATAAGCGGAAGACGATGACGACCACGACGACGACGACGACAACGACGATATTTCAGTCTCTCATCCACCGCTGCTAATATTTTGTTATAAACAAGCACAGAGGGTTTTCCAGCTAATAGCAAATTGTTACTAACAAGCTAAAACAACAACTGTTTACGTCTTGGTTTAGCTCAGTTTGCCACATATCTTAAAACTTACCAACAGTAATGTGACCTGCAGTAAATCTCCTCAGCAGCAGAGGGAGGAGCAGAGAGGACAGCAGGACTGATACTGACTGACTGTGTTCTTCATTCCTTCTGAACTTTACTCAGTATTGTGATGTCAGGAATATGGTCAATTTTACTGACATTTTAGATTTGTTTCTAGTGAGATATTGAGTTTATATTGTGACATTGCTGTTTCAATATTACTGTTGCTGCTCTAGAAACAACATTTAGTTATAAAATATTCAGTTGTATTCCTGTAAAATTTACAGCATTAGCTCTCTGAGAATCTCTTTTACATACTAAACAAATTGTCGTTTTAACTGAAATGTTCCCAATTGAATTGATATCGAATCAGAAAATCGAATTGATTCAGGAAATCAGTGGCGACACGCAGCTCGAGCACTCACTCTGCTGCTAAATCTGGGGGCTGAAATGTCCCCAAAAGTGCACTGCACACTGACTGATAAAAACAGAACAAAAACAACTGCTTGACTGTAAGAATGTCAGTCAACTCAGGGGTGTCTGACTGATGACTGGAATGTTTTAGGGGGCAGCCCTATATCTTGAGCTCAGTTATTAAACAAATCTATTGGCCAATATTTTGTTAGCGCATTTTTCTTACCCTTAATTATCAATATCGGCCTCAAAAATATTACCAGTATTGGTCTGGCTATGCTTAATACTTGCTTCCCCATGTCTTACTCGTGTTTCTTCCTACAGGGCCCTCATAGGATCCTTATCTTCTGTCCCTCTGCTGGTGCTAATGTCAGATAGCTGAAATTACAGAACTTCTCCATTTCAGTACAGATGACTTAACTAAAATTTGCATTGTGTGACTGGCAGACGCAGACCCTGGTTGAGGCTATCCACTCCAGCCTTCTCCTGGATGGAGAGACTGTGTACAGCCTGGTGGCCAACCCGTTTCTCCTCCTGCTCGCCAGGGTTATTCTCACCAAGTGCTCCTTGAAGATGGACAGCCTTCAGGTAAAACTGCCTTTCTGTCACAAGCACCTCTTCCTGATGAATTATTGTTTTTAGGAGGTTTTGTTTAACAGTAATTCAGCCCCTGAAAGAACATGTAACCTTTATAATTTTTTTTTTACTTTTTATTTACTTCCTATTTTGAAATTTTTGTTTTTACCAGGTTATGATAATCAATCTCATGTTTTACAGATGTCTGAACTTGAGTGATACAGTCAAAAAAGAAGCAGATAAAAAACCCCACAACTTTATTGCTTTGTATATTTTGCTGGTGTAAATGTTAACATTGTGGTCTCACGATCCAGTCATGAAAAACACTATGGCGCACCAGGCTATTCCTGCTTTATTGCGGTCCTCTTACACAGTTTCGGCAGTGCGTTTCCCAGTGCATTGGGCTGATTCTGATAGCATCACTTCATCAGTATAGTGCTGCAATTGCAGTTACAGATGACAGAATCTACCAATTGCAGTGCTTGTTATAAGAAAAAAGTGTTTTCTATTATGACACCTGTCAGAATTTGTTGAGAGTTGGAGGCGAGACAAAATTTGACGGAGGTGGCCACCTCATAATTCTCTATGCAGGAAAAACCTTGCTACTGTTTATTAAGTGCACAGGAACACAAGTACAGACCCAAACCAAGAACTTAGATTAAGGAGCGATTCTTCTGCCACCAGGTCTGTCTGCAAGCTGCAGCTAACAAAGCCATAGAGACTTGTAATAACAAACAAGAAGAAGAGCCACTTAACAAGCTCTGTTTCTTGGCTCGTCCTGTACATTTTTAAACAGAACTGTGTGTAAATAACCAGAAGCAAAATATAGAGGTAGTGAACCCAGGCTGTCTTTCTCTGGCCTTAGCTCTGCATAAGTCCTAGCCTCTAAAGATCACATTAACGTGAAGTCACTTAGGGCAGAAAGTCAATATTGTGCTGATGTCAGAAGACGTGCTTTGCATCAGCTGTTGGGATGTGGACACAGCAAGCAACAATGCTGTTCTGCTATAGGGGGATTTAGTGTTAATTTGCTGTTAACATGCTAATGAGAGATAGGAGAATTAATTATCAGCAGCACTCTCCTCCAAGCAGCAGGGAGTTTGCACTGTCTAGCTTTAAGTGCATAACCCCACCACTGCTCCCTCCAGCTGATGTATTTTATCCTCCCCTCCTGAACCCAACTCTGTTCATTCATATTCCAACCCCCTCTGGCAGCTGCTCATAGCCCATTGCACAACGGTGAATATGGAGGGAGAGAGAGAAGCTCTGTCGGTCAGGAGACAGGTGTACATGTGTATGCTGACATGATGAATATATGTGTGGACATGCTTAGTTAGAGCGCGACTGTGTGTGCTGGAGGATATTGATTTGGTGAGACAGACAATTAAACCTGCATGTAACCACGCAACAGAGAAAGGGGTCATCTTGCTTTGGAAATGAGGCAGGAGATATCCTCCCTGACACACAAATAAGATTTTTACATGGTTCACTTCCACTCTCCCAGTGCTGAACAAGAACAGGAGGGTACAAGGGGTAAGGAGGTTTTGGTGTAAGAAGAAATATAGCACTTATATGGCTGCAAGACATTTTTTTTTTTTTCTCCCTGCCGCTTTGTGTTCTGGTCAGATGCAAAAAAACAAAGGAGTTGGCTGTTTTTAATGCATGGTCAGCACTTAGCTCCAGCATGCAGCACTCTGGATGTTGGTGTTTTATTTGTGCTAAAGGGGCCTTGAGAGCATTTTATATGTTTGTTTATTATGTGCTCTCTGAGCTAAAGGTATGTTGTATTATCAAAATCACAAAGAAATGAAAATAACACGTCCATTTTATGATATGCATGTATTTGATATAAATGTCATATGTAATATTATAATACAAGAAGTTATATTACATTTACTTACTGCACAATGTTAGATCTGCAGGTATGCCTGTACTATTTTTAATTTCAATAATTTAAACTCTAGGCCTGTATTTGTGATCTGCATTGTTCTAAACAAGATGTGTTTGTCAGAAATACTCCTAATACTAAATCGTCCTTTTCATACAGGAAAAGGATCTGGTAAAATTATGTGTGTTGTTAAGCAAGAACATTTGACAGAGTAACACTTAAGTCACCTGAGAATATTTGATTTGTTAACTTCTAATAACAGGTTTAGACGCCAGATCTGGTTGCCATCGAAGATGCAAAGCAGTTAATTTTTATGGAAGTTCTTTGGATGTATAAAAAAGTTTTGCTTAAGTGTCTTCACTTTGAGCATTCTAAGAGTTTTTATTTTGAAGACGTAGACATGTCATTAGTGTGGTTAAAGTAGTCAGATTAAACTAGTCAGGGTGTGTGGTGTGGTGCACAGCGTGTTTGTTGTTTGAGTGCACACAACATGACAACAGCAGTGGAGAAACAAAGAGTACATACACTAGATGTGGTCACGTCAACAGAATGTTGTTTACACGGACAATTTTACTCTTGAAATACAAATGGGTACAACAGAATCGATCTTCAAAATTAAAATGTAGTACAGATGTTTTGTATTGATCCTATTGGCCCTAGAATTGATCTTTAAATGGCTAATGGCTCCATTGCAACTGTGAAGAGCAAGGGTGAGCTTGGACAGCCTTGCCAGCAGCCTCTGGATAACGAGAAGGTGCTACACAGGACATTATTTGTTACAATATTGGCTTTGGGTGCATTAAATAGCATTTTTACATACCGAATAAATTTCTCTCTAAAGTCCAGAGCCTTCAGAATCCGTAAGAGGAAGCTTAGCTTAACCCTATCAAATGCCTTGGTTGCGTCCATAGGTATTATTAGAATAGGTCTTCCATCCTTTTGGGTGGCATCTTGTATGTGGAGCAGTCGCTGCACATTGTCCGATCCATGTCTATTCTTAACGAACACTGTTTGGTCACCATGAATTCACTTTGGTATGCATAATATCTTCCAATATGAGAGCGATTAACTTTGATAAAACCTTATAATCTGCATTTAGGAGGCTGAGGAGCCTGTATGAGTCGCATTTCTGTCTCTGTTTGTTTGATTGATGCTACCTTCAATAAGTCTGGTAAATTTTTTATTTTCTAGAGCTTCTTTAATCATGTTTGTAAGGGGGATCAGTAATGTCTTAGAGAAAGCCTTGTTGTACTCAATAGGAAAACCATCCGTCCAGGAGCCTTGTTATTTTGTAGCGAGTTGATGGCTCAGGGGGCCTCCATGTCAGATATATCAGTTTTTGTTTTTTTGTTTTTTTTTAATCATCTTGTAGTTTGGGGAGAGGTATTCCTATTCCCATCCTGCTCAGTTTTACATAGATCTATGTAAAATTGTTTAAATCCTGCATTTATGGATACTGAGTCATCTAGCTGTCTGCCATCCCCTGTTAATATTGATTGTATAAATTTGATCAGACTTATTCTTTTTAATTTGCCAGGCTAATAATTTGCTTGGTTTATTTCCAAATTCATAATAATGATATTTAGTCCTAGCCATTGCTGCTTCCTCTTCATTGGCGGACATATTATTATACAGTGTCCTTGTTTTAGTTAGGGCATTAAAATGTTCTACCTTTTTAGTGGCAAAGTGATGCTGTTCTAGTTTTTTTCATCTCTCTTTCCGATTTAGCCAACTTTCCTCTTACTTTATGGGCACTGTAAGATAGAACATGACACTCATATATGCCATAAGTACTTCCCAAATATTGCAGTGTGTGGAGGAATTGGAATTTGCATCTAAAAATATTTCTATGTTAATCAAGTTGTCTTTAAGATTTGAAGGCAATTAGTCTGGCTTGGTATCTCACATAGCAGTATCTCTGTTCCTTCCTTTAAGTTTTAAAATCTACATAACCATACAATGGGGTTTTAATATAGTAAGAAGAAAGAGAGATGAGGAAAAACATGTCTTCGCATTTGTGTCCTCGAAGTTTTACATCATTCAGTTGGTAGTTTAATGAGTGTTACTCACTTGACAGTTCTTTGAGAAAACTTTGGCTTCAGCTGGAGAGGAGAAAAACTTGTAGGAGCCTTGGTGCTCAATGCAAAGCAGTGCGGGGTGGAGCAGAGCATACTCCACATTTTTCTCCCACAGCGTTCTTTTTAATCCCAGAAACTCATCTCTCCTTTGCTGCAGATCTACGCTGTAATCAGTAAAAAAAAGATATTTTTTGTATGTCATCCCTCCCTTGCTTCTCGTGAGCTGGAAGACTTTCCCATTGTCTCTTAAGTTCAGGAATTTGGCAATGATGGGTCGTGGTCTTTTTCCTGATGTGGTTAGCTCTTTCCAGGATGACTGGTGAGGTGAAGTGGTCGTTGCCCAGTAATTGGGGAATGAATGATTCCAAATATCCTACCACATCACGACCTCCTGACTGTTCAGGGACGTTCAATATTCTGATGTTTGATCTCCTGCAACGGTTTTGCAGGAAATCAGTTTTGTCTTTGATCTTATCAACATGGTGGCACATGTCTTTAATATCATCTTTGTTTGTGCCCACTTATATCTCTATCTCCTGGACCTATTCTGACAGCATGGAGAGTGATGTCTCTATCTTGATCAGTGTGGTTTGAGTGTTGGCTGTTTTCTTATCAGTTTGCTTGGTGAGGTCGTCTTTGGTTTCCTGGATAGCTTCCAGAGGGATGTGTCGGCTTCTTCTTGCCCATCCGCCAGTGATCCCGACAGGTGCCCAGTGTGCAAGTGATGCGAGATCCAAGGTGTAGTTTTACTTCGTTTTTTCTTCTGAAAATTGCAGCTTGCCATACAAGAGTTGACTTGGTGTGTCTTCTCTGGTTTGTTGCTTGAGATTATGAGGGAATTAACGAAGGATAAAGTCAGTTTTTGAGGCCTACCACAGAGCTCACTAACACACGTCCACACCCCTTGGCGGCATCCGGAAGTCCCCTGATATTGATCCTTATAACGCTAGAATTGATCTTCAAAACAAAAACGTTCAAATCAATTTTGGTTTTGATCCGTCCACCCCTAATTAATATTCATAAAGTGGTATAGGTGCTCTGGCAAAACTTTTGGTTTGTTGACTCAAAGCTGTTTGATTGTCAGACAGCTCATGTTGCTTTACCTGTCAGATTTTGTAGTAGCAATGTCACTGCAATCCCAGATCTTAGTCATTACTTTGGGGAGTACAATGTTATTGTAACTGATAGAAATGATGGCAAGAGCTACACAAAAACCCCCAAGTTTTAATAAGCCAGCATTGCCCTTTTTAAGTCTCTTGCCATAAGTGTCATATCATAATTATTATGTTGAGTTTTGAACCTCATAGACTCCCACCACTCATGGATGTTATGGAATTTTTTGAGCGCTATCAGGATATTTTACAATTGGGTTGTACACCAGACCACATTTTCGAACATTATAACACCTATATAAGATCATATTATTCACATAAAGGAAACCAAATATAGAAAACATTAGTTGATATAGAGGCATCAGACTGACTGATAAAAATGTCCGAATTTGACACCAGAGTTTTTGTTTACTCTTCCCATTGCCCTCTCCATGACTTTTTTTAAATATGTATTTCCAGCTGCTGCCCTGGTGGACCCTGCGCTACATCAACCTGCACCAGCAAATCCTGGAGGCCCGTTCTCCACAGCTCCTCAACTTGGCCCAGAGCAGCATGGACAAAGGTCTGTGAGAACTATAATGTAGATGCTGCTGTACACACACAATTGTGTACTTTTGCTTTGGGTTTGTTTTTCACAGTGTGTACCAGGCCCAACAGATTTGCAAGTCTAAAGCTTATATTAATACTCATCAAGTAATTACTCTATATGAATGTTTGTTCTGTGTTGCACTACAGGAATGGTCATTTAATTGATAGGTCATCCACACATAAAACAGTAAACAGTAGCCTACGTTTGGTCAAATGAACATACTGTTATTGCTGTAGAATTTTTTTTTATCAGTGCACCATCATCAGAGCTGCCAAGCGTCACGCTTTGAGTGTGACAGTCATGCAATTTGACCCATTCTCACACCACACGCCACACTTGACATTTCTCACGCTTATATTTCCCCATTCAATACTCTGTATTTATTTTTTTCATGATAATAAACTTTGGTCCTCGCGGCTTGCCGTAGTTCAAGTAACTCTGATTGACTGACCGAGATAACCAATCCCAGACCAATCCATCAGTCCTTTGTGCCTAAATCTAACCAACCACGGAAGGCACCACGCAATATAAACCAATCAGAAGCAACGTAAGACGGGTCTTGACGTCTCTAACTATCTTTCACACACAACAGCGCCGACATTTAAAACCCACTCGACGTTCTCCTGCTTGCTAGAAGACGGACGGTAGGTAACTACCCAATTTTGTTCACTGTTGATTCGCTGTTTCTCCTTGAGTTTCCTAGTTAATATGTACTGTTTTAAGGCTGCTATAAGTCTATCATTGTCCTGTATTTGTTGCAGAGCTCAGTAACATTTATTTGCCTCTTCTCTTGGCCAGTTCACACTTGAAAAAAGAGACTCTAACGTTAGTCTCAATGTGTGTGTGTGTGTGTGGGTGTGTGTGTGTGTCAGAGTTACAGACTTGTAAATATCAATTTAGACCCCCCTAAAGCAGTGTTTCTCAAAATTCTATATTTCAAGGTCTATCCGTAACTCTGACAGTGTACAAATGGAACCACATGGACCCATTGGGGTCCATGTGGTTCCATTTGTACACTGTCAGAGTTACAGACCTTGTAAGGGTCAATTTAGACCCCCCTAAAGGAACCCACAGAGTCCCTGGAATCCACTTTGAGAACCACTGTAAAACTAGCATTAGGAGGCCACAATGCAGGGAGAGCCGCTGGCATGGAGGTGAGGACATCAGTCCTAAGGTATAAATCGACGTTAAAACAGGCCAAATCGATGTTAAAAAAGGCCAAATTTTTTCCAAACGCGTCATGACACTAAAGTCTCACTCTTGTCATTTTCTGAAACTTGGCAGCCCTGCATCATTGACTCAACTCTGGAGACAGTTATTTTTTCCTGTTGCCACTATACTGGAGAAATGGGTAGTTAATTTCCTAAACAATGTTTTGCATTGTTGGAAGTTTTACACAAAATGCTAACGTTATTAGCGCAAGCCTATGGCATTTTACATTGTATAAATTAGCCTAGCAACTAGCAATCTTTGGTTGTCTCATATAAAGCCAGGGACAACAGCAACATTTAACAAAGGTAAGGGCACTCAGTTTGGCTCCATTACAACTCACAACATTAACCGACAAAACAACTGTCACACTAGAAACATTTTCCAAACAAATACAACATGCTAACATTATTAGCGCCAGCCTATGGCATTTTACATTGTATAAATTAGCCTAGCGATGAGCGGAGATTTCCTCTGTTCATATAAAGCCAGGATAAATCCCGAAGTATAAATCCCTAAAGAATAAATCATATGCAAGATTTAAAGCTATTTTTTTTATCTTCACAATTTATTGTTTCTTATCTGTGAAATAAAAGTAAATACAAGCTTTGTTTCCACTGAGGGAAATGGTGTCAGTATACAGAAACAGACTATAGATCTGTGTCACCGTGATGCTGAGCGTGAGGGTGGGCGAGTTCAACGTTGTGTAAACAAAGAGGGGGATTTGAAAACACACCCATTTTCACAGGTAACTTAGCCTGTCCCTCCCGCCACAGGAAGTAATGGATTAATCCTGGAAAGCTATTGATGTAGCACTTTTCTCCTTATGAAAGTAACATGGCGATTATTCGACCAATGAGAATTTGGTTGGACGAGAGCATATCGACCAAATAATCGACCAGGAGACTACAGCCCTACAAGCTAGGTATCCTCCTGTGTGCTGCTGACATTCTGGGACACCGCAACCAATGCAGAGACATCACCAAAAGCACATGGTTAGGTTTAGATAAAAATATCATGGTTTGGCTCTACATTCATACAGGAAGCGAACAGGCTTCCAGTTGAAAGAAGGGGGTTTGCTGGACCTATCTACCTCTCCTCCCTCCTGCCATATAGGCACTTTCCAGTCTGCTAACTAACTTAAGTCCCATTTTCACCAAACACTTTTGGTATGGTACCTTTGGAACCTGAAGTAACCCTTCAGACATGATACCTAGACCCTAGCATTTCCCCCGCAAACAGTACCCTCAAATGTAGGCGGGGTTGTTGTTACTTACTGCTCCGTCCAGCCCCCAGTGTATTTCTTCATTACCGGTGACACAGATGGAAGCCTGCACCTCCTTTTTCACAGAACGAGGCTGTAGTGAGAGTCTCTCTCTGAGGTATTTAAAAAATAGCGGGTTTGTGCATTCAGTCCTTTTTTTCAGGCAAGACCAGGGGTGTAGTGTTGCTGGAGCCCACAGGAACAGTGCTCCGCAACGCTTGTCTTTCCTTCGAGTGAGGATAAGAATATATGCAGTTCACATAATCCGGTCAAAATTAATAGATACAGTATTTTTAAACACTTGAAGATCCACTCATTACTAAAAGTGTTTGTCATATAAAAACTAATGGAATAGTCAAAGTTGTCACAGTTTAATTTGGGTTTATTGATTCAGGTCGTGAACTCGTGCATTAAGTATTACAAGTGTTGGGAATCAACATATATTTACCTCACACAGTGGCACCAAATATGTTGGGGTCAACACACTAGGCTTCACACGGAGGTATCAAATATGTTGGGGTTAAATTGGCTATCGGAAATAATTAATAATTATTATTAATAATTAATAATTATGTTAAATAATGTGACTTAATTAACATTAAATCACCTTGTGGGGCACCATTCCAGTAAAGGGAAAAATGATAGCCAGTTAAAGATATCAGTCTCATAAAATAGGCTAAGCTATTAATTTGGAGTTTGATTAATAATTAAATTAATGACAACAACCAAAATTAACGGTAATGCCTGAAGGATTTTGGAGTTCTTGATGCAGCAGAGGCTGACTATTCATTCACCCTTGTGCAACATTAAACAGACAGCAGACATGATTCCAAAGAATTATATTTATTCACAAATTAGCAGAGTAAACCAAAACACACAAATTCTAACTAACTATATACAAGCTTGGTGTGTATGTGTGTGTGTGTGAGAGAGAGGGAAAAGATAAAGACAAAGGCGGGTGTGGTGATCAAGTAGCCATTTGGCCTACAAAACAAAATGGCTGACAACAGAGAACTACCAAAATGGCCGAATCAAGGCTGCTTCCGGTCGGGGGAGGTGTTCGTCTGACCATGTGGTCAGGACAAAGTCAAAGGAAAAGAAGCGGGAACTTTGAAATGCCTGTTTGGATGTAGCTCTGTTGAAAACCTATTTGTTAATGAGTCTGTGTCAATGTGACGTGTGTTGCAAACGGTCTGAATTAGTGCAGAGATTGTTTAGTTACATGCAAGAATCTATTTGTGAACAGTATTAGCAAACTAAACACTTAACTGTGGCAGAGCCAACTAATCAATGACCTAACTGCAATCTATCACAACAATAACTCAGTAAACAGCATCAAATCACATACAACAAGTTAAACAGTCTTGCTTAGCCTGTAAAGCTGTGATAAGCTATGCCCAGTTGTTACATTACCGATCCTTGAGTGGATGGAAGAAAGAGTCACTTGGTGGTGTGCTGCTGTTTAGCCGGCAGAAGAAGGCTGGGAAGATGGTTCCAGGTGCAGTCTTTGTTGGGTCCTTTGTTCCAAAGGTTCTGATCCGAGGAAGCCAGTCGCTCGGGGTCCTCCTCGGGGTTTGCTGGTTGCAAACCTTGTGTTTGCAGGAGAGTCTGTGATCAATTGCCCTCCCTTTAGTGGTTTGGGCTATGGAGCCAGGGTTTGGGCCTTTGCTGTTCCAGGCCCAACCGGGAAGAGGTGTGAGCTGCTGAAGCAGCTGGAGCAAGAAGAGAGAGTTCTGTGGAAGGGAGCAGATCTTGTACAGATGCCTGTGACATCACAGAGTCACATGTCACTGTAAAAGGTCTTGTCCAATCAAGTTTTGGGACTTGAGTCTCACTGAGGTGTGAGGTGAATCCCAACATAAGTTAATGTTACACCTTAAAAGTCGCCGGCAGTCGACTGTGAATTAAGTTATTAAGTCATTCTCTGATTTTATAGTTACAGTTTACTAATAAAACTCTCCACGGTATTAACAGTGGTTTCTGCCTCAAAACCAGCCACAGCTCAGCCCTGACCAGAGTGACAGTCTGCTATTGGCCAATCAGCAGACTGCAGTGTTCACAGCTCCACCTTGTAGTACCAGATCTGTGTGCTAGGTGCCCCAACAGAAGGGTTACCAAAACTGGAGATGGTATGGAATGGTCCCATCGGTACTATCCACAACTTTTTACAGTGGAAACAGAAAAAAAGCATACTGTACTGTACTGTACTGTACTGAACTGAACTGAACCATACTGCTCGGTGGAAATGGGTCTTTAGCACCCCTGAGCTGTAACATTACAGCTCAGCTGAGGAGGATGTCATTTATGTTTTTATGCCCCATGTCCATGAGTAAATGCACACTTCCTTCTGCGCAGTGATACGGATGGTGGATGTAGTTCATTAGAAAGAAGATTGTTCCTACATTAAATTGCTCGCAACAAGGTCTGTGAATTATCTTGAGTAACCGGGTCATGATTTCGGAAAAGAGACATTGCTATTGAGTTTTTCAAATGTTTTTGGTTTTTTTTGGCACTTTGAGCACCACAAGCTGAGTGCCAGCTAGTTCCATTATATGGCAGACATCTCTACGGTAGATATCACCAACACTTGGCAACTCACACCAAAACAGCCAAGAGTGATTCATTGCACTACAAGCAGGATAAAAAAAATTTGGGTGAATTGTTCCTTTAAGTTGTGGCATTTGGCCAGAAGTAGTTCTGAAGCTTTTGTTTATTTTCATTAGAATAGCAGTGTGTGATAAATTGGTTTTTGGAATATTTTGTGCCTTGGTGTGAATTTACTTCCCTCTTAATAAAGAAAAGCTAGTTTCCTTTTTTATTGTCAGAGCCAACCAGCAGGGCTGTTAGCAGAGGACATTTAATATGTTTGTTTTTAATTATTGTACTTTGTTTTTTTTTTTTAATCTTTTGAAGAGCGCTTGCTTGGGTGTATTGTTTAAAGGCAGACGGTGTGTTTGTTGGGGTGCAGTCTGTTGTGCGATAGTTAACAGAGTGTGAAGGGTGAGCAGTATATGCAAGTTACAAAACAGCCCAATCCATATTCCAGAGCAGCAGTTGGTCACCCAATCCTTTTACAAGTGACGTGAGGAGGGAGGTGGGATGCTGTGAAGAGCATGCAGATTTTCCTGACGCTACACAGCTCTGGGCAGCTGTTGCCATGATGTTTGGTTTGGCTTGGTTTTGTTTTGGTGTTAGATGGTGCTCAGTAGGGAAAGTGTTACCTACTTAATTTCCCTGATCTGTTTTTACTCATGCTGCTCAGGAACAGTTTGACAGCTTTGATTAACACTGGGCAGTCAGAACAACACTCACTGGCTTGATGTTGCTTTATTTTAGCTGTCAGCATTTAGAGGATAGTTTAATTACCCAAAGTGGGACCAACTCATGAATGCCTGCTGCATGTGTCTGCACACTGTTTGAGGGTTTTGACAGAAACAATTTTTCCACTGAGATGGACGTAGCTTGGCTCAACCCAGATTTTTTTTATTTTCAAACCTGTAGTCTTTAGCCACACCTGATGCTGACAAGTGACATCACCTGAGGACATTTATCCAACCTTAACTAACTTTACACAACTCCATCTGGAGTTACAAAAGGATCTAAATCAATATTTCTTTCTTAAAACTTTACAGTTATCCAACTCAACTGCTGGATCCCCAAGCAGTGACAGTTAATCCTAAGGGGGACATGAATATGTAAAGTAAATTTCATGGCAATCATTCCAATAATTGACCCTTCCTAAGTCCTCCCCCTTTTCGCTCTTTAGTCCAATAACAGTTGAGCAAACTTGGAAAGTGGTCGGCCGGATGTTGAAGAGAAACCTAAATTTCGTAAATGGTTAAAAGATGCGTCTTGGGGACTGTCACAATCTTCATGGACACATTATATTGTAAATAGTCAAGTCTTAAGTTCACTAATGTTAGCAAAAGGCTAGAGATGCATGATAATATCGACATGTCGGCTAATACAGGCTTTAAAATGAAATGTAGGAATCGGCCAACATGCTTTTTCTTGTTTTGCACAATAAATGAATATTAGACTAGTAGCAAATTAGACTAGTCTTGTCAATGTATGGGAAACACTGCATGCCCACACCCCTATTGCTCCAAAGTTCTCTTTTTAGAGATTCAGTAATGCTTATGGCTTTCGGTGTGTGTCTCTTCCCTTCCACTCACACACATACTATCACCAGTAATTTTCCTGCAGTGTGATACCACCGATGGCAAAGGTTACACAGATGTGTTGCATGTAAAACTCTCTTTCACCATGCTCGCTCTGGGCACCATCACCCTCGGTGTTGCTTCATTAATGTTGAATGGGAATGAAAATGTATGATTTCTGATCATGAATTATAAACCTCCCCTCGGCTTCTTTTCTCCTGCTGGTCTCAACTGAGGAGAACCTCTCCATCTCACTGACAGAGCTTTCAGCTAGGCCGATTAATAATCAGATCAGATGGAAAGAAGGAGAAGGAGCCGCACATCAGATGAGAGACCAAGCTTTCATCCCTTGCCATCACCTTCACGCTCTGTTTGTCTTTTTAATGCGTCACCTCAAGGCCTCAGTTCTTTGAAGAGTGCAGCTGTACTCGTTTCACATGGATGGTGCTTTGGGGACCACTTGGATGTCTGTCCATGTTATTAATCCTGAATTTCAAATGTCCTCATGTTCCTCTCAAAACTCTACTGCATGTTTACATTGTAAGTTGGATTGTATTTGTGCAGTGTTTATGTCTGTGCCCTAGCGATAACCCTACCTGGAGACATTATGTTTTAGAGTTGTCCATCCTTCCTTTCCATTCTAGAGAACGCATTATCTCTCTATATTCTTCAAATATAGCACAAACGTCCACTTGTACTCAAGGACAAACTGATTAAAGTGTTGAAAGGTCAAGGTCACTGTGGCCTCACATGTTTTTGCCATAACTAAACAATTCATCCACCACGTTGACAAATTTCCACACAAATGTCTAATAGAATAAGATGACTAAATTATGACATTTCAAATGAAAAAGGTCAAACAGCACTGTAACATAATGTTTTCTGGACATAATTCCCCGCCATAACTGAGGAACAGGAGAGACATTTGGTCAGATACTGAATTGGTGACACTAAAGCCCCGTTCTCACCAAGCGCTTTCGGTATGGTACCTTTGGACCCAAAAGTAACCTTTCAGACATGATACCCAGACCCTCGGTCCATTTAGGGTTTCCACCGCAAACAGTACTTTTAAATGTGGACGGAGTTGTTGTCACTCAGTGCTCCATCCAGCATTTACCATGTATCGTTTATGTGTCATATGCCGTAACCATTCAGCACCAAGACACTCCAAGATTAGCTATGTTTGAAGGTAAATAGTCCACACAAGAGCAACATTTAAGAATGTTTGGGACAACGTGTGAATGGAAAGGTCATAAAATGGCAGCTGAAAAATACAAAATGTTTCCACTGTTACCTGTACCATCCATAAAGTAGAGCCACAGTGCTAAAAATAAGGGAGAGAGCACTGAGGAAGCATCAGAAAGTGGTGTGGATGTCAGTCCCCCCAGCTGATTTTTCTCTCTTTTTCTGCTATAGCATGCTCATATGATACACTGATGTGGTATATGACCACACATAGCTGTACAGGGCAACATACAGTACAGGCCAAAAGTTTGGACACACCTTCTCATTCAATGCGTTTTCTTTATTTTCATGACTATTTACATTGTAGATTCTCACTGAAGGCATCAAAACTATGAATGAACACATGTGGAGTTATGTACTTAACAAAAAAAGGTGAAATAACTGAAAACATGTTTTATATTCTAGTTTCTTCAAAATAGCCACCCTTTGCTCTGATTACTGCTTTGCACACTCTTGGCATTCTCTCCATGAGCTTCAAGAGGTAGTCACCTGAAATGGTTTTCCAACAGTCTTGAAGGAGTTCCCAGAGGTGTTTAGCACTTGTTGGCCCCTTTGCCTTCACTCTGCGGTCCAGCTCACCCCAAACCATCTCGATTGGGTTCAGGTCCGGTGACTGTGGAGGCCAGGTCATCTGCCGCAGCACTCCATCACTCTCCTTCTTGGTCAAATAGCCCTTACACAGCCTGGAGGTGTGTTTGGGGTCATTGTCCTGTTGAAAAATAAATGATCGTCCAACTAAACACAAACCGGATGGGATGGCATGTCGCTGCAGGATGCTGTGGTAGCCATGCTGGTTCAGTGTGCCTTCAATTTTGAATAAATCCCCAACAGTGTCACCAGCAAAACACCCCCACACCATCACACCTCCTCCTCCATGCTTCACAGTGGGAACCAGGCATGTGGAATCCATCCGTTCACCTTTTCTGCGTCTCACAAAGACACGGCGGTTGGAACCAAAGATCTCAAATTTGGACTCATCAGACCAAAGCACAGATTTCCACTGGTCTGATGTCCATTCCTTGTGTTTCTTGGCCCAAACAAATCTCTTCTGCTTGTTGCCTCTCCTTAGCAGTGGTTTCCTAGCAGCTATTTGACCATGAAGGCCTGATTGGCGCAGTCTCCTCTTAACAGTTGTTCTAGAGATGGGTCTGCTGCTAGAACTCTGTGTGGCATTCATCTGGTCTCTGATCTGAGCTGCTGTTAACTTGCGATTTCTGAGGCTGGTGACTCGGATGAACTTATCCTCAGAAGCAGAGGTGACTCTTGGTCTTCCTTTCCTGGGTCGGTCCTCATGTGTGCCAGTTTCGTTGTAGCGCTTGATGGTTTTTGCGACTCCACTTGGGGACACATTTAAAGTTTTTGCAATTTTCCGGACTGACTGACCTTCATTTCTTAAATTAATGATGGCCACTGGTTTTTCTTTAGTTAGCTGATTGGTTCTTGCCATAATATGAATTTTAACAGTTGTCCAATAGGGCTGTCGGCTGTGTATTAACCTGACTTCTGCACAACACAACTGATGGTCCCAACCCCATTGATAAAGCAAGAAATTCCACTAATTAACCCTGATAAGGCACACCTGTGAAGTGGAAACCATTTCAGGTGACTACCTCTTGAAGCTCATGGAGAGAATGCCAAGAGTGTGCAAAGCAGTAATCAGAGCAAAGGGTGGCTATTTTGAAGAAACTAGAATATAAAACATGTTTTCAGTTATTTCACCTTTTTTTGTTAAGTACATAACTCCACATGTGTTCATTCATAGTTTTGATGCCTTCAGTGAGAATCTACAATGTAAATAGTCATGAAAATAAAGAAAACGCATTGAATGAGAAGGTGTGTCCAAACTTTTGGCCTGTACTGTATGTGTAGCACATACTAAGCAACAATTGATCCTGTGCGATGAGTGTGTGAGACAGAGCCGCTTGTGTTTGGAGCGATTGGATAGCTTATCGCTATTCTACTTGGTAGTTGTAATCTATTGTGCGATTAAAAAAAAATCACATACCCATACATCTTTGTCACCACAGCAAAAAAAAAAAAAAATTATTTACTGGGTGTAACTTCAGTTCTATGAATATGAAAACTGGATGCGAGGAACATAACTGGTGACCACATTAAAATCAGCTTGTTGACCATCCACACATGATGCTCTGTGTTTTAGTCACTATTAGAAAAATGTTGTGTCTTGCATTGTTTATATTGTGCATTGTGATAAAAAAAATTTGAATTCCTCTCTGTCCTCTTTCACAGTGCTGAAATGTCAGTCTCTGTTGTCGGAGCATAGAAACCTGGCTATCCATTTCCACCTGGAGTGTGTCTACATCAATCTCACCTACTATGAATACCAGCCAGCCAAGGAACACATCAAGAAGGCCCAGGAGCTCTCAGGGCTCACTATCAACATGACAGGTACGTAAAGTAATGCATCATTTGGTGTTGGAGGATACTTGAGTGACTTATTTAAAATGCATAAGAGTAGGCTGTCAAACCTGGTGATGATCATCCTAAGCCCATATTGATGAAGTCGTAGTGATTCCTTGTTTGAAGGTAACAGCTGATTGTATCTGGTCAATCAAGGTGCTCTTGGAAAACGGACCTATTTCCAGCAGAAGTACTTGGCTCAGCTCATCCTTGAGGTCAAGAGAAAGCAGGAGCAGCCTGGCCAGACAGATGAGGCCACTCCCACCCCCACACCTCAGGCCAGCCTGCCAAAGGTATTAGCTTCTGTTGCTTCTTTCCAACTTGGTGTTTTTTGACACCTCATTTTCCAGTTTGTTGTACAGATGACTGACTGTCAAGCTCTACTTCAACAAACCTTCACTCATGTATTTAGACACATTTATTTAGACCTGGCTGCACGGTGGTGCAGTGGTTAGCACTGTCACCTCACAGCAAGAGGGTTCTGGGTTTAAACTGGCTGGCCGGTTGGCAGGGGCCCTCCTAGTGGGGGAGAACAGGCATGCTCCCAGTGGGCTTTCTGTGGCTTCCTCCCACAGTCCAAAGACATTTAGGTTAGGTTAATTGGTGAATTGCCTGTAGGTGTGAAGGTGAGCATGAACAGTTGTCTCTCGCTATCAGTATGTTTACATGACATTAGAGAAAATGGATTTATCGATCTTGTTTGTCGATTGTTTGGTCTGTGACCTAATGGGTCAGCCGGAAAAAGGTCTAGTGCTAACAAGCTGAAAGGGGGCATATTGCCATCTATCATAGCAGAGTTGGATGGCCCAGATGTGGAAGGGGTACAGTTCTGTAGGCATGCTGCACTTTTGCATACACTCTGTCGACTGTATTATTCCCTCTGGTGGCACATTTCACGTATTGGGTGAAACTGGGAAGTACAGTCTTTAAGCATGCTTGACTGAAGTCTTCAGCTATGATGTAAACCAAGGGCTAGTGCTGTGCTAGTGTTAGCATCTGGTGGTATATAGACAGCTATAATGATTAGTACTGTCAGCTCTCAGCAGATAGATGGGTACACACATAACTAACTGTTTGTACACCAGCCTTTATGCACATAAATACAGAGTCCTCCTCCTTCACTCTTACCAGAGTTTTTGTTACGGTCCAGGTGGTGTATTGTACAGCCGCATGGCAGTGTCAGGGGTCAGTGGGTGAATCCAGTTTTCCGTTATTAACATCACACAGCAGTCCAGAGGCTGTTGTTGGCTACCATTTATAACTCCAGTTTGTCTGTTTTTTGAATGATGGATCTAGCGTTAGAGAGAAAGATGCTTGGTAGCGGTGGTTTGTGTGGCTACATCTTTAGCCTAGCCTGTAGGCCCACCTGGCATCCCTGCTTCTGCTTCCTCTCTCTCTGCGCCATCTACGTCACCTTTCAGAGCTGACAACATCCACGGTGACCTGAGGGTTCTCGAGATTTCCCCTGGTATGTTGTGTGTCTTTTGACACCTGTGACAATGGTAGCGTGCTGTAATCCAAGCTTGATTAAGTCTGGACGTAAATTTGGAACTGTGAGAGGCAACAGAATTATCAGTAGCTTTAATCTCTGCTTGAGCTTTTAACTCCATCTCCTTGAGCTCTCGCTCATGTGCAAGTTTAATTTTTTTGTGTTCTAGCTCATGCTGCCTGAGCTGCTGCCTTTCCTTTGCCTCAATCTCTAATTCTATCTTCCTCAACTGCAGCTTTAATTCTAGGTCCCTCACTCTGTTGCATCTCACCCTCCTCCTGTTATCCCTCAGAGAATGCAAAATCTTGCTGATTGGGCAACTCAGGTTTTTCAGAAAAAACACACTGCTTGTACGCAATTCCGCTTTTCTTAAATTGCCTTGAACATCAATATCATAGTTTTCTGCTACAGAACGAAGATCTTTTTTGTGCAGCCTAAGAGTTGCTGAGTGTCAGGGTCCTTAACAAACCTGTCCAGCTCAAATGCCATGATGGCACACACAAAAATGGATACTACTAGTACTACTACTCAATGAGCAACAAGATAGTAGCATACCCAGACATTTCACTCTGGCCTGCTAACCATGAAATGGCATCTTCTATCATTTTGAATGCCACCATACCACAAAAGGTCACCATTGAGACTAACCTGACAAAGGGTCTCCCAAAAGCTGTATAAATCGTGACTACAAGCCACAAACAAATTACAGCCAGCAAACACAAACATTTTTTAAAAAAACTGTCGCACACTAAAGTACAGTCAGTATTGAATACCCTCCAAAGTACCACACAACGTGCAGACTGCAAAAGCAGAACTACACAATAAACAACTCACACTATCAAAAGTGAGTACAAGCCACAATGGCTGCTAAATTAGTAGCCACACACAAAAGGTACAAGGGCTAATCAACAAGAACAGTTTTTTTTAATGCTCAACCCAAACCCCAAATATCTAACTACAACTAGTTCACACACAAAGCAGGCCTCACAGAGGCCATCATGGGCAGCCACATGCTACTCTTAAAACAGGATTTTTAGCATGTCTAATCTCCTAGTCTAGAACTAACCCAGTTCCCTTTCTACCTGTGGGGGTTGCTACTTTACTTCACCTAAGTATCTTCAGTGATGCACCCGGGCACGCCAGGGGCCACCCCAGGGCTATCACACAAAATAATAAAGTGGTGCTGGTCTCTCCAGCACCTGCCGGCTCACTCAACTGGGAAAGTTCAAAAACTACCTCATGTGGTTACACATAGATGACCTCACTAACTAAAAACTAAAGATCTAGGTTTGAAAGGATCCCGGACGAGCCCCCATTATTATGTTACGGCTGGCTCAACACCGAACATAACAATGGACACAACACAAGGAGAGGAGTTTTCTGCATTTAAGTTTATTGAAATAAGTTGATGGTTTGAAAAGAAAAACAGATACCTGGCACCACAAAGGTGCTGCTGCAGCTGGGTGGAGAGAGAGAACTGAACCAAAGGCCGGCCTAAATAGACTCAGCCTCCTAGTCAGC
This sequence comes from Epinephelus lanceolatus, assembly GCF_041903045.1. NCBI lineage: Eukaryota > Metazoa > Chordata > Actinopteri > Perciformes > Serranidae > Epinephelus > Epinephelus lanceolatus. The sequence continues at coordinate 37,394,787 of NC_135750.1, forward strand.
TCAGGTGTGTGTCAATCAGGTGATCAACCTAGAGGGATCAACAACAGTATCAACAGGAAACACCAAAATACAACAGGATGTAAACCCTGAATGTAACAGCAACTAAAGACATACTTTGCTTGACAGAACTCGACAAACAAATACAGCATACACACAATAGGGCACCAAACTGGAGAGTGAAGAGCCACTGCACAAACATGTGTCGCCATCTTGTTATATCAATATATGTAATATCAATTAAATAAATTAAATTGTCCTTCATGGCTCTCTTCCTCCTAAATGTCTCTCTCCCCAGGTTGGATAAATTGGTGTGTGCTTATTATTCCTTATCTGGCAACTTTCTGCAAGTTGTGATGATTGGCTCAAAGGTTTTGGAGTTAGGTCTATTTATATCCTCGTATAGTAGTTACACAATGAACAGTCCACAAGCTTTATGCAAGTTGTGATAAGCTTGGTTAAAATGATTCTCAGAAAATTTGGTACAAATCGGACGTACAGTTTAGGAGACGTCAAGTTAGTGTGACACAGTGTCACTTTATAAGTCACCAATTCCACTGTAAACTCTGTTTTCTTGAGCATCCCTGCTAATTGCTGGTATTTAAACATTGTTGCAGAGTACCACTTGAAGACACATTACTTCATCATTACGATTGATGATTACTGAATTTTTCAGATTTATCTGCCACTTGAATTCTGAACTTTTTATTTAAGAGAGTATGAACATTTCAGAGAGTGTGTTATATTGGCTGGTATGGGGACTTGCAAACTAATGTACAGTAGTCACACTGTAGTCTTAACCATTACTTCAAATAACTTTAAGGACTGAAATCTGTTTTATGATCTGTGATTTCTTGGAAGCTGAAGGTGATTTGTATTTGATGATGTATGGCTGACAAGATATCCGATATCTGTTGTGACTTGACAAGACAAACCACTCTTTAAGGGGATAGGAGGGATAACTGGCCGGCATAAAAACCTTCAAACCAACGTAATATAAAGGTTTGATTAAAAAATTACTGTCTATAAACCCGACTCTAAAGATAGAGCTACTGTTGGTACCCTATGACTAACAACAGGGGCAAATAATTTGTAATACCCAGCATCATCAGCAGAGGGAGACGTCCACCTCTGGGCCCTTAATACCGTCTGAAGCCTGTTGCTACTGTTCACCCAACGATGTTCCCATGCACTGCACTGCACCCTCTATCTAAAATGTTTAAAAGATTAGGCAAACTATAAAAGCTGTCTGTTGCTATTTCGCAAAAATGAAGCCAAAGTACGTCACACTGACATGTGGCTCATACATTTACATTCAGAAAAACAAAACAAAACAAAAAAGTAACTGTGCAGTTGCTATTGATTTTTTTCTAATTCTATGGAAATGTGTCATTTGGTCTTGTGGAGAAAAAAACAGAAACGCATGCATAATACATGTTATTATTTAAATAATAAATCCCTAGTTCTGTTCTTAAGTTAAAATAGATAATGATAAAAGCTGAAAACAGAGATGTACTAAAATGTTTACACAGCCACGTAATAATGAATCAGTGTTAAAGTGATATTATAACATGACCAAAAAGGTGAAGGCAGGATTTATTACCTACTGTTCTCACAATCCAAAGTTTACATCTATGAACAAGCTTCACAGTATGAACAATTAATTATGACATATGCATATACATGTAAACAGCCAAATGTATAAGACATTGGGGCGGCAGTAGCTCAGTCCATAGGGACTTGGGTTGGGAACCGGAGGGTCGTCTGTTCGAGTCCCTGTCCAGGACCAAAAATATGGAGCGTGGACTGGTGGCTGGAGAGGTGCCAGTTCACCTCTTCGGCACTGCCAAGGTGCCCTTGAGCAAGGCACCGAACCCCCCAACCGCTCGGGGCGCCTCACCAAGGGGCAGCCCCCTCACTCTGACATCTCTCCACGTTGTGCATGTATAGGTCCTGTTTGCGCATGTGTGTGTCTTTCGGACCTGTGTGTAATTGACAAGCAAGAGTGAAAACATTGAATTTCTCCTCAGGGGGATTAATAAAGGAAATAAACTTAAACTTAACTTGTCATTGTAAGCATTCAGAGAAATTATGTTTGGAAACTTTGAGTGACCAGCAGCAAAAAAAAACAACAAAAAAACCCCAAGATAACAAAATATAATAAATCACAGTAGAGCCGCTGCTACTTCACGTTGAAGGGAGGCAGTTGAGTTGGTCAGGAAATCTCATAAGGATATCTCCTGGGTACTCCCTTTTGGAGGTTTTCTGCATATGTCCAACTGCTAGGAGACCCTGAATACACCTGGAATATGTTAGACTCATTATATATCTCATCTAGCTTGGGAATGCTTAGGTATCCTCCAGGTTGAGCTTATAGACATTACTGGGGAGACTATGTCTGGATTTCCTGCTTTGCTGCCAATGTGAAAAGGCACTGTATCAAAGGCAGAAAAAATTATGGATGTCAAGAGCAAAGGCAGAATTATTGTTACATGGTTAAAAACCCTAAAAAATGTATGAAGGGGGCTGGTGTGGATGGATGCGGGACACAGTGCTTGACTTTGACATGGAGGACAGCTGTTGGTCTCCAGTTTTCTACCAACAGTTTATGTGGTTGGACCACAATATTTCCAGCACCTTAACCAGAGAGTAAATTTACCCAAAACAGTCTTTCCCTAACCTAGACCAGTTAGTTTTTGTTTCTTAACCTAACCAAACTTATGCCATAGCGGTGATAAATAAGACACCTACAATGCAAATCTTTTTTGTTGATCTGATTTCTTTTAGAAAGCACTGACAAATGATGTCACCCTACCATTTCAGAAAACACTGTTGTTTTCAAAGGCAATCACCAACAACATATTATGTTGTTTAGTTTGGAGGACTTGTTTAGGACTTGAAAAATTTATCCGCAATTAAAGAATACGCCTCCTACAGACTGTAAGATTTTAGCAATCTTATCAGTTTAGGTACACTGTGCAATGTGGTTCTAATGAACTTGGGTACGACATCAAGATGTTTGCAGACTTTATGAAGATGGCGCTTACCCAAATAAAGAATATTACATAGCTACAGCATATGATGCTATAGCTTCCCATACTGAGTGCTAGTGCTGCACGATATATCGTTTGAACATCGCCATCGCTATGTGCGCATGTGCGATAGTAACATCGCAGGACATGCAATGTTTTCTCTTTTTTTAGAACATGTAAACTTTTGTTTTGCTTCAGAAGAGCAGCAAATGGAGCGGAGCCTGTGTTGCGCTCAGGCGTTGTCACGTAAATAACAAATTCCAGCACTTGAATAGGTAGCGTGAATCAATAGCTTGAATCTGTCTCTCCCTCTCTGAGCACTCAGCAGCCCCTCCCCCTCTCATGCACATGCTGCAGTCACATACTGAAAATGAGCGACATGCAAGAGGGAGAAACAGTAAAGGAGGATTTAGTCCCCAAGAGAAGATCAGCATCCGAAATATGGAACTATTTCGGATATAAAAAAGATGATATCCCTAATGCTCTGTTTTAATCTGGAGTACAGAGACATGGCCTCCTGGATCCCTTTTATATACCAGCAATCTTCTTCTTTCACAGATGAACCCCCTTATTTTAGAGTATGACAAATTAGATCATTGACCCTAGCCTGGATTAATAGAAGGGTATTATATGAATACAATGGTGTCATGGTGAGTCAACCTAATTCTTTCCAAATAGAGCTATTCAAGTCATCTGGTGAAAATTCTTGTATTTTTTAATATTGCAATATATATTGTAAAAAATAATAATAATCGCAATGTCAGTTTTTTCCAATACCGTGCAGCCCTACTGAGTGTGCAAGGATGCTGCACAGGATATTACTTCTCCAACTGGGAAGCACATCATAGAGGGTCACATTATTAAATAACCTAAAGTTTTGTGGGCACTATGTACTGCAGTGTGTCTGTGTGTGTGTATGTGTTTGCTAGCTGCTAGATTGCCCACCTGGCAGCTGCAACTCCACTGCTATTTCCTCACGTGTTGTCCTTCTTTATGCAATCATGGTAAGAGCTGGAGGACACATCATACACACAAGGCTTCTGCTGCCACAACTCCAAAAGATTTTCCTCTTTGCTGGAATCCCACACATTTCTGTTAGTGTGTTTTTCCTTCATGGCAAGCTGCTATCCATCTGTTTGTTTGTGTTTAGTACCAGTGCATTATTTCATGCTGCATTTCTATTGGTTGGTTAATAGACGTAGGTAGTAACAGCAGAATTTTATCCCAGCCTGTCTTTGATCGCAAGACAGTGACAAAAGCCATCCTTGAACCTATCTCACTGTGCACATAGGACCACGGTTCTTTCACATTTGGTCATCTTTTGTCTAGGACAGCCCGACATTGCACAGTGTATACTGGGCTTTACACCCCACCGTTCAGGAGTTATGAGTGAAACATGAAGGGCTTTATATATGGTCACTCATTGGCCCTTTTTTGAACCACAAAGACAGAAGTTCTTTGTTGGCACATGGTCTAACATTTTATCAAATTTCATTGAAATCTGTCAGTTTGTTTTGGATATTGTTAAAAAAAAAAAGAAAGAAAATTTGAACGATAAATATAACCTTAGTACGGACAGAGACAGTAGAGAAACTTAAGCCATGGAATTTCTTAGATAGTGCTAAGTTGCTGCTGAGGAACTCAGGAATGAAACATTGGTTCCCTCCTATTTTGTATAATTTCTGAAATCCTCCAAACCTTTGCTGGATTGTGTCCATGGAGCTCTCAGTCTCGTGGCCATGGCCCAGCTTCAGTTCCTTGTGCTGTGCTCAGACCACTAACGCCCTCATTACTGGGGGAGGGGGAGTAAATCGCCTCAATCAAGGCTGTCATTAACTAGAGCTCACTGGCTTTCTATCTTGAATGGATAGAAGAAAAGCAGAGAGGGACAAAGAAAGAACTCACTTCATCACTGGCAAATCAAAACCACTGCCAGCAGGGAAATTGGGCCATTTCTGCCTCTGTGGGTCTGACTGGACTTGGCATTCTTGTGTTATTCTAATGAAAACAAGTCCAATCTAGTATTCTTGTTGCTCGTGCCAAACCACATTGTCGCAGCATTGGAATGAGTTTGCTCTTTTTGCATCAATATGTTTGCCAAGAGCAGACCAGAGGAATGCACTTGACTGTCATTGACGGCCATGCAGTGTTTAGTCCTAAAGTTCTGAATGCCTAATTTTTGGGTAAGCAGTTTGATCCCAGGCTTCTCCTGTTGACATATCTTGGTGTGCTTGTGCAAGACACTGAACCCCTAACCTCTACTGCTGACTGTGTGTGACAATGGGTAAATGTGAGACATTGCAAAGCACTTGGCACTACTCTCAGGTAATCTGGACTTGAGTTCTGATTAGTAGACAAAGTGCTGTGTAGGTCAGTGTACTGTGTCTCTTGGAACAAAGAGGCACATTTACATACATGAAAGTAACACTGTGCCTTTCATTCTGTTTCCTCACAATCAGTCCTTCATCTGATCAGTAGAGGTATCAGGATACACAAAATCCATGGTTAGGTTTGGACTTCAGTTTTAGGGTCATGTGTCAAGATTATTTTCTTACAGAGGGGGAAACATTATTAATAGAGAGAATACCAAATTTGTTGTTAATTTGAACAAAAACCACTGGTGTTTCATTGTTCACAATTCTTGCTGTAAAAATGACACTCAAGATACTTTATCACACCCTACCAAAAATTTCATTATGATGGTAACTCCCTGGCTTGCTGGAGAAATTGTGGAAATACAAATGCAAATCATTATGTGTTTTGGGACTGTCATGTTATTAAAACTTACTGGAAGGGAATACATAATGCAATACATGTGGAGGGACATCACAATGGACATTTGCAGGATGGAGAGAATGACAGCGGATGTGAATTACAAGAGGGACCTATTTGTTTCACGTTGGAAGAAATGGACTGTATAATACCACGCAGGCCGGACTTTGACTCTGCTAACCTGAGATAATACACTGTGTGTGTATGTAGCAATAACCCCATCTCACTCCCTATGTGTTAATGTTTTTCTTTATTTGTGTGTGTTCTTTTTGTCCTAACAAAAAAGGACATTCAGGCTGATATTCTGTGACTAATAATTGAAGTAGATGTACATACTACATTTGTCGCTGAATCTCAATAAAAAGTGAATTAAAAAAAAAAAAAATGACACTCAAACACTGGACGCTGTCAATGTATCAGTAATGCTCCATTGTCACAACAAAGATATTCTCAAGCCCTGTAATGGATGCATTCAGGCAATGCTGTCGCTGACTGTTTAGCATGTTGGATAGTTTATGTTTCCAAAGACATATCAACTTCACTTCACCAACAGTGTTGGGCAAGTTACTATTAAAATGTAATACATTACATATTAATAGTTACCTTCGTTTGAATGTAAAAAGTTACTTCACAATATCACTCTCTGTGTAGAGTAGTAATTCACCAAAATAACCTTAGAAGAATGATTAGGTTTTTTAAATGGATGGAGGTCATGTTGTTTCACAGCAGCTAATCAAAGCACAGAAGCTCTAGTTTATTACAATTCATTTCAAATCCAGTGCTGCGCAGGTCTGACCAAGTCATGCATTCACATACAGTGGTTACCACTTTGTATTAAAATTCCTTGCTTATATTAATAGTAGTGTGATAATACAGAACAATTAAATAGCCTAGACCTTTTAAAATATATGAATAGCCTTGGACACAGTGAGGGTCAGGCAGAGGATCTGTAAATTGTAAGATATAGATAAATATATGTGGGCCTATGATATGAATCACAACAAACAAATATTGAGGTTAGCACAACAAACGGATTGGCATGCACAAATTAATACACCAGAGCTGGAAGACCCACCTGCCGGTTCCCAGTGTGCCGGTCAGCTACAGCACCGGCACCGAGAGTTATGCATAAGAATGGGGCTGTGCTGGCTTTGCTCTGCAGTTGTAGTAGATGTGAATGGAAACATATACAATATATACTAACATCATTCGGGCTAGATGTGCAGGCCAGCTCCTTACTCCTGCTGCTATCAAGCAGCCTTAGGACGCAAAATCCAAAGGGAAACATTGTAGACATTGCAGGTGTTTTAATGGAAACACACCGAACATGATAAGGCACAGTCCCAGATGTGCCGATCACCAGCACCCTTCTAGGCCTATAATGTAGCCTGTAATGACATGACACGACACAACAACCTTCAGATGATATTTTTTTCTGGTGGTGCATTGGTGGAAATGGAGTGGTGTGGATCAGTGTGGATAAATGAAAAATAAAAACGATAAACAGTTTATTTTGGGTGGTAATGTTTTACTGTAACGCGTTACCCCCAACACTACTCACCAATATCAGCACACAGTTTTGGTCCATTCCCCCAGTCTTTGTCAAGTGTTGCTGTGACATTTTTCCCCTCACCTTTTAATTTCTGAATGCTGTACAATAATCAGCAATCACCAATGGATGAACATACAGTCATAACAGTACATTGAGTGTCATCATATCCCCCATCGCTTCCCTCACCACCATATTCCCAAGTAAGCAGACGAACAAACGAAAAAACGAAACAAAGTATCCAAAAGCAGCTACACATTTCTAAGTAATACTATCATTACATGTCCTTAATTTATAGTGTACCTTTATCCTTAAAGGCTCATGACCTGAAAGTTTTCCAAGCAAAAAAATAACAGAAACCAAAGGTCTTGAAAAGTATAATAACAGTCATGTTTCTCTAGAGTTAATCTAGGTTTAAGGTAAAAACTGTCTTGGTTTAGGAACGGCTCAAAAGTTGGAGGAGATTCATTTTTCCAAAGTAAAACTATCTTAGCAAAATATGTTACAGTAATTAATACTCTGCATTAATGAATTGAAAATAGGGCATATCATTTAATATATCTACACAAAGAAAATTGTCTTTGGCTTCTCTCAAACACAGCAAATTACATACAGACACAAAACACCATTAAAAAAGTACAGTTTACAGTATATATGATAAAATATTGCAAAATGGCAGATATGATCAATCAGTCATATAGATAATAAGAGAGAGCACATCTTATAAAATGAGTGTTCTCTGATACAGACATTCTGTGTTCATTGTCTGTAAGGCACAGGAAATAAAGGACTACTTATATGTGTTCCAACTGGTTCTTGGGACCTTAGTCGACACCCAGACGGGAGCAGCTCAAATTCTGAGTGTAATGGATGTGAGATATCGGCAATTATGTGTTTGGCCTTCCTGCGTACAGCACTGTCAAATGTATTGCTAAGTTGTTTCTGTGACTTGCCTATCACCTTCCCTGCAATGTTGACAGTCTTAGAGAGCTTGTTTTTGCTCTTTGCATTTTGGTTGCTGTACCATGCTACAATGTTAAATGATAAAATGCTTTTAACCAGGCTTCTGTATGCTAATTTAAGTATGCGTTGGCTAACACCAAAGCTCTTCAGCTTCCTGATTTAAAACAGACACTGACTGGCTCTCTTAAAAATGCTCTGAGTTTTCATGGAAAGTTAGTGTCTGATCAATAATTATACCCAAGTACTTAAAATGTTTTACTTTTTCTAGAGGGTGGTTATTGAGTATGACAGGGAGGCTCCATTTGGTTCTGTTTGTGTCGTAAGATAGAATTAATGGATTAAATTCCAAATTAAATTTGGCTTTGCCAAAACAGATTTATAAAGAGCCGTACACATGCCACGTCTTTAACTGCCAGGAAAATGCAAGGTTGGGTGCTGGGTGCTACTCTTGTGCCTTTTGCTAGGCAACCTCAACCATTATCGTATCATAGCCCTTTTACCTGAAATCCTGAGCGCAGAGCTGATCTTCTTCTAGGCGCTATTTGTGTAGAGGCCTATTGTCTGTGGGACAGTTGTAAAGCTCTGGCAGCCTTGTACTAAAATGGTAAAATTTATCACAGACTGATATTTATGGACAAAGGGAAAGATATTTGTTGGCTGTGATTAGTTGGTCCTCATCACATGCAGTGCACACTGCTGTGCTGTTAAAGTTGAACTCTGTTTATCTCAGGGCGCAGCTGTTGTGCCCTGAAAAAAAAAAAGGTGCTCGGGATGGCATGCACAACGCAATGGCTTCGCTCCAGTGCCTGCCGCATGTTTTCTTACTGTTACCTACATAAAAAATGTATTCTTTCACAATAGTTAGCCAGGTTTTTTCATCTAAGACCATCTGTAGATCGTTTTCCTAGATATTTAATACTGTTAAGATGAATGAACTCCTAACTTATGTAACTTACTGGAAAACCATGATGCTTCCTAATGATAATCTCAACGACATTATAGGCTCTGCCACACCTGGAAGCTTTCTCATTTGTCTTGTCGCAATATCTACAATGCATGTTGCCTGACCTTTACATCCAAGGGCTAACTCCTTTTGCATGGTTTAGGTGGCAGACATTTATATTTAAAGTGCCTTGTAGTGCAGAATGGCAAGTTCTTTACATGAAAAAATAACAAAATAACAGAATTACAGTGAAGACCAAATGGAAGTAAAAACACCATAAAAAGAAAAAATCCAACAAAATTACACAAAGCTAAGTTGGTAAGACTTCCAGAGCTCTCCTGGTAAAACGTGCACTTTAGAAGTTACCGTTTTTTAAGCTGTAGTCTAAATCAGATTGTATTAGGTTATTTTAGCTGTAACTGTTTTCTTCACAGGGCATACCCAAATAAAGAATACTAAATATTGAAACTCATACTGAATTGAACAGGTTGTACTGAATGGGTTGGGACTAATACTCATAACATTACAGCCCAAGCTATCAATAACCAGCACTACATTTTTATTCATTCTGCAGTTCAAAGATTGCTTAAAAGTAATAAATTGGTAAGATTGGTCCAAGATCAGAAAGCCACTAATTGTAATCAAAATGTGGTGATGCTAAAATAAAAAATGATTCATAATTCCTAAGACAAGTTAAAAGATTTGTCAAGGTTTTCCTCTTTGGCTGCAGTCATTAGGCATGTGTTACCCAACAAGAAAGCAGTTGACCCAGATGGAGCTTCTGGTCCAGTTCTGACTAAGAAAAGTGAAAGATGTCTCTGATCGCTTCATAACTCTGGGACTTGTCTGAAATATTTTTTTGTTGTGGCTGTGTTTTTTTCTCTTAAATTTTGTGTCATTTGTTGATGTAAATTATAATCCCAGTTTGAGTATTGTTACTTGATATCTTGTATCCAGTGGGTTTTTTTTTTTTTGTTATTTTTGTATAAATCTTGCTGCCTGCAGTTGGTTGCACTTTTGAAAATTGTCCACTAGTGCAAGTTATCAGTGAAAGTTAAATCAAATATGAGCTAACCACTAACCATCGCCCATTTTCAAGAAATTATCCACTAAGCAGTGGCATGCGTGAGGAATCCAGTCTAAAAGTTGTATTTCTCATAGTTGTAGTTTTTCTTTTAAAGGTTGTGGCTGCAAGCAATTTCTCAAAAAATATGTAACTCTTAATCCGAAAAAAGCATGCTGGCTCACTTGGCGGCTTTTAGTTGTTTTCATGCACCGTGGTTTATGGCTGAAGCCTGCGTGCACTCATTGGACTCTGTGTGTGTTTCCATATGTTTACAGGACTACAGTCTGGGTGATGACACTGTGATGGATAAGATTAATTTAGCGGAGCCAGATCAGTATGAGCTCCCTGACCTCAGCGCTGAGGAGCAGGCTGTCATCCTGGGCATCTGGTAAGTCAGCTCAGCACTGTTTCTGCAGCACTCTGTTTGATCCAAGCTTAAAACACAGTTGTGTTAAAAACAGTGTGACAACAAAGGCTTTGTGTGTTCCAGTCTTCACAAAGAGAGTACTTATATCATGTTAATCTACCAGTTGTGTAACCTGAACTTTAGATGGTCCTGCATTACACATACATACATGCATACATACATGCATTATTTGTTTTTCTGTCACGTCAGGAGATACTGCCTCTGATTTGGCTAACATCTTGGAAAACATGTTAAGCCTTTACACGTTCATATCACATATCCATTAATGTACACTTGATAACCCATAGTGACAAATTTATTAAGAATCAAAATGTATTATGAACATAAGTATAATTCAGTACCCTGTAGAGCCCCCCTTGGCTGCAACTACAGCTCTGAGTCTGCTTGGGTAAGCCTCCACAAGGTTTGCACACCTGGACTTTGGAAGTTTATCCCATTCTTCATGGTAGATCTTCTCAAACCCCATCAGAATGGATAGAAATGTTGTGGGGTTTAAGTCTGGGCTTTGGCTGGGTCACTCAAGGACAGTTTGACTTGTCCTGAAGCCACTCCAGTGTTGTTATGGCTGCATGCTTAAGGTCATGTCTTTCCCTTAATACTGACCAGTCTCCATGTCCCTAACGCTGAGAAGCACCCCCTTAGCAATATGTTGCCACCACCATGTTTCACAAAATGGTGAGCATGGTGGTGGCAACATCAGTGCTAGTGATCAAAGATTATTGTCAAAAACAGTAGAAAATTCTCACAGACCAAAGTTCCTCAGTCACTGCTGGCTGAGCCACCTTGAGCATTTTAGCATACTAGCCTGTGTTATTGTGCACAGGGATCATGTAACATTGTACGTGTGTTTGATTTGGGTCACTTAGTTTGCTCACTAGGTCGAGTATTAAATGAGTGATTAATTAACATAGATGCAACCTTTTTTAAATATGCTGAGAAACAACTATTTTAACCGTAACCCATATAGACGTGATCCTCAATTTGATTGCATTGTTGTGCATTTGTAGGGCTGTTGTTCACATTCAGCTATGCATGTAATGAAACAAGGCAAATCTTCTCACTGTTGCTCATGTCACAGAGAAAATAAAAATTGTCCACACAGTTCCTGAGGGAATATAAATAAAGTCCAGGTAAAGCAAAAATAAATATTTGGAAGGAGTTTGTCATACCACAGAAAAATATGTCATCAACCACCCAGCCAAATTTAAAATATCAGAATCCCACCAAGCATATAAAGTTAGGTCTCGAAGTTGTGAATAAACAAGCATTATTCTCTCCTCTGAGACACTGGGGACATGTCCGTCAAAGAAGATGTAACAAAGATTTCGTCTCTGCAATGTGACAGTCTCTCATTAGCAGCTCACCCAGTAGCACTGAACACGAATACACCCCAGGCTAAAGAACAAGCCTCCGCAACAACAGAGTTGCATTAGCAGCTAACCCAGTAGCACACACAGTCTATGGTAGCACAGCACACACCCTCCAAACCAAAGAACGAGGGAGACGCTGTGTAGTGATAGCCTCTCATTCAGCAGCTAACATTAGCACAAAGCACACACCTACTATAGTGAGCCATTACTGCCAGTGGGCTGGGTAGCTGATTCTGAGACTGAAAGGTACATTAGTTACAGCTGTTTTGCATGTGTTTATGTAATTGTTGCATTTAACAAAGATGTGCTTTGTGCATATATTAGACTGAAAGTGCTAAGAAAGCTTGTGGGATATAATGAAATGAAATGACACTGATGCTATGTGCTCTGAAGCTAGCAGTGATGAAGTTTTTATATCAAAGTTTTTATATATTAGGGAAGGGGTTATGTTAAGGATGACTTCATTGCGTCATCCAGCCACGATTAGAGGGCCGCCCAAAAATCCTGGATATAGAAATGACACAAAAATTTGAACAGTCCAACTCCTAGGGGTGGGAGAAAAAAATCTATATAGCAAAGTATTACGATATTTTGTGTGGCAATATCGTATTGATTTTTCAATTATATAAATGAATATTATTACTAATATAGATTTAACTTTAGGTAGTGTACTAGAATAATATAATTAGGTGCTTTTTAAGTCCTTCTGTCTTTCCTTCTGGGACATAATTTACAGTTGAAAAAAGGGTAATAAATTGCAATATATCCCAATATATTTTATGATGATTCTCAGCATATCGCAACATGTTTAAAATCGCAATAATATTGTATCTTGACCTAAGTATCGTGATAATATTGCATCGTGGAGCCTCTAGTGATTCCCACCCCTACCAACTCCACAATTCACATAATTCACAGTCTTTTCACACGTTTTCAACAAGTATTTTCTAACATGTAGAATGTGTTGAGAAGAAATATATGATTTTGCTTTACCCAGACTTTAAAGAATGATTTTGTACTGTATATCTATTGGTATTGTAGCTTGCTATCAATAGCAGAAATAAGATGCTAACTGTTGGGTTAATGGTTTTTGTTCAGTTTAGCGCCAGGCTTTTCTGCCATCATTTATGTACTGTTAACCAAGAGTGTTGTCTTGCAGCACTGACTTCCAGAAGAATAACCCTGTACACAAACTGACTGCAGAGGAACTCCTGGCCTTCACATCTGTAAGTAATAGTTTATTTTTTTTGTGAATTGTTATTTCACTACAGAAACACTGTAGTTAGATATGCTTATTTTGCATCCTTCTGACCATAAGACTGAGTCAGAAGTCAGAAATACCTGATGAAACAAATTTTCATGTATTTGCAGTTTAAGATTTTGCCTTATTTAACACAGCAGCCACACATGTAAGGATAATAATGTGTCTATCATTGTCCTCTTTTTCTTTGAACATCACTCACTGTCTTAAAACCTTCAATCCCTCAGACTTTGAACAATACCTCAACCTTAACGGTACTGAAATTAGACAGTTTGCAGTCTAAATAGACAAGTAAAGACATTGTATGTGACTTTCTAAATGCCTTGACTTTCCTGGACTAAATGAAAATGTTTGTGGTGGACTCAGAGTCCTGGTCAGTATTGGTCTTAATTGTCTGTAACTGACTTAAATGTTTATAACTGCCACTCCACTGTTCGTATGACACTGTTTTCAAGGTGTTTGTTAAGAAATATCATCATATTTCTGAGGCTGTCTTACTCATCATATTTTTTATTTCTCATCAGACCCAAACAGAATCTGCTTTTTCTTTAGTTTTCAGAAGTGATGCAGAGTAAAAAACTGCAGAGTTTAGCAGATTGGTTTTTTTTTAACTTGTAATGTGATGGACAATTCTCATTTAAGATATATATTTTTTAATCTGTGGAGGTGTTGTTCTTTGGGTACAGATTCTGTGTTGCCAACATATTCTCTTCCCCTGCAGTGATTAGTCAACAACACCAATACTAAGCTGAAGGCTATCTTTTTTATAGTGTTGCATCAACAAACTGAAGAAGACTCCATCCAAACACAAACCACTGTGCAGAACTAATGAAATGACTCACCTAAAGGAGAACTGCAAAAAAAAATAGCTGAGCACAAGTGGAGGAAAACAAAACCATAAATCCATGTTGACAACCCCAAACACCACCTCACTGTTTTTATGAAACAAGTTAGAACTTCCTGACAAGCTTCAAACTGCTTCTTCAGTGCTGGTGAAACATTAGCCATCACGGAACACTTAAGTTTTTTTTTTTTTTTTGGCTATTGCTTTTCCCAGTCTTTGGCCCTTTGAGAAATAATTGTTTTCCTCAAGCTACTGCTTCAGAATGTATTTGCACTCAGTATTAGAGCTCCATTTATTATTCCTGCAGCAAAAGAACAGGCAACACCAGGGTACCTGAATAAAGCTTCATAAAAGTATCATGATGAGGTGCTGTTTTTAAAGCTAAACTGAAAGTGGAGTTCTTCTCTCTTTTTGTGTAAGTAAATATGAACTATAAGAATGCTAATGCTTTTCTGCATACTATTTAACATTTCAAAAGAGGATTAAACTGTTTTTGGATATTTATAGAAAACACATCTAGGCTTCAAGAAGTGTGTTTCTCATGGCATTAGTTGACTGACATGTGAGAGCCAGCATTGCTAGGAGACACATGGTCAGCCTTTGTGGCGCACAACTGACCCAAGAACATGATACTGTATAATTCTTGACACGAAGCCCTTTTTTCCCCTTGCTTTTACATCAGGACCCAAATCTGAGAACATAAACCCAAAGTCCAGTTTGATCACTGTGGACACTGTGTAATGTACCCAGACAGGGTACACTGATCCACACTTCACTATAAAAGATGGTCTTGAATACGGTTCCTGTGTACTTCAGTAGTGTACGCATAAGGTGTGAACACCACGTGTACCAAAATGTGTCAGTGAGCTGCTATGTAACATGACTACAAGGAATCTATTACTGGTTATGAAACAGACTCAATTTAATATTGATGCCTCTATATCAGATGGCAGCACAGCCCATCGCATACAGATCTGGCTTTACTGCTGCCTTCTACCTGTTCCCACGGGAGACAGAAAGCTCTGCACCTGACAGCAGCGGCTCCTCCTCTTAAGAGGTGCACAGCTTTACCTTGTTGCTCTGCGGTTCGATGCTGATGACGGTCCCAGGGGCAGCAGTGTATGTGTGCGGTGCCCTTTTCTACACTATGGCAACGTAGATCATGTAGATCCCGACGCAAGTGTATTCGAGAATGGAAAAACATTTCTTGTGTGAAAGCTGATTGGTGGGGGAGTGAAAGGGGGGTAAAGTCATACTCAAGCTGGGTACGAATAACTCGTACCAATATAAAAAAAAATCCTGTAGCTATTAGGGGTTGGAGAAAAAAAATGATACAGCATTGTATCCCAATATTTTTGTGCGGCAAAATCATATCACACAGTGCCAAGTAATGATTTTTTTATTATGTGAATTATTCATATCACAAATGCAAATTAAACCTTAGGTAGCCTACTAGAATAATATAATCGCTTTTTCAGTCTACTTCATACATTTTGCTGCAAATAAAATGATGAGTGAGATGAATAGACGGAAAACTTTCTCATTACTTACTACAGATGTCGACAAAGTTTTTCTTCTGGGACATAATTTACAATTTAAAAAAAATTAACAAATCACAATATATGTTATCACGATACTCAGCATATCGTAACACATTTAAAATTGCAGTAATATTGTATCGTGACATACAGTTGCAATCAAAATTATTCAACCCCCATTGCATATTAGGCTTATTGGCAAAATGTACAATTTTTCAGCTGTTTGCAATAAACAAAGTAGACAAGAACAGTTGAAATAGTTTAATAAAACTAGTATTACCATGGGTTTTATCCAAATTCAATGCAAAATGCTACTTTTAATCACTACTGCAGTCTCAAAATTATTCAACCCCCTGTTTCAAGCACACCTGGTGCAACTAATCAAGGGCTTCATTAGTTCAGGTGTGCTTGAGATAGAACACATAAATACCTCAACTGGCTAGGGGTTTGTTGAGAGTGACGTTTGATTGCATGTTAGAAATATGGCTAAGTCAAAAGAATTGTCCAAAAAGTTCAGAGAAGAAATCATTGCCTTGCACAAACAAGGAAAAGGATACAAAAAGATAGAAAAAGCTCTGAATGTTCCTAGAGATACAGCTGGAAACATAGTTCGCAAGTTCAAAGTTAAAGGAACAGTGGCTACACTACCTGGACGTGGCAGAAAGAGGAAACTACCAGCGGCTGCCACCAGATTCCTGAGAAGGCAAGTGGTCAAAAACCCTCGAGTGACTGCAAAACACCTGCAGCAAGACTTGGTGGCAGCAGGCACTGAGGTTTCAGTTTGCATAATAAGGCGCATACTAAACACTGAAGGGCTCTATGCCCGGACTCCAAGACGTACACCACTACTGACCCAAAAGCACAAGAAAAGTTGGCTCCAATGTGCTCAAAACCATATAAATAAGCCACGGAAGTTTTGGAATTCTGTTCTGTGGAGTGATGAAACAAAACTGGAACTTTTCGGGCCTATGGAACAGTATGGTATGTCTGGAGGAAGAAGAATGAAGCATATGCTAAAAAGAACACCCTGCCTACAGTGAAGCATGGCGGTGGCTCAGTGATGCTCTGGGGCTGCTTTGCTGCCTCTGGCACTGGAAACCTGCAGCGTGTGGAGGGCACGATGGATTCAGTCAAGTATCAGGAAATCTTAGGTAAAAACGTCATGTCGTCTGTGAGGAAGCTGAAGCTTGGGCGTCATTGGACCTTCCAAAAGGACAATGATCCCAAGCATACCTCAAAGTCCACCAAGGCTTGGTTTCAGAAGAAGAAATGGAAGATTCTAGAGTGGCCGTCACAGTCACCTGACTTGAACCCCATTGAAAATCTCTAGTGGGATTTGAAGAATGTGGTTGCAAAACGCACACCCAAGAATATTACTGAACTGGAGGCCATTGCCCATGAGGAATGGGCTAAGATTCCTCAGGAACGCTGTCTGAAGCTGGTGTCTGGCTATGCATCACGTTTGCAGCAGGTCATAACAGCAAAAGGGTGTTCTACTAAGTACTGAAGATGCTTGTCATGAAGGGGTTGAATAATTTTGAGACTGCAGTAGTCATTAAAAGTAGCATTTTGTGTTGAATTTGGATCAAAACCCTTGTAATATTAGTTTCATTGAACTACTTAAACAGTTCTTGTGTAATTTGTTTATTGCAAACAGCAGAGAAATTATATATTTTGCCAATAGGCCTAATATGCAATGGGGGTTGAATAATTTTGATTGCAACTGTAAGGGTCATGATTATATCATCCATCTTCCCCATCTTCCTCCCACATTCCCAAGAAATGCCGGTTAGGTTGATTGGTAACTCTAAATTTCCCCTAGGTGTGAATATGAGCGTGAGTGGTTCTCCGTCTCTGTGTGTCAGCACTGTGATAGTCTGGCGACCTGTCCAGGCTGTAACCTGCCTCTTGTCCAGCGTCAGCTGGGATCAGCTCCAGCCCACTCTGCGACCCTAAATAGGCTAAGTAGTCCAAGTGTGGTGATGGCAAACGTCCAGACTGTCAAAACCTACAGCGACGAAAGATTGTCTCAACAGGGGACAACGTGCCCCTTCTAGCTAGTCAAACCTGTGCTAAAATCTCCCTGTTAGACTGTTAAAATTGATGTACACAGATATTGTACCAATATATTATTGTGATTTAGTTGTAAGTGTAATCAAATTACAATATCAGTATCTGCAGTTGGTAGTACTACAATTTGAATTTCTTCCAATGGGAAATGGCAATTTCTAACCAAATAAATACAAAGTCAAAACAAGCACCAAATATCTATAGTATGATTGATTTCTTTAAAAAAAAATAATTTTAATTTTAACCTTTTGTCCAGAGATTTTGATTAGATTCATTCAGAGCAGAATGTCTGAAGGGACTGCATCAACCATTATATCTGCTTTAAAGGTCCATTGCTTAGGCTTTAGGGGTATAGAAATGTAATATAAGATTCATAACAATGTTTTTAGTAGTGTATAATCATTAAAATGTGTCACTTCCATGGAGTCCATCCTGTTATTTCTAAAGTGCCCCAGGACAAACAAGACACTGGGTCTAGATCGGCCCAATAGCATTTTTTGTAGCAGCCACTGTAGATATCTTACATAGCTGGCACATGGGAGATTTCTCAGTTGGTTGCAGCCTCTAGATGACACCAAATCCTACACATTAGACCTTTAACCCTTTAAAAACAGACCTTCCACAGACAACCACAAGAGATCATTGTTTGGATTATCCTGTTTGAATAGATCTGAAATAACAACCATAATAGCTTGAGCATTCATTGTTTTTGCAGCAGAAAGCTAAGGCTTCTATTTTCCCCGTCATCATGCCATGACCATACTTCAGCTTACCCTACATGGTATTTTACCATAATTACGCTGGTATTTCCCCATAATGGTAGAAGGAGGTTGCTTTTTGCATAATTATGGACATACATCGATCTGAAATGAAAAGTATATTAGCTAGAGCATCAGTTCTTTTTGCAGCAGAAAGCTAAAGCTTCGGTCTTCCCCATTGTCATGCCATTACCTTATGTTACTTTACTTAACTGCAGTGCAAACATAGTATTTTGCTGTGATTATACTGAAATTTACCTTAGGAATTTTCCTGTAATGGCTGCGGAATTTTGTTGTTTACATAATCCTGTAATATATTGATCTAAAATAAAAACCATATTATTTAGAACATTCATCTTTTTGCAGCAGAATACTAAGGCTTCTGTCTTCCCTGTCATCACATTGTTAGCTTACCTTACCTTACGTGCAGTGCAGAAGTAGTATTTTGCCATAATTATGCTAAAATGTTCCTTGGGAATTTCCCTGTGATGGCTGCAGGAGATTGTTGTTTGCATGATCCTGTATATATTGAACTAAAATTTAAAAAACAAAACAAAACAATATAATAACTAGAACATTCTTTCTTTTTACAGGAGAAAACTATGGCTTCTGTTTTCCGTGTTAATACCTCGTACACTTAACATCATTGTAATATGTTATGTGTTGTACAAAACAGCGCAAAAATGGGCGGCACATCCAGAGGAATGAATGCTGAATCTATCACAAGGCCTTTTCACTCTGCTCATAAAAATGAGTATATCTCAAAAACGGAATAATGTACACACATAGGCACTACCAGAGTTCAATAGTTGACAGACTTAAAGACAAATGTATTATTGCAGCAGCTATAAAGAGGATTCAGCATCCAGTGTATGAACCCGTTACCCTCAGGTGAAAGTGAGGTTACCTGATTGCAATGCGAGGAGTTTCTGCTCCACACAGCTATTATCCAACGTACCACATGATAGAGCAGAACTAGGTATATTTTGTCACAGCTGTTCTTTCCCATCACTATAACTTTGAAACCTAAGCCAAAATTGCTAAGTATTGTAAGACAAGCCAGGCTGCTTTTCTCAACAGCTATGAGCTTGTTTGGAGACGCTCCTTTACTCCAGAGACGTCAGAGCAGTAATGGGATAGCTCACTTGGCTGATCCAGTGAGTCTCCTCTCAAAGCACTGTGAGGGTTAGCTCCATTTAGGCTGATGAGAAGGCTTGGCAGGAGGAATTTGACGGGACAGGAAATTAAAAGAAAAAAGCCATGATTCTCTTTAAGCTGTTCCGGGGGCTGTTACTGCCTTGTGCCAAAACTTTCTGTTGCTTATTAAAAAACACAGTTGTGTCTCCAAAGAGCATAAGCAAGAGCTCGCTGGTTGCATAGTGACATCTGTCGTCCAGGCAGGCCGTATTTTCTTTTTGCTTTTAGAACATAAATGTAAGACTGTCTTTCCAGCGATTAACACTTTTAATGAGACTTGATGATAATATCAGGTTGCTGTAGTTTCCGTGATATTTGATAGTGTAGGTGGTGTATTAGAGTGACAAGACATGACAAGTTTAGATGCAGAAGCACAACCACAATGCTGTCTAAGATTTTTTTTGCCCATGGTATTATTTAATGCTATATAGATTGCAGGCTTACATGCATACAGTATGCTAGCATGGTGGTGTCTTTGTGTACCACAGTTCTCATATGCAGATTACATAGTCAGATAAGCATTCATTGTATATTGAAGAAAAGATTATTTAAACCATATTCAACCTAAAATACAGCAGTATGTACTGATCCCGTCTTTGTCTTATGTGAAGACAAATATAAAGATCTATTTCAAATGATAAATTAAAGTGAGATGCAAAAATACAACACATTCTTCTGTGACAAATTAAAAGTTTTCCATAAGTAATAAAACACAGCTTTGCTGCTGGTCTGGTAGGACCAACCTTGAGTCACCTGCTACTGAGCCATGTTGGGCTCGTTATTAAAAAAATGTAATTCATTACGTGTTACTCTTTTCAAATGTAATATTTCAAATGTAAAATTATTACTTTACTTATTTTTCTCTGACAACAGTACTTTGTTACAGTACTCGTCATGTCACTTTTCTGTTACACTTCACAAAATTGGTGATTTGCATCCTTTTCCCCCAAAATTCCGAAATCACATGTGCCTCTGTGTGAATATCAGTGTAATCTCCAGTAAGAGCTGCTAGGCTAAATAGCTTTGATCTATCTGAAAGACGGAGAGTCAGTCGTGGAGATACGTGATATTTCATCCACAACATATCCAGCCACAAGCTTCATTAGTTCTTTGTTGCTTGTAGCCTGCAGCTGTCCACCATAAAAATCCAGTTTTGGTTGTTTAGTCAGTGTCAGGCTGCAGACATCCTCCATGGCCTAGGAGTGCGCACCTTTGGTGGGGTGTGTTGTCAGTAATAGTATGTGTTTCAGGCGGTACAGGGTCATGTTTTTCCCATTTTCCCGTAGGAAAGAGTCTCAGTACCACTATGTGAAACAACAATGTTCTTGTCATCTTTCCTCCCAACAAAATCAAACCAACTGAAATATTTCCAGCCACTTAATGTAAGTGTTTCCATCATGCAGGCTAGCTCTCTGCTTTGTGACGTGCATGCACAATAGTTATGGAAATGAATTCTGGATGTGATTCATTGTTGGATTCAACTCAAAAGGGGGGTGACAACAAAAGTTTGTAAGAAGTTATTTGTTTTTTGGGGTGACTGTGATATTATCACTGAAAGTTGACACAGACACAGCACGAACATTGCTTCAGTTAACATCGTCATGTGTGTCGATTAAATTTAGTTTGTTCAATGGCAAGGTTGGTTGGATCATCCATTCCATGAAATTTGGTCCAGAAACTGATGATCTCCTCAGGATGTATCCTATTGACTGTAGTGCTCCTTTAGCACCACCTAAAGTTAAATATCTTGACAACTATTGGTTAGATTATTGAGGCTTTAGACAGAATTTTCATCTGCTGCCACCAACAGGTCATAGTTTCCAAGTAGTGAAATATGTAATTATTTAGTCGATGAATTGTTATAACATTTGGTACAGGTCTTAATGGTTCTTAGATGCGTGTTTACTCTTAGCCTTCTCATTTTTCTAAGTTAACAACCTGTACAGATATGTCAGTCTCATCCATGCCTTTAGTCATTTTTGTGTGGAATGGATTTTTGTTCTGATCACGTCCCCATTCTTAATCCCTACAAGGCTCTTTGGCTTGGTTGTTTTCCAGTTGGGTAAGCAACAATGAGTGAACACAGCAAGAAACCTATTGAATCGAAGAAAATAATTGGAAATGTTAGTATTAATTCAGTGGTCTGGAGCCAGGCTATGTGCATACAGGACAGTAAAAGCAGCAATGTTAGATTTACAATTAGAAGTACAGACAAGATGAAAAACAGACATTAAAACATATAATGTCCAAATACTAGCACTAATCCTGTAGGCAGTCTCCTTTCATTACCAATTATTCGGTAATTTGTTTTTTTAATTCCATGGCCATCTCCTTCAGTATGAGGCCACAGAACAGCCAGGACATCATGGCTGGGATTTTATCCACAAAGCAACATATGGTCCTGGTTGGTGTCTAGAACAGTTTTTGGCTTGGGTAACCTGGGGAGCTTGTATGTTGTTGTCACTTCTCAGCATTTCTTGTCTTGTTAAGTAATAAAGCAGGGAGCTGCCTCCTATTTGTGCATCATATTATCTTTGTATGCATTACATTTTAGGAGTTCAATACACTTTATTTCTTTCCATTAATATAAAACAGTAACCCCATAATATAAAGCAGTTCTTTAGTTCAACCTTGGCTGTCTGGAACACCTATCGGCTAAAAGACATGTTTCAAATGATAACATCAGAGCAGTCTCAAGGTTGACAGGAATAAAAGTCAGGAATAAGTAATCAGTGATCATTCCTGACCTAACCCCTGTGAAATAGCAATTTTCTCCTAAAAGAAAGTATTGCCAACTGTAAAGGCTTTTCTTTTGTTATTGTTGTTGTTGTGCTGAGGCAAATATTTTGTCCATATCTCGCCTGGTTGCTCCCACTCATTAGACATGTCAGTTAATTAGAGAGGAATATGGAGGAAAAGAGTGAGTGGAAGTGAAGACACTAATTGAAAGGTGAGTCACGCTGCAGGCTCTCCTCTCACTCTCTTTCCTACTTTTAACACAGTGACTACTTTCAGTATGTTGAAAGCATAAATGACATGTAGGTATTTTGAAGTTAACTTTGTAAACTTGACAGTAAGTCATAGAAATTTTTTTTTTTTTTTTGGGTAGAATCAAAGAGGGTGGAATCAAATTTTACTTTTAATTGGCCCTTTATTTTTTTGCATTTTAGTTTGTAGCAACAATAACTCTCATTCAGGCAAATATGGCTCACAGTGTAGGTTTTCTATCATGCTGTGTTGAAGTTACAGTGACTGTGATTTTAGTTGTTCTGTCAGCCAGGCTGCAAAAATAACAAATTTCACAGGATAATGATTACCAAAACTTTGTTAAGGAAACAAAACAAATTAGGTGTTTGTGCAGTCATAAGCCTTGCTGTACTAATTTTGATGCAGGTCATTAATTTGAGGACTTAAGCCTTGACTTGACTTTGTTTTAATATCATTTGTTGGTCCGGCCATCTCAGTCTGAAAAATAAGAACAAATTGGAAAAGATGGTCAAGCTGTGTTCTAAGATCTCTGGGGTTACTATAAAATCTTAATATAAAATCTTACACAGCTTTATGAGGAGAGGCTCATGTCAAGGGCTCAGTCCATTGTGTCCGACCCTTTGCATCCTTTACATGCTGAGTTTCAGCTGCTACCTTGAGGGAGGAGGTTTATCCTTCCAAAAT
Organism: Epinephelus lanceolatus; assembly: GCF_041903045.1. NCBI lineage: Eukaryota > Metazoa > Chordata > Actinopteri > Perciformes > Serranidae > Epinephelus > Epinephelus lanceolatus. Next base: position 37,418,246 of record NC_135750.1, read on the forward strand.
GCTCTACCTATAGATAGAGCATTAATACAGATATTCCTTTGTCCCATCTGCAATAGTTGCCCTTAATGGTTAGATGCCAGGTCATGTTGTTGTTTTTTGTCCTGTGTGTGGTCTTGGTGTTCTGTATGTGAGCAGTATTGTCATATTGTATTGTTATGTCTCCCTTCACTGACTGCAAACCAAATTGCCCTACGGGGACATTAAAGTTTTACCTTACCTTAACTTACCTTGTGAAAATAAAAAAATACTTGCAACTCAGTTTTACCTTAAATGCCTTTAGATTTTTGATTTTGTAATGAAATTAAATGGTGGTGCTAGATAAAAAATGTCAGAGGATCACCAAAGTTTATAGATTCATCCTCTGAACGGTCCATACACTTGTTCGCCTTTTCTTCTCACTCTCGTCTTTCACTGTAGAGGACAAAATGGATCAGCAGGAGTGTTGTAAAGTTGTGGTGCAAAAACGCAGGTAGGACAACACGGGTATGTCGGAAACAAACACTACAGCTTCTGTTAATTGTAAACACTTCTGCTTCGGCTTCTTCTTCTTCTTCTTCTTCTTCTTTGTTGTTTCCAGCAGCCTAGACGCCTATAGGCGTATCGCTGCCCCCCGCAGTTTGAGTGTTGCATTAAATAAGAGCGTTTCTGGTAGGCCAGTAGCCCGGGGTCTTTTCTGGATAACGCTGAAACACGGGAATATGTCAGTTAACTTGTAAACGGAATATTCCAGTTGCTGCACCGCTAGAGTGACCAGATGAGAATGGTCCCACACATGTGCCCCCCCCCCCCCCCCCCCCCCAAGCGGTGCTTGACTGTCATGACATGTCAGCTTCATTAAAAGCTTGACTGTGATCTTGAATTTAAGGGGCTAAGCTTTTCAAACTAACATTTCCACTATGATTCACATCGAAGGAACCAATATGAATGTATTGTCTTACATAATGAATGTTTTGAAATGGTACATATGAAAAAATCAAATCCTGCATATTGTCACTCACTTCTACCCACTTACTGAATGATGCATTGGTTCTGAGATCGTCATCAAGTCTGACTTACTGGTGTGCAAAAACTTCATTTCGTGTCCCCAAGTTATACCTTATTGTTATTCCAGTGTCCTGGATCCTGGTCAGCAAGTCCAACTTTGCCAATCATCCATATTTTAGCTGATAGCACTCTCCAAATTAAAAATAAACAGTTGTGGGCACAGTTTGACATGTGGTACTGGGCCTGTTTTGTGCTCATTACTTTCTCAAAAGTTGGACTCTTGTTATCATCCATCCAGCTGGGAGCTCAGTTGAACAATGAACTGGCAGTCTATGTTGTATTGTCACTGCATGGGATGGAAAAGCTGCAGGCAGCTGCTGGCTCTGTGAGCAGGCATCTTCCCAGCCTACATGTGGATCCAGGAATCTGCAGGCTGGTTAGATGGTTGTCACATGTCTAGCTGTCTTCATCGATACATGACTTCTTTCGATTTCCTGGAGGACCATTTGGAAGTAGTACTGATGCATCAGTTACTACCTGAGCTTTCAGTGTAGGCTTTTCACTCATGTCCAGAAGCAGTTGTTGATTTATCTTTCCAAAAGCATTGTCTGTATGAAATGAATCAGGTTTGTCATCTCCTAATGGAAAATCTGACTGCTTAACAGTTGTGGATTTTCTCCAGATCTCATTAAGGAAAAGAGGTTATGACTGGTAGGCAGAGGACTCAGTCAGCAGAGACAGTGGGTTGAAACAGCTGATGAGCACACAGACTCCAGCTGCTGGAGTTCAAACAAAGGTTTAAGTGATCCCACTTATGTCCAGGTCCCACTTTAAGACCATTAGGCATTACCGTACAGCATATTCCCTTCAACTCTTCAAACCTGCCCCCTTAGAGGTCTCATCTGTCTGATTGTCTGTCTGATCCCTCTCCACAGTGTGTTTGGCTCATAAATCAGGACTGAGCTGAAGTAACATGTGCGCTTTAAAAGACAAATATTGATTTTGGAAATCCCAAGTCAGAATAAAGTATGAGAAGCTAAGAAGGTTCATGTATTGCCCTGGAAATGTAGCACTTTTATGATAACTCTCTGCTCAGTCCAGCTCCCTAATATTTTCTTCCTGTGCAGCATGTTATTTTATTATATGTTTGTTATGATATATACTTATTCAAAATATTAAGTGGGTCTCATTTATTTGTTAGGCCAATATTTTGTCTAAGTGTACTTGTACATTGCACATTTTCTGCACAAAACATAATGTAAATAAAAGCTTAAATTCAAATAATAGCCTATTCACAATTAATAGCAATGGTCAGCACAAACAAATTCAGTCAATTTTTTATAAAGGCCAGATAAAAACGTTCACTTCTCAAGAATGAACTGATTAGAACTTGGTGCTCAAAGGTCAAGGTCACTGTGACCTTGCAAACCATGTTTTTGGCTGTAACTGTAGAATCATAGGATAAAATGAAGTGATGACACTTTAAATCCAAAAAACATCAAAGGTCATCTTTTGGTTGGATACTAAATTGGATACAAAATCTTGGGTGTGCATCTTAAACCTGTGCTGATTGTATTGATTGTATTGTATTGTATTGATGGCTGTGAAGTATCCAAGATTTTACAGACATGGATGTAAACTGTAAGTGTGGCTTGACTGGTTTGCTGAGGCATACAACTGCGAGGTGGTAATTCTACTTTGCAATTACTTTAAAGCTGCTGTCAAGGAAACTTAATATATTCTGTGTGTACTTTAAATTAAAAGTCAGCAAATAAAATGAGGGATGTACACAATACTGAATATATTAAGGTAACCACAGTTGAGGTGACTAAAGGCCTTGGTTCCTATTCGTGAATCTACAGTATTCTGCATTTAATGACAAATGAATAGATGTTTCTGTATTCCATTGAAAACTCTTAGCCAAGTTACAAAATTGTTGCAGTTTTGTTCCCACCTGACACTACTCAACATGTCTCCCCTGTCACATCTGAATGTGTTTTTATAGCTCAGTGCACACTGTGCCGCCAGTCCCAGGAGATTCAGTCTGTATGCCTCTCACGTTGGCTCAGTTTTGATCACCATGCTCAGCACCTCAAAACAAATTATTCCTCATCCTGCCAAGTCTGCTACCAAACAAAGCAGTGTCTCCTCTAAACTGAGACACAATGTGGTGGAGAGGTGCTACAGGTATAAAAAGCTCCCTTGTCTCTTGAAATTGCAGACACTGTAGATGGTGGTCTGAATAGACTGTCTTTTGTGGGTGTTAAGACTGGGGTTTTCACTTTATATTTGAAATTTGAACTTTTCAAATGTGGTAAAACATTGAATAATCAGACTGTAATAATCTATAGATTATCAAGGCAGCTACGATATCCATTCGTTTAGTCATCCTAGTTGTTACACATTCCAAATTTAACTAAAATGGAAGGAGTTTCATTCTGTCTGTGTCTGTCTTTCAAGTTTCTTGACAACTGTTCATCCGATAGACTTCACAATTGGTTGGTGTATTGCTGAGGACCCAAGGAAGTGCATTGTCAAGTGTGAGCTATGTGGGACATACTTATTAGTGGTGCGTCATGCACATATGAAGGATGTCACGAGAGCCGGGACTTCATTACCAAGTCGATGTCAGAATTCTGAAAACGTGACAATACTTGTTTTTCCCACTACTGTAGGTACTAGGGATGCAGTTCTTTTGGACTTGACAGAGCAGCATATTTGCCTACAAGTGCCCTGGTCCGCCATTAACAGTGTTGTCCAGTAACACATTACAGTAATAATATTACTTTCTCTAGTAATGAGTTGTGTAACTAATTACGAATAAAATTTCAGTGATAATATTACAGTTACCCCAAATCCAAACAACTTGTTAAGTTACTTTTGTTATCACTTCACTTTTGACTTGAAATACAATATCTCATGACTCATTTTTATGATAGTCGTGTTACACAGGCATGGCACAAAGCAGCACACTAGTTTGGGAGATGGAAACGCTTAACCCTTAAGTGGCTGGAAAATATTTGCATACTTAAATTCTGTCAGGTGGAAAGATGACAAGAATACTGTTGCTGCAGGAAGTCATAATAAAAGTATTTCCACTGCGAAAAATTCCTCCTCAGACCTCTGGTCTGAAACACCCAGTGTTGGGTAAGGGTTATTTTAAAAGTAATCAAAGTACTTTACTGCATTACTTTTTAAAAAGTAAACAGTTACTTTACTGCGTTACTCCCTGAGTAAAGTAACTCAATTACTTTAAAAGTACTTCAAACGTTACTCCTTGAGAAAAGTAACTCAAGCACTTTTAAAGTACTTTTGAGTATTCTACATTTCCTATTGGGCAATGGACCACAGGGCGCTAAGCCTACATTTTTTTGTCTCCAAAATTAAAGTTATGGACCACTTGCCCTTCACTGAGATCCAATTCTCCCATCACAGCCGTCACTCTGACCAGTAGAAACACAGAACGATCTGCTGCTGTAGACAACTGTATGACAACAACACCCCAGCATTTTTAATATTTCCTCTGGGGATGTTACCACACAGAGTAAAAGGCAGAAATGATGGTGTGAAACAGCAGAGGCACTTTGTCAACCCGCTGAGTTAACGTTACTGTCATTAGCATCAAGCTAGCAAACAATGGTACATCCTCACGGTCAGACATAAAGTAATAATATTAACAAATAGGGGCGGCAGTAGCTCAGTCCATAGGGACTTGGGTTGGGAACCAGAGGGTTGCTGGTTCAAGTCCCTGTCTGGACCAAATATGGAGCGTGGACTGGTGGCTGGAGAGGTGCCAGTTCACCTCTTGGGCACTGCCAAGGTGCCCTTGAGCAAGGCCCCAAACCCCCCAACTGCTCGGGGCGCCTCACCAAGGCAGCCCCCTCACTCTGACATCTCTCCACTTTGTGCATGTATAGGTCCTGTTTGTGCATGTGTGTGTCTTTCAGACCTGTGTGTTAATGACAAAAAAGAGTGAAAAAATTGAATTTCCCCTCAGGGGGATTAATAAAGTATATTAAATAAATAAATAAAAATAAATAGCGGCAGGGCTTTTACTCACCACAACTGCAGAGGCTCCCAGCTTCATTTGAAACAAACTACATTATTTATTAATCCCTCTGTGTGTTTATATATTTACTTTTTATCCGTTCCGTTGTCTTTATAAAGTTAACATATTGCACCGTCATTTCAAACTCAACACTTGTTTCAAATTAAAAGCCCCTTATAACCTCGGCTGAGAGAATCCCTCCATTTTCTAAATAGACTTTTATTCTGCCATCTGCTGACGCTTTTAGGTGACTACAACAACATGTCGGCTGGCACATGAACAGACACAGTTCTGGCAGTGACTCAAATAATAGTCAAAATGATAAAAACAGGACAAGAATAACCTGATGACATCACACACACCGTGAAAGACGACCGGGGATAACTGGTGAGTTCCAGCGTGTAGCGTGTACCAGGCATAATGCAAGCCCTGAGTCTGACATATGTCTGTCAGCGAGTCCTCCTCCACCTATTTAGACTCCACCGTAGACAACGGCAGCATTTCTCCGACCACGTAGCGAGCCACAAGCTCCATGGCTTCTTTCAGACTGATAGGTTTAACGTTATCTCCGTTATTAGAACCAAACGACAACCGTTGCTGTTTTGGAGCTGAAGGACCAGCGTTCTAAAAGTAACGGAAGTAACTGATGTCTTGTTTGAAAATGTACTTAAGTATTTGATTACTCAAACAGCAAACTAACGCATTAGGTTACTCGTTACTGTAAAAAGTAATCAAAGTACTCTAACGCGTTACTCTGTAATGTGTTATACCCAACTCTGGAAACACCTATTACGAACAACAGCACAACAATGTGAAGCTTCAGGTAATACACCAAACCAAAGGTGATCCCTTCTCAGCCGCAGAGATCAAACACCAAAACTGGATTTTAATCGTGGACAGCTGCAGCTTCAAACAAGTAATAAAGCTTGTGGCTGGATATGTGGTGGATGAAATGTTGCTTTACCACAACGGGAGATGGGGTGTAACAGAAAAGCAATTTAACGAATAGTGTAACGAATTACTATCGGCAAGGAGTAATAAGTAAAGTTATGTTATTACTTTAGAAAGGAGTAATGAGTAATATATGTGACATTTTAGAGTAACAAGCCCAACACTGGCCATTAAATACCAAACAAAGAAGAAGAATGCCTACCAGCACGGAAGAACAACAATAAGTGCAGCTGCAGTGAATGCTTAGCCTCAACTTGATGAAAAGAAAAGCATTTTTCATGAGGGCAGACTATTTTTTTTAATTCTTTGCAATGGTAGCACTATGTATTGACACGATTCTACAAAAACCAGCAGGGTGTCAAGATGCTGAGCATCTTTCTGTCGTAAAAGTCATGTTATTTTATGATGTCAAAACGTACCACATAGAATATGTCGTTATGTATTATAATGCATTTTAACTGAAGCTGACGGTCAGTGCAACTAATGGTTGGCATTACTATCACTGTCCAATGCACAGAAAATTATCAGTCATAACAAGAGTGTTAAGAAGTGATTTTTTTTGTCTAGGTTACTATCCTACTACTATAAAATTAAACTTCCTTCATTGCTTTTGCGATGAGCTTATTGCTCGTTCATGTTAACAGTCGCATGACAAATGCTGAGCGTGCCTTATCCTTTGATTTTAATTGCTCAGTGATTGATGTTGCTGGAGGAATAATTGCCTAATTAGGACAATTTACTGCCATACTAATGACTCCAGCAAGACTCGCTAAGCATCCACAAACATCATTAGTGTTTTTTCATCTCACCTACAACCATGTATCACATTCATTGCATATTTCCATCATGATCAATGTACTCTAGGTGAAAAGTTATTGTTGTATGACTTGTTCTGATTAAAGCAAGCCAAAGCTTGAGCTCATATAAAGAGCTAGAATCATCTTCCGCGGTATCTACCTGCCAGTATGTAAGCTCGATATCCACGTCCCCTGTTCTCTTTAATCAGCTCATCTAAATCTGTACCACTAAGCTGTCCCAGCTATTATACAGCAGATAATCAGCACAGCACACAGATAAGGGTGTTCAGGCTGTAATAGGTTTTAATAATTAGGTGTTCTCATTGAAAATTGCTGGTTGACTTCTCATTATAGTATGAGAGGCCCTTTGAGACATAATTCATACTTTGTTTCACATGTAACATCATACTCTCATACATACACCACTATACTCTCACACAAACACTACTATACCCTCTTACATGCACAATCATACTCTCATACATACACCACTATACTCTTACACAAACACTACTATACCCTCTTACATGCACAATCATATTCTTATACATACACCACTATACTCTTACACAAACACTACTATACTCTCTTACATGCACAATCATACTCTTATACATACACCACTATACTCTTACACAAACACTACTATACCCTCTTACATGCACAATCATACTCTCATACATACACCACTATACTCTTACACAAACACTACTATACCCTCTTACATGCACAATCATACTCTTATACATACACCACTATACTCTCACACAAACACTACTATACTCTCTTACATGCACAATCATACTCTTATACATACACCACTATACTCTTACACAAACACTACTATACTCTCTTACATGCACAATCATACTCTTATACATACACCACTGTACTCTTACACAAACACTACTATACCCTCTTACATGCACAATCATACTCTTATACATACACCACTATACTCTTACACAAACACTACTATACCCTCTTACATGCACAATCATACTCTTATACATACACCACTATACTCTTACACATACACCACTATACTCTTACACAAACACTACTATACTCTCTTACATGCACAATCATACTCTTATACATACACCACTATACTCTTACACAAACACTACTATACTCTCTTACATGCACAATCATACTCTTATACATACACCACTATACTCTTACACAAACACTACTATACCCTCTTACATGCACAATCATACTCTTATACATACACCACTATACTCTTACACAAACACTACTATACTCTCTTACATGCACAATCATACTCTTATACATACACCACTATACTCTCTTACATGCACAATCATACTCTTATACATACACCACTATACTCTTACACAAACAGTACTATACCCTCTTACATGCACAATCATACTCTTATACATACACCACTATACTCTTACACAAACACTACTATACTCTCTTACATGCACAATTATACACTTTTACATACACCACTATACTCTTACACAAACACTACTATACTAGTGCAAAAGGAACTGAACCAGAAACTCAACGCAGCAAAGCGACAATACAAGGAATCCATTGAAAAGGACTTTAATGCAAAGAACACAAAAAAAATGTGGGACACCATGAAATCTATTACAAATATGATCCCTACCAGGAAACCATTGCACTCAACAGATGACAGTTCTATGGCAAATGAATTAAATAACTTTTATCTCAGGTTTGACACACAGGACCATTCTTCTGAATGTAATAATGTCATTAGCACCATATCATTTGGGGGTGATGTCCCAAAAATAGACATAGACCACACTGAAGTTACAAACCTATTTAAAAGATTGGAAACAAACAAGGCGGCAGGCCCAGATGGTATTTCTTCTTTCCTTTTAAAAACATGTGCGGAGGAACTCACAACAGCTTGGGCCCCTGTCTACCAAAGGTCAGTGGACTCGCACACAGTTCCATCTCTATGGAAGAAGGCGACTATCATTCCTCTTCCCAAAAAAGCTGTCCCTCAAGAAAATAATGACTTCAGACCTGTAGCTTTGACTTCCATTGTAGTCAAGTGCTTAGAGAAGTTGATGGTGGGGAAGCTGAAGTCAAACTTACACGGACAGTTAGATCCATATCAGTTTGCCTATAGATACAACCGTGGCACTGATGACGCAATTCTTACTATAACACACTCAATTTTGCAACATCTTGAAAATCCCAAGGCCTATGCCAGATTACTGTTTGTTGACTTCAGTTCCGCCTTTAACACAGTGCAGCCACACATCCTTCTTAGTAAACTTCAACAGATGTCTGTTAACCCTTATATCATCAGATGGTATCACTCTTTTTTAACCAATAGGACCCAACAGGTCAGAGTGAACCAGACAACATCCCAGTCAAAAACAATTAATACAGGAGTTCCTCAAGGGTGTGTGAGTTCTCCCCCTTTATTTACGGTATACACAAATGACTGTATCAGCAGTCACCCTAGTGTTTCTTTCATTAAATTTTCAGATGACACTGCCATCCTGTGTTTACTGGATACAGAAATAAACACCTCTGTGTACAAGCAGGAGGTAAACAACTTTGTACAGTGGTGTGAGGACCACCACCTCACTGTTAACACAAAAAAACAGAAGAAATGGTCTTTGACCCTGGTCATGTGGGGGACCATACTCCATTACTCATTCATAATGTCAATATTGCTCAGGTTGATTCATACAAATATTTGGGTGTGCATATTGACAGCAGTTTGTCCTGGAATGTCCATGTGAACAGTGTGTGTACTAGGATCCAGTAGCGACTTCACTTTCTACGTAGGCTTAGGGTGTTTGGTGTCCAACAGAAGGTGATGTTGCTTTTCTATCGTGCTGTGATTGAGAGTATATTTCGCTATGCAATTTCTGTTTGGTTTGGAAATTTAACTGTGAAATTAAAGTCCCAAATCAACAGACTAGCTCTCAGTACACTGAAAGTGATGGGGGTGAGGGAGCACCCCACAATCCAAGCAATATTTGAAGACACTGTACTCAGACAAGCCAGGAAAATAATTGAGGACCCCTCTCATGTGTTAAATTCAGAATACGAACTGTTACCCTCTGGCAGACGTTACAGAATCCCAGTAAAAAATAAAAAAAGGTTTTTGAATAGGTATAAATTTTCATTCATTCCACTATCCATTACCCTGTTGAACACAGGCCGGTAATGTACAGTACAGGCCAAAAGTTTGGACACACCTTCTCATTCAATGCGTTCTCTTTATTTTCATGACTATTTACATTGTAGATTCTCACTGAAGGCATCAAAACTATGAATGAACACATGTGGAGTTATGTACTTAACAAAAAAAGGTGAAATAACTGAAAACATGTTTTCTAGTTTCTTCAAAATAGCCACCCTTTGCTCTGATTACTGCTTTGCACACTCTTGGCATTCTCTCCATGAGCTTCAAGAGGTAGTCACCTGAAATGGTTTTCCAACAGTCTTGAAGGAGTTCCCAGAGGTGTTTAGCACTTGTTGGCCCCTTTGCCTTCACTCTGCGGTCCAGCTCATCTCAAACCATCTCGATTGGGTTCAGGTCTGGTGACTGTGGAGGCCAGGTCATCTGCCGCAGCACTCCATCACTCTCCTTCTTGGTCAAATAGCCCTTACACAGCCTGGAGGTGTGTTTGGGGTCATTGTCCTGTTGAAAAATAAATGATCGTCCAACTAAACGCAAACCGGATGGGATGGCATGTCGCTGCAGGATGCTGTGGTAGCCATGCTGGTTCAGTGTGCCTTCAATTTTGAATAAATCCCCAACAGTGTCACCAGCAAAACACCCCCACACCATCACACCTCCTCCTCCATGCTTCACAGTGGGAACCAGGCATGTGGAATCCATCCGTTCACCTTTTCTGCGTCTCACAAAGACACGGCGGTTGGAACCAAAGATCTCAAATTTGGACTCATCAGACCAAAGCACAGATTTCCACTGGTCTGATGTCCATTCCTTGTGTTTCTTGGCCCAAACAAATCTCTTCTGCTTGTTGCCTCTCCTTAGCAGTGGTTTCCTAGCAGCTATTTGACCATGAAGGCCTGATTCGCGCAGTCTCCTCTTAACAGTTGTTCTAGAGATGGGTCTGCTGCTAGAACTCTGTGTGGCATTCATCTGGTCTCTGATCTGAGCTGCTGTTAACTTGCGATTTCTGAGGCTGGTGACTCGGATGAACTTATCCTCAGAAGCAGAGGTGACTCTTGGTCTTCCTTTCCTGGGTCGGTCCTCATGTGTGCCAGTTTCGTTGTAGCGCTTGATGGTTTTTGCGACTCCACTTGGGGACACATTTAAAGTTTTTGCAATTTTCCGGACTGACTGACCTTCATTTCTTAAAGTAATGATGGCCACTCGTTTTTCTTTAGTTAGCTGATTGGTTCTTGCCATAATATGAATTTTAACAGTTGTCTAATAGGGCTGTCGGCTGTGTATTAACCTGACTTCTGCACAACACAACTGATGGTCCCAACCCCATTGATAAAGCAAGAAATTCCACTAATTAACCCTGATAAGGCACACCTGTGAAGTGGAAACCATTTCAGGTGACTACCTCTTGAAGCTCATGGAGAGAATGCCAAGAGTGTGCAAAGCAGTAATCAGAGCAAAGGGTGGCTATTTTGAAGAAACTAGAATATAAAACATGTTTTCAGTTATTTCACCTTTTTTTGTTAAGTACATAACTCCACATGTGTTCATTCATAGTTTTGATGCCTTCAGTGAGAATCTACAATGTAAATAGTCATGAAAATAAAGAAAACGCATTGAATGAGAAGGTGTGTCCAAACATTTTGGCCTGTACTGTATGTATGTATGTATGTATGTATGCACTTAGGTATGCACTTTATGATTGTATGTCTGGATGGAGTATGTGGGTATGGACTTTAGGTATGCACTTTACGACCGCACTTTATGTCTTTATGTCTGCAATGTTAGCACTTGTGTTTCTTGTTTATGTTATGTGTTATGTCCTAGGTAGCAGCCTGTGCATGTCACACAAATTTCCTTCGGGACTAAATAAATGAATCTTGAATCTTGAATCTATACTCTCTTATATGCACAATCATACACTTATACTCACACCACTATACTCTTACACAAACACTACTATACCCTCTTACATGCACAATCATACTCTTATACATACACCACTATACTCTTACACAAACACTACTATACCCTCATACATGCACAATCATACTCTTATACATACACCACTATACTCTTACACAAACACTACTATACCCTCTTACATGCACAATCATACTCTTATACATACACCACTATACTCTTACACAAACACTACTGTACCCTCATACATGCACAATCATACTCTTATACATACACCACTATACTCTTACACAAACACTACTATACTCTCATACATGCACAATCATACTCTTATACATACACCACTATACTCTTACACAAACACTACTATACCCTCTTACATGCACAATCATACTCTTATACATACACCACTATACTCTTACACAAACACTACTATACCCTCTTACATGCACAATCATACTCTTATACATACACCACTATACTCTTACACAAACACTACTATACCCTCTTACATGCACAATCATACTCTTATACATACACCACTATACTCTTACACAAACACTACTATACCCTCTTACATGTACAATCATACTCTTATACATACACCACTATACTCTTACACAAACACTACTATACCCTCTTACATGCACAATCATACTCTTATACATACACCACTATACTCTTACACAAACACTACTATACCCTCTTACATGCACAATCATACTCTTATACATACACCACTATACTCTTACACAAACACTACTATACCCTCTTACATGCACAATCATACTCTTATACATACACCACTGTACTTACACAAACACTACTATACCCCCTTACATGCACAATCATACTCTTATACATACACCACTATACTCTCACACAAACACTACTATACTCTTACTTGCACAATCATACTCTTATACATACACCACTGTACTTACACAAACACTACTATACCCTCTTATATTTAGCATCATGTTTTCTTTTATTTACTGTCATACTCTTAGTGTAACAGAGGATAATATTATATGTATGTAAGTATGATAGTATGTACATGAAAGTAACAGTACATGTAAACCAAAGCTCTAATATATGTACGAGAGAATAATATTATATTTGAAACAGAATAATAGCATATGTAAGAGAAATTAGTTGTACATGTGAATGCAAATAATCATGTGTAAGGAACAAAATGACAGTGAATGTACGACAGAATGACAGGGTATGTGAATGAGGATAGTTGTTTGTGTGAGAGAGTTTGATTGAAACGGAAGGGAGTTTGATTGAAACGGAAATAAGACTGAATTCTCAGTTCCTGATTGGTTATTTTTGATGAAGCGAGAAGAAGGCCCGCCTTCCCAATCATAATATGAGAAGATGGCGGACCTTGAGCGACTCAGTGAAGCTGTTGGCCTCTGACTGTCCACACAGGCTGCTGAGCAGAGAGGAGCGTCAACCGGATTTCTATTGCACACTCTAGTCCGCTAGGCTGGGAAGTACAAAATAGCGCTTTTTCAAGGGCGTAAAAATAGGACAATAGCGCCAAGTGCCGCGGCGCGGCACATCGACGCGTGTGGGTTTGTAAATAGAAAATAATGGGGGCGGCTGTTTTGACACGCGTCGTACGCCGCCGGTGTGTTTTTGCCTTCAGAGTATGACAGTAAATAAAAGAAAACATGATGATAAATAAAAGAGAGTATAGTAGTGTTTGTGTAAGAGTATAATGGTGTATGTATGAGAGTATGATGCTACATGTGAAACCAAGTATGAATTATGTCCAAAAGGGCCTCTCATACTAGAGAGCGCTATAATGCCAGAAGCATCCAGGATGCCATAAACTTACACTGCAGCCAGTCTGGAAATTTTTATAAAGCAACAGCCTACAATGTAAAAAGAGGCAAAACAGGACTAAATTGCAATGCATAGGTTGAAGGAGCTGACAGGATCACATTTCTCTGGAGTTTATGTGACAAATACATGATTGACTGATTTATTGATTGGTTGATTGTTTATTATAGGTTTTAAGAATTTGTTACTACCACTTAACAGTTGACGCCATCTCCTGTGTAAATGATAATGCCGGAGGCTATGCAATTTTAGATGACCACTTTGATGGTGAATACTGAAATGAATTAACTTACGTACTGCCTTCAAAATGCATGACAGCATGTGAATATTCATGAGGAAGCTAAATGTGGAGGTGTGAAATAGGAAAGAAAGGTAACGGCTCTCCTGTAATACTACTACAAGTTAGCAATTTCGAATACAGCTTGATAAATTATACAGTACATTTTCAAAAAGTGGTTTGTTCACCTCAACTGCAGAAGGAGCGTGACCTGTTTTTTATTCTACTGTTCCTTTGTTAATGCAAGCACAGTACATCCTACATGTTTATCTGTCATCTTTATATTTTCAGTATGATCTACATTTCCATAGCACTAATTCCATCAGTACAACAACAACAGAGTCAGATCATATTTTACTGTTTCTTTAGTCTAACAGAAATGCTGTTGCTGTGTAGTCAAAATGAGGATAATACAAGGTACCAAAGTATGATGCCAATAATGAGCCTCACATGGGGCACCATAACATGTGGCAATAATTCAGTCATGTCCTAAGTCCGGCCCAGGGGCCAATTGTGGCCTGCAGACCGATTTTGAACAGCCCTCAGCTTGTCTTTTTAAAGGAGCTATATGTAAGAAATCTCAAGCAAATAGTCATAAAATCCTCCTAATATGTCACAGAGACTAAGGAATAATGTTCATATAACATACTGATCTCACTGACAACAATAGTACAGCCAGAATATTCGCATTTAAAAAAAGATTTTACGGTCCGCAAATCATGTTTATGTTTTGAATTTGTGTTTTGGCCTGTTGCACCACCCACCGCCGTCTACCAGTCACACAGTCAGTCTCAGCATCAGTTACAGTTACGACTGAGCTACAGCAGCACGGCAAGCAGCATTAGCAGTGTCCCAGTACATAGCATTAGCAGCAGTCTCCTCAGCTGTATCCCGGCAGCAGCGTTAGCAGCAGAGAAGCCGGACTTGCTTGAATGGTCCGCTGGAAAACCGAAGATCAAGGACGCGGCGACGCAGCCCTGCCACGGCAGCCGCCCATGGGCAAACAAATCAGTCTCCAGCGTGCCGCTGTCCAGCAACCTCGAATCTGTAGGGGAGGGGGGGCGGACACGACTCGCGGCAGTATTTTGAATTTGAGTGCAGTAACCGTTTTGGCCACATTCTTACATACAGCGCCTTTAAGTATACTATATGATAAGCACAATATTGATTAATCAGGTAAGGTCACTTTGCATTCTTTGTCATTCACCTCACGAAGGCAGGAGAATCATACAATTTGACGCAAGCGGCAACCTCTGGGGCTGACAAATGAAGAGAACATGGAAGTGCCAAAAACTGCAGTTCATCTGGGAGGACCTTCCTCTATGAGGAACTGCAGTTGAGGCTTGCCCCAAAAGGCCAGTCAGTCCCCATACCCTCCCATGTTAAAATACCTAACCTTACAGCAGAAATAAACATTTTTACAGCCTGGCACAAAAGATGGTTTTGGTCTGGTTTTGGTCTCACGTGCTGGTTCAGTGAACCAGCGTAAGCTCTGACAGTCGCTCTAAGGATTTCATCCCGGCACCAAACAGTAGTCAGGGTACCGTTGGCTGTGACATGGAGGTCTGTGCAACCCTCTCCCCAGAACATCACTGAGTCACCACCAAACCAGTCATGTTGGATGATGTCACAGGCAGCATAATGTTCACCATGATGGCTCCAGTTTCTCTTATGCCTGTCACATGTGCTCAGTGTGAACCTGCTCTCATCTGTAAAGAGAACGGGGCACCAATGGTGCACCTGCCTATTCTGAAATTCTCTGGTAAATGCCAATTGAGCTGCATGGTACTTGGCTGTGAGCACAGGTCCCACTAGAGGACAGCGGGCCCCCATGCCACACTCATGGAGTCTGTTTCTTACAGTTTGGTCAGAAACATGCACACCAGTAGCCTGCTGAAGGTCATTTTGTAGGGCTCTGGCAGTGCTCCTCCTGTAACTCCTCACACAAAGGAGCAGATACCGGTCCTGCTGCTAGGTTGATGCCCTTCTACAGCCCTGTCCAGGTCTCCTTGTGTAACACCCAGTCTCCTGGTATCTCTTCCATGCTCCTAAGACTGTGCTCAGAGACAGAGCAAACCTTGCTACGGCATGCATGGATGTGCCATCCTGGAGGAGCTGGACTACCTGTGCAACCTGATTGGAAATGGATTGAATTGAATTGAAATGGACAGATTGACATCCCTGAAATTTAACTGACTTGGTGTTACACTGTCACATTAAGTGTTCCCTTAATTTTTTGAGCAGTGTATAAATAATGGTATGTAGTAAAACACAACTCTGTTGTTGCACTGTAGAATTAGTGCTGTGGAATTGTACTACATATTGAATTTGCGATGTGTGTGTGAGTCTACCACTCACTCTCTCTTTGCTCAGTCTTTTTTAATGAGTGACCCGCCTTCATTTATTTGTGCTGGCTGCTTAAGACTTGGCCATTATTTGAATGCTAACTACTTGAAAGTTTGAGGGGTAGTCATAATAATAGGCTGCAGAATAATGTCTTTGGAGTAAGGGTTTGGCCCATGTGACTAGAGCAGGTCATTGCTAATTTGTGACTGGACCCCTGTGAATACACACTTTGATGTGATTTAAACAAACCAATCTTGACTTTGTTAAGTCATCAGAATTGGAGTCCCAGATTATGATTTGTTTTGCATCTTGTATAACTTCATGCTGTAAAAAAGATGGTCATGAACTCTATCCCTCCCTTGTCCCTCTACAGTGTATTCTGTCTCAGCCTAAGTTTTGGGCTGTAGAAGTCACAGCACTTTGCCTCAGGACCAAACTGGAAAAAGGGAGCTCCCGATGTGTTGAGAGAGCCATGATGCAAACCCAGGTAAGGAGATATGTGTGTGCATGGGGGTGGTGTGGGGTATTTATATATTCATTAAGAATCCTTTCATCAGGAGTACTAAACATGCATGCATGTGATGCAGCAGAGATTCTTAACCACCCCAACCCCACCCCATCAGTCAGTACTGCAGGTTTATTACTAAAATGCAAATAAACAACATAGCTAACCAGAAAAATAAGATAAAAGTTATGTGCTAATTTGCTTTCAGTAACATGTTGTACATGTATTATAATATCCATATAAATCAATAATAAAAAAAAATTATCAAATGAAATTGTTCAGAACAATAAACAATAAAATAATATATCCATCCATATTCTTAACCGCTTATCCTCTCGAGGGTTTTTTATTTATTGGCATTTCCATTTAGATTTTTTTAAGCACAAATTAAAAACGCACACCAAAACAGGCACAATGGAAACACACACACAGTTTCGCAGTTTTTTTCCACACAATTTTGACCCCAGAGATTTTCACCAGTTTGATTTTTCCACCTGAATGTATTTGTCAACATATCCATTTAGTCAGCAAAAGTCATGTTCTTTTATTACAGTTAAGACATTTCTTGCTTTTATAATTCCCTGATGCACACTGTTTAAATCCATTGCAGAATACAATTTGTCACTGCAAACTTTAGCTTTATTCATGGTGTGTGCTGTAAATTACATCCAGCAATAGTCTTATCTACCTGTGTGGATGTTTTAGTTAAAACAGCTGCAGAGCTTGACCTGACTTGTGGTACCATTGAGATATGGAGTAATGTTGTTTTGTCTTTTGTAACAACCCTGAGCATAAACAAAACCATTAATCCACCACAGCTCCAAATGTTACTTTGGATATTGACCAATAACAGCTTTGAGAGGCTTAATACAGATGTCATTATGGGACCGTGAAAAAGCCGGTAAAGAAATTATAAGACTTGAACACCTGGATGGAAGATGACAGTCACTGTGCACATGCTGAAAGGAAAATAAAACATGGATTGTTCTTTCTTTACTTGAGGCTAGACAGATGGGCAGGCTGACTGACTGACTGACTGACTTAATTACTTTCTTTCCTACTTTATTGTCCACTTGAGTGGGGATTTATCTTTGGCTTTTTCCCAAGTATAGCAAAGGTACATAACACAACATTTAGACTGAGAGTAAAATCGTAAGCACTTATGCCTCAGCGCCTGTGATAGTTGTGGCTGGAGGCAATATGTTTTCGATACCGACACCAATCCGATACCTTTCTTTTCTCCTCTCTTAAATTGTTAATAATACATTTGTATGGATGTACTTTTCTTAATATACACATAAAAAACACCATGTTCAAACTGTGCAACAAATATTCTTCTCCCCTAAAGGAAGAAATAAGTTATGCAGTGCTGTTGCTGCTGCTTTTTATTTAACCTTAAAACCCTCATGGCTTTTAATAGCATTTTTGATTGGTCAACAGCACCATTCAAACATTCAAAATACAATTTAAGATTAAACTTTGTGCAAAAGTTTAAATCTAAGTATTATAACAAATGAAAAAGGAATTATAATTCCAGTGTAAAATGAGATACCTCACACTCAGTGTAGCCTATACCTCACTGACACAGCAAAATAACAAGTTGCAGTGTCGACCATAGCCTAAATAATTATAACTTAACATAAAAAAATAGCATCTCCACTAGAAAATGTACATGTATGTTAGACATGCCCTCTTAAGGCACTCACAACAGAAACTCTAGGCTAATACTGCACCTGATATCAAATTAGATGCATTGAAAAAACTAAGGGTAGAAAGTGGAAAACTCTAATGTTTCTTCTTTCACATGTAACCTCTGGGGTTGAACAGTATGTAAAACACCCATATCAAACTAGATATTAGAATGGACACAATTACAATATTCACTCAATTCTAATGTTTCAATGAAGACAATAAGACATAGTAGCTGCCTGACCTTAAAACTGTCACAACCACTTACTTTTACTGTCCTTACGCATTTGACATAAATTTGGTCCCTCCCACACGAGAGGCAGGTTCTTCTTCAGAAAGATTAACATTTCAGCCTTCTCAGCTGTCAGTCTGCTCCTCCTTTCATCGAAAATAATGGAGGCTGTGCTAAAGAGCCTCTCGCTCTCCACACTTGTTGAAAGTGCACAGAGAAATGTAGTTGCTGTGACTGCCAAGGAAGACAGTCTAGGTTGGTTGATCTTCCAGTACAGCAGTGGATTGTCCGAACGCAGAATAGTTGGCATGCTGAGGTAGGTTTGCACTTCAACACGTACACTTGTGGTGGTTGACTCAGGACCAGGTGCGCTTTCCTCCAGGATTTCATCAAAAATGCTTCCAAGTTCGCTCTTGCTTGTAGCCTCTACCCATGGAGTCATTTTTGTTGGCTCTAAGGTGGATGAGGTCCCCTCTGCTGGCCATGTTTTCTCGACTGAGAATGCATTTAAGAACACTCACAATGGGAATGGCATCATATGCAGATGAAGATGAAGAACTCACCTCTCTTGTCAACTCCTCAAAAAGGGCTAGAGCTGCAGCAGTCTTTTCCAGTAGCACCCACTGATTTGAGGTCATTGTGGCTGGCAGGTCGTACACTGCTGTGTATACAAACAGGGCTCTTTTCTGTGCAATGAGGCTCTGAGCACAACCTCGTTCGTACATCTTGCTGCAGATGCTTGGGTGGCATATACAGCTCCACTTGAATGTCCTCCAAGCGTGAATACGCAAGTGGCGAGTGCTTAAAGTGACCCACAATTTTTCTAGAGAAAGCCACCACATCACTTACACTACGCTGTGGCAGCAGTCCCTCAACTCCAAGACAATCCATTGCTTTTATCACGTTACTGGCATTGTCTTGTAAAATGACATGGACTTTGCTCTTCTCAATTTTCCATGCATTTAGCATCTCCTTGATTGCTGTGGCAATTGACTCTCCTGTGTGTGAGCCATGAAGTTGCTTAGCCTGCAGCACTGCTTTTTGCAGCATAAAACTTGAGTCTTACCACTGTGCTGTCAAATTTAGTAAGGACATTGGACACACGTCTGAGCTCCAGATGTCAGTTGTTAAACTAACTGGCAATGCTTCTCAAACATTTCGAAACGAAGTTGCACACTTTTTTGTACTTTAGTGGGATGGCCATATCAAAGATGAAATGTTGATTTGGCAACTGATAGCGAGGCTCCAAATGTTCCACCAAACGTCCAAAACCTACATTTTCAACAACAGAAATCGGCTGTTCATCCAGCTAAACGAGGTTGATGAGTTTCTCTGTTATTATCTTTGTTTTGTTGCTCCCTGGAGGGAGTTTCTCATGCTTCCGCATTGTTTCCTGCAGTGGCTGTTGTCACAGCTCACTTTTCTTCTTAGCACTGGTTGACTGTAAAAAGTCTTCATCCTCCTTTCCATGATGCTTCCACAAATGTTTTATCAACTTTGTGGTATTGAAATGTCCGGTGCTGCTGCCGCCCCTAGAGACACTCACGTTGCACTCGGCCGTTTTACTTTTCTCTTCTTTGCACCTAAAATAACTCCACACAGCCAACAGAACAGCAACGCAAGGCTATTTGCCTGCCACACACGTTCCAGCTACTGTTTATGCATCACGTGCTGCCGCAACTGCATGACTGTTTACGGCATGTCGTGTTAAGTTAAGTATTTATATGATAGTTTGGGCTTATGGATCGGATCAAATTTTTTCCAGTGTCTTCCCTATCACCATCACTTTGCATGGCTTTAACACAGCTTTTTTCAGTCTGAACGCTCCCTTAGTTGCCAGAATTTCTTGACATTTCCCTCTAGAGTATTGTACACTTCAGTCTCTATATTTTATATTTAACTGAGATGATTTATTTTGTATTTAATCTGCTGAAAACAGATTTTTGAAACTCATCTTATTACTTATTTTAACTCAACATATATTGAAAAAATTGGTATATTACTTGAATTAATTTTCTGTTGTAGGGTTTTTTTTAGTTTATGTTTCTTGTCTCTTCATACTTAGAGTGTATGTTATGCAGCAGTGCCTGACTGTGGCAGAAACTCTTTAACTTAGATTTTAACTGAGTTCTGTAGCATAGGTTTATCCCCAGATGACCAAAGTATAAGTTGTGCGCCGGAGAATGAACACAATTTTACACCATCACTTTTGATTCATTCATCAATAAAATCTCTATGTTTTTAACCCAAAATATTATTAGGTCAAACAAAATTCAAAGCCAAGACACGATTTGAAAATCAAATGTTCTTTTACTAAAAAATAAATCAAAAGAGGACTCATGATACATGTCTCAGTTCAATTCATTTCAGTTCAGGGTGTGTGAGCGTGCATGAGTGTGTGTGTATATGGCTGCAGTTCAATCCAGTTCACTTCAGTGTGAGTGTGTGTTTGTGTATGTGTATTGGTGAATTTAAGACTCTAATGATGAAGGAGGAATAATATAATTGACCTTTTGCTAAGCCCCGCCCTTTTGTGATCGTCTGACAAGTTGTCGCATTAAGCATGGAGCCCACACAGTAAGTAGCTGCACTCCCTGAAGAAATATTATCATATTTTTCAACAAATGAAATAGTGATTTCAGAGAGGAGCAGACAGAGGGGTCTACAAAATGCACTTCAAGGATATATCCAGGATGTCAAACTCACTCAGCAGCAAAAACAAGTTTAAAAGACAAAGATAGTTAGTAGCTAAAGTTGAATTATAGACTGCAGATCACAGTGTAAAAGTGAACCACCACGTCACTGGTGATCAAGACAGAAGACAATGAATATAAAGGGAAACTTTACTGATACTGAACCAGCTGTGTGGCATCGCAGTATGTGCAAATAAATGGTGTTTGGTTTAGCCCTCGTGCTGCTTCCAGCACTCGGACCTCCACCGCCCAACGGGCAGGGATGTCAAACAACACTCATCTGCACACAATGCAATGACACACAGCTGGTTGAATATCAGCAAAGTTTCCTTGCTTACCTTCACTGGTTCCTGTACAGCAGGGTAGGTCTTTTTTCAGTGTTAGAATCATTAAAAAGCAAAAGCAGTATATGTATACATTCTGTAGGCTATATCTTCTGGAGCTAGCTAGCTAGCTAACCTTACACTTTTAGGGGTTTGATTTTGGTTTTTGTAACAGGGAAGAAACGTTTATCTTTTTCCAACCTCTTGCAGTAGTGAGTATCATAATACAGGATTTGCCCCAGACACAACATTTTGCTCAAAATCCACAAAACCAACCTGAAAATGAAGGAAATCTGACACGACTGCATTAGAGTTGATGTCTCATCCAGGTCTGTGCTGGCCTGATGCTACATTATGATTGGCCAGTCTGCATCCTGGGGCTGGACTTAGGGAAGGGTCCATTGGGGCAAAGAGTAATATATATTACTTAGAAAGGAAGCCTGAAGAGGGTAGTGACAGGAGAGTTATCTTAATGGCCAGAGGTGCACCCAAAAACAGATTTAAGAAGTTGATGAACAGGAGTCCCTTCATCCCATCTGCTCCAGAGATCCACACACCTTCAGTAGCCTTGGTGTCCAGAAAAGTTCACACAATCCAGCCGGTTCTGGTATCAGCTGCCGCTTGCTTTACTTTTGACTTTACTTGTTATGCCTCCGCACAAGCAATGCCCGTGGCTGGAGGCATTATTTTTTCCGGTTGTCTGTTCATCTGCCTGTCTGTCCGTATGTACATCCCTCCCATTCTTGTGAATATTATGTCTCCAGGAGGTTTTTCTTCACATTTGGCACAATCATTCATTTGGACTCATCAATAAACTGATCAGAATTTGGCGGTCAAAGATCAAGATGAGTGTGACCTTGCATCTGTCTCATTCTCGTAAATACAATATCTCAAGAAGGCCTTGGGGGAGTTTCTTCTAATTCGGAAAAGTCGTCTTCACTTGGACTCAAGAATGAACTGTTTAGAATTTGGTGGTCAAAGCTCAAGGTGACTTTGACCTCACCAAACATGTCTTGGCTATAACTCAAGAATTCACTTGTTAATTATGACCAAATTTAACACAAAAGTTTAGTAGGATATAATGATAAAGTGATGACTTTTTTTTCAAAAGGTCAAGGTCAGTTTCACTGTGACATCATAATGTCGTGCATAAAACACTTTTCTGGCCATTATTCAGTGATTAACTCAGGAGCAGAAGGGGAGACATTTGGTCAGATACTAAATTTGGTCGATTGTATAGATCTTCTGTGTTGCTGGGGGGAAGATGTGTGTAAATCATCTATGTTTTCACAGACATGGATATAAACTGAAAGAGAAGCTTGACTGGTTCCTGGAGGCATACAACTGCAAGGCAGTAATTCTAGTTTCCTATATGGTTTTAGAGCAAAGATATCCAGAAACTGAAGCGAACTTCAGCACATTCACTCCCCTCTGTTCTTCATGCTGCTTTTATTAGTTGGTTTCCTTTCCCCCAGCTCACAGGTGTGACTCATTTAACTCCTCTCACTCCCCACCTTCCTTTTCTGTCAGGGTTGTAAAGGGCTGTTCTGCCCTTTTCTCTTTTTTTCTCCTTTTCTGCAACAAACTCTATGTGGACTAATTAACGAACAAGTAACAGACCCAGCTGCAGAATGTCATCTTCTCCTTTATTTTTCCAGGTGATAGTAGACCACTTTGAAGACAAGAACTGTCCTGTGACTGAGAGGCTCAAGGGGTTCTACTTCTGCCAAGCTCCAACCAGATGGAATGTCCAGGTAGTGAGCTTTTTTTTTTTCAAAAACACACTGAATGCTTGATTTTAATAAACCAAGAGACGGTGTACTCAGTGACAAGGTTCAGTTCACTTTTCTGTGAATATGTAGTCATTTGAAGTGGTGGAATAAATTTCTCAAGAGGGGATGCGGGGTCTGCATTATATAAACAGACCATATACCACTATATCCACTGTGGCAAGTGCAAATGAAAGATTGTTGGTGAAAGTGGTGAGCTTGCTAGCAACACTAATAACAATAGATTATGTAGAGGCGTACCTCGACAAATTAGCTGTCTCTAAATGAAGCTGTTGTTAAACAAGCTTAAATTTGAACAACCAAACAATATCACTCTGGCTTCAACCACTGTATTAAGTGTTGGTTGGTCTATATTGTCTATCCAGCCAATTCTCACCGATGGAAGATGGATATGATGGATAAGTATTACATGGCTATATAGAGCTAGTTTGCCCTTGTATCACAAGTAGACATCCATAATGATATTTTTGCTGCCACACAGTGGCTCTTCATTTCCTGAATGGATCATTTTTTAATGGCACCTATGACCCCACAAAATAAGGTAGTTAGCTAGTGCTATGCTAGCTCTTAGATGTAGAGGTAAGGCTAGGTTACTGTTGTCAGTAATAAGCTAGTTAGCCAGCATGCTAATGTTAGTGGCTAGATCAACTTAGTATATTGTTTAATTTATCTTTTATGCTTTGGCTGATGTTATGTTATTTTGTCTTTCAGAAGACAGTAAAAAATACAAAGTTTTTTAATTCTTAAGATACAGAGTATCTCTCTAACAGCCGCTCTTGTTGGGAAGAAATCCAAAGCTAAGGAGACCTGCTGTGAGTAGTTTTAGTTTCCAAGCTTTGATTGGACAGTCACTGTTGGGTCAATTATAGTCACAGTCTGAATTGCTGTCAGCTAGAAAATGTTAACTTTCAGTTCTTAGTATGATCCTAAGAATTGCTCTTTGTGCAAAGGTGACAACTCTAAAGCAACAGGGGAAAATGTATAGTGTAGATGATATATATAGCTATATAAAGGTCTCATAGGAGCTGTAGAAAACTGCGCTTATGACATTTTGTGACATATTTCCTGAACCACAAAGCATTAGATCTTCAAAGGCAAACATTAGACAGTAACAGAGCTGAGGATAGGAGTCAGAATGAAATAGAAAGAGCAGTGAGCAGAATAAGCGGTAATAGAAAGATTTAGACTTGTCCAAGAGATTGGAGGAGGAGTGTTGGCGAGATCAGCTGGGGGAGGGGACATCGCCCAGGTGCCATGTAATAACTGATAACAGCAATAAAGCTGAAATTGAAGAGTCCCTATTGCTGCCTGAGGACTTGAAAGTAGGTTGAGGCAGATGATTGTAGCAGGTACTGTGATGCTTTTTCTCGACACTGGAGAACCATGGCCTGCATGTGACAAAGCACTGAAGGCCTAGTTATGATTGGGGGTGGGGTTCTGTTTTTCTGTGTGTGTGTTGTACTTTATTTTAATTTGAAGAAAATAACTTTTACACATTTAGACTGAAGGATTTTTTATTCTTTACATACAGTTGGTTTTATACATTTCAGGCATCTAACTACACATTACATAGTGAAGTATATTACATCACTGCTGACCAGGCAGCCATTGGTTTACATTCATTTCAGTGGTATAAAGAACAACTTTCAAATATACACTCATGTAGGGAAGTAATCATTTCATATAGTCATTATTTTTAGACACTAGCGATGTGGCTTCAGGAATATCAAGGTTGGTTTGTCGGTTGGTCAGTCCACTGCTCTCGTCCAGACCAAAATACCTCAACAAATATAGGATGGATTGCAAAGAAATTTTGTAGAGACTTTCAAATGTCCCACTGAGTTTGGTGATCCCCTAACTTTTTTCTAGCGCCACCAGCAGGTTGACATTTGAGTGAAATACCTCAACAACTATCAGATGGATTGCTGTGAAATTTGGTTCAGACATTCATGCCCCATTTATGATGAATTATAATATATTTGGATAACAATGGTTTATGTCCACATACCTGCATAACAAGTAATATTTCCATCACTCCCAGCTGTGGTTTGTGTTTAGTGCTTGTTAGCAAATGTTAGCATGCTTACATGCTAAACTAAGATGGCAAACATGGTGAACAATATACCCAATAAACATGATCATGTTAGCATTTTCACTCTATGCATGTTAGCATGTTGACAACATTGCAAAGTGATTAGAATGGTTGTAGCCGCTCATTCTTCTCTCCTCCTCTACAGAAACAGCTGGCCAGCCTGCTGATGGACCTCGGCTGCAACAGTTCAGCTCTGCTTCTTTATGAGAAGCTGGAGCTCTGGGAGGATGCAGTTATCTGCCATGAGAGGCTGGGCCAACATGGCAAGGTACACACAACACACACACACACACACACACACACACACGCACAAACATACCTTTACCATTTTTATGTTTAAAACTAGAGACCATCTTGCAGTGGGATTACTCCAGCCGCAATACAGCCATCCACAACTTACAACTGATAGCCCTTTTGACTGCCAGAATCGTGCCCCTCAAACTGGGTATTTTAAGCCAAAACATGATCTTTTCCTTATCAAAACCAAGTATAACCAATGTTAACCACAGTTTTGTTGAAATTATGTTTCAACATATCTGCTAATTTATAAAGTGCAAAGGTAACATATTGGTGGTTTGCAGAAACATTCAATGCCAACATTTCTTTCTGCAATGGGGTTGCAACCACACATGATAAAAAAAATTAAAAAACATATAGGAGTATAAAGGGTGAATACATGAAGAACAAAAAGAAGAAAAAAGAATGAAAAAAGAGAAACGGGCATGGTTAGAGGTGTGCTGATGCTGTCTGTATTTTACAGAGATGAGGGCTGGCATGGCAGAGGCATGATGGAGAATTAATATCTGTTAGTTTTGACTGATGGTTGTCTGAGGCAGGATCCAGAGGGTACAAAGTTGAATTCTAAGTGCAGGGGATGGATACTGTCAGAAATGATGGATTTAGCTTTCTTTAACAGCTGTTTGCTGTAGTTCAGACAGGCATTGCTGCTGAATACCAATGATTTTGGCTGCTGACTTTCATCACCCTTGTTAATGGGTTTTTCTGTTTGAGGTTAAGAGATGCATATCAGCAAGTTAAAGCAAAAGTGAAAACTAGATTGAAAGGATTTATAATATAGGGATGTTTGAAAAAACACTTGTGCTTTTAAGGGTTAAAGTCCTTGCATTTCTGCCTGAATGGCTGTTTACTGTTACTGACCTCATCAGCTCTGAGTCCAATTTGAGTGCTTTGGGGTGTGAAGGAGGAATTCTGAAAAGGTTTTCAAGTTTAACGTTAGTATTCATGAAGAAAATGAATTTGGTCCGTGGCCCAAAAGAGTTTCCCACAAAAACAGTACATCTACAGAAACGGTACAAAAATGGTGTTATCCACAGGTGATCAAAAACCTTATGTTCCCTGCTCAAGCAACCTCACACACACACACAGGAAGGATTCCAGAAAATTAGTGCAAAAACCCGAAACATAATGTGAATAAATTACATATGACATGAGTGTGACCTGAGACAGTTATAAGCAAAGCCAAATGACACATGGCACAGATTTAGTGCTGGTAAACACAACTGCAACAGGAACAATAGATTGTTTATAATTTCATGGTTTTTATTTTGCATTCTTCTCTTCTCCCATTCACGGACCAGAGAGAAAAACATTTTTTTAAGTGTGTTTTCAGCTCTCAGTACTTTTATATCTTCTTACAGAATCTCTGATGTTTCAAGTTTAGTTTCTCTCCTGTGTCCTGTTTTTACTTTAGATATCTGCTTTATTTTAATGTTTTGTGTTCACTTTAAGCTATATAGGAGTCGTGTTAAGTTACTGCTTATGAAAACTTAATGTTTTTGTATTTTGCTGTTTCACAATAAAAGCTTCTACATGTTAAAGTAACACAGGTCTTTTATTGTAAAGAATCTGTGGGAAACAAAATGTGTTTATCACCAAATTAGCACAACTTCTTCAGTCTCTAATACAAACAAGCCAGGGAAGAAGAATCCAAGCAGAAACAGCCATAATGAGGTGTTGGATGAAGAGCTGCAGACAACAGGCTCTTACTGCACCTCTGCAAACAGCTCACCTCCAACAACGGGTAAACTTCTTTTACCTGCCCTGCTATATGATGGAAAAACACATGCAGAAAAATAATGAGGGACTTAAGCCGTGGATCAGCTTGCTGTTTTTAAACGTCATTGACTCAAGACAAGCCATTATCAGTTAAAGACACACCTTCAAGCAGGGAGCACTGTTGTAATGGAGATGCAAATCCTTGCCGCGCTGGGCTGACGGAGCAGAGTCAAACCAAACCAAACCAAACCAAGCCAGAACATGAGTGTTGAAAAATCATATCAGTGGCCCAATTTAGCTGGGACACACTGATATACCTGCACGTCAATGCAAATAGATAATCAGCCAATGTATAAAGGTATGCAGACATGGTTAAGGGTTCAGATCAAACATCAGATGTGGTCTGATCTGTGTCACCATGGTTGGTGCCAGATGGGGTAGTTTGTCTCAGAAATGGCTGATCTCCTGAGATTTTTACGCACAGCAGAGTTTGCAGAGTTTTGCAAAAAACATAAAATGAGCAGCAGTTCTTCAGTTTCAAAGGTCTAGTTCAGCTGCATTCACACCAAATTTGGCATTGTGGTAGAACACCTCTCCTTGCATTCATTTCAATGTAAGTAGTGTGTCTAGGCTGGGGTGGAGGACCTGCAGGGGGTAGGCGGAAAAAGAACGCAGTGGCCTACAACAAAAAGTTGAAACAGATTCAACTTTTGGAGAAAGCAACTCAAATTTATGTTGAAGTGGCCAATTGGTAACCCGTGATCAGACCGGCAAGACACCCACAGTCCACAGTTACAAGTAATGAAGTCTCTTTCTATCAAAAAATATTATAGTGAATAAAATAAACAAATTAGGTATAAACAGCTTGTGTGTACTGTCCTACAAAGGAGAGCACCCACTTTGCGTTTGTGTACTTGCACATGTATATTTTATTGCACTAAAGATGCTACAATAATGATAGTTCAAGGAATTCTTCATAAGCCAACATAAACTCACTGAAATCAAATACTCAGTTGCTGAGATGGGCACACTGGCCTTCTATAGTTGGTCCTCACCCTCCACTCTCCCACAGATGGGCCTTTTAAGTGACTCTCCCACACACTGCGGCTAATTGCTGCAACACCTGATTTGGTGTGAATGCAGTTTACACCTCACTGGAGACGTACAAAGTAACAGCTTGCTTGAAGACCCCCACCATCATCCCTTTCCCCCAAAAAACAAGGACTACAGGATTTAACAACTACAGACCCATCACCCTGACCTCCTTGTCCTCCTGGTCTTGAAGTCAAGCACCCTGTAATGTCTTACCTCCAAACAATTACCGGCCCACCCCTGGACCCCCTGCAGTTCATCTACAGAGCAAGCAGGTCTATAGATGGTGCAGTCAGCATGGGCCTCCATTTCATCCTCCAGCAACTGACCTCCTCAGGAACCTAAGCCAAGGTCCTGTTTGTGGACTTGAGTGTTGCCTTTAACAGCATCATCTGTTGCAGGACAAGCTCTTTCAGTTGAGTGTGCCACACTGAATTCCTGTCTGACAAGAAGCATCATGTGAAGCTGGGGAAACACATCTCTGACTCCCAGACCATCAGCACTGATTCCCCTCAAAGCTCAGTCCTTTCTCCTTTACTCCTGAAGTTCACTAATGATACCACCATTACAGGGTTCTTAAATTAGGATAAGTCCCCCTACAGGTAGGAGAGGAACCATCTGGTGACCTGGATGGACTGAACAACAGCTGACTGCTCTAAAAACAGTGGAGATGGTTGTGGATTTTAGGATGAACGCAGCCCCACCTACCCCTGTCACTTTTGTGACTAACCAGTTGACACTGTGGAGTCCTTGGGCACCACCATCATCCATTACCTTATGTAGGAGCTAAACATCAGCGCCCTTGTCACACAGAAGTTCAACCTGCTAAAGACAGTGATGGTGCACTTCTACACCACCATTACTGAGTCCATCCTCACCTCCTACATCACCATCTAGCACGCTGCTGCCACTGCCAAGGACAAGGACAGAATGCAGGTTATAATTCACCCTGCAGAGAACGTGATTGGCTGTAATCTGACATCCCTCTAAGACCTGTACACCGCCAGGACCTCAGGAGAGCAGGAAAGATTGTGGCTGACCCTTTCCAACCTGGACACAGAAAACAGTTTCTTCCCATCTGCAGCTGCCTCATCAGCAAGACCCAGGACCCCCCTCACAGACTGAACTCACCCTATAGATACTATACATAACATTAACGTCAAGTTTCCACATCTATCAAAATGTATTACATTTTCTGTACTTTATACTGTGAACTTTTTTGTTTTGAACTATATTTGCACCTGCAAAACACTGTGTAGCTCATTGATTTTGAAGCAGGTTTATTTTGCGTTTTTACAGTATTTCTTTTCATATTTTATTTTTAATTTTAGAATGTTTTCTATTCTATTTTTGACTCTGCTTGACTTTACAATACCTGATTTTTATTTTTATTTTCTCTTAAACCAAGACACCGAGGCAAAGTCCCTGTCAAAATCCTGATTTATTCTGTTTTCACTTCATAGCCAACACTGCTCCAGTTTTCCACCTCTCCACTCCATCATTCATTTGTTTCTTTGCTGTTTTCTCTCCTCTTCCACCACTTTTACCTTCCCTCTCCTTTCCAATCCATTTGCTCAGGCTGAGGAAATCGTTCGCCGCGAGTTGGAGAAGAAGGAGACGCCCAGTCTGTACTGCCTCCTGGGAGACATATTGAGGGACCATCAGTACTATGACCGAGCATGGGAGCTTTCGGGCCAACGCAGTGCCAGAGCCATGCGCTCCAAAGCCCTGCTGCACCTTCGCAACAAGGAGTTCCAGCAGTGCGTGGACTGCTTTGAGCACTCAGTCAAAATCAACACTATGCAGGTACAAGCAATGCAGTCCTCTTAGGATGCATTAAGTGACCAGTGTTGTGCAAGTTACTTAAAATTAGTCATTAGTTAGAATTACCAGTTACTTTTCTCAAATGTAATTGAATGACATTGCCACTTAATGCATATGAAAATAATTAGTTACTAGGGACAGTGACTTTTGTGTTACTTTAACATTTCTGTTTAGATTCTCTTATTAATGAACAGACATTATTTTAGTGTTGATATGACAAAGTGTGGGACAAGACAACTGTCAGTTTTCATTATTTTATAATTGTACCCATTATCACTGTGATGAAGAGAAAGTAACAAAACAATAAAACATAGTATGTTTTGATAGGCTTATTTATTTTAGCCTTGTCAGCCTTTTAATGAAAGTCAAATTGCCTGGACTGTCGGCCACTGTGTGCAATGACAGTCTAATTGGGTGATAACAGGGAATATGCTACATTTATCTGCTATGATCAAGACAAAAGTTACAAGAAACATGCCCATTAAACTTCCAGTATCTGTAATGGCATTATTTTGTTTGAAAAAGTAATTAGTTACTTTTCCAGTTACCACCAGAAGTAGTGGCATAATGGTAACATGTAACTCCCAACAGAGGAAGTGACTCTGTTGAATTGAAGTTAATTTGAGCTTGTTAGCATGCTGACAGTAGGATTTTGTCAAAGCAGTCTCAAGTAGAGCCTAACAGAGCTGATAGCATTGCTGTGAGCTCTTGGCAGCTGAAATACATGGGACATGGATGCAACATGCTATGAAAGCGGGGCAGAGCAGGGATTTTTACCTGCCTCACAGACTCTATCTCTGTAGCGTGTGTTTGCTGCCAGCCTCTGTGTGCGTATTGAGTTTTTACAAGTGATAATGCAGCTGGTTGTGCAGGCTTTGGAGGTGTCCATTATATTTACTGGTACTGAATTCATTAACTGGATCGTTTAAACTACAGCATCACAAATGCATTCATTGATTATTTTTCATGTAAAGACTCCCACTGTGTTGCTCTGCCGTGTCATATTCTCTCTGTTAAAGAGAAATATTTATTTTAAACAGAATGTTCTTGTTTTTTTTACAGCTCTTTGTAGTTTTTATCAGTTGTATTGCCACATAGCAGCAGTGCATTGAGAAAAAGTTAGACCAGCCAGGTAAAAATAGAGATGAGCAGCACAATGCTCATGCAAGTGATCGCAGCTTCTGTGGTCAGTGTAGCAGCCTCAGTTCATTATAATAGACTCGTTTGAGATGAACTGCACCTCATCTGGAAAATGAATGAGATCAAGTTGCAGCAGCAGGGGGTGGTGACAGAAAACAGCAGTCAAGTTGGATAGTTTCTCGACAGTTTCCAGCAGCCTTCAGTCACAGAAATACTCACATCCTGTTGGATTTAATTCCAATTTATTAAAATTTTGTCAGAACCCTATATCAGCTTATTCTTCAATGGGATTTATACTTCTGCATTGAATTGATGCTGTACCTACGACCTAGGCTCTGTATTGATGCAGAGCCTATGCTCTAACATATGTGGTAGCCTGAAGTGCACCTCCCCAAAAATGTAATTACATGGGGCAACGCAGACTGCAGTCTTTTTGTGGTAAGTTGAAAACCATTCCCCTCAGTAAAAACTAATACTTACTTTAATGTCAAAGATTAGAAACAATAAATTGTTAAGACAATAAAGCCCCCACAAAAAAGCATTTTAAGTCATATGAGCAGAGGAAATCTCCACTAGTCGCTAGGCTAATTTGTACAATTTAAAATGCCATAGGCTTGTGCTAATAATGTTAGCATGTTGTAATTATTTGGAAAGCATGTTTAATGTAAGACAGTTGTTTTGTCAGTGGACCTTGTGAGCTGTAGTGGAACTGAGTTTGTAATGTTACCTTTGTTGAATGTTGCTGTTGTTACTGACTTCATATGAGTAGAGGAAAATTACGCCAGCCACTAAGCTAATTTATACCATTTAAAAAGCCATAGACTCGTGCTACTAACAGTAGCATGTTGTATTTGTGGGGAAAATGTGTCCAGCAAAAGACAAGTGCTTTGTCTGTGAATCCTGTAAGTTATAGTGAAGCCAAGTTGTGTATTTGTAATTGAAATTGTCCCTATCAAGCCATGTTTAATGTGTGTTTTGGGGGTGTTTTGACTCAGCTGAACTTTACAGCACTCAAAGAAACCCCACAGCCAACTAGTGTTTTCGCTACAGGACGACATAGAATAGAATAGAATAGAATAGAAAGCCTTTATTGTCATTGCACGGGAACAAAGGGATGCTACATATACAATAAAATTGCGGGGGCTACTTCTAAGGTGCAGATAAGAAATACAGATAACTAATTGCATTTGCATAGCAAGCAACATTTATGCAACAGGATTGTTGCGTAACACAAGACAATAAATAACACACAATATAAAATAAGTAGCGCACAATGTAAAATATGTAGCATAAATGCTAAGTGACAGGTGAGGATTTTATCCATATGCATAGTTGTGTGGATTTACAGAGACCACAGACACTACAGCACAAGTATAAACGCTCACAATGGCGTAGGCCATGTGCGTAGGCTGTGGCGTACACTCTGCACAGAGCTGACACACAAGTATAAATCTGCCTTAAGTCTCCAAGTGTTTTAATTATGTAGGAGTAGCCTGTTAAAATGCATCACCAGCTGTCTGTAATTTCTGTTCATAGTTCAACTTTAATTTCATATCAGTTTGCCGCTGTATATAAATCAGCTGAGCAAACCTGTCACCCTCAAACTACAGAAATAAATTAAAAACATCAATAGTCAAACCTAGAGGAAGGAAAAACAAGACAACAGTTTTCATTAAACAGCTGTCAGATATAGTCAGGGCTTCACATCTGTTCAGATGTTATTTTAAGAATCCTCACATCCCACTTCCACAAATCATGGTGTTGCTATACACTTAAAAAGCATGATGATTAAAACAGTCCAGTATGTTTCTCTTGTTCTGCCAATGCTGCTCTGACAGTTCATGTGCGTACAGTATTACATCTTGGAGACACATTGTGTTAATTTTGAGGACGTGCACTGTCATCACTCCAGACAGACACAGGATTTAAATAATCCCTGACTTTTGCTAGCAAACAGCTTTTAGAGTGTCTTTTTGAAATATCTCTGCATATAGATAATACATGGATTCATTTGTATTGTTTCACCCTATTTGTGTCATGTGTGTCCCTGCGTGTGTGTGTGGACAGCTCGGCGTGTGGTTTTCCCTCGGCTGTGCCTACTTTGCCCTGGAGGGCTATGAGGGAGCTGCCAAGGCTTTCCAGAGGTGTGTGGGACTAGAGCCAGATGTAAGTACCTACACACACGCAAAATGTCACTGACTACATCATAATGTGGAAAAGTACAAGTTTGTGCATGGAGAGAATAACAATCCCACCAGTCTCTCACTGTAACTCCTCTTCCTTCGTTCACAGTCCTTGTCTAGAACACACACGCACACACACGCACACACACACCACACAGCAGAATTTGCAACACCAATGCTCTTTCTTCACACCAGCCCTGCACCTTTTGACAGCCTTTGTGCATAATTGTGTATTTTAAAAACTGCATTTTCTAGTATGTTCCATACTATTATTATTTATTAATATTCTCTACCCTTCTTACTATTTCCTTTCCTTTTTCAATTTCTTACCCCCTCCTCTTTTCAGAATGCAGAAGCGTGGAACAACCTCTCTACAGCCTATATTCGCCTCCAGAAGAAGTGAGTAAGAGTATGAATATGAAAGCTGTAAGAGCAGCCTGTGTTAAGGTATTTGCATTGGTAGTACTCGGTACTGTTTTGCCCAGAGACAGCCTACATAGTATGTGGCATTGACCCAAAGAGGTGCTGAAAACAGTCTCTTAAAAAAATCTTGAATTGGGGTGTCGATAGCGTAGTGGATAGTGCCGGCGCCCCATATACAGATGTGATGCCTCACTGCAGCGGTCGCGGGTTCGACTCAGGCTCACAACCATTTGCTGCATGTCATCCCCCACTCTCTCTCACTCCCCCATTTCACTCTCTCCTGTCAATTAAAGGCAAAAAGCCAGGAAAAAAAATCTTAAAAAAAAAAAAAAAATCTTGAATCTTCTGATTATTAACATGATGTCTTACACACTTGCTGCACATTTGTTGGCATGCTGTGAATCTCCTGTTCCACCACCTCTTTAAGACTTTAAGATGGACTAAGATCTGGTCTGTGGAGTCCATTAGACTATACTGACAGTCCTTGACAAATTTCTCTGTAAAATTAAATATTCAAGGTTAAATATACAGTTAAAGTTAGAAAAAATACATCTTAAAAACACCTGAGCCTTACTTTCCTGTTCTTAGCTGAGTGGAACCTGCTGTGGTCTTCTGCTGCTTTAAGCCATCTACTTCAAGGTTCAATGAAAATATTTACATATGTGAGCAGCAATACAGGTGTACCTAATAAAGTGGTCACTGAGCGTATTGTATACTTTTTCCCCTACAGGTGCAGTAATTTTACGAGACAAGAGAATTATGTAATTGCAGTTGTAATTGCGTTAGGAAGACAAAATAATGCAAATGAATAAGACACAAACCCATTGAGAAAAACATTCACTGATTTGATGATGCACTGCAGCAACACCTGAATTTGTCTTCTGGGGATCAGTAAAGGCTCATCTTATCTTAATGCATAAACAGCATGAAGAAATGAACCGCACAAGCAAGTAAAGAAATGCTGCAAATTGTACAGAACAAATTGAAAATGTTTTTTTATGGCAACGTTATTTTTGGTATACCTGAAGGTGCTAAATCACGGGTATGTATGGGACAAAGTAACGTTCTTTAAGCCTGAGTTCTTTATGGCTCTGGCTCTGGAAAGGCATGGTCATGTTCACACAGACGTGGCTCCTTGTGCTGTGTTTATTTCCCATCAGAGAGAAGGCAGTGAAAGCAGAGAGGAACAAAATAAATCCTGAGTGTCTCTGAGCCTTTGTTTACACCAGACTCGTGCTTTCAGGCCTGAAATTGAAAAGCAAAGCAGGAAAGCTTCTAATAATACCTGGTTAGCACCACTGCCAATTCAGCAGAAGCACTTTTAACTTGTGTGTGTGTGTGTGTGTGTGTGTGTGTGTGTGTGTGTGTGTGTGTGTGTGTGTGTGTTTGTGTGTGTCTGGCAGCAACATTGTATTTACTTTTCAATCCTTCACCAAATGTTAGAATTAATGTTATTGTAACGGTTGTTAATGGATTTGGCACAGCAATTTTTTCACTGCTAACTTTCTCACTCTTCTCTTCCTGTCACCATCATTGGCAGAAACAAAGCCTTTCGTACCCTGCAGGAAGCCCTAAAGTGTAACTTCGAACACTGGCAGATCTGGGAGAACTTCATCGTTGTAAGCATTGACATCGGGGAGTTTGCTGAAGCCATCAGGGCCTACCATCGCTTGATGGACCTCAGGGAAAACTACAAGGACATCCAGGTAAAGAAGTGCACTTAACATCATCTCAGGTGCCATTATACTTAACTCTCTGATAGTATGTATTGCAAGGAATGAATGTATCATACAACTGTGACTCAAAAGGATGTCACAGTGAATGATGTCTGATTTTTTTCTCCTTACAGCCAAACAGCAGCTAATGTTCAGATTTCACTCTACTTTCATGGACTTGTACTTTTTGACACTGCTGTGAAGTAATCCCTGCAGTGCTGTATACAGGCCTTTTTTCCCTTGGGGATTAATAAAGTATATGAAATTTAAAAAAAAAAGAATAAAAATTATATTCATCATTCCCACCCAGCAGTCCAGTCCAGTTCAGTTCACATCAGATCAGTTCAGTTCAGTTCAGTTTTGTCAAACATTAGAATGGTTATTTATGCGTTTCCATTGTCAGAAGTTGTAGATGGTACCAGTAGAACCACTAATTTCTGTCCCGTTGCGGTACATGTCCGTACAGGTCACATACTAGTTCAAAGGGTACTACATCTCAACTGTGAAAACAGGGCTTAGGTCTCCACATTCTTGTGCTTTTCTTTTTTCTTTGAAATATGAATAAAATATGAACCTAGATTCTGTTACATATTTTGATTTACAGTTTAACTGTAATTAGAGATCATATGTTACCTTTTGGCCACCATATTGTTTCCTGTGAAAAAAACAGCCAAGCTTGCATTACATCAACCACCAGCGGGAGCATTTGTTGGTGCAGTGCGTTGCAGGGCATTCGGTTAGGTCTTTTTTTACCTCTTGTGGAAGAACAAATACCATGGCTTTTTTTTCCTCTGTTTTCTGTGATTATGTCACACAGAAGTATTTGCGTCTTTCTACTGTACAGACAGCCCAGTTGTATGAAAAGACCATCTTTCAAGCAGTGAAATACTTCTTTAATGCTCTAGTGGGTAGGATTTAGGTAGATCTACCATAAAACTCAAATTTAAAGCTTAGTCCCAGTCAAACTCCCAGTCTCTTTTACCAGCCCGGTGTGGCTACACATTTTGACAGATAAAGGCCTGTCTCAGTAAGAAGCCCAGTCTGGTTGCCAATCAGTTCATTTTTGGGATGTATTAAAATGGGTTGTTGGTTACCCACTTCTTCGATTGCACATACAAATAAATATGTTAAACTTTTGTCAATATGGCAGTGCTACACATTGTTAACTCAGTTAGATTCTCCACAGTTTAATTGTTCACCTAACAAGAGAATCAAAGGAGTTTTTCGTAAAAACTTTTCCAAGTTATGGATATTGTTTTAACAGGATTCAGTGGTGTTGTGTCAGTATGCCTTGTGCCATAATCCTCTCTAATGCACTGTCTGTCAGAGCTTGATCAAGTGAATGTTTCGTAATTGATATGTTACTGGAAGCCTAATTTTTATCCAAGTAATATTCATACTGGTTCAAATAAACAGTTTGATTGTATTTCCTGATCTTTGCTGAGCAACAGTTTTGTGTGAAATGTGCCATATAGATGCCTGTCCCATATATAAGCCTGTTTAGTTTAATGACTTAAGCAAATAATAGCCTGGGCTACTAATTGAAGTTTTATGGTATTTGCAGAAATTGGATATAATACTTTTTATTAGCATATAATCACCTGAGGCCAAGGATCATATTTTCAGTAGTTTAGACTGAGCCCCCCATATCTCCATAGGGAGCGGGTCCTCTTCTAGTCATCTGTCCTCCGCCATGTTTCTACAGTAGTGTAGAACAGATAAACCAAATGCTGGCTCTAGATATGTCCCTCTCACGTTTTTATGTTATCTGAAGGCCACCCTAGGTTCTTTGACACACTTGGAAAGGGAGGGGTAAGGGAAGGGGTATTCAGTTGGTTGCAATCTGCAAACTCACTTCTAGATGTCACTAAATCTTACACACTGCCCCTTTAAGCACACTTCAGTAACATCACAACCACAACACATTCTAAGCAGAAAAATTAACCAAAACAGCAAGTGGTAGCATTTTCATGATTATTTATGCTCTGCTTGAGCCCTGTATTAATTTTAGTGTCATAGTTTGTAGCATTTAAATTGGGAGTGGTTGAAATCACAACTGTGACTCAGTAAGACATCCTGTGTTTTCTGGAGAAACTACCACAAGTTCACATTTCTGAGTGTAACTGCAAATGATTTTACATTAAATTTCCTTCCTTTTGGTGTGTCCCTGTTTTGTCTGCCTTGTTTTAGACAAATTTTCACCCAGCATGTTCATGAACATGCTGGGCGTGTCACCACCAGTCACATCAATTAGGGTGCAAGATGTAAAGGTTGAGAGGGTCAGCAGCAGCCTCTGTGTTCCAAGCAAATAATTAGTTAGTGGAATCTGGCTTTGCTCTGTTTCCCTCCTTCTCTTCATTTTTAAAATCTGCTCTTACAAGTCAAATGCACAATATTACACATTAATACAGACTGCTGAGAGTACATATGGTTGGTTTTGGATTTGACAAAACTTTACTGTATTTCAAAGATTAATATGCTTTATCTTGAACCTGTGGTTTCAGTACTGGGCCTGTCACAATAACTACTTTTGTTTGCCTCTTGTTCCTTACTTTGAACCCAGGTTATGCATATTTTAACTAACAAAGTGGAGTTGGACACGCCCTAAATGCATTTGCACAATACACTTTAGGCAATGCACTAAAAATAATTTGAGTAGGGCCTCTAGAATCAGCTTAATCGCCCTTCAGCAGCCAATTGGGAGGCCTCGCTGAACCAAACTTTAAACTTTACTATTTAGCATTTCAGTTAAAGGCTTGCAGGGCTTGATCGGATGAGAAATCGAAAGTCCTGGCATTCTCTTGACATAGGTCTTACTAAAGTTCATAAGCTACAGGATATCCCCTTTTCAGGTTGGAGCCAAACCAACACAACTCTTTGACTTGACCCTACATGAAATATAGAAAAACTTCTCGGCTATCGACATAGTAAATCAATCCCACTTACAGACATACAGTTTGGGATTTCTCAGTCATATCCAACCTTTGAAAATTTGTGACTCAAGCTACACTTAACATCACTGAAATTCGGTGTTCACAGAGACAAGATTATCTTCATCTTTTTTCAGCAGAAATATTCGATGGATGCTTTTACTGCAGCCACAAAAGACAATCTTGGAACTCCAGATGAACCCTGATTTACAATCGAAAAGGTTTTGGTCATATTCTTTGCTCAATATTGCAAACCTAGCATAGACTACAGCTAGCTTTAACAGAATTCAACCTTCAGCTATTGCAACATCATCAAAATGTATTGGTAAAATAAAGTCATTTATAATTGAGGTAGATGCAGGGTTTATTTTTTAGGGGTCCAAGCCCCGAAGGGGTAGAACCCTGTTGGTTTGTTCCAATTTAGTATTTTTATGTCATCTTCCACTGCGATTCAAAACCATGGCTCAAAACACTTGGCCCAGTAACTGGAAATGATATGCACATGCTTCCCCAAAAATATAAATCCAATTGTCCAGATGGTGGCACTGTAATTAACACCCAAAAAACGCAGTCTTTTAAAGGCCAATCTCCTCACACCGTAAGACTGATTGACTTAAAATCTGGCGCACATATCCAGGTCATATCCAAGACTCTGTCAACAGTATATTTGGTTTAAGAACTTGTGGGACAGAAATACAGATTTCTCTCATAAATGAAAATCTCACCAAGGAGGCGCTTAACAGGAAATAGGCCATGGGTGGAGGAGCCCTTCTGTGCGGCGTTTGCATGTTCTTCCTGTGTGAGCGTGGGTTTTCTTCAGGTACTCCTGCTTCCCCCCACAGTCCAAAGACATGCTGGTTAGGTTAATTGATGACTCTGAATTGTCCGTAGGTGTGAATGTGAGTGTGAATGGTTGTCTGTCTGTCTCTCTATGTTAGCCCTGTAATAGTCTGGCGACCTGTCCAGGGTGTACCCCGCCTGTCACCCAGTGTCAGCTGGAAGGGCTGCATTCTGACATTTTCAAACTAACCCAACAAATGGTGAACATTGACGGTCAGATGACATATTCAGGTAACAGATTTAAAATGTTTTTCTGTAAATAAGAACACTGTGGTGCAATTATACCAACCATTCTAGTGTTGGATATTTTGTGCCAAATCAAAGTGTATATTTATAGCAAAATGTTGTTCTACATCACTATTTTCTCTTTCTGTAGTGCAGCTTTAATTAAATATACCACTGGCCCCTCTCCCCTGCCTTCCTCAGTAAAACAAACCTGTCAAAACGTCACATAAAAGTAGTCTCTTTACTTCAAAAGACTATTCTATTTTTACCCTTCTATTTTTACTACCATCCATCTCAAACCTTGTAGAAATAGTGGTGACACTTCCCCTCTTTTAACTACATAATCAGATCTCAGGCACATTTTTAGAAGCTGCATTTCTGCCTTATTCTATTTCATATTTTTTCCCCTGTGGTTGTTTTAAGCCCACAGCAGCAGAGCTGGAGCAGTAGTAAAGAAGAGATTATGACAGGGACCACCATGAACTCCTCTCTATGGAATGTGTAGACTAAGGGCTGGTGACAGAAGTGCTTTGACTGGCTGGTAGATTTCAAAGGAGATGCGGGTCACATGGCCCAGCTCTATGCCTCATGGGATTAAATGGGATACAAAAGAACACACACACACACACACACACACATTCACACATACTGTAGACACTTTACAAAAAATCCATTGGAAAAAAAATGAGTTTTTCCTCTTTGTCATTGTTGTGATCTTAAAGTAAACTTCAAAATGAGCTTCATAGAAAATTCAGGCCTGTCATTTGTGTTATTCTCCCTTTTTTCTCAACAGAGAGGTTATTACCAGTCCTCTTAATTTCACACTTTAACTGGATCTAGCAGGAATCAGAAAAGTCATCCACTCAGCTTTCACATTTCTTCACAGTGATGGACAGCATAGGGGTACATCAGACAGAGTTCTATTTATGGATTTAGTCTTACTCTCATCACAGGAAATGTCACATCAAACAGACTGACATCAGAGACACTCTGGCAGATATTACAGTGTGTGTGTTGGTCTTTACACCTGTACCTTTTGCCTCCTCTGTGTCAAAAACATAGAATATATCCCCACCCCTGTCGCTTTTTGAGAAGCAAGTTTCGGGCAGCCTGTGTTCAGGTGTGAAGAGATGTGCAGGAGGGGGTGGTAAAAACTCCTCTGCATCATCTTGCATGACGTCTGACATGACATTACAAAGTAAGTGTGCTTTATAGCCTTCCAGTTGATTTACCTTAATTGTCACTGCAGTAAAAGGGCTCTCAGTCACTCACCAAAGAGGCCCTACAGGTGATTCCTCTGTTACCGGTGGAAGTTGGAGATCTTATTGATAGCAGATCTCCGCTGGAACGGATAATATTCTAAAGGTCCAGTATGTAGGATTTAGAGGCGTATATTGGCAGAAATAAAATATAATGTAATGAATATGTTTTCTTTAGTGTATAATCACTTGAAATCAGAATCTTGTTTTGGTTACCTCAGAATGAGCTGTTTATATCTACAAAGGGAGTGGGTCCTTGTCTATGGAGATTGCCATGTTGCACCACCATGTTTCTGTAGTAGCCCAGAATGGACAAACCAAACACTGACTCTAGATAGGGACATTCGTGTTTTTACATCGGCCAACATAGTAAGCAGCCCCTCCTTGATGAGAGCGTCGGAAAATACAGTTTTGCTTTAGTAAGTGTTTTTACCAGTTTAAATCACCTGGTGTGTTTGTTTTGGAGAAGAAGAGACTCCTGTAGAAACCTCCTGAACAATGAACACTGAAGGAATTCTAACCAGGAGAAGTTTCAGCTGGTTGCAAACTGCAGATGCCACTAAAGCCCTGTTTCCATCAAACACTTTCCAAATTGGAACCAAAAGTAACCCAGACATGTACCTAGACCCTGGATCTGTTTCGTATTTCCACCTTAGACAGTACTCTTAAAAGTGGGCGGGATTGTTGTCACTCACTTCTCCGTCCAGCACTCGCTGTATTTCCTCTCCACCTTTGACACAGATGGAAGTCCGCCCCTTGTTTATTGTCCACAGAATGAGGTTGCACACCAGCATTTTATAGAACAAAAAGAACAGGCTGGAGAGAGATTCTCTCTATGGAATATTAAAAAATTGGGGGTTTGAGCATTTAGTCCTTTTAAGGGAAGCACAGGGGTTTAGTGTTGCCGTAGCAGTTGTCATACTGACATTTAAGGTGTGTTTCAAACCATCACCTCATGTATTGAGTTACATTACAAGTAAACATTCCACTTTAAAAGTTGTATCTTCTCTGTAGCCTTTCATTTTATAGTTGACTAATATGTTTGAAAAACTTGCCAGGGTATGGACAGTGGTCACATAAAAGCTTCTAAACCAGCCACAACTCAGCCTTGAGTAAGGGTGACCATCCTCTATTGACCAAACAATGAACTGCAGTGTTTTTAGCCCCCTAACAGAGGGGTGACCAATACTGGGGACCATAAGGAACGGTTCTACAGTATTGGTACCATCCAAAACTTTTCACAAAATGTGTACCAAACTGAACTGTATTGCATGCTTGGTGGATACGGGGCTTAAATCTTACTCACTTTGCCTTTAAAAGAAGACAAGGGGGTGGTGGGAGGGAGAAAAATTTGAAAGAGCGACCCCTCAGAGAGAGGGTTGGTATTAAAGGGTGACAATGGTGGATTCACCCTCCCATCTACTTAACCTATGCATTGACTCTCACTCATGCTTTTGAGTATCTCTGTGTTTAAAGGCACCCTCCATTATCAGCATTTCTTATAAATTGTAATCCTTACAATTTCCATCCTGGTTGATTGACAGTGGTCACACATGCAGTTTAATACTATAGCAAACACTTGATGAGCAGCAACTGTGTCCAGATTACAACAGAATAATTGTAGTTGTTGAAAGTGCTGAAAATGACTTGTTTTGTAGATGACAATCAGGGTCAGTGCTAACTGTAATGTCAAATACAACACACTTTCTATGAATGCTTCACAATAAAAACCAACCCATGTTTCATCAGCTGAACACTTGTATTATGCAGCAACAGTGTTCTCTGATTAGCAGTAACTTCACCAAGCTCTGACATGTTGTAAAGAGAGTGAATTACATGCTGAATTGTTTCCTGTGAAATAGGCCATCTGAATTCATTGCAAGGATGGTGGGCTCCTGATTTAACCTCTGATTGAGGTGTAACCAGAAATATTAAATGAATAGTTTCAACTCTTTAGAGAGCAGTGCCAGTTTTCTGCCCTGTGTGTGTGTGTGTGTGTGTTGACTTTTTCTTTCAACACAAGTGTATCATTAGTAGATAACAGTGGTAGATTGGTGTAATTACCATAAACTAGGGTGACCATGATAGGGATAATTATGCCATCATGCATGCAAGTGTTTGTGAAAATTAAAACCACATTTCCCATAAACCCAGTTACTTTCCTTCCTGCCACTCCCTCACTGGTTTCTTTGGCAGTGCTGAGCAATACTGCTTTGAAATCACAGTAATTAAAGGATTGCATGTGTAATTCAAACCCAATGACATCACATATAATGACACATATAAAGACTTCATCAGTTGTGATTTTTCTTTTGTTAACACAAATCTGATGTTTGTACCATTTGTTTTTCTCCATTGCAGATTCTACAAATCCTGGTTCGGGCAGTTGTTGAAAACTTGATGGACAGTCATGGCGAGCAGGCAGTGACTCAGCAGTCCAAAGTGAAGGAGCTTTTGGGCCGGGTCAGTTCCCGCCACAGCAGTGACTCTGAGATATGGCAGCAGTACGCTCTGCTGTACGGAGATGGACACAGCTCTGACCCAGAGGACAACGAAAAGGTTGGTGCCAGTAGTGATAACATTGAAAGTGTACTGACATGCAATGATTGGGTTGATTTGATAAGATGAAATGTCACGCTATCGACCGAGAGTCGTCAGCTTTAAAACACAAAATGAGCAAAACCCATGACTGCACTTGACTTCTGTGTAGCTACGTACTATGATGGTGGTGTTATTGTGTGGTTTTTCAGGCTCTGCAGTTCTTGTCCAAGGCTCATCGCTGCAAGGTTCAGACTGGTGGCTGGGAGAAAGAACCTGCTCTCTTCAAGGAGGTGATCAAGAAAGCCATCAATATGGGTGAAGGTAAGAGCACCACCATCCACACAGAAAGCTTTGTGTTTAATTCCAGGGAACATTTATGTATGATCTTTGATACCCTGCTACAGACAGAGATGGGCAAAAATACACCAAAATGTATTTTTATACAAAATACAAAATACCCCTCAAATGTATCAAAATAAAATACAAAATACTGGTGCCAGAAATGTATCAAAATAAAATACATGTATTTTGTATTTTCAAATCCAGAAAATACCCGCAGCTCTATAGGTCACTCTGTCAGTTGGTCAGTCGGTCCACAAAGCTTTTCATGAATAACTCAAAAAGTCCTTGACCAAAAATGCTCAAAATTTGCATACTGCAACTAGAGACCACAAGTAACTATGCCAGAAAGAACAACCATGATTCATCCATTAATGGCGTGACAGTAGCAAATGCGGTCGCAACTACTGCAAATTTGCGCTATTAGGTATAGCAGAGTATTCAGGTTTGGGCTATAGCATATACACAAAGCTCTGGTGAACCCCGCAAAAAGGCAGAACAGTCACAGGACTAAGTGTAACTAAGAAAAGCCATTAAAAGACAGC
Organism: Epinephelus lanceolatus; assembly: GCF_041903045.1. Classification (NCBI taxonomy): domain Eukaryota; kingdom Metazoa; phylum Chordata; class Actinopteri; order Perciformes; family Serranidae; genus Epinephelus; species Epinephelus lanceolatus. The sequence continues at coordinate 37,462,982 of NC_135750.1, forward strand.
AACTTGATTATGTATGTATGTGTGTGTGTGTGTGTATATATATATATATATATATATATATATATATATATATATATATATATATATATATATATATATATATATATATATATAGCTATATATATATTTATTAACCAGACTTAACAGTCCATAAACTTTTTTGTATCAACAAATACAATAGTCACAGACACTGTGATAATAACATATGAATAGCATTAGGCCTATGTGTACTATAAAAGTCATATAAATAAAAACATCAAGCTCTGCACAGAAAAATTAATAAAAATAAATGGTTAATGAATACAAAAGTGAACAGGTAGGCTAACTTAAGTACTAACTTAGCAAGTGAGTAGCCTATACATTTGTCTCTTTTGTTGGCCAGTGGGATGGTGTCTATTTTGGTTCTTGAGACCCAACCACTGACAACAACAGACAACTTTATTGATCCCACGTGAGGCAATTCATTTGTAGCATACTCATCCCAAGCATCAACCACAACAACATACAATTTCCTATGTTACGCACAGTCCAATAAAACAGACCACTAGGTCATTGAAGGGCACATTGAATGGCCCAAGTTTAAAAAACATATAGATAAAAATATATATGTTTTTAAAAAAGTAAAAAATATTGTTACATCTAATATTATAAGCTTGTGTAGCCTATTATTTTTGTTTTTTGATTCGTGGAGAAAGTATTTTGAGTATTTTAAATACAAAATTACTCCACTCAAAAGTATTTTGTTTCAAATTACATTTGCTTTTTATTGGCCTTATCAAATACAAATTACAAAATACTCAAATGTAATTGAAATACGTATTTTAAATACAAGTAATAGAAATACTGCCCATCTCTGGCTACAGAGTCTCACTTTTGCCATGACTAAACCATTTCAGAATACTTTCTAAGAGGAGATTACGATCCCAAAGGTCACGTTAAGGGGAAGACCTGCTTACTACCTTGTATTGCTGACAGAAATGGTGTACCAAGCAGAGGTTGAGCTAGATTTTTTCGTCGCCGGTCATTTTGACCGACAGGGTTGTAAAAATCCGGTCATAATCTATTTTTACCGGTCATTTTAATTTTCATTTTTAAATGATAATAAAGATATTCAAAGACATTTAGTTTTCATTCGTTCGTTTTCATAAATCCAACAAGCAAGTTATAAAGTCTGCATTAATAAGGACATGAACGAAAAGATGAACAGACATCCACACACCACAGCGCTTCAGTTCGGCGTCTGGTCTATACGTGAGCCGTGAGCGCTTCTGTCAAGCTGGATAGAGCGGATCGTACCAAACAGGAAGTCGGACACAGAAAAGACAAGAGAATCCGGCCAATTTTCAAAATAAAATAACAACAGCATGCACTGAGGAACGTGAGGGAATACCATGTTTATAATTTAAAATAACACAACAGTGCATAATCGAACACATTTTTCAATAGCCTAATCACTTCATTACAATTTTAATTTTGTGTCACTGAGCCTACAGACTACATAAATAAAATGGTCAGAACAGTATGCCCTATTCATTCAGTGTTAATCCAACACGCTCAATACATGGACTTGCAATGACAAATTGTCATTAACTTATTACGTTATAAAAAAGCGATGAAAATATGGACTTACCCATGTTTAAAATGAGCTGTTGATGTGAAAAAACGAGTACTGACGGGAACAGACGAGTGGAGTCGATGTTTAACCGGCGCGGAGAGTGCAGGAGAAATGCGCTGCCTGTGTGGACAGTCAAGCGCCTGCGAGTATACTCGCAGGACTTCTGCGGCACTAAAGCATCTGGTGTGTCCAGGCCGTTATGTTAACAACACTACATGAAGCAGATGAATGGCTTTTTCTCTGTAGTGTGAAAACGGCAGCCACTTAAACCACTGACTGTGCACTCCGCAGCCAAGTGGGCAGCGGTTGTAATTGCAACCGGTCAAATGACTGACGGCCTTCAGATTTTCCGGTCATTGTTGTAAAAAACCGGTCAATGACCGAGAATATCCGGTTAACGCGACCCCTGGTACCAAGGGTTGTTAGCCATCATAATCAATACTTAGTGACCAGTTTATTGTAAAAACACCTAAACCTGGGGCCTCATTTATAAATCTCTAATTTACACAAAATGTTTGCGTATATACACATTAGTAAATGTATGTTCATCAAACAGGACACTACCTTACCTTTTTTTTAAATGTCAGATCTGAAAGTGGATGCCATAAAAACAGAATTGCACCCTGACATCTTTGCTAATTTACACCATCCATATGTGCAGGTGTTGAAATATGCCGAGTGAGAAGCAGAGTACCACAGTGTCTCCAGTGTGCTCTGTGAGTGCGCCTGACCGCACACTCGTGTTCCCTGCAGCTGTTTTACTCACAAAAACGATGTGAAAACTAAAATGGTACTTTGTGATATCTGCACAGTATTAGAGGAGATTACTGAAAACTGTTGACACAGTGTACTGCATTTATTTAATGCTGTTTGATGTTATCTTGGATTTCTACAACAGACAACGTCAATTTCATCAGTTAGCCTGGTTAATGTGGTTGAGGTGATAATCACTCAGTATATTCACGATTATTATTGGGTAAAGGAAAGCCAAACATTCCTGAATCCTGTCACCTGCCACAGCCTGACATCATCCACCTGCACACAGTGCTCTAAACAGCTGACCATGAGTGACAGCAGCGCCCCTCTCCTCTGTGCTCCAGTGGTTGGTGGGGAATGTCATGTTCAGACAGCGCTAATAAAATATTGAGCACAATTTGATTTGAGATTTAAGGTGTTCTATCTTTTGCAATCAAAAGGTGCTTATGGAAAAGGACTGTCTCACTGGCAGGAACACAAATAACACTGCTGCTTTTGGATGTTTATAAGGTGGGTCTATAAGAAACGTGTTATATGAGGTGACTGTAAATGTGTGAGAGATCATTATACGTAAAATGATTCCTCTCACATCTAATCTCCATAATCTGGTTTCAGTTCACCACCTCAATATCTGTGTCACCAATTTCACATGTGCGTATGCATGGGTCAGAGTTTCCTTAAATTTACGCACATTTCCTCATCAAGTTTTTTTTAATAAATCACAATTTATGCTTTTACAATGGCGTATTCACATTTCAAGCCCTTTTTTGTGCGTACAGAAATGGTTATAAATGAGGCCTCTGGAGCCCCTGGAACTTTTCCAGTAACCCAGAGACCTTTTTAGGAATTTGAGAACATTTCCTGGACTAAATTCAATTACTTTACCAAAGCTGTGAATCAGTAAAGTACATAGAAAAAAACTTGGCTTTTTTTTGATGACTCAAACAAAGCTGGCGCATTTCAATCCATGATCATGAAAAGTCACCAGATTTGATATTGATGGATATTAATCATTATTTAGGTTGTCAGCAAAGTTTTTTGGGGCCTAAATGCAGTTTCTTAGGTTTTCCCACTAAAACAAGAAAGGCTCAGAAAATTGATCATTGTCACTTTTTGATAGAGGAATACTGACTTTTAGCATATCTGTTCTGAGTATATAAGTATTACAGCAGGATGCCACAGTGCAGTTTAAGGGTACAATGATAAGTGTCTCCATATCTCAACCTGCACCCTGCACAACACATTCCACTCAGCTCCACTGACCCCATCGTGGGTGTGGGTGCTGTGTCCACACAGACTACAATCCTCCAAAGGAAAGAAAGCAAAGGACAGATAAATTAGAACAGGAGGGAAGTACCTTCATAAATCACGACAGGTTGACCTTTATAGTCACAACTTGGGCAGAGACAGGCTGCACTGCCAGGGAGGAGACAGTGACCGAAGCAGGAGACAGGAAACAGCTAGTTTTCCTTTTGTGCGGGAGAAACCTGTTCAACATTCAGATGTAGGAGGGTAGCACTGCAACAATTCGACCTATACTGCCCTCAGACCAGCTGCTGTCATCAAAGCTATCACTGTGTGAATAGGAAAACTTGTGAAGGCACCAGTTTAAGAAATGTACAGGATGAAGTGGTTCTACTGATATAAAGTGTGGAAATAGTGAATCCATCAGTGGATAAATCAATCAAAAGTAAATGAATCAACAATTGTGAAGATGAAGATTTTGACAATTTTAGGTTTAAGGTTGGATGAAAATCAGACTTCACCATCAACTCTGGGAACTCTTTCACAATCTTAGAGATCACAATCTCTAATTTCTAAACTAACTAAAGATCAGTAGATTAATTGATAATGAAAGTCTGTTAGGGGATAAACACCCATGGTGCACTCTATCTCCATCATAACAAAATCTCCATTTTAAATGGACATTTGAACAATTTAACCCTAACCTCCACATGATGCATCTCCACTGGGGGTTACATTGTTAATTATTTTTTCTTAGTTCAATATAGATGAGATGAGATGAGATAAGATTTATCATTATTGTCCTTGTACAGAGAACAAGTACAGAGACAATGAAATGCAGTTAAGCATCTAACTAGAGGTGCAAAAAGTGCAGTAATGTACAGAGTAATATAAATTATAAGCTGCATTATGTAGAATAAATATAGAATGTAGACTTTACATTAATTAGTTGAATATGTATAAACTAAGATATATACAGTATAATAATATTTGAAACAAACCTGACCGCTCAAACCCTAACCCTGCCCACCATCTAAGACTGTACACAATTATTGAGCAGACATACAGGTCCCTTTCATCAAGATTTACTTTGAGATGAAAATTTCAAATATTAAAATCATGAAGTTTAGAAGTTATATTTATAACAGCATCTCTGGAATTGTTCTAATGGTATTTTTTGTGTTAACAACAAAAACAATATCAATATAAAAGCCAAATTTTAAACATGTTCGATTTGAAAGTTAATTTGTACATGTTGTTATTTTACAATGTCATATGTTATTTTATTGTGTATTCTTCTGTACAAGTTAATTTGTGATTCTCTTTTTATTATTTATTGCTTTATGTTTATTATAACACATGCACAATACACATGTTACTGAAAGCAAATTAGCACATATTTCTGTCTTATTTTTAATTGTTAGATAGGTTGTTTATTTGCATTTTGGTAATAAATACGTAGTACTTTCACTGCATGTCAAAGGGGGGATCGCCTAGGGCACCAAATGTGCTTGGACCGCCACTGGGGAGTCAATCATGTTTAAATACTGCACATAATGTTATCAGATACGTCTGTGTACATATGTTTCACTCAAACTTTAGCACATTTTTTTGTCAATATATATTCACTATTTTGTTTTGGAGATGAACAGTGCCGACACATTCAGAGCTGGGTTTTTTTTTGTTTTTTTTTACATGGTAAAATAAAATAAAAACATCCATAAAGGTGAAATATACTGAGTACATAGCAACTAATCTAACGGGTTTGGTCCATTGTCTCAATCTCTGTGTTTCTCAGTGACCATCAGTTGCTGTAAGAAGAAGGCTAATCCAACAGAAGCTGTACAGATGCTCTCATCCACCCGCCTCAGCCTCAAGAGTCTGGCCACTAAAGCTAAGGTACAGTCTACCAATCACAGTTCACTGCTCACCCTGAAGACTACCCCCTCATGCCCCTGTTTTCCATGACTCATGGCTAATGGTAGAGTGCATGGCGTCAAGACGTCACTGTGTTTTATTGCTTTTTCTTGCATCTTGAGTCTGAACAGGGCCGCCTCAGTGTCTTTAAGGAAATGTTGACCACATACTCAAGAAAAAAATGTTGAAGACATTCAACACTGCACAGAAAGTATAGCAGAAGATACACTGCAAGCTTTAGATGTCAGCTTCCTCACTGCTTGATGATGTTGCAGTGACTGGCATTGAACTATCACGTGCAGGCTTCCAAGTTTTGCTATAAAACCTCATTGGTTCTTAATCTCCACTCGGTAATGCACAACACACAGGTAAACACTAGTCGCAGTAGGTAGCTCACATCAACCATCCATTCAGTGATGTCAACATGCATGTTGACATTTTTCTTTTCTTTTTCTTTTTTTTTTTTTTTACTAGATCACATCATTGAAGTCCATCAAGACAAATGGTGGACATGAGGGTTTACAAGCACCAAGGGGCTGTATTCACAAAGCTTCCTAGCACTAAGAGTTGCTTTGAGTGATGAAATTCTAAGAAAATTCTTAGTATTGTGACATTTTCTTAAAATTTCCCCTTAAAGTTAAGACTAGGTTCTTGTAAAGATAGACGTTATTCACAAAGTGTTTTAGCCCTTAAAACAGCTCCTAAGGTGAAAGACAGTAGGGAGGAGGACTTTTAAGAGACTTAAGAGTTTCTTAAGCGGAGGAGAAAAATGGTGGTGAGATGGAGAAGTTGGAGAAATGTTCTCCCAACACTGGGTGACAGTGAGTTAATGAAATGCTACAGATTAGATCATGCAGTGAGAGTATGTGCAGTCAATCTCATTAGGGATATGCACACATTACCAATGATATGGTCACAAGACTAAGATATCTGGAAAACTGGAAAAATGCAACAGTGCACCAGTGATGACTTGGGTCTCTCTCAGCCTTCCATCAGCAGAGTGATCACACTAACAGTAAGTGCGTTTCCACTTGGAAACACACTGACTTGGATTATACTGCACGAGTTGTGTGAGTATAATCCACGAGTTTAGCACATATTTTATAGCAATTTATTTTCTTTATGTCTCCACACCGGCAATAGCCATGGCCAGAAGAAATTTGTTTTTCGGTTGTCCATCTGTTCGCCCCATTCTCATGAACGCAGTATCTCAAGTTTGGCTTGTGGGAATTTCTTCAACTTTGGCACAAACGTCCACTTGGACTCAACAATGAACTGATTAGTTTTTGGTGGTCATGGGTCAAAGGTAAGGTCACTGTGACTTTGCCTCTAATACTCATGAATGCATCATCTCAAGAATGCCTTGAGGGAATTTTTAAAATTTGGTACAAAATTCCACTTCTGATTAGATATTGGTGGTCAAAGGTCAAAGTCACTTTGACCTTGCATCTGTCTCATTCTCATGAATATGATATCTCAAGAACATCTTGAGGAAATTTCTTCAAATTTGGCACAAATGAATAAATGAACAGTTTTTATTTCAGTTACATACATCTGGAGAAACAAAGATTATTTCACACAAATTTTCTTACAGTCAATAACTGAAAAAGAAAGAGGCTGAAGCCCCAGGCTTATTTTTGCCTGTCCTATATTAACCAAAGGAAAACTCAGAATATTAACAATACCAAAGAAAGAAAATAAACAAATTGTACTCTAAATTATAATCCTGGGTTATTTTATATTTTAATCATTATACATAATAATCCTTGATCATTTTACATTATAAGGCTTTTTTGAAACTCAACAGAGAGCTACACAACTTCAAATCAGCACTGAGTACATTCCATAGTTCGACTCCCTAAAATGAAACACATCAGTATTTTTCATTGGTTCTAATTTTAGATGTTTCATTAATAAACAATCTCAAATTATAATTTCCCTCTCTTAATTAAAAAAATGATTGAATACAGATGGGAAGGCTTTTGTTCACAACTCAGTGTTGCCAATGTTTTTAAATACACAATGTCTAGAATTCTTAAGGTGTAGGATGCTATAAACAGTTGATAAGTAGATTCGTGATAACCAGCTTTATGTATTATTTTAAGAGCTCTTTTTTAAGTTTGATTATAGGGTCTGTATTTGTTTTATATCTATTTCCCCAAATTTCAGCACAGTAAGACATATATGGCATTACAAGTGAACAACACAATATATACAAACATTTCTTATTCAACAACTCCTTTGTTTTATAAAGAACAGCAGTAGACTTGGATAATTTCCATTTAATATGTTCTATATGTGGCTTTCAATATAGTTTATGATCTGTAATCACTCTATAAAATGTTGTTTCATATACTCTTTCAATTTCATCACCATTTAAATTCAGTTTTATTTCACAATTAGCCCTAATACCACCAAACTTATCAACAGCAAACCATTTTTTTCCAACATGATCAATTCCCTTTCTACTGTTTTTAATAACTCTTTCATGTCATCACCTGAACAAAATTAATTTGTATCATCAGCATATGTTACAAATTTCAACATATTAGATACCATACAAATATCATTTAGATAAAGTATAAATAACTAAGGTCCCAATACCGAACCTTGTGGAACATCACAGGTCATCAAACAAATATTAACTTGGACTCAAGGATGAACTGATTTTGTTTGATAGTGGAAGGTCAAGGTCACTGTGACCTCACTAAAGATGTTTTTTGCCAAAACCCAGGAATTCATGTGCTAATTATGATGAAACTTCCCACAAGCATATAATACGATAAAATGATGAAGTGATGAAATTTTATTTCCAAAAGGTCAAAGATCAACTTCACTGTGATATAAAATTTTGCAAAAACACTTTTCTGGCAGTAATTTAAGTTTTTTTCAGTGAGTACCTTTAACTAATGATCAGTGTGTATGGCACATATTATTTATGTTCCATACACATTATATACTCTACTCTCTTATTAGAACTGAAGTTTACAATACTTGGTCAAATATCAAATATTTGATAATATTTGATATTTTTTTTTGTGCTATAAAGAAGTACAGCAGATTTCCCACCACAATATGTAACCCACATATTGTAAAATACACTGACCAGCACAGGCTGCCTCCTCTTCCTTGTCACATCCAGATGATTAGATGATTATATCTCTGTCTGTCTCAATCTGAATATTAAATTTGAAATATTAAAATGTCACATATTATTTTTGAATACAGTAATATTAAAGGTAGCTCTACTAGCATAACCTAAGAAATAACTAATTTACACCATGTAACATCCAAAACATTCACTGTTAATGAGTGAAATATTAATGATAAACAATGTTGACCCTTCAATGCATTAAATTATTATATTTCATCTTTTTCTTCTGCATTCTGTTCCAGCAAATGCATATAGATGTGGCCACGGGTCAGATCCATGGTGAGCTGCAGGACAGTGTCACTGCTCTGGAACAAGTCATCACAGACCTGCAGGAGCTGAGTGGGAAGCTGCGTGACCAATCACAGTGACCGTCTGCGCAGGAAAAATCAGAAGCTGTGGCCCTGAAGGCTCCTAAGTAGTAAAGACTAATCCGAAACAGACAGACTCAGCTGTAGGCATCAGCTTTGTGTATGGCCGAACGCCTTAAAATCAAGAGTTTTACATGTGACACTTGAGAATAACACAAGGTTAAATGAGAATGCTTAATGTTTTATTTTGTAGTCATGATGTTTTTATACCTCTATATCCACATTGGACTGTAAACAATGACTATAAGCCATCAAAGAATAAAATATCTAAAATTCTGCTTGCTTTTTTTTCACTCATTAGAAAATTATTGATTTGGAACATGAAATTCATCACAAAATGAGGTAGAGGAACATACTATTACAGAGTTGGTGTGAGTGTTTGAGTGTCATCTGCTTTCAGTATAGAAAATATGCGGCCTTTCTTTTAACTGAGGCCAAGGCCCAGTCCCATTTCTTATTTTTACCCCTTGCCCTTGTTTTCACGAGCCCTTTTGCCCCTCAGTACACAGGAACATGTTGTAGTGGCTGAAGTCTTTGAAATGGGGCAACCCTTAAACACCCAGATATGTCATTAGTAGACATCAATGAAGTTTACATGAACAGATGTGACCATAAGACAAGACAAGACAAGACAAGACAAGACAAGACACACCTTTAATGATCCCATAATTGAGAAATTCCAGTGTTACAGCAGTCAAGGGGAAAGATTAAGATTAAAGATTTCAAAATTTAAACTTAGAAACTTAAAACTTAAACAATGGGAGCAATGGTGTTATCACAATTACATTTACTATTGATAGTAAAGCATGGACACTTGCAATTCGTTCACAACTTAAGTTTCACACTATTAACCAATCAAACTACTCATCAAATAAAAAAGAACACTGCTCCATTACCAGCCCACTAGTGGTGCCTCGTAGACTTGAGTTTAATTTTGGGCGTCATATGCTGTCAGAGGGGGTGGAATGCGATATGGGGGCAGTGTTGGGCAGTAATGCGTTACAGTAATAACATTACTTTTTCCAGTAAAGAGTAGTGTAACTTATTATTGGTAAAACTTTAGGAATAACATTACAGTTACTCCAAAACCACACAACTCATTACAACATTACTGACTTAAAATACAACAATCACATTAGTGGATTAATTTCCGTAATCGTCACGCTGCACATGCAAGTCTCAAAGCAGCAAGCTAGATTGGAGGATGACGTTTACCTTAGCACCTGGAAATATGCCCATTATTTCGATTTTGTCAGGAGGAAAGATGACAAGAACACTGTTGCTGCAGGTAGTTGTACTATAATTAAAACTTTCCACTGCAAAAAACACTTCCTCAGACCTCTGGTCTGAATCACCTCAGCTACTCTCAGCAGTAGCTCAGTCCATAGGGACCTGGGTTGGGAACCGGAGGGTCACCTGTTGAAGTCCCCGTCCGGACCAAAATATGGAGGCTGGACTGGTGGCTGGAGAGGTGCCAGTTCACCTCCTGGGCACTGCCGAGGAGCAAGGCACTGAACTCCCCCCCACTACTCGGAGCACCTGTCATGGGCAGCCCCACTCTGACATCTCTCCACTCAGTGCATTTATAGGTCCTGTTTGTGCATGTGTGTGTGTTGGGACCTGTGTGTAATTAACAACAGAATGAAAAATTGAATTTCCCCTTGGGGATTAATAAAGTGTGTATACATATACATATATATATATATATATATATGTGTATATATATATGTATATATATATATATATATATATATATATATATATATATATATATATATAATGTATAAAAAAAGTACTCTGAGTAGCAGCATGACAACATGGAGCTCCGGGAAATACATCCTATCAAAGGTGAGCCCTCCTCAGCTGCAGAGATTGGCTATAGCCCCACACTGGCTAAACAACCAAAACTGGATTTTACTCATGGAGAGCTGCAGGCTACAAAGAAGTAATAAAGCTTGTGGCTCGATATGTGGTGGATGAAATGTTGCTCCATGAGTGACTTTCCGTCTTTCAGGCAGATACTTGGGAAAATACCGGTCACAGACAACTGAAGACCCCAGGTAAAAGAAAAATAAATAGCAATGTTATTTAGTCTCAGCTACACTACTGGAGTTTACCCAGGCATTCACACAGAGGCTCACATCTGAATTTTTGAGAGGTACGCAAATATCAGTTTTATGCGGTGTAACGGAAAAGTAAGATAATGAAAAGTGTAATGAATTACTGTTGGCTGGGGGTACTAAGTAAAGTAATAATATTACTTGAACTTCGCTATAGAAAAACCTCCATTTGGAGGCGTGAATATGCAAAACGAAGGGGTAAGGGCAGGCATTTCCAAAGTCGGACTGATTTTAGACGGCCTGCAGCATGTGGTTCAAAGTATACTATATGTGCCCACACACATTATCGGTTAATCAAGCAAGCTCACTTTGCATTTTTTTTCTGTGCACCTCATGATAGCAGGACTAGAGTTTGTAGACATTGTGTGAAACAATAAACACAACTAAAGGAGGCTAAATGTGGTCTGCAACAGACAGTAAGGCTTGTTGTTTTCAGCCAAGATGATCTCCGGAAAACTTGCAGCCTGCACTGGCCAGTTAGGAGGAGTGAGGAGTCAGCAGTCAGTGACGGTATGTAACGGTCAATAAAACAGATTTTTCAACAACTAAGAACCACTGCAACTATGAGAGTTCTTCAAACATACAGTATCTCACATAAGTGAGTACACCCCTCCCATTTTTGGAAATATGTTATTATATCTTGTCATAGGACATCACTATAGAAATGACACTTTGATATATCCTAAAGTAGTCAGTGTACAGCTTGGATAGTAATATAGATTTACCTTCCTCTGAAAATTAATCAAAACACAGCCATCAACATCTACATGATGACACTTGACTGTAGGCAAGGGACAGTTGTCTTGGTGCTCTTTCAGCATGTGTGGCACCTTGGTGAAGAGCACCAAACTGTCTCTTGCCTACAGAGCCTATGGCTCTGGGGAGCTCGGTTCATTTAGGGAAACATGAATTCCAAGCAGAGCATGATCGCCCCCCTTCAGAAACTGAGCTGCAATGCAGTTTTCCAACATGATAATGAGCCAAAAGACACCTAGTAGATGACAACTGCCTTGCTGAGGAAGCTGAAGGTGAAGGTGATGGACTGGCCAAGTATGTATCCAGCCCTAAACTCACCTGTGCACCTGTGGGGCATCCTCAAGCTGAAGGTGGGGTAGTGCAAGGTGTCTTCACATCCACCTGCTCCATGATGTCATCATGAAGGAGTGGGAGAGGATTCCTGAAGCAACCTGTGAGCTCTGGTGAATTCCATGCCCAAAAGGGTTAAGGCAGTGCTAGATAATAATGGTTGGCACACAAAATATTGACACTTTAGGCACAATTTGGACATGTTCTCTGTGGGGTGTACTCACTTATGTTGCCAGCTGTTTAGATGTTGATGGCTGTGTTTTGATTAATTTTCAGAGGAAGGTAAATCTATACTACTATACAAGCTGTACACTGACTACTTTAAGTTATATCAAAGTGTCATTTCTATAGTGTTGTCCCATGACAAGATATAATAAAATATTTCCAAAAATGGCAGGGGTGTACTCACTTATGTGAGATACTGTACAGTCATACACATGCAGACAAAATATGAGGCTAATTGGTCCAATAGTGTGCAAGCTGCAGACGGACGGATACACATATCCACGCACACACACGTCCAAACACACGATCCTGTCTAGACTTGCACCTGGCAGAGATAATTATGCTACTTCTGTGACTCCTGTTTGTTGCCATTTTGCCAGTGCTTTGTTGATATTTTGGTGACTCTTCTTGCTAAGTGGGAGATATTGTGGCATTGGCCACAATCCCACATCATTCGTTACATATGAGGTCGCCATTTTGGACACGCTGTACCATTTTTGTGTTTAGTACTCTGAGCAGCACCTCCACTTTGTGTGCTCTGAGTTTTAAAACAGCTATTAAAAACCAGAGAGCACACTCTGATGCTCTGAGAGATCATTTCCCGAGAGATGGTGAGTACACACACACACACACACACACACACACGCACACACACACACACACACACTAATAGTCAGAGACCAGCTCATCCTGCTGCCCTTCAGTTAGTGCAGGGAGGATCTCACAATCCTCTCTCCAATTTGTTTTCTCACCCAGCAGGAAATGACCTTGACGTTGCTCAGGGTTTTTATCTCACCCTTATTTTTTTTACTACAATGGAGCTTGTGTTTTATTTCGACTGGGCCATTTTATCATAGCACACAGAGCCTCTGCTTTGTAAGGGAAGCCTGTTGTAGCAACCAGATAAGGATAGAAAGGACTTGTTTAAGATAGAGATACATAAATGCCATCTATGAAAGCCACTGTTAATGGATGATTTGGCTGTTATCATGTGAGGGATTGGAACTTATAATGTACAGGTACTGCATGTTGAATAGATATTTGAACTGTAATGCAGTGTTAGTGTTTCTCATTGCTTCAGATATCTACATAGCACAGGCTTCTATATGAGGTAACATTCAGGTTAGGGGGCATTAAATCCACATTTCCAGCCTCACACACCAGTTAAGGAATAAAAATGGCAAGAAATAATGACCCATTTCAGACTCTGCATCATTCATTCATCACTACATGATATCACCCTCACAGACACAGGATCAGTCAGAAGTGGTGACAATGGTCTTAATGGGACTGTAAATTTCCCAATTGCTATTTCTGGATAAACCCTATATGGGTGATTTGTTGCTGTTCTGTCGTTGTCCAGAGGACGGCTTTAATAGACGCAAACACCAGTTTGCTCTTTCTGCCTCGGACAAACTCCCCCAGAATTCCTGGTATTCCTCAGTGGGCTACCACTGAATCACTGATGCACCACTCTCAAAACTCCCATTACATCACATTTTAGTTAACTTGGTAGGCAGACTATTTTTAGTTTGGACAGATTCTCATGTAACATTTGATTCATAGGGTTTTTCTTCTATTGGAGTTGGATCAGAATTTGTTTCCATATAGAATAGTTTCAGTCTGGGACATCTCAATGCCCTCAGGCTCTGCTAGGTCTTTATTTGGGATAGGCCTTTAATTCCTTTCACACAAAACTGTTGCTCAGGAAAGATGCTGAAATACTGTCAAATTGTTTATTTGAACCAGTATGAATATCACTTGTTATATTACTTGGAATATGAATAACTTACAGGGTATTTGAGGAATAGACACATAATATGAGGTAGCCAACAACCCAGTTTTATGCATCCAAGAGCTTCTTTAGAAAAAAAGAAATGCTTGGCAACCAGACCAGGGCCCTATTTCAGAAAGCAGGCTCGACAAACTCTGAGCCTAATCCTGATCTCCGGGTTGACTGAGCCTGACCTGAGAAACTCCGAGTTTTCGGTTCCAGAACAGCTGATCAGAATCAGTTCAATCAACTCTGAGTATGTTCAGCTTGAGGGAAGCTCGTTCACGGCAAGCACCACAAGCCATCATCAATGGAGTGCAGATAACGTGATTCTCAGTGGCAGAGCGTGTTAATAGGTAATATGAGGTGATATTATGTAATGTGAAAAAGTTAATATGTGTCTAATATACAGAAAATATAGAAACATTTTTATATCTTAACAGTGTTCATATATTTTAATATAATTTGCTGTGTCCTCTTATTCGCCCAAACGCTATGGGCAGAAACTCAAAATCAAACACAAAATTATGGTAGAGACTGGTAAAAGTTTTGCTTATACTTACTTCATACTGTCAATATTAGGCTGAGGTTAACTGAATTGCTGAACTGCTGTGAAATGACTTCCGATTCACATAATCTCCTCTATTTTCAGATGGAGCTATTATGGGATGTTGAGTCCCATAAATGAGCCAATCACACCGCGGAATCTTTGAATATATGAAAAGTATTCATGAATCATTATATCATGTATCATTTATCCACGTAGATCAATTTCTGATTAACACTCACAAACCTACAGCTCTGTGGAATTCCTCTTTTTTTAAGATTATTTTTTGGGCTTTTGTTGCCTTTAATGGCAAAACAGCATAATGTTATGGGGAGAGAGGGAACGACATGTGCGGGAGGCTGCAGGCCGGGTTGGAACCCACCGCCGTTGTATTAGGGACACAGCGTCAGATCGTGGGCGTCCGCTCCATCCACTAAGCCACCGATGCTCCGTGGCAACTTTGTTGATAATCAATTGTGATTTATGACCAGGGAAAACCACAAAAATAGGCAAGTCTTTTCAGAGCCAGAGTCACTTTTCTTACGACCTAGACTCACAAGTCAGTCTTTAGACGCTTTGCTTAACTAAAGACTGATGACTTTCTCCCTGATTTTGTGTTTAGATGGGCGGATACAATTTCAGAGTTTAAAAAAACTCCCTACGTTGCAGAACCAATAGTAAATCTGCATGGCGGTCCTTTGGTGGCTCGCTGAACTCTTGTGCTTGTAAACATAGTCCCACTAGAAACACGTGTAGCGGTACAAAATGGCTCAGCCGTGCTCGCAGAAAACGCCGTCAAAGTTAGTGGATGTTTGTCGCATTTGCGGCGACACATTCTCGCCAACTAAAAGAAACAAACATAATCTTTTACAAGACCATGACTCATCCGTCCGGCCGGACTATAGAGGGAATCGCCTTGTAAACAACAAGGTGATTCCCTCTATAGTCCGGGTAGAAAACCAGCAGAGCTTTTAGCTATATATATATATGTATATATATCCACTTTATTTTCAAACACGGAAGTAAATAGTGATCAACTTCCGTTTTTTTGTGCATGACTTCCGGTCAGCCGCTTTCCCTCATGCTTTCCCTTACCAGAGCTAACGGTGCAAGCTAATTTTTTTTTCAATTTTCAGTTGTTTATCTTAGTCAATCAGTTAGTTAGTTAGTCTGTGTATTTTGTATAGATAACTGTGCCCACGTTTCCGTTATAACGGAAATTTATTTCCTCTAAACGCGAATAAATCGCACGTCAATCATAAACTATGAACCAAAAAAGCACAATCTATCCCGAGTGAGACAAACTGCTTGATCCCCGTCTCCAGTGTACCAGCAGAGAACCTGCAGAACCGAATCAGCGAAAAAACACACCGGGCTACACAGCCTCTCTACCTGAGCAGCTGAAGCTGCGGCTCGCACCCTCGACACACAGACACACAGACGGTGCTTCTGCATGCCAGCCAAACGTGTGCGCAACTGTGAGAAATAAATATGTGAGGTGTACACTGCTTATCTATCTTTTTTCCCTTTTCTTTCTTTCTTTCTGTCAGCGACATGCACTCCTAACACGGGACGGGTTGTTTTATATCATCATGCTATTATTAATATAAGCAGCAGATTTTAATACAAAGTGGTAACCACTGTATGTGAATGCATGAATGGATCAGACCTGCGCAGCACTGGATTTGAAATGAACTGTAACAAACTGGAGCTCCAGTGCTTTGATAAGCTGCTGTGAAACACCATGACCTTCATCCATTTAAAATTCTAAATTCATTTTGGTGAAAGTAACTCAAAAATAGTATAATAAGTACCCTATTACTCTACACGGAGATTAATGTTTTTAAGTAACATTACTTCTAAAAGAATGTAACTGGTTATATGAAATAAATTACATTTTCAAAGTAACTTGCCCAACACATTTCATCAATAAGCCCTGAGGAACAACCAAGCCAAATATATCATAATTTGCACAGTTTTAACATGGTGAAGAACGAAAGGTCGACCTTTTCTGTCACTTTACAGTACAGCCTTCCTCGAAGAGTGCATCAAGGGATTAGGTGGAAATGCTGCCACGTCAGCTTCACTCAACCCTGCACTGATATACAACACCTGCGCCACAACTGCATCTAAATGTTACTAAAATTTTTTTTCAATTTTCTATGTGTAAGGTGTAATGTCACGTTACTCAACAGTAACCGGCTTTACAAAACTGGCACTAGCCTTGCTCAATAGCTCTCTCCTTGTTTTAGTGACTTTCTCACTAATCCCACAGTTGTTTGCATGTTATTTTAGCTATAGTACTTTAGCTTAGCAGTTAGCAATGTCTTCTCTCTCTCTCTTTGCAGATATTTGGCAGACTTTCTGGAGGAGAACTGGTCTGATTAGGAGAAGTGGTCTAGTGGTCAAAAACCATAACAATCCAGAATAAGGACCAGGAAGCAGAGTTGCAATACTACAGTCTTTTCTGCTCTTCCATTAGGTTCTTGAATACATCTTCTGATGCACCTGAACACATCATCAGTGATGTAACCTGGGGTCATTGGGTGTTTTAGGTCTTTCAACATCAGACACCTTCACCCAGGTGACCCAGCCGTGGCTGATCAGACTGTGACTTGTGTTCAGGTGGCATTTGCTTGTCCCCATGGTTCTCCTCTCCGGATCCAGAGCCGGTGGGCCCAAGCCCGGTCGGGCCGGGACCCCCCACCCCACCCGGTCAGATATGAGAGAGAGAGAGAGAGAGAGAGAGAGAGAGAGAGAGAGAGAGAGTCAGATATGAGAGAGACTACAGGTTGGGGGTTGCATTTCACACATACAGAAAGAGAGAGAGGGGTGGTAGAGATAAGTGGGAGGGACAGCGGCTTTCCGTGCCTCCAAAAAATATGCCCTATTCATTCAGTGTTTACCCAACATGCTCAATACATGGACATGCAATGACAAATTGTCATTAACTTATTACGTTATAAAAAACGATGAAAATATGGACGTACCCATGTTTAAAATGACCTGTTGAAGTGAAAAAACAAGTACTGACGGGAACAGACGAGTGGAGTCGATGTTTAACCGGCGCGGAGAGCACAGGAGAAATGCGCTGCCTGTGTGGACAGTCAAGCGCCTGCAAGTACACTCGCAGGACTTCTGCAGCACTAATGCACTCGGTGTGTCCTTAGCGTTAATTATAACAGCCAACTTATTGAAAAATGTCGGGTTTAAATCAGGCTCGGGCCCTTAATTACAGTTAATTGAAAGGGCCGGGCCGGTCCCGGACATAATGTGCACAGGCTCTGGCCGGGTCGGGCTGAATTTTTTGGGCCCGATCTAATGGGCATACATCTTGCCTTCCAGCCCTGTGCTCGGCAGTTGATGACCAGGTGTTCATATTTGGTCCTCTTCCTTTCGTGGGCCTCCCCCAGGCGGTCCTCCCATGGCACTGTCAGCTCCATGATAATGATGTTCTTGGTGATCTCTGAGTCCAGAAGGATATCTGGCCTCAGAGTGGTGCTGACAATGTGGTGGGGGAATCTCAGCTGTTTCTCCAGGTCAACTGAGAGCTGCCAGTCCTTGGCAGTTGCCAGGATCCCTGCTGCTGGCTTCTTGCAACCTGCCCTTGCCTGCTCTCCTGCCTTTACAAAAGCGATTGCTCCGGTGGTATTGTGCATTCGGCTGCAGCTGCTGATTCCTTTGCTGATGGCTTCTGCAATCAGTTTCAGCACCTGGTTGTAGTGCCAGGTGTAATGGCCCTGGCCGAGTGCTTTTGGGCAGGAGCTCAGAATGTGTTCCAGAGTTCCTTTTGCCGAAATACAGCTGGCAGTTCCGGGTCTCCACTTTCCCCCAGGTGAAGAGGTTCGCTGGGCTAGGTAGAACATCATAAACTGCCCGAATCAGGAAGGTGATGCAGTGTGGCTCAGCCTGCCACAGATCCGTCCATGTGACTTTCCTGTCCATGGCCTGCTCCCATCTGGTCCAGGCCCCCTGCTGCCTCAGACCAGCCACTCTGCTCATCCTTCCTTCCTCCACTACAGTCCTGACCTCCTCCCATATCTGCCTGCGCTTCTCCTTCCCCTTGCACTCCTTGTGCCGAGGTTGTGTTGAGAACATCCCGCTCTGCCATGGGCCACCACCCCAACTAGGTCTCTGTGTCGCAATCGTGCTTCTGCGTCTAGCACAGCAGCCTGGGCACTCCACTTCCTTCCAGTCTTCACAACCACTCCTGCCTATGGGTCACTCGAGTCTCTGTACATCAGCAACTCTCTAGTCCGTGTCACCTTGAACTCCTCTTCTAGCAACTTCAGGGGCAACCAGAGCTAAGTGGTGCTTCCGTAGAGGGCGATATTGCAGAGGCTTCTGGGCAGCCCAACCATCTCCTGAGACAGCTGCTGACCTTCCTCTCCAGGGTCTCCATCATCGAGATGGGGATCTCATAAACAAGTAGTGGCCAGAGCATCCTTGGCAATATACCATGTTGGTATATCCACGCTTTGATATTGCCTGGGAGGCCAGATCTGTCTACTGATCTCAGCCAGCTGTCCAGTTCCTGGCAGGTAGACTGGGCAGATGAGGAGTCCTTGGGGCTGCTGTCAAAGACCTTGCCCAAGCTCTTCACAGGCTTCTCCGAGACTGATGGTATTACTGACCCTTCGATGCTGAAGCGGAACCTGTCCATGACCTTGCCCTTCTTCACCACTAGCGATCTGGACTTAGCTGGTTTGAATCCCATCCGAGCCCACCGGATAAGTTTTTCCAGCCCTTGGAGGATCCACCTGCAACCTGGCATGGACTCTGTGGTGACTGTCAGGTCATCCATAAAGGCCCTGATTGGATGCTGGCGGATCCCCGTTTGGGTCCGGGGGCCCTGGCACTCTAGCTCCGCAGACTTGGCAATCACATCATTGCCAGGGCGAACAAGGTCACAGAGATGGTGCAGCCTGTGATTATCCCCACCTCCAGCTTGTGCCACTCTGATGTTACTTCCCCTGCTGTGACTCTCATCCTGAACTGGTTGTAGTAATCCAGGATCAGGTCTGCAACATGGTGTGGCACATGGTGTTTCGTCATAGTGGTCTGGACCAGTTTGTGGGGGATGGAGCCATATGCATTGGCTAGGTCTAACCACAGCACTGTGAGGTCTCCCTTGTTCTCCTGAGCTTCTTGGATGAGCTGAGTTACCACTCCAGTGCGTTCTAGACACCCTGGCACTCCAGAGATCCCTCCCTTTTGCACCGACGTGTCTATGTAGTTGTTACTGGAGAGGAAGTTAGCCAGCCGAACAGTTACAGTTACCCACCCATAACCTGATAGAGAAGGTGCCTGCCCCTGTCCACTTTAATTAATTAAATCAGAAATAAAGAGAGGAGGAGATAAACATAAAAACCTAATAAACATTAACACCATCACTGTTATAGTACAACAAAATAAGAGAATTATCAGATTTCAGTCATCTAAAGCTGTATGAGTAAACAACCTCTCTTCCTGAGTTATGACAATGAGTATTGGCCAGAAAAGTGTTTCTGCAGAACATTATGATGTCACAGTAAAGCTGACCTTTGACCTTTTGGATATAAAAAGTCACCACTTCAATATTTTATCCTAGTAGACATTTGTGTCATAATTAGTACATGAATTCTTGAGTTATGGCCAAAATGTTTTGTGAGGTCACAGTGACCATGACCTTAGACCTTTGACCACAAAAGTCTAATCAGTTCATGTGTAAGTCTAAGTGGACATTTGTGCTGAATTTGAAGAAATTTCCTCAGTCGCTATTGAGATATAGTGCTCACAAATATGAGACAGATCCAAGGTACTTAGACCTAATCGTTGCATTAAAGTGAACATCAGAACCAAATTTGAAGAAATTTCCTGAAGTTGTTCTTGAGATATCACGCTCACAAGAATGGGATGGCTAACCTGAAAACATGATGCTTCTGGTCACAGCTGTTGCCAGCACTGAGGCATGAAAACATTTTTTATTTTTGCAACATCACCAAAGGTTTTGTAAGGCACTGACAAATGGTGCCATCCTGCCAATAGGAGTGAAAAATCAGAAAATGCTTATGAGTTCTGGAAGTCAGTTAGAAATGGCATAATTTGTTGTAGGGGTGACCCTGAATAGTCGATGATTTGGTGATTCGATTTGGAGAAGTCTGATTCTGCCAGTCTCGCCGTCAAATCGTAGCAAAATGTGGTTATGAAACAAGACCATTCTGACTATATGGGGGTGCTCACTGCTGCTGAACATCTTGATTTGACATAGAATGTATTTGTTTTCTAGTAATTCATGATATATAGCCTATTTTGATGCAAACATCAGCCTAATTTCTGTTAATAAAAAACTGAAAATGATGCATGCATTTAATCAGTAGGCATAATCATTACTATGCATGAATAAATCACCCAGTTGCTCGATCCAAATAAGCTGAGGTGATTGAGTGCGCTGCAGGACCATCAGAGCAGCATCGAGGCCTATGGTGATTTAAGGTGGCGGAGCGCATAAACAAACGCTTTGGAGGAGGTATGTGCTCTCAAATCAAACTTTTTTGAAGGATTATTAGTTTACCTGAAGTGTCTTGAAACAAATTTCACCGCTGATTGTTTTCTTGATAGACGCTGATTTTTTATTTGGCTACTTTTTGTCCGACTTGGCCAAACAATTGAGAGCGGTGACGCACAGGGGTTGGAATTGGAGGGTTAGATCACCACATGGTTCCCGGGTGTGGCACCGCTGCTGCTCACCGCTCCCTCAGGGGATGGGTCGAACAAATTTCACACACTCAGGTGTGTGACAATCAGTGGGACTTTAACTTTAACGCAAATGAGCGCATTAATCAATGAGGGGGAAAACAACATGATTCGACGATTAGTCGGCTAAAGGAAAAATCTGTCAAATCAGATTCGACTATGAAAATTCTTAGTCGGGGACACCCCTAAGTTGTTGTATACTGTAATGTGGAGGACTTGTGAGAGGTTCACACTAACCATCACCCTACCATCAAAAGACCCAACCAGAAGGAGCTAAACCCTGGTTATTACAGCCAAATATGCCTTTAGCTTTTAATGTTAATGCCAACATCCAGTCACAGGTCATCTTGCCGACTATGAGGCTCATTCCCACAAACAAGTAACCCCACATGGGGTGTAGGTCAAAAAACAATACAAACAAAAGTATTCTATAATATAAACACATATTTTATGTCTCCCAGTTGAACTTGCCTTCCTACGCTATGTTTTCGACATATTTGTCCTTGATAAAAGCAGTCTCTGTGCAGATGACCCAGACCCAGGCTGACTAAATGAATGAACTCTCTGCCTGGATTTTAAAACATTGCATCATCTGTGATTACACATCATGGCTACGGCCCTCCTCAGAGCCTTGCCATGTCTTTCCCCACAAGTCTGGCAAAGAGCTCCCAGCCTCCACCCTCTTTCCCAAGGAAGCTGTTACACAGTCTGTCTCTGGGTTCTGCTTAACATCACTCTTCGTGAGTTCAAACCTGGCAGCAGATTCCATCTCCCAGATCTGTCTCATATACACAAACAAAAACACATACTCTCCATTCAAATTCTGTAAGGAAAAGTTGTTTGGTTAAATGTGCTGTATGCAACAATATAGCAGCAAACAACTGTTTGCTATGTAAAGATGATGGAGTAATGACATCCTAAGCTGAGAATGAAGTCATGCTTCCCCTGTGTGTGTGTTGTAATCTAAGCTCCTCTGTTCTTTGTTGTGCATGTGAGTCTTTGTGTAAGTATCCCGCTGCAGGCTTTCAAGTCAACATGATATGCTAGTTAACCTTTTATGTCTGTTTTTTTGTTTTTTTTTAAAGATATTTTTTTGGGGCATTTTTGCCTTTATTGGACAGGACAGGTAAGTGTGAAAGAGGGAGAGAGAGAGAGGGGGGATGACATGCAGCAAAGGGCCACAGGCTGGATTCGGACATGGGCCGCTACGGCAACAGCCTTGTACATGGGGCGCCTGCTTTAACCACTAAGCCACCAATGCCCCAACCTTTTACGTCTGCTGCTGACATTCCGGGATGCTGTGTCAAGTCACGCTTGTTACATGTGTCTTTTCAAAATTCCATTTTCACAATAAATATACAGTTTCTGCTCTTTAGGTGCATACAGTCTCTTTCAAAATAAACTTATAGTGTAGGTAAAACACCTCGTTTTTAGGTTTATCTCCTTCTGCAGCAAAAGCATGTGATTAGGTTTAGAAAAAAACATCATGGTTTGGCTCAACATTCACACACCAGCGGACTCCCAGCTGAAAGTCTGGGCCACCTATCCTATAGGAACTTTTTAGCTCTTTATATTACATAGTTACCTGCGGCATTACAACCTGACGCCGCCCAGCAGTGACTCGTATTGCCCCAAAAGATGCCGTTTGGTGTTGGTGTCTGACACCAAAATCACTGACAAAGCAGCGGTAATGAGCGGTCGGGAATGACAACAGCCCACATTATGGTGGTTACTGCTGATAAACCCCCTATAAAAAGATAGCAAAGTGTTTTCAGATAGTTTTTTCCCTCAGTTTGTAATGTAATTAAGAAATTGCAGTTAAGAGGAACTGTGGGGGTCAAGTTGAGGTCTGGAAAACCTAGAAAACTTTTCCAGAGAGCTGCTGGTAAGATTGTTAGAAAGGCAAATCAAAACCCCTGTTTGCCTGCAAAAGACCTGCAGGAAGATCACTGATGATGATGCACTGTTCTACTGTGAAGCGACACCTGCAAAAATATGACCTTCATGAAAGACTCATCAGAAAAAAACTTTCCTGCATCCTCACCACAAAATTCAGTGTCAGAAGTTTGCAAAGGAAGATCTTAAGAAGCCTGATGCTTTTTGGAAACAAGTCCTGTGGATTGATGAAGTTAAAACAATTTAGATAAAGAAAAACAAGTTAAATCAATCATGCTTTGGTCTTGTGTTGCAGCCAGTGGCACGGGGAACATTTCACAGGTAGAGGGAAGAATGGATTCAGTCAAATTCCAGCAATTCTGGAGGCAAACAGCACATCATCTATAAAAAAGCTGAAGATAAAGAGAGGATGGCCCCCAAATAGCTTATGATCAACTTATTATCAGTTTATGATGATGTTTAGATATGACAAATATTGAATTACTGCTATTCTACTGCACTGTGCAGTGAAATAACAAACCAAAGGCCCCCAAAGCACCTGAAGGATATGCAGTTTGAGGGTATACGACTTAATGTGTACTTTTACTTCAGAGGAAAACATTGTACTACATTTTTCTTGACAGATGCATTTTACTGGTTACACTGCAGATACAGATTTTATTCACAATATATAACAATTAAAATATGAGACATTATTATTAATCTAATTGTCCAGCATTATATTAGAATTGATTCTCCTACATGAAAAGAAGAAATTGGAATGCAGATCATTTACTGTGTAGTATTATCAGTTATACTATTGATAGTGAATAATTTTACTTAAGAAAAATATGAATTTACAAACAGGCATATTAGTCACTTGCTTTAATCACCACGGTTATAAATAAGAGCTTTTATTCGATTAAGGTAGGTATGGAGGTATTTTGCTGGTGGTAACATTATTAGTGTATTAAGTTTGATGACAAACTTACACACTTCAAGTTGTAACAGGTGTGAGTGGTGCTTATCTTGTAGGCTCTCCACTCGTGCTTGTTGACTCTACAGAAGCGAATATGGGTTTGGTTGTAACGTTTGTATATTCACTATTAACTGACGTCAATGGGCCACAACACTGGCCCACTGCGGGTGATGTGCTGCATGCTCTGCAGAGTCCTGTGCTTCCTTGGGTCCGGATACAAAATCATTCGTTCCAAAACTTACATCTCTGATGCTTGAAATTTTGAGTTTTCTAAAATGTAGCCTAATATCTCCGATCTCTATTTCTTCACCTGTTGTTGAATGTTGTTATTTTACTGTAGCTGTAACAGGTGAATGATGGACCCAAAAGCAGCACCGATGACAGGCAGGAAAGTTTACAATGAACTTTAATGCACCGCTTTGATTAATACAAAGTGAGCAGACTGGTGAAACAACTGAGAGACTCACTGTCTGGGTTCAACACTTTCTGAGCAGCAGGTTCTCCACGAACGCTGAAGCCAAAAACAGGTGAGTAGCTGGCACCCACCAGATGAACGCACACAGCAAACAGTTTAACTGTGTGCAACTGTACCGTGAGAAAGTAGTTTGAAGGCAATCTCAGACAAGCAGGGAATCTGGAACCAGGAGTATACATGAGGGAAGCCAACCCGTGTGAAGCTGACTGGGGACAGGGTGGATCTGGTGAGAAGTAGTTTGATTCCACAGCGCACACACAAAGGCGAAATGTGCAGCCACACAGCAAAGCGATCCATGGCACAGAAATACACAGGCAGATGAACATGTTAAGTCACTATGGAGAGGAAAGTGATGGTCCCTCTAAACAGCTATTGGGAACAGGTGAACAGAAACCAGGAAGGCGGAAGCAGAGTTCTTGGTCAAGGACAGAAGGCTGACACGTTTACCGGCAAGTAGACAAAACAGAAGAGTCAGACGCAGGTAAAGTCAGCAACAAGAAAGCAGTCGGGGATAAGCACTGGAAAGCCTTGCATAGGAATGTCGAAGAGGAAGCTGGCAACAAGCGTTTGTGAAGCAGGAGTCTTTATAGTGACTGGGAGTAACGAGGCACAGGTGAGTAGGGTCAGCTTGATGAGGTGGGTGTGGCAGACTGGCAGTGGAGGGAACTGTGTGGACGGGTGGTAGGTAGGTGTGGTGGAGAGGCGGGGTGGGTGGAATACTACTGGGTGAGCTGAGAAATTGGCAAGTATGGTAGGTCAGAAGTGCAAACTGTGACAATAGCCAGTGATAGAGAATCCCTGCTCACATAAAGGTAAACGTTCTCAACTCTCTGAGGAGGCCTGTAGCTCCGCCCCTACCGCTTCAAAGAGCCTCAGAGCACTGCTCTTTATTCAAAGTTTATTATTAAACTTGTTGTGTGCCCAAATTGCACCAAATTCGACACTGCATTTCATTGGGCCCCCAGGAATACACTCATCGAGTGGGAGGCAATGCAAATGAATGGTTCCTGAGATATATAGAGGAATAACACATACACACACTCACATACAGAGATTCCTTACTTTATAGTTAGATGCTCTGAATGTTGCATACAGCTGTGTGAAACGTTCTCACGCAACCAAAATGAGCACACATTACATCATTTATCAGATGTAGTGGATGTTAGAAAAAAAACAAGGGTGGTGAAATGAGGCTCATGTGGAATCAATTAGTTGTTTAGCCATGATGCACCCACAGATGTGCCAACTTGGTGGTCTGTGGTGGTGGAAAGTGGCAAAAGATCCAAGATGCAGAAATTCACCAAAGAGAAGTTGACATTTTGGTTGCGTAGGAAGTATGTGGTGGAATTAAAGGTTTCAAGCAGCTGTTGTCTGTTAAAAGACTCTCCAGGTCCATATGTATTGACAATGTGTATTCACAACATCCATGTATGCACCATTTCCTATTCATAAATGTTTTATAAAACTATTATGAAAGATTATTGCTCCTCACCATATTTCAGATGAGTATACAAATTATGCATCTGGCCCTGGAATTTGTCTTTAAACTATTAAATACAAGGATGAACTGGTACATGTGATAAACAAGTGTTTCTGAAAAAGTCTCCTGTGCACAATAGACCTAGATTTTTTGTGTCTGGGGAGTTTTTTAATACAATTTTTCACGTGCATTAAAAAAAAGAAAAAGACACTTTTGCCTGTATCCTCTTAAAACTAGAAAAAGTAAAAAAAAAAAAGTAGTATACCATGAAAGAGATGGCCATAGTTTTCCACACTGGCAAAAACAACTGACTGTGAGTTCGCTATAGGTATAAGCACACGTAAGCTTAACTTTGAGAGATACTAGGTTGACCTTTGGGTGCAGCACTGAGCTGTGTGTGCTGAAGCTAGCGGTTTAGTGTTTGAAAGGCCTTTCATTATCCCATGTCAGGGTGTAATGTTTCCAGTCAGGATGCTTTCTATTGCTTCTCTTGCTTTTGCCTTCTTAAGTTTCCTTCAAACATACAGCTGTTTGTGAGTTTTTTCACCGGGATGGAGATGTTTGATGACCATATCAGGTTGTTTGTGGTGCAGATTCCTAGGAGCCTGTTCACTTGCTACATCTCAGCTCGATGAATGTGGATCAAATCAACGATCAGCTCCTTGGTTTGCTGACATTGAGCTGTAGGTTGTTCCCCTTTTTTTGTTTTAATTTATTTATTGTGAAATATGACAAGACAAACAACATATAGTGGACATACAACAGAATACATACAAGGTGTAAAAATTTGTGACTGTGCGGGTGTGTGTGTTGTTTAAGAGTGCAGGAAGTAATCGCATTATTGCAATAATAATGGAGATAATAATAATAATAAAAATAATAATAGTGACAATAATGATGATATTAGTTAACAACAATTACAATAATAATAATAACAATGATAACTAAAGCACTCAGAGAGTGCAGACCTCCGCCAAGCAGCTCGGATTTCCCGCCATTTTATTATTTTATACACTTTGCTTCAACCGATCACCACCAAAATTTTATCATCTGTCCCTTGTCACATTATCAACCTTTCCTGAAAATTTCATCAAAATCTGTTCAAAACTTTTTGAGTTATTTTGCAGACAAACAGACAAACAGACCAACGCCGGCGAAAACATAACCTCCTTGGCGGAGGTAATAATGATGATGATGATGATGATGCAGGAGGAGGGGATGAGAGGAGTTTAATGAATAAAGTTGTTAAGTTGAGCCAATTTGTAAGATGTCAAATCAACAAGATGCCTCAGATCCCCACTAATCAGCAGGGCATCAGCCCTGTGATTGCCTAACCCCACCCTCCACCCCAGGCCATCTCCCCAACTCCCAGCCACCCCAGATCGCATGCGGCACACCTCCTGGCCCATATATAGATGTGTTTTTTTTGTAGTATCCTTCCTTTCCTTCTCTGTATGAACTCACTGTTTTTTTATTTCGCCAATAATAGTAATGTCACCTGCAAACTTCCCAACAGAGTTCTCTCCATGTAAGGGGTTGTAGAGCATGAACAGAAGGGGGCAGAGCACAAAGCCTTAGGGGGCTCCGGTGTTTAACAACAGAGTGGAGGCGGTTTGGCAGTCAATCCCAACTGACTGGATCTGTTACTGAAGTAAGTCCAATATCCAGCTGCAGAGTGCAGTACTCAAACTTAGGATCTTAGTTTGCCAATCAGTTCCATGGGGAGATTGTGAGCTGAAATCAAGAAACAGCACTCTGATTAGGTGTTGTTATTTTCAAGGTACAGTACAGGCCAAAAGTTTGGACACACCTTCTCATTCAATGCGTTTTCTGTATTTTCATGACTATTTACATTGTAGATTCTCACTGAAGGCATCAAAACTATGAATGAACACATGTGGAGTTATGTACTTAACAAAAAAAGGTGAAATAACTGAAAACATGTTTTATATTCTAGTTTCTTCAAAATAGCCACCCTTTGCTCTGATTACTGCTTTGCACACTCTTGGCATTCTCTCCATGAGCTTCAAGAGGTAGTCACCTGAAATGGTTTTCCAACAGTCTTGAAGGAGTTCCCAGAGGTGTTTAGCACTTGTTGGCTCCTTTGCCTTCACTCTGCGGTCCAGCTCACCCCAAACCATCTGGATTGGGTTCAGGTCCGGTGACTGTGGAGGCCAGGTCATCTGCCGCAGCACTCCATCACTCTCCTTCTTGGTCAAATAGCCCTTACACAGCCTGGAGGTGTGTTTGGGGTCATTGTCCTGTTGAAAAATAAATGATCGTCCAACTAAACGCAAACCGGATGGGATGGCATGTCGCTGCAGGATGCTGTGGTAGCCATGCTGGTTCAGTGTGCCTTCAATTTTGAATAAATCCCCAACAGTGTCACCAGCAAAACACCCCACACCATCACACCTCCTCCTCCATGCTTCACAGTGGGAACCAGGCATGTGGAATCCATCCGTTCACCTTTTCTGCGTCTCACAAAGACACGGCGGTTGGAACCAAAGATCTCAAATTTGGACTCATCAGACCAAAGCACAGATTTCCACTGGTCTAATGTCCATTCCTTGTGTTTCTTGGCCCAAACAAATCTCTTCTGCTTGTTGCCTCTCCTTAGCAGTGGTTTCCTAGCAGCTATTTGACCATGAAGGCCTGATTCGCACAGTCTCCTCTTAACAGTTGTTCTAGAGATGGGTCTGCTGCTAGAACTCTGTGTGGCATTCATCTGGTCTCTGATCTGAGCTGCTGTTAACTTGCGATTTCTGAGGCTGGTGACTCGGATGAACTTATCCTCAGAAGCAGAGGTGACTCTTGGTCTTCCTTTCCTGGGTTGGTCCTCATGTGTGCCAGTTTCGTTGTAGCGCTTGATGGTTTTTGCGACTCCACTTGGGGACACATTTAAAGTTTTTGCAATTTTCCGGACTGACTGACCTTCATTTCTTAAAGTAATGATGGCCACTCGTTTTTCTTTAGTTAGCTGATTGGTTCTTGCCATAATATGAATTTTAACAGTTGTCCAATAGGGCTGTCGGCTGTGTATTAACCTGACTTCTGCACAACACAACTGATGGTCCCATCCCCATTGATAAAGCAAGAAATTCCACTAATTAACCCTGATAAGGCACACCTGTGAAGTGGAAACCATTTCAGGTGACTACCTCTTGAAGCTCATGGAGAGAATGCCAAGAGTGTGCAAAGCAGTAATCAGAGCAAAGGGTGGCTATTTTGAAGAAACTAGAATATAAAACATGTTTTCAGTTATTTCACCTTTTTTTGTTAAGTACATAACTCCACATGTGTTCATTCATAGTTTTGATGCCTTCAGTGAGAATCTACAACGTAAATAGTCATGAAAATACAGAAAACGCATTGAATGAGAAGGTGTGTCCAAACTTTTGGCCTGTACTGTATGTGAGGGCTGAGTGGAGGGCAGTGGAGATGGCATCCTCTGTGGACTTGGCGGCATGTGCAAACTGATGAGGGTCCAGGCTGCCTGGAACGTTTTTGATGTGCTGAAGAACCAGTTTCTCAAAGCACATCATCAGAATGGCAGCAGTCATTTTGAAAAGACAGTGCAGACTTTTTAGGTACAGGGACGATGGTGTCTTGAAGCAGGTGGGAACACTGTCCTGTGACAGTGATATGCTAAAAATATCAGTGATAACATTAAATAGCTGGATGGCACATGTTCTTAGTACACAGCCAGGGATTTTAACAGGCCCACAAGCTTTGCTGACATTCATTCTTATCAGAGTATTTCTTACATCTGCTGTGGATACTGACAGTGGCCGTCGTCGTCTGGAGGTGGGGCAGACTTACAGCTGACTCTTTGTTGAGGAGATCAAAGCAAGCATAAAAGGTATTAAGATCATTTGGAAATGTTGCCTCTCACATAATGGGGGAACCCCTGCTTTTGTAGCCTGTGATGGTCTGGATCAACTGACACATTTCTTTGGTGTTGTTGGTGTTGAGATCTCTCTCCAGTGTTTCCTGATGTCTCTGCTTTGCCTCCTTGATGCAAGCTTTCACTCTTGCTCTGGCCATGTTGTATGCTTCCTGGTCACCTGACCAAAAGCCAGCTTTTCACCCCTCGATGGGGCCCTCAAATGAATGGAAGATTCATCCAGGCTTTCTGGTTGGGAAATGTTTTTTATTGTCTTTGTGGTGACCACTTCATCAATGTATTTGATTAAGTAAGATGTTACTCTTGATGCATATTCCTCAATACTGGTGTGGTTCTCCTGAGTGATGGCATCTCTGAAAACCTACACCTGCCCATACCTGTAAATCTCAGTATAACAGCCAACCCATTACCCACCATTATGTCTAAATCAAAGCAGCACTCTTGATTAAACAGACACACAGGCTACAGTTGGTCACATCAAGCTGGGTTCTCTATCCTTGAATTACAAATCCAGGGGAGGAAAAGTCTCTTTCACTGGCTGTGCTCAACGCTGGGATGGCAAAATTCTTCGGCGCAATCACTGCCAGGTTAGGTGACATTTTAGCATGCTCCTTCCACCACCATAAAACCTCAAAAGAATCCTTCTTGGAAGTCTTGAATTCGATGCAGGCTGCTACCTTGAGTCCTTCACGTTGGTGACGAATGTGATGATGGGTCAAAGGTCAAAGGTTTGACTTGACTTGTGACTTATAAAATGAAAGGAATTGCAGCTTTCATAACAGTGATGTCAAAATAGCCTGAGTGTCAGACTGAAGCTCCCAGAACCTTCAGTCTGACATGGCTTCCATTCAAGGCGATTTACAAGGGGGAGGGAATTTGATTTTTTCCCTAACCAATCAGTAGAGATCAACGACTCACCCAGAATCTGACGTCATTAGTATCCATGCCTTGGGGGTGCCGAAAACAAGCGAGCATTGCCCGTTTAAAATGTCTCCATCGTCGTGCACGCCCAGCTGCATCGCCGTTAAATCCAGTTTAGCAGCTTCCTTAATTTGGTCCTCCATTAACGCGAGTAGTGGCGAAATACCTCGATAGCATTGTTAATGTGGTCTGTAGGATCTGTGGCGGTCGCCATTGTTGCTATCCTCACCAGTTACCCACCAGCGTACAGCTTGACATCAGCGTGGCGCTGATTGGCTAATCGCTAGACCCCCGGCGTTCATTGGTCCGTCCATCGTTTGGATGAGATAAATCGCAAATTCATTGAAGTATGCCAGACCAGTAATGCAAGCCTACTCAGTTGAGTGGGCGGGGTCTATGGTCTGGAACCAGGCTAATGTCAAAATATTACACAAATAGTGCACATGTTTTTCATTTTTTTATTCTGAAATGTAAAAAATCTATTTTTGTTCTCACCTGTTGCCCGTCCACGTGAAGTTTATTTTTACCCATTCCCATACCCCTGAATTAAAATATATACATATTTTTACCTGTTACACAGCTTTTTACTGGTTTGACCCTTTTTATCAGCAGGGAGTACGGAGAAAGGAGGAGCAGGGAAATGTGATCTGATATCCAAGGTGGGGACAGGGGAGGGGTTTGTAGCTGCCAGGAATCTTGCAAATGTGGTCCAGGGTATTGTTTCCACTGGGTGGGGGTGTGGTGATGCCAGGCGATTTAGGTAAAACAGATCTGAGGTCTGGATGATTAAAATCACCAGCTACAATAAAAATACTAGGGATGCACCGAATATTCGGTAACCGAATATATTCGACCAAATATTGCAAAAAAACACACATTCGGTATTCGGTGGAATAAGTTAAAAGCAAGGCCGAATAATAGCGGCGTGTTTTGATAACGCAATCAAACAGCATGCTGTGACGGGCCCAGTAACATGTCGGCAGTGTGGCGATCCGCCTGTCACCACACTCGCATTTGCGACTAAAAATAATTTTGAGCGAGCAAAACAGGCTTAAATCATTCAGCACGCTGTGCGAGCAGCCTACAGATTTCAACCAGCAGCAGAAACGAAAGGCGAATCCCATTGGTTGTGGGTTAAACGGAGTCACAGACACAGACAGTAATGTATTCCTGTCAAATACGGCGGCCATCGGCTTACCGGCGACGGATAGGTCGGCTCCAATAATATCCTCGTCTTGGCATGTGGACTGCCCAGAAGTACCTGAACAGCCGAGCCAGCCGAACACAGGTATGTGACTTGTCAGAGGAGAAACGAGCCGTTCACGGCCCACAAACCTCACCGCACTTTAGGCACTGTTCTTTACTTGTCAGGGGAGGAGGGTGGCTGGTTGATTTTTATTATATTTATTTATTTCATTTTGATCCCCCCTATGTTAATCACTCATTGATGCTGTTTTTGAAGTATGAATAAGTCAGTAAGTAATTTATTCCATTGAAATATCATTGATGTATTATAGAAAAGTAATTTATCTTTTCATAAATGACAAAAAGCTCATCTGCCTCATTTTTGCTGTGGTATCGTGATACTACTCAGAACCATGATATTTTCATTGGTATCGTACAGTGGGATCCAATTTTGGTACCGTGACAACACTAATCTGGAGGGGGTTCATCTGCAAAAACTATTGAAAAACTAAACAACGATATTCGGTATTCGGCCAAGCGTTTAATATTATTTGGCTTCGGCTTCGGCCACAAATTTTCATTTAGGTGCATCCCTAAAAAATACCATCTGGTTGTTTTTTCATGTGACTGCTGATGACCTCAAACAATTCCTGTAGTGTATGTATCTCAAGGTCCACTGCATTTAAGGGTTAGGGTTATGGGTTTAGACAATCCCTGCTTTATTTTCTGATGTTGGTGAGTGTATTACTGTCATAAATGTAGGGAAGTTTACGGGAGCCACTGGCCACAGCATCTGCATGCACTGCCATCACCATGGTAAATTGTGTAGTTTTAAGACGGAGATTAAGTAGATTTACAACTAGGCACTGATGTTAGGTAAGTTGTATCCAGCTGAGAAAAGACTATGAATACCTGGTTGTTGATGTGTCCATCACATACCGAAAAAATAATTCTGTCCCATGAATAATGAGGATCATCTGATCAGTACTTTAGTTCAAATAGATAAATCGAAAAGTTAACAAAGATGTAGTCAGCACAGTTTGTCATGACCTCAGTCATGTTCCTCCAACAGGTCTGCCAGAACAGCCCATAAATACTCCACTTCACAGCGACCACATAATCAGGTTGAGGGAACAAACTGCTGACCCAGGTCCTCCAGTGGGACGTCAGCAGTACTATGACCTCATGCTTATTGGTATACAGCCATTCTAGAAAGAACTTGAGGTGAGAAGCTGATTCCTTGAACCTTTTGCTGATTTCTGACTTTTCCTCTGTAGTGCCTCCACGAGGCAGATATTTTTGATTTTGAATGAGATATCTTGACAACTACTGGGATGGATTCCTATGAAATTTAGTACAGATATTCAAGGTTCCCACACAAGGCAGAGTCAGTGGACTGTAGAGTTGAGATACTGCAAGTGTGTGTAAGGAATTCATATCCAAATTGTACAAGTTGGAATTCAGACATACATTTGGATTTATACCAGTGCACCTGTCAGACAGTTACGTGCATGGAGTTTATCTCAAACAGATGTGTCTGCTGATATTCACTTTCCTTCCTTGGAACATGCCCATTTACTTGATCGACTATAGGTCTCTCCGAAGCTGCATTAGTTTTGGTGCAACTGTCTGACGGTCTCTTTAACAACAGTTTTCTTCATAAATCTTATATCTGTGGGCAATCTTGATGTTCAATGGTGTTCAGCAGCCTGTAGAGCTGATATATGACGAGATATGTAACAAAATTAAATCCCTTTGTTTGGAAGGCCAGCCTCAGGACTTTAATAAAACAGGTGAATATTGGTCATGTAATAAAGCCTTCAACCTATTTAATAAACCCAGCTATACATGCTCTCACAGCTTAATAGTCTAAATGAATTTCTCATTCAAATCAATTTCATATGCACAAGATGAGATGTGATTTGAGGAAATGAAATGAGAAAATTGTTTGAAATTTGTTACATAAAGTACTGTAGACCCAAAATAATGCAAATGAGCCAATGTCATGTTGAAGGAGAGGCATGAGCATTTTCTGATATGTTGGTCTGAAGCTACAGGCAGCAGCTCAGTTTATCTCCCACTCCAATTTCGCTTTGGTACTGCTCATGCCATGAGTTCAAAGCATGTCCATCTGTATATTGTGAAACAAGAACAGAAGTATGCACTTGTAGAGTTTCTCGGAGGAAAAGATGTTTTTGCTGTGCCTCTGGCTGGATTTGGAAAAAGTTTGTTTTATCAACAGGCTCTGTTGGTGATAAAGCTGTGTCCCTGGGGTTTTGTTATGCTGATTGGCTGAAGGAGTTTGTCTGGCACATAGACAGAAAACCATTGCTCACATTCACACTAACAGCCAATTTAGAGTCTTTGGAGTGTGGGGGGAGGCTGGAGTACCTGGAGAAACCTGTGTTGACGCGGGGAGAACATGTGCACCACCGCGCCAATGAAACCAAAAGTCATTTGAGTTATTTTAATAATGATGCGGTGTGCTAGTATGTGATGCAAGCTATGCTAGCAGCGTACGTCACGTGACGTTATATCACATGATTTTATATTACATTAGGAATGTGAATCACCAGTTTGATCGCTTCGATATTATACCAATTCTTTGGGCAACAATACAATATTAGCTGATATTACAGAGGTTTTCACAATATGATTTTGATTTGATGTGATTCAGGGGCGTGCGATCAGTATGAGACTATATCATCTGGCCATTTAACACAGTCAGTTACAGAAGAAGCTGTCACTCCTTTCTTTTTTACTTTTGGCCATTAAAGATAAAAACTACACATACATAATGTAAACAACTGTAACCGTATATGTGCCTTAAAGTTTACTTTAAATTGACTCCACTAACACACATAAAACAGCACATGGGATAAATGGCCTTCAAGGCTTTCTACCAGAAAACCCTTTCTGGAAGAAATCTTTTCATTTTAACCCAAACCATCATCTTGTTCCTAAAATTTAAGGTCATGTGGCTTTAAAGCCCCAAGGCAAACTTCTCCCAACAGCCATAATACATGAATTAATAACATGATCATTTAGCAAAAATATAAAATGTGGCTCAATAATAACTGTGAAGGTTTATTGACATGTCAGTTGATTTTTTGCTAGTCATCTTTACAATGCATAAATTAACAGCTAAAACAGCTAGCGGACATTTTCTCTACTCATTCCTTAACAAATTACATGCATTATTCATACTATTTCTTGTTGGTTTAAGTCACTGCATCTCCCGAAAAAATAGCTTGGTTGAATTTCTGCCTGTATGCACATTTTTTCAGCTGAACATTGTTGAAACAGAGCAGGTAATGTTGCTGTGTTGCTGCAAGAAATTGGCTGAGTGAGGTGTCTGGCCAGGCAGGTAATGTTATGTTGTGTTTACAGCATGTGTTTTGTCTCTGAAATTGAAATTACTGAAATTGTTTCTTCACTGCTGATGTATTCCTGAGTAAACAACGTTGGCTGCTTACCAAAACTAACGTTTTTTAACGTATGATGTAAGTGTATTTTGAAAAAGATTGTTTGCATTTAACAGGCATAAACTCTACATTTCCTGTGAAAACTGGAGTTTATTTTGAAAAAAAGATTAGGAATGTAATGAGCACAAATTGTCACGCTGTCCCTGAACATCGAAACCTGACACAGAAAGATTTCCTAGCACCTCATATTTTGACATGACGGGCCGCTGATCAAGCGTCAGTAATTAAAGAGTTGGGAGTGAGAATGTGTAGGCTCTCGTCATTCTCCCTAAATTTCTCTCTCTCTTTTAACACTACCATTGGGGGGGGGGCTAGTGTAGGACATTTTGAAAAGGCAACTTTGAGTTGTGTAAATTGACTTTTGCGGTCAACCTTTTTTGAATCATCCCTTTATATAGTGTATTCTCAGAGGTACATTTATTCAAGCACTGTACTTCAGTATAAATTTTAGGTACTTATGCTTCACTTGAATATCTCCATTTTATGCAAACTTGGACTTTGCTACATCTCAGAGGCAGATATTGTAGTCTCTACTCACATTTGTCTGACAGCTAGAATAAGGATTTAAACCCTGAAGGGGTTCAACCCTATCAAGTTAAAGCCCCTACAAGGAACTTTAATTTTGAGTTGATTTTGGCAACCCTGTGGACAAAAGTGGTAGTGTTTTGCCGGGATGAAGCCTACATTTCCCTTGAGCTCTAGCGCGTATTGTCGTAATGACGCTTACCTGGCTCGTGCATGTGTTTGTTTTGGGAATGAATGAAACAACAAGACGGGAAAACTTTGCCCTTTCCCCTATCAGGGATCCCAGCTCACCTCTGCCGCGCCCCAGCTCCACCTCTCCGGCGTAAGTGCCACTGCCACATGGGTAAACGCAGCGGTCGGCTGGTAAGGCTGAAGGCCTGTTTGGTGAGCACTTCCACGGCTTCTTGGACTGAGTATGGAGCAGTGCCTCGCCTCTTTATTTCTCGGCACTCGCTGGACCCTGTCGATGCCTGGCTGGTACCTGTCGTCGGCCCGGATGAGGTGTTCCAGCCCCGCGGCCCCTGCTCTCCTCGTCCCCACTGGCGCGGGGTGAATCTGCGTAACCTGCGGCCTCTGTGTGTGGCTCCCCGGACAGCTAACGCCGTGGACCGGCTCCTGCCAGGATTGGGCTGGTAAATGCTAGATCGCTAGCGAACAAAACGTTTATCCTGAAGGATTTCCTGACTTCCGAGGATTGGATTTTCTCTGTGTGACTGAGATGTGGCTGACTGTTGGTGAGTCCAGTGCTTTCACAGAACTTTTACCCAATGATTGCTGCTATTTTAACTCCCCACGGACGTCGGGTCGAGGAGGAGTAGCGACTATTTATATGAGTCACTATAAATGTAAGCAGCTAGGTAAGATGACGTGTGCTGTCTGAGTGCCGTAAATCGCTTCGTCCTGGAAGCGACCTGGGGCGGACCTGGAGACAGTTTCCTAAAGGTATGGATATACACTATATAGAAATAGCTTATCTTCACACCGATGGTCTCTTTTGCTGTTGTAGGTCACACACAGACATCAGCAGAAACGAGAGACTTTTGCATATCCAGTTAAAAGTTCCTTGTAGCGGCTTTAATGCTGGTTAAATATTATTTGCTGAACTGAAGCAAACACTAACGACGTGCTGACGTATTGCGGTAAGCGAGTTGTGTCATTTCCGGTGTTTCTGTGACAGCGTCTCTGTACTGCTCTGGTGGATTCTACTAGCCTGCTTTCTCACTTCAGTTGCTTTAACGTTGCTTTAACGTCTACTTCAAGTCTTAACCCACACTGGTTCTGTTTAAGCACTTATAGCTCTCCTCCTTTCTACAACTTTCTCGCTAATCTCTTAGCTGTTGTTTGCACGTTACTAGCCTTGGTAGCTACATTAGCATTACAGTTAGTGATGGCTTCTCCCTCTGCTCTTTCTTGCTCGGTGTGCCAAATGTTCAGTTATGCCTCTGCCTCCTTTAGCGACAGTGGTAACTGTAATAAGTGTAGCTTATTTGCTGCGTTGGAGGCGAGGCTTAGTAAATTAGAAGCGCAGAAGTAGCTGCGGTAGTTAGCCATCCCCCTGTAGCCGGTGCGGAGCCACATAGCATAGCCTTAGCCTCTGCTAACTGTCCTCCGGTAACTCCCATTCAGCCGGGAGGTTGGGTTACGGTTCGCCAGAAGCACAATTCCAAGCCGAAGCCCACGGCTCACCATCAGCCTGTTCACGTTTCCAACCGCTTTTCCCCACTCAGCGACACACCCGCTGAGGATAAAAATCTGGTTATTGGCAGTTCTGTTCAGAGAAACGTGAAGTTAGCAACACCAGCGGCCATAGTCAAATGTATCCCTGGGGCCAGAGCGGGCAACATTGAATCAAATTTAAAACTGCTGGCTAAAGCTAAACATAGATTCAGTGAGATTGTTATTCACATCGGCAGCAATGACACCCGGTTACGCCAATCGGAGGTCACTAAAATTAATATTGCCTCGGTGTGTGAATATGCAAAAACGATGTCAGACTCCATAGTTTTCTCTGGACCCCTCCCAAATCTGACCAGTGATGACATGTTTAGCCACATGTCATCATTTAATCGCTGGCTGTCCAGGTGGTGTTCAGCAAACGATGTGGGTTTCGTTAATAATTGGCAAACTTTCTGGGGAAAACCTGGTCTTATTAGGAGAGACGGCATTCATCCCACTTTGGATGGAGCTGCTTTCATTTCTAGGAACCTGGCAAACTTTATTAGTAATTTAAATCCCTGACAACCCAGAGTTGAGATCAGGACTCAGAGTCGCAGTCCTATACGCCTCTCTGAGCTTCTAGTTCAGTTACCCAGCCATAGTTTTCATAGTTTTATATAAACGGTGTCTGTCCCCCGACTACCTAAATTATTTAAATCTAAAATTAAACAAAGAGGAGTTGTGCATAACAACCTCATAAAAATTAAAACCTCTTCTGTGACAGAAAGACAAAACAGGAGAATTAAATGTGGACTGTTAAATATCAGGTCTCTATCGTCTAAAGCAGTGTTAGTAAACGAATTAATATCAGATAATCATATTGATTTACTCAGTCTCACTGAAACCTGGCTATGTCAAGATGAATATATTAGTCTTAATGAGTCCACTCCTCCCAGTCATAATAATACCCACATTCCTCGAGGCAGCGGCCGAGGAGGGGGAGTTGCAGCCATTTTTAACTCTAGTCTGTTAATCAGCCCTAAACCTAAACTAGATTATAATTCATTTGAAAGCCTCGTTCTTAGTCTTACATCCGACCTGGAAAACCTCGCAGCCACTTTTATTTGTTATAGTGTACCGTGCTCCTGGCCTGTATTCTGAATTTGTATCTGAATTCTCAGAGTTTTTATCCAGTTTAGTTCTTAAATCAGATAAAGTTATTATTATAGGCGATTTTAACATTCATATTGACGTTGATAATGACTCCCTGGCTACTGCGTTTATCTCATTATTAGACTCCATTGGCTTCAGTCAGGGTGTACATGAACCCACTCACTGTTTTAACCATACCCTCGATCTAGTTCTGACGTATGGAATTGAAATTGATAACCTAAAAGTCTTTCCACAGAATCCCTCGCTATCGGATCATTATCTGATTACTTTTGATTTCTTTTTACTCGATTACACGCCACTCAGCAACAGTTACTATACTAGATGTTTATCAGATAGTGCTGTCGCAAAATTTAAGGAAAAGATTACTCCGTTGTTAAATTCAATACCCAGTCCCTCAGTAACAGAGGTTTCCCGTACCGACTTTAACCTCTCCTGAATTGATCATTTTGTCGATAGCGCCGTAGGCTCACTGCGAACAACACTTGACTCTGTAGCTCCTCTTAAAAAGAAGTTAAAAAAGCAAAGGAAGTTCTCTCCTTGGTATAACTCCCAAACCCGTAAGTTAAAACAAATATCGCGAAAATTTGAAAGGAATTGGTGATTAACCAAACTGGAAAAATCTCATTTAATCTGGACAGACAGTCTCAAAACTTATAAGAGGGGCCTCCGCAATGCCAGAGCAAACTATTACTCAGCATTAATAGAAGACAATAAGAACAACCCCAGGTTTCTTTTCAGCACTGTAGCCAGGCTGACTGAGAGTCAAAGCTCTATTGAGCCTTGTATTCCTTTAGCCCTTAGCAGTAATGATTTTATGAGCTTTTTTTAATGACAAAATTCTAACTATTAGAGGCAAAATTCATGACCTCCTGTCCTCAGATAGTACCTATCTAACCTCAAACACAGCTGT
Organism: Epinephelus lanceolatus; assembly: GCF_041903045.1. Classification (NCBI taxonomy): domain Eukaryota; kingdom Metazoa; phylum Chordata; class Actinopteri; order Perciformes; family Serranidae; genus Epinephelus; species Epinephelus lanceolatus. The sequence continues at coordinate 37,503,095 of NC_135750.1, forward strand.
AAAACCTAATATATATTTAGATTGCTTCTCCCCAATTTCTCTTCAAGAATTGACCGCAGTGATTTCTTCATCTAAATCATCAATGTGTCTCTTAGACCCCATCCCAACTAGGCTACTTAAGGAGGTCTTTCTTTTAGTTAACACTCATATATTAGATATGATCAATCTATCCTTATTAACAGGCTATGTACCACAGTCTTTTAAGGTAGCTGTAATTAAACCTCTACTAAAAAAGCCCACCCTGGATCCAGAGGTGTTAGCCAACTATAGACCAATATCTAATCTTCCCTTTATGTCAAAGATCCTTGAGAAAGTAGTCGCAGACCAGCTGTGTGATTTTCTCCATGATAATAATTTATTTGAGGAATTTCAGTCAGGATTTAGAGTGCATCATAGCACTGAGACAGCACTAGTTAAAATTACAAATGACCTTCTGATTGCTTCAGACAAAGGACTCGTCTCTGTACTTGTTTTATTAGATCTTAGTGTGGCGTTTGACACAATTGACCATCAAATTCTACTGCAGAGACTGGATCACTTAATTGGCCTAAAAGGTTCTGCACTAAGCTGGTTTAAATCTTATTTATCTGATCGTTTTCAGTTTGTTGACGTTCATAATGAATCATCCTTACGTACCAAAGTTTGTTTTGGAGTTCCGCAAGGTTCTGTGCTCGGACCAATCCTATTTATTCTATATATGCTTCCTTTAGGTAACATCATTAGAAATCACTATAAATTTCCATTGTTATGCGAATGATACACAGTTGTATTTATCTATGAAGCCAGAAGAAAGTAATCAATTAACTAAACTCCATAACTGCCTTAAAGACATAAAAACTTGGATGAGCACCAATTTCCTGATGTTAAATTCAGACAAAACTGAAGTTATTTTTCTTGGCCCCAAACAACTCAGAGACTCTTTATCTGATGACATAGTTTCTCTAGATGGCATTGCTCTGGCCTCTAGCACTACCGTAAGAAACCTCGGAGTAATATTTGATCAAGATTTGTCTTTTAATTCTCATTTAAAACAAACCTCACGGACTGCATTTTTTCATCTGCGTAATATTGCGAAAATTAGGCCTATCCTGACCTGAAAAGATGCAGAAAAATTGGTCCACGCTTTTGTTACCTCTAGGCTGGATTACTGTAACTCTCTATTATCAGGTAGCTCTAGTAAGTCCTTAAAAACTCTCCAGCTAATTCAGAATGCAGCAGCATGTGCACTAACAGGAACTAAGAAACGAGATCATATTTCTCCTGTTTTAGCTTCTCTGCACTGGCTCCCTGTAAAATCCAGAATTGAATTTAAAATCCTACTGTTAACTTATAAAGCTCTAAATGGTCAAGCTCCGTCATATCTTAGAGAGCTCATAGTGCCATATTATCCCACCAGAACACTGCGCTCTGAGAACGCAGGGTTTCTCGTGGTCCCTAAAGTCTCCAAAAGTAGATCAGGAGCCAGAGCCTTCAGCTATCAGGCTCCTCTCCTGTGGAATCAGCTTCCTGTTACGGTCCAGGAGGCAGACACCGTCTCCACATTTAAGACTAGACTTAGGACTTTCCTCTTTGATAAAGCTTATAGTTAGGGCTGGCTCAGGCTTGCCCTGTACCAGCCCCTAGTTAGGCTGACTTAGGCCTAGTCTGCCAGAGGACCCCCCTATAATACACCGGGCACCTTCTCTCCTTCTCTCTCTCTCTCTCTCTGTCTCGTATTCTATTACTGCATCTTGCTAATTCAGCCATTCTGGATGTCACTAACTCGGCTTCTTCTCCGGAGCCTTTGTGCTCCACTGTCTCTCAGATTAACTCATATCGCAGCGGTGCCTGGACAGCGTGACGTGTGTGGTTGTGCTGCTGCTGTGGTCCTGCCAGATGCCTCCTGCTGCTGCTGCCATCATTAATCATTAGTCATACTTCTACTGTTATTATACACATATGACTATTGTCACACATGTATACTGCCAGATATTAATACATACTTTCAACATATTGTACCACAGTAGCCAGAACTATAATATTATTACTTTCAATAATGTTGTAAGCTACTGTCATTACCTGCATCTCTCTCTCTCTCTCTCTCTCTGTCTCATTGTGTCATACGGATTACTGTTAATTTATTATGCTGATCTGTTCTGTACGACATCTATTGCACGTCTGTCCGTCCTGGAAGAGGGATCCCTCCTCAGTTGCTCTTCCTGAGGTTTCTACCGTTTTTTTCCCCATTAAAGGGGTTTTTTGGGGAGTTTTTCCTTATCCGCTGCGAGGGTCATAAGGACAGAGGGATGTCGTATGCTGTAAAGCCCTGTGAGGCAAATTGTGATTTGTGATATTGGGCTTTATAAATAAAATTGATTGATTGATTGATTGATTATGCTGTTGCTTGGTCAGCTGTGAGCTGGAAGGAGCTGAGACATAAAACTTCCTGTTATGACTTGGTTTAAAGCCTGGACCCAAAAGCACGACTCAGGAAACAGGTACACAGTGAATAACAAGTCTTTAATGTTCAAATGTGCGGAATAGTGCAAGGGGGATGGGTGGAGCGTGGTCCCAGGATCCCGACGTGCTCCGTGAAGGCACCGGTGAGGAGGAGAGTGAGAGTGTCCGTGGTGTGGCGTCCGCCACGTGGTAATGGCGGCGGTGCTGCGGCACAGCACAGTAGGTTCTGTCTTCTCGAGCGTACTCACTCCGAGGGGAAACACAGGAGAGCTGACGGCAGCAGGAAGGTCCACAGGCAGGCAGTGAAGTAGCACACATGAGATCACGAGGCAAGCACAGCAATCTGAGTTGAGGTAGAAGAAACACAGAGGCATTAGCTACACAAGCTAACAAAGCACGAGGGCAAAAACACAGAGGAGCCAGGATACAAACTACCGCGTAGACTGATGAAACGATCTGGCGACGAGTAGGGAGGAATCCAGAGGCTTTATGGAGAGGTTAATTACTGGAGTGGATTCACCTGGCACTGCCTGTGGAAGGAAGCCACGCCCACATGCACACACACAGAACAGACAGGGGGAGAAACACAGGAGGAGTAATACAGACAGGGAATGACACACACACACATGAGGGAGAGGGAGGGGCTGCCATGATGAGGATCATGACACTTCGCCCCATAACTGGAAATGATGTGTAAATTCTTCACAAGAAATATGACTCAGTAGTGGTGCTGTATTATTAGCTAGTGGACAAAAGTGAAAACTTTGAAAAACCGGCACACCCACATGGTGAGTTGGATTACATCAAAATTTGACACACATAGCCAACTTAATTTGCTCTTTAAGAAAGTCTCTTGGAAAAGAAAATCTGTAATTATTTTCAATGAGAGTGCAGTGTTTTGCTCCCTTCTGTTACATTGCTGAGCAGCTCATGTTAAGACTATGCGCATCATGTTTGTGGAAATATCACCTGACATCACTGGCCGTCAATCAGATGAATGAAAAGTGGGCTTTCTGTGGTGGCAATGACAACAAATTGTAGCGTAAATGGTTTGTGTGAAGCTAACGTTAGCTCTCTTTCAATGTTGCCCTAGATAAAATGCAAGGACAAGTGATTTAATGATTGCCTAGTAACAATTAAAAAGAAGATGCAGACACTTGCAAAAAGCACTCTGTCCGATTGGGGCAGATTTCAACAAAAAAAAAAAAAAACGGTATGGTGCTCTTTACATTTTGCAACCTGCAAACATACTCAGTGCCTTGCAGTAGTCTCCCTCCCTAAAAACAACTTACAACAAACAGTCCCTGAACTTGCAGCAAACTTAAGCTAGGTTTATGCTCGTCACAGTGTCCCTGGTGTGAAAGTGTGCACCCAAAAATGATGTCATCGAGGATCTTGCGTCAAGTGTAAAAGCTCTTATTGCAGTGCTTGCTCGTGCACCTCCAGCTTTTCAAACCAAGTTTAAAGGTTTTTTTCCTTACTTTTTTGAATACAGAGGTACAAACAGTATCTGTAGAACATAAAACTAAAACTTCTCCCATGTGCCAAGTGTGTAGGAGAACTATGGTGACTGATGCAAAAATGCAAAAAATGAAAAAAAAAAAAAAAAAAAAATGTAATTGGTACTATCTAGAGCCAGTGTTTGGTTTGTCCATTCAGGCTACAGTGGTATAACATGGTGATCTCTGTGGAAGAGTGCCTGCTCCATATGTAGATTTAAACAGCTCTTTCTAAGGTGACAAAAACACAAAATTCTTATTTTGGGGGTTTTATACACTATTGAAAACATAGTTCTGAATATTATACACAGTTTCTGCCAATTCATGCACCAAAATCCTGCACACTGGACCTTTAAATTTAAAAAGTAAAATTAGTTCATGTTTACTATTAATGTCTCAGGTTTTTAAAAAGATGGTCAATTCTTTTTTAAATGTTTTAAAAACAGGAGAAGATCTTAAAAATCTACAAATCTACAGAAATATTTTGCCAGCAGAATCAAGTTATTGACAAGATATTCAATATTTCAAGTGTTTCAGTAGAATGTATTTGTTGTTTCGAATGCTTGACACCTTTCAGGAATTGTATAAAGGCGATAAAGTATGTGATATGAGTTTACAGTTAATTACAATACTTTTTCGGCATTGAGGAGTTTCAGAGTGCAGTCCTGACTGGTCTATGGCATTCTTCCAATCAAACTCATTGACTTCTTGCTTCTTCACAGAATGTTTTGTTTGTACGCCCCCTGGCAATTCCGAGAATACTGCAGTGAACAACGTGTGTTGAGCAAAATGCCTTTGTGCGTGCTCGCAGCATCTGTGGAGCATCTGTCGCACAAGTATAAACGATGCATAATGCCAAGCCAGTAACTTCTCACACTGGTCAAAACACAGAAATGGTGCATGCCATTATGGGTGCATTATGAGACAATGCTCCCCTGGGCACAGATATGTAAAGGGCCCCACCACCTCTGTTGCATCTCTTTGTATCACCTTTGAGTTGTTTTATATCTCTTTGTAGTAGGTTTGTGTCTCTGTGGTTGTTTTGCTGTTTTTTTGTAATTATTTTGTGTCTCTTTGCGATTCTTTTGCATGTCTTTGTGGTCTTTTTGTGTATCTTTGTGGTCACCTGATATTAATTTGAAATTTATAAGTAAGGGCCAGGAGGCCCTGGGCCTGTGCCAGGTATGCCCATTCAGTCATCAATCCAAGCATGTCATCCTCCTGTTCCTACATGGAAGTGGTCTGCACAGGTTAATTTGGACACTGTTCAACACAAATGTGTGACGGTACTAAGAACAAGTGTTTGAAATACAGTTCTGAGAACTGCATATTGAAAACATTGCAGAATTTTTTATAAACCATACGATGTAGATCAACATGATAAATTTGTAGTAATCCATATGACAAAATGATACATAAAGAGAGACAGAGACAGAGAGAGAAACTGAGACAGAGAGAGACAGAAACAGAGAGAGATGCAGGTCAGAATGATAGTATATGTATGTGACAATAATAGTCATATATGAATAATAAAGTAGAAGTATGACTAATAATAAAGAAAATATGATTTGTCATCCCTGATACATGAACAAAAAATAGAAAATAACTTGAATTGTTGTCTTGGCCTAAAAAACAACAACAACAAAAAAAAAAAACAAAAAACAAACAAACAAAAAACTATAAGCACCATTAATTCTTTTTGGATAATGAGATGATGAGTTTATGAGCATTATTATGGGTAAATTATGAGAAAATGGGTCCCCACCACATCTCCTACAAAGGCACGCAGACTTTGTGGTGGTTTTGCATCTCTCGTTATGCATAAATTCTGTGTCTTTTTTTGTGGTCATTTTGTGTCTCTGTGTTTGATTTACCCTTTTTTGTGTTTCTTTGGTGTTTCTTTGCATCTCTTTGTGGTCTTTCTGTGTATCTTTGTTGTTATTGTGTGTCTTTTTTTGTATTTGTTGGGTCTCTTTGGGTGAATTCTATGTCTTAATAAGGTAATTTTGTCTCATTGAAGTAATTTTTTGTTGTTTTGTGTCACTTTGCAGTGATTTTGTGTCTCCTTGTAGTTGATATATGTCTCTTTGAAGTCATTTTGTGTGTCCCTGAAGTCGTTTTGTGTCTCTTTGTGGTTGTTTTGTGTCTCTTTGTAGTTACCTTGTGTCACTTTGTAGTCATCTTATGTGCCCTTATAGTTGTTTTATATCTTTGAAGTATTTCAAGTCTCTTTGTAGTCATTTAACGTGTCTTTGTAGTCATTTTGTGTTTGGTTGTTTAAACTCTCTTTGTAGTAGTTTTGTGTGTCCGTGTAGTCATTTTGTGTGTCCTTGTAATAATCCATCCATGCCTGTTATTCTCCCATTCCTACATGAAAGCGGTCTGCACAAGTTAATGTGGACACTGTTAAACACAAATGTGTAATGGTACTAAGAACGAGAGTTTCAGATACAGCTCTGAGAACAGCATATTGAATACACTACATTGCTTCAACAACATTAAAAAAGAAATATGATTTGTCATCACTGATACATAAACAAAAAACAGAAAATAACTTGAATCATTGAGTTGGACCGTTTTGGACACTGTTTTGCAGTAAATAAAAGCACCGTTAATTATTTTTGGATAATGAGATAATGAGGTTGTGAACACTATGATAACTGTGTAATGCTGACGATGTATGATAATGTAAAGATGAGGTGACAATTAAGTTGTGATCTTAGAGATAACAAGCCTATAACATCTGTAAACATTTGCTGCTCTTGGCTTCCATATCTGTGGTGATCACTCCCACCTGCTGAGGGATGAGTGGAAATAAACCCAGTCTGCCTATAATGTAGAGTTTACACATTTAAACTGGAAGTCAGTATCAACTTACAGAAATGTGAATTGAATGAGTGTGTGTGGGGTGAGTAGGTGTTGGGGTGGGTCAGTCAGTGTGTGGGCGGGGGCTTTGGTGTGGGTCCCCTGACACCCTTGGGCCCCAAGAAGCTCTCAGCAAGAAACACCACCCCCCCGCTCCCCCCACCCGACGTCACGTCTGGAGGCTGGCTGCTCGCGCTGCTGACTCTGTTCACCTCCAACAGAGAAACTTTCCTGGAGTTCTCAGGCTCTTCAGACAGCGGACGGAGTCAAATTCTGCACAGAGGAAGCGGCAGAAGCTCGGAGGCCCTCCATGCTTTAAGAGGACAGAGAGCGGAGCTACATTTACTTCTACACACGAGAAACGTTTATGTTACATGCCTTACGTTATTTCAAACGTTTCAAAGTTTTTTCTTGGGTAACGTTAGCTCATTTAGTGCATTCCCATACCGGGCTGGAGGTCGGTGCCTACAGGAATATGCTTAGGAATACAGTCGTTTTCTTTAGCCTACTCGTAAAACGTGAAAGGAGTGTTTCACAAAGCCGAAAGTAACCGGGACCTCTTTTTTCCACCTAAAACTTTAACTTCCCTTTTCGCTGTGGATATGGCTTGGATAAGATGGGGCCTCTTATTTTCGTTGGGTTTGTTTCTCTCCCCGGTATGCGTGTCAGCGGAGCAGCGGCAGAGCCAGAGCGGCTTCAGGAGGCTGTACGTGCTCCAGCCCGGGCCGGGGCCGGGGTCGGCCGGAGCGAACGGCGGGGTGCGAGTCAGCTCCATCTCGACGCATCACAGCGCGGCGGGGCAGCCGCACACGTACAACGTGGAGCTCACCGCCAACTTCGGAGGCCAGGTCAGGACCCGCAGGATGGGGAACCAGGCGGCCTCAACCCCACAGTTCAGTCACCAGCAGCCGGTGGTCCGGCAGAGCAGACTGGAACAGAGCCAGCAGAAGCAGCTCATGACGTCTGGGTAAGGGACTGTTCGTTAGCCACTCAAGAAGGGGAGGGCATGTCAAATATTTTTTTTAATTACCGAGAGGGACTACAGTTTTATATTTTGACTCAGTGGTGTTTGATGAGGTGGGTGTACTTCTAAGTAAATGGGTAAGTTACCGAGGAAGTAGTGGGTATTCTCTAATGTATATTTCGTTGGCTTTTTGGCTGATTGGTGGGTATACTGTAAAAGGTCAGAAAAAAAGGTGGTAATACACAGTATACCCGAGTATATCCTCCCCTACACCAGCGTTTAAGGGAGCAATATATAACTTTGTATCTCGGATTTAATTTGTCTCCAAATCCTGAAGACATGCCAAAATAACACCATTTATCATAGCCAGAAACTGCAGAAAAACCCCCAAACAGAAATTATATTTTAGATTTATATTTTCAAACATCTGATGGTCATTGAACATAACTAAATCTGACTTTAAAATAGTGATATTTCATCAAAATCACTATCCTACATCTCGTATAAAATTTAATTTTGAATTTTAAAAAAAATTAGGCAGCCGGATGGTGCAGTGATTAGCATTGTCACCTCACAGCAAGAGTGTTCCTGGTTCTAACCCTGGGTGGGGCATTCAAACCCTGGGGTAGGGGAGCACCGCTGTGTGGAGTTTGCATGTTCTCCCTGTTTCAGTGTGGGTTTTCTTTGGCTTCCTCCCACAGTCCAAAGACAGGCAGGTTAGGTTAAATGGTGACTCTAACTTACCCGTAGATGTGAATGTGACCGTGAGTGGTTGTGTGTCCCTATGTGTCAGCACTGTGATAGACTACCTGTCCAGGGTGTACCCCGCCTCTCATCCAGTGTCAGCTGGGATAGGCTCCAGCCCCCCTGTGACCCCCAATAGGATACACAGTTACAGAAAATAAATGAATCATTTATAGTTTGTCCGAAAAGAAACTTGTGAGAACTAATCAACACGCATGACAAAAGTGAAAAACTAGGCTTTTTTTAACTCCAGGGTTTCATCTTCAAGTTTTAACTTTCAAATTTTTAAAACACAGTTTTAAATATATAATAATTAATATATGCATTTACTGCCAGTCACTTAGGTAGGATCAAAGAAAAATATTTGTAGCTTCAGGAAACAAAAAACCAAAACAAAACACAACATAACAAAAAAAGTAGTCACACCCCAGCCACCCCTTCCTCTGATAAGTAAAGAACAGTCCCTAAGTAACTGTGGATTAGTGTCAGGAGGGAGGAGTGTGGGCTAGTGGGAAAATGTGAAGGACCTAATGACTTCCTGTCATGTCGTGACTTCCTGACTTTTATCGTTAACCAAACAAGCACTAGACTTTCAGGAAAGTATCTCAAAAGTACACTTCATCAGTTGGGTACTGGTATGATATACATTATACTATTACATCCTTATCTTAGTGGCACATACCTAATTCCATTCTGCTAATTTTGTGGTTTAGGTTTCTCCCTCAAGAAAACAGAATGTACTTATCAGGAGCTGACTTCAGTGACATTAATTAGAGTTGACAGTATTGAGAGAGTGTTTGCACACCAACTGGGCTGGTCAAACTGTCTGATCTGTTAAAGTAACTATGTTTGGTGTTGGATTAAATTGTTGGTGATGACACTGTGTAACTGCAATATGCTGCAGTTGTTCCTAACCCAAAGACAGATGAATGACAGCCTTAAAGAGAGGTAATAGTATTTCTGTGAATCCCATTCTCCATCCACACCATTTCTAGGGCCCAAAGTAGGATGTGATTGAAGCTTTAAATCACTGCCATACAGCATGTTGTTATTTGTAGTGCAACTATGAGTGAGTACACTGTAAAGTCACACAACAAAGTGGCATCCAAAACAATGACTTAACTGTTAAAACAACTGATTACCAGTTGAAAAGGCCATTCTTGGTATACTCATATAGTTTGATGTGACACCTAATTTGAGCGATCATCAAGTCTCTTCTTTAGTGGTATTAACATCATATTATACATGCATGCTCTTATCATGATGGCCCACCAGCAGATGGAGACACGACATACAATGCTTTTCAATGTATGTAATATTCATTCATTGTGCAAAATAAGAAAAAGCACATTGGCCGATTCTAATAGTTAATTTTAAAGCCATTATTGACTGATACTGATGGCGTGACGATATTATCGTGTATCCCTAATTCCAACACTTTTACACACCACTCTGGAACATCCAGTTGATGTGGCATTGTACTAAACAGCTGCTAATGGTGCTAGTGATAGATCACCATGTTTCAGACTCAAACTGTGTTTTTGTAACAGACCTTGTGGCTGCATCTGTATGCTGATATTTTGCTGAGCAAATATATTTTGGTCTAGTGTTGATATGAAGCCATTTGGTATTGTAGAAATTGTGGAAATTTGGAGGCACAAAAACAGAACAAGAACACATTTTTCGTCCATTGGTCAGTTTAAAAAGTGGTGAACAGCGATTGACTTTGCTCAGTCCTCACAGAGGTCATCATAGGTTGAAGTTCGACAAATCTGAACTTTTGACGCACCCCTGCTGCAGCAATCTGTGCAGAGTTGTAGCAATGCTCTGTAATAATGGCAAGGCACATATACAAGCTGTTATTTCCTGACAATGTGACTACGCCTTTATTTGGTCAATGAGCAGAGGTTTAATTAGCTTGATTCAGTAATAACACCTGCCTGGGTGTGCAGAGCCTTTAAAATTAGTTTGCAAATGTAACTGAGTCAACTAAATCAGTTTAAACTAAGAAAATAAATATCTTACTTAAACCATCTTTTCATTTTTTATTCATTTTTTATTATGGAAAAGTCAATATACAAATTGGCTGGCCATATACAGCAGATGCTGTGAGGCAGTGACAGACCTGCGCCAGTTGTACCGGCTAGACAGCAATGAAAACATCACATGTTCTGCCAGCAGTGTAATGTACAGGGTTTGAATGGTAAACAAGAAGCAAAATTAATTTTTCTAAGGCATTTTAGCCAAGTCACCAGTGTTTCCATAGATGCTTGCTCCATTCGATGTGGAATACACTGAATAGTCCACAAAGGCCCACAACCCTGTGCGAGTTGATTCAATTTAATTCACTTTTATTTATGAAGCCTAATATCACAAATCACAATTTGCCTCAGAGGGCTTTACAGCATATGACATCCCTCTGCCCTTGGACCCTCACAAGATAAGGAAAAACTCCCCAAAAAACCCTTTAATGGGGGAAAAAAATTGAAGAAATCTCAGGAAGAGGAGGGATCCCTCTTCCAGGATGGACAGACGTGCAATAGATGTTGGTATGTACAGAACAGATCAACATAATAAATTTATAGTAATCACTATGACAAAATGATGCATAAAGAGAGGGAGCGACAGAGAGAGATGCAGGGCAAACAGTGATGACAATAAGCTACAATAGCATTAATTTTAGTGATAATATAATAATAATAGTATTTTGGTAGTATATAACAATAATAATCAAATGTGTATAATAATAATAATAGAAGTATGACTAATTATAATAGCTGTAGTAGGAGGCATCAGGCAGGAACACGGCAGCAAGGCAACCAAGACCCACGATCCAGGTACCGTTTCCACTGAAGAAGTTCCTGGTACTATCTGGGGGGCAGGAACTACTACAGGAACGTCCTCTCGTTCGGCCCTCTCAACCGCCGTGTCTCCACTGAGAGAGTGGAGTACGAGGAAGGTTCCTGTAAAGTTACGGGCTGCCTCTGGATGTGACGTAATTGTTGCGCGACCATTTTGACCAGGGCGACGTAGGGACGCCGTTAGCCGATAGCGGTGTCTGTAATAACTCACTAAATTCACTAAATGGCCCGTGAAAAAAATATTTTTTCCAGCGGATGTCTTAGTTACAACATGATTGAGCTAACTGGAGTAGTTTCATGTCATATCCGACAACGGGAGGCTTTTAACAGACGACGTCCTGATGTTAGCTTTGCTGCTGCTGTTAGCTGTCCCTGTCAGCTGATGCTTTCTAGACATCGTGATTTCCCAAAACTGAATAAATACCACACATAGCAACACAAAACTGCTTTGCTAGCTCAATCATGTTGTAACTAAGATATCTGCTGGAAAGAATAATTTTTTTCACGGGCCATTTAGTGAGTTTTTTTTACATGGCGGCGGAAGCTATATGAATGAGCTAACCCTCGTCTGCTGAGTTTTAAAAATGCCGGCTATTTTGTTGCTTTCTGTTGACGTCACATCCCGCCTTGAGTATATCCAATCAGCACCAAGTAAATCCCAAGCCCCAGCCAGGAGTCTTTTGGGGCCGTTCTGAGTACCTACCCCGAGGCAGGGACTTGTTTAGCCCCTGTAAAAGTTCCGGAACTCTGTCCCTTGGGGGTGGTTCCTGCGGTGGAGACACGCACCAACGGCCCCGGCCCTGTAAAATTACCCTGAAGTTCCTGCGGTGGAAGCGGGCCTTATGATTCGAGTTAACCTGCGAGACAGTGGAGCACAAAGGCTCTGGAGAAGAAGCCGAATTAGTGACATGCAGTAAATCCAAGTTAGTGATATGCAGTAATAGGGCATGAATGTTAGCAAATTAGGAAGAACCAACATTTCAGAATCTGAGTATGAGAAAGAGAGGAGGGGCTCTGTGTATCATAGGAGGTCCCCTGGCAGACTAGGCCTTTGTCAGCCTAACTAGGGGCCGGTCCAAGATAAGTCTGAGCCTGCTCTAACTATAAGCTTTATCAAAAAGGAAAGTCTTAAGTCTACTTTTAAATGTGAAGACTGTGTCTGCCTACTGGACCTAAATAGGAAGACAGTTCCACTGAAGAGGAGCTTGACAGCTGAAGGATCTGGCTCCCATTCAAGTTGATAACTGGCTGAAGCAGCTGATTTCACTGTGTTTTTAAAAGCATTTTTAGCAACTGTTACAGTAGGTTGTACAGGTTGACGGATATTGGATTTTTAAAAGATGATATAATGACGATATTTTGGAGGAGAGAAACACTGTGAATAAATAAATTACTGAATTACTGAATATCAAACTCAAAGTAATATACCTTAAAAAAATATATATAAATCTGGAACTGAACATCAAACTCAAAGTAATTAAGGTTCCAAGCAGTGTCGCTAGCTGCTTGAGCCCTATTGTTTTTGTTATTTCATCATTTTAATCACTCAGTTCATTTGCATCTTTGTTCCAATGGTCTTCTGCTCTAAAAATGTCAAATTTGGGGACTTTTCTCAATTTTCTCAAAATCCTGTTCTCAAGAACTTCTCAAAAACCATTGGGCCAATCATCCTGAAACTTTGTCATGATCATCTTTGGACCTTGCTGAGCTAAAGTAATCAAGGGAATTTTGAAATGTCATTCTGTTTTGACATTATACATTTTTATCCCTAGTCTTTAAATTCAATTTTACATAAATTATCATAATGGGCTTAAGCAATTGTAACCAAACTTTGTGCATGTGTTCGGATGCTGTGCAGTCTTTGGATATTCTGCCAGTGGGGGGGCCACAAACACAAAAAGTTTACATCTGATGATCTGCTACAAAGATTTGTACAAAACAGCAACAAAAAAGTCAAACATTTGAATGTCCTACAGATTGGAATTTTTTTTAAGCAAATCCACAGAATTTTGACCAGAGTTTGCCACGCTGCAACCTCTTCAAATGTTGATTTAATTCAGAAGTCCATCACTCTGTTTTTTTTAAATATGCAAAACCACTTTACATCTAAATTTCCACAAGTCTTCATTCAAGTGCTACCAAAGACCACTACATAACACCTTTCAAATGGTGTTCAGATATGTCAAACAAGTCCGCAGTGACATTCAGTGTCTACTATAGTAAGTACTGTATGCACATAATTTTCTATTTTGCCAAATGTTTGATGGAACTTCACCAAAGTACTTGACAATACACCTGAAATCTGCAGGATGGTGTATGATTTTTTTTTCAGAATTTGCTCACCAACATTTTGACTACTGTGTTTGAGGTTGAAATACACAAAACCACAATTTTGGATGTGATGTCATTGCCTCAACTTGTAAGAAGGCATGTGGGACACTATGTCTCCTCAGTGGTGCAGTCAGTAAGTCACCTTTTCTGGGATACAAAGGCCCAGTGTTCAAATCCCCAGGGGGGGCCACTTGCCAACAATGTAGCAATTAATGCATGAGGTATGTTTTCAAGTGCTCATTGAGGTGCACTCTGCTTTGACTGGATCATTGTCATTCAGATATATTTAGTAACTGTATCTGAAACTGAACATCAAACAAACACACACAACAAAATTGCAAGAAAATATAGGTGGAAGTGGTTTTTATTTTTTGCAGATTATTTTCCCTTAAAGTGAAACCGAGATTCTTAGGTACACAGTGACATTACCTTGACTTCAAGTACTGAGCCTCCATGCAAAACTGTGATCAGAGATGGGCAGTATTTCTGTAACTTGTATTTGAAATTTGAGCTGAAACGATCCCTTGAGAAACTTGAGTACTGAAAATCATTGATGCTAATTACTTTCATCGAAGCTTTGTTTAATCCATTAAATTGTATACAGTGCACGGTGTTTTGCACAAATGATAATTATTACACATCATGCTTATGCTGAGGACATGTGATGTGAAGAAGATTGCAAAACGGAGAAAGAGAGTGAAAATAGTGAGGGATGAAGAGAAAAGACAGGTCAGAGAAAACGACTTAAAATGCCCAAAGTTTGGGATCATTTAAAGCTGAAACAAAATGAAAAACTATGTACAATGTGTCTTCTGCAAAGCAGAGCTAGCCTGCCACAATAGCACAGCATCACTGCTTTAGCATCTCAACAGGAAGCATCCAGTCCCTAGAGAGAACCCGACCAAGGTAACATTAATGTTAGCATTAAATGCAAATCAATATGATTGCTAGTTGAGATGAAGGCTAGTAAAGAATATACAATGATTATGCCAATCATCCAGCTCTGTGTTGTTGCAACGTTGGCAGTAACATTTAATGCAAACGTACGGTGCTAAGCCTCCCTGCTGGCTGCCAGCACTCGGAGCTCTCTGTTCATCCACCAGCAAAAGTCTGCTGGATCACACTAAACCTGGGGACCTTTGGCACCAGTGGAAAAGTGTGCAGCCCTGGACACCATGAAGGAAAGCCAAACACCGTCATCTGAACAAACTGCAGTGGCACAGAGTTGGCTAAAAATTGGCAAAGTTTCCCTTTCAAAAATGTAAATTAATATTGTGGCTGGTTAGGCAAAATTGAGCTAACTTAGGGTTATAATCACAGGAAATAAAATGTGGCAGTCCATTTGTGAAAGGCAGAGCTTCATTCATGTTGTTATTATGATAGTCACACACACTCCCACTCCCCACATAGTGATGCATAAAATACCTTAAAAAGCAAAATATCAGGTTGTGTAAATAGATATTGGAGCCTAATTATTTTATGCAATTTAAGCGATAAAATGTTTACTGGTGCACGCTTTAGATTAATGAGAGCAAGGGAATTCATCATTACATGAACACAGGTTCAGACAATTCTGTGGTTTAAAAACACATCATGAATCTGACAAGACCTTTCTTAGAAGTTTTCTCAAGAGCGACTTTCAAAAAACAAAAAAAAAAATAGGGAGGTACTGGTGAATGAGGCCCAGTGTTGTTGTCAATCACTGACATGTTACACATGTTTAAAAAAAAATCATAATTTCTTTTTAAATATTTTTTTTATTGGAACAACAGTGGAATAACAGGAAACCACTAGGCTGTGTGTGGCCTGGCAGCTTGACCTCAGCTGCTCAGTTTGTGGTCCATCAGAGTTTCAGTGTGTGATTAGTGAATACAGTTCAGCTGTCACCCCCCTGAAAGCAGATGACTCACTCATTACCAGGTTACAAAGCTTTTTGTCATTGCAGTTTCATTTAAGGAAGTGGAACATAGTGACACATGTAGCAGATGCTGCTTGTAATGCTGCTCATACATTGTATCAATGAATCTGTCCAGACCTGGTATTAACATGTATCTTGGGCGATCAGATCATAAGTGGACAGCTCTGTCTGTTCACGCCTGGCATTAAAATGTGTCTCCACATGCGTCTTGAGCGACCAATTGTGATTGGATTTTACTTTCCCGCTCTATATGTAAATAAATCTACGACCCCAATTCCAAAAAAGGTTGGGACATTGTGTAAAGTTAAATAAAAAATGTGTAATGATTTTGCAAATCCTTTTTGACTCACATTCAATGAATCAAAAAGGAGAACACCCGCATACTGTTTGCACTTGCAGAAAAAGGTTAAATTTATTAGACTACAACGTTTCGGTCATGGACCTTCATCAGGTAGATGCTGACAGAGAGAAAACACCATTCATTTAAACTGGAGGCAAAGTCCACGATGACCCACATCTGAGTCTCATTAGTGGTCAACAGGTTACACCTCCTCCTCTGTCAATCTTTGCCTCCAGTTTAAATGAACTGTTTTCTCTCTGCCAGCCTCTACCTGATGAAGGTCCATGACCGAAACGTTGTAGTCTAATAAATTCAACCTTTTTCTGCAAGTGCAAACAGTGTGCGGGTGTTCTCCTTTTTGATTCATTGTTTGCCCCACCTGCACACCTGTTTAAGACTGTTTTGGTATGCACAGGACTTTTTTGACTTTTGACTCACATTCAATGGAATACACTACAAAGACAAGATATTTTAAGTTCAAACTGATAAAGTTTGTTTTTGTAAATAAATAGACATTCATTCTGATTTGATGCCTGAAACACGTTCCAAAAAAATTTGGGACAGGAGCATGATTACTTCCTTTTCTTTTAACACCACTCAGTAAGTGTTTGGGAACTGAGGGCTCAGAGAAGTCTGCAGTTTTTCTGGATGTTGCTGATATATGGCTTTCACTATGCATGGAAGAGTCTTAACTTGCATTTCTAGATGCAGTGGAGAACTGTGCACATTGACAATGGTTTTCCAAAGTGAGTTTTAAGATATTTTTTGGGGCATTTTAGCCTTTAATTGACAGGACAGACAAGCGTGAAGGGGGGAGAGAGAGAGAGAGGGGGCGTGACATGTAGCAAAGGGCCACAGGCTGGAGTCGGTCCCAGGCCGCTGTGGCAACAGCCTTGTACATGGGGCACCTAGGGCTATACCCAAATATTCGTTTCTATGGGTAGGTATTCGTTATGAAAATTTGGTATTCGATATTCGTTTTTTTATTTACTTTTTATTTATTTATTTTTTTACAATTTTTTGGGTGCTAAATGTAGTCTTTTTGTTGTTGGTGAATGTAGGTTGTCAATAAAAATCAAAACTTTTAAATTGCATTGTTAAAAATGTGAAAATATAGTATCGCCTACCAACGGAGCTTGTGTGCACGGCAGGCTTGAGCGCATCCGTCTGAGGCTGTGGATCAATGCCAAGTTTTACCACTTTATCACTATTCCCTCTAACTTGTAGCTGTTTTTGCGTTATCTTTTGAATTTAATATGAATTATGGAACCGTTTTTGTCAACGTTCGTTTCCCCCGTTTTGTACAATAAATTATTGTTTAAAGTTTCAACAAGTTTCTTTTGGAGTGCGTGACACAAGTGTGTTTTGAAAACGACCGTGGACTGTCACCTGCTCAACGCATCAGTACCTTCGGATGCCATGACAGTAATAGCCAATAATGTCAAAATATCATTTACAGACCGATTTAACAGACGATCACTGCTGCCCGACCCGCTAGTCCATTTGCGGGTCCTGCGAGTTACGGGTCGACCCGCGCATCACTACTCAGCTCAGTCTGTAAGGCTGTACACACAACAGTAAGGCTATAGACATTATATTCTATTCAGGCCGGCAGAACCAGCAGCGCATTGGCTCTACAGTGCACGGCACCGCTGATTAACCATTTTATTGCAGCACAGAGTGTCTGCCAGCAACCAATTACTTGCAGAGGCTTCCTACAACTTGTTTCAACGGTTCCGATTTAATCAGAGGACAAATTAAACAGGATGACTAGCCAATGTGAAAATCAAAAGAAAGCATAGAATAATGTACTGAAGGAGACAGTTGTGCCATCACATTTTTTTGTGGTTTGAGAGCAAAGATCTGGTCGCTGCTGTGCAAAACTCTGCAATACAATTAGGTCCGAAAACCCCCGAAGGAGTGCTTCGCAAGGAGTCTTTGAAAGGAGCCGAGCCTGGCGTAAAACCGGAGAGAGCAGGCAGCACGGCCGCAGCACGGCCATAGCAGCCCCCACCTGCCTGCCGTGAATGAATATTCGAATATTCGTTATAAATTCTGCCGGAGGTCCGAATGTTAAAAAATGGTATTTGGGACAGCCCTAGGGGCACCTGCCCTATCCACTAAGCCACTGACGCCCCATAATCATGTTTTTGAATGCAGTGCTGTCTGAGGGGGCAAAGGCCACAGGCATTCAGTGTTTTCTTGCCCACGAGCAGAGATTTCTCTGGGTTCTTTGAATCGTTTTTTTAAAGATATTTTTTTGGCCATTTTGCCTTTAATGGACAGGACAGGTAAGCAAACATTGGCCCACAATCCCTCTGTTTTATTTAAGTACTGAATAGGACCCACTATGCAACAATTCAGACTCGGAGGCAAAAAGTCAAAAGATAACAAAAATTGAATGGAATGTTCCAAGTAAAAATATCACCAAACAAAACTCTACAAAAATAAAGGAGTAGAGAGTGGACAGGCAGAGAAGTCAGGGTTTTCGTCCAAACACACAATCTTCAGAGCCTCAGGGACAAACACAAAGTAGGACAAGGCTGTCATACGACCGGAGATAAGACCTGAAGAAGACAAAAGGCAAAAACAGGCAGCAAAAGCATTCACAGAGGTTATTTGGAGTGTGAGTAGTTACCACTATGGGAAATGGACAATTTGACGAATACTGGAAGTTGAACTGGAGTCTTTAAAGTGAGCAGGCAGGTGAGTTCTTGATAGGCTGATTGACAGCAGGTGTGCAGTGGAGGCAGAGAAGGCAGGGACGAACAGGAGAAAAAGAGTGGCCAGCCACGCCCTGCAGCAAGGGAGAGAGGCCAGCCACATCCTGCAGCAAGGGAGAGAGGCCAGCCACGCCCTGCAGCAAGGGAGAGAGGCCAGCCACGCCCTGCAGCAAGGGAGAGAGGCCAGCCACATCCTGCAGCAAGGGAGAGAGGCCAGCCACACCCTGCAGCAAGGGAGAGTGGCCAGCCACACCCTGCAGCAAGGGAGAGAGGCCAGCCACATCCTGCAGCAAGGGAGAGAGGCCAGCCACACCCTGCAGCAAGGGAGAGAGGCCAGCCACATCCTGCAGCAAGGGAGAGAGGCCAGCCACACCCTGCAGCAAGGGAGAGAGGCCAGCCACATCCTGCAGCAAGGGAGAGAGGCCAGCCACACCCTGCACAGACAGACTAACACAGACAGGGGAGAGAGACAGACAAGAAACACTGGGGAGAGGGGAAAACACAAGAAATATGAGGGAAGAGGGAGGAGACTGCCGATACCCAACACCCTCTGCCTCTCCTGCCATTACGGCTCAAAAGTGTGAGCTCTTTGCTGGGGGCAACTGCTAAGAGTCCGCCCACACACTCGCAGTGACAGGGCTAATTGTTTAAGTATCACTCAGCTAATGTAACCTACCAGTTATTAATACCTTTAGCCATTTTGGTGTCTGTGTGAGTTTGTCGGGACCGTTAACTGCTGTTGTGTTAGCTATTGCTAAACGGACAGACATTGAACTGACCATTTGCTGGCCCTGGAAGAGAGCAGCTCTGGAGACGGTCCTTCAGCGCCGCATCTAACTTGGGTAACGGGGGCAGTAGACAGTTTGAGTGGGATAAGCAAGGATGTCAGCTGAGAAGGCAGTCTGTCAATGTGGTCAAGGACAAATTAACATACACACTGCTAAAAGAATATGGTCATATGCGGCCCAGACCACCTCCGAATGTGGTCTGAGTGATCAGATCTCAAGACGTATTGAGGAAGTGGTGGTCATCAGTGGTCTGTGTGAGAGATGGATGATATGGACATTTACATGTGGTTTAACTGCCAGAAAAGAAGGAGAAGAAAAAGAAAAGCTAGAGTGGTGGATATAAAGAAAATGGAGGGGGAAAAATAGAGAGGAGTGTTTGATGGTTAGAAATTGTCACTATGTTTATGTTTACATGCACAGTTAAGTTGAGCTATGGTTATAGCTTGATGAGGCCATTTAACTGGACTACTGTCCTTGTCCCAGTATACAAAGATTGAAGTATGTCTGAAGTATGACTCTGCTATGATTAGTGGCGATATGCCCCCTTTCAACTTGTTAGTACTGGACCTTATTCCTGTCTACCTATGACGCCACAGACCAAACAACTAAGTTAGCTATGGTTAGCTAGCAGCAAACTGGTAACATGGTGGACAACTTTACCGACTTTGAGAGATTTGATTTAGTACGATTTCAGTCAGACTAACATATTAACATGTATTTTAAAAGTCCAGTTTTACTCGGGCTAACACAATAAATCAATTTTCTCTGATGTCATGTAAACGTACTGAGTGAAGTAAAACCTAACTTGGTCACTGTGTAGTGCAATTCAGTGTAAAGCTGGCTTCATGGTTGTGCAATAACCATGACCCCTCATGTCAAGTGTAAATCCAGCTCAGTTCAATGATTTATCAGTGAATGGAACCACACTGCAGATTGGAGTCTCTTGCAACAGCAATGACCAGAGAATAACCTATGACCTCTGTCTCATGTGAATGAGTCCAATGCAGGTTATTGAACATGTATTCAATAGACCCTTGTCATACGCGGGACTGCTGTATCTTAAACTCTTTAAAAGATCAAAGAGGCAGTGACTCACATCAGTTCATCCAAGCCAATCTCTTTGATGATGATGTGAGTCGTGAGTTCCCAGGTTGGTTCAGCTTCCAACAGCCTGACTCAATCAAGTCTGTGTGGAACTTTTCCAAACCAAAGTTTTGTAGTAAAACTACGGTCGTGAGATTCACGTTGGCATTGCAAGGCTAACAAACCTACCACAACAAACACTACACCTCAGCAACTTAAGTGTCATAGAAAATTCTTGCCTTCCCAGTCATATTTAGTATCACAGGGCCAAACCACATCTCATGAGATCTGTGTTTGGCAGCACTCAAGTCTGGAAAACATCCGGTGAGAACTGGTGGAGCCCAGCAGAATTGTGCCAAAAATCAGATAACTATGGTGGAGCATTTATATGATGACGTGACTTGTCTCAAACCCCCTGAACCTTGTGGACAACAATTTTAACTAGGTGGTACAGACCTTAAATGAAACTTGATATGGCCCATTTCTTACCTCAGATTATTCAAAAACAGCCTCCTGCTTAAAAAAAGGTCTATAGGAGCCCAGCAAGTGGTGCTTTCGACCAACCATGTGTAGGAAGGGTTGATGTTGGTATTTGAATAAAAGACAAAAACAAATATATATATATATATAAATATGTATATGTAAGGTAAAATCCATGGTGATTCTCTTTAAAGGTAAAAGTCTTTTAATTTAAAACTCTGGGCTGGCATTGCAAGTTCGTGGGGATCTTTTCATGTAGCTCAACTGTATTGTTTTCTATTTGCAGGGTGAATGTCTGTGGGGGGCAGTGCTGTCATGGATGGAGTAAAGCTCAGGGATCGCAGCGGTGCACGAAGCGTAAGTGGACAATACATTTCTTTCAGCACAACAGTGCTGTGGATGGTTTTATGTCAAAACAAAATTGCTGTTGCAAATTAGGAAATAGGATTTTGGCTTCCTGGTGTGTGGATAGAAAATGCTAAATTAAACCTGCCACATGTGCAGTTGTTTATTCTGTTTTATTCAGTGCCTGTTAGAGTTGGGTCCATTTCAGGTTTTGTGGATTTGGTCTGGAGTATGAGCCTAAAACAGTTTGATTTTATGCAAAATGGCTGAATCAATGTGTCATGACACGTTCGCGCAAATGAAAAAGAACCCTACATCAGTAACTTTTTCAGGCAGCGTCATGGTGTTAAATCCAACTTGTATTGCAGTGGTATTAAGCAATATGACAACTTGATTAACATAATATTATGTTTGTTTATCATGAGTTATATAAAAATTAACCCCCCGCACAGTTGTCATAAATGTTGAAATTAGCGACCAAAACCATTTTTTGTACCAGGCTGTAAACATGTTTATTTCTGCTTGTAAGTTGGGCATTTTAACATGGGGGTCTTTGGGGTTTGACTGGCTTCTCAAGCCAGCCTCAAGGGGCCAGTAGAGGAACTCTCTTACGTGTTAGCTTCATTTTTCAGCCCCACAAGTTGTTGTTTGGTGAGAACACAAGGCCATTATGTTCCACTCAGCAGGGGCTGCTGAGTCAAGTACAACACCTGGTAAATTTCTGTATACCGGTCTTGTCCGACTCTTAATATCAAACTGGTTTGAAAATTTTGATACCTGCCCAACCCTGTGAGTTTTCAGAGTTTTTATCCTTATTTGATATGTTGTATTTCATATTGTCACTTGTGCTTTGTCTTCTCATGACTTCAGATCAGTTTCAAAGCTGTTTCAACTGCACACATATTTTCTTCTTACTTACAAATATGTCAGAATGAACAAACGACTGATAAATCCTGCAGTAGTTGTTGGAGTTTGCCTATGCATAAGTTAAGATCAAATCTTCGCAGACATGCATTTCATGAATGAGGCCCAGTGTCTGGACATTTTTTTTAAACTGTCCAGCTGGCAAGAGCATGTGTCTGAGTGAAAGAGAAACAGATTTGAAATGGATTGTACTTCTTGGCTCAGACCCATTGGCCAGATCACTTTCTTATTTGCAGGATCTTGCCAACTTGTTATTTAAGAAGTAAACAGCTTTTCTCCAGTGCTGAGCTCCTAGAGGGAAAGACTGCTGGAGTTCTCTGGAGAACACTAGGAGTCCCCCATGTTTCTGTGTTTCATAGATCAGGTAGTCTGGCTCTGACTAGGGCTGTCACAATCACGCTCAATTTAGTGTATGACTATTTATCATACAAATAATTGCAATAAAACCATTCAATTTTCTTGCTTCATCTTATACCACTATAATAGTAAGTAAGTAAGTAAATTTATTTATATAGCACTTCTCACAGAGAGGACTCACAAAGTGCTTCACAAGATAAAATACAAAAAATTAGTATAAGTGTGGCGGTAGTGTGGCTGTTTCCTGAATCCCATAGCTTGTCAGTAGTTTGGCTCTTTTGTTGATCAAGTAGTGCGGTGGCTTCACAAGCTACACACAAGCTACATTTACTCAAGCATTCATGAAGCTCAAACACAGCTGCGGTCTGAAATAAAATTGGATCAGTAAGTGACGCCATAGTTATACATGGACGTGTTAATGTGTGTAGCCGACAGAAGCACTTCCGTATGGCCGTGACATCATGTTCTAGTGCGTGAATACATAGATAGAGCACTTTATTAATCCCAAAGGGAAATAAAAGTGGTACAGCATCCAACTGACACATATCAAAATACACAAAAAATGAGGTATGTAACAGAAACAAAAACTATTAAAGGCTGAATTACAAAAAATAACTAAAATGATTAACTCAAATATGAAAAATCAATAATGAAGGAGTATACATTGCTTAATTTGTTAACATGCTACAGTGTAGTACGCTGTACATTAGTGCAAGTTTGTCTGTTTTTGTTGCCAAATTGGTTTTGGAGCAGTGAGGGCAGATTATTATTTATTAAACAAATAAACATTTTTATACCTCAGCTGGCGCTGGCGATAGCCGTAACCGGAGGCATTGTTCTTGGGTTGTAAGTCCAACCGTCCAGGGGTTGAAACGGTATATTGGTTTTAAGGTATAACGTGATATTAGAATTGACAGTTATCATATTGGAAACACATTATACAATATTGAAAAAAAAAATCAACCGGACAGAAAATCTCAACTTTAGCATTTTTTAAGAAGTCTTTTTACACATAATTCCATTAAAAAATGGTTTCAGTGGTTTACTAAATGGTTTTAGTAACAAAATGTTTCTTTATCCTAAAAGAACCCTATCGTTTTAATTCCTTGAAGGGTCATTCTGACTGATAAAAATAATTAGCTGTAATACCATAATACTGTAAAACTGCAATATTTTCTGAGACAGTTATTGTACCATGAAAATCTCATACCATTGCAGTCATAGTATGTCCATATGGACATTTGTCCATCCCATTTTTGTGAATGCGATATCTCAAGAGCACCATCAGGGAACTTCTACAAATTTGTCACAAACATCCACTTGGATTAAATTTTGGTGGTCAAAGGTCGAGGTCACTATGACCTTGTCTGTCTCAGTCTTGTGAATGCCATATCTCAAGAACACCTCAGCGAATTTTTTTTTTGTGTTCCAAGGACTCAAGGATGAATTGATAAGATTTTGGTGGTCAAAGGTCGAAGTCACTGTGACCTTGCATCTGTCTGATTCTCGTGAATACGATATCTCAAGAACACCTTAAAGGTAATTTCTTCACATTTGGCACAAACATTCAGTTGGACTGAAGAATGACTTAATCAGAATTTTGTGGTCAAAGGTCAAGGTTGCAGTGACCTCATAAAACATGTTTTTGGCCATAACTCAAAAATCTGTAAGCTAATTATGACAAGATTTCACACAGATGTCGATTAAAATAAAATGATTAAGTGATGACACTGTATATCCAAAAGGTCAAAGGTAAACTTTGTTGTGATATCATAATCTGCAAAAACGCTTTCATGGCCGTAATTCAACGTCATATCTCAGGAACAGAAGGGGAGACATTAACTGAACTGGTGACACTAATCCCTAAAAAGGTTTTACACTATTGTGAGGAGTTATTTTTCCTTTTGTCTATTAAAAGTTTCTGTCACAAATGGGTGATGTAAAGTTGTTGTCAAATAAATAATGATTTTGTAGCGAATATTACAGTACAGTATAGATCAGCTGTTTTGTGTGATTACACTGCATGACACTTCTAATCTAGGTTTAAACATACTGAAATTAAGTAGCAAAGGACTGTCTGCAAATGATCTTCTGCATACCTCTCCCCAGAGCTGTCAAACACACTGCTGCACCTGTAGGGGAGACTCCACTATAAATAAAGAGACTCGTTATAAGCTCCTTTCTGTCATCATCTGACTGCAGAAAGTAAGAAATATGGTCTCATATGAACTGAAACAGAAGAACCTGCCCAATAGCAGTATGTTTTAGGTAGCCAAGCTTTTTTCCCCCATGTGCTTTTGTGACATTGGAACCTTATGTTCAGGTAGACATTTTATTAACCAAGCTGACAGAAGTGCACCTAATTCACATTCTAGGCCTATTTGTAGTGACATTTCTAACATTGACTTAAAATGATCTTGATTGTGGAATCTAACGATTGTGTAATTATCGTGGTCAACTCAAATAATTGTGATCATGTAATAATTGCGACCGCTCTGTCACTCTAACTTTGAAATGATACTACTGGAGGTACATCACCTTCAGTGTGGTGTATGCTGGATCGGAAGAGCACAGTGGAGGGTCTGAACCACATAAACAAAAATAATAAAAAAAAAACGGACAGATGGGGCTCTAGTTTCCCGGCGCAGTGCAGGGTGGCAAACCCCGCGCAGAGCTAGTTTCGAGCAGCGCAACCCGAGGCGCACTCAGTTTGGTAGTTTGGCAGACCGAGGTGCGCCGAGATGGGTGTGGCGGCGCAGCAGGGGGAGGTGTCGACAGATCCAGCTTGGCGCAGTGACAGTTTTGTGCCAAAAGGCTTCACCGAAGGTGCGCTAAAAGCTCGCCAGCTGAAACCAGGTCTACTGTCAGAGCAGGGGGAGCGCAGCCGGTGTAAGCCGAAGTTTGGCTGACCGGCGGACAGTGCGCACACGTCACCAAAACCTCACAGGCAGGTTTCCAGAATGTCAGGCACATTAACAATGCAATAAATACCCAAAAAACCACTATTCAATGCAACTATCTGCAATCAGCACATAAATGTATCTCTATATCGACTGTCCCGTCACATCTGATGTCAGATCAAAGGGCATTGGCACCGTTTGGCACATTTGGCACGTGTAATGGAAACCCAACCTGATTTGATTAACAAAACTAATGAGTTCACATCCCTCTCAGCCAACCACAAACAGCCACAGCATCAGATAGGGAGTATATATTCAGCATCTGTCATCTTAGAAAAGCCAAAAGAAAAGAAACAGAGTGAGACTGTGAGAGAGAAAGAGAGAGCGCACATGTGCACAAGAGAAACGCAACATTGATTTACATTTGTGGTGACCTCCTCCCAGGCTACCTTTGCATCATCAGCCCGTGGAGGTCTGCTTGCAGTTCCATATATTCGGACACTGCAAGCTTGGACCTCCCGGACCAAAACATCAGTTTCCTCCTGGGAGGAGGAGTTTGGCCGTCTGATGCTGCTGCTCTCTTCTCCCATGGCGAATTGAGTAAACTCTCATTATGCCTTCGCGCGGCGCACTTAAGGGCGAGGAGAGGGGCTCATTTGATTGGTGTGATGTGTATGAAACCCACTCCACACCTTCTCTCCTCCCTCTTTCCGACTTGCGCCGGTAGGAGGGACAGAGGTGGGATAGAGGAGTAGCTGCGCCAGGGCACACGGTGTGCCAAACTTACAAAATCCGCCTGGCCACACCCAGTTGGCGAAGCGCAGGTGCGCTGCGCCACCGCCGCACCCAGTCTGCGAAACTAGAGCCCATGGTGTTTAAAGTTTGGTGAGGTAGTGACTAACTGCTACCTATGGATGTAATAAGAGACCTGAATACAGCATTGGTTCTAGACCCCAATCCCCAATGGGAGTTGCTCAGTGGTGCCTGAAACCAAAATGGTTTAACTGCTGTGTGTAAGATTACCCAGATGATCGGGGACTGTTTACACACCATGCGGCCCATAGAGCAGACACCGAGAGACTTCTGCTGGCCAAACTAGCTACTTCCATTTTGGTGCTCCGTTAATTTGAATGGGGATAAAGCGATTTAATCTTGCGGCCCTTTTAAACTTTCCAAATCGGACTGGATCGGTTGAAACCCAATAGTGAAAGGAGACATTTTGGGAGGGTTGTGATGCTCAAAGTTGTAATTCAACTTTTTGGCCACTACGAAAATTGGCTTCCACGCCCAGCACACTTCCTGGGAGCCTGCTGCTAACATGCTAGTCAGCAGGTAGCATGCTAGCACTAATCACCCACAATTGTTCTCTGAGCTAGCCAGCTTTCTGCCAGTAAACAAGCTAGATAACATGATCACCAATGAAACAATAAAGTCACAGTTTATTAGAGATGTATTTGTACCATTGACTCCTGTCTCAAAAGTGTCTGCAAACCATGCCTGTTTTATGCAGCTGTTGATCATCCAGCAGAACATGGTTATATGCTATGACAGTGGATTGTGCAACACAGTGAATAGGTCATCATTAGCTTTCCTGCTTTTGGACTCTTGGGCTATTTGTTACCTCAAAGATCAGCACTGAAAAGTTGGTTTGCTATTGGTCAGAGATTGTTAATTAAAAATTTCATTGACTTGATGTGAAGGATTAGCATGGATGTACTTTGCCCATGTGAATGAATCCACTGATCATGGTGATTCTGGTAAAATTACATGATTTTGCCACAAAATTTTACCGCTTCAAATGCTGGAGTGAGCGGCCCTTCAGATGGAAAACAATATTGACGCCTGAATTGCTGCCATGTCAGCAGTAATGTGAAGGTGCTACGAGACGGCTGCCGTGAAGAGGGACCTTAGCTTAAAGACAGAGCCCTGAATTTAATAATTGTCAACAAATTGTAGCCCTTATCTATGGTCATGAGCTGTGGATAATGACGAATGAATGAGCTCATGGATACAAGAGACTTATGTGTTTTCTTCACAGAGTGTCTGGGCTCACCTTTAAGCTGTCTTACATGTATATAAACAGCTAAGTTGGTTTTAGCTAATTTAGTAAACTATGTGCCTATTCACAAACCTGGTAGCCCCCCATCTGCCTGCTGACATTTTGCCATACATTTCTTTTCCTGGCAAGATTGTGGTATGTTTTTAATATTGTGTTATAGAGTTCGGGGAAGAGGATGAGTTTTTCTTTCATTACTCTCTGGCTCCCCTGCTTGTATGTGTCACTACTCACTTATGACCACAACACATAAAGCTGTTATCTCATTGGTTGCTGTTACAACCCCGCCTCTTGTAGCTGCTGGGCTGACTGCTTGTCCTTGTGTTCTGAGTTGCAGGCCCCGTAGGTGTGGCTGGGTTGTCAGTTATTGGGAACACTTGGGGCCCAGTGTTCCCAGTGCTATATAAGCGCACTTCAATTGTGTCATGGGGAAAGAGAACAGAGAAACTCTGCGCCCTTCTGCTTTCCTTTTAACATACAATACTCCAGTCACTATTCTTTTACTGTTGTATATAAACTGGCACTACAGACTTATTGACTACAACACCACATAGGCCTACTGTTTTACACATTTTTAGTTGTCTGTGTTAGTTTCCAAATAAGGAGCTCGGTGTCAATTTCGAGCAAGTGCCAATCCAAGGGTAGTGCTTCTGCCTTGTTGGCTGCCATTGCTCTTTCCATAAGAAAACAATGGCAAAGCCACCAGTTTTACCGCTGATTATGTGTTGGCGGCTTTAGGGACAGGGTGAGGAGCTCATTTCTCAGGAAAGAACTTGGAGTAGAATAGCTCCTTGTTCACCACCACAACGCGCTCCATTCTACTGATGGCACCCTGGGGGCGGACCCAGAACATGCTGAAGAGATTACATATACCAGCTGGCCTGGGAACACCTTGGGATCCTCCAAGAAGGGCCGTAGTACATGGCTGTGTGTCTGGCCTGCCTTGCTCAGCCTCGTGCCCCAGTGACCCATACCCAGATAAGCAGTGGAAAATAGGTAGTGGTGGGCCTCGGGGATGGTTATTTAGGTTCATCCGATGGTCTGCTGGTCCAACACTTTGTGTAATGGAGTTAAAAGCTTTGTAAATAGGACAGTAATAGTATTAGTAATTGTAGTAGTGGATTGCAGTGAAATTTGCTCAACAAAATCATGCTCCCATAGCTACTGAGAGGGTGAGCCCTATGTAGGTTGGTCACTTCATTACCTTTACTGTCAGGCTATGCATTTACTTTAGGTTTACTCTGGCAGTGAAAAGTGTTTGAGTTTACAGCCTTCAGAAGCCCACATCAGCAGAATGCTTGAAGACTCCTTTTGTTTATACTGGCACAGGAACACTGCAAATGCTCTAGACAATGACTAATAGGGCACAATCCTCTGGTTCTTAAGCTTTGACAGTCTAGCCATACTCCCTTCAGCCACTTGCTTATGTTGGAGGTACTTTATATTTAATGTAATGAACAAAGCCATTGTTTATTTTTTGTGTACCTCCACCCTCTAACACTGACACGATGCAAACTCTTATTAAGGATTATTTTTCATTAAAATTTGCAAGTGTTCCTGGGTACTTTCCAAGTATCAGCTACAGCGATTCCAGTTAGAATTTGAAGCCTTTGTGTTTTATATTGAATTGATGCTTTAGTAAAACTTTACCAGTGTGACAGTTAACTGTTAACAGTAAATTATCAGCCCATTCTCGCTTCTCTGATGTCATCTTTAAAGTGTTTTAGCTGTAATCTCTACTGTCTCAAAACACTGTCTTTCCTTTCCTACGGCCTTGTCTTGTATAGCCATGGCCCTTCAACTGGCAATGGGCCTGGGTTGGTGGGAATTTGTGTTATAATCAAAAATATCTTACTATATAATAACGAAAACTCTGTCTGTGGGTGTGTCTGTGTGTCTGTTCCAAGTTTTTCTCCTCACTGACTTGGTCAATCCATGTGAAATTTGGCACAGTGGTAGAGGGGTCATGGGAGGATGTGAATGAAGCAATATTACATCAATTGGCCAAAGGTGGGCGCTATAGCAACCAATTGAAATTGCAAACTTTGAATGGGCATATCCCGTGCCCTGTATGTCGTAGAGACATGAAACTTTGCACAGAGATGCCTGTCCTCATGAGGAACAAATTTGCCTCAAGAACCCATAACGTCCGGTTATACAGATTTTCTGCCATTTTGAATTTTTTAAAAAACACTTAAAATCGATCTCTTCCTAGGAAGTTTGACTGATCTGCATGAAACTCAGTAAACATAATCTAGGGACCAATATCTAAAGTTCCCTCTTGGCAAAAGTTGGAAAACTTACTAAAACTGAGCTTCTATAAGGCAATGAATATTGCTGAGGGCGTGGCTCATCACATTAAGGTGTATAACATCTCAAGGGTTTCACCGATCACCACGCAACTTTGTAGGCATATGACCACACACATGACCATAATCTGAGGGGACCCCTCCATTATGATGTAGAAACTCGATTAAAACAAAAAACAAAAACATATACACACTACAGTGACTTTTGGGGTCGTTTTTGTTTGTTTTGCTTCCGCATCAAAAAACCCACTAACCGGAAGTGACGTAGCGTAAGGGAGTCCGGCCGAGTTCGATTGAGTGTAACATTAATAAACATGGATCCCAGTACTAGTTTTGAGACTGAAGAGGTTGAAAATGTACATTCATATGCATATGACGGCCCACAGGCTTATAATTATGAGCCTGCTAGGCATCCAAGAGACCAGGAACAGATCAGGGTTAGGAGAAATAACGGCCACAGGAGAGAAATAGAGCTGTGGTGTGAGGAGAACCAGTGAAGAACTGGGCAGGTGTCTTGGTGAGCGACCAGCTCAGCAGCCCAGCAGCTACCAATAGTTCTGCCAGTATTAGATAACTAATGCTACTTACCCATAACAGAAACTAATGCGCAAATATCAGCTTGTATCAGACGTATCTTGCTATACGTGTTATAACTCCGCATTATGGTGTATTGACGTCCACAGGGGAGAGAGGGAGAGAGAGAGAGAGAGATGCGAAGATTTCCTGATAATTTTTTGTATGATAGATGCTTGTGTGGGAACTGCCAGCCCATGTCCTCAGCTGTGGAGAGTATGTGTGAGGCCGGGCGGGCTCCACCAGGAACATAATCCTCCTGTCCAAAATGAGCGCTGCACACGACCGCGTTTTTGGTCACAGATGAAGCCGTGAAATCGCGCCTCTTCACCTGCACAAAACGCACACAGGCACGAAAACTAACTCCACTCCTTTTTCTGTCTGGAAAACGGTGGACTCTATGTCCTGACAGACTCGAGTTCGTGCATTCAGTCAGTCATTCTGTCAGTCAGTCATTCTGTCTGTCCCATGTTTTTCTACTCACTGACGTGGTCAGATAATGTGAAACTGCACATAGGCATTGAGGACTGGCATAGGTAGAAGGCATTCTCGGAACCCATCGGCTGTATTCGGCATCTGACTTCCGGCAGATGGCGATACAGCCTCTGGGGGCAGACCCCCGATTTCTTGGCATTGAGGAATTTCCGTTTCCGACTTCGGTTTATATATAAGTAAATATGCTGAACCATTGCGATGGATTCAGAGTTTGCAGTGACGCCAATTATGTTCCGCCTCGTTAGTTCACCGCACGGACCGTTTAACCTGGCAACATCTGCAGCCGGCTCAAACGTGATTGGTTAATATCACGCAGACTACAAACAGCCTACAACCGGAAACCAGGGCTCTTCCGCTCTTCTTCTGGAGGCAAGATCTCCGGGGTTTGCCTACAGACTCTGTATATACATATATACATATAGTCTATATATAGAGACTAGGTAGAAGGTGACAAAGCTACCAATGGGTATGGACTAGTTAAGTAAAAACAATATAAGATGAAAAAAAAAATAGAATTACCTTTTGACCTTCAACCACCAAATTCTAATCAGATCATTCTTGAGTTCAAGTGAATGTTTGTTCCAAATTAGATCCCCTCAATGCGTTTTTGAGATATTGCGTTTACAATAATGAGATGAACTCATGGTCAGTGAACTTTATCTTTCACCATCAAATTTTAATCAGTTCATCCTTGACTTAAAGTGGACATTAGTACCAAATTTGATTTATTCATTTTTTTTTATTTTATTAGTAATTTGCATGATTGGAAATGTCAGTGTGATATTTATGCCTCTGTGCTGGCGATTTTTTATCTTTTTGGGTTGTCTGTCCATCTGTTCATACACATTTCGACTCAAAGTTAAACTGATTAGATTTTGGTGGTCAAAGGTCAAGGTCAGTGTGACCTTGCATCCATCTCATTCTTGTGAACATGATATCTCACAAACACCTTGAAGGAATTTCTACACATTTGGCAGAAATGTTCACTTAGGCTCAACAATGAACTCAGTGGTCAAAGGTCAAAGGTCAAGGTCAAGGTCACTTTGACCTTGCCTGTTTCATTATCATGAACATGATATTTCAAGAAGATCATGAGGGAATTCCTTCAAATTTGGCACAAACGTCCCAGTTGGACTCAAGAATGAACTGATTAAAATTGGTACTTAAGGTCAAAGGTCAAGGCCACTGTGACCTCACAAAACATGTTTCTGGCCATAACTCAAATATTCATATACAAATTATGACAAAACTTCACAGAAATGTCTTACATGATAGAATAATGAAGTGATTACATTTTATATCCAAAAGGTCGGAGGTCAACTTCACTGTGACATCATAATGTTCTGCATAAAACACTTTTCTGGCCATTACTCAATATCATAACTCAGGAACAGAAGGGGAAATATTTGGTCAGATACTGAATTGGTGACACTAATCTTGAAACTGTGCTGATTGTATAGATCTGTGTGTGAAGCATCCGTGTTTTCACAGACATGGATGTACACTGTAAGAGAAATTTGATTGGTGTGCGGGGACATACAAAGTTTTGTCAGATTTTCAACTGGAGCATCTGCAGGATAATGCCATACAGGAATTTTATATTTAGACTAAAGTTAGGAATTTCATGAGATGAATTAGTCCCTGTTTTGTTACCTTTGTATCTATCTTGACTGTAAAAGAGCCAGGAGGGACAGTTCCGCTGGTCGCAGCTCTCTGTGGTCTGACTGCGACCCGTTTTTGTTCCGTCCACTGGAAGAAACAGGTGTTTTGCCTCTCTGATTTTGTAGGCTTACAGATTTTGTTGATTTCATCATTTTTGGGTGCTATTTGTGCTTCTACCATCATGAAGTAGGTTATGAAGTTAAAGGCTTTCTTTTTTGATTTATGTGTTTATTGTTGTTATTTTTTGGCTTGTTTTGCTGTTATCTACAGACAAAGGTAATACTGTTCAAGATCCAGTTATTCTGCAGGAATGTCAAAAACAGTGTGTTCTTATACGCATCTGCTGGAATTAATAGAATTGTCTTGAGCCACTCAAGACAATTCTATTAATATTATAATAATAGTATAATCAGCCCGGGCAGGTCCAGATCTGCACTATACCGAGTGCACTTACCTATTTTTTTTCACAATTTCACAATTATTTTTTCATAATAAAACATGCACACGTACTCTATATTATATTGAAGAGATGCAGCTAGTTACAGATAAACTAATGACCTATTTGTTCATCTTTTTATAGTACAAGTAAAATTTGTTATTGCCACATAATACTTAACCTTGTGCTATTAATGTCGGTCAGTCAGGAATGTTCTGTGTTCTTCCCTGACTACCATAAATAAGATACAAAAGGGACAAAAATGTATGTTGGTTGTTTACTTATTGCTGTAGAGCACAGATTGTTTTCATTTGCTTCTTTCTTTGCAGCCGTTGTTGACAGCATGTGATTCAGCTGCACTAAACTCATCATTCAGGAGAAATGATCAGGAGACATTCCAGACTGTCCTCCAGACTGGATAAAGTCAAATGTTGGCAGATTATTGAATTGCAGGGCAGAATGACTCCTTGTTGAATACGCCTTAAGTGACCACATCATGCTTATCACACAGACGAAACATTTTGTGACTTTGTAAAATTGGAATGTTTTACTTTCCTGAAAGACAGCAGCGAAAATGTAAGGGAAAAATACTGGTGTATGGACTGCAGCTTCCTATAATTGGGTGTGCGTAAACTTTAATGATAAAATTGTGGGCCTCTTTACAAGACAGGATCATATCACCAGTACTGTAATGTAATGTGGAATGTAATGTGTTTTAATTTAGTAGTATCAGCTAAAATAAAGCTGATCAAATTCAGATCCTGTCTGAACATCATATTCTCATTTCCAACTTGTCACATATTGCCGCTTGTTCAGTGGACTTTTGTCGTCTACATATGATGCATTAGGTATCCTGGGTGCTTCTTAGGGATGCACCGATCCACATTTTTTCACTTCCGATCTGATCCCGATACCTGAATTTGGATATCTGCCGATACTGATACTATTCCGATACCAGAACTCCTCTCTACAGGCAAGTATGATAAGTACGTATGTATGCATGTATGTCCCAAAAGGCAACTTGAGGTAAGTATAAGGTCAGAAAAGCAGGAAATCCTGTTAACAGGAAAAATCCCATCCTGAAAACAAATATGCAACTGTAAGGGTTTCAAATTGATTGTCAATATTAAATTCCAAGACAGTGTTAAACTACTAGTGCAATATACACTATCAAAAAACAAAAAGTACCTGTCATATTAATCTGAACAGCACAGATACAAATCAAGTAGACACTACTATGTAGTAGTGTTGTCACAGTACCAAAATTGGGACCCACGGTCCGATACCAGTGAAAGAATCATGGTTCTGAGTAGTACCATGACAGCAAAAATGAGGCAGATGTGCCTTTTGTCATTTATAAAAAGATGAATCACTTTTCTGTAATACATCAATGATATTTCAACGGAATAAATTACTTACTGACTTATTCATACTTCAAAAACAGCATCAATAAGTGATTAACATAGGGGGGATCAAAATAAAATAAATAAATGAAATAAAAATCAACCAGCCACCCTCCTCCCCTGACAGTCCCTCCATAAGTAATGAACAGTCCCTAAAGTGCGGTGAGGTTTGTGGGCCGTTACCTGCCAGAGAAATGTGAACGGCTCATTTCTCCTCTGACACGCCACATACCTGTGTGCCGCCACAGTACGGCTGTTCAGGTACTTTTGGGCAGTCATGACGTCAAGAAGAGGACATTATTGGACCTGGAGTCGGACTTCTCTGTCGCCGGTAAGCCATTCTTGCGCTGCGCAGCACTATGAGCCTCCGCCGTATTTGACAGGAATACATTCCCGTTTGTGTCTGTGACCCCCGTTCAACCCACAACCGGCAGGATTTGCCTTGAGTTTCTGCTGCTGGTTGAAATCTGTACTCCGTGCTGAATGATTTATTTTGCGCGCACAAAACTATTTTTAGTTGCAAATGCGAGTAAAATGCTCGCACGTAGAGCTCTGTGGAAACCAAATCACTGTAGCATATATAAACAAATCAAACCTACACGTAACAATAAATTAATAATAATTTTCACTGCTTAAAGATACTCAATAGCTCAGTTCATACCTGAAATGTCACTGGATACAAACCACTGCAGCAGCATATTGAGTGCCAGGTGGACAGCATGCGCCGTTATTGGACGCCACATGGACACTCACGCTCTTGCGATTGGACTTTGATCTTATCCCACAGTAGTGGTACCTGAGGTACCGTAGTACTACAGTACTCCAACATTATGGTATCATATGTACTGTCGTGTTTAGTACCTCGGTCAGTGCAACACTACTATGTAGCAATCATCATATCATTCCAGCAGACAACGTGAAAGCACAGACGCGGCTCGTGGATTGGAAATTTCCGCAGGTGGATCGGAAATTTCCGATCCGTGAATTACATTGGTATCGGAACCCGATACCGATACTGGATTGGATCGGCCCCATCCCTAGTGCTTCTGTCATTGATGTTCGTGGGATGTCGTGTCAGTGTTCGCCTGTTACTGTCTTTTCAAAATTCACTTTCACTTTCACAGGTAATGTACAGTTTCTGCTTGTTAGATGCAGTTTTTTTCAAAATAAAGTGACATAGGTAAAACACCTTGTGTTTACATTCATTACCTTTTAGGCAACACATGTATGTGATAAGATTTAGAAAAAAACATTGCGGTGTCACTCAACTTTTATAACGCAATCCACCTCCCCTCCCACCTGTCCTTTAGGGACCTTCCAACTCCCTAAGTTATGCTGTTTTCCGGTTGCCTTTTAAACTGACGCCGCCCTGTGGCGTATCATACTGCTGCAAAAGGATGGCTTTCTTTGTAGGTGTCTGTAGCCGGAAGCATTATGTTTTTGGGTTGTCCATCCTACCCATTCTTGTTAACGTGGTATCTCAAGAATGACGTAAGAGAATTTCATCAAATTTGGCACAAATATCCACTTGAACTCAAGGATGAACTGATTAGAATTTGGTCATTAAAGGTCAAAGTCACCGTGGCCTTGAATCTGCCCCATTCTCGTGAATGAGATATCTAAATATCACACTGAGCGAATTTACTCAAAACTGGCACAAACATCCACTTGGACTCATATAAGAACTGATTGGAATTTGGTGTTGAAGGTCAAAGGTCAAAGTCACTGACCTCAGAAAAACACAGCTTAAGAATCCAGGTACTAATAATGAAAATTTTACACAAATATCTCATAGGATAAAATTATGTAGTGATGACATTTTATTTCCGAAAGTTCATAGGTAAGCTTAACTGTGACATCATAAGGTTCCACAAAAACACTGTTCTGGCCATCAACCAGCCATTCAGCACCATTACTCAGGAACAGAAGGGGAGACATTTGGTCAGATACTGAATTAGTGACTCTAATCTTGGGTGTCCACCTTGAAACTGAGCCGATTGTATGGGTTTTCTTTGCTCCTGGGGGAGAGATGTCTGTTTTGACAGACATGGATGTAAAGTGCAACTCGATGGGTTCACATAGGCATACAGCAGTGAGGCGGTAATTCTAGTTTGAAAATGAACTACAAGATAACTGTATGCTGTACATTTGCCAGGGGCTGCAGTTTTTCCATCCATTTTATTGTCCACAAATAGTGTTTATGTATGGCAACATTTTACCACAAGAAAGAAGGGCCTAGCCTGTTCTCCCCCATCCATTTCTCCATGTGGGTTGATTTGACGAAAACCTGCCAACTTGCTGACTCAAATGGTTTGCTGTGGCCAAGCCCGTTACAGCTCATTATTGTGTCCATCGGCACTGGAGGGCTGTGTGCTGAATGCAGGTGTTATTATGTGAAAGGGGAGGCACAGTACATGTTCAGCAATGTGCCTGACACCTCAGTTTATAGGGCAATGGGGGAGTCAATTAAGACGTGACTGTCACTGGGTATTGTGTTTGTATGATGTGCACACTCACCCCACTTAGCCACTGCTGCAGATATGAGCTCTCTGAATTTGTTATCCAACAGTGGAAAAATTTCCTGCTGTGGGAGCTTATAGTCCACAGCAGGCACTAACGTCACTCAGTATTCTCCAGCATTGGCCAATTTCTCTGTCGACAGGAGAAGCTGATTTTCCTTGATAAGTTCTATGATGTTTCCTCAGTCTCTTTTTTTATGGCTTTCCTTTTTGGTAAAGAAAGAGTACACTGCTTTTGAAGACAGGAAAAGGCTGCTTTTGCAAAGAATGCATGACAGCTGACCCAGAGATTTAACACACACCTGGAGCTATGACATTCCAAAGAAATACAAAAAATATGTATGGAAGTGAACTGGAGATGAACAAATTTTGCTGACAAAGAACAAGTATGA
This sequence comes from Epinephelus lanceolatus, assembly GCF_041903045.1. Classification (NCBI taxonomy): domain Eukaryota; kingdom Metazoa; phylum Chordata; class Actinopteri; order Perciformes; family Serranidae; genus Epinephelus; species Epinephelus lanceolatus. Next base: position 37,540,501 of record NC_135750.1, read on the forward strand.
GTGAAAGAGTTGTCAGAATTATGACTAACCTGATAAAATAAATGACCATTTTTTCTCTTCATTAATTCATTAGACATTGTGTTCATTGTAGCCAGTCCCTGTTTAAATTATGTTTTTCATTCCTCCAAGCCAGTGAAAGCCATGGCTGGAGACATTATGGTTTCGTCTGTCACCGACAAAACAACTGTCACAGTAAACACGTTTTCCAAACAAATAGAACATGCTAACGTTATTAGCACAAGCCTATACATTGAATACGTTAGCCTAACGACGGGAGGAGATTTCCTCTTCTCATATGAAGCCAGGATAAATCCCAAAGTATAAATCCCTAAAGGATAAATCACATAAAAGACTTAAAATGCTATTTTAGTGGAGGCTTTACTGTCCTCAAAATTTATTGTTTCTTATCTGTGAAATTAAAGTAAATACAAGCTTTGTTTCCACTGAGGGAAATGGTGTCAGTATACAGAAACTGACAGGAGGTCTGCGTCACCGTGACGCTGAGCGTGAGGGTGGGCAAGTTCAACGTCGTGTAAACAAAGGGGGGGGTTTGAAAATACCCCCATTTTCACAGGTAACTTAGCCTGTGTCTCCTGCCGCAGGAAATAATGGATTCATCCTGGAAAGCTAATGATGTAGCACTTTTCTCCTTATGAAAGTAACATGGCGATTATTCGACTAATGAGAATTTGGTCGGAAGAAATAATCGACCAGTTGACCAGGAGACTTCTGCCTGTCCCCCGCTGGTTCTTCTGCTTGGACTGTGTACTTACCTGGTTCCGGATCTTCAGCTTTCACGACTACGTCACCTGCCTGTTACACGGTACCATTACCTGTCATTGAGTTAAACAGTGTATGTGTTGGGGCAAATGTTACCACCTACACACCTGCGTCCCAGCCCGGTTTGGCCTTCTGAACCAGTCAGACTGCCAGAGACTTTGTGGAGTGACTTTACTGGAGTGTGGAACTGTATTGTGTGCTGTTTATCTGCCTGGCCCTGTACCAGCTGAGTTTTGCCATGAAATGTCATTACCAACTGTCCCTGGTTTCCTGTGTGCTTTAATTGAGTCCTAACACAAACATTACAAATTATGTCAGACTTTATCAACACTACAGTGTTGTAATACAGTCATCAACACGACAGTGTTGATAAGTTGTAATAATTTAGCTCGGGGGCCTGCTTGTTAATGGGCGTAGATATCCGTTCTTAGCCATGTTGGGCTTATTCTTAGCAAGGAAGCTGCATTTCAAGATCTCAGTGATTACTATAGTGACTACAGTGTTATATCAAATAGATCTGATGGCCATGAAAAGAAAAACATTGTAATAAACCTTAGTTAGGTTACACTGGCCATGTACCCCATGTTAGATGGGAAACAACATTCACCAAAAGGTTGTGTCCTCCTTGGTAGATTAGAATTTTCTTTTATATTTGCAAGTGTTTGCTTGCTGTGTAATGAATACATCAAAGTGGATTCCGTGAATAATTAGGATGTTTAATGTAATAGGATTCTGTAGCGTCATCGCTGGCTAGTGGAAAGATAAGTGTATCTCTCGCCCAGAGCATTAGATTCTCACCAGATTCTTATCAGAGCTAATCTGAATTCTGCTGGCCAGCAGTGATTTAGATAATGTGGAATTCAATACTTCATATATAGATGTCGTATCTTTCCATTGCTACCTACTTTCGAATGTAGTGAACATCTGTCCAAGCCACATGCAAGGTTATACAGGCTGTTGCAGTTACCCATAAAGTCTGAGCTTTTTTTTTTTCCTTCACTTTGGAATTTTAAGGTCTTGCATCAAGGCGGTGACAAAAAGAAAATCATTATGCCTCCCAGTTTCTGCTTTTCACCTTGGATCCCTACCACATGAACACAGCCGCACATTCACTCACACACCCAAAAAATATTTTTAACTCTTGCAGACCTCAGTGTGAGTGTGGAGGGGCTCTCTGAGAGCGAGGGAAAGGGCAAGGACATCAGCTTGACTGATGTATTTCTTGTCCCCAGCTAACAAGTAAATTACCATCACTTAGTCCGTCACCCTTGTCACAGAACGGAGCTTTTATGTAGCTGACCTCAGTCAGAGAGAGAGAGGGAGAGAGAAAACTATTCACAGAACAGATGGCAGCCTCTGCTTCAGGCCAGAGAGGGGTGGGGGAAATGAAGACTATTTACGCTTGTCGGAAAAGAAAGCAAAAAAGCTGCCTGGAGTGGAAAAATTGTGGGGTTATTTCAAAACTCTAACATAACTTAGCTCTGGGGGGCAGCAATGATGTCATCTTTGAGGTAATCACTCTATGAAAGAGGGGTGTAACTCAACTGATATTAGATGTTGAAAGTAAGGACACATACTTTTGGGACTGAGGTCGCTGTTATGCTGTTACATTGTGCTGTTAATGTCCTGCAATTTGAGCATTTCCATGCTAGTACAGTCTGTTACACTGTAGCGCAGTGGGCAGAAGAAAATGTTGACACTGTACGTTTCTGCAAACCACAGATACGTTACATTTGTACATTTCATGTATATTAACATTTCCAAAAGGGCCACAGTATATGAACTGATTTAATCATCAGGTGATGGAAGGGATGGTGGATGGCGTGTCAGGTACGCAAGACACCTGCCAAGCTGCAGACCCTAACCATGTTTAAGACCAACAAAGATGCCATGTAAACACAGCATGCCTGCAGGGCAGGCTAACTGAACACAGTGAGAAGTGATGCTATAAAAATGGAGTAAATTACGTCTTTTCAAGTCAATTTTGCATGCCGCGGCTTCAGGGCACTTGGATTCATTGATTCTGTGATGCATCGCGATGCGACACGTGACGATTCAGCATCGATTCATTAACGTTGATTCTTTAATGACTGAATGCAACACAACCGCAGCGCCCAAAAGTAGCGCGCGTAGGGCCCGAAACAAAAAAAAGTCGTGCACGCCACCACCCAGACAATTTAGCCAGTTGCAAGCGGACCACCACAAGCACAGGGGAGACTCAAGGAAAGAGCAATTCACTCGCCTCCAGGATTACAAGCCAGTGTATGGAAACATTTCATTTTGTGTGTATGTGTGTTAGGGGTGAGTCCTGAGATCATAAACGGTTATGAAAAATGAGTACACGAAAAACATTTTTTTTTAGGGGGGAGGGGGGTGATACTAATTGTTGACTGTGATAGACTTTGTTACCCTCTCCAGTCTGGAGCTCCGAACCGTAGTTGGGAGACACTGGTTTTCTGTAGATTATCTTTACAACTTGGCTCGTTGCTGGTAACTAGCTCTAGGAGTCCGGACCAACTCTGCTTGAAGAATGAGGATGCAGAACTGATGCATGCAGAAGCGCATTTATTTCTCCTCTACAGCAGGAAAACACAACATAACACAGGGTCTTCTCACAGAGACTATGCTGTAACTGGAGCCTAAACACACACATCTAAACACTGTAAACAGACTGCAACCACCCGTAGCATGAACAGTACTATTTTCATGATGCATTCCCGTCCGTACACTCTATATACCGCTTTACTTCCCACAACATCTACTACGTCACACCCACACGGCCACCGTCTTAAAGCGAAGGGCTGGCCGGTAACAACTGTGAATATGACAAGAAATGGTGTGAGACTGGGTTTGGCAACAGGTCAGTAGCCTACGTGCTCCGTTCTATTAAAACGGCGTGTTGGTTAAATAGCCCATTCGGTTGGTATTCGGATAACTGGGGCTTTACTGGTATAATGCAATAGCACCACCCAGTGGTGAAACCCGTGTACACGTTTCCACGAAAAAAATTACCCACTCTAAACGTTAAGATTTTTGTACACAAACTCACCCCTAGTGTGTGTGTGTGTGTGTGTGTGTGTGTGTGTGTGTGTGTGTGTGAGTGAGAGAGAGAGAGAGTGTGTGTGTGTGTGTGAGTGTGAGAGAGAGACAGAGAGCGTGAGAGAGAGAGAGAGAGAGAGAGAGAGAGAATGTGTGTGTGTTATCTGTACAGAAGGTCTATATGTGTGTATGTGTTACCTGTACAGAAGGTCTATGTGTGTGCACATTGTGCAGTTACTCATCTTCGCCAGCCAGAAAATGAAGCTATCCAGACTGAAAGTCTTATTTATTTTTGAAGAGTGCACTTTATTTCCCTGGAAAATGTGAGTGTTTCCATTTATAAATAAAAGATAGTGGAAGTAAATATTTTGTTTACTTGATTTAATTGATATTTACTAATGTACATTGTTTTAAAAGTAAGAAGTAGCCACTGATTGAGAAAAAAATCTATCCTGTATGGGAAAAAAGCATTGATAATCGCAGAATCGCATCCTGAATCGATAATTGAATCGAATCGTGAGGTACCTTAGATGGCACACCCCTAATTATGACGGACAACCTGTTCTGACGTTTTTGAAATGCATTAGCAGAGTTTTATTACATTTTCAAAATGTGGGTTCCATGCACTTCAAGTGTAGCTGTTATTCCAGCTAGCTGTTATCCTCCGATACCCCGAATGAGTTTTGTGGATTAAAAAACTACACTGGACTTCTTGTCGGCATGAGGGTCAGTAAGTACTGTCTGTATTTTCATTCTAAAGTGGCCATTTTATTGAACAGCTGTGCTGTTGAAATGTAAAGTTTCAATGTATTCGCTACATAATAACATACAAGTATAACGTATCCATGGTGGGTGGAAGTGTACAATGCCATCCTGTATTTTGGTGATTGGTTTTTACACTTCTATCTTGGATGTGTTATAAGAAAATGATCCTTTTGAAAGTTAAATTGGTTTACTCTTAAGGTTTTCAGACAAATAGAAGGGAGTTGGAAGCACTGGCAAATATGGAGTAAGAGCCCGAGTTCAGCATTTGTAACAACAAAACTTTAGATTGACATGGAAAGTAAATACAGTGGAATCACCACAACTAATTGAGTCACTGTAAGGGTAAGTGAAGGTAAACCTATGCTGAGATTTTATGTAATTTGGTGAAGTCAGACAGAAAAATGTGTGCTTTTGGTAAATTGTGAATGGTCTTGACAGAACTAACCATGCAGAAGTATAAAATAACTCTCTTAACATTCATGACCATAAGGTCACAGAGTCCAGTGAATCGAAAATGTAGAAAGCCATCATATTGGCTGTATTGCACATTATGCAAACCCCGTTTTGCTTGATAAACTGCCTTGGATAAACTGCTCCACAAAGACATGCAGTTTGGTTTGCAGTCATGAGACAGTCATTTGTTCCCTTAAATTCACTGTGTCAACAGACTGTCTTATTAGCGTGACGTTGTGAAGATTCCAGTGCATATTAATTTTGCGGTGCATCTTTCTGGTTTGATGGAATGCTTAGACTGATACTAGATTTCAACTCATTGTTAATTGCAAATTGTTGATAAATCTATATCCATGCATATTCAAAATTAAATATGAGTGAAAGCCAGGGCAACTGGGAATGTTCATTTAAAGATTAGATTTCAGTGTGTAGTCACACCGATGGGTAAACACACCTCACAGGTAATGTAACCTGGCCTGATCAGATGTGCAACATTGCATTTAAAATATAGAGTATGTGCAACCATTTTTAACTGTAGCGACACAATGGCTGGCTTTAAACTAGTATGCTTCAATGAAGGCCAACCACCACATTGATAGGTTCACTGATGTTGAGCCTCTAGTGCTATTGTTTGCAACACATGACATATCTCTCTCAAAACTCTTCATGCCTTTTCACTGTCCTCTTCAATGCATCGCACAATGGAGGAGCCATGGGGAACACCGATATTTGACAAAAAGTTGAGTGTGGAATGCTGAACATTTCTCCCCCTCAATGGTTGCTGTGTTGCCTACGTATTGCGGGATCACAAACACATTTCAAGCTTGTGAATTTTCGGCCGGCTGCCACAGTGCACACTGAAGCATTATACAAATATACATGTGTGCTTTTCACTGCCACTATGCTGTTGACGAATATGAACCATTAGTTTCTTTATTGGGTTAATTCTGTAATAATTTGATACTGCAAATGGACCCTGTGTCTGGTTAATAAAGTGATGATGATGATGATGATGATGATAACGCAAATGCTAATGTTAGCTTACTAGTTAGCGAATAGTGGAACATTTTATCATCAGGCATTGGTGCTCCGTGTGTTGGGGTGTAAGAGAAACACAAATATGCTAGCTGGAGTACTCCGTAAGAAACCATGATAGATATGGGAATATGAAACCCAGTTTCTCTGTGGTCATGTAAAATCATATCCCAAATATGATCATAACTGGGATAAGCTCAATAAATGGTGCAACCTGATTGGGCTGCAGGTACTACCTCATGGTACCAGTAGTGACAAGGACACTAGCAGAACACAAAACTAGAGAAGAATCAGTCAGGAAGGATAAGGAGAGAGCAACTGTCTGTGGCCACAGCATGCAAAATCATTTCCTTCTTGGGGGTTGTCTTGCTCTTGCCTCTCCATTGCACCTGTTGTCACTTTCATTTGCACCAAAGCAGGTGAAACAGATTCAAAATCACTTGTTCTTCCTAAATAGACAGATTGATATCCCTGAAGTTTAACTGTTTTGGTGTTATACTGTGACAATTAATTGTTCCCCATATTTTTTGAGCAGTGTATTATGTACCATTTCTGCTCATAGATGCCCATAAATCCTACTAACTGGACCTTAAAAACATAATGAGACCTAAAGGTTTGTTATTCACTAATCAAAGAGCATCATATCTATAGGGTGTATGTCTACAGACTGGATCAGATCCTATTTGTAAGAAATGACTAAGTACATTGAGTGTATATTGTGATTATCTTGAGAAATGTGGACAACCACAGAGGAGGTAACTTTTCCTTGTGCCAGCAGATGTCTTTCATCAGCCATTTAGTTTTCCCTCCATTAATCATTTTCACAAATCTCAAAGCCACTAATTAGACTAACAAGCTTAGTGAGGAGGTGACACACCCTCAGGGACCCAGGGGAGAATGAGAGGGCCTCTTTCTGAGTCATTTCTCCCACACACTCATGCGAGCACACAGGCTCACACAGTGAAATGTCTTCAGGAGAGTGTATTGTTCGAAGGTGGCTGAGTGTGTGTTGGTGCAGTCTAGTGCTTCTGTCTTTGTGGGAACGAGTTCAGACCTTTTTGGAGAATGATAAAAAAAATTCTCACTACTTCTCACTCTCAATTCTCACATTAGGACTTGTGTTTATCATATTGTAAGATTACTATTAAGATAATGGTATGTTTAGGCTGAGGAATTAATGTAGTCAGAGAGCAGTCCCGATGCGTGTGTGTTATCTGCTATCAGCTTCCTTTGCATGGTTTTATCGAAACCTATCTAAGTGTGCATGTGCACGTGTGTGTTGCACTATAGTATTTACAATTCTGCCATGTCGTCTATGAGACAGGCTTTGTAGTTGATAAATGGATGCCCTTGATCTGCTTGGGGAGAACAGAGCCCTTTTTGATGGTCTCCTGTACACATACACATGCATGCACACACAGACACACATATGCGCAAAACTGCATCTAATAAATAATTATTTGATAACAGTTATTTACAGAATGATACAGATAATAATTCATTGTTCAGCTTTAAGTATTTATAGTGAACATGGATAGCTACCTTTAATGCTCTGTGTCTAATGTTTGCTGTCTGGTAATTAACTTTTCTCGGTTTTGTAGAATTAGGGCTGACGAGTTCTCTCAAATAAATTATTCTGACCACATTCAGAATATTATTTATTATGATTATGATTTATTATACTCAGAAATTTAAGTTGTAATTTATTCTCTGTATATCAAACCCCAGGAAGGTGTTTGAGGTCTATTTTTGAATAACATTCACTTGTGTCCAGCATAATCAAAAATTTGATCTTGTTTCTACATGGAAAGAATCAGATAAAATGATGATGGTGCTTGTTGCTGACCTTTAAACCCATCAGAGAAAAGTCAACCTCAAAGTAAACTAGTTGACCAGTAATAATGAAAAACTGTTGGTTTGGACAATTGTGTCATGAGTACATTGTTCTATGATAGTTAGATTAACTAATCAGGCACGACGAGAAGTATTTGACATGTGACTGATGACCTCTAATGTTACTGAGTCACTTATTGCAGGTTTAAAGCAGTTACATAATGTGCGTCAGAGTTAAACAGCAATTACAGACAATACTGTCGTGCAGCTGTGTGCCACTTGACAACTACAAAGCTAACTGTTAGATACCTCTGAAATTGACTTGAACAGTCACCTAGATCATTTATCATATGGCAATGTCCACCCATCAGTAGTTCCTTTAGTTTGGTCTATAGTTAACCATGTGGTGTCAGGAATATCACACAGTCACACCACCTTGCCATTCTGTATATATAACACTGTTTCCTAACTGGTTAACGCAAGTGAGCGTCAGCAACTTAATAAGTCTGCATTCTCTGGTGTGCTCACCTGTGTGTATGCGCACGTGTCTGTGTATGTCTGTGTGTGCGCACGTGTCTGTATGTGTGTGCACGTGTCTGTGTGTGTGTGTATGTGTGTGTGTGTGTGTGTGTGTGCGCGCATATTGGGGCTGTACTCCGCTGTGCGCAATACAGAGAGCAGAGGAGAATTGTAAAGACGCAACCATGTAGAGACAGAAATGACACGCCGTTTTGTAAATAACATAAATAGCATAAGGCTATTTAGTTTGTTTAGTAAGAGGACAAGGTATAGACCTGTTCTATAGGAAAGCCTAACCTTGAATTACTTCTGTTGTGAACTGGCGCTATATAGGAAATTAAATTAAATAAAATAAACTTTATCGTCAGGGATATAATGTTAGGGGAAACACTGGCGTAAGGTACAATTGCAGAATGGGTGGACAGAGTTGTCTCACCTCTAAACTGGGAATGGAGGTAGTAACAGCATTGAAATGCTGTCTGTATAAACAGGACAGCCAGCAGGACAGGATCATGGGCAGGAACAGGTGTGATGTTTTGATGACGTGCTATGTGTGTAACCCACCAGGGGAGATTTAAAAAGTAGCTGATAGTTGTTAGTGGCTTATTCTCAGAAGGAGAAACAAATTGTGAAAATGATGAGATTTGTCAGCTCCCTACCCTCTGAGCAGATGACGAGAGGTGTTAAATAATTGTTAATGTCATTGTTATTGCTTAGAAAGAACTGAAAACGCATATGTTTTATGTTACACTAGAGGCCAAAGCTGATTTGTTACATGTCACACCTCTGTGGATTCTGTGATGCTGAGATGCTGTCTAAAATCAAACACCGGTGCGGCATGACGCTGCTGTTTGGTTTTATGTAAAAAAAAGCAGAGGCATAAAGAAGGGACTTAGTAGTGTGATTTGTGTGAAAAGGTCTTTGAGATTGTGGTGCAACTTGAAATTTTACAACATCATCATTCTGAAAGCATCCTTCAGAAACAATGCAAATATGCTGGGAAACAGTGCCTATTAGTGACAGCCTTTTTACGACTATCTGGGTCATGAAGATAATTTCTGGTGCCTCCGCTGCCCAATTTGGATTGCAGCTAGCAGGTGAGTCCTGAGATGTGTTGTGGTTGTAGAGTGAGGCAGCTTCTTTTTACATAGTCAACAAACAATCTCATTCATACGATAAATAACCCTTAATACTTCCACACACTGCTTCTTAGGAGCCTCATTCATTTCATTTTATTATTATACAGGAAAAGATTAAAATGAAGCGTAACACGCTATGATGCCCATGTTTAGAATGCATTATAAACATATTTCTAATGTGTTACAATCTGATTATAACACTGTATAATTATAGTTATAAGCTCTCATAAATATCCATAATGCTTTGTATAACAATAACACATTATTAAGCATTTTATAATGATTTATCAGGTCAAGTATCATAAAACTTCATAAGCGTTGAGCACTCGCTGACATTTTCATAAGAATCGTAATGTTTTAATCATTCTACACTGAATAATAATCACTGTTTTAATATAGTATAGTGTTATTATAAGTCACTGTTTGCTTTAAGTGAAGTGGAAAAAATATCACTAAACAGAAACTACTCTGAGTACTCCAATCTAATATACTAGTATGTTTTGATGAACAATTGAGAGACATTTATATTTCACTAATGTAATGTTTTCACCAAAAAAGTCAACATGTCTTCCATGTGGATATGATGTAAACATGCATGTGGAGCTCTTATGCTGTGTGTATACACATTTATAGTGGTATGCCTGAGGCAGACATGTAATTGTAGCAGATGGTTTTGGAGGAAGCTGATAAAGTCACTGAAACAACCATCTCTAACCAGCTGCAGTGATAAATGACGGAAAGTTGCTGCCAGCTGGGATGACATCACACATGTAACGTTAGGGATGTGACACTGTGTCAGAATTATGTGTGTGTGTGTGTGTGTGTGTGTGTGAAGCTGAAATTATGCATTACCAATTTTGTTATATAAGGTTTTTTTTAGAAATTAGGTTGCTTTCACAGCGGTTGTAGTAGGGCTGTGCGATATGACGATATATATCGTGTGACGAGAGAAAAATGTCTATCGTTTCATATTTTGCTCTGTCGTTTATATCGTGACGCAAATTACACTTTTTACAGCAATATTTTTCGTCATTTGGAGTCTGTCCATCTTTTGCACGGATCTCATTGATAAATTACTCTTCTTGGCTTTTTGAGTCGCGAAGCTTTTACGGCACTTACAGTGTTACGAGTTTATATAACTCCACCGCTGTCTGTCTCTGTTGCGCTGCACACACTGAGGGCTCAGCCCCGCAGAGATGCAGTGAGACGGAGACAATATTCAAACCAAATCAGGTGGTGCGGAGTACAGCCTCACTTTTTATTCATTGGATTAAAATGTGCTATATCGTGATATGTATCGTTATCGGGATATGAAATTACTTATATCTTGATATGAGATTTTGCTCATATCGCCCAGCCCTAGGTTGTAGTCTGTTTTGTGTTATGCCATATGCCAGTGGTAGACAGAAGTAATTCCTAGGGCCCAGCTATTAGGGCGCAGGCATTTTAAACTTCTTCACAACCGCTGCTTTGTGTTGACATATCTGCTGTTACAACTTATTGAAAAGCTCTAACTGTAACTGTGTGCTCCAGACTTCGTCACTGATTATGTGCTTCAACAGACAGATTCCTGTCAGTCATTTTGTTATTGCAGCGGCAAAATGTAAAAAGCAAAAATGACTGAAAAAGCAATTGATTATAGTATTCTAGTAGGGTACCTAAAGTTTAAGTTGTATTTATGATATCAATAATTTATTTAACCAAAAAAAATAGATACTTGGCACAGTGTGACAATACAGCAGGGTCCGACGTTAAGGTTTTTTCCTACTTGCAGTGCCAGGCAAGTACTTCTCAAATCTACTTGCCCCATCTAAATTCTTACTTGCCCTGTCTAAGAGGTTTTTTTTCTGGCTGTGTGGTGCATATTTTCGCTCATGACTTATATCTTACGTCAGCAGAGATGCTCAGCCAATGGAGGCAGCAGCACATAAAAAAGCAGCACACTGCAACTGGCCCCTCCGAGGACAGAAACAGGAGAGGAAATACACGATTACAGGCCTGGAGTTAAGATATTTTTAGGGCAAGCCCACTTTGGCCTTTGATAAATACAAATTTATTGGGGCATCACGGCCAAACTGTGGGGCACCAAGGCCAAAACCAATGGTGCAATAACACTATGTGCTAACTACATTGAATGAAGACAAAACAATATATGTGTTTAAAAACAGTACTATTAAAACTGGGTGTGCATGACTGGGGATATATCTCGTTTCTTGTTGTTTTGATTCATGTCCCTTATTTTTTAAGTCTTTGAAATCTCTTTATTCTTTTGTTATCTCCTAGTTATTAGAAATTATTATTAGAAGAAGATTCTTTATTGTCCTTTCTCAGCACATTACATACATTTGACCTCTGCATTTGACCCATCCTACTGTATACACTGGGAGCAGTGGGCAGCCGCAGTGCAGCGTCCGGGGACCAACTCCAGTTCTTTTGCCAATGCCAGTGGTCAGGGTCACTGACAGGAGTATTCACCTAACATAGCCTACATATCTTTAATTATATAATTATTTATATGTCTCTATGGATATACATAAATCCCCAATATTTAATTTGAGTTTAAAAAAATCCTCTTCCTTCATTTAAGTTGACAATGTTTATCGTATTGTATTATATGTATTACTTCTCTACAGGATCTTGTATGTTCTTTAATGTGTGTTCAATTTATTAAAAGAAAAAAAAACAAAAAAACGTTTTGGTGAACCCTGCAGCAAAGTGAGCCCTCTTCCTCAGAGAGGATCTTTGCCTCCCAGTTTGTTCCTGGCGGCAGAGCAGAGTGAACCGTATTTCTTCTCAGAGGATCTTTGTCCCATGAGAGCAGGCAGTGTAAACAACTTTCGCTGGCGATTTGACAGTCACTAGAAGCACATTATGACCCTTTGTAAAAGTTTCTGTGTGATACGTGTGTTGTACATGAGCTAACGTTAGCGGGTAAGGACTGAGAGGCTGTCCGGTATGTGTGTGTGTCCGAGTCGGTGCTGCTTGCCCGATCGGGCATGTCTGCGCAGGGTCTGCTGGCCCGCCGGCTATTTTTACTTGCCCCGGGCATTCGGGCAACCGTTAATGTCGGACCCTGTACAGTATTACCACACAAAAATATTGTAATATTTTCCAATTCAATCAATTTTTCCCCAATTCTACCTGTAGACAGCTTTTCACTTGAGCTGCTGAGGTGACCTTTAACATTAACTCAACAACCCCGAATTTCGGAGGTCCTAATTCAGATCCTCTAAAGTGATAAGCTTAAAACAATTATATAATGGGCCTAAAACTTTAACAGGAGGTTAACAACTCTGTTCACCAGATGACTGTATCTTATGTAATTATGAATAGGGGTTAAATTGGCTTGAAGCACATTGGAGATGAGCTTCTCCTCCTGATATTCAGATCACAACCTATCCAAGCCTAGCTCCATCTCTTTCAGTATATCAGTGCTGTTAACTCAGACTCTTGTTTTGGAACATCTGCTTTCAGACACTGTGCCACACTGACCAGTCAAATATAGAATACAGAGTAAATGCTCCTATCCAGTTAAGACACACGGTAGCAGTGGTAACTTCATTTTTAAAAAAAAATCTTCCCATGTGTCATTGTGATTTTACTCTACCCTTCAAAACCTATATGATATTTTGAACAGCAAACAGTTAGCATTTTGTTCCATATTTATACAGAAAAATTATGGGGACAAAACACAGGTCCTTAGGATGAGTCAGCACAATCAGTGCCCTCAGAATCTATCTTTTTTTGTCAAGTAGGGGTGTGCCATATCATTTTGTTCATGAAAATACTGTTATAATCCTTGATATGATTTAAAAAAATCATATTGTGATACTTGCAGTATTTTGACTTGTTGACATATTAACATCATACTGTTATCCACGGCAACAACAAGCATGGCTGAAAGCGAAATTATTGCAGACTCTGCAGTGGTTCCAAAAAGAGGAGCAGCTTCAGTGGTGTGGAATAAACTGTGTCCTCCTGAATGTTTTATGAACAGCCTCGGACCTCTCAGACTCTTTAAGTGACTTACCGCTCAGAGGGAACTCATTCAGCGGGAGTCTGTGTCAATGATTTTGTCATAAATCTTTGGTAATGTAAACCTACCTGATGCTTGTGGCTCAACAAAAAATACATATATGTGAATGTGTTATCGTTATGGTAGCATAACAGCCTGTCACAGGTCACGGCGTGCTGATTAGAGGAGAAATGGCAGAGCATAAAGGTCCTGGTGGGAAAAGAAGGATTTAGTTAAAAGTGAAGGAAATCTCCTGCTGATTTATATATATATGTATATATATATGTTTATCTGTATATATATGTATGTATGTATAGTATATATATATATATATATATATATATATATATACATATACATATACATACACATATAGTAGTTTGAGGTAGATTTTATTTTGTTAAACTACTTATGTGTACAGAATCTGAATCTCACTCTGAGTTACTGTTGTTGTTTACAGACTAAATAAATGAGAGATCGTCTTTGTCTAGTTCTGACTGAATATTTGAGGCCAGCTGTTAGGTTGGCATGTAAAACTACATCACTTATTTTGTTGAAATTCTATGCTCTTAAATTAAGAATAAAAATTTTTTTTAAACTAATTTGTCATATAATCAAGTACCTTGAAATAGCCTGATAATATTTTAGGGTCAATGTCAAGGAAAATAATAATAAAAAAATGATATTTTATATCACTTTAGTAAATAAACACATGCATGGCATTGCTGTGGTGACTTATTTGCTGCATTTAGAAAAGGCGCTGCAAATTAAGACGTGTTGCAGGAAGACACAATGGAAAGGGTTTTCAGGGGACACTAAAAAGTGATGCACACAGCCTCAACACACGAGGGGTGTGTTCTGAATTGCTTACTTTTTCTTTTTAATTTTAGTAGGTACCACAGCCACCCTTACAAAGCACGTACTGTTGCAGTATGCACACAATTGGGACAAACTACTTTTTCATAACATTAGACCTTGAACTTCGACCCTCTTGTTCATATATCTGTTACCTTGGCGGTAAAAAAGATGGTCACCAAAGATGGAGGTCAACCTGGAGAGCTCTGCTACTGTTACTTTGCTGTGTATCTAGTTTTAACTTGTAAGTTATAACTGCATACATTGTGGATTCTAACAGGTTATATTCACCACAGTAAAATTACATATGCATTTGAGCACAACTCATCTCTTTAATCCACTGTTTCAAGCATTCTCAGTCCAGGTGTTTGGTCCACACCAGTTTACGACCAGTTAAATTTACAACTTTCAAGGTTCAAGGTTACTTTAGTGCCCAAGGGTACATTTTTTTGTCTACATGGGAGATTCAGCTTTGCAGAACAAGACATTCTAGTCTTTTTGGAGTTAAATGGCAAATGCACCAGAGTTTGTAGTAAGCGTCTTTAAAGATCTAACTTTAAAGCAGTGGTGTCATATGATTGTTATTTTCTTTTGTAGAAGTGTGATTGACTTGTTACTTCCTAACCTACTTGTTTTGGATATCCTACAATGCATGACAGAGTGAGGTGCATGTGCAAGAGTGTGCGTTTAGAATCATGAAACATTAGGTCCAATTTATCTGCATGCTTGCATCTATTTCACTGTGTTTTGTATCTCTTACTGTCATCACTCATTTTCCTTCTCCATCTGTTTCTCTTTCCTCTCTTTCCTCTTCTCTCTGCTCTGCCTGGGTTTTGTGTTTTAGCCAACTGCATCCCTCAATGCCAGAACGGAGGAATGTGCCTCAGGCCTCAGCTCTGTGTCTGCAAGCCTGGCTCAAAGGGGAAGGCATGCGAACAGAAGACGGTGCCCACACAGCCCTTTCCAGCAGTGCCTGGGAATGGGCCCACCAACGGGCACACCACTGCAAACTCAAATGGACACACTAATGGACACAATGTGGTACCCCAGCGGCCCATACCTCAGCAAGTTCCTCCTAATGGTTATGGCTCTGCCCCCACTCCCTCCAACAACATGGCCCAGATGAAGCTAAGTGTCAAGCCGGCCCCCCAGCTTGTACGACCGCATTACATCCAACAGCACATCCAACAACAGTAAGTACCATACTTATAAGTACCACCTTTCAGCTGAGCTCCATGCCACCAACTTCAAATTTATGTAGTTTCACGTACTGACTGTGGGAGAGGGTCACTAGTCACTATTGTTCAGATAACAATTAAATGAAAACTTGACATGATGCTGTGTTGTGCTATGGCCTATTCAAGTAGTGGAATTTATTATTTACGTGACAACGCCTGGACGCAACACAGGCTCCACTCCAATCGAGGGTGTGTACAGTGCTGCGCTGCGCTGCTGTGCAAGCACCGTATTTGACTGTGCATAACAGCAGTCTTTTGATGGTAATTTACACGCTGTCCATAACAATAACTATGTCAGGTAACAAACTATATTGGGCTTTGGTTGGGTTTGGACTTAAAAATCAGGGTCGGGTCAGGTTTCGGTCAAGAAAGGTAACCTCAAATGACTTCTGTTGTGATTTGGCGCTATATAGAAAATAAAATTGAATAAAATTAACTTCACCTTCAAGGGGGGGTGGGGGGTGCCGTTTGGAGGGTGGGACGCCCCCCTAATATAATGGTAGGGGAAACACTGGAAGGTCAAGATCACTGTGACACTATGGGCTCTAGTTTAGCAGACCAGGCACGGCGGAGGCGCAGCGCACCTGCGCTTCGCCAACTGGGTGTGGCCAGGCGGATTTTGTAAGTTTGGCACACTGTGCGCGCTGGTGCAGCTACTCCTCTTTCCCACCTCCGTCCCTCCTACCTGCGCAAGTCGGAAAGAGGGAGGAGAGAAGGTGTGGAGTAGGTTTTACACACATCACACCAATCAAATGAGCCCCTCTCCTCGCCCTTAAATGCGCCGCGCGAAGGTGTAATGAGAGTTTACTCAATTTGCCATGGCAGAAGAGAGCAGCAGCGTCGGACAGCCAAACTTCTCCCAGGAGAAAACTGATGTTTTGGTCCGGGAGGTCCAAGCTCGCAGTGTCTGAATATACGGAACTGCGAGCAGACCTTCACGGGCTGATGATGCAAAGGTAGCCTGGGAGGAGGTCACCACAATTGTAAATCAATGTTGCGTTTCTCTCGTGCGCACATGCGCTGTCTCTTTCTCTCTCGTAGTCTCACTCTGTTTCTTTTCTTTTGACTTTTCTAAGATGACAGATGCTGAATATATACTCCCTATCTGATGCTGTGGCTGTTTGTGGTTGGCTGAGAGGGATGTGAACTCATTTGTGTTAATCAAATCAGGTTGGGTTTCCATTACACATGCCAAACATGCCAAACGGTGCCAGTGCCCTTTGATCTGACATCAGATGTGACGGGACAGTCGATATAGAGATACATTTATGTGCTGAATGCATATAGTTGCATTGAATAGTGTTTTTTTGGGTATTTATTGCATCGTTAATGTGCCTGATATTCTGGAAACCTGCCTGTGAGGTTTTGGTGACGTGTGCGCACTGTCCGCCGGTCAGCCAAACTTCGGCTTACACCGACTGCGCTCCCCCTGCTCTGACAGTAGACCTGGTTTCAGTTGGCGAGCTTTTAGCGCACCTTCGGTGAAGCCTTTTGGCAGGAAACTGTCACTGCGCCAAGCTGGATCTGTCGACACCTCCCCCTGCTGCGCCGCCACACCCATCTCAGCGCACCTTGGTCTGCCAAACTACCAAACTGAGCGCACCTCGGGTTGCGCTGCTTGAAACTAGCTCTGCGCGGGGTTCGCCACTCTGCGCCACCCTGCGCTGCGCCGGGAAACTAGAGCCCTACATCTTTCCCATTCTCATGAGCACAACATTTCACAAACGCCTTGAGGAATTTTCTTCAAATTTGGCACAAACGTCCACTTTGACTCTGGGATGAACTGGTTAAATGGGGATGTCAAAGCTTAAGGTCACTGTGCTCTCACATAACATGTTTTTGGCCATCACTCAAGAATTCATAAGCTAATTCTGACAAAATTTTAAATATATAATAGGATAAAATGATGAAGTGATGACACTGTATATCTAAAAGGTCAAAGGACAACAACACAGTGACATCACCATTTTTTCGGGGACAATATTCAACACCTTTACTCAGGAACAAAAGAGGAGACATTTGGTCAGATACTGAACTGTTGACACTAATCGTGGGTGTCCACCTTGAAATTGTACGTATGTATACGTAACGTATCGACCTTCTTTGCTGCAACATACATATTTGAAGCATTGTCTACTGTCATGGCTACACACGAGTCTGGACAGACATGGATGATGTGAACTGCAGTTTGTCTACCTGGTGTTGGTCTACCAATGCCAGGTGGTAATTGTTGTTTGCAAATCATAAGGCTGCTTGCAGCCTGGTAGCAAATGTTGTGAGACTCAGTACCAGCATTTGGCCCTGCCTCAAATCACTTTTGTGTCTCTAGGAAAACTTTAGGTTACTTGCGTAACCCCGGTTCTCAGAGTAGCATGAGTGAGATGTTTCACCATGGGATACGCCTCCCTGTGCATTCCTCAGAAGCATTTATCTCATTACGCCAATCCTGGTTGGCTGGTGATTGCGATGTCAGCGTTAGATGGATCCACCTACCATAAAATAGCCTGCACTACAATGCAGCATTGTTCAAAATTAGCACCTCTTTTCGCCTCGCCCATGCAAGAAGGGCTGTCTGGTGAGACATCTCACTTATGCTACTCTGAGAACCAGGGTTATACAAGTAACCTAAATGTCTCATTCATAGCATTTGTTTCGATGTCTCACTATGGGATATAGAGACTCCCGCATTGCCAGATGAGCTTATCTCAAGTAACCACTAGAGTTGTACCGATACCGATACCAATATCGAAATGCCTAAAATGTGGCATCGGCGAGTACAGCCTATGACCAATCCGAAACCACGTACGCTATCGTTTGAACATCGCCATCGCAATGTGCGCATGTGCAATGGTCACATCACAGGACATGCGATGTTTTCTCTTTTTTTAGAACATGTAAACTTTTGTTTTGCTTCAGAAAAGCAGCTCTGAAGTAGAGGGTGACACGGGAGTGGATTTTCAGTCCCGTCCCATCCCACTTCCACAAAAATAATCCCATCCCATCCCAATCCCATGAAAAAGGAAAAAAAAATCTCGTCCCGTCCCAATCCCACAAGAATGACTCCCGTCCCATCCCGCTCCCGTGTTGTGTTTCAGTTACAGTAAAAAAAAAAAAAAAAAAAAAAAATCTATAGTACATGGATCACACAATGCCTACCTTAGTTGAATATAAACCCAAATATGACATCTAATGTTGTGTTTTGGTGTTTATTGCCTAATTATTTTAACATTCACTCCACCTTGATGCTGTTCAGAATGACAAACACATTTGATTTCTGATGTGGTCAGACAACACGTCATAAGAACCAGTTCTGAGAGAGAAAAATTTAGTTAAAGTATTGCAGTAGAAGCAGTGTTTGGTTCCTCTGACTGATATTATTATATATGGCATCATTAGATTATTAATACTGAAGCGTCAGTGTTAGAGCAGCATGTTACTGTTGTAGCAGGTTTGCAGTTAAGTTGGTCGTATTCGCTCTTTTTGTTGAGATGGTTTTAGAACAAACCCGGCACACCAGCTTGTCCAAATTACTGGGCTGCCCTCTGTCATTTGGTTTAAATCCAAAACACTCGCACACAGGGACCGTGGCATTTGGTTTAGGAACAAGTTCCATGTCTTTCTCTTACGCTCAACTATGTTTTGTTCTCCGCCTCGTCTCCCCCTCACGAAGATCGCACTGTGTGTGTCTAGCCCATAGCCCCACCTCCCCTACAGAGACAAAGACACTCGATGACAAGAGCTTTCCCTCCGTTCATTACACTAATGAACCAACTCACCTGGCTGCCAGACGATGCACGGAAGTGAACGTTCTTGTCGTCCAGTCTCTTTGGTGGAGAGAGACGAGGAAAACAAACACGCATGAATATGACAATTAATCCCTTTTAATTTACCGTGCAATTAACCGACTTATCGCATATCGCGACAGGCCTAATTATGATTCCCAGTCCCGCCCGCTCCCGTTGACTTTTTTTCCCATCCCATCCCAATCACGTGACGAATAGTGAAACTGATTCCCATCCCGTGAATCATGTGACCCGCGGGACTCCTGAAAAAATGTCTGCCTCTACTCTGAAGCTCCGTACCGCTCACCTCTCTCTCTCTGTCTCTCCCTATCTGACAACAGCAGCCCCTCCCCCTCTCATGTGCACGCTGCAGTCA
This sequence comes from Epinephelus lanceolatus, assembly GCF_041903045.1. Classification (NCBI taxonomy): domain Eukaryota; kingdom Metazoa; phylum Chordata; class Actinopteri; order Perciformes; family Serranidae; genus Epinephelus; species Epinephelus lanceolatus. The sequence continues at coordinate 37,560,330 of NC_135750.1, forward strand.
CACACTGAAAATGAGCGACATGCAAGAGGGAGAAACGGTAAAGGAAGATTTATGCCTGGTACACACTACACGACTTTTCTGCCTGTCCTGAAAGCCACTATGTGACATTACATGATTGTGGAGTCATAAAATAGTGCCGTGACTTGGCCGACAGACATGACACACTACACGATGGTACTCACCAATTATCCCTGGTCGTCTTTCACGACGTGTGTGATGTCATCGGGTTATTCTTGTCCTGTTTTTATTCAGTCACTGTGTCTGTTCATGTGCCAGCCGAAATGTTGTTGTAGTAACGTACAAAGCGCCAGCAGACAGCAGGAGCTTCATTTGAAGTGCCGTATGTAAACATACAAGCTACTGTATCCTCCACAACCAAGTTCATACAAATGTTTCACAATAAAAGCCTGTTTAGAAAATGGAGGGATTCTCTCAGCCGAGCTTATAAGGGGCATTTAATTTGAAACAAGTCAGGAAGTGTTGAGTTTGAAATGACGACGTGATGTATTAACTTTATCAAGGCAACGGGAGCAGATATAAAGTAAAACTATAAAAACACAGAGGGATTAATAAATAACGACCCTTCTATAATGTAGTCTGTAGTCTGATTACAATAGTGTCACTATTGTAATCCTAGGTATTCTTCTTCTTTCTTCTTTCTTCTTCCGAGGAAATCATACTTCCCTTGGGTGTACACTCACCAAACTTTGCACAAAGGTCCAGTCTCATGCCAGATATCCTCAGCTGTAAACTCAAGCCAATAGTCCTGATGGTGACGCTACAGCAAGCGTCTAAAGTTCAAAACTTTTAAAATTCATAACAAATCAACCATACGTGCTACAACTTCACATTTTCATCAAACTATAGCCCCAGTACTGAAGAAACTTTTGTACATTTAAACCTATTAAAAATTATGAAGTTCATAACTCGCTACAGAGCATCTTCAGACTGTCCTATAAAAACTACGTTTCTCAGATTTTTTATTTATCAAAATGTTTGACTGTAAACAGTACTGTAAACATATACATACAAATTCTTGCTAAATAAATCTTCAATGTTCATGAAAAAAATGACAAAATTCTAGAGTCATGGTAGATGATGTGTGGCAAATTTCAGAATTTTATCTCAAAAACTGAATTTTTGACAGCATTTTGAATTTTGCTCTAATGTGAACAATTGGAGTCAATGTAAAAATGGCAATTTTAAACATCAGTTTTTCACTTATGGAGCCAATAAATCATTGTTAAAAACAAATTACCAACATCTCCATGCTGTGTAGATGCAATATGTGTATTTTCAGATTTTTGTTTCGATAACTGAATTTTTTACAGTGGTTTGAAATCTGCTTTTCCATGCATGGACGGCTGCTAAACCTGCACGTCTCGCTTAGTCAGTTTGTGAAGCTACACATGAATTGTCACTGACTAATTAGCTCAGTGAGATAGAAATTGATTCTTAGTCTCAGAAGTTGTGAGTTCAAGCCTCAGCTGATGCAAAATTCCTAAATGTCTCCCAATTCTTCTCCTTGTTGCTCAGAATTGCCTAAAAATGCCTGGACCCGACCCATTGCTGCGCAGCAGCTATAATTTTTTGTTTGTTTTGTAAAAATTTTTTTACAGGGAACCAGTGCAGATAAGCTAAAGCAGGAGAAATGTGATCTCATTTCTTAGTTCCTGTCAGTACAGGTACTGCTGCATTCTGGATTAGAGTGTTTTTAAAGACTTATTAGAGCTACCTGATAGTAGAGAATTACAGTAATCTAGCCTAGAGGTAACAAAAGCGTGGACCAGTTTTTCTGCATCTTTTTGGGACAGGATTGGCCCAGTGTTTGCAGTGTTACTGTCACAGTTCTGCTCCTCTGCTCACCTCATGCAGTCCTTTTCCATTTACCCCACCTCTGCTCCACTCTGGCTGCCAGCCACACCCATCTTATCAAGGCAACTCTGCTCACCTGCTCTGCTCAGCCTGCCACCTAATCAGCCCAACTCCACTCACCTGCTTTCAGTCACTGACTGGCTCAGTATAAAGACTCCCGCCCTCCACACATTCACTGCCAGATTGCTCTTCACCTCTTCGCATGCAAGACTCTCTAGCACTACTTCCCAGACTGATTTCCTGTTGCCAACCTTGCCTGTCTTTGACAAGCCAACCTTGCCTGAATCCCGGTAACTGCCTCAGCCTTCTGTCCCCGACCACAAGTTCTGCTTTTGCCTTCCTGGTTTCTGATAAATATGATCCTAACCTAGTGTGATGCTTTATCTGTCAATAATCAAACAGGCAGTGTGTTTAGTAGCATGCTGACTGGTTGGCAGCATGCTGAATAGTGAAGCCTACAAGCCAACTCTACAAAATTGCTGATATGAGCATAGGGAAGAATTTTTATATATATATATTTTTTTTAAAAACTCATTGTAGGGGCTGTGACTGTGGTTTTCCCAGCCAGTTTACTCCATTATCACCAACCATCAGTGTAATAATAGGTAATATTTCTTGCGGCACTTCATAAGTAGAGGTAAAATGCCACTAACTCCTGCTGTGGTTAACTGTTGGTTTGTTTTGCCTGTCACTACAGCAGACAGCTGGAGAACGTGCATTCAGGTCAGACACAGATGATGAACGTAGACTCCAAACAAATCTCTGCTCTCCAGCTCAATGGTACAGCAGCATGCTGATGGAAACATCCAAAATCAGCTGGCACAGGGTCCAAGTAATGTTGACACAGATCAGATTAGAGTTCTGATATTGATGATTAATATTCAGAATGTTTATGAATACAATTTATGTTATGTGTTTTATATGCACTCTGTAAAACGCAAAGAGGGGTTCTGTATGCACATGCACAAGTAATTGCTACCAGATCTGTGTCCTCGAAAGCTGCTCTCAATTTGCAGAAGGGATTTATTTCTTACAAGAAGCCATTCTCATACTGGTTCTAGATACAAAGTGGTTTTGTCATCTGATAGGATAAAAGACAGAGCAATAATCCCCAGGTAGGAACATCTTATCAGGTCAGTCATGTGTAGGGATCCATATTTTTCCTGAAAGTGAGACATTTTCTGTCCTGGGAGCAGAAGCACACTATCTGGGGAATCCTGGGAAATTTAAATGTTTTAAGGTACTCAGCTGGAGTCAAATGTATTATACATATTTCAAGCAACACTAAATGCGAGGAGAAATGTGTCACTCTGTCGGTTCCCAGCCTGACTGATTTAGTGTATTATTTAGTAGTATTTAAAATTATTAATGACTCAGCGATGAACTGATTAAATTTTGGTGGTCAAACGTCAAGGTCACTCTGACCTTGCATCTGTCTCATTCTCAAGATTGCAATATTTCGAGGATACCTCGAAGAAATGTATCCAAAATTGGCACAAACATCCATTTGGATCTAATGGACTGATCAGATTTTGATGGTGAAAGGTGAAAGGTCACTGAGACCTTGCTTACATCTGAATCTCATGATCGTATATATTAAAAGAAGGCCCTCAGGGGAATTTAATTTAATTTGGCACACATGTCCAGTAGGACACAAGGATAAACTGATTCAAATTTTGTGTTAGAAGTTCAAGGTCATTGTGACCTCACAAAACATGTTTTTGGTCATATTTCAAGAATTTATTGATTAATTATTCCAAAATTTAACACAAATGTCTAGCAGGATAAAATGATGTAGTGATGGCATTTCATATACAAAAGACTTAAGGTCAACTTCACTGTGACATCATAATGTTATGCAGAACCACTTTTCTTGCTATTACTCAACGCCATATCTCAAGAACAGTAGGGGACACACTTGGTCAGATACTGAATTGGTGACTCTTATCTTGGGTGTCCACCCAAGCATTGTCAACTGGCAGGCCTGCATATGAGTCTGGACATACGTAGATGTAAACTGTAACTGCAACTTGCCTGGTTCACGGAGGCATACAACCACAAGGTGGTAATTCTAATTTTTCTTGCAGAGTAGTGTGGACCATAGATAAAAAGATAAATGTTCTCATGACACTGATATGATCAGCTGCTATTAAGGCTCCCCATTGTGGGGTTTTAAAAGACATCTCAGCACTGTCCCACAGCAGGAGAGACAGCGAGGGAAGGAAGGACACACACATATTCATCATTCCATTGGTCAGAGAGTGTAGTCTTCAGCAAATTTGGCAGGGAAACGTAGACCTCCTCCACCAGCCTTGATCAGCAGTCTATTGGATCTGATGTTGAGCAGCTCAGCTCGATGGATGATGGAGGTCTTCATGAGATGCACCAGCTTAAAAGCCCAGAGACACCAAACAGACATCAGAAAACTAGTAGCGATGAAGACAGACTGTTGCGTTGCCTCATGTCACCTGTGTCTTGGCCAAAAAGTTGCACATGAACACACAAGAGACTACAGCCAATGGCCAACCAGGACATACTGTATGTTATGTGCCTGCATGAGACCACTCACACACTTGTGCTTTGATATGGAATTGCAGCTGGAGATGGTTCACTTATGGAGACATTGAGATAATATCATGGAGTTCAGAGGATGATGACAAATTGTTGGTGCGTCACAGGATGGTAACGGACATCGACTTACATGTTGCCCCTGAGGCAGATTTTCCTAACAACTACTAACCTGTGCAAGTTGCTGTGCAGAAATATGACAATAAAATGATGAACAGTAGCTATAGAAAGTAGAAGTCTCTGTCCCTGGAGAACATTTCAGAATAGCTGTACTTTGGTGTGGACAAGCTGAGAATCATTGGCTAATCTAAAGAAAATCTCTGTTATATGAAATCCATCCATCCATTTTCAACTGCTTATCTGAGGGCAGCAAACTGAGCAAAGTATTCCAGATGCCCCTCTCCCCAGCAGTGCTTTCCAGCTCCTCCTGGAGGATCCTGAGGTGTTGCAAGGCAAGACGAGATATATAATCCCTCCAGCATGTTCTGGGTCTCCCACCAGTTGGATATGCTCGGAACGCCTCTAACGGGAGGTGCCCAGGAGGCATCCTGATCAGATACCCAAACCACCTCAATCGACCCCTTTCTGTGTGAAGGAGCAGCGGCTCTACTCCGCGCTCCCTTCAGATATCTGAGCTCCTCACCCTATGTTTAAGGCTAAGGGATTGGGAGGGAATTTACAGCCCCAAGCAAAGGAGTTCAAGTATCTTGGGGTCTTGTTCAAGAGTGAGGGTAGAATGGAGCATGAGATGGAAGGCAATTTACTAGTCCATCTACGTCCCAGCACTCACCTATGGTCATGAGATATGTTAAATGAAATGAATAGCCAGATTTTCTTGAGATAAGATGTACATAAGTTTTCTAACAATTAAAAAGAGAGATGGTGTAAGCCTCATAACTATTAAGCACCAGGGTGGCATGATTTTGATTCGAAATCAGAAATCAATCAAATTGAGTTTTCGATTTAGATAATGAAAAGTGAAAGCAGGATAGATGATTCTCAGAGTATTTTTTTTTCTCTCTCCACCCCCGCCTAGTTATATTCATTCAAAGGGGAAAAAAAGCTTCAAAGTAGACACAGCATAGCTTACTGGTAGTGTGCAGCTGAGCTTTTTTCAAACACCATGGCCGTTACTTGAGTTTGATATGACAGCGAAACAACAGAACAGAACCTAATAGAAAATGATGAGAGAGGCATGCTATACCTTCTGGTATCAATATCTGCCCATAAGGGGCATCAATCAGTGACAGCTTACCATTTGATTATTTAAGAGAAACCCTGTCATGGTTCTTACTCACTGTAAGAGCCATGAAAGAGTCTCTCCGATCCCTCAGTCAGTTACCCAGAACAAAGCACTGATCTACACTGCAGAGATATCCTTCCTTTCCCTCCCCGGAGTACGCCTGCCTCAGTTGCGATATAACTAATAAGTGAGAGGACTCTGGTGAGGTTCAGTGGGTTCATTACGTTAGACCGGAGTATGTCAGCCCTCGTGGGGAAGAAGACTTGGACGAGCATAGAGGTCGGCGGCGGATTGTGATTGCGGCCAGAGCAGTGAAGGCCGAGACTGAACTGATTCAGCCTCCTTCACACACGCATATACACACACACCGCACTCCCTCGACCCTGACTCACCAATCTGTTTATGTAGAAATGAGTAAAATCTCCTCTCTGATATTTAAGACTAGAAGGCTCTTGTAACCATTCCTTGGACTCTTTCCAGACTCTCTTTTTTCATTTAAAGGATCAGTCATTGCCAACGCACATAGTCATGCCCGGTATTTTACTGAAAGTGGAGTGGAATCTGTTGTTGATAACCTCTCTTTTGCTGTCACTAGTCTCTGTCTCACAGCTCAGGTTTAATGCTCTTTGTTGTTGCCAAATTTAGGTATAAGTCTCTTTAGAAGTAGTTGTTGATCTGGTACCATAACATTTTGTGTTCATACAATACAACAAGTTCTACTTTGGCTTTTTGTTGTAATGAAAAATGCTACAAAAAGTTCATAGACAATTCAGCATAACTGACTAAACCCTTGAAACAGCCCCACAGTATTAATATGCTTATTCCTGCACTCGCATGTGAAAAACTAGATGAAGTCAAACAGAGAATGAAAATTTAGTGCAGGCAGACCTGTACCAGATGTAGTTTGACAAAAAGGGGAAGGAAGGAAGCAAGCAGTGTTTGTGTCACAGGTTAGAACCCAGAAGCACGACTTGAAAACCAAGTACAAAGTCTTTATTCAGAGTCAAAGGGCAGACTGGTGTCATTAAACCAGTCAGGCAGACAACGAGAGGCAGACAGGCAGCAGGCAAAAAGGCAGAAGTCCAGGCCACAGGCAGAAGATCATGCAGGCGGATAATAGACGGGCAGATGAAGTGGCTGGAACATTTAGTGAGGACACAGAACACGATCTGACTGGAAACAAGTGGAAGTAGGGACAGGTGAACATCTGGCTGGATAAGTCAGGTGATGGGGAATGGCGGGAACAGGGGTTACTGCAGGTCAGGAGAGAGTGCTGGGTTCTAAAATGACAGGTAATTTAGCATGCAGGTAAAAGAATATCCCTGGAGAGGAATATACTAAGGTATGACACCCTCTAGTTCAAAGTTATGACACAAGATCAAATAAAACCTTATCAATTCTTAAAAGGAAATTATGTCACAGCAACAAGAAGCAGTGATGGGGTTGTAGACAGAGTTGAGACAACACAGTTGGCTGCCAACTCCGTACTACACAAAGTGATATGAAAAGATTAATATAAATCTCACGTCTGTGTTTTAGAGGGTTTACACATCAAAGTGTGTTTTTAGGTATTGGGTAGTGCTACTACATTTGTGAAAGTGTCAGCTGGGGCCCGAAGACTACAAGTTTAACAAACAAAATCTGGGTTGTGGAGTTAGAAAGTGAGCTTACCCGACCTCTGTCGCACACTCCTCATCTCTGCTTGAGGCTGCTACTAGCTTACTATTACTGTTAATTTTGCTTTGTTTAGTTTGACTTGGCACTTCAGCCTTGTGTGGCAGGGATTTGCGTCTCCATTACAACAGGGCTATCTGCCAGAAGGTGTGTCTTTAACTGATAATGGCTTGTCTTGAGTCCATAACATTTAAAAGCAGCAAGCAGATCCATGGCTAAAGTCCCCTGTTATTTTTGCTGCATGTGTTTTTCCACAGCAGGGCAGGTATAAGAAGGTTACTGGTTGGAAGTGAGCTGTTAGCAGAGGTACAGTAAGAGCCTGTTGTCTGCAACTTTTTAGTTAATATTCCACTATGGCCATTTCTGACTGTACTCTTTCTCCCTGCAGTATTAGTAGACTTCTTTTCATTGAGGAAAGGTTTCTACCAAAGTTCCGCCAATTTAGTGATAAACTATCTAAATTTCTCAGATTCTTCACAATAAAAGTTTTCTATTTTTTGTAAAAGCTTTTATTGTGAAGCAGTGGAATAAGGAAATGTTGAGGTTTCATCTACACTAACTTAACAACTCATGGCTTAAAGCAAACAACAAACAGTAAAATAAAGGAGATATCAAAAAGGGACAGGTATAGAAAGGGAGAAACCAAACTCAGAACCACAGAGATTCAGTTAGAAGCTATAAAAGTATTGAGAGCTGAACATACAGAGATTTAAAAAAAAAGAGTCGTGCAACACGGGGAAGAACAGCGGTTGACAGGGGCTGGCTGCGGTTGGCAAGACGTCACTGCTACCCGCTTGGAGGCGCTCAGACATGCTTTTGGCCCGACTTCAAAGATGGTCCATCAACAGCATGACCCAGTGTGGCTTTGCATGTTTGAATTGACAAAGAAACACACATCAGTGCAACATGGTATGACTCGGCATGGCCAAAAGTGCTAATAGAGCACAACCAAACCTCTAATAAAGTTGTTGGCAGTTGAGTTGTATTGTAGGTCATTTGGGCACCAGGTTTTGACAGGGATAAAAAGGTGAGATTCAACATGGCAGCGCCCTTTTGCTGAGTTATGCAGCAACAACTAAGACAAACAAAAATGAAATGAAACTACATTTTGGCTCAAATCACAACCACAGCATACCTAATATGACCATCCCAATGTGAAATAACTTTCCAGTGGAGGATTTAACGGCTCTTGAGGCATTCATTGACCACTATTACCACCTGCAAAACAACAGGGAACAGGACCCAGACTCAGGAAACCCACTCAAAAGGAAAAACAAAAACAAAAGCAGACTCTCAAACACTGATAACCTCCAAATCACCAAAATTGAGGTCAGTCTACTGGCCAGCACTGACCAAAAAACTTGATCTCCTAGTTTCACTCCGCCGGCGGCTGTGGCTCAGGAGATAGAGCAGAAGATCAGCGATCCCCGGCTCCTTCAGTCTGCATGTATGAGTATCCTTGAGCAAGATACTCAACCCCACATTGCTCCTGATGGCTGTTCCATGGGTGTGTGAGTGTTTTAAAGCTGTGTAGCAGGTGGCACCTTGTATGGTAGCCTCGGCCACCACTGCGTGAATGTGTGTGTGAATGGGTGAATGTGACTTGTAGTGTCAAAAGCGCTTTAAGTGGTTGGAAGACTAGAAAGGCGCTATATAAGTGCAAGCCCATTTACCATTTACCAAGAAGTCAAAGACAAACGCAACAGTCTGAAATGTACACACAACAACATCATAACACTGCAAATATGCATGGAGTAAAAGAGACGATATCTGCGGTCCTGCTGCAACTATTTTGTAGTTTGCCTGATCAGGTAGCTGTTTTCAGTACAGCAAGCAGCTGTTTTCAGCCAGAAGAGCTTTGATAAACCCCCTTTGTGCTACCCATCCAGTACCAAATGGTTGGTAGACATAATGTGATGAGCATAGCGCAGCATGTACCTTAAAAAGCCATGTTTGGAGTGTTTGTCAGGTGGACAGAAACACAACTAAATGCTAATGTTTGTTGTGGCAGTTGGATGTATAAATAGGCAATCGTTTGCTGTTTACATGTTTTCCATGTCAGCTTTATAAGGTAATACGTTAATGCTGTGTTTTTGGCATTTTTTGCTGCAAACCCCCCAAAAAACAAAAAAAAAGTGCTCTGTCGAGTACTCTTGCCGAAATCAACTTTTTGAACCTGCATTTTTTATGTCGATGTTTGCTAGCAGTTGTCTTCTTCTCTGGTCTCCTGCCAGTATGAAACCATTACTTCTTGTCGGGCATGAGAGTAAATAAAACAGGGACCCACTCGTGGAAACATTTCACCAGAGCGTTACTTGTGTTCAAAACTTTTACAGGATTCATTTAGTGCTGCTTCAGAGTAAAAAAACAAGTCCTTAATAAATATGCTCTTGTCAAAGCCCCATGTGAAGTGTTGAACAAATTTTTATCATGTTCAAGTAGCACAAATAAATGAAAATCGATGAAATTCTCTGCACTGCAGATCTGTAAACAGTGCTAATAAAAAAACATGCTCCCTTTTCCTGTCTCAGTATGGATTCTAAGCCCCCCTCCCTCCATTGCATGAGATGCCAGTGTGAACATACTGTACTTGCACTTGTGTTGAATGCACCCAAGCATGTTCACACATGAACACAAAGTCCCTAATAACCCCAAAGGAATGTCCAGAAAGTTCTGATTTTATGACTAAGTAGAAACAAACATCTTATTGACATAATAGTCCGTGTAAACACATTGCTGTGTATCATAAAGAAAAGTCACCTACCCTTTACATAGTCCCCTAACCTAAACAGAAGATCTATTTAAGACATTACAGGGTCATAGCAGAGCTATCTACAAGGCTATCATTTTCTGTTTATTTATACCCTGGAAGGCCTATCAATGAAATGAAAATATGCTCAGTGGACAAATTATTCTTCCTCTATGTTTATCATCTCCTTTCTGTGACCCTGCACTCTCCTTGTATCCCTTATTAGATAACCCTGGGAAGGCAATACAATATTTTCATGTGTTCTTTGATGTGACTATGTTTGAAGTGTTAGAGATTATTTGAGTCACCATCAAGAGGAGCGTTGCACTGGAATACTGTAATCCTTATTTCCCATTTGTTGTTTTTGCAAGCAGTAGGTATTGCGGTGCTTTCAGCTTGATTCTAACATTCATTCTGAAAATGATGATGTTAGAAGATAGGTTTACTATGTTTTATACAACAGTTAGTTCCAGCCCTGCAATCTGATTGGTCAAGAGACAGTATAACCGTGACGATATTGGAGTACAACATCACGGTTATTTCACTGTGTATGTATCACTCCGCCTCACAGCTGATTGCAATCAACAATCAAATCAAAACTGACGGTTAGTGTCAGTTAGGTCAGCAGTTGCGTTGTAGGCTAATTAATTCATCCACTGTCAAACAGCCAAAAATATGGATTTATTTCCTAAAATAAGTTTTGAATTGAACTATGAATGGTCAGCAGAGGAAGATGAGGGAGAGGAGAAGCTGAATCCATCTGAACACACATCCAGGTTTGTCAGTGTTTCATCAGCGGAGCTCAATGACTTGGAGAAAAGCAAAATACTGTCAGATCAGTCAGCTGTGCCTGTGAAGCGACAGTCCACCATGCAGTCACCAGAGACTTATTTCACCGGCTGCACAATTAATGGAAACGTGCAGATAAATGTGTATAAAGAGTAAGTGCCTGGTGCACCATGTTTGCGTTACATAGCAATGGTGACAGCGGAGTCCTGAGGGAACTATTTTTGTTGGCGGAAGACAAACTGCTTAAATGATCTATTTTGTCCTCATTTTTCAACATTTCTTAATCAGCCTTGCTTATTTAACTGTTGAACTGTTGAACTCAAGCTTGTGATGTTATACTTGTATATCGTCACAGCTGTGATTCGGTCATAGGCACGAGGCTGCAGGCCGAGTGCCAAAGACAAGTAACACTCTGGGGCTCCCTCTCGTGTGATATGAACATTATTTGGGTACCCATATACACATTGGCCCTCATTTATGAAACAAACGTACGACAGAAAACTGGCTGTATGGTCATTTCCATGCAAAGCTCAGCATATATTAGTGTGATCTTGAATGGAAGCTATGATCAAATCTCACGTCAGTTCTCAACTGTGTACGCGAACAGAGTTTGAGTCAGGATGGACTTGTGGTGCAGCAGTAAAGCTGGCTGAGTTGGATAATTGTGATAAGACCATATTATGACCGGCATTTTAGTATTTTCAGCCACCTATTAATCACTTGAAAATGTTTAGTCTATGAGAAGATATTACATTTTGTTAAGACCTACACTGACATGCATTCTATCACAGCTGGCAGTTGCCTGGCTCTGTGGGACTGGCTCCAGGCTGATCAAAGGATGAACACCAGTGGTGCCTGGCTTTAATATATCTTTTCTCTTTTTTTAACACTGACAACCCAAAGCATGTTTATATCATCAAAATAAATATGTAAACCTTGTAACAGTGTAGTTATTTGAATACTAGTAGCTTATGGGTTATTATTTTTTTACCAGTGGCGTGTCTGTGTCTCCTCTGCCACCTGTGAAGCCTGAAATGGAGGCAGACATGATACGTGCAGCCACGCATTCCTTGATTGTAAGCTTTTACATGAATAGGCTATTATGACAATATCAATATCATGTAATATATACGCTCATATTATTGATATATGTATGCTATATGTTGGTACATCTCATGGACGTGTAACTTAAATATTTAATAATAATGTTTGTAAAAAAAAAAAAAAACCCATCATCGCAGTCCATTCAGTACTTGACTAGACATTTCATTTAATAATAAAGTCAACCTTATGGTGGTGCTGAAGGAAAAGTCAGATCATTACCAACGTTATGTGGAAGCATAGTCTAGCAGCCAGAAATTTTTGAATCAAATATTATACCAATCCACGCATGAAAAGTGACACTGCTGGAGGTGATACATAAAAAGTAAGCAAGTTATTAGCAGTAATCCTCTGGGGACCTTGAATAGCTGTACCACAGCTCATGGCAATCCATCCAGTAGCAGGATATTTCATTCTGAACCAAAATGGTAGACTGACCGACCTAGAGATATCACCATACCCAAGCCGATATTGCTAGCCTGGCTAAAGACATCTTTGGTATAGAGGCCATAAGGGGCCCATCTAAAAATAATGAGTATGGGATCAGGCTTGAAATAGACTTGAGGATAATTAGGGCTGATACGAAATGTGGTTCAAGTTAACAGACCCAAACAAAATGAGAAGTCAATAGAAGCTTGGATCCACTTGGGTATAGACATATTGACCCACAGACCTGTAGAGATGTTACGAGAACTGATACTTTGATACCGAGCTGATGCCAACATTCTGAAAATGTGAGGGTACTAATTTTTCTCCAGGACTGCAAGTACTGGGGATGCAATTCCTCTAGACCTGACAGGGCAGGGTATCAATCAATCAATCAATCAATCAATTTTATTTATAAAGCCCAATATCACAAATCACAATTTGCCTCAGAGGGCTTTACAGCATACGACATCCCTCTGTCCTTAGGACCCCACAAGTGTTGTAGTCTGCCATTACATGCCAAAGGAGGAAGAATGCCTACCGGCATGGAAGAACAACAACAGGTGGAAGAAGGCAGCAAGTGCAGCTGCAGAGACAGCTCTGCCTTGACTCGTCAAAAAGAAAAAATGTTTATTCCTGAGGCCAACGTATTTTGTTGTTTTTAGATGGAAACCCAGTGTATTTTCACCGCATTACATTACATTACCGCAGCATCACAAGGCAATGAGTGTCTATTTTGCTCTAAGTGCTACCTGCTTAGCTTTTTTTTTTTCAGATTGCGAAAAGTTGAAAAAATGTTTAACTTTGGGTAAGATGCTGTGCTCATCACTGTCACTTTTTACCCAGCTGCCCCATCAGATTGGAGGAGGGGCGGGACAAATAGCCTACCACAAAGACCAGCTGTTACATCTTTTTTGTTCAAGTGCTGAGCAACAACAACGGAGGAGAAATATGTTAATATACTGTAGGTTTTAAATTAAAATATGCTTCCTCACCCACAAAATCTTGTGAACCTACATAGACTACTACTTTGCCTTCAAGGCAGATCATCAGGGATTGATGATAAAATTTTCATTCAATTTAATTTAGATATTTTTAATCAAAGAGTGTTTGTTTAATACATGGGATTTATTATTTTGTTTTGTCTTCTACTGTGATATCGAATTGGGTATTGAGAGTTGCAGAATCTCACTAGTATTGGCATTAACAACTACATTTCTGGTATCAAGACATGCCCAAAATCCTGAGATCTGTGGAAATGAAAGGGGTCCTACCTGGACCCAGTAAAACTATTTATAATTTAGACCTGGCCCAACTTGGATTACTGATGGGTCTCAGATTGTTGGAAGCAGGAGGACCTCACCCTTGAAGATAATGATGACCTCTTCGTTTAAGATAATTTTCTTGCACAGGGACAGGTTCCCCATATTTGCTTGATGGATAGATGCATGTGGACAAGATGCAGAAATCATTATTATCACTTTCATACATTGTTAACACCAAAGAATCCCCTGCATTTACATCAATAGCATTCCCTGATATCTGTTGGTGAGGAATTGATCTCCGTTACTAATTTGAGATAAGCTGCTTATCTCCACTAATATCAGACTGCACGATTGCAATTCAGAGCACATGTCCCATTTGGCTGGGTGATGCTTTGGCATTCAGTCTGTAGTAAACATGGCTGATTGTATAAAGTTTATTAAACCTATTAAGAAGATAAAGGATGTAAACTCAATACATCTCCAAGCAGACTGCAGTTATTCAACCAATTACTTTTAATATTAGAGGATGTAGAGGATGCCTGGGGGCTCCGATCACCAGCAGCTGACCAAACATAGATGAGCACACATGTACATGTATTCATGCTGACTTTTATTTTTACCACAAGCACATGACAGGATCTGGGGGCTCAAATAGACTGACTATTTTTGCTATGGACACAGAAGTTATACACAAACAGTCCCATGTGGCAATATGTCAAGGCAAACAAAGTCTTAAACTTGAACCATTGATGGTCATCCCTGACTATGTTGGTGACTTCAGCTTCTCTCATAAGTCATGGGCCTGAAAAAAATCCTTAAAATGACTGGGGCCACCACCACCACCACCATTTAAAGCAGGTGTAGTTTGTACAAAGTATCGTCTATTGTCTGTGTTTAAAACTGTTTATACCTTTTCTTAATATCCACATGTAAAGGCATACTGTCCTGGAGAAGGGAAAGACACAAATTGCAAAAACATTTAAACAGTGTACACTTTTTGCAACAGTTTTTGGAGATAGTGCGACTAAATTTTTGTAACTCAGAGCACCAGTGTGACTTGTAAATATACCCCCAGCCCCCAGAGTGCAGTCGGGCACAGACTCTACCATTCATACATGTCAGAGTGCTGTTGTTACCGTTATTCAGAGCACCACACTCTCAGAGCAGCAGAGCGTAGTTTGGGCGTTCTGTCTGAGAAGAAGGAACAACAGAGAGCTATCCATCCTCAACCACTTGTCTTTTCCACATGCTGAGATTTTGCTCTGCTCTGCCTGTATCTGTCTTCAACTTCAGCGGCATTGATTATTTCTGTAAATTCACTATTTATTACCAAACTCTTTATCAGTATTAGTCTCCTGTTGCAATGGAAAAAATATGAGTGTGTTGTGCTGCATGTTGATTTTAGTGGTGCTCATCAACTTTTCAGCAGGGAGTCACAGTGCTGCTGTTGGAAAAAGTTAGTCTGGAGTCCTGCCATTAAGGGAATCAAAAAAGTTTTTTAGTAAAAATGTTAGCTGCAGCATTCTGATTGATTTTGAAGACTTTTAGCACTGGCACGCAGCAGGCCAGTGTTACAATTATCAGTGTTTCTGGAAACAAAGGCGTTAATTAGCAGAACCAGTGTAGTTGAGGGGTGATTAACAGTTTTCTATTTGGGGCTTGCTGACAAATTTACTATGCTGTCTACTGGCATAACCCATATACTGAAAACTTGAACGTCATTGGGCATTGAGGTGATACAGAAAACTGAACATTCCGAGGCTTGTTGTAAGCTGGTTAAATGACTCGATGTTTATGCTGCCCTCTTGGCAACGTCACTCTTGAAAAAAAGATTTGCAATCTCAATGAGAGTTTTACCAAATATCTATCACTATTGCTATTTCAAGTCTTCATCAGCCGTTTATAGCTGCCTGTCACACCAGCATTTGGTACTGGTCACATGTTGATAGTGTCTATGAAGTCATTTTGCAACTAGAATTGACATGGTAGCTTAATACTATTAATTAAGCAATATCACACGAGAGGTGATGTTGTACTGTGATATCGTCATGGCTGTGATTCGGTCGTAGGCACTCGGCCTGCGGCCGAATCTGTATCCTGTGCTATGTTCCCTTTCTCTTTTTGTGCTGTAACATGACAGGATCCTCTTAGACCACATTTGGTTTGCAGTTGAGAATACAGTAACACTTGATGATTCACTGCCACAGGAAGCAAAGGAGATAGACTATGAAGTAAGAGCATAGAAATACCCTCTGCTATCATACTGCAACCTTCACTCACTGCCCCTGTTTAAAAAGAGCAGTGTGAGGGCACCCTGCTGCCTCATAAGGCTATAGCCCACACCCTCAGCTCACTAAATTGTATGTTTAAAATCAGCCAAGATACCTTTATTACATGCAACTCCTTCACTCTCTGCTCCATATCATCTATCCAATGGAGCTGGAATGAAAGATTTATGATATAAGGAAAGTAAGGAAACATTTCAAAGGATTATAGTTTTCTGCATCATTATTCATGTGAAAATCTAAAACCACAAAGGACCATGGTTTGTGATGTTGTATTGCTTTAATTGTAATGTGTCTGATGCTTTGTCAGTGCAACACCACAGCCTAAATAACTACCAGAGTTGAGTCAACATCTCTCTAAAAGTCAGTGTCAGCAGAAATGGAACATGAAAAGTTTCACAAAGGTTGGATTTGTTGCTGGGGTACTGAATTTAATTACATCATATTTTCTAGTGTTAATGTTATACTGTCTAATCCTGGTATTAAGCCCAGAGTATGAGCTGGATGACACATATGGAAAGTAATTTGAAACTTACAGTAAATCTGGGCTACATTAAAAAAAAAACTACTTTTGCAAATATGACCCCTTATTATTTCAAGTTTCAAGCTGTGTATTATCATATGCACAACAATCACAGAGAGGCAGTCTTTGGCAATGACATTTTAGATCTTAGATATTTTAGATATATTATTGCCATAAAGTGAATTACATCATGAGACTAGGAAAATGGTCATAATATCTGACACTGGCTCCAGAAAAGCATGGTCATCCGGTGCCTTTTTGGCTTGAAACCTGTTATGGTCAGCATGAGCTCTGAACAAGTTTAATTGCCTATTACCTTTTATTTTTCATTCTCAGGTAGACATGGTAACACTTCATTTTATAGGTCTGCAACTTTCATGGTTGGCAGGTGGAAATTTATTTAAATGACCCCCATATTATCAAAAATTACCCCAGCATTATTTAAAAATGATATTCTGCTGTTTTCCAATAAGTAGGTAAGCTTGTAATTTCTTTAATACATTTATAGGGAAGTAATGTAAAGTTTGATGATTACAAACACAGCATTTCCAGGTCTGCACTTTACTGTTGATGATAATTAGCAAGTAACTTCTTTGAAATTTATTGGAAATGATGACTGTTTTTTTCCATTTTCAAGGGTCAGTATTAAAAATATGACATAGGTTGCAACTTCAATTCTCAAAATTTAGCAAAAACATATAACATTATTTTTTGGTTTCAAATAGCATATACATAAAGTATGGCACAATGTTTCATTTGTCAGGACAGGCAAGATGGTAAATGTCTTCCCTGTACACTGCACTGTATTCGAAGGACACATTTTTCTAAAATGTCTGTTGTGTAGTTTTCTGGACCATCATTGAAGTTGTTTGGGAGGTTTTGGGATTGATGTCATTTAATATTATTGATTTAAGAACAGTGCAATGATTTCAGACCCCGAGTTTATCTCTCTTATGAGGGAACTTTCATTTAAAGAAGATCATTTAGCAAGAAGAGACTGCTGCTGGCAAAGGATCATCCACTACAAAGAGTAAATCCACAGTGAATCACAAGGAGCAGAAGGTGCTGCTGCACTGCTGAAAAAGGGTTGAAACTTTTAAACACTTATGATTTTGAAGGAAAAAACACCTGGTGTGACATTAAGACCACAGACTTATAGGAGAACATTGAATTTTGGGGAGATTGCACCCCTCTGTTGCTAATTGTCTTTCATTTTGTCATGTGTTTTTTTAAGAAGTCTGTGTTAACATTTAATTAAAAAAACTATATATATTCTGTTTGACAACTGATTATGTTCTTCTCTCCCTCCAGGATCAGGCCTATGCCCATGCACCCAGGTCAGAGCCAGCAATATATTGTAAAGCCCAAATACTACCACACACACACCACGCACACACAGACGCATGTCCAGTCCCAACCTGAGAGGCCTATCCCCCTCACAGTGGGACACAACCCCTTCCATGGTAAGTAAGTCACCTTACAGTTCACCTTTTACTTTCATTTGGATGCTATATGTTAATGATGGTCTTGAAGAGTGAAAATTTTAACTTTGGTGATGATCTCTGCATTATACTACCTTCTCGGCAGACATTGGTTTCAATTAATGTCACTGTTGTCTGAAAATATCTTCAGAGATCTGATGCTACTTGAGGTCCATCACAGTGTACAACATTAGTGCATGTATTATTGCCAAAAGTTACCAGGCTTTCATTTTTAGAAATACTATACCAGACATGATCACTTTGATGGCTTACCTGTCTCAAGACAGTTTCAGGAATTATTTGAAAACCAATGGGTGCCTGCAAGGAAGGAAAAACACAAAGAAAACTTAGGCATTACATAATACTATGAAAAGTCAACTAGGTCTCACTCCGAAGTCACTGTTGTACCGACGTATTGCCTTTATGTTGAAAGAGCCTGTACGGATACTGTACATTTCCTGTGTAAGTGTATTTTGAAAACAGACAATGCATCTAACAGGTTGAAGTTGACACAGTGTGCGAGGATGTCAACAATCAACCAACCCAGGGACCTGCAAGGTACCTATGATACACACTCCCACTGAGCAAGCCGACGTTGTGACAACGTCTTTTAGACGTCATGGTCCGACGTAGAAATGACGTTTCCATGGGGTGCAGAATGAAAGTTTTTACAACGTCTTTTTTGGTCTTCTGGACGTCTAGTTTTGACGGCTACAGGACGTCTGTACAAGGTTAAAATATGGTCCAAAAATGGTTGGTATGGATGTCCTCTTGACATCTTATGAACCAAATTTGAACATAAGTTTTATGTACAAAAATATTTAAAATACTGGCCAAATTATGGTCCATTTACAACCTTGTTTTCCAATGAAAATATTCAGTACAGCATTCAAAATGCACTTCAATTGTTGTCTTCCATTGTGAGAACATACAAATACCATTATCTTGGGTGTATTGTAATGTGTATATGTAATGCGTTGTGTATGTCCCCCTTGTCCCTATTTTCCCATGAAAAAGTCCAACGTATTTCATTCTAAATACACTTTATTGTTGTCTCTCACAAATTCAAATCTCTCACAAATCACAAATTCAACTTATTTTGTCTGTGTTTAATGTTGTGTATGTTTAATGTTATCTTGTGTATGTTTTTCTGGATGGAGCATGCTTAAGGTATTCCCCAGCATGTTTGCGGACAGCATCCTCAGTCCCCTCTTTGAATGTTTTAAGTACAGCCCCTGAAAAGGTTGGAAGACAAAATATGTTATCTCACTGTATGATACTTATTTTCAACACTAGGCGGCGCTGCTGTCAAAGCAGCTTCTCCATACTGACAAAAAATAATAAAATAAAAATTAATAAAATTGATAAAATTAATTTTCACCCATTTAGAAATTAGATATTTAAAATCTGATTACACAAGTGTGTTTACCATCCCCTTAAAGTCCACAGTGTACTCTCAATTCAGTATTTACAACTTCCAAATCTAGGAAAAACGCTTGTATTTTTTAAAAACTATAATTCCCTGGGACCGCGCCATGCAGTCCCAACATAGTTATAGTTCTTCTGATTTGCAAAGTACGGTTCTAAATAGGGTTGTAAAAGATAAATCTACCCAGTATATCTAATATTTAGTAAAGCCGAACTAGTTATTACACTGCATCTAGATGAACTATGTTAAGAAAAAGTAAAGATGTCGGCTAATTTTCGATATTTTAGCTAATAAGCTAGAAACAGCGTTTTTGGGACAGTAGGTTTGTTTGCGGCTTGCTGTAAAATAGGGTTGTAAAAAGATAGATCTACTGAATATATCTAATATCTAATAAAGCCGAAGTAGTTATTACACTGCATCTAGATGAACTATGTTAAGAAAAAGTAAAGATGTCGGCTAATTTTCGATATTTTAGCTAATAAGCTAGAAACAGCGTTTTTGGGACAGTAGGTTTGTTTGCGGCTTGCTGTAAAATAGGGTTGTAAAAAGATAGATCTACTGAATATATCTAATATCTAGTAAAGCCAAACTAGTTATTACTAGTCATAACTAGTCATAATTTAATTTGGTCCGGACCTAGACGTAAACGGTAGTAACCGGACCAAAAAAAAAACTGTTAAATAATTAAAACAGTGAACCGTAGCCGTGCAATAACGTTACGTTAGCTAATAACGGTCATTGAAATGGCCCTGACTAAAAGCAAAGCTGGAGATATTCTCAGACGACAATCATGAACACAGTGAAAGTACACAGGAAAAGTAGACGTTAAAAAGATTTGTATTGCTAACATGAAATAAAAGGTAATGTGATATAGCTACTTACCGATCAATTCAACCTCTCTCTGTCTGTGTCTGCGACTCCGACCAACTGCAGGCAACTAAAAATAAACTAAGACTGCGTAAATTCAAATTTGGCAGGTTCACGCTTGCGCAGAACACCCAGCAGGTAGCAACCGTTGCTCCTGTGCTAATACCGCACACGCGCACACACACACACACACACACATTGGGAGTCCACATGTGTTAAGGTTTGATTACAGAGACTGTTTTAAAGTTTCATGTGGTGAGCAGAAAAAAATCAACTACAGCGTTCAAATATTGAACGTCATATCAACGTTCAGATGAAGTCGTAGTACAACGTTCAGATGCACAACCTATTACAGAGATCATGTAGACGTACAGATATGGTCCTGGACTGACCGACACAATATGGACCTGATCTGGTGGTCCAATCGACGTCAGATGTTTGGTGGGCTGGTACCCAGGGTACCTTGTACATCATGGCCTCTAGTTTCCCAGCGCAGCGCAGGGTGGTGAACCCCGTGCAGAGCTAGTTTCGAGCAGCGCAACCCGAGGCGCGCTCAGTTTGGTAGTTTGGCAGACCGAGGTGCGCTAAGATGGGTGTGGCGGCACAGCAGGGGGAGGTATCGACAGATCCAGCTTGGTGCAGTGACAGTTTCGTGCCAGAAGGCTTCACCGAAGGTGCGCTAAAAGCTTGCCAGCTGAAACCAGGTCTACTGTTAGCGCAGGCGGAGTGCAGCTGGTGTAAGCCGAAGTTTGGCTGACCGGCAGACAGTGCGCACACGTCACCAAAACCTCACAGGCAGGTTTCCAGAATGTCAGGCACATTAACGATGCAATAAATACCCAAAAAACTACTATTCAATGCAACTATCTGCAATCAGCACATAAATGTATCTCTATATCGACTGTCCCGTCACATCTGATGTCAGATCAAAGGGCATTGGCACCGTTTGGCACGTTTGGCACACGTAATGGAAACCCAACCTGATTTGATTAACACAGCTGCAAACTAATGAGTTCACATCCCTCTCAGCCAACCACAAACAGCCACAGCATCAGATAGGGAGTATATATTAAGCATCTGTCATCTTAGAAAAGTCAAAAGAAAAGAAACAGAGTGGGACTGCGAGAGAGAGAAAGAGAGAGCGAGCGCGTACGAGAGAAACGCAACATTGATTTACAATTGTGGTGACCTCCTCTCAGGCTACCTTTGCATCATCAGCCTGTGGAGGTCTGCTCACAGTTCCGTATATTCGGACACTGCGAGCTTGGACCTCCCGGACCAAAACATCAGTTTTCTCCAGGGAGAAGTTTGGCTGTCCGACGCTGCTGCTCTCTTCTGCCATGGCGAATTGAGTAAACTCTCATTACGCCTTCGCGTGGCGCATTTAAGGGCGAGGAGAGGGGCTCATGTGATTGGTGTGATGTGAATCGGCTGTGTAAAACCCACTCCACGCCTTCTCTCCTCCCTCTTTCTGACTTGTGCAGGTAGGAGGGACGGAGGTGGGAAAGAGGAGTAGCTGCGCCAGGCGCATGGTGTGCCAAACTTGCAAAATCCGCCTGGCCACACCCAGCTGGCGAAGCACAGGTGCGCTGCTCCCCCGCCTCACCCGGTCTGCGAAACTAAAGGCCAGTGTTGGTCGAGCTTTATCAGACTTTGCACAGCTCCTTCTGAGATAAAAAGCTTTATACAATTTTTTACTCCCCAACACCTGGAAAAAGACTGATGTTTGATGAAACTGATTTCCCCTTTGAGAGATTCACATCTTAATGGTAATGTGGGAGCAATAGTGCTGACCTGATGATATTTGGGTATGCAGTGGCAGGGAGGAACGATCTGTCACATGCAGCCAGTTTGGCATGTTGTGTCAGTGTATTTAAGGTTGAAAATTTTTATGACTTTTTTATGGATTTACATTTCTGAGCTTATGATTAGGGCCAACTATACCCAAAAAATAATTAAAGAAATTCATCTTCACAGATAAAAAGGGCAAAAATGTGGTGAAAATTGTGGGTTTCTGAGGCTCGCGCCAGAAACTGAGTTTTTTTCATATTCACAGTGATGATGTAGCATGGGGGAGTCGTCCTGACCCTTCAGCGTACAGTAAACTGCACAGTAGTAGTTTGGCGGTGTATCAGGGTAGTCATCTGGTAGTCAGTAGTCAGTTGTCTAGTCAGTAAGTAGTCAGTGTCAGTCAGTATTCAATAGGTTAGTCAGTAGTCTGTCAGTATTCAGTGACATTAGGTCAGTCAGACTCAGTAACGTTAGCAAGTCGGTCGGGCGGCTGGCGGTTCTTAGCTAACGTTAGTGTGTTAGCTAGCTAGCTAGCTCTCCGTTTGTTTCTTAATAGCAAGTTTTGTCCGGCTTTTCACATAATGGTGAGATACTGCGTTTGTGGAGGCTGCACAAACTCTAGTAATGAGAGTTTAGCCTGCGTCAGCTGGCAGATGCAGCCGAGTGCCTGCTGCCGCAGGGTACGGCCACGGTCCCATCACCCAGGTGGCAATTAAGGCCACACAAGCGTAGAGGTGTCGCTAACCAGAGGAGAGGAAGAAGAGGAAGAGGGGGGGATCAATAAATAAAATAAATTGAACGTTGAAATAATTTGTTTTGGGTGATTTGTTGTAGCCTATATTTAATGTGATTGAGTAAATTTACACCATAAATGTGTGAATGGATGTACAGGGAAATACTCAGACAGAGCTGTGCAGCCAGGTGGTCTCTCCTCTCCCGTGCGCCCTGATGCTATTCCTGCTGATTTGGCACATGCAGTTCGGCCTCTCTCTGCGTAAGTCCTCCTCCTCCTCCTCACAATAATGTACTCCATCTTTGTAGATCACATTAAGCAAGAACATTTTAACATTTGTATAGGCAATCACATGAAGCACGTAAACCCTTAAGACACCGAAGATAACAGTTTGTTGACAGCGTTTCTCTCGTGCGCACGCGCTCTCTCTTTCTCTCTCGCAGTCCCACTCTGTTTCTTTTCTTTTGACTTTTCTAAGATGACAGATGCTGAATGCTGACGTGCCAAACGGTGCCAGTGCCCTTTGATCTGACAGATGTGACGGGACAGTCGATATAGAGATACATTTATGTGCTGATTGCAGATAGTTGCATTGAATAGTGGTTTTTTGGGTATTTATTGCATTGTTAATGTGCCTGACATTCTGGAAACCTGCCTGTGAGGTTTTGGTGACGTGTGCGCACTGTCCACCGGTCAGCCAAACTTCGGCTTACACCGGCTGCACTCCGCCTGCGCTGACAGTAGACCTGGTTTCAGCTGGCGAGCTTTTAGCGCACCTTCGGTGAAGCCTTCTGGCACGAAACTGTCACTGCGCCAAGCTGGATCTGTCGACACCTCCCCCTGCTGCGCCGCCACACCCATCTCAGCGCACCTCAGTCTGCCAAACTACCAAACTGAGCACGCCTCGGGTTGCGCTGCTCGAAACTAACTCTGCGTGGGGTTCGCCACCCTGCGCCACCCTGCACCACGCTGGGAAACTAGACGCCACTGTCTCAAGTACATTTACAAAGACTACAAGTTTGAAAATGAAAAAAACTTGGGGTGTGGAGTTAGAAAGAAATGAGCTTTGTGGCCCACTTCTCATCTATGAATGAGGCTACATAAGCTGCTGCTAGTATAACACAGATATCCAAATGAAACAGGGGCAGTTGAGTTGCGTTGTGGGTAATGTAGGTGCCACCTTATGACAAGGAAAAAGGATGATAACTCTGGTTCTGCTGCCTCAGCTTTGATACTTTTTGAAACTGTCCCAACATGAGTCTGATAATGTTACATGAGTGCACTGACATCTCTGTGTTGTATCGCTTTAAGAACATGTGCTTCTGTTTTGCTAGGATTGTGTATTTAGAAAAGGTGCATGTGGATTTATAATTGATTAGACATAGTTCTGTTTTCAAAGTCAAACTTATTCTTGTGTATCCCAGGAAAAACATGACATATTCCGAGGAAGTAATCATTTTAAAAGCGTTGGGAAACCTGCATCATTTATTTATACACACACCACACACAAAGACACACAGAACACATGACATGCTTTCACACTGTGAGGATTCGGAGAGAATATGGAGCTTGCAATTGGGTGGAAACAGGATTTGTTGAAATTGCAGCTCCAGCAGTAATGGCATGAAGACTTAAGCATTGCCTGCTGCCTGGGGCTGTCGAAAATGAGTTATTAGTCTCATTTTCTGTGGGCAATTTCAGAAAAAAGGCAGAGTAAAAGAGTTAGGGTGGAAGAGATGGAATAAAATAAGTGTCGTCTGGGGGACAACCCCTCAATTTGCTAAAACAACAAGGGCCTGGGTGGATACGAATGGGGGAAGGCTGTCAGCAGTGGAGCCTCTGAATACCTGTTATCTACCCCCCTGATAAAGTCTCTCTGCTACTCAACAGCCTTCCAACAGAAGAAACATTATCTCCTATTTATGGTTTGAAGTGGAACTCTAGTGCTAAATGGCAACTGACACACAAAGGCATGAATGGAAACTGCCAGACACTTTCAATTTGTTACTTCCCTGTACCTTGTATGTATTTATAGACAAACAGCTAATACACCGATACACCATATTTCCCTCCACCTTTAGCTATGTAAGGCTTAGGTTCCTCTGACGGCTGCCATTGGCTTGTGGCATTCACATTTTTATGAGACACATTTTATTTCTGAGCTGCACAAACCATTTAGAGACAAAAAAACATTTCTGGACCAACTTTGGCTGACAGTCAAACTCTTATAGATCTGACAGATCAACAACAGCTATAATTCACCAGCTCGGGGTTGGGTATTGTGGCTTGTCATAAATTCAAGGCCGAACTCCAACGTCAGACTTGCCAGTATGCATCTATGAATAAGTCAATATTTTTCAAAGAATCTGTAGGCTGCAGTTTGAGTGGTTGTGCCTCTGGCCACAGCGAGACGGACAGACTTGGGGATATTAAAGGGGAGGTCAGTAGACAGAGCAGTGTTGATGCTTGGTTTTACAGTACTGTAGACTCCAGACCCAGACGTGGACACAGTGACCCAGACCCAGTTTCAAAATAACCTCCTCAGCTCAGTTTAATTTCAGTTTGTAAATGCCAGAGAAATGGCCAGACATCAAAGGAAGAGAAATAGGACATAAACACATATATCGAGAGTAGACAGCTGCCAACATTTCCAAATCATTCATATTCAATACATGTGTTGGAAGAGAGGAGACAAATGGTAGCTGGCCGGTAGATGATAGCTGGTATTATAAATGTCTTCTTAATAAATATTTAGCAAAGTCTTGTCTTTTTAAAGCCTTGCCTTATTTGAAGTACAGCTCATGGCCTACCAGAATGTGGTCTTAAATGGTCTGAGGGTTCATTTATTGAACCAGTGCTCCTCTCTGAATGAGGCCCAGGCAATCCACTATAGTGTCAACACAAGTCCCTGCAAGTGGCTTTACAAACACCAAGCTTGAAAGTCCAGTGTGTAGGATTTAAGGGGATACAATGGCAGAAATGGACTATAATAAAATGATGATGTTTTCTTTAGTCTACGATCACCTGAAAATAAGAATCATTGTGGTCATCATCATAATTTTGGTTACCTCAGAATGGGCCATTTATATCTACAAAGGGAGCGGGTCCTTGTCCATGAAGATTGCCATGTTGCACGGCCATGTTTGAGGTCCCATGATACGATATTATCACAATACAATATTATTGCAATATTGTGATGAAATAAATTGCGATATATTGCGATTTATTACTTTTTTTCCCAACTGCAAAATATTTCCCCAAGGAAAACTTTGTCAACATCAGTTTAAGCTCATCAGATAAAGTTTTCATCCATCTGACTTTAACCATTTTTATTGTAGCAAAATGTGATGCAAAGCAAGCAGACTGATCACCATCATCATAAAACCTGTCAGAAATGCTGCATACACCTGACAAACTGTACTGTTGGCAGATTTAACATCCTCTGTGAGGCCAGATTAAGTGCATGAGTGAAACACTTCACATGCAGATATCCCGCTGACTGAATGGCAACACCCATGTTAGAAGAGTTATCTGTTACAACCACAATCTCATATTCTTGTGCTGCATATTGCAGGAGATGTAACTTTCATTAACTGCTCTAGTTTGGAGGACGTGAGACAGCAGTCGCCAGTTCTCTGTGAGATAAAGTGCCGTTATAGTCATATATGAATCCACTGACCTTGAAGTCCAGGCATCACAAGTTAATGCCACCCTTCCTGCTGTATTCAAAGATTCCTCAACTTCGTGCTTCATTTGTCTGTAGAGCTTGGGTATGGCCTTGTCAGTGAAAAAAACGTTGGAATGGAGTCACATACCTGGGTTCCAGTGTTTTTAGCATGTAACAAAAGCCTTTGTTTTCAACAACGCTGTATGGACGTAGATCTTTGCACATGAAGTAGGTGATCGTCTTTGTTATTTTCTTTGCTCTCTCAGAGTTGGATGGTATAGATGGTATGGTATTAAAAAAATCCAAAATCAGTCCAGATGTTTGAGTTAAATGCAGACGGCACATTTCTGATTTTGTTTCTTCCTGCCAAATGCTGCTGACTGAGACCTCTGCTGACCTCAGCAGTTGATTTTAATATTCTAGTAACAAAAGTTGTATTAAAATGTGTATTTGCAAAAATTTAAGTTAAAAGAATGTCTCATACCTACCAACTAACTAACAAACTAAGATAAGACTGTCTGTCTGTCTTCTTGCTCTGAGTTGCTCTGAGCCTAAAAATATCTAGCAAAGAGTCTTAGCTTAGGAGTGATTTAGGAAAGTTCTAAGTTGGGAGCTCTCTGAGAGTGTTCTCAGAATGTTTGTGAATACGGCCCCTGGATCTTAAGCTATCAGAGAAAAAAATGAGCTCACATCAGCGAGTGCTGGGCTAGCAGCCCTTGTCAGACAACCCAAATTTTGTTGAAGAAACACTGATTTGTGACACAAAACTGCTTTATTCTGTGTCTACCTGTCTAAATCACTGGGTCCATTTTTGTTGGACAAGAAGAGACCTCTGTGGATAATTCAGCTCATGGTAAAACCCTCCTGAACATCTGGATCAAAAAAAAGATGAGCACACATTTGCAGGTGCCGGGCTTGCGGGCCGTCTCTGACATGCCAAACAACATTGGAGAAACACTGATTTATAACGTCAAATTCAGTGTTGTCTACCAGTTTAAATCACAACATCTGTTTGTTTTGGAGAGGAAGAGACCATTCGTTCATTTTCCATAACCGCTTATCCTGGGGGCTGGAGCCAATCCTAGCAGAGAGGGTGAGAGGCGGGGTACACCCTGGACAGGTAGCCAGACTACTACAGGACTGACACGTGGAAAGTTTGAACCAGGAACCCTCTTGCTGTGAGGTGAAAATTCAAACCACTGCACCACTGTGCCACCCCCCGATGGATAACTCAGGCTCCTATTAAAACCTCCTGAACAATGAACACTAAAGGCATTCTAACTGGGAGAAGTTTCAGCTGGTTGTAATCTGCAATCATCACCCCTAGATGACACTAAATTCCCCTAAATCATACACACTGTTGAAAGTGGAGAAATAATTGAGAAATCATCTTGACGAACTTTGTGGTATCGATTTGATTGTAATTACTTTTTTTATTTGATTATTTATGATATATGTTTTATTTTATAAATTACACTCCAGTCATGTATTGGTTGTCTACATATCAAATGTCTACCAAGTATGACCATAGTGTTATAGTTTACACATAAAGATGATCAGATGAAATGAATGTTTCTCTCCTTGTTAAGTTGACATCAATTCTTACAAGTTTTTCCTTTTTCAGTCACTGAAAGAGGAGTCAACTTCATATTTAACTTATCTATAGTAAAACACACCGTGTATGGGGTTGGGCTTCAGTAGCATTTTATTGAGTTTAAATCTAATGTTACATCTGCCTATCAAATCTAAAACTTTCCAAATTCCATACCAAATACATTTGGGGTTTGCAGTTTCAACATTAATATGCAGTGTAGCCTACTAACTTGGCTACTTGACTCATTGATATTATACAGAAGTTTAACTGAGAGATTCCAGCTGCTGAAATTGATATGACTCTTTAGAACCACAAAATAATGGTCTTATGATTGAAAAGTGGTGTCACAGAGTGGTGATTTTTTATCCAACCAACAATCTTCCACTGGATGCAGACATTGGCTCGCTAAAAACATTTGTAGCCAATTTTATTTTTGGCCTTGTGGCAAGTTGCTTGTGGCATAAACATGTGCCAGGTGCAACAAGTCCTCCAACCCATATGACCACGTAAGTCGTATGTTCCTACTTCTGAATACGACCCACAGGAGCATTTTAAACACGTGGATAACATTATGAAATGGTTGCAGTTGCACCATAACTTCTTGGTTAGGTTTAGAAAAAAAATCAGGGTTTGGCTAACGATAAGAATGTGTGTTGTATGGTAAAAGGACTTCCAACCACTCAAAGTGCTTTTACACTACATGATGACTTCACTCACTCACACACATTCATACCCTGGTGACCGAAGCTACCATACAAGTTGCCACCTGCTCAACAGTTAAACATTCACCAACACTCAGACAGTGATGGCACAGCCATTGGGAGCATTTCGGGCTTCAGTCTCTTGCCCAAGGATTCAAAGGAGCAAAGCTGTTTGCCACTGTGTATTCAGTCCTTGTCTCCAAAGTCTCAAAAGTCAACTTAATGGGAGAGTGGATGTTTAGCAGTTGTGAGTGTCTGGAGGGTCTAGCTCACTCTTGTCACAGCCAATGCTTGCAGGACTGCATTTGTGAATGCAGAGCAGAAATGGTCTCATGAAGAGGATGAAGAGCTTTTTTGCTTGCAGATACTGGTTTTCATGCTTGTATCAAATGCATGCATCTGGTTTTTGTGAGGACAGGTTTTGAGACTATTTAAACATGTTAAGCAGTACTGTGTAAAACCTGGTCAAGCCAGCTGCTGCCTGGATTTTGATGCACATCTGTTTGTGCTGTTATGGTAACAGCAGCCAAAAAGGATGGAGAAAGACAGCAACAAATTTGTTAAACATCATACACCGATCATCTAAAAGATTAAAACCATTGGTGGGTGAAGTGAATAATATTGATCATCTTGTTACAGTGCAATCTTCTGCTGGGAAACCTTGGGTCCTTGCATTCATACTTGACGTGCTCCACCCACCCAAACACCATTGCAGACAAAATGAACCTCCTCATGACAACGGCACTTATCGATGGCAGTGGCCCCCCAGCAAGACAATGCACCATGCCACATTGCAAAAACTGCTCAGGCATGGGCGTCGACCTGACCTTCAAATACCCCAGATCCCAACCTGATTGAACATTTGAAGAACGTGCTGGTACCCCAGAGGTACCCCCGATCCATGGTGGGTGCTCCTTGGACCAGACTTGGCTCTGACCTGCTCAGGCATGGACACAGGACCTCTGGAGGATGTTGCTTGGTGTCTGGCTGCAGGGCATTAGCTTCAGATCTTTTGAGTCCTGTGGGTTGTGAGGTGGGGTACCAGCATGTCACACAGATGTTTGATCAGATGGGGATCTGGGGAATTTGGAGGCCAGGTTGGTGCCTTCAGCTCTTTGTCACGTTCCTCAGACCACTCCTGAGCAGTTTTTGTGGTGTGGCATGGCGCATTGTCCTGCTGGGGGGCCACAGCTACTGGGGAGTGCCGTTGCCAAAATGGGGAGTGCCTGGTCTGCACTGGTGTTTAAGTGGGTGACGCGTATCAGGTGGCATCCACACAAATGTCAGGACCCAAGATTACCCAACAGAACATTGCATTGTAGCAAGATGATCAATGTTGTTCACTTCACCTGTCAGTGGTTTTAATGTTTTGGCTGATCAGTGTATATCATTTATTAAGTCCTGTTGAATGTGTTACATCACCAAGTAAGTCCTGATAAGGCATAAAATATTTCCATATTAGGTTTACTCAGAAGCTAACAACCTCAAAATGTTCCTGAGACCATAACTAATGTGATAGTTTCACTGTGCATTGCTTTTCAGGGAAAGTCTGATCAAATGAGTAACACACGTCTTACAATCTCAGTTGTAATTTGAGCTCAGAAATTAAATAAATAAATATTCTAATTAAATTTCCATCATATCTGACCACAGCTGAGGTGGAGGTATGGGGAAAGGACAAATGATGCAGAAAAAAAAATTGGCGCAGGTGAAATATTTTTGGTGCACATCTTTTCAAAAGTTACATAAACCAGTGCATGTACAGAAAAATAAAATATTTCAAGCCCTGACATAGTATTGAAGGTTCAGTTGGTGCATTCTTGCCAGTTTGATTCTTTCGACACTCTTTTCAAAATAGAGTTACACACCTGTGTGATAGTGGAGGGCTGCGTGTGTATGTAATGAGGTTGGGGCTCAACAAAACATTTACACCAGAGCCCCCATCAAGTATTTCTAACCAGTCCTCCGACCCACATGACCACATAGGTTGTGTGTTTCGTCTGAATACGGCCCACAGGACCATTTCCTAAATTTGTGCACTAACAGGTGGATGACAGAATTTTTCCTATATGACCGTTAACAGTCGCAGTTTTAAACACATGGGTGCTGCTGCGAAATGGCTGCATCACAACTTCGTGGTTATGTTATAATAGGGCAGGGGGTGTCCTCAGGGAGAAGGAGTCTGTGGACCTTCGCCAATTCTGGATGATTTCTCTCTTGAATGTAGAGGGGAAGATTTTCTTTAGTGTAGTAGTGCAGAAATTAGCTAGCTATTTAGAAAGGAATAGCTTAATAGATACTATGGTGCAGAAGGCAGGGATACCAGGATTTGCAGGGTGTTTAGAGCATATTAGCATGATCTGGCATCAGATTCAGGCAGCGAAGATTAACAAAAGGGACCTGCATGTAATATTTTTAGATCTTGCAAATGCGTTTGGTTCAGTACCGCATAGCCTCATTTGGAGTGCGTTTGACTAGTTCAAAGTGCCACAGGTAGTTGTTAACTTAGTGAAAGCATACTTTCGGGATATTAGGTTGTGTCTAAGTACGGCAGGTTTCACAACAGGTTGGCAGAGGCTAGAAATAGGCATCATGGCAGGGTGTACAATTTCTCCATTAGCATTTACTATGGTGATGGAAGTCATCATCAGGGCTTCCAATTGGGTGGTAGGTGGAGAGAGACGGCAGAACGGGTTGCATCTTCCACCAGTTAGGGCTTACATGGATGACATGACACTGGTGACTACAACAATGCCATGTACAAAGAGGCTACTAGAGAAGGTAAATAAGAATCTCAAGTGGGCCAGCATGAAGATCAAGCCTAGTAAGTCTAGAAGCATCTCAATACGTAGAGGGAAGTTAAGTGATAGGAAGTTTGTCATAGATGATGAGGAAATCCCAACAATTAGGGAAAAGTCAGTAAAGAGCTTAGGTAGGTGGTACAATGTGGAGTTGAATGATAAGGAACAGGTGGTGAAATTTAGAAAAGAAGTGGCTGCAGGATTGGATAGAATAGATAAATCAGAACTTCCAGGAAAGTTGAAGTTGTGGTGTTTGCAGTTTGGGCTATATCCTAGGTTAATGTGGCCACTGTCAGTTTATGAAATTCCAATATCCATTGTGGAGAGAATTGAAAGGTCGGTTAGCTCCTATATTAGGAAGTGGTTGGGCACTCCTAGGTGCCTAAGTAGTGTTACATTGTATGGAAAAGGGATACTTCAGCTGCCTAGTTTAACAGAGTAATTTAAATGTACCAAGGTCAGGACAGAGCTGTTGTTATCTGGGAGTAAGGACGTGGTAGTTAGGAGTGTGGTTCCAAATCCAAGCAAGGGGAGGAAGTGGAACCCAAGATCGGCAGTTCAGGAGGCAGAGATACCTCTTAGACATGCAGAGATTGTAGGTAATGTTCAGTTTGGCCGGGGAGGCCTGGGGCTTGGCTCAGGCAAACCGGTATGGAATAAAGCAGGTCTCAAAGATAAAAGAAAGCTGGTCGTGGCACAGATACGTAGACAGGAGGAGATATTAAGGGGTGCAAAGGTAGTATCCTAGGCTAAACAGGGACAGCGGTTGAATTGGGAAAGTGTAGAGAAGAGGAAGCTTAGTTGGAGGGACCTGTGGAGTATGGAGGAGAATCGTATTAGATTCCTGGTAGGGGCTACATACGATGTGTTACCAACCCCCCAGAACCTAAGAAGAAGAAGCTTGCAGCCTTTCTTTCATCCTGTCTCATGCGACAGATGGCCTGTCAGCAACTGGCTTTGGTGCCACATCTGGGAAAGTTATTCCCTGTCTCCCCTCAACTATCCCTCAGCTCTCCACACTGCCAGAACACCCTCAGACAAATGTTAATAGTCTTGGCCTTGACTGAAGGTTTGGGCAGGGAGGATAACCTTG
Source organism: Epinephelus lanceolatus (assembly GCF_041903045.1). Lineage (NCBI taxonomy): Eukaryota > Metazoa > Chordata > Actinopteri > Perciformes > Serranidae > Epinephelus > Epinephelus lanceolatus. Next base: position 37,592,985 of record NC_135750.1, read on the forward strand.
CCATCGCTGCCATGACCAAATGAGAGTGTCATGATGGTGTTTAATCAGAGAATGGATTTCTGGCACATCTTCATTTAGTTCTAAGTTCTACCCCTAAACTCCAGCAACACTGTTAGTATACAACTTAATTCTATGACCAAGTGGTTTAGGCCAACAGTCATTCGACCAAAATTCATCAGGATCATCCAGATCGTCTTCTGTCCCAAGAAAACTGTAGGGCTGTAGTCTCCTGGTCGACTAGTCAATTATTTGGTCGATATGCAATGAAGCTTGTATTTACCTGTATTTCACAGATATGAAACAATAAATTGTGAAGACAGTAAAGTCTCCACTAAAATAGCATTTTAAGTCTCGTGTGTGATTTATCCTTTAGGGATTTATACTTATGCTTCATAAGAACAGAGGAAATCTCCGCTTGTCGCTAGGCTAATGTATACAATGTAAAATGCCATAGGCTGGCACTAACAACATTAGCATGTTGTATTTGTTTGGAAAACGTGTTTAGTATGAGACAGTTGTTTTGTCGGTGAATCTTATGAGTTGTAATGGAGCCAAATTATGTGCCGTTACCTTTGTTAAATGGTGCTGTTGTCCCTGATTTTATATGAGAAGAAGGAAAGATCGTTAGATGCTAGGCTAATTTATACAATGTAAAATGCCATAGACTTGTGCTCTTAACGTTAGCATGTTGTATTGGTGGGGAAAGGGAGCATATCTATGTTTCCAGGGTTCTATGTTTCCCGGGTTCTATGTTCCCCACTTACACAAAAAAGGGTCTATGTTTCCCAGGTTCTATGTTGCCCGCTCAACCAAGCGGGAAACATAGAACCCTTTTTGTGTAAGCAGGGAACATAGAACCTTTTTTACAGAGTTAAGTGGGGAACATAGAACCCTGGAAACACAGGGATGACCCCGGGGGAAATATGTCCGGATAAAGACTTGACTTTGCACAGCTCCCTCTGAAAACACTTAGGACTTTATTCACTGTTTTTTACATATGCACTCCCTACCTCATGAAGGCACACTTTGATGTGTATCTTGTTGCTGATACCATTAATTTGCATAGATGAAAAAAATAACCAGTGAACTTTCTACATTACAAACATCTTTCCTGTCAAAAGGCTGTATTTGAGCCTTATTACTCTACTGTGTATAAAATCCATCCAAAGTCTTTTTGCTACTAAATCAAGCCAGCAAGGGAGAACAGCTCCTACTTTAGATCAGAGAACCCTAAAGAGAACATATGCATTGATTTTCTGCAAGTAGCTGTAAGCTATGAGGTGCAAAAACATTACAAATTACCCTTAAAATTTGTTCTCAGTCAATCCTGACTTCAGCATCTGTACAGTACTTCACTGTACTTTACTCCTGAGGCCTCTGCACTTCTTTTCCCTTACATGGATCACAAACCTCCTGTGGTCCGATGGAAAACATCAGAAAGAGAGAAAAGAAATACCCCCTCCCCTGACTTCACTATTTACACTATCATTCCTCCCTGCTCCACTCTCTCTAGCCTCTCCAGCCTGGATGAATCTCACTCTGAACATTTTTGTCCTTCAGGTTGATTGATGTCTGTGTTGTGTCTGGGATGCTCTCCTGACTCTCTTTCCATATGCTTGACACAACCAAAGACAACTGCCAGCAGTGTGCGCATACTTACAGAGGCATAGAAGTGAAGGGAGGGAGATTTCAGAGGATTTGGAAATGTTTTATCATTGTCGTGTCCAGGGAACCTTCTGCTCACAGACTTGTCAAAGTGGTTTTGACAGGTTGATGTGGGTTTGATTGGTATGACTGCGTAGAATACGAAGATGTTTGAAAAGCTGTTGGAAAACAATACATTTGCTATTTCTCTGTTAAGAGAAAAAAGAAAAATGTTTTGTGAGACATATTCCTCCCCTGAAGAAGATATCTATGCCACCTATTGGCAACCACCCTAATATGACTGGTGTTAACAGATATGAAAACTTAATCACTCAGTATGTTTATATGCACTGGTAAGTCGAGCTACAGTTATAGTTTAAATATGCTATTCAGTTGGACTGTGGCCCTTGTCCCAGTATACAAGCACAGGGGGGAACCTGATTTATTGACCTAAGTATGTCCAACTCCACTACGATAGCTGGCGCTATGCCCCCTTTCGGCTTGTTAGTGTTAAGCCTTATTCTGGTTGATCTATGACATCACAAACCCCCCCAGAAAATCGCCATTCCATGTTTTCCTCCCATCCATGTATGTTAAAATATTTAACTCTTTCAGCTGACACAGCATGAACTATCTCCTTGTCCGTCCAAAAATTCATGGCTTTAGATGAAGATTTCGTCATTTTGTTATCGGCTTCTTCCTCTGTTACGCATTTAATGCTATTTGACGTCTGGGTTAAAGCCTGGGGTGGACACTGTGGAGGATGTGCAGAATGCCTAGGCCAGTTTGGGTCTGATTGACTGTGTACACGCAGGAGTAACTTGACTCCCAATCACAATTTTCTGGGTGTGTTAGTCTGACTTTAAGAAGTTTGATTTGGTACAGTTACTGTTGGAATAACATGTTTACATTTTAAAAGTCCGTAATTAGTCGAATTATCAGAATATTTTCAGTGGTAAAGTGAACTTAAGGTATAAAATCAGTAGTGCCTTTTAAACCAAGTGGTCTCAGTTACCGGTACATTTACGTATGTGTCAGATCAGAAAACTCTCATACAACTGATTTTTGTGACAGTTATTTGTGTATTGGAAGACACTGACAAACTTAAGCCCTTTTTATACAGAGATCATGCTATGGGGCTTCTACAAAGTCCCATCTTTTTGCTGCCTTTGCATTTTTACACAGAACCATATAACAGCAGCATCATGCCACCCCAGTGTTTGATTTAAAAGAAGATTTTATGGTTGTGCGTAGACCCTACGCACGTAGCCAACGCATGTTGCCTATGCTGTTGTGAGCAGTTTTACTTTTGCGGTGGTGTGTCTGTGTCACTCTGCAGTTACACCTCCAAAACGCGACAGAGACAATTTCAGACACAAGTACAAGTAGCAACTAGCAATCTTTTCGTCTTCTCATATAAAACCAGAGACAACAGCAACATATAGGCTAACAAAGGTAATGGCACACAGTTTGGCTCCATTACAGCTCATAAAGTTCACTGACAAAAGAACTGTCCTGTACTAAACATGTTTTTTAAACAAATACAACAAGCTAACGTTATTAGCACAAGCCTATGGCATTTTACATTGGGTTAGCTTTCGCTGCCACGCCGGTATCCGGCCTATGTTGTACCAAATTTAGATTTTTCTATAGACAGCATTTCATGACCTGAGACAACATAGCTATGGATTGAATAACGCTGGAGTATTACTTTAAGTTCACTCATTGCCTTCTACATCTAGTGGACAAACATGGGAACAGCATATAATTTTACATCAGTAAGTTAATGCTGAGTTATGGCATGACCTCATTATATAGAACTGCATACAATGTATACACTGGGTTGTTTCACTTGAAAACTCCAGGTAATTAACTGCTCATGTATAGTTACACGCCATGATCATTTCTGACGTTAAATTACATTCTTTAGCAGAAGAAATAAATGGCAGTTTACATTGTTTTTTTTTACTTAAGCTTATCTGTAGGCCTAAGGCCTACATTTTTCTCCTGGGGTTCACAGATGCTAAACATTTACCATGTTTTATGACAGAGTCTCAAAAGGCCACATAAAACATGATAAATCAACAAGGTTCCCATGGGTCCTTGAAATCCTTGAAAGTTTATGAATTCTGGGAAAAAACATTTCAAGGCCCTGGAAAGTTTTTGAAAATATGCATAAATGTACACAGGTCATTGAAAGTCCTTGAATTGATCTATTTCTGTATTTGTATTGAAGAGGCTTTTGCACACCAGGATAATCAGCTTCAGTCATCAGGTGCGTTGGCACAGCAGAATGTGCTTAACATGGAAACAAGGATTGTCTGCACGCTGACTTGCACTTACAGCAATGGTTATAAACCATGGTTATAAACCATTGCTGTGTAAGTGCAAGTCAGTTTGCGGGCAATCCTTCTTTCCATCTATTTCTGTATGAAATTGCGTGAAAATAGGATTTTGCCGCATGAATTTTCAAAATTTTCTTGGGGGAGAACCCCTCGAACACCCCTTGGAATCTTTTTGTCACAAGACATATTACTGGGTTTTTTTAAGCAGATGATCAATACTACCATCAGATTGATGAAATTAACCTTGATCTGCACCGTAAAACAAATATTGAGCGTCTATGGATGTATGTGGGGCTTAGGCCTATAGATATCAATATGTTAACGTACACTCATTTCTTCTGTTTGCCACATGTGCATATGAACTCTTTTAAAGTAAAAAAAAAAAAAAAAAAAAAAAAAAAAAACAATAAAAAAAAACATGCCACCCTGTCCACGTATGTTCATGACCACACGTGCACAAGCAGATATTACGTCAAGTTAAAATCCCATCCGGCCTTCTGACCAAAGTTGGCAACCCTGGGCATTTTACATTGTATAAATTAGCCTAGCAACGAGTGGAGATTTCCTCTTCTCATATGAAACCTGGATAAATCCCTGAGTATAAATCCCTGAAGGATAAATCGAATGCTATTTTAATGGAGGTCTTACTGTCTTCACAATTTATTGTTTCTTATCTGTGAACTAAAAGTAAATACAAGCTTCGTTTCCACTGAGGGAAATGGTGTCAGTTAGGGGTGTAACGGTACACAAAAATCACGGTTCGGTACGTACCTCGGTACACAAGTTACGGTTCGTTTTTTTTCGGTACAGTAATGAAAAAAATAGAGTCCTAACTATTAAATATCTTTTACTTATTGGTAACCTTATTAAAACATACCACCACAGCAGTTAACTCTTTTTACACAATTTTTGAATGAAACAAATATATATAAAATCCTGCTTGTTTGTTTGAATGAAAATAGAAATATAAAAGTGAAAAATAAAATTCTGCTGTTTTTTTAACACATTTTTTGAATGAAAAATATAAATATACATTTCTGGTTAAACAGTTTTACTCAATTAAAATAAAAAGTATAGTGCAGCTGGTCAGCTTTAAAGCCTGCTCAGATTCAGTTTTACTAGGAACTTACTTAGCTTTCCCACTTTGTTAAAGTGCAGTAAACAAAACATGCTTATATCTAAAGTGCAGATTAAACAATTTTACTCAACTCCGATGGCGTTGATCATTTCTTTAGTGCGATGGTCAGGGAAACGCTCTTTCTTTTTAAACGACGACGATATCGTAGTTTGCACCAGATTGCTTTTTCTAGTTGTGCCGGTTAACATTCAAACTCGGGTGGTGTCGCTTTAGATGCGTTAGCATGTTAGACATGTTTCCAAGTACATACCCCGACCGTTGTTCTGCAGTGTCGGCACACTGCTTTTGTCTTGTCAACTTGTTTATTTCCATCTTCGTATTTTACCCTGAAACCAAAGTGTTCCCAAACGGAAGATTTAAGGTTTGCGGGTGGGTCTTCAGGTTCGTCAGGCTCACTTGCCATGTTGTCAAAATGCGAGAATGCGCTGCACAAAGTGAAAGTGGAGATTTACGGGACTCCCTCTGTCACTCAATTACGTCCGTCAGGGAACTAGATATTTTAAATGGTTCGGCTCGCAAAAACGGAATTAAAATAAAACAGAAGAAAATAAAATCATATCCTGCGCCCAATAATTTGGTACAGGGTCGTGCCGAACCGAAAGTCGCGTACCGAATGGTTCGACACAAATACATGTACCGTTACGGCCGTAGTGTCAGTATACAGCAATTCTGGGGAGGAGCATGTCAGGCTAAAAGCTTTGGCCACTATTGTGACCTATAAGATGCATGTCTGCAGCACTTTATGAACAATAACAATGGCAATAAAAATTGTTTACCATCTCTATTATATGACAGCTGATCTTGTCCTCTGCTTGGAGGGTTAAGAACTCCTGGTAGGGTTGGGTTAAAATTGATTCATTCAGTTTTATCTGATTCAAATCAATTTTCATTTGAGTCACCCGAGACCAATTCATAAAATGTGGGATCAAAGTTTAAACCTTGTTAATCCAGTAGTAGCTGCAACGCTATTTTTGTGTAGTTAATTAACATGCTGCAATAGCCTCTCTTCTCCCCACTTTTACACACACACGCACACACACACACACACACACACACACACACAAACACAGATTAGAGATGCCGTCGTGGAGGCAAGGAGGTGAAGAATACTTGAGTTGACGACAGCTATGTTTGTTACTGTAGATGCAATAAAACCTCTGTGAGGAAAAAGTCAGTACTTTATCAATACACCTGCTCAACAACACATAGTGATATTTCAGTCTGCTTTGTCCACAGTCTCTCATCCAATGCCGCTATTATTATGTTTTACACAAGCACAGGGTGCTTTCCAGCTAATAGGAAATTGTAACTAACAAGCTGAAACAACAGACAGACAGACATAAACAACAACTGTTTATGTCTAACAGTTGAGCTCAGTTTGCCACGCCATCTTAAAACTTACCAATAGTAAAGTGACCTGCAGGCAGAGGGAGGAGCAGAGAGGACAGCAGGACTGATACTGACTGACTGTGTTCTTCATTCCTTCTGAACTTTACTCAGTATTGTGATGTCAGGAATATGGTCAATTTTACTGACATTTTAGATTTGTTTCTAGTGAGATATTGAGTTTATATTGTGACTTTGCTGTTTTAATATTCCTGCTGCTGCTCTGGAAACAACATTCAGTCCTAAAATGCTCAGGTTTAATCCTGTTCTGAATTTATTCTTTTATAAGAAACAATTTCTTGTAAAATTTACGGTATGGGTTCTCTGGGAATCTCTTTCACATTCTATCAGAAATTGGTATTGTAACTGAAATATCCCCAATTGAATCGCTAATGAATTGAATCAAATCAGAAGATGGATTGAATCGGGATCCTGTGAACCAAAATCAAACTGATTCAGGAAATTGGTGGTGATACCCAGCTCTAGCTCCTGGACCTCATTGTTTTACAAATTTGCAGATATTTTGGCCGATGTTTTTCCTCTTTGAGTTAGCTGCAAACTGCTACCAGTTACTTTTTAAATCTCCTGCGACGGGTCGAGTAGCCTACATAACATGTTACACCCATCCTGTTCATAGTCTGTCCTGCCAGTTGTCTCTTTCATAACGATGTTGATTTGGTGCTATTACTACCTTCACTGCCAGTTTAAAGGGTTGACATCTCTGTCCAACCATTCTGCAATTGTACCTTTTATACAAAGCAGCGAGGTGGAATAACACTGTTATATTCCCACCTCAAACAGGCTTATATTGTCCTGATAGTAGTGGGTTAATCTGATTAAAGACCAGACACCTTAACACCTTAAAACTGGAGGTTGTTAAAGGAACAGTCTGTAGGGTTTTGACTGCTGAAAACAAATATGCTAACATACATAACTGAAGAGTTTGAAAATCAGCCATCTTTGTCCCTCAGTTAAGTATATTAAATCAATATTTAGAAAAAAACATTAATGTAAGTAAAACTCTGACAGGATCAGTAAACATGAATGACTTAAATTTTTTGTTCACAAATGCAGACCTGCACTCTATCAATTTGTGAGTGAGCAGTTTCCAGTTCTGTGTTTTGGAACCTTTTGTGCACATTTGGCTCACAAATAGTTCCTTTAATGAAGTGAGAACCCTCACTTTCCCCATCTTGAATTACCTTACCTTGCATTTCCCTTCCTATTTCTTATAGGGAGTAATCTTAAAGGGAATTGGGGAAACCATGTTTAGACTTCAAATCATGGACATCCATATACGGCAGCATTTCTGAAACCACCTCTTCAGTGGTATTTGGTTGTAACCAGGATATCATATTTGGTCCCTCTTTAATAGTTAATTTTTGCACCTATTAGGAAATGTTAAGGTAGCCTCAGGGTGTCTTATCCAGTGGTTTTCCCTGCCTCTCAGGTTTAGAAAGCATTCCTCCGGCTGCTTGGCATTACTCCATGCATCTGCACTCTCTGGTGTGAACAGCTGACAGCCACAGACAAAGCACTGAGCACTGGAGACAGGGGTTTGGAGCTGACACAGGGATGCCAAGAACAACCGCACAGGGAAGAGATATTAAAAGTCAATCAAGTTGAAAGAACTGAAGAAAGATCTGCCAAATGTACCTGAAGAGATTCATGTAAGATATTGGTGTACAGTAGGTAGAAAGATTAACACTTTGAGATTGGATCCAGTACCTCTGCCAGAGTTTGTACTCTTTACTCATCTCTTCTTCCTGTCAGTCTGTACTGAGGGCTGGGTTTTATCAGGGTGGGGAAGAAGACGGCGGTCAGGAAGACGGATAGATAAGCTTTTGTCTTACAGTACTTCTAAAGGATACTTCCTGATCTGGGTGTGAACTCCCAGCAAAGGATTTTTGGAGCTCTGATTTTTTTTGAGGTGCTTAAGTTCCTGAGCATAGTTTGCTAAATCTCAACAGTAAAAACTAAGGAGAAAGAATAAGAAGAAAACCAGAGAGCGAGGAAAGCAGGCACAGAAGCTGAAGGTGCCATGCCTGCTGTTTGTCTGTTTTGGAATAAAGCTTGGTGTGCTCATATGCCAATATCCACCTCTCAGAGACTTTTAATGAAGAATTGGAAGACATCCCAGAGTTTTGTTTGCTGACTTCTCTCTCCCAGATTTTTTTCTGTATTCCTGCACACGTTTCAGAGGCGCCACTGGATTTAGGAGCAGTGGAAGAGGAGGAGAAACAGATAGAGAGGGGTAGTTGGAAGCATATAAGTGCAGGGAGGAGACACATCACACGTTTCTCAAAATTGAAAATTACACAGTCCTTTTTTTTTTTTTTTTGTCATTGTTTTGACTGGAGCCTTACCAGTTGATTGAGACGAGTTTGAACTTGAAAGTAATGTAATATTTTCCAATGGATCAAAGAATAACCGGAGTGCTGCCCTCTCTCCCCCTCCTCTTGGTTTCTGCCATGTTTTCCGCGGCAGTGGGGAACCATACAGGAAGGATCAAGGTGGTCTTCACACCAACTATCTGCAAATTAACCTGCGTAGGAGGCAGATGTCACAACAACTGCGAGCTGGGAAACACCACCACCATCATCAGTGAGAATGGCCACGCTACAGACACCTTGACAGCACCCAACTTCAGAGTAGGTAAGTGATCCTGACTCACCAATTTACACACACACAGCTCTCTATGGATGGCACTTCTAGCTGGCTGTGATATTAAAGCTGTTGATGGAAAAGAAATTTGTTGATATCAGAACTATCTACTTAACTCTAGGAAAGCATTTAGCTTGAGCAGTCTGCAGAACTATCTGTTGTGATCTCTGGTATACAGGATAGCATACAGACAATATTAAACTAAAAAACAATGTTTCCATTCTCCATGTGTTTCTTTATCTACTATGATCTGTAAACACCAGGCAGCCTACTCTTGTTTACTGTCTAACGTCATTTAAAGTGCAATAGACTGCAGCTGCACAGTCTGACGTTCTACCGATGGTGGTGTTGTTCAGTTTTGCATCTCGTCCAGTACCCGGCAGGTGACCCACAAAAAAAGGTGGTATTTTGTTTTTATTTTATTTCTAGGTTGGATTCTGGGTGAAAAAAGAACACTCGAATATAATCACAGGTGTTTGATGATTAATATATTCAAATAAATTAACACGATGATAATTGAATTTAATGTTTAATGTAGCGTTCTAATCCCCTGACTGCTGACTTTGTGTGTCTGCTCTGAGGTCTACTGAGGATAAATGCATAGACAACTTTTTCCAAATCCTGCTGAGACAGATGTCATTTTATCCTTGATATATTTTTAAGGTGATTGTAGGCTGACTTTGTAATTGTCTTAATGTGGCTGTTGAAATTCAGGTCTGAATCAATGACTACACAAAGATTTCTGGCTTGGTCTGTGGTTTTTAACATTGCCAATTGAAGGTGAGCGCTGACTTATGACCATTCCTCCTAGGCTCCAAAAACCATTATCTCAGTTTTTCTTTAAATGAGGAAAATTGTGGCACATCCAAAAGATGATTTGTTCAATGTATTCAGTCATGTTTTGTTTTATATAATCTGAGCCAGTGGAAGCATATAGATGTTAAACAGAAGAAGTCCCAGAATGAAGCCTTGGGGAACTCCGCATTTCATTTTTTTTGTATACTCAGATGTGTAATTACCTGTAGACACAAAGTAGTTCCTATCCATTAAGTAGTAGCTGTAGTTGATGAGGTGGGTGTACTACTAGGTAAATGGGTAGGTTAATTAGGAGGAAGTGGATATACTTTCCTATGCACTCCACTTTTTGGCTGATAGGTGGGTATACTGTAAACAGCCAGAAAAAGAGGTGAGGATACCCTGTATACCTGCATACACCCTCCACAACACCACTGGTTATTAAAGAATTTGCTGTTTTGGTTCGGGCCGTGGATCTTGTGTTGACGAGACGGGTCGGGTCACGGAACTAATTGGTCGTAAGTGCAGGTTATTGTGGATGTGATATTACTGAGGTGAAAAAGCAACGTATCACCATGGTTTGGAGATTAACCGCCAAAACCATTACATACTAATGGCAGAATGTTAGGGGTGTAACGGTACACAAAAATCACGGTTCGGTACGTACCTCGGTACACAAGTCACGGTTCGTTTTTTTTTTTTCGGTACAGTAATGAAAAAAATAGACAACTATTAAATATCTTTTACTTATTGGTAACCTTATTAAAACATACCACCACAGCAGTTAACTCTTTTTACACAATTTTTGAATGAAACAAATATATATAAAATCCTGCTTTTTCACATTGTTTGAATGAAAATAGAACTATAAAAGTGAAAAATAAAATCCTGCTGTTTTTTTAACACATGTTTTGAATGAAAAATATAAATATACATTTCTGCTTAAACAGTTTTACTCAATTAAAATAAAAAGTATAGTGCAGCTGGTCAGCTTTAAAGTCTGCTCAGATTCAGTTTTACTAGGAACTTACTTAGCTTTCCCACTTTGTTAAAGTGCAGTAAACAAAACATGCTTATATCTAAAATGCAGCTTAAACAATTTTACTCAACTCCGATGGCGTTGGTTATTTCTTTAGCGCGATGGTCAGGGAAGCGCTCTTTCTTTTTAAACGACGACGATATCGTAGTTTGCACCAGATTGCTATTTCTAGTTGTGCCAGTTAACGTTCAAACTCGGGTGGTGTCGCTTTAGATGCGTTAGCATGTTAGACGTGTTTCCAAGTACATACCCGACCGTTGTTCCGCAGTGTCGGCACACTGCTTTTGTCTTGTCAACTTGTTTATTTACATCTTCGTATTTTACCCTGAAACCAAAGTGTTCCCAAACGGAGGACTTAAGGTTTGCGGGTGGGTCTTCAGGTTCGTCAGGCTCACTTGCCATGTTGTCAAAATGCGAGAATGCGCTGCACAAAGTGAAAGCAGAGATTTACGGTCGGACTCGGTCCGTCACTCAATTATGTCCGTCGGGGAACTAGATATTTTAAATGGTTCGGCTCGCAAAAACGGAATTAAAATAAAACAAAATAAAATAAAATAATATCCTGCCCCAATAATTCGAAAAGTCCGAAAGTCGCGTACCGAACGGTTCGACACAAATACATGTACCGTTACGGCCCTACAGAATGTTAACCTACCAGCAGAAATACTGATCTGTTTCTCCAACTGTAGTGTAAGAGATTTTGAAGTTTATTACACATCGCTATAGTTATGTTGATTTACACCAGAAGGATGCTTCACCAAGGAAATATAATATTCGCAGTTTGCATAACCCAGTTAAAATTCACATACTTTAAAAAAAAAAACAAACAAACTCGAAGATCCATTTATCACTAAAGCATATGTCATGCAAGAGAACCAGTAAAAACAAATGGAATGGTCAAAGTTGTCATATTGACCATTTGAGGTGTATTGATTGATTTAAGACATCAGCTCATGGATTGAGTAGCATTTCTCAGTCCCTAGCTGCTGTTATCTAGTAAAGATGAAAAGGCAGCAAAACATCCTTTCTTTTTTTGGAATAAGTAAAGGTATAAGTTAATGATGATGTAACCAGTGTGGACAAGTTACTCTCAAAATGTAATATATTACATATTACTAGATACCTTCATTTAAAGGCATAAGTGACTTTGCAATATTACTCTATATTCATTTTAAATGGATGAGGGTCATGTTGCTTCACAGCAGGGAATCAAAGTTTATTACAGTTCATTTCTGTGTTTCATATATCTGAGCCATTCATGCATCCACATACAATAGTTACCACTTTGCATTAACCCCCCTGCTTATATTAATAATAGCCTGATGATAAAGAACCATTAAATAGCCTAGACTGTTCAAAATAAATGATTAGCCTTTGACACAGGAAGGGTCAGGCAGAGAATCAAAGTCTAATCATTATGAGATATGGATAAATATTTGTGGGCCTATGATATGAAATACAATAAATAAATGTTGAGGTTAGCACAACAAACGGAATGGCATGCTAGTCAATTACTATGACAAGCTCCGGTTCGTGGTGTACCAGAGCCAAAGTCGTACATTTTTCTATAAATATATTATATCAGCACAAAAAAAAAAAAAAAAAAAGTGGTGCTGATGGTGATGACCTCATCACTGTGATCGCGCCATATTAACGTGAGATTGCAGTGATACAGTTGTCATCATAGCCTTTTGTGTACATGAGCAGCTGTGTGCTAAAACATTCCTCACATCATCCTTATAAGGTTATGATGTGTCAATGTTGTGTCAAAAAGTGGTAAGAGAAACAATACAGCTTTAAAAGTTACTGTAGGCAATGTAATTAATGTAACTCACTTAAGAGCCTCGTATAGAATGTAGTGCAACTACTATGACCAGTGTTTATTAGTCAAGAAAAAAAAAATGAAATGTGTCACTTATCTAAAAACACAGTGTATTTATTTATTGATTCATTTTTCTGCATGTGAAATAAGTGAGATAAAAGTATAGATGAGAGAGCTTTGGAGCTGGTAAAAGTTATTTTTTCACTTGGGATTAAACTCGCTTTCATTTGTTTGGAAATTGGATATCCACATCACAGACACGTCTCTGTACCTGACAGATAAACATTACATACTGTATATATATTCCCAAAGGTGTTCAATAAAAAGTTGGACAAACTCATAGAAATGTTGAAATTCAGTCAGGGGCATCTTTTCTTGGCTGAAAAACATATCTATTTTAAGCCGACCCTCTGTGGGAGATGAATAGACTTATAACTTGTTGATCATTTTGCTTGAATATGATTTATGATTTAGCAGAAGTACAACATATGTTCATCTTTGACTAACTCATGTATCCATTTAGATACCTTTTAATTAATTTGGATCTTAGCTTCTACAGTGTTCTTTAGGAGTCAAGATGCATTGTTTGTATGCTAGGAAGGAATTGTATCATGATTAAATTGATCTGATGTGTCAGGCTGAGAATCAAAACTGTACGCAAAATGTCCTTGAACTGAGTGTATACAATAAGATGGCAGCCTCAGGACATCATGAAGCAAGTTCTGTTTCTGAGCATGTAACGTGGGTGTTCTTTAATGTGTTGCGCAGGCACTGAAATCTGTGTCTGAACCTGCCTTAGTCCATACAAGGAGCAAATCTCCAGCTCTGACACATGCAGAAACATGGGAAGAGCGGAACAAGTTGAATTCCTGTCTGACTCAGCTGTACAAATTAGTAGAACTGGAGTAACACCAGCTCAAACAGAAAAAAACAGCAGACTATTAACTCAGGGTGACCTGGAGGGATGGTTTTCTTCTGTTTACTGGAACTGATTTGTAGTGATGTGTGGGTTCACTCGTAGCCGTTTAATATATACTTATCCTAGTGCAGAATAAAAATGGCAGTGAAAGAAACCTTGGGTGTTGTTAATACATAACATTATTATACATAGTTGAGTTGTAAATGTGAGTTCTTAGCACAGTAATCCAGCCACAATGTCCTTTATATGAAAATATGGAATTTAGATCAGCCACCACATGGATTGGTAAATTAAAACACTGTTAACTTGGACTAAAGGGGTGAATGTGGCTCAAGAGGTAGAGAGGGTCATTCACTAATTGGGGTTTCTGGCTCCTCCATTCCGCATGTCGCAGTATCCTTGGCGGAGATACTGAACCCAAGTTGCGAAATTGTGAGTGCGTGTTCACTGAGTAGCAGGTACAGTGTGTGAATGCAACTCTGTAGTGTAAAAGCACTTTAAGTGTTCGGATGACTGGAAAGGTGCTGTACAAGTGAAGTCCATTTACTATTCAGTAACTCTTGAACAAATGACGTAAATTTCCTCACCTGCCTATGTCAGAGAGGGTTGATACAGATGCCCATGGTTGACCAACATTTGACTGCAGACTGTATGCACCATCTGCATGAACACTTTTGGAATATATTACATTAGATTAGGTTTACAGATTAGGTTAATTTAACTGTATTTTCATTGCAGAGAGTACAGACAACGGAATGCAGTAAAAAAAAAAAGGTAGTTTTTATACCTCCATGCTGGTGATGGCCGTGGCTGGAGTCATTATTTTTCCAGGGTACCGATAGTCTATCCATCCTGCACGTCAGTCCATTCATCTCAAAGGCCAAGGTCACTGTGACCTCACAAAAACATGTTTTGGCCACAACTCAAGAAGTCATATGCTAATTGTGACAAAAATTCACACAAATGTTTAAGCCTGGGTTTGTTGAAGGTGGCAGTGCTGTTTGGGCTGAGAAAGCCTGTGAGCCTCTATCTCCTTTAACTTTAGCTTATATTGGTGTTATGCTATGTAGCGTGTGAAGTAGAGTACGGTGAATGTGCTAGGAAAGGTAGTATCGGCACGGTCACTACCTGGAGTTCGCATAAACGGAGCCTGGGTTTGTTGAAGGTCATGAGAAAGCCATGAGAAAGCCAGGTGTGGGGAGCAGTGAGAGCTGGCATTAGGGGAGTGTCTCTGGGACGCCAGAGATCACTGTCTAGCCTCCTGGAAGTGTTGTGGGACCAACTAGACGAAACACTGGTGAAAGGAGGTTCCCACCTGATGACCCCAAAGACATGCTAGTTATCACTGCTCATTGGTCTGTGTAGTTAAGCCTTGCCATAGTAGCTTATCACAGGGCTTAGGAGGTTATTCACTGAGTGCTGATCCTTTCTCTAGAGCACGAATGTCTTGTGTTTATTTGAACTAATAGTGTAAAGTGATGGTGTGATGACATTTTATTAGGGCTGCCACTAGCGATTATTTTCATTGTCGACTAATCTGTCGATTATTTCTTCGATTAGTCGACTAATCATTTCATCGAAAAATGTGTTAAAATGTTGAAAAATGTCGGTTTGTCTCGTCCAAACCCCAAAATTACGTCACCTAATGTCTTGTTTCATACTCACGCCAAAGGGTTTTAGTTAACTGTCACGGGAGAGTGTGTAAAGCTGCCAATATCTGAACGTAAGAAGCTGCAGTAAGAGTATTTTGGGGAAATTTTATAGTACTTTTCTATGAAAAATGACTCAAACCGATTAGTCAACTACTAAAATAGTCACCGATTATTTTAATAGTCAATTAGTCATCGATTAGTCGACTAATCGTGGCAGCCCTACATTTTATATCCAAAAGGTAAAAGGTCAACTTTACTGTGACATCATAATGTTTCTGGCCATTACTCAATGTCATTACTCATGAATAAAAGGAGAGACATTTGATCAGATACTGAATTGGTGACTCTAATCTTGAGTGTCCACCTTTTGAGACCTGTAGATCTTCTGTGCTGCCGGGGGAAGATATATATGAAGCATCCACATTTTTTAATGTCATGGCTATGTACAAGTCTGGAGAGACATGGACGTAAACTGTACTGTAACTACAACTTGACTGGTTGGCAGAGGCATATAACCATGAGGCACTAATTCTAGATTTTATCAGATGCATTCTGCTTAGCGACTTTTACACTGTGTCCAGCTGTCTTAATGCATCCACAAAATCCACAACAGATTCCTAATCAAAGTTCTCTATTAGGTTTTTGATAAATGTAGATCAATGTGAATTCCAGACCTTTTGTTGGTGGGTGAAATATATGTCATCCAAAGAAATCTTGAATATGTCAAACTGTTTATTAAAACTGGAAAAAAGGGTTTGGTTGGGTTTTAAGTTAAAATTGGTTAAGTTATAATTTTAATGGCATTGGATGACTATATCCTCATTATGTAAAAGGTTCTTCTAAATCCTTTAGATAGCAAAAACTCTTAGGAAGTGAATGATTCACCTTCACCCCAGTGTTATATGCAGGTTCATGTATTAAGTGCCGCTGCAATAATGGTGGCTTGTTTGTTCTGCCAACAACTCAGATTCATCCTAAAAGTTGCATCAGTCAGAAATACAGAACAGTTAAACAAATATTTAATATTTTCCAAAGTACTGTTGATATTTTGAGAGGATGTTGCTGATTTACATTGCACATGGATCAGACTAAAGGTGAAGTAATAGAGCTTTAGCCTCATGTGCCTGTCCAGACTCGCCTGATTCCTCCCCCTGCCCTCTGTCTTTCTCCCCTTCCTTCCTCTGTCTTTCTCATCTGTGTGATAGGGTGCAGACCTGAGCCAAAGAACTGGGTAGCTGAAAGTTTATTTGCAGTCCAGACTGAGCTCAAAGCGCCGAGACAGAATGAATTGACCTGTCTTGTTTATCATACTTAACCAATGAGAGAGGCTGTTAGGGAATGTTGATTCATGATACAATGGAAGAAAGGGGAGGGTCTTTTTAAACTCAACCCACAACCCACGAAAACATGTTGGCTAATTAAGAGAGCTAGCTAAGTCCAGATGATAAGGCTAGGTACAGTAGATTTATCAGGGTTTCAGCAGGTTCCTATGAACTGAGGAAAAATGTTAATATCAAAGCTAATTATCATATCACAATGAAATGAACTTTCTTTTCAACCAAATGTTGTCTGGTTATATGCTAGATACAGTAGATGCCTTAGCTTTTCACCAGCTAATCAGCAAAAAGAATGCTCCCTGGGACTCCGGCCCAGTTCTTCATCCATTTGTCTGATTGTCTTTAAGCCTGACTGGCTCTATCTCTGTTTTTCATGTCCTTTTTGACATGACTTCAAGAAGACGTCCTTAATTGCAAAAGAAAATATTGCACTTCTTAATCCATTGGGGAAAGCTTGTGGTTGTAGTTATTAGCCCGACTGCTAAAAAACATAGCTTTTCTGTGTTTCCTGGCATTCACTCCTCTTTTTGCCAGACTTTATGTTTTTAATATAATTTTAATTAATTTTAATTTAATTTTTAATTTTATATACTTTATTAATCCCCCTGAGGGGAAATTCAATTTTAATGCAAGTACAAAATATGAAGCTGCACATCAGATGGCTCGTTTGAGATGTTCAATAACCAGGGATGACTGGGCAGTGCAGGTGGTACGATTTCTCTCCAGCCTGTTCCTGACCTGCTCTGGCATCATGCAAATGTAAAAGCAATAACCTCATGAGACCAAGGCGGCTGATGTTTTTGGACCTCAGCGCTACAGTTGCTCTCCACCAACTGCAAAATTCCATGGCATGATGGGAAGGAACAGACTCTCCCCTCATCTCTTTTAGATGTTGGATCAGCAATATGATGTTTTATAAAAGCTTTTCAATTTTGTTTGATTGGAGAGATTCTGACTTTATAAGCCCGATTTTGCTCTATGAAGGTTTATTCTGTTAAAGGAATAAATGTCTGATCAGTGGTGACTTTTATCAGCCAGAGCGGCTGAATACATATAGTTTTCATAAACTGCATGCAATCTATGATAGTTGCAGTCTACAATATTAATAATACTTCTTAAATTCTTTGTAATCATGAAGAAAATTGATATGATGGCATGCCTTACATCAGTGGTTCTCAAACTTTTCCTGTCATGTCCCCCTTTGGAGGAAGAAAATTTTTCATGCCCCCCTCCCCAACAAAATTGTGACAAAATGGGCCATGTTTACCTTTATTGAAATTGCATCAAAATCATCAATATTCCTTTCACCTTTCTTTTAGTAATTTGTGTCGAATAAGAACAATAACGATGAAGTTGCAAACATTAAAAAAAAAAAAAAAAAAAAAACACTTTTTGTGACATTTGTCACTAGATTGCACCACCAGTCTGTGTGCTTTTTAAAAAAAACAGAGAAAAAATCAATAAAATGTGCATTCACTTGCAAAAAAGAACAAATGCAGATACTTGGCAAGAAAGATGACCAAGTCAATTTGTGAGAGTTCCATTCTTATCACTGCATTACTGGCTGCAATGAGCCTGTTTTGCGCTGCACATCTTTTCAAAATGGGGCCACTCTCAAGTCATGCTCAATGTTGAGCTTAGATCTGTACTTTGTTTTCAGTGAGGCAACAGCAGAAAAGCCTATCTCACAGAGATAAGATGTGGCGAAGGGAAGCAGAATGCCCACAGCCCTCTGCCCTATGAGTGGATGCTCCCTCTCCACACCAAGCCAGAATTCACACAGTGTCTGAGCAGTAAACCTCAGCGTCAGGGTGGAGTCAGATGTCATCTCGATGAATTGGTCCTCTTCAGCAGAGCTGAAATCAGCAGGTGCTGCTGTGTTAAATGGATCTATCATCCAATCATACTGAGCAGTGTTGTTTGAGAAGTATTTTTGAAAGAATCCTCTCAGGGAAGAGATGTGCTCCTTCAGACATGAAATCACTGTGGTGGCTCCAGAATCACTGGTGTCAGCAAATTCACTCAGATTCTCAAAGAAATCAGTGTTTCCTTCATCAAGTCGCCTGCCCCACATCTCGAGCTTTTGAATGAATGTGCAGATCTTGTCTTCCAGTTGAGGGAGGTGCTTGTCTCTGCCTTGAAGCTGAAGATTCAATTCATTCAGTTTTCCAAATATATCGCTGAGATAGGCCAGTTTCATCAGAAATTGTTCATCACTGAACTTGCTTGCAACTGCATGCATATTCTCCTCCTCCAAAAACACCTGAATTTCGTCTCTGAGCTCAGACGCGTGACAACACCTTCCCTCAGGAGAGCCATGTGGCATTGCTGTGAAACAACACAGCTGAATGTTTTGCTCCCATCTCCTCATAAAGTGAGGAGAACAGCCACACTTTTAGGGGTCTTGTTTGGATGAAATTGACCATGCCAACATTGTTCAATACTTCGTTTAGTTCAGGACTCATCTGTCTTGATGCTAGCCCTTCTCTGTGTATGACACAGTGCGTCCATTGCGCATTTGGCGAGACCTGCTTGATTAGTGCCTGCAATCCTTTCTTTTTCCCTGCCATGGTCAGTGCACCATCCGTGCAAACGCCCAGACAGTTCTCCCATTTCAGCCCATGTTCTGTCAGGTAACAGTCAAGAAGCTTAAAAAGTTCATCAGCTGTTGCTCTGCTTGGGACGTACTCGCAAAACAGCAAATCGTCATACAGTGACTCTGACGTGACAAAGCGAGCATAAGCAATAAACAAGCAGTCTTTATTGCTATCAGTAGCCTCATCCACTTGTAAGGCGAAATGTTAGTCTTTGAGTTTTTCAGTGAGTTGTTCCTCCAGGTCACCTGAAATGTGGCATATACAGTACAGGCCAAAAGTTTGGACACACCTTCTCATTCAATGCGTTTTCTTTATTTTCATGACTATTTACATTATAGATTCTCACTGAAGGCATCAAAACTATGAATGAACACATGTGGAGTTATGTACTTAACAAAAAAAGGTGAAATAACTGAAAACATGTTTTATATTCTAGTTTCTTCAAAATAGCCACCCTTTGCTCTGATTACTGCTTTGCACACTCTTGGCATTCTCTCCATGAGCTTCAAGAGGTAGTCACCTGAAATGGTTTTCCAACAGTCTTGAAGGAGTTCCCAGAGGTGTTTAGCACTTGTTGGCCCCTTTGCCTTCACTCTGCAGTCCAGCTCACCCCAAACCATCTCGATTGGGTTCAGGTCCGGTGACTGTGGAGGCCAGGCCATCTGCCGCAGCACTCCATCACTCTCCTTCTTGGTCAAATAGCCCTTACACAGCCTGGAGGTGTGTTTGGGGTCATTGTCCTGTTGAAAAATAAATGACCGTCCAACTAAACGCAAACCGGATGGGATGGCATGTCGCTGCAGGATGCTGTGGTAGCCATGCTGGTTCAGTGTGCCTTCAATTTTGAATAAATCCCCAACAGTGTCACCAGCAAAACACCCCCACACCATCACACCTCCTCCTCCATGCTTCACAGTGGGAACCAGGCGTGTGGAATCCATCCGTTCACCTTTTCTGCATCTCACAAAGACACGGCGGTTGGAACCAAAGATCTCAAATTTGGACTCATCAGACCAAAGCACAGATTTCCACTGGTCTAATGTCCATTCCTTGTGTTTCTTGGCCCAAACAAATCTCTTCTGCTTGTTGCCTCTCCTTAGCAGTGGTTTCCTAGCAGCTATTTGACCATGAAGGCCTGATTGGCGCAGTCTCCTCTTAACAGTTGTTCTAGAGATGGGTCTGCTGCTAGAACTCTGTGTGGCATTCATCTGGTCTCTGATCTGAGCTGCTGTTAACTTGCGATTTCTGAGGCTGGTGACTCGGATGAACTTATCCTCAGAAGCAGAGGTGACTCTTGGTCTTCCTTTCCTGGGTCGGTCCTCATGTGTGCCAGTTTCGTTGTAGCGCTTGATGGTTTTTGCGACTCCACTTGGGGACACATTTAAAGTTTTTGCAATTTTCCGGACTGACTGACCTTCATTTCTTAAAGTAATGATGGCCACTCATTTTTCTTTAGTTAGCTGATTGGTTCTTGCCATAATATGAATTTTAACAGTTGTCCAATAGGGCTGTCGGCTGTGTATTAACCTGACTTCTGCACAACACAACTGATGGTCCCAACCCCATTGATAAAGCAAGAAATTCCACTAATTAACCCTGATAAGGCACACCTGTGAAGTGGAAACCATTTCAGGTGACTACCTCTTGAAGCTCATCGAGAGAATGCCAAGAGTGTGCAAAGCAGTAATCAGAGCAAAGGGTGGCTATTTTGAAGAAACTAGAATATAAAACATGTTTTCAGTTATTTCACCTTTTTTTGTTAAGTACATAACTCCACGTGTTCATTCATAGTTTTGATGCCTTCAGTGAGAATCTACAATGTAAATAGTCGTGAAAATAAAGAAAACGCATTGAATGAGAAGGTGTGTCCAAACTTTTGGTCTGTACTGTACGTCTTGCAACTGTGTTGTTGGAAAGAGGGACAGCCTTCAAATTTTCAGCGCTTGTCTCATCAAACATGGTTGACACCATATCTAAAGCTGTGGGGAGTATGAGCTCCTCTGCTATCATGTGTGGTTTCTTGAACTGGGCAATTCTGTATGCGACTTTGTATGATGCCATTAGTGCTTTGCTGTTCACCGATGCAGCTTTAACAAAGCAAAAAAGTTTTCTCTGAAAGAAGTTGAATGGCTTATTGGCATAACTGGGGTGTAATATGTCTAAGTGTCTTTTTAATTTGTTGGGCCTCATACTGTCAGCTGCCAGTGTTTTCAGACACAAAAGACACACTGGTCTCTCCTCATCTCCCACCGCATTTATTGAACCCAAGAGCAAGATAGGCTTAGTCATACACTGCCTGGCCAAAAAAAAAGTCACCACCAAAAAAAAAGGTCATACACTCTAATATTTCGTTGGACCGCCTTTAGCTTTGATTACGGCACGCATTCGCTGTGGCATTGTTTCGATAAGCTTCTGCAATGTCACAAGATTTATTTCCATCCAGTGTTGCATTAATTTTTCACCAAGATCTTGCATTGATGATGGTAGAGTCTGACCGCTGCGCAAAGCCTTCTCCAGCACATCCCAAAGATTCTCAATGGGGTTAAGGTCTGGACTCTGTGGTGGCCAATCCATGTGTGAAAATGATGTCTCATGCTCCCTGAACCTGTCTTTCACAATTTGAGCCCAATGAATCCTGGCATTGTCATCTTGGAATATGCCCGTGCCATCAGGGAAGAAAAAATCCATTGATGGAATAACCTGGTCATTCAGTATATTCAGGTAGTCAGCTGACCTCATTCTTTGAGCACATACTGTTGCTGAACCTAGACCTGACCAACTGCAGCAACCCCAGATCATAACACTGCCCCCACAGGCTTGTACAGTAGGCACTAGGCATGATGGGTGCATCACTTCATCTGCCTCTCTTCTTACCCTGATGCGCCCATCACTCTGGAACAGGGTAAATCTGGACTCATCAGACCACATGACCTTCTTCCATTGCTCCAGAGTCCAATCTTTATGCTCCCTAGCAAATTGAAGCCTTTTTTTCCGGTTAGCCTCACTGATTAGTGGTTTTCTTAAGGCTACACAGCTGTTCAGTCCCAATCCCTTGAGTTCTCTTCGCATTGTGCGTGTGGAAATGCTCTTACTTTCACTATTAAACATAGCCCTGAGTTCTACTGTTGTTTTTCTTCGATTTGATCTCACCAAACGTTTAAGTGATCGCCGATCACGATCATTGAGGATTTTTTTCCGGCCACATTTCTTCCTCGAAGACGATGGGTCCCCACTATCCTTCCAGTTTTTAATAATGCGTTGGACAGTTCTTAACCCAATTTTAGTAGTTTCTGCAATCTCCTTAGATGTTTTCTCTGCTTGATGCATGCCAATGATTTGACCCTTCTCAAACAGACTAACATCTTTTCCACGACCACGGGATGTGTCTTTCGACATGGTTGTTTGGGAAATGAGAAGCAACTCATTGCACCAGTTGGGGTTAAATAACTTGTTGCCATCTGAAAGATAATCGCCCATGCAGTAATTATCCAATAGGAGGCTCGTACCTATTTGCTTAGTTAAATCCAGGTGGCGACTTGTTTTTTGGCCAGACAGTGTATTTTGTTGACTTGTTTTTTGGTTGATTACCGTCAGCTGAGCACTTTGTCTTGTTTGTATCAGAAGCATCGCCTGTTTTTCTTTTTGTCCCTGTCAAAACTCTCTGTCTGGATGAAAGCCAGTTTAACTGTTAAATTTTAATGTGAAAGCACAGTTTGTTTATTGTTCCACCAGAAAAAAGATTCTGACATCAAAACATTACTCACTCTGTAACTGAATATTGAACTTAGTAACAGAATCTATGTTTAGATTAGATAACCACCTCCTCAACCCTCACACTGAACACCAGCGTCTCATACAATACCATCAAATATCGTTATCAAGTCAGCAGATGACACTATGGTGGTTGGCCTCATCAGCAATAACAATGAGTCAGCCTACAGGAGAGATGTCCAGTTCCTTTCGGCATGGTGCGCCAACAACAAGCTGGCCCTCAAACCCAAGAACACCCAAGAGCTCATTGTGGACTTCAGAAATACCAAAAGCACTAGCACGGAGGTTGAGCGTGCTAGCTTTAAGTTCCTGGGAGTCCAGGTTTTACTTGTTCAGCTTTGTTGTCCTTGGTCTTATAGCTGTTACGTCTACTTCTGTGTAATTACATTGCGAGTAATAAAAAAAAAGGCATAATTCCTTGTATGTGTACACATACTTGGCCGATAAAGCTGATTGCAATTTATCTGGTGCTGTACAGCAGGTGAACATTTCAATTTGTCCAATATGTTATAAACAAATACATGCAAAACTGATGAAATCCAGATATCATAGTAAAAATTATACTTGCTAAATGTCAGCATGTTAGCATTTTTTGCCAATATTTGTGACAAAGGGAGTATTTATGGAAATTTGTGTTGACAGAGGCTCAAGGTTTTTAGAAGCTTCAGATCAGTCGTGTCCAACCCACAGTGTGAAACAGTCCAGTCCTGTTTAAAATAAAGATTCTGCTATCTTTGCATCAGTATCATTGTTAATGTGCAACTGTTACTTGTTCTGCAACTACTATTGTTCTACAACTACTATAAGCTGCTCTTACGGCTAACACTGCGACTGCTACAAACTTAAACTTTGTGTTAAAAGAATAATTTATTCCTAGGCAAGTGCATACAATCCCCCAGAATATTTGAACCTATTCTATTTGCTGTTTTCATCTTTTCTTGAAAAGAAATTAGCCACTATCTTTGACCATCAGGCTTCTTGGCAGAGATTAGTTTTCTTTTCACGTGTCTGGAGAGTTTGCTTCCTTATTGTTTTCCCCGACCACATAAAAAATAGGTATCAACCTATTTTTCAGTCCTGATATGGTCAGTTCAGCAGATGGAGAAAATCTAATTCCTGGCAAAGGCGGAGTGAAAAATACTTGGCCAATCGCTGATAGTTTGGTGATAGCAAAACATATTCAGGGAATGACTTGAAACCACTTATGAATAATTCTGCCTGTTGTATGTATATCCCATTTGGCCTGCTGCAGTCCCTACAGAGTAGATTTAAGTGGCGTTTTTCCAGCTCCTCTGGCATATTTCTCCCAGGTGAGCACACCGGCTCACCAAGTGCTGAGAGCTTTCTGGCTCTCAGCTTGTGCTTCCTTTATAAAAGATGCGTGTAACTGCCAGCTCATTTTTGTCAGTTGCTGTCCAGACAATATTGAATCATTTAAAACAAATAGATTTTGGTAGCTTTTGGGAGGAATGGGAGGTGAGATGAGTGTAGAGGGGAAGGCAGGAGGGCTTAAAAGAGAAAGACAGGCGTAGCTCTTATTCAAAGGAAAGTAGTTTGGCACTGTCCACGTCATGCCTTACACTTTATATACCATGACATCTGCACATATGTGTCATATTGTGCTGCAGCCACAATGCACCTTAACTAACTTTTTTGAGTTTGTGTTGTGAATGGCAAGGCTTTGGTCAGGACAGTTAGAAAGAGGAGGCTTAAAGACTTTGTAGAGCAGAATAGCTGGGTCCCCCTCATAGTAAGGGGGTAAGAAGCCTGGCAGTCTCAGAGTGTAGTTGACAGGTTGGGGTATAAGGTTTGACCATGTTCTGTATGTAGTATGAGCCTCAAGCATTCACAGAATGGCTTGAACTACGGTCATGCAATGAGAGTGGATGGCCTGTTTTCAAGGGAGGAGGAGTCTTGACCCTTTTTATTTTGTTTTGTAGGAGATGCTTTTGAAAATTCCAGTGTGCAACTCTTCAGTGACTAACACGGCCATCAGAGGATTGATGCTCATTCTGGATTTGAAATTAGCCTGATTCGGGTATAAGCATTTCCTTGAGAGGATAATTCTGGTTTACAGCTTGGATCTTGTTTCTGCAGCTCTTGCAGTGATCATACTCCAGTGTTTCCCACAGAATTGGAATCTATGTGTGGCACTTGCTCCTGCCTGTGTGTCCTTGTGTATCAGCCTGTGTCCTCTCTCTAAAGACTGTGTTTTTTGCGGGCCCATGACACAGCACAGGTGGAAAACTATTGTTTTTTCCTCAGCAGCAGTTTGTTGATGATAAATTTGTGGGTTAGATAATTGATCAGTTGGTCTGATCACAGCTGATCGGATCAGCTGTTTTTGAGTGAAAACATGCTTTTATGCCCAGTTAAGACCAAAGATTTGCGATGAGACGAGTTGAAACAGGCAACTACTTGCGATGCGCCATTCTGCAACGTTCTAAAAACCTGCCAGTTCACACCAATGCAACTAGATGAGACGGTGTATCATCTTTATGCAACAACTCTCTGTACTTCCATTCTCATTTACAGCTTTCCAGGCTTATTTTGTGGCTGAATATAATTTGTATTGTGAATCTTAAAATATGAACGAGGATAGTGACAGTGAAATACTGGCTGCAGATGCATCTGTAATAGTGATAAACAAGTGAAAAACTTGAATAAAACGAGCATCAGATGGACTGTATTTATTATAGATACACCACAATAATATAAATAACCAGCGACAATTCATCGGCCACTGAAAATGTGTGTGTGGGGGGGCATAAGCACATACAACAAGCAGCAGCAGCGACCCCCCGTCCAACACCAGCACACCGCGAGAATAGGAACAGAGGGCTTGGCGGGGATGGAGCACCTGCTGCAGCAAGCAATCTGTGGTCATATTGACTTGACCAGTGGACTTCACTACAAGCCACTTGGCTGTTGAAACAGGTTACATGCTTTGCGTTCGAAACCAGCCGCAGGCAAGTCGACCAGCTTGTTGCAGGTGACACTATCAGCCGGCATAAATCGAACTCAGACCGGCCAGTTCAAGTGGCTGCAACTTTTCTCTCCAAACATTTTTAAACAGTTTAGTCTCATGGCTAATCATTGGTCTGAACTGGGCTTTAGGCCCAGTACACTAAATGGTTAAGTTTCACTTTGACTGCACCTAATGTTTCCTGCTCTGTCTGTGAACAGAGTGCACCCTGCGCTGCGAAAGTGTGAAGTAATGGCATCGAAACAGTATAAATATTCCAGCAGTGCGCCTAAAATAAAATTACAAAATATAGAATCAAAACATTGCAGCTGATGTCTTTATCATGGTGGGCCGCCACAAATAAAGGAATGTGTGGGAAACCCTGTACTCACCAGGTGAGTTCATGGAATATATGACATAATGAATATAGCCACCATGCCCATTGGTTTGTGGATTCACGTTTTGAAGCCTCAAGTTCAACATCTCGGATTTTTGGAGCCAGAGGTGACCACATTTGGGCAAGAGGGTGGGGCTGTGGAGGAGGGGTGGATCTGATTCATAGAATGTGGTGACACCTCACAGACAGCCAAAATGTAAATGGGTATGTTATGTAAAAATTCACTCCCTGCATAGTTGTCATGAAGTTGTAGAAACCAACCATGTTTATTTCTGCTGTAAGTTGAACATTTTAACATGGGGGTCCATAGGGATTGACTCACTCTTGGAGCCAGCTTCAAGTGGCCGTTCCAGGAACAGCAGTTTTGGCACTTGGGTGTTGTCTTCATTTTTCAGTGTCGGAGGTTCTCACTTGGATGAAATCTGAGAGTTGAGAATGCACCAAAATCACTAAGTCCTGCAGTACAGGTCAAACTTCATTATAATGCAGCCCAGGAATCAAACTTAATCCCAGAACATTTACTATTCTCTATCTGCAGAGTTGTCCGTGCTCAGTTTTAAGAGTATGTGACTCACAATGGCAAAGGTTATGCTTAATATTGATTCATGCCTACCAAAAGCCATACTAGTACATGGAGTTATTTGCTAAAACTCTACAGATTTTTGGGGGACATACATATAGACTTAACTGAAACAGTGGGAACTTAATAACAGATAACGTCAATGTTCAAGCAATGTTGCACCACAGAAACTAGGGAGAAAGTTTGTTTGCAGTTTTTGCAAGTCCCAAGTCTTTTTGGTAAGGACATAGTCATTTGACCAATGAAAATAAGTAAATAAAAATCAGAATTAGCTTTTAACATTGACTGTGTTCGTGGCCTACAACATGTACAACAATATTAACCTACAGTTATTCAGTCCTGCATCCCTCTAAAGCGCAGCTGGATGAAGGTTTTCTCAGTGATGATATACAGCATATTTGCTGGTGTAATGGATGATATGCAGGAAGTCCCATGATGATAAATTGATCTTGGGGAGTTGACGGTTTGGGCAGCAAGCTAAATATGTAATGACATGGTAACCCGTGGTGGATGACTGTTGGGTGATGTAAGTAAAGGCTGCTGTATGGGGCTAGAGTTTTTGCACGTGAATCATAAACTTTGTCACTTTCCCGTTCACAGATTTGTGTCATTTCTCATCAGACTTTGTGGAGTCTTTGGAAAGAAAAGATGAGATGAGAGGAGAAATGACTCAGCAAGACCCGGGAGAGATATCAACTATGTATCATGTTTTGTCTCTGTGTCTGGGATCTTGTTTTTCAAACAGGAAATGGAACAGGACTTGGATGTGTTTGTAAAAGTCCAGATTCCACCTGTTTCTAGTGTTTTCTCCACATACAACTGTTGAGCCAGTCTTAGGGAACAATACCACATTGATCTGAATGTGGTGCATACATGTGTATATCATCACCTCCTCTTCTCTGTGTGTTTACGCCTTTTGGCTAAAGAACAGTGAATTCACTGTATCCCTCTCTTCACTCCGACTTCTTACATAAGCACCACACTGCTGGTTTATCCCCTCTGATTGAAAGAGTGCTGCAGCCTGTTCTGTGTGTGCGTAACTGACACCTGTTGTTATGGTGTGTTCAGGGTCTGTGGGAACTGCAGCATTCAGTAAAGGGCAAGTTTTACTGTAGTGGCAAACTTTAGCTTTGGGTGTTTTTTGCCCCTGCGTTATTTATTACAATGTCAGATTTACATACAAAAAATATCCTGGTTTTTGCCCTTATTCTGAAAAAGACAATATTCCTGGCCTATTCCTACGCCTTCTCCATGCATTGTGTGTTTTAAAAATACACTTCTGTTTTCACAAGAAATGTACAGTTTCTGCATATAACATGCATACAGTCTATTTCAAGATAAATTTACAACATAGGTAAAACATAAACACAGTAGCTCAAGAACACCTTTAGGGAATTTATTTCAATTTGGCACACACACCCCCTTGTACTCAATGATGAACTGATTAGATTTTGGTGGTCAAAGGTAAATATAACTTTGACCTTGCATCTGTCTCCTTCTTGTGGTCAGTATGACCTCATACAACATGTTTTTGGCCATGACTCAAGAATTCTTACGCCAAGGCTTGCTGTGTATCATACCACCAAGAGGGTGCCTCTGTGCATCTGTATTTGACATCCACTGACAAAACGGCGCTATTTGACGTGTGTAAAACTGATACGCCTGCCACCAAGAAAGGTGCCTCAGGTGTGCATCAGTGTCTGACGCCATCATCGCTGATCAAGCAGTGGCATTTGACGAGTTGGAAGTGAGATACTGCATACTCCAGTTAACATGCTCTATGTCATTTATCACTTCAAAATATGGAAAAGGAGAACGTCTGCAGCTGCTTGTGCCATTTGTACCATCGTAGAGGTAGTGAAGCGTAGCTCAAGAGAGATAGAATCGGAGGAGAAGATGAAGAAATTTAAATAATGGCAGAACAAACAAATTGGTAATTTAGTGAAAAGAATTCTCTGTCTACATGTTGGGATGTATGTAATGGCCGCACAGACCACCGCTGTCTACAACACTGCCACCATTTAAAGGTACAATATTACGACCTCCTCCACCACTGCCTCATTTCATGCTGTGCCAAAGTTTTGACTGTGTCCTGTGCCACATATCATCTGCTTATTATAATTTAAATTATAGATAATCATTATATCAGTATATCCATAGAATATTTTGTTTACATGACCAGTAATAAATTCAGAATAATGACAAATCAGAACATTGTGGAATATTGGTGTGCATGTAAACATAGTCAGTCATGGAATGTACAGACTTGGATTATCCTATATTTACCATAGCCAATCGCCAACAAAATGCCATACAGTAATTAAACAAATGAAAATAACAGTGGTTCTATAATGAATGCCTCACCAAATTATGATCTTACTTTTTGTATTTTTATGATTGACAAAAACAGTCTTTGACTTCCTGCTGTTTGCTTTGCTAAGCATTAACTTAATAGGAAAATCGCTCAATAGGAAGGATTTTACAAGTCCTGACAAATTTTGTAATGAGGAGAGAAATAGGATTTTTTTTTTTTTTTTTTTTTTTTCCGGATTGTTCTCAGTCAGCTGCATCTGACTTTACAATATTATTAAATCTTTCCAGTGGTGATAATGTTCTCTGTCACACACAGGCTGACTCTTTCTCCCCATCTCTCTGTCACATTATCATTATCCCATAGTGTTGTCCTTCTTTCCTGCTCTTACTCTTACCTGTCAATTTTGCTCATCTCTTGTGTTTCTGTTTAGTTTTGGTCACACGTCCTGTCTCCTCTCCTCTTCGGCTGTCTCTCAGACGCAGACTACCAGCTTCACTTTCTTTCTTCACTTTAACTCAAACCATCATGGTTTTCCTAAAACTTGAAGGCAAACTTCTCCCAACAGCCATAAAACATAGATTAACAACAAAATAATTTTACAGAAGTTTCAAATTCAGCTCAGTAATAAATATCAAGGTTCATAGACAAAACAGCTGTCTTTTTTGCTAGTCATGTTGATTTGCTCAAGCATGTTTGCATTGCATAAATTAGCCTAGCAGCTATCTGAGAATTTTCCTCTATTCATAGCTTCACAATGATGTATTACTACTTTTTCTCACTCATAGTAGGTTTAATTCACTGCATCTCCCAACAGAACAGCAAAGTTGAATCTAGCCTATGTGCATGTTTGCATAGTTGAAACAGAGCAGCTACTGTAATTTTACTGTAGTGAAGAAATATTCCACGCTGCTGATTTAATATATTGTTATTATTATTATATATATTAAATTTCTGTGGTTCAAGCTATCCATCTTTTTTGTGTTTGGTGGTGGTTTCAGAAATAACCTTAGCTCCAAGCTCCTTATCAAAGTCTCACTCTTGCCGTCACAGTTTAACACTGATGCATTTGTTTACGACTGCAAACAAACACCTGCATCATAAGCCGGATTTCCATCCACATATATGTTGAAATTTTAAATTTAAATTTCAAACAAATATGCAAAAGAAAATGTGAATTATAATTTTTCCATCTACTTCTGTTACTGCATTATTATGTCAGTTCACTGAGGAAAAAAACAGCTGGATCTAAGATCTGATCACAAAGGGCCAACTAAGCTGCTGCTATTGAGTTCAAGAATAAGCAGCAACTACACAAATAGCCAAATCAGTGGGTACCACTCCCACCAGGTACAAAATGGCTACTACCATGAGGTGAAAAGGAACTACCAGCACCAAAAACAGTAACACAGGTGACCAACGCAACAGTGGAGTGCAACAGCCACATACCAAAAGGATCATCATAAGTAGACCAGCTACAAGTTGCTGAGAGCAACACACAAAGATCCAACAAAAGTGAACTGCCACTACCAGAGCACAAAATGGATGCTGTATGGTCTTCAACCACATACACAAGTTGCTATAATGGATGTAGGAAACCAGCTACATAAACAGACCTGATGATTGGGAAGCCACACCCACCACTCTAAGATCCAATGATCTGTGGGGGTGACTACATCCCAAACCCAAACAAGGTCACAACAAATTTGCTACAACAAATACTGAATAGCAGTAACACACAAGTGACCACACCAAAAGTGGACTGCAAAAACCACAGAACAAAGTAGTCACAATGTACTTAACCACTACACAAATGTTGCCAACTTACACCTAAGCAGCAACCCACAAGTGACCTAACAAAAGTGGAGTGCAGTGACCACAGCCCCTAAGGTTACAAACCACAAGTTACTGCACATAAGTATTTATCACAGCTATGACCAAACAAAAACTAGTCATCTCAAACAAAAACAAATCACAACCAAGTTGCTATGTGAAGTGCAAAAAAACAGGAACAAGTTGAGGCACCCCAACCCTGACCTGCCTACCAAGACAGCTAAGTAACCTAGCTAGTCTTCAGTGGCCTGCCGAGCTCGATGCGGCTTTAAAGGCTGAACTTAGTGCTGCACAGAAGACCAAAAAATTGCCAACTGTAATACACTGAAGTGTGCCCCCCAAAATAAAAATGGCAAAATAACAGAGTGGCAAGATCTTACCTGCCCTGTGACTACCTAGTCAGGGTGCTCAAAACTGAGGTTTCAACTAAACACAGAGCAACAACCACAAAGAATTTAACAAAAGAGATGACCTCTAAACGCACAAAAAGGCCACAAGAAATACACAGAGACTTACATTTACTTCACCTCATGGATGTTCTGGCTTTTTTATGGCCAAATGCAAAAGTGCATAAAAACAGGTGAATGGGAACACATCTGTCTAATGATAATGTCTAGTTACTAACAGTTAATCCCCGCTTCCTGCCAATCAGAGGATTCTCAGAAGTCATGGTATGAAATAAAAGGAATTTATATTATCCTGTTGGTGACATACACAGTTATTCAGATCTCTGACAACAAAGCTTGAATTCAGTTATGTTGGATGGCTGATGTGCATGTTTTGGATTCCCTGAGCTTTACATCAGCACTGATTTTGCCTTGCTTCCAGACGCAGCCCAATCCCACCATGACGTACTGAAGCCTAATTATTGACAGATGTGTTGAAAAGTCAGACAAATGTGAATCCAAATACACTCCCAGATGTGTTTACAATGGCAAGTCCTTTTTTGGTTTGTCTCTGTGTGTGGGACCATTAGTGCATCACCATCATCTTCTTCCTGTTTTTTTTCTCTCCTCAGTGGTGTGTCACCTGCCGTGTATAAATGGTGGGAAGTGCAGCACCAGGGACAAGTGTCAGTGCCCTCCCAACTTTACTGGAAAGTTCTGCCAGATGCCCGTTCAGAACGGACACCAGCAGACGTCAGGCGGCTACAGCCAACCTCAGGTCCACTCCACACACACATTGCCTCTGACCTACAGCAACGGCCAGAATCCTGGTGAGTAAAAGGCACAACTGTGATGCTAGGGGACGATTAAAGGCTAAAGGAGGCTTGTTTTAGGTCATTTACTGCAAGTCACGCATTGCAAAGGCTGCATGGAAGGATGTGAAAAAAATCAGAGTCAGAAACTGTTTGCACATACAAGGAATGTGACTGGGTGATTTTGTGCAGAATGATAAACACAGCGCAAAAGTATAAAGACATAATATAAAAGTAGAACAAGAAAACACAATCACTGGATCTCTGTAGGGCGGCCAGCAGTAATGTAAAGTGGAGGTTATTTGTAATAAATGGCCTAAAACATGTATTACCACAAGCATGGTCTTTTAAGCAAGTAGGATACAGAACTGCTTATTTGCCAGTAATAAAACACTAATTGAGCAGGAAAAGAACACATTCTTAATAAAGCTCAAGAGGATCATTTAATAATTTCAACTTATATGACCCTTTTTAGTGAACACTGTATGACAGTGTGTTAGTCACTGTAATAGTCTCCCCACCCAGAATTAGTGTCTATGAATTTTGCCGTTTTTAGAATTAAGCAATATGGCACAAGAGGGAGTGCTGTTGTATTATATATCACCATGGCTGTGATTTGCTCATAGGCACAAGGCCACAGGCCAAGTGCTGAAGAGTATGCTCTGCTGCTCTGAGAATGTGGTGTTCTGAATAACCAAACGGTACATTCCAACAGCGCTCCGTATTTACAAAGCGACCAGTTTAAGCCAGAGAGCACTTTGGCACTCAGAGTGAGTATTTCCGAATGCACCCATGATTGACAGCTGTGTTCAAGACTTCCACTTTTCTCACAGATAATCTATCTCATTTAGTGTTGTGTGAATAGAGAGACAGTTTCAGCAAATATGAAAAAGTTTTTTTTTTTTTTTTTTTTTTTACCCGCTGTAGCTTTAAGTGAACATTCACATTAGCTTCACAGCCCCAAATCCTGGATGTCCCAGTTCAGATCTTTCAGAGTGATAAGCTTTAAACAACAATGTAATGGGGTTAAAGTCTAATGGGAGGTTAACAACTGTGCTATGTCTCTCAGAGACATAGCTGTGTGGTGCTACACATGCATATAGATAAACACACAAAAGGACAACATTTTGCAAGAGCAATTGAAAGCGATAACAATGCGGCCTGTAGATTACGGCTAAGACTCCGATGGATCAAACTGATGCTGACTCTTAATTTGATAATGATAAAAAATATCTTACTCATGTACGTGGCAGCTTTGAATCAGTTTAGTGTGATTCACTGGATATAAGTTTGGCTACCAGCCTGCCATTGGTGGCTATTTAGGCTGGCATTCTCCCTCCACTATCTGTGGGGTGGCTGTAGGTCAGAGGCAGTGTCGCCCCCCTCTCTCTGTTTATCATGAGACTACAGCTGCACCTGCTACAGTGACACATACAGTGACAGGGAAAACTGTTTGCATCACACACCCCTAAATGCACAACCAGATTCAACAGACCACTGGACACAGGTTATTGTATTGAGTTACTGTTAGAGCTATTTCACCTTACAAACTATATATTTTCACAACTTCTGTCAAGCTGTCCGAGACCAACCGGACTGTCTCTCACCTGAAAGTGAAGCTGTCGGGGTTGGGATCCCGGCCTGTCTGTCACTTGTCCAGTGAAGCTGCGAGGGGCACCGTGTCCTTCTCTCATCTCATGCCAACACTACTGTGGTGTCTAACCTCATCTGTTATGTAGCATATTCTTCCCGATGATCACTGTCTTTACAGTCAGGTTGGCTGCTTAATCCTCGTAGACCTTGCCTTTGCCTTCTAAATCATCCTGAGTGGCTCTGATGTGACAAACAAAGAAAACTTTGGGCCAGCAAAGATTTTTTAAAATATTTTTTTCAATTAATGCAAATGCTAGCTGTGAAAATGCATCAAATCATGACATGAATCTTATTTAATTGTAATTTTTTTTTTTTAGAAAGAATCAGTCACAAACTTTGTGTTACAGTTTTCAAAATTCTCTTTGCTACAGGAAACAAACAACAACCTGCAAGCTAACAACTTACACCCTGACAATGGAATGTTTTTATTGAGGATTTGGATCATGCAATAAGGCATACCTGCTTTGTTCTTTTGGTGAAATGTTGTTAAGATCTACAACGAGTAAAACAAGTTCTGAATGCACCTTGAAAAAGCCCAGATTCCGTCACCTAGGACTCTTGTGCCTGATGTTGATCCATTTTCTGACACAGCCAGTCTGAGTTGATTTGGTACATTTTTTAATTCTGGCAGCCACATGGCCAGTGACATTTGATTTCACCAGTGTACCAATCCATTCACTTTACACAAGGTTCTGTGATATCGTTGATATTTTTTTAATTATGTTCTGCAGAAGCCATATACAGCTAGCAAATTGTGTTAACAGGTCCAGTGAGCTCCTCTGAAGTTAAAGTATTGTCGGACTTCACCTCCAGGGCACCTGTTATCAAAATATGTTTGTCACACAGTCGACATACGACTGTGCATACGTTCACATACGTTCGGCACCGAACACCACGACCGCTCGGAGCGCCTGTCATGGGCAGCCCACTCTGACATCTCTCCACTTAGTGCATGTATATGTATGTTCGGACCTGTGTGTAATTGGCAAACAGAGTAAAAAATTGAATTTCCCCTCTGGGATTAGTAAAGTATATAAAATAAAAAAATAAAAAATAAAATAATGTGTAGTCCCAGACTTCTCTCTAGCATTGACACAGCACTGTGAAGATAGGTCTAGCTTTGCAAAACTAGAAATGTTTCAATCTGAAGATTAAGGTCACAGCACAACATACTGTTCATAATGTCAACTTAGCTCAGACAAGGAAAACGTGCCGAGCCACTAAAGTCTTTAAGGGTGATATTTTATGATCTTATCTTGAATGCAGCAGATAATTATCACTGTAATAATTGTATTGCTCATGTTGTCCCATGTGCCTTCAGTGTACAGCCCCAGCATTGTCAACATCCACATCAAACATCCTCCAGAGGCCTCCGTCCAGGTGCATCAGGTGTCTCAGCTGGATAACTACCATAACAATGGGCACCAGCTGAAGGGTTCCCAGTCAGGCTCCTCTTCATCTTCCAGCTACACCTATCACCACACAGAGAGCAGCCAGAAAATCCAGCACCATGGCTACAACATAGTTTATCCCAGCCAGCATGGCTACCAGGTCCCCCAGTACCAGCCCGTCACCTCCAAGAACACACTGGGTCGCTGCTTTCAGGAGACTGCAGGCAGTCAGGTACTTGCCTTCCGCTATGTCTCGTGAAACTCTTTGATTTTATTATTTCTCATGTAATTTCAAGCATGTGATAACGTAGTGTAGCCTATGCATTATAGAGTGCACGAAAATACTATGGGACCAATCGTGTCCCGTATTGATTTAGTAGCTAAGGGATGATCCCGTATTATTAAGGATGGATACCCTATACATACATACATACATACACACACACATACATACCCTGTTTATAGCAGAAACCACAGCCGTTTCCACTGAAACAACACTTCTCCTCTGAAGGTTGTGCTCCATGCAGAATCTCCTGACGCTCATTATGGAACGCTGCATGGCCCCTTCATGCTGCAAAATGTCCCTGATTTCTGCGTGTGTCTTGCCACTCTCAAAAAGTTCACAGATCAGGTCTGCATAAGGCTGGAGTGCGGCCATAACTAGGCTACAAGTAGTTGAGAATGAAACGCTCCTCTGTAAAGTTCAAAAGTTCCTCAGCAGATCTCCCAGCATTCCCCGAATTTATCCAAATATCACAATAACAAAACAAAGAAATTTAAAACTTCACTTTAATGTTCTTCTGTTTTAATTTCAAAACAAAAAAACAACTACAAAACGTGTGATTTCTGTTGTTCCGTTTTCCGTTTTTTTTAAAACAGGCTCTGCTGCCAAAGTACAGCTTCATGGAGCTGCTAGCATGGCTGTAGACTCATGTTCTATTTCACACACCAATCTGGCATAGTGGAACCTTCCTTTAATAAGACTGACATGAAGTTAGCCACCTCAACAGTCAGTATTTATACTTTTACATGCTAGCTATAAAACAGCATGTTTTTCTGCCTATGAGTGTAGAGGCTGTGACATGTGTCATATGAAAAGATTGAGAGAAAAACATCCAAGACTCGTTGAGCCAAGATCAACACAAAAGCACAAAGGCTAGAATAGGCTAGTAAAATTGACAAGTGTAAGGTGCTGCAGCCAAAAAAAGCAACCACCCTTATCAAGTCCTGGAGACGAGGGATATAAAATTAAGAACAGATTTATGGACGCACAGTTAAAGTTCACAATGTTGAGTTTAAGTAACTGTCATAAATTGTGAGTCATCCCATCACTAGGTAACATTTACAGAGCAGTTGTTGCCATAAAGATAAGGGACTGTCAGTGTGTGTTCCTATCTGTATGTGTGGCCATCTGATTGAGAGTGGATGAGGTGTGTGTGACACCTGGGGGATCAGACACACAGAGGAAACAGACAATACAAAAACATTTTTTTTAAGAATAATGATTCCTTTTCCATTCCTTTCTTACTCTCCCACTCTATGTACATCTCTATGTTTCAGTGTGGGAAGGCTTTGCCAGGTCTCATTAAGCAGGAGCAGTGCTGTGGGACCATTGGGACATCTTGGGGTTTTCACAAATGCCAGAAGTGTCCAAAGAAACCTTGTAAGTACAGCTTGTTTTTCTCAGATGTTGGTTTGTCTTTTTTTCTTTTTGGACACCTGATTTTTCTTAGAAACCTCTGCATGCTTCCAGACATTTGTGGCTTCATGTGTGTTTGAGTGTGTTGTTTTGTCAGGAAGCCTAAACAGATGCCAGTGAGGTTCTAAATCAACCTAAATACCCACAACATTTTTAACAGCTTGATAGCAAATAATCTTAAAAGCCCTGACCAAATCCCACTTTTAATCTGAGCTAAATCCTTACTATTGAGGAATGAGTCATTATAATGTAAATCAGCATTGCATTTGTATGTTTATAAGCTGATAATGATTGAAATTATAGGCCTGTATTACTTCTGTTTTCACATATACAAGCAAAATAAACACTGTGGATCACTGCTACACACCATTCAAAAATGGTTACAGGGTGGAATCTCTACCCGTGTACGGGGAAAGTGATCATGCAGCCATCTTGTTGAGATCAAAGTATGCAGACAAACTACTACTATTTTTCCAGGAGGGCAATCCCAGAAGCATAATGGCAAGGTCTAAGAACTATTATGAATGATAATTGGACTGCATTTGTATAGTGCCTTTCTACCTTACAAGCCCCCTTCCCCACTTGTCAAGTGCTGATGCGTCTATAGCAAGTGAGCTAAACGACTTTTACGCTCACAGCAGCCAACAAGCAAAAAGAGTACTGGTGCAGAAGTTAATTCATAGGTGGGTAGGTTTCAAGCATGTGAACACCAAGAAAACAGCAGGACCAGACAGTATCAGGGGGGTGTCCCCAAACTGTATCCTAACAAATTGGCGTTGGTGTTCAAAATGATATTCAGCCTGGCTCAGCCTGTCGTACCCTCATGCTTCAAGTGGTCCACCATCATTCATGTTCCCAAGAAAACAAAACCAACCTGCCTGAATGATGACCGCCCAGTGGCTCTCACCTCTGTAGTGCTGAAGTGTTTTGAACAGCTGGTTAAGGATCCGCTCTTCACTAACAAGCACACTGTACTCACTACAGAAGACGCCATAGCACACATCCTCCACACCTCCCTTCTCACCATGACAAGAAAGGGAGCCTTGACTTCCTGACGGGCAGACCCCAGGTGGTGAGAGTGGGCAAACACACCTCCACCCTCATCCATAACACTGGAGCACCTTAGGGCTGTGTTTTGAGCCCCCTGCTGTACTCCTTGTTCACACATGACTGTGTAGCCGCTTCAAACTCTAATGACACAGCTGTGGTGGGCTTGGCGAGAGAGTACTTGGGAGAAGTACTTCAAATACCTTGGTGTCCACATCATATGTCCACTGACTCAGTGGTGAGAATTGCAAGGCAATGCTCTACCCCGCCTTAACGATATTTACACCAGGCGCTGCAAGAATAAGCCCAGGAGAATCATTAAAGGAGATGTACTTATCATTCAGAAAATTAATATAGCAGCAAACCACTGTTTGCTATGTAAATATATAGTGGAGTAATAGTGTCCTGAGCAGAGAATGAAGTCACACTCCCTTTGTGTGTTGAAATCTGAACTTCTCTGTAGGTCATTTTTGTAGCCATGCTGGCTGCGCATGCATGTGTGTGTCCCACTGATTAGCTCATCGCCACCACATTGTGCTGGCTGATATCGGGTTGGTGTTGGCGTTGCCGAAGCATAGTGCCCACAGTCACCCCCCAGGTAACAGTGTTAGCTCTGATTTATACAATATGATACGATAAAATATGATACAATACGATACTATGCGATGTCATATAATATTACATCCATTCTTTGGACAGCGATGCACTATTTTCCATTATCACAAAGTCTGCCATTATTTGATTTTAATTTGGTGCGATATAAGGACCTGAGATTGATATGAGACAATATCATTTGCCAATTTAACACAATCTGTCACAGGAGAGGCTGACACTCCTTTTATCCATAAGAAAATAAAAACAACACATAAATAATAAGTTCAGTAAAGTTTACTTTAAATTTACCTCATCAGCACCCATAAAACAGCACATGGGATAAATTAACCTTCAGGGCTGTCTCCCAGAGACACCTTTCTCGAGGAGATCTTTTCATTTTAACCCAAAATATCATCTTTTCAAGAAACTTAAGGGCTATCTGGCTGAAAGCCCTGAAGGCAAACAGCCATAAAACAACAAGATCATTTCTTTAATTCTTCAGTTGTTTAATATTATAGGATTTATATTACAATAATATTTTTATAAATTATATTTTATTATTGTTATTTTGATTATTTTACAAAAAATAAACACTGCTCTAACGCTGTACAGTAATTCCTATCAGTTATGTTAATGGAAACCATGTCGTCTAATAATTAGTGATTGATCACGCCACAAAATATCACTGGTGGGTCAGCCGTGCCAGACAAAAAGAGATGAAGCAGCATTCCGCGGAAGTTATTATAATAAGTAATAGACTAACTTACAGAAATGTTGGGTGAGTCTACCTTCACCTTCTTCCCTCTATCTCTGAACACAGACACGCACATTTTGAACAGCGCCTAGGCGCTCGTCTCTGTCCTCAGTACTTACAGTTGCGCTACTGTAATGCATAGAGTTTGTGGTTCGCGGGTCAGGTGGTTATTTAACAAGTATTTTTAGCATCCCATGCATCTTGTTTTGTTTGTGATTTTATATCCACTTCTGACGCTACTTAATATGACAGCTCGTCTGGCATTCACTATCGACCCAAAGCTGAGCAAAGTAGCACAAAGAAATGATCATAAGAGCCACCCACAGTTCTCAGAAACTTGTAAGACTCACACACATTGTACTTCCTTTATTTACGGGCATTTACATCCATTTATGCAGTTTACATGCATTACAAACTTGTTATGCTTGCATAGGGACAACGTAGATCAGGTTTGAAGGGTCTGTAAAGGTTTGGCAATATAAATTTCTGATGTATTCAATACATTACAACTTTCACTCTGTTCAGAGATGATAAGGGTTTAGAGCAAGGTCACAGTTTTAGTCATAATGTGCATTTAAAACATGACAAACCCTGTTTATCAGTAATGAGTCATGCCAGCTTTTAGCCCACATGCCTCATAAACACCATGAGAGGGAAATTTCAGCTGTACTGTTCACATATTTCATTGAGATTTGTATTACCCTCTCTTCTGCTCAGGAATGGCAGGGGCATGAGTTTAGAGTTTTCTGCTTTACAGTGAAGTGTGAAACAGTCCATTGTGCCATGGAGACACTGGTAGCTGGTAAATAAATTAGCTTTATCGGTTAAACAAACATTGCCTTGTTGTTTCCCGTTGAGCAAAATATCAATCTGCTTTCAGGTATTTGGGTACCACCTCCCCACTGGTGCCTTTGTCCAGCTTCACAGCAAGGCCCAGTCTCTAACCTGCAGCAGAGATTTACAAGAGTTTGACTTCTCAGTGTGTGGTTGATTGTGGGCCACTGGTTGTCTGAAATATCTTTATTGTCAACAACAACATAAAAAGCAGATGAGCAGTTAGTAAAGAAAACACATAGACAGAATCACATTATAAATTAAAAACAGATGTCAGTGCCCGTGGCTTAAATCTCATCAGTCACTTTGTTGTGTTAAGAATACTGATGGCACTTGTGGTGAAGAGCTCAAATTTGTTAAAAAGAGGATGGGAGCTTTCTGCCAGGATACTCCTCACTTTCTTCCTCATTCTCTCTGTAAAATGTTGAGTCAAGGGCTTTGGGGGTTTGCCAGCTACTTTTCTTGCCATTGACACAATCCTAGAAAGTTTATTCCTAGATCAGCAAGGCTGAATCGCACCAAAAAACTGAAACACATGAATGTAATGCATGTGTTTATGACTGTTAAACCATTCATCGAATGTCTGAATACAGTGACTAACATGTTTGTTCCCTTCTCTTCCTTTTGTTCTCCTCTCCTCAGCTATTCCTCTCATAGATTGTCCTCCAGGTTACAAGAGAATCAACAGCTCTCATTGCCAAGGTAAGAGCTTTTGCTCTTGTTCAAATATCTCATTGTCTCCACATGGAGTGGAACAATATTTGGTATCGGCATTCATTGTCCCCCTGAAGATAAATCATAATGACTTTGGTGATCCCCTGACTATTCCTCTTGCACCACACCATGAGGATGGATGGATTGCCATGAAATTTTGCGCACACATCCATGTACCCCACAGAATGATTTGTATTTACTTCAGTGATCCTCTGTCTTTTCATCTAGCACAATCATCAGGGCAGAATTGCAATTTCTCCAGTACTTTGGTTTCTGCTGTGTAGGTTCACAAAGATGTTTATTTAGCTTTGCAGAGGCACAACTCCAGTTTAACTGTCAGGTTGAGGCTAAGTTTCAACAGGTGTCTTGTTCATCAAACAAAAGGGCCATGTGTGGAGCATTTGGGAAAGAACACCTGGCAACAGTTTAAGTGGTCCAGTGCAGGGAGGCACCAAGTCTTCTACAAGAAAACACAGAAAAGGAGTTAAGCCTTATCCAACAGACTATTCAGCTTAAGTGGCCAGAACATGGTGGAAACATGTTAATTTCCTGTTCAACCATTTTTTGGACTTGAGGAGTCAGTTAGCAGCTTTTGGTGTGTTATGCAAAGTGGTGCTGTACAACGTGCAAAGACACAAATGAAGGATAATTACATTAGGTCTTACCTTGGAATGCTGAGTAATGTGCAGGCCAGACTGCCCGACCTGTGGGTTCAAGTAAGCTTGTGAGAACATATTGCAGATTTTATTAAGTGACAAAGCAGCATTCTGAGTAAGTTGTTTATAACTTACAGAAAGATTGTGCGAAAGTCCAGTTTTCACTTTATCATCCCCTCTTTCTCTCTCTCACACATCAAGCAGCTTTATCATCAGGGCTGATGCGCTCAGGGTTTCCATTGTTTTTTGTTCAGGAAAACTGGTTTAAGCCTGACATATTTAAATCTCTCCAGTCAGCAAACTTGACAGCAAGCAAGCACGACTCTTTCGACACTGAATCTGTTAGATATATGCACGTCTGTAAG
This sequence comes from Epinephelus lanceolatus, assembly GCF_041903045.1. Taxonomy (NCBI): domain Eukaryota; kingdom Metazoa; phylum Chordata; class Actinopteri; order Perciformes; family Serranidae; genus Epinephelus; species Epinephelus lanceolatus. The sequence goes on from NC_135750.1 coordinate 37,635,085, forward strand.
GTCATGTAAACAAATTACTGTACCTATCAGCTGTGCACTCAAGGTCATAGTTAAGACATTACCACTTCAAAGATGGGTAAGTACTTGCTGTCTTCCTACATTGGTGCTTTTTAAACAGAAAACTTTTTTTATATTGTGATATTTAATGATATACTGTACAATACAGGCTGTTGCTAGCAATGGTCATTTACCAGAAACTTTAAGGTCCGCTTTGTGGGTTTGTGGGTTTGTGGGTTTGCAGGTTGGGTTTGGCTCATTGATTAACACATATCTTTGTGGGTCAGGCAGGACAGATATGTTCTCATAACAGGCTGGGTTGGTGCAGGTTTTAAAAAAACATGACCTGCACATCACTACTGGCAAGGTATGACATGGTAAGAACTTATAGGAAATATGCAGAGTTCCAAAACAGTCGACTCGAATAGCCATTCAGATGAACACAATTCAACTGCTACCATTTAAGGAAGTGGCCTCTGACACTCAAGTTTGTACTTCATTCATTCTATGACTCGAATAATTTTCAGAAAGAAAGACACAGTTGAGCAAATATTCACTTCTTGCGATTAAAGAAGCTGATTGGTCCACAGTAAATTGTAGATACTTTGAGTCCTAAGAACAGTAGTATTCTTATATTTTTTAAAATTATAAGAGCTAAGAAAAATAGTGTGTACAGAGCCAAAAACAGAACAAAAGGAAATAAAACACAAAAGTTACAAATCACAAAAGTACAAACCAGGCATTAAAAGGGAAAGCTTTCCTAGAAAAATATGTTTTAAGAAACAGGTAATATGCCTCATTCAGGGAATTCCAGAGATTCAGGGCCTTGATGGCAATGGAGCAATGACTACAGTGAACAAAAGCTGTTTCAGTGTTCATATGGCCATGTGGCTATTGTAACTCAGAGATTTTATGCTATTCTATCAGGAAAGTCAGTCCCCACAATAAGGAGTGGTTCTTTATAGCGCCGATGGTGGGTGCTTAATTCACGATTACCACTAGTTTCGATGGCACTGTGCCAGGCTATCCACAGTGGTTGCCAGCTCTGTGGCTGGAAGCAGAAAGACTTTGGCAGGGGAGAGAGGGCCTGCTGCCCATTCAGACTACTGCCAGACTCGAGTGTGTGTGTGTGTGTGTGTGTGTGTGTGTGTGTGTGTGTGTGAGAGAGAGAGAGAGTCTTAAGACTTAACTATCCCTGGAACTCACTAGAATCCACCACATCCTTTTCTTCTCATTTATTATTGACAGTCTCCTCACATTATTGTTCTTCTGTTTGTCCATTCTTTAATCATCTAACTATTCTCACATGCTTTGTGCTAAACATCATATGAACATAAAACTGTACAGCTCATCGAACAGTTTCATGCTATTTCTTGTGTGTTTTTCAAGCATATTCAAGCATTTATATACATATTTTTAAAATGGAAAGCTGAGAGACATATTGACAGTTTTTCCTGACCTTTGCTGTAATCTTACAAAAGCTTGTGCAGCAATAAAAGGATAACATGGAGAGCCTCGCCAATAAAAGAATAAGCAAACAGGCTGTCAACAGCCAATTGAAACATACTGTCTGAGACCTGTGTGCTCCCTTTCACCTATAAACTAAATGTCATGGTGGGATACAGACATGAGTCACAGTCTGTGTTGTGGGCCAAGTGTGTTCTCATTGAAGGAATTTGACTCGCTAAAACTCGACACATTTCACAGCGGAGTTTCATAACATCACTATTGAGCTGGGACAGGACAATAAAACAATTCTGCAAATTTGAAATGCTGGCGGCATGACTCTAGGGACGGCAATGTCAGCCTGTCGGTCAATCTATCACTTTGGTCCTGACTGAAATATCTCAATGACTATTGGATGAATTGGTGAAGATTCTCAGTCATCCAGGTCATGGTAATCCTAAATGCTATTTCGTATGCAACTGGATTTGCTTGAGTTTTTTGAAGAGGTTTCACCTCTCATCCAAGAGGCTTCTTCACTTCTGAAGAACAAGAGGTGGATGAGAGGATGAGAAGTGAAATGTCTTTAAGAAACTCAAGCAAGTCCACTTGCGTATGATATATCACTTAGGATTATTGGATAAAAAGTCACGAAATTTGATTCAGACATATATGGGCCTACTGACTCCTAGATTTTTCTTTATTGCCATCAATTATTTATTTATTTATTTGGATCCCTATTAGACACTACTAAGGTAGCAACTACTTGTCCACATGAGGTTAGCATGTGGTTTTGAGTTAAATGTCTCCATAGCTATTGGATATGTTGCAAGGACTTTGGTACAAACATACATGTCACTCTCAGGATTAATTCTGGTAACTTCTCAGAGTAGGATGGGATACGCATCTCTGTGTATTCCTCAGAAGCATTTATCTTATTTTGCCAGTCCTGCTTGACTGATGATTGCTATGTCAGTATCAGGTGGATCCACCTACCATTAAATAGCCTGCGCTACAATGGAGCATCATTCAAAATAAGCATCTCCTCCTGCTTCACCCAAGCAAGAAGGGCTGTCTGGTGAGACATTTCACTCATGCTACTCTGACAATCAGGGTTACGCAAGTAACCTAAAGTTCTTATTTATAGCATTCGTTTTGATGTCTCACTATGGGATATGGAGACTCCCCTTTGCCAGACAAGCGTATCTTAAGTAACCATCAGCACTCAACAGGAAGTACTCCGTCCCTGCGAGGACCCCGCCTGAGCCATGCTGGGAGTAGAGACAATCAGTCTATAAAACCAGATAAAGGTGAGGGGCGAAGACTAGCTCACCGCTGCACAAATGTCCTGGATGGAGACCCCTTTAAACAGAGCCCAGGATATAGCCAGACCGCGAGTAGAATGGGCTCGCAAGCCCTCTGGCGCCTGTAAACCCTGGCTTGTGTAGGCAAGAGCAATTGCCCCCACAATCCAATGGGAGGGCCATAAGGTCAATGGGGGAGCATGAGCCAAGCACCTTGGGCATGAAGGCAGGATTAGGCTTCAGTGACACCCTGACATTCCCCAGGGATGCACTGAGAGCGTGTGAATGTCACCGACCCACTTAGCAGATGCCAAAGCCAGCAACAACACTGTCTTCAGAGACAGATGTTTTAAGTTGGCCTCCTCCAGCGGTTCAATTGGAGGACCAGAGAGCCCTTCCAAAACCACAGCCAAGTCCCATGGAGGCACCAGCAGCCAGGAAACAGGGAGGGGTCTACTTGCCCCTTTCATAAAATGGCAAACCAAGGGATGTCAGCTAGCTATTTTACCATCAAACCCCACATGACATGCAGCAATAGCAGCTAGATATACCTTAATTGTGGAGAAAGCTTTTTGTTTGTCAATCAGGTCCTGCAGAAATTACAAAATCAAACCAACAGAGCAATAACAGGAGATGTGTCCCCTCTTGTGACACCACTCCTCAAACATCCTCCACTTACAACCATAAAGGGACCTGGTGGAGGCGGCTCTAGTGCTCTGAATAGTGTTAATAACATTCTGATAAGGCCCCACTGTATTTAAATTATACCACTCATGGGCCAGGCCCATAGTGCCAGGCGTTCCGGGTGTGGGTGGAATATGGTCCCCCTCTCCTGGGACAGCTGTCCACACAGGAGTTGATAAATCTCTGCCAGCCAGTGCATTGCTGGCCATTGTGGAGCTATAAGAATCAATGTGTGGCGATGCTCCCTCACCCTTGACAGAGTTGGGTATATTAGAGCCAGAGGAGGCAATGCGTACAGGAGAACAGGCGGCCAATTGTGCCCAAGTGTGTCCACGCCGAGTGGCGCACCTAGAGACCCCTGCTCCAGAGACCTCTCACAGCGTCTGCGTCTGTTGTGACCACCTTCTGGGATAGGACAGTGCCCATGGGCACCCCCTGTACCGGGACAGCTGGTTGTTGCCAGAGGTGCAGCACCATTACGCATTCCACAGTAACCGTCACCCTCCGTGTGCCATGACGCACAGGGTCCAGTCTGAGGGAGGCTACCCAGCGCAGGAAATCCCTCATATACAAGCAGCCAAGTCAGACTACTAGGATGGCTTATGCCATCAGCCCCAGTAATTGAAGACATCATCTGAAGGGAACACTTTTCACCCTCTCCACTGACAGGCGGGCAGTGAAGGACACCGAGTCCAGACATAATCCCAGAAAGATCATGCTCTGCACTGGAAAAAGCACACTCTTGTCAGCGTTTATCACAAAACCCAGGTCAGTCTGGAGCTTTATTAGGACATTTGTTTGTGTTATAGCCTCCTGTTTTGACTGTGCCAGCAGGAGACAGTTGTGGCTAGACGAATGCCCTGCCATCTTAACAGGGCTATTGCCACTTCTGTACATCTAACAAACATTCTCAGGCTCAGAGACAGGCCAAAAGGAAGCAGTCTGTACAGACACCCAGAAAAGCAAGCTTTAGATATTTCCTGTGTGGCGGATAAATTGGAATGTGGAAATGTGTGTTTTTCAGGTCGACAGAAGTAAACCAATCGCCCTAGCACACTCAACATAACAGGGATGCATCTCCATTTGGGGACCAGAAAATACCAGGAGAAAAAGCTGCTCTGACTCTGCTCAGGGGGTGCTATACTTATGGCTGTCTTCTCCAACAGCAAGAAAATTACCTGTTGTAGAACACGAGTCAGCTCTCCCTCAGCCTGACAATATATTATGCCTGAGAAGCCAGGGGGTGTGACCACAAATTGAAGCCTGTATCCCCATGATATCATTCTCAGTACCCAGACTGAAGTGGTTAGCGTGGGTCATCTCTCCCCCATTAGAGAGAGAGATAGGTGGCAGCTATTTTTTCTGCACTGTGTGGCCCTTTTGTGTTATAAGGACATCTAGTGATGAAATGAGGTTGCTGCCCTTCACTGGCGCTGCGCATGAAGGGTTGGTGAACTGACAGAGTGGGTGATGGCCCACGTCCTTAGGGGGGCAGCAGCCTCCCTCAGAAGTGGTAAAGCAACAAACAGCTAGTTTTTCTGTTCATTGATTTTAACTGTGTCCTTGACCTTAGGTCTGGATCCGACAGTGGAACATGCTGTATTAATAAAGACCGTGGCTGTGTGCTTGTGTAAATTAGAGGGGAGACAGAACCTGCTGTCTTGGCAACATAGTCCTTAATCCTTCTGGCTGAGACGTGCTGGTGCCACTCTGGCACCACATGCAGCAAAGGGGAGTTTGGGGTCCAGGGAAACCCCCCCCAGCCCCCCCCCCGGCAGCACACTCTGGAACAGAACAGGGGGGTTGGGGAATGGGTAACATCCAGCTCCTTCACCAGTGGTGAGAGGGAAGGCTGTCAGGCTAACCTCTTCTTCTTCCTTCCACCATCGTTTCCATAGATTTGCCTGTAGCCTGGACAGTGCAGTACTGCACACTAAGTCAAATGTCTGTGACCACAGTAATTTAAGGAAACATTCAGCGTTCTGACGCTGAATGCCTCAGCTAGAGCCTGCACACGGCTCAGTGTCCACCTCATTCCCCTCCCTGTTCCCGGTATTGGTTGACAGGTTGCTGGTAGACAAGAAAGGGTCCTTTCCAAACAAGCTAGCTTGGCAGGCTAGCCGTCTTTGGAGGCTCTTCATGGTGAAGCAGGCACAGTGCCTGCATGAACAGAGGGCTTTGACAGCCAGATGGGCATGTTCCATTCTGAGGCAAACAAGAGCAGACCTGGAGTGTATCTTTATTTCTGCAAATGCAGAGTCGAGCCCCAGAGTCTCTGTCTCCTCTAGTGTGAGGGAGGTTAATGTCAGAGTCCATCTTAGTTGGCTGGCATGCTAACTGAGAAGAACAGCATATAAGCTGGTGTGCTAATCTATAAAACCTTACCCTGACAGCTAGGCTGGTTGACACTCTAGTCTATGGTGACCAGAGGGCCAAAGCGTATTGGAGGCAGATAGCACCTGGTGACACAGATATTAGCTTTACCGATAAGTGGACAGATAAGCTAGCCAACGTATGCTACAGATTGAGGTATGCTCCAAAGCGAGAAGAGGTGTTTGAATGATGCTGCGTCATAGCGCAAGCTATTTAATGGTCGGTGGATCCACCTGATGCTAACATCGCTATCACCAGCCAATCGGGATTGGCTTAATGAGATAAATGCTTCTGAGGAACACACAGGGAGGCATATCCTATAGTGAGACATCAAAACTAATGCTATGAATGTGAACTTTGGTTATGTCTTAACTTTTTATCCAACACCACCATCAGGTCCAAATTTTAATTAACTAACATGCTAAACTAAAATTGTGCATGTTAGCATGCTGACCTTAGCATTCAGCTCAAAGGACTCCTGTACCTAAGAACAGCCTCACAGAGCCACTAGCATGGCTGTAGACTCTTAGGGCCCCATTTAAACCATCTGCACAGTATGGTCTAAAGTGCAAGGGGTTGTATTTAGTTTCTTAATTAATCATTAGTAGGTTTTGGTTGTAACATGAATTCAACCATTGTCATCTTTCATCAGTCAGTATCACTAAATTGATACTGCATAGTATCGCAATTTTTGTGTAGCAATATCGTATAGTCACACAGTGCCAAGTGTTGATTTTTTTTTGTTATGCAAATCATTAATATGGCAAAAACAACCAAACTCTGGGTAGTCTACTAGAATATTACAATGAACTGGTTTTTCAGTCCACCAGATACATTTTGCTGCTGTGAAAAAACTTCATCTTATTAGATAAGAATCGCAAAATTGATTATTCGATCGATATTGTATGGTGACTTAAGTATCGTGATAATGATGTATCTTTGATCCTCTGATGATTTCTGTCCCTACTTCTAGGCTTGTGTCGGTTTGAAAATTTTCTAACCGGTTTGATTTAAAGCCAAATATCTAACCGAACCGATATATCGAATTATATACCTAATTTTACCACTGGGGGTCGCATTTGAGCTATTTTTCCCAATAAAAGCCCATTATAGGTGTAATGCGCTTCCAATCCACTAGGTGGCTGTAATGCTGTATTAACCGCCAATACACACAAGGTTATACAAGAAGAAGACGCAGAAGGACACCAAGGAACCTTCCTCCGACTCCGCTCTCTCAGTGGAGACACGGCGGTTGAGAGGGCCAAGCGAGAGGACGTTCCTGTAGTAGTTCCAGCCCCCCAAATAGTACCAGGAACTTCTTCATTGGAAACGGGTTACTAGGGCAACAAACTGAATGACTGCTGACTCCCTCGCACTTTTCCCCGCCCCCAATGAAATTTGATCTCTTGCAGCAGCAGCAGACAGCTGAGCAGAGTGGAGCTGCGGAGTCCCTCTGAAGCCGCTGAGACAAACTAAACAAAACACTTGTAGGCTCCTCCACTTCATTTACACTTAACAAAAATATAAACGCAACACTTTTGTTTTTGCTCCCATTTTTCATGAGCTGAACTCAAAGATCTAAAACATTTTCTATACACACAAAAGACCATTTCCCTCAAATATTGTTCACAAATCTGTCTAAATCTGTGTTAGTGAGCACTTCTCCTTTGCCGAGATAATCCATCCCACCTCACAGGCATCTGATGTGGCATATCAAGATGCTGATTAGACAGCATGAATATTGCACAGGTGTGCCTTAGGCTGGCCACAATAAAAGGCCACTCTGAAATGTGCAGTTTTGCTTTATTGGGGGGGTCTGGGGGGGTCAGAAAACGAGTCAGTATCTGGTGTGACCACCATTTGCCTCACGCAGTGCAACACATCTCCTTCGCATAGAGTTGATCAGGTTGTTGATTGTGGCCTGTGGAATGTTGGTCCACTCCTCTTCAATGGCTGTGCGAAGTTGCTGGATATTGGCAGGAACTGGAACACGCTGTCGTATACGCCGATCCAGAGCATCCCAAACATGCTCAATCGGTGACATGTCCGGTGAGTATGCTGGCCATGCAAGAACTGGGATGTTTTCAGCTTCCAGGAATTGTGTACAGATCCTTGCAACATGGGGCCGTGCATTATCATGCTGCAACATGAGGTGATGGTCGTGGATGAATGCCACAACAATGGGCCTCAGGATCTCGTCACAGTATCTCTGTGCATTCAAAATGCCATCAATAAAATGCACCTATGTTCGTTGTCCATAACATACGCCTGCCCATACCATAACCCCACCGCCACAATGGGCCACTCGATCCACAACGTTGACATCAGCAAACCGCTCACCCACACGACGCCACACACGCTGTCTGCCATCTGCCCTGAACAGTGAAAACCGGGATTCATCCGTGAAGAGAACACCTCTCCAACGTGCCAGACGCCATCGAATGTGAGCATTTGCCCACTCAAGTCGGTTACGACGACGAACTGCAGTCAGGTCGAGACCCCAATGAGGACGACGAGCATGCAGATGAGCTTCCCTGAGACAGTTTCTGACAGTTTGTGCAGAAATTCTTTGGTTATGCAAACCGATTGTTGCAGCAGCTGTCCGGATGGCTGGTCTCAGACGATCTTGAAGGTGAACATGCTGAATGTGGAGGTCCTGGGCTGGTATGGTTACACGTGGTCTGCGGTTGTGAGGCCGGTTGGATGTACTGCCAAATTGTCTGAAACGCCTTTGGAGACGGCTTATGGTAGAGAAATGAACATTCAATTCACAGGCAACAGCTCTGGTGGACATTCCTGCAGTCAGCATGCCAATTGCACGCTCCCTCAAAACTTGCGACATCTGTGGCATTGTCCTGTGTGATAAAACCGAACATTTTAGAGTGGCCTTTTATTGTGGCCAGCCTAAGGCACACCTGTGCAATAATCATGCTGTCTAATCAGCATCTTGATATGCCACACCTGTGAGGTGGGATGGATTATCTCGGCAAAGGAGAAGTGCTCATTAACACAGATTTAGACAGATTTGTGAACAGTATTTGAGGGAAATGGTCTTTTGTGTATATAGAAAATGTTTTAGATCTTTGAGTTCAGCTCATGAAAAATGGGAGCAAAAACAAAAGTGTTGCGTTTATATTTTTGTTCAGTGTATAAACAAACATAAACCTTATTAAGTTGTCATAATGCATGTTACAATGCAAGATAAGTTGATTATAGTCCCTTGACACGCTGCCGATGTGGAAAGCTTTTTTTTTTTTCTCCTCCGGTTTATCCAGTTGACGTGAATTAAACCGGGTGGAGCTCTTAAACCGGACCAAACCGGTTAACCGGAAATCGACACACCTACTACCATATAGCCATAGTGTTTTTATAGTATGTAGAAGACTGCGTCAGTTTCAGTAGTCAGATTTTCCCAGTTAATACATTAATTCGTATCATATGAATAATGTAATATTTATCAGCTGTATAGTTTTGAATCAGGACCTTCAGTGCTTGGATCAAGTATCTCATGACAAAAAGGCTGGCTGAATCTAGGGTGATGCAGTTGTTATTTTAATGTGTCAGGTACATATCTAATCAACATTAAGGTAAACATAGCCTTAGTATGAGATCAGAATCAGCGTCAGGTTACACCCAGTATTAAAAGACTCAAGGCCAAAAAACTTAATTGGGACATTCCTACTAAAGACCCTGATTTATTGGAAGTTACATTTGACACCACACTTTAGTCTTTGGCTGAAATAAGGGAATTTGGATATTAGGACCTTTATAAAAGATATGACGGGGTAGTTTCAGCCAGTGTATTTTCCTCCTCTGTGTAGTGATGGAAACACAATTATTGGTCAGGAGCCTTGGTGCAGTTTGAGCCCTAGGTTGTGGGCCTGTCCCGCCATCAGGAGAGGTGAGACAGAGTTCAAAATCTCCCAAGTTTCTGCTCATATAGAATAGAATAGAATAGAATAGAACTTTATTCATCCCCAAATTGAAATTCAACAGCAACTGTTCAACTAGCACTTGAGATGTGGATATTCTGTGTTGCAGAAAAAAATCTCGAGGCACAAACAGGCACACAAATATGTGGAGCACTTGCCCCCGTTTGCTATTCTCTCTACATTGCTCACTGCTCACCATGGGAAGGCGGGCGGGCGGGCAGGCAGGCAGGCAGGCAGGCAGGGAGGCGGTGATCTGCAGTGGTAGACTCAACGATCTGGCAAGTACTGTAAAGGAGAGCCAGTATTTTATACTGCAGGGTAAATTACTAGATGGTTCTCAGGTGAGCAGCAGGGAGCAGGTGAGTTAAATCAATGTGATCAGGGACCCAGGAGAATGAGGGAGTTGCCTAACCCATAGCACAGACCAGCGTTGCCAGGTGAACAATAATTATCGTATTTGTATGATAATTTGGCCCTCTGTACGATCAATAATCCCAAAAAAGGCCAAATGTACGATAATTTGACCATTTCATGAATGTGTGGTTGTAATCAGTATGCCCTGAAGACATCTGTTCCCATGTGACATGTTTCCAGCCAATTGCACTTTGCTTAGCGTGAGATGTGGGTGACGTTTTTCTCTGAACAATGAGCACAATTGGCTGAATGGTCAGCTGTACCTGCCCCACGAGGCGCTAGGACCTGTCAGGAAGTCGAGCGAGAATGAGATTCAAAACAGAAGAAGAAGAAGAGGAAAAACGGAAGCAAGGAAAATGGGAAAAAGTAAACACTAGAGTGACTATATTTGCCTATAGCGCATCAGTAGGATTGTTATTTTGGTTATGACGGATGTATGATAATTTCCCTCAAAATACGATAATTTTGAGTCTCTGGTACAATAATCCTACATTTCCCACCTGGCAACGCTGGCACAGACACACACAGAGACGGACCGGGGGAGGGGGAACAGAGGACAAGATAAAACCCAGGGAAATTAGTCACATAGCCAAGGCCGTGACAGATCCAGGACCATCATCGGCACGTTTATTCTTGGTCATTTGTGTATGTGAACGTCATCATAGCAGTGATGGTCCTGGATGAATATTAGTAATTCTATTCAGGATTATACATGGCAATAATTGTACAAGATCAGCATAAACAAATTATCCAGTATCGACATGACAATGATGATACTGAATCAATATCAACAGATTATCCAGGGTCAACATGACAGTGATGGTCCTGGATCAACATAAACAGATTAACCAGGATGAAGATGGAAATGATGGCCCTGGATCAACGAACAAATTATCCAGATCAACATGAAAGATGGTCCTGGATCTGTTTAAACAAATATCCAGGATCAGTATTCTGATGACAGTCCTGGATCAACGTAAACAAGTTATTCAGGGTAAACATGACAATGATGTTCCTGGATCAATTCGAACAAATTTAACAGGATGAAGATGATAATGATGGATCTGAATCAACACTAGCACTGCAATCTTTCAAAAATATTGTTTTGAATGGGCTATGGAAAAAGAGGGAAAATTAGTCTATTGCAGGTCTCTGCAAGTGCAAAATGATATTATCCTTAATCTTAATGTTGATAAACAATATTTTAGCCTATTGGCAAGCCTACTCATTACCATAGTCTACCTAGTTAGCAAGCCAGCTCGTCAACCCTGCAGCAGTTTATTAGGATTTTGTTGAGTGTTAGTGAGGATTGGAAAACTAGCTTTTGGAAGAAGCACAGGGGCAGCATACTGATGATGTCAGAGGGCTGTGATTGGTTGATTGCAGTGTTGGTCCAGGAATGCACTGTGGGATGTTGAGGAGCATATCTTACTTGGGAAAATCACATTGTGCAAGCACATGCGGCTCTGTGGCTCTCCAACAGATAAAACCTACAACTGTTTAAAAAAAAACGAGAATACTCTGTTTAAAAATGAATACGTCATTTTATCAGAGCCAATGCAATGCATCAGAGGAACCTTTACATTTTAGATTAAAATAAATTAAGCATATTATTGCATTCTGTTTTATTTTGTCCTGCAATCAACTTGCTCACTGAATTCATGTAAATTAGTAATGGCTGATATGTCCTGCCCTGGTGATAGAGTATATCGCTAATTTCTCACATTCACGCAACTCAAACTTTCATACACATATAGAGTGTAATGCTTGCAGCACAGAGCCTGGCTGTAATTTCAAAGAGCAGGGTGTTGCAACACTAGCAGGCTGAGATGACAATACACGGCAGATATGCAGTCAATAAAGGATCTGATTTGGGTGAAATTTATTAGCAGATATCTTTCCATTAAAATATGCCTAGATCATCCTCGATACTGGTCACTAGGATTAGTCTGGAGCGTCCCTAGTGTGTGGGTCAGCAGGAATCTGAGATGACACTACAAAGGACACAGAGAACACATATGTCTGCCAAGGTGCACACATTTTGTTGTTTGAAAATAGAATATGATAAGAAATATTAACCTGCATATGTATTAGGAAAATATGCAGTGAAAGACAATCCTGGGATATATGTGCCAGATTCGTTTTGTTTGTGAAAATGTCTGTTTCCCATCTTGCAATGTTAAGAAATCCTTTGAAAATTCCCTGGATTGATTGTGTTTTTCATTTCTTGTTGATTCACAGATGTAGATGAGTGCCAGCTACAGGGTGTGTGTCCTAATGGAAACTGTGTGAACACCATGGGCAGCTACAGGTGCATGTGTAAACCTGGCTATGTCCCTGACCCCACGCTTACAACTTGCATATGTAAGTCCCACAATCTAACATTGTCTTGGATTATTTCTCTCATTACCGCTCAATAATTAACTTCCAAACCCAGAACCTCCAACAGAACATTGTCAGAAGATCTTTTATTGATAGAAATGAAGTACATTTGCATGTTGATCTCTAATGTGCAGATTTGCTCATACAAAAGCTTCCCTATATGAGTTTGATATTTCCCATTACATAATGACACAAGACATGGGAAATACAAGTTTCATTATCTCCTCCTACCACCTGCTCCAAAGTAAGCATAAGAAAGACTGCTAAGACTGCTGCTGAAAATGAAATGTGTTTGATGTTATGCATATAAAAACAGTGCATGGATGAAAGCATGGTGTTCATTGTATCATCTGATTCCCCCAACCAATCAATTTCTCTTTGTCCTGACAAGCATGTGTTCCCCTAATGTTGCAGTGCAGGGAGCTTCCATGTGTGTATGCGTTTGTCTGCACTTGTGTGAGATAAATTATAAAGGGGTTGTGTCCTTTTAGCTCATGGCTAATAAAAAGCAAACAGAAGAGACTTATTCTGTGCCTGGATGAGAGGAAATAACTCTCCACACCAGCAGACTGCAGTAGTCTATAATCGTCATTCATAAAGGGTAACAGGAAGACTGGCAGGATGGATTTAAGACCCTAATTAGTGAGTTAGCAAATTAACAACACAACCTGATGTTAAAAGAACAAAGAATATTTAACATGTGCTAGTGAACAATAACACAAACAAATTTGAAATGTTTCTCTGCTAAAGAGTTTAATGGCTAAAAAAAATATATTTATTTAATATATTTGATAATTTTCAACCCTTCGCTGTTCTGGATTACCCTAACCCTAAAGTGTAATTGCCCTGCTTTTGTCACAGTGGGTGTGTGTGTAGAACCCACAGGGCATCCATCCAAGTAGTTTTAAGCCATTGATAAAGAGTTTATACGTTGTTGTTGAATAAATTATGATTTAGTGAATATTGCATGACAGATCAGCTGTTTGGTCTGATTACATTATAACATAATTCTGGGTTTAAACATACTGAAATTAAGAGGCAGTGGACTGTGTGTAAGTGATCTCCATCATAGCTGTTTGCAGAGCTGTCAAACACACCATGTTTTTTTACATGTGAAACCTTGTGTTCAATTTTATGGAAATGCACCTAATTTTATTATTTGTTGTGATATTTCTAGCTTTGACTTAGATTCTTTGATTCTGAAATCTAACAATCACAATCAGGCAATTATGGAATAATTGCAACAGGCCTTTTGACTTTTTCTAATCATGATGAGCTGTGCTTCAACTGTCCATTCATTTTTATGCCTCCTGGCAGGTGATAGCCATGGCTGGAGGCACTACGTTTTTGGGTTGTCCATCCGTACTTCCATATATCTCAAGAATGCCTTCGTGGAATTTCTTCAAATTTGGCACAAATGTCCAGTTGGACTCAGTAATGAACTTATTAAATTTTGGTAGTCGAAGGTAAAAGATGAAGGCCACTGTAACCTCACAAAACATGTAACTCTTGAATTAATATGCTGATTATGACATTTTATATCTAAAAGATCAACTTCATTATGACATCATAATGTTCTACAAAAACACTGTCTGCAATATATTATTCAACATCATATCTCAGGAACAGAAGGGAGACATTTATTTAGATACTGAATTGGTGACACTAATCTTGAGGTCTCACCTTGAAACTGTGATGATTGTATAGATGTTCTGTACTGCAGGGGACAAGATGTGTGTATGCTTACAGCCGCAAGGCAGTAATTCTAGTTTGTCACTAATCTGAGTATGGGTCATGGTGGAAGCAGTCTGTTTCTGGCAGAATCAATCAATCATATTTTTGATCATGTCTAAAGACCAAAGTGTTTATAAATGCAGGCAGGATGGAAAGTCTGTCATAGTGTCCTCCTGCCTCCGCAATCTCTCTCTAAGAATTCTTGTTAACAACGCACCCTATGGGACAGTCTTTCTTAGAAGGCATTTGTGTTACCATACTCCATGTTGTACACATGATGTAGTAGTAGTGTCAGGAATAAAAACAGAGAGCTCCTGAGAGTTGTTGAGATCCTGTCTACTTTCTCATAGCTGCACACCTGGCCAATCCCTCCCTGAAGTAAATGTGGTTGTTGGATTTTCAGTTTTGGAAAGTCACAGAACTTGTTGGGTGCAGCCCCATTGATTCTGATGCTGGAAAGTTGTTGGGGGAGGGGGTTTCAGATGTTGTACGATTTGACAAGCACTTTGTTTGGAGCATTCTGAGGCCCAAAGCCTGAGGTAGGTTATCTTAAAGGACTTCTCCGTTTTTGTTTTTTCCCTGTTTAGCTAAATCCCGATCAGACACTGACTCCCCCATAATGAAAAGCATACCCGTAGCATGACATTGCAGCCACCATGTTGCTTCATGGCAAAGACCAAAGCGCTTACTTTTTGTCTCATGGAACCACAGACACATTTCCCTCATGCCCTCATAGTCCTGTAAGTGCAGTGTGGCAAACTCCAGTTTGTCTGTCATCTGCCTTTTACTCAGCAGTAGCTCCATCTACTCACTCTGCCATAAAGGCCAGACTGGCACAGTGCCTCAGGGATAGTTTTCCCTCTGTCAGGTTGTCCCATTTCTGCAGACAAACTCTGCAGTGAGAGGCCATTGATTTCTTGGTTACCTGCTTGCCTATTAATTCATTTTGGGCAGATGACCTACTGTAAATTAGAGACTTTTAAACATTTTTACAGATACATTTATTTGCTTTTCTTCTGAGTAGGATGAGAAGATGGATATCAGTCTCATATTACTAAAAGGTCCAGGGTGTAGGATTTAGGGGCATCTATTCACAGAAATGTTATATAACAATCATAATAGGGGTGGGCGATACGACCCTAAAATATTATCACAATATTTTATGGCATTTTTGAGATATCAATATTCTTGATGATTTATTAAAATATGGAAAATATTAATTTCAAAAATATAAACTTGCAACAAAATAAATTTTATAGTTTTATACTATATGTCAAGATAAATGTGACAGCTTGCCTTCAAAGATTCAGTAGTAACAACAGAAAAATTCAATAACAAAAATTATCTCTCATTTCTTTAGCGAGATTCAGATTCTGTATGTATTATATATAATACAACAAAATAAAATCAACCACAAGTTACACTTGTAGAAAGCTGCCAAACACAAAAAAGTAACCTTAAATCTATAAATAGTGTATATATAAGCATATTGCTCTGCGACTACCATCAGACGCAGCCATGCACGCACAGACCTGCATTTATTTTGATAGGCTGTTATGTTACGATGACTATTGCTCATTCACATATTTGTAGTATTTGTAGAGCCACGAGCGTCATGTAGGTATACATTACGACAGGCATATTACAAAATTACCAATTCCTACGTGTACATGTAGGAAAAGAGTGGTAGAGAGAGAGATGCTGTGCTGCTGCCAGAGAAGCCGCTGACTGAGTTTACTTTGAGTGGTAAATCGCTGAAAAAGTCCAACAAGTCCAAAGCTGTTCATTGAACATTTGTGACATCCAGACCAAATATTAACATCTAACGCCATTGGTGGCCAGCTGGGAACACACAGGCACAAAAGTTGTCTCTATCTTCACACTCAAAAAGAAAGTGAATAAATGTATTTTCCAAAATGTCAAAGTGTTCCTTTACAGTTCCCTTTAGAGTGTAATAGCAAATGCCCCCAATACTGTATGTGAATATGTGATTAATAGGGATGCACGATAATATTAGCCAATATCGGCTTTAAAATGAATTTTCAGTATCGGCCAACATGCTATTTCTTATTTTGCACAATGAATGAATAATATACACATTGTAAAGCATTGTATTTCATGTCTTCATCTGCTGGTGGGCCATCACAATAAGAGTATGTATGAGTATTATAATGTTAATTCCACTACAGAAGACTTGATGATCACTAAAATTAGGTAGGGAAAAAAGTAGATTTATCGAGATCAGCTATGGGCCAAATAAGTTGTTATATGTCAGTATATTGAACATTGACAAAAAATCCAATATTGTGCATCCCATGTGATTAATATGAAAAATTTGCGCAAAACATGACGGTGCCTCAATACTTCACATTTTGAGTTTGTACCCAATTGCCTAACTTCTTATATGAGGGGATTGAAGAATCCCATTTATGTGTTTAGTTACCATTCATGCAGCATCCAAACTACAAGCAGAATTAAAGCTTCAGAAAAAGCTTCAGACAACCTTTCATAACAGTTATTCCTTCTGTTTTGAAATCTGTTGGGGGAACAGGTCAAGTATTTTAACAGTAATTTAACTGATTTACTCCAGGTAATGTCTTAGGCAAAAAGGAAAATTTAAACTGAACATTCTTGGTTCCCTTTGAAGGTCATTATTTTGTCTGTGCTCCAATTTGAAAGGTTTCCAGTTGGTATTTTGTAAAGATGTTCGATTACACTTCAAGACTTAAAAAACACAAACTGAGCCAAAACTCTCCTGCTTGCTGTCATCTGAGCTAGCAATGACTTTGGTAGTGCATGAAGCATTGGCATGAAACAGTTTCTTTTCCTTCATGTTGTCTGTGCTTTAATTGTGTTTCTGTGTGTTGTGTTTGGCTTCAGGCGTTAAATGTAGATGTTTTTTCTCTATGCATTGGTGTTTCAAAAATATGTTTAGGCTATGTTTGTTGCAAAATGTTGTTCAGATGAGAAGGGGAGGTTGCTTTGGTGAAGGGGACCTCTTTATTTCTCCACTCTCTGTTCTCTCTTTCCCTCATGTATGTATCTCCAACACTCTGGTGCACCACTTCCTACATCCCCTTCCTCCTCCACCTGCACTCCTCTTTAGCCAACACACCTGCCATCCAAGAGGAGAAGGGGGCTTGCTTCCGTTTGGTCAGCTCAGGGAGGCAGTGTTTGCACCCAGTTTCTACCCAGCTGAGTAAACAGCTCTGCTGCTGCAGTGTGGGCAAAGCCTGGGGCCCTCATTGTGACAAATGCCCCCCTCCAGGAACAGGTAAGGCCCCAAGCCACTTCAGGCACTGACTCTGTCTCAGTGAGTACGTTTACATGCACAAAATAGTCCAGTTTTTGCTCTTATTCTGAAAAAGACAATATTCTATCTAAGCTGTTTTCATGGAAATGAATATTCCACTAATATTCCCATTTACATGCAGCCCCCATACTCCGATTAACAAGCCATAACATACTGTTTATTGCATCAAAATATACAACACTGGAACGCCTGAAGCCATTTGTTGTGCTTCTTTGCATCAAAATCAGATTTTTTTTAGTTTTTCTACCAGAGGTGAATTTGTGGGACCATGCAAGCTCAGCTTCCCTCGTTCATTCCTTCAACCACATTCTTGAAAAGGCTGGCGTAATTTGCGCATTTCTGAAAACTTGTTGATATTGAAGTCTTTCTTAATGTTTAAAAGTAGGTTTTTGGGCATGCATCTCTACATTAGCCTTGCAAAATGTTGTCAGTGTGAATTGTGTACAACACCTCCACAACAAAGCACAGAGCCGACCATAAACAGGCAAGAGGCTGTATGCTGTATTCTGAAAAAGGCATAATTTAGAATATCTAAACAGGATATGCTGTTTACCCGCAATAAATTCAGAATATTGTCATATTCTGAATAATAGTGGAATATTAACATGCATGTAAAAGTACCCAACGAGAACTAAAAGCACAAAACCTTTCTCACTTAAATGAAGAGAAGATGATGCCAAACACTCTTCAGTTTAGCACTTTAGTTTGGCTTTGTGAATTAGCAAAGGTTTGTACCTCAGGGCAACATAGTATAGAGCTGAGGCACTCAGTTCTGCCTTGTGGGCCAGTGTCCTGCAAGACTCTGTTCATCCTTGAAGCCACAAGGGTAGAGGAACTGAGAACCAGATTTATAGAGCAAGTACTTTTCAGGCCTGCTAATGGAGTGGCTCCAGAAAATGTAGGACTGTCATTCTGTTTGTCGGTCAGCCACGTTGGTTCAGACTGAATTGCCCTTTTGTCTAGTGACATCATCCAGTCAAAATTGTGATTTGATCAGTACTTTGGTTTATGACCGAAGACCTGCAAAACTAATGACATACTCATCAGCTTCTGATGTACTTTTTGTTTATTGCTAATTCGCAAATGTTAGCATGCTAACACAATAAACTAAGATGGTGAACATGGTAAACATCACCTGTTTATCATCAGCATGTCATTGTAACAATATTAGACTACTGATGTTAGTATTTAGATTAAGGCACTGCTATGTTCAAGTATAGCCTCAGAGAGCTACCAGCATGGCTGCAGACTTGAACCTGAAGCTGACCTGGTTCACACCATGTCATTCTCAATGTATTTTGATGAAAGATTATTGTAGCAGTTCTAGGCAAATGGCTCCCTCTGGGTTGGGAGGGACTTACTGCCCCCAGCGAAGGAATTCAAGCATTTTATGGTCTTTATCACAAATAAACTTTTATCAATGTAGATAAAAGACAGCAAATTTAACAAAAAAGAAAAAAGAAAGGAGAAAAAAAAGATCCTGTGTGTGTCTCATTCTTTTATCCCTGATGCTTTCTGTCTGCATGGGTGTCACAGCCTGGCTATGTTGCTTTTAGAGTTGCTTTTAGATTAGCCACTTTTACACCTGTCCTTTTTATCTTTATTTCATTTCCACGTCTCATTATATCAAGACAGTTAAGTCAGGCAGTAATTATTATTTTTGGGCATTTGCAGTTAGTTACATCCTAAAATGGCTGTGCATTTTAATGTATTTAAAATGTTTTTTTGCCAGGCTCATGTCACCTTTATAACTCATAGTTTGTCAGCAGTATATATTTTTTGGTAATGTGCATGGAGATCTAGGTGGAATATGAAGTATGGAGTTTGACTTTTGCTATGCATATAAATTAGAATTATGTTGCTTGAGAGAAATAAGTAGTGACTTACAGTTTGGTGGTGAGTTGAACTTGTCAGTCAGAACAAAGCTGTTTTAAGTAATTCAGACACTTGTTTCTCATCAAGATAATCAAAGTTATCCCATTAATTACATCAGGTAATCTAACTAGAGCTAATGTGATTGTTCTAAATTTCCAATTTAGAAATGGTAATTAGAATTATGTAATGCACCTTGTACCACTGACCTTTTATTTCCTTTTACCAGTGTGAGTGCTTCCTGTTCAGTGCCCACTGCTTCCTCATGTCTATAGTTACACAAAAAAATATTGTACTGTTGCATGATGATGAAAACAAGCCAAACATTCCATTACACAAGGGCATTTATTCTTGGAACAAGCATAAGCATTGTCTCTGTCAAAGCCTGAACTCTCTGCACTACCAAGATTCTTGGATGCCTAAAGAGATACTGACTTTTTAGATTCTCCAGGTTTCATGTCTTGCCAGTTCTCAGAGATTTACCAGCATTATTTATTAAAGTAGGTCATTATGACAGTAAGGGCTGGTATTAGTACAGTTCATTGAAGTTATTGATCAGATCAAAATAATTAGGGGTGGGTATCACCAGAAGACCCACGATACGATATTGTCACGAGACCAAGGTCACGATGTGATATTACTGCAATATGCTGAGTATTGCAATAAAATATATTGCGATTTATTACTGTTTTTTCCAACTGCAAATTATTTCCCCAAAGGAAAACTTTATCAACGTCAGTTTTACCTCATAAGATAAAGTTTTCAGTCTGTTCATCTGACTTTAATCATTTTTATTGCAGCAAAATGTGATGCAAAGCAGAAAGACTGACCAACACCATCATGGTACATGTGGGACATGTCCCCCGCACTTCCTGTATCTGTGCCCTCTGTCCCCCGCACTTTATTTTTACAGCCGTTACAACTGTTCAATTCGTTTTTATCATGTGGTAACGTGTTTTTCCGAGCCGTCTTTAAACGCACCTGAGTAGGTGGTGCCAGGTGGCATACACATGCTGTCGTGTTGTGATGTGAATCAATCACACAGACAAGACGTGTGCTGCTGGGCACTGCTGCTGTGTGTTGACTATGTTCAGCAAACCAGCCAGCAAGAAGCAAAAAACCTTGCAGTTTCTTCCAAACAAACAATGTAAGTTGAATAATGCTGTTGCATGTAGATAATGTTAGCTAAATGATGACTAATTAATAGCCTAGATGCCAATATATCAAGTTAAGCTAGTTAACAAGAATACTAATGTTATTGTTACCTATGTTAAACCACTTGCTAGCTAGTTTCATGCTAGGAAAAAAAACACTCCTCCTTAATAAGAACTTGTGCTCACTATTGCTTTGCACATATTTTTTCAATCGCTATTGCCACAATAGAAAGAGCAGGGTCAGGGAGGAGACAGTGGACCAGAGGCCAGCAAGGATGATCATGCAGGGTTCTCATAGGTGAGAAGAGATTATAACTGACTGAGAGAAAATATCTATAGCATGAAAGTGACTTTGAGGTTAATTTCCACAGCTATGTCACCACTACTATTCCTAATTCTATTTATAAATTTTGCTTTGCACATTTATTATCTATATTATTGCAATAGATAGAAGAGGCACAGGGAGAAACCAGGCAGGTATTTGGCACTTAATTATCTGGCTAGTTACCCTGTAGATGCTCGAGGGTCATTCTGTGTCAACTCAACCAGAGTTTGGCAGTTAAAATTTAAGATTTTGATAGTATATAATTTTAAAGAACTAAAGTTGGTCCCCTGGTGCTGTACTGTGGCTGTCTGTGGTTATGTGGTTCTTTTGCCGCTAAGGAGATGTGCAATTGAATTTGAGAGGACGATAAATCACTCAATAGACATCTGAACAATTTGTCCCCCTCACTTCTGAAATGAGTCCAGGAATCAGAAGCTAATGCCACCCTTCCTGCTGTACTCAAAGGTTCCTCAAATTTATGCTGTACTTCTCTGTGGAGCTTGGGGATGAGTGTGTTGGTGAAATAACGTCAGGACGGAGTCACATACCCAGGTTCCAGTGTTTTTAGCATGTAACAAAACCTTTGTTTTCAATAACTTGGTATGTCGATCTTTGCACATGAAATAGGTGATGGACGGTGTTATTTTCTTAGCTCTCAGAGTTGGATGGTAGCTTTGTTAAGCTAAGTGTGTCCAGTGTGGGTTGATTTTTCAGCACAGCTAGTTTAGCATTACCTAGGACATCAGCACCCACCGCTATCTCTGGATGGTGTTGTGTGAGGTGAGCCTTCATGTTTGTAGCATTCCCAGAGTATTTTGTGCTTGCAAATCGCATGTGTCATATCCAAGTCCTCCTTTGCTTCCTTATTAAAAAACCCAAAAGAAGTCCAAAAGTTTGTTTTCAAATGCTGACGGCGCATTTCTGATTTCTTTCTCTGGTGTCTCTATCTTTGTTTTGATAAACTTCCTGCCAAATGCAGCTGATTGAAACCTCTGCCGACCTCACAAGAACAAAACATCAGCACCATCTAGTCAACCAAAAAAGTAGTAGTACCAAAAGTTGTACTAAATTGTGTATTTGCAAAAAGCAATAATGCATATAATACAAGATTGATACTTGGCGTGTATCGATGTGTATCGATCGATAAAATATTGCCATGCAAAATATATGTTATGCTATGCTATATTGATTTTTCCCCCACGCCTATGCAGCAATGCTAGTCAATTCCAGCAATCAACTCTTACATAGTTTATGTGTAATCTTGTTCCGAGGATTATGTAACTGCTTCATTACTGAGCTTACTTGTCATATAATAGATAGGACATTGTTTTTTGATTCATGGAGTTCTTTGTCAGAGCTTCATTCCTCCTGGACAAGGGAGTTAATACCTTGAGTTATCAAATTACAACTTGAGACACTTTATTACACTATATATTGATCTTTGTCCCATTTTATAGTGTTCTTCACAATGGAAATAAAAGGAAAATCCACACTTTTGTCCTCCATACCTCCGTTAATCTGCAACAAAACTAGGATGTACTCTGGGACATGCTGCCCTGAACTGAAAACTAATGACATGTTCAACTGTAGACTCTCATGAAACATATTAAGCTTTAGCTAGGGGACGGAAGCTTAAACATACTGAGGTTGACATTTAACTTTCAAATAAAGCTAGAATCATTTTTATCGCTACGGCAGTAGAAACAGAGGTTTGTGATGGACGTCGAAAACAGAGAACTATCATCAGCATATAGGTTGAGTTTATGGTAGGAAACCCTTGTTGTCATCCACTTCCAATCTGCATGAGGTTTCAGGGAGAGCTTGTCAAACAACACAGTAGTTCAGAGCATGATCAAGCAATGGGCAAACTTGATCAGCCACACTTGTCTCTAACACTGAATGTCTCCAACTATGCCAAATAAGAGATGTGCACTCTAATATAATGTCATTGAGTTATTTCTCCATCATTTCTCCATGGGAATGGACTATTTCATTGTACGTAATCATCACAGGGAATTTATCTATTATTTTCTCTTTTGTAGGTGTCCTTATCTCATGGGAGTTATATATAATTGGTAAAAACAGGCAAAGTTGTTTTAATGATGCCAAGATTTTATTTATCCTGAAATATACTGATGTAGGAGTAGAGAGGTAGAATAGATACAGC
This sequence comes from Epinephelus lanceolatus, assembly GCF_041903045.1. NCBI lineage: Eukaryota > Metazoa > Chordata > Actinopteri > Perciformes > Serranidae > Epinephelus > Epinephelus lanceolatus. Next base: position 37,658,179 of record NC_135750.1, read on the forward strand.
ACTCTGTAGTTTTGTTTGCTGTTAAAATGTTGAGTGCACTCATGGAGACAAGACTGTGTCTTCATCTTGTTCCAGGGTTTTTTGGTGGAAGTGTCTCATATTGCTGTCGAGTTAAGCTGCAAAACAAAATCTTATGCGTGTATCATGTTTTGTTGAGCTACCTTAAACCACATTTTGAGCCATAAAATTAGAAAATTCAAAGATTCCTAAAAAGTGTGCTACTGTTCCTCTCGAGGTTTCTATCTAGTACCTAACCTTTTGAGTTTGTCATGAACTCAAATGATTAATTCCTGTATAAAATTAGCATTGTCAGAACCCTTGCAACATGTAGTCTTGCAGACTATATATACAGTTAATGTTAAACAATTAACAATATCTGCTTTTTTATTATGTAGCTAAGTTCAAAGACATCTGTCCTGGTGGAATGGGCTACACTGTTCTACCAAATCCGCCTGTCAATAAGCCAGTCACCGTATACCAGGAGCCCGTAGACCCACAACTCCCCCAGCCTCTGCCAACACCAGAGAGACCAGTGGAGGCCTTTGGGAAACCAGACGATATTATACCAGGTGAGTCTCTACCATGTTATATTACCAGTGCATGTTCTGTTTGTGTCGTTTAGTTTGGTTAATTTTGTTTGATTTAGTTTAGTTGGTCAGGCACATGTGTCAGTCTCACAATACGTTTTTCATCATGACTCATGAATATGATCCAAGATACCTGAACTGTTGAACTTGGCAGACATATTGTTTCCAATCATTTACAGTAAACCACGAAATTATCTGGGGACCACACTGCAAAAGCCCTGTTTGGTCTTCAGTCTAGACTTTTTCATTCTCTATCTCAAAGTGTTTGAAATGTTTTAATCTGAATATCCTTTGAGGCCAATGTAATGTAATTTCATCATTAATGCTACAAGTGGTAAGCTGCCAATTCGAAAGACTGGGTGTAATATTCTCTGTCCTGTTTTAATAAGCAACATAGAAGTAGCATTTTATAAAAGCAGCAGATGAGATGGTTTTGGTTTAGTAGTTTGCCTACTAATTTGAGGAAATTAGTGCAAAACAACCCAGAGCAGAACTATTTGAGCTTACTGACCTTTAGCTGCCTGCCCATTTCTTTTTTTCCCATTTATTTATTTGTCTCCTGACTTCCTTTAATTATCGCAAGTTGATGTCATAAATCTCAACCTTCTCCATCGGGTTACACAGCCTGCTATTCAATTATTTTAATTTATTAATAAATTAAGAGGCATTCTGTGGCAATGTTGGAACCGCTGGAACTCCACAAAAATGGACTTTAATCGTAAAATAGAAATGTTTCCTCCCTCTACCTTTGCCTGAATTAACTTGCCCTTCAATTCCTGGTAGGGTTTCACAGTGTGAAACCCTACTAGTCTTCAATCATCATTGGTTACTGTGGCATCCGACTAACAACATCATGAGACAAACAAAAGGAGCAACTTCCTTTTGTTCTCTCTGTTGTCCTTGGACTTCACACAAGGCAGGGTTACTACAGGAGAACCTGCATGGCGAGGAGAGGAGAATGATACACAAGCTGCGGAGCATCATTGACAATAAGGGCTCATTTACGCTCAAAGTTTGATACCATTTGATACGTTTGCCTGACGTAGCCTTCTTACTGTACACTGTGTTCATTTTGTTTGTATTATCTCAAAGCTTACAGGTATATGGAAAAACAGAGCAGTTCCATTGGAGATTGTGGAGGCAGTGTATCGTACTTAAAGCAAGAGATGACTGTAGGAGGCGATGCAGACTGTTAAATAATGGCCTCATTAGATTTTAAGGTTACCAAATATATTAAGCCCAACTGTTACATACATCACCACCGCTATAGGTATCATTCTCCAAAATACTAACAACATACATTTAACAATAAACAAAAGAATAGTCATTCAGTGTTAACGTACACAGTATTAATCACTGCCCATTAATAATTACAACTTTGCCTATCTGGGGATAAATGTGGGGTGAAAAATTCAGTTCTGAGAGCCAGAGGGCGTCCACGTTTGAGCTGGTCCTCCAAGACAGAGCCAGCTGAACTTGTTGATTCTGCTGGCGTTGACTGCTCCAGCACATGACGGCAATGAAAATAGCACCGGCTAACACAGACTGGTAGAACATTCTCAGCATGGTACTGCGGACATGTGGATGTTGAATCATCAGAGCCTCAGAACAAAATACAGTTGGCTCAGGATTCTTTTTCCAACCCTGCTTGTTGTCCAGGTGTACTCCCACACATTTACAGTCCTGCACAGTGTCCACATCTACCCCCTGGACATGGACGGGGGGAGCTGTTTTCCACTTGCTGAATTTCTTTATCATCTCTTTGTCTTTCAAGTGTCAAACTAAAGAGTAAAACAACATGAAAAAATTACAGCTTCTAAGTTTGAATTGGGTCATAAACAGTCGATATCGATCCATCCTTGAGCCCAGTTTTGGAGTTTTTCAGGCAAATTTATGTAAAGTGAATCCACTGGTTCTTAACATCCTCACATTTTGTGTCGGCAATAGCAAGGTAGGGTCATTAGGTATTCCATGGGTAACTGTTGACAGCATAAGACGTACATTTGATTTATGTTCATCATGGGGAGGCACCATCCCTTTTCAGCTGGACATCAACATGCCCCTTGAGTGGAAAGCCATGTTGCAATTCTGTCCATCACACAATTTACCCTGCAACAGCTGCACTCTTGAGATTTCAAGACATTAACATTATTCACCTGTGTTTCATCTGTTATGCTTTTAAGTGACTGAACTCAATGGACTGTCAAAGATATCAACACCCCCTCTCTTGTTTGAATTTAGGTCTTAATTTATCATCTTCACAACGCCAGTGTTACAGTGACAAATGTCTACACTGTGGCATAAACAGCAATCTCACTTAAACAAATTACAGCGCCAAAGTAATTCTAGAAACCCTGATGTATGATCCCTCTTGCATATGATGAGGAACCCACATCTTTAACATCCCTCATGTAACTTTTGTTTGTAGTTATCAAGGATTACAGTGCTTTGGCTCACTTCACATTCCCTTAAAACACAGCCCAGCCCACAGCCTTCCAGAAGAGGGAGAGACAGAGTGAAATAAACCTAGCTGAGAGAGGGAGAGGAGCTTCTCCCTCCCTGTTCTTATCCAGAGCAGGTTTGGCAGTTGCCATGGTAAGGAGAAACTTTGCAACATCTTAGCCAAAGCCAGACAGGGTCCAAATTGCTGCTAAGCTTCTCTGGAGCAGAGGAGAACAGAGTTTTCCAGGCACAAAGAACAGGCCTCAGAAACTATCTGATAGAAATCCACCACCCAAAACCTGTGTACATTAGTGTCTGGATAGCACCAGATAGTAAGTAAGCTATGATTCTTGTGTTCCAAATGATGCTGACTATTTTGAGATACAACCACCACAGCAGGTTTGATAAACATTTCTGTCAGACCACCAACAAACAAACAGGTACAACTCCAGCACATTCTCTCATTCTCACTCGGACTTCGTCACACTCGACATTTGGTCATGGACTCTCCATATCATTTTTTTCCTTCTACAACAAACTCACAGGGTTACGTTCATGTGGTTGGGTTTAGGAAAAAAGACCAGGGTTTGCCTTTACAATCATACAGGAAGTGAACACAAGCCTCCTAGGTGGAAGTGGGCGATGTTGGACCCATCCAACACCCCTCCTACCTGCTGTACTCGGACTTCCAACAACTTAACTTATTGTACATTGTTGTCCTGCCACGCTTGTCCCATTCTCGGAACCCATCAGCTATATTCGGCGTCTGACTTCCGGCAGACGGCGATACAGCCTGGGGGCAGACCCCCAATTTTTTGGCATTCCGGTTTGATTCGGGCGGAGGAGGCGAATATCCGTTTCCGACTTCCATTTATGTATAAGTAAATATGCTGAACCATTGCGATGGATTCAGAGTTTGCAGTGACGCCAATTATGTTCCGCCTCGTTAGTTCACCGCACAGACCGTTTAACCTGGCAACAACTGCAGCCGGCTCAAACGTGGTTGGTCAATATCGCGTAGACTACAAACAGCCTACAACCGGAAACCAGGGCTCTTCCGCTCTTCTTCTGGAGGCAAGATCTCCGGGGTTTGCCTACAGACTCTACATTCACTGAATGTAGAGTCTGTATATAGAGACTACGCTTGTCCTGCCCCTGACACCATCGGGCGACGTTACAGAATATTGGCGACTGGCTGTGTATCATGCCAACGTGAAAGGACAGCTTTTTTCATCAGTGTCTGTCGCCTGAAGTCACTGACCAATTGCCGCTATTCAGTGACTTTGGAGCGAGACTGGGTTGAAAACTCACCTATAAAGCCTTATCATAATCCACCAATCAATATTATTCGGACAAAACCGATCCTCATACAGTTGCCACTGCCACTTTCTGGTGTGACCAGGCTTTACAAAGCAGACACATAAATTATACTGCCATTAGCAAAATCTCTGTCAATATTCATTCAGTTGCCATCTTATTAGGTAGTTAAAACTAATGCAGTCTAATACAACAATGCTTTAAGGAATCCTCCTTCATGGATGTTCTGATGATAAGTTTTTGTTGAAACCCTTTTTAGAGAGGGTGAGAGGGAGAGAGATGATGCAACTGTATGACTATTTTAGAGAATGTAGTTTATTGTGCTGTTGAACTATATTGTGTTATATACTGAGAGGTGTTTCTGTTATTTAACGTATCCTCATAGATATACATGCAGTAGATACATTTTACCTTTCCGTAAACTGCCTGACATAGTTACATAAAGTGTGTTATGTCACAAACTTAAAATGAAAAATGTTTGTTTCTTTTTTTCCTGCGGTCAGTAGCAACAGCTGCACCAGATCAGGTAGGTTGGGCGCTTTAAAGAGTGAAAATGCAGAGGCAGTTTGCATGCACACAGACACTCCTCTCAGCCACAGAGGAGTTGCAGAATCACTTTTGCATGAAGTCAGCAATGTTGCTGCATGACTCTAAGCTGGTCAGCGCTGAGCAATGTGTAAATGATCAGTGTGTTTGATTACTATGTACTAGTACCAAAAACAGATAAAAATTCTTAACGTTGTCCTAAAAAAGAAATCCAAACATAAGTCTATGCAGAAGTGGCATTTTGGCTGTCTGGCTTGCTCGCTGAGCTGTTAATTTCTGCCCTGTTTTTAAACTGCAGTCAGTTGCCATGCAGCCTGAATGCTAATCTGCTTCACAGCACAACGCCTGTATTGCTATTGCATGACAGAAGCAGTGTGCAAAGCTTAAATAATAGACTAAAAGACATGCATATGGTACTTTATTGATCTTGTCCATTTGGTATTATTGTCTGTGTCTTGTCGTTGAAGGAGCTGGTAATTCCTGTGGTTAGTAATAGGCCAATAGTTGAACCTATCCAGCCCCAGCTATCTCCGGGTGTATCCACTGTCAAGATCGAGGCAGCCTACCCAGGTGTCTGCTTCATTACCATTTAAACTTTGTGGTACGGTGGGCAGTTTAGGACTTCTCAGATGGAGCCTGTCAAGCTCAGAGCACTTTGTCACCCTAAACTGTGCCAAGTTCCATAATAGTTTGTCAGATCCAGTTGTGCTGTATCATTGGAATGCAAACATAACCAAAATGTGAGAAAAACACATACACAGAAAATGCTTGCTAATCTGTGCTACTTGCTACAGTGTGAGGAAGCACAGCTAAGAAGACAAAGTGCAGCTCAGACTGCTGATGAGCTGCTGCTGACAAGATCAGTCTGATGTCCTTAAAAGCCCACCCGCACTGTGATCTTTTTACACTGGCATTAGTAGAAGTAGTTATTAGTTAATCATTCATAATTGATGTATTTATTTATGCCATTTGTATATCATCCTGTAGGGTTTTATCATTTCAAGCCACAATCATGCTTTCATAACAGTGGAGCTTCTTAGTGATGGAGCTGCCAATTTTCTGGAGTAGGAGTTAGCAAAACTCCACATATTCCTTTCTCGGCCACAGTAATAGATAAAACCATAGAAAAGCGTAACAAATATAAAAGCATAATGATTTTTTTTTTTAATGGAAAAAAAGTATTAATTTGTGTTGTATGATGGAAATATTTACCTTTGTTGTGTGTTTTCTTTTATATTTCATGAGTGTTGGAGCATTTTGTAAACAAAATGTGTCATTTTGGCCAGCAACTTTCAGTTTAGACCGGTGCGAAAACAAATGTCTTCAGTATACACACACACACACACACACACACACACACACATCCAAATAATTTATTTGATTCCACCAATTACATTAAATATGGCAGGGAGTCAAATACAAAAGGGTCAAGAAGACAATACTGGTCACTCATGGAAATACTGGTCATTCATGGAAATACTGGTCACTCATGGAAATACACACACACACACACACACACACACACACACACATGCACCGGTGATGTACATAACATTGATCATTGTGTTACAATGCAATGTTCTACAGGGAAATCTTGACAGACTCCACCCTCCCAAACACTATTGCAGACCAAGTACTCCCTCATGGCAACAGCGCTTCCCAATGGCACACTCAGAAAACATCGGAAACATGCAACAGAAGTAAATATTTCCATCATACAACACAACTTCTGGTCAAATTAATGTGTTTTTTCAATCAGTTATTACACAGTGGACAACAGAATACAGCACCAATATGAACCAGTTCAACCTTATTTGTGCTGTATGCCTGTATCATTTATTAATACTTTACATGGTTAAAGTCAGTGGTTTTCAGTATACCCACCTATCAGCCAAAATGCCATTGGAATATGTAGGGGAGTACCCACTTCCTCCTGGGGTAACCTACCCATCTACCACTACACTACTAGTTATAGTATGTGCCGGTTTTGGTGATATGATTAACGTGCGGTTCAAATGAAAGGTTGCTGACGAAAGTGACTCAGAGGTTGCGTAGATGTGGAGATGGAGAAAGTGTAGAATTTGCAACATTAAGGCTGAAATTATGGATGGTTTTAGTAAGGGAAATGGGGCCAATTATGATCATGTCTGATTTGTTACAGTTGAGTTGTAGAAAGTTAGTTTACATCCAGGATTTTATTTCACTGAGGCAATTTTCAAGTGTGGAGCAGATTGCTGTAGTGATGGATTTGGTAGCAATGTTGATTTAGGATGTCGTTGGCATAGCAGTGGAAATGGAGGCCATATCGGCGGATGATGTTACCAAGCGGGAGGATGTAAAGGATGAAAAGGAGGGTACCAAGCACAGAACCCTGGGTGACACCTTGGGACAGAGGAGCGGTGGAGGAGGTGCAGTTATTGATATGGATGAATTGCTGTCTGTTGGAGAGATATGATCTGAACCAGGAGATAGCTCTGCCAGTGATGTTGTAACAGGTTTTAAGACGGGAGAGGAGGGTGGAGTGGTTAATCGTGTCAAACGCAGCAGTGAGGTCAAGCATGATGAGGATGTTGAGGTGACCAGGGTCGGCGGAGAGGAGGAGGTCGTTGGTGACTTTGAGAAGAGCTGTTTCAGTGCTGCGTTGAATCCAGATTGAAACGTCTCAAATAGGTCGTTGGAGGTGAAGTGGGTTTTGAGGCGAGTGGCAACAACGCCCTTCAGGATTTTTCACAGAAAGGGAAGGTTGGAGATGGGCCGGAAGTTGGTCATGATGTCAGGATTGAGTCCGGGTTTTTTGAGGATAGGGGCGACAGCGGTGAGTTTCAGAGGATCTGGGACTAAGCCGGAGCTGAGGGAGGCATTGATAATTCTGGAGATGAGTGGGGAGATAGAAGGGAGACAGGACTTGACAAGTGAGGAAGGGATTGGGTCGTAAACTGATGTAGAGTTACTCATACCTGTAGTGACTTTTGTGAGGTTCAGAGGGGTCAGTGGGGGGAAGTATGACAGTGGCGGAACGGAGGTGGGGGGAAGAGCAGGTGGAGGGGTTGGGAAGGAAGGGGAGGTGGTCAGGTTGCTGTAGATGGTGTTAATTTTTGTTTGGAAGAATGACAAGAATGAGTTGCACTTGTCGACTGTGAAGGATGTGGAGGTGTTGTCGATGGGTTTGAGAAGTTTGTTTATTGTTGGACAAGGTCAGTGGGGTCGTTGGAGAATGGGGGAGGGGAGGTAGATATTATGCTGGTGAGTGAAGCTCAGAGAGCTTAGGGAGTGATGGATTTGAGATTTCTGAAGGATATTGTGCATTTTACTTTAGGAGTGCGGATGGGGATATTAATATCCATAGTGATTGCCAGGTGGTCAGAGATATGGAGGTTGATGCTGGAAAGGTGGTGTAATGTTAGACCAGTTGAGCAGACCAGATCCAGGATGTGTCCATGTGAGTGAGTGGGGAAGTTAACATGTTGGTCTCTAGTTTCCCGGCCCAGCGCAGGGTGGCGAACCCCACGCAGAGCTAGTTTGGAGCAGCGCAACCCGAAGCACACTCAGTTTGGTAGTTTGGCAGACCGAGGTGCGCTGAGATGGGTGTGGCGGCGCAGCAGGGGGAGGTGTCGACAGATCCAGCTTGGCGCAGTGACAGTTTTGTGCAAAAAGGCTTCGCCGAAGGTGCGCTAAAAGCCCGCCAGCTGAAACCAGGTCTACTGTCAGCGCAGGGGGAGCGCAGCCGTAAGTTTGGCTGACCGGCAGGCAGTGCACACACATCACCAAAACCTTAGGCACATTAAATACCCACAAAAACCACTATTCAATGCAGCTATCTGCAATCAGCACATAAATGTATCTCTATATTGACTGTCCCGTCACATCTGATGTCAGATCAAAGGGGATTGGCACCATTTGGCACGCGTAATGGAAACCCAACCTGATTTGATTAACACAGCTGCAAACTAATGAGTTCACATCCCTCTCAGCCGACCACAAACAGCCACAGCATCAGATAGGGAGTATATATTCAGCATCTGTCATCTTAGAAAAGTCAAAAGAAAAGAAACAGAGTGAGACTGCGAGAGAGAAAGAGAGAGAGCGCGTGCGCGAGAGAAACGCAACATTGATTTACAATTGTGGTGACCTCCTCCCAGGCTACCTTTGCATCATCAGCCCGTGGAGGTCTGCTCGCAGTTCCGTATATTCAGACACTGCGAGCTTGGACCTCCCGGACCAAAACATCAGTTTCCTCCTGGGAGAAGTTTGGTCATCTCTTGCTGCTGCTGTCTTCTGCCATGGCGAATTGAGTAAACTCTCATTACGTTGAAATGAGTTAACTGCAGGGATGGTGGTTATTTTGATGTCCTTCCGATGAATAGCAGCAACCGCACCTCTGCAGCCTTCAGGGCGAGGTTTGTCAGTGTATGTGAATCCGGTGGGTGTGGTCTGATTAAGTGAAAAATAGTCCAGGGGTTTGTGCCATATTTCAGTGATGCAAAGAAAACCCAGGTTATTGTCAGTGATGAATTCATTCAGGATGAGGCTTTTGTTGTTCTGAGATCGTGTTGAATAGAGCCAGTTTCAGATGATGTTGCTTTTGGACGGTTTAAGAGGACTGAGGAATAGTAATGGGTAGTAAATTCTGGGCATGTCTGTGTGCAAAGTGAGGCTTGATTGAGTGGGGTCTTTCAGTGATGATTACAGGAATGTTTGTGGGAGGGAGAACATAATCGGTGGAAACATAGTGTGAAGGGCTGGGAACTGTAGGATGTTTGGGATTTGACCTGGAGCTGGCTGTAGTGGTTAGTGGCAGTTGCAGTTGGAGCCTGTAGGGGGAGAGGTTGCGGGAGCCAGTGCTCGCAGAATGATCCATAGAGGAAGAAGAGGAATGCACTGAGGAGGGGGTGTGGCATGTAAACAGTCACGGACGTGTGTTTTCCATGGTGTGTACAGTGTGCGCTATGTTGGCTGCTAGCATGCGGCTACCTAATTTACTCAGGTGCAGTCCATCATGCCTGTAGAAGGAGGGGCAATTCCAAAATAAGTTAAAATTATCGATAAAGTTAAAACTGTGCAAACTGCAGGCGGCACAGAGCCAGGAGTGGAGAGAGAGGAGTCTTGAGAATCGCCCTGTGCCGCGGCCAAGTGTGGGAAGGGGTCCACTGATGAAAATTGACTTCCCACAGTCCTTTAATGTGGAGAACAGACTGTTAAAGTCATTCTTCAGCAGGTTGGAGATGTGTTGCTCCAATTCAGCGATGATCTGGGACTTGTGGAGGCAGCTGTCACAGTCATGGGGTGAGGTGAGTGGACCCATGGGAGCAGATCAGGTGGCGTGGGGGGACTCTAGAGAAGTCTGCAGCATTTTGTAGTCACAGATAAATAGGAGGAGGGTGGGTTTGGATAGAGCAAAGAGTGGATGATACAGGAGAATATAATCCAGGATTGGAAACTTACCGCCAAGGGCCCAGAACAATGGGCCCGCTGCTGGGGAAGGGTTCAGGTAAGTTTCCATTTTTCCCACGCTATCAAGAGGCAGTCAGCTGTTGCTTTGGCAGCGACTCATAGAACAAGTGAAATCGGTGCCGGATGGCTATCACTTCCTCACTCGATGTAAGATAAGGTTAAAATCTAACAGTTCTCAAAAACGTATGTTAGAATAAAGCCAAAATCATAGCAAAAATTGGGAAAAAGTTGTGTTTTAGACAGAGTGGCTGACGGAAGGACACAGACGCCGATGGTTGTATAGTAGCCTCGGCCACCAGTGTATGAATGTGTGTGTGAATGGGTGAATGTGACTGTAAAAAGTGCTTTGAGTGGTTGGATAACAAGAAAGGCGCTATACAAATGCAGGTCCATTTACCATTTACCATGCAGGAGTAATTTGACTCTCAATCACATTATCTGGGTATGTTAGTCCAACTATGAGAAATTTAATTTAGTACGATTTCACACGGACTAACATGTTTACATGTATTTCAAAAGTCCGGTTTTAGTCAGATTAACACAATAACTTGATTTTCTCTAATGTCATGTACATTGTAAAGAGTGATTTATAACATGAAACTGCTTTAATCAGTGTTTTTACCGGTTTAAAATCATGTGGTCCGTTTTTTTTTGTTTTTTTTTAAAGGAATAATTTAGCTCTCGTTAAAAACCTCCTGAACAATGAACACTGTAGGAATCCTATCTGAGGGTTCACACTTGGCACATGGGAGAAGTTTCAGCTGGTTGCAATCTTCAGTTCTCTTCATTCAATGCCACTAAACCGTACACAGTGTTCCTTTAACACAAACCAAGTTGAAACCTTGCATTCATTCATATACCAAATTTAAACCCTCTCATCAACATATCCCACCACAACTCAAGATCTGTCAAACCAATGTCTTTTTCCTCCATTGTTTTGACAGTCTCACTTTCAGTGGTTATCTGCCCTCTGTAGCCTCACATTACTCTTGAGAGCTGCTAGTGGTGGTACTGAGGTCTTCTACTCTGCTTAGAGGTTAAACAAGCTGAATGTTCAGATTTGCCCTTTTGCACAGTACTGAAGTAGTCTTGTTTGCATACCTGTAGCCTTCCTCTGAAAGCATCTGGTCAATCTCTATGTCATTATTAGTGCATTTTCATTCACAAAACCACTGCTTATTGAAACATTTTGCCATGCTGTCAGTGAAGGCTACGGATGGTGAATTTGTCAATTTGTCTGTCATCTGTCTGTCTGTTCAAGACTTTTATACAGAGAAAGGTATTTCAGCCACTCCTCATTAGATTGCCACAAAATTTGGCAGGGATGTTTGACATCCTTAGAGTATGACTATAAATATGAATAATTTTGGTTACACGCCAGCCTGACCTTTCATTCACCACATTAAGTCTGAAAAAGATGAGTAATGGCATCACCAGTCCCACTGAAAAAGCCACATTATTAGCTTTCTGAGAGAGGTGAGAACTGATGGTCACAGTGAGAAGAACAATGGTACAGTGAAAGTCATCCATTCAAGTGTTACATAAACAGGTAGAAGAAAATGAAGTGATGCATTTATTTGTAACAAACAGTGGAATTTTCATGTTTGTGGAGAATATAGGCTGCACAAACATAGTTGAGAATATTTAATGACTTATGTGCAAAGCGAAAAGATGAAAGCTTGTAATTACTTTTTCAAAGGAAACAGAACTCAGCAGAGGGCGGCTCTACACATCGTTCTCTGCAGATTGAAAACTCATCTCTTTAGACTTCGCCTTGGCCCATAAAAAAATATCAAAAAAAGTACAAAAAAGAGCTGTCATGTTTGGTTGAAAAAACATATGTTGACTTAAATAGATATAAAGTGTATGGAATTATGTATTTTCATTTATATTTCTTGATTGAGTAGAGGTTGTTGAGAGGAGCTCTCCACCTGCCCCAGTCGAGATCCTCCCTTCTAATGCAGGCCAGGACATCGCTCCCACCCAGTCAGCCGGTAAGACTAAACCATGTTCTTTTCTTTTCTTTTCGTTTCTTTTCTTTTCACTGTGACCATCGTTTTCTTTTTTTCTTTCCTTTCCTTTCCTTTCCTTTCCTTTCCTTTCCTCATCTCGTCTCGTCTCGTCTCGTCTCATCTCACCCTGCCCTGCCCTGCCCTGCCCTGCCCTGCCCTGCCTTGCCTTGCCTTGCCTTGCCTTGCCTTGCCTTGCCTTGCCTCTTCTCTTCTCTTCTCTTCTCTTCTCTTCTCTTCTCTTCTCTTCATCAGGTGAAGTACATTCTCATCTGTTCTGAGACCTCTATTCTAAGTTAGTGAACAGGTGAAGCATAGCTGACAGGTTGCTAATAGAACTAGCCATGGTACGTACCTGACCTTCTCCACTGTGTGATCTCCGACGTAGTATAGTCAGAAAATAAATTGCACACATTTAAGGCTTTTTGACCTGACCTGCTTGCGTGAGTCTGTCTCAAAGTGTTGATAAGGACCAGTAAGAAAAATCTGACATACTGAACACTTTAGAAGTTAACTTTGGGGTTGACAGTGTCATATACAACATAATGTTACTAACGTCAAATATCTCTCTATCCTGCATGCGAGAGAAACTTACTATTTTTAGCCCAAAAGCTAACGTTAGCCATTGTGCCGCTCCAACAAGGGCTCTGGTGTGATTGTATCCCTTTCAGAATCTTTGTAATCCAGCCTTGATCTGTCTTTTTGGAGACTTGGTAAAATCAGTTTATATGATAAATCTGACACTGAATGTGTTCCATGATTATGTATCCATTTTCTGTTTAAGAATGAGAGTTGAAAAATGTTTAACTTTGGGTAAAATGCTGGGCTCGTCACTGTCACCAGCCATCCAATCACAGTGGAGGAGGGGCAGGACAAAACACAGCAAAGACTCAATCATCACAGAGGACAAATACAAGCGCTGAGCAACAACAGCTATTGTTTTTCATTTGTGTAAAGAAATGCTTTGGTGGACACACAGCCTTATTAAAGTAACACCAGCAATTATCCCACCAATGAGAATTTGGCCGATCAAGAGCAGAAAGACCAATCAGTCGACCAACCAATCAGAATTTCACAGCCAACTATAGAAAATCTATTTGTGGCTGCAAATGGTGTTATTGTGGCGGGTTGCCACAAATAAATAAATGTGTAGCAAACCCTGTAAGATGTATGCAAAGTGTCGAGAACAAGATGAGTTAATCTTTGGTGAGATTATCTTTATGAATTGCTGTAAAGAAATCAGCTTAACTTGAAGGGAAACAAAGCAATTGGTTGGCATTATGTCAATAAAAAATGTATAAGTGAAACTAAGGAATCACATTTATTTTGTTCTGTTCAGTTAATTGCATTGTAGTCACTCTCCCTGCAGTCAACTCCTTGAGGCTGCTCTGTGATACATGTAGTAAACTTGTGGTGCTTTTCTATTAAGCACTTAACTTGTGGTCCATTAATGGTGTGTTTTGCTTCCTCATGGCTTTTTCTAGTATTTTGTGGGACCCATTATTAGTTGTAGAACTGCTGCTGTATTAATACTCTCCTCTCTCTCTTTTCTGGCCTAGAGGTGGATGAGTGCCAGATCAACCCTTATATTTGTGGTCCTGGGATTTGTTACAATACAGCTGAGGGTTACACCTGCCACTGTAATGAGGGCTTCCGCCTGGATGACGCCCACACCACCTGTGTAGGTGAGGAGTCTAGTCCAGTGGTCAAAGTCTGTTTTCCCTCATCCATAACTTTAGTATTTCTTTTAATATATATTATTTACAATTAAGTGACAAATATGAATGCTAGTAACTTAAGCTACATCTGTTCAGTTTAATTGTATACGAATCTCATCTTATGTTGTGTGCTCTGCTGTGTGTCCAGATCTGGATGAGTGTTTGGAAAGCCCATCTTTGTGTTCTGGTGGTCGCTGCAAGAACACAGAGGGCAGTTTTCTGTGTGTGTGTCTGCAGGGGTTCCTCATCAGTGAAGAGGGAACAAGCTGTGTTGGTACGTACCCTCAACTACTCACAACAAGCATATTTTGTTGCTTCCCTGAAAGACTCTGTTACATGCACACCATTTATTCTGTCTTTCTCATATGTGTCCCTGTGCATATAAACACACAAAGCATACTGTATGTAACACACAGCCAACAGTTGCAGCAAAAAAAAGTGATACTCATGTACCTCTTCCATCCAACGTTGACTGCTTATATTCTTGATCAATAGTTCCATAGTCTTGAGAGGTTGTGGTGCCATTTTGTGAAATCACATGATCAACAAGAGTCATGTCACAGCTTCAGCATGAACTATAAATATTTGAAGGTTTTAATGTAAATAGTTAACCTTGGACTTTTTCCACGTTGCCCATCACCTGGGAAATAAAAGCATTTAAAACTCACCAGTGTAATGCACATACCAATAGGGAATACTGTAAAACTTCAATTAGTAGCCCAGCCTATTATTTGCGTAAATCACTAAACTGAAAATTTTGTTTTTTAATAACATATTAACTATGAAAGAGTCACCACTTTTTTTGTGTCACTCTTGTTTACCAGGATGGAAAATTCGAATAAAGTATTTTTTGGTACTCATGGTTTCAGTAAAATTAATTGAACGATTGAATTGTAGAGAATCTTACCAATCTTACTTGGTGCTTGTTATACATCCAAATAAGTTTTATAAAAAAACTGCTTGGTTACCAGACCAGGTGTCTAATTGAGACAGGCGTTTATTTGTCAAAATGTGAGGCCACACCCATTTAACTGGGACTAGACTTTTATTTGAAATTTTGCATACATTTTGAATAAACATACAAAGCCTCGTCAGAGGTGGCTCTACTTCCTGCATTGCTTATTACACTCTACCAGGAAAGTGGTGGAAGGAACAATCAGCTGTTGAATAACTTTTCTGTCCCCTAAGGTATTATTTTTTCTCATATAATGAAATAAGAAAATGAAATAAGTAGTCTTAACAGTGACAAAAATAAAAAAGAAAAAATAAAATAAGAAACAAATTGAAATTATATACAGGAGTTACCACATTCAGGCCCATCTCTGCTGTCAAATATGACATATACCAATTTTCCACCAAAATAAGCATGTACTATATACAGAGTTTAAAAGTAGGCAATAGACTCCTTTCCCTCTTCCAGTAGAACAGAGCCATGTACAGGGCACTGCTGTGGCACGTCATTGCATCATACAGGGCAAAGATTGACATGTCCACTTGGGTGTCATTTTTCCATCACTGCTGATCAGAGGTGATCGGATCTGGAGCTGATAAATACTTGTGACTACCGCAGTCATTTTTCCAGAGAATAGAGGGTGGGTGGCCAGGGGACTGGACTATTACTCTGACAATGAATATTCTCAGTTATCCATGGAAATAGGGCTATTTCTTTTCAACATGGGTGACATGGTGGTGTAGTGGTTAGCATTGTCGCCTCACAGCAAGAGGGTTCCTGGTTCAAGCCCAGGGTGGGCGGTTCGAACCCCAGGGTGGGGGAGCCCTCCTGTGCTGAGTTTGCATGTTCTCCCCATGTCAGCATGGGTTTTCTCTGGGTACTTAAGATTCCTCCCACAGTCCAAAGACATGCAGGCTAGGTTAATTGGTGACTCTAAATTGGTCATAGGTGTGAATGTGAGTGTGAATGGTTGTCTGTCTCCATGTGTCTGCCCTGCAACAGTCTGGGTGTACCCCGCCCTTCGCCCAATGTCAGCTGGGATAGGCTGCAGCACACCTGTGACTCCTAACAGCATAAGCCGTTATGGAAGAATGAATAAATGAATGAACTTTTCAGTATACCCAAAGTGTTGATTCTGATCTTACAGTGGTACCTGATAGAACTGAATTTTTACAAATCATCCTCAGATCAGAAACCAAAGTTCAGACCAAATGTTTTGACAATCAGGCAGGATTTGTGGAAATACCGCTTTGTCTCTCTGTAGGTGGAGTATATATGCACACTGCAACACGTTCGTACTCTTAACTCTAAATATGGCAGCTTGGTCAGTGGCCCTATGATATAAACAATGACTCTCCAGGTACCCCTCTAGCATCAGTTTTAAACGCCCCAGTGTCAGCATGTCAAATTCTGCATCACGTGCATAGTGTCTTTTCAAAATAAACTTGTTTTCACAGGAAATGTAGGTTTTGTCACCAAATGACCCACCTGAAATGTTTTATATTGGTGAAAATCAATATCAATCAAGACATTTTATTACCCTACTTGTTAAATTATTACAAGATTGGATTTTATTACATTGTTGATCAGGTCAAGTACAAATATTACATTTTTAGGAACTTGTTACATTATTGGGTGCTACACAACAGGTTAAACGTAAACTCTGCACACTAACAAGTGCATACTAATAGTATTATATGGCACTTGAATTTTGGACAAGACCAGAGACCAGCTGTTACCAGCGTCTGCACCACCCTCCTCCCTGCTTCGTCCCCCTTATTGGGATATAAATTTGAGGCACTCTATCATTACGTGGTTTCCTGCCATTTCAACGCAGCTTTCCCCACCCACCAAAATGATACTGAATTAGGGCTGTGAGGGCAAACAGGCCTGACTGTTGTTTCTCCAGAGCTGCAATAAAATCTCCTCTCCCCAGCTGCGGAGGATGAGGGATCAGCTTATAACTGCTTTGAGAGGTTTATATGGATGTGGATATACAACCAAGGTATCTATTAATAAGATCAATACAAAAATAGGCTCAGGAGGGGAAGGAGTTTTTAGACATAATTTGGAATCCTAAAAAGAGTCATTACACTCTGGTGCAGTCAACCAACCAGACTTTTGCAGACTTGCATATTTGATTCCGGATCCTGTCTGCACTGGTGCTATTATTATATGACGTTAAATTGCTTAATTTTGAAAGCTGAAAACCACCATTTAGTCAGTGTCAGGTTTATCACACAGAAAAATAAAGGTGCTAATGGGAACTGAAAATTGGTTTTCAGATACCCCTTTTCCACCAGATAAGCTCTGGTTCTTGAATCGCTTCCATTCATGGTTCTTGGAACTCTGGTGCTATCTAGCAAACCAGCCCTCGTTTTCACCAGTGTAGTGTGTAATCATTGTAGGCAAGGATGTGTCATCAACGTAGGGTGTTGTACAATGCACCACAGAAGTGAGCACTAGTAGCAAAATTGCTGATTAAGGTGATTACCTGAGATCTTTTTTTTTCTGTCACTACAGATATTTGTTTTTAATCAAAAAACAAGCATGGACCAACTATTAATGAGATCACTGCACGCTCCCTTTTTCCTGGCCATTTCTCACTTGAATTCTCCATCTTTGTCTGCTTCATCCTCTCTTTACACACTGTAAAATATGACACACCCACTGATGTCATCACAGTTCACACATCAGGGCATAGGAAAGGCAAGGAAAACCTGCTGTTTTTGGTTCCAGCTGGGAACCAACTTTTCAGGTTCTGAACCATTTTATTTTTGCTCTGAACGGTTCAAAATTAGGTGTAGGAACTGGAACGGAACCAGTTGGTGGCAAAGGGATAACAGTGATGCCATAGAAGAACCATTTATGGTTCCACAAAAAAACCTTAAAGATTAGGCTCCTGTAAAGAACTATTTCCTTTAATGGTTCTTTAAAGAACCCACAAAGGTGCCTCAAAGAACCATTTTGATGGTTATTTAAGGCAAATCATTTCTAGTTCTTTGAAGAACTTTAAAGAACTGTGTTCTCTCTGATTTAATAATGAACCATTTTCAAATGGTTTCTTCAGCTGAAAATGGTTCTTTCCAGGAATACAATTTTTAGTGCTTCACTTTGCAATATTGTGTACTATGGAGAAATAAATTAAAATAACTGTTAATTCTCATTTTATTAATTTAGAAAATGACACAGCCACTGTGTCATGAAACTCTTTCAGATCCTCTTAAACAACATCAAACTTCATGGCGGTTAAGTTCACATTGCTTGTCTTCTTCCTGAGAAGTTGACATTTTGGAGTTGCTTGGTTATCAACAGACAGCAACAATATGTAAAATGTTATGACCTAACATTTGAAAACCGATTTTTAGAAAACTAGAAACATTGCAACAGCATACTGGAGATAAAAAGATTCATTACAGTGCAGTCATGCATCCAAAGGGAGCTCACTATAGAAATTTTTTTGTGACATGATGCTTCTTTTTGAGTTGTACTTAAAACTCAGTGTCAATGTGTATCCACCTTATCTAGAAGTGGTCTCCAGTTTCAGCTATTTGAACTTTACATTGATCACACCATTCTTGGAATAGTTAGATTATATCCTAATCTCATAATGTTCATAATGTATAGCCATCAACACACACAGAAATCAGCCCCGGCAACACATGCAAAATAAAATACAGTGCCAGTCAAGCAATAAAACCAATGAGCCATTCCACAGAACACATTTTTCTGGAAATCAAAGGTGTGCCCATCTCTCCTCTTTCAGTGGTTTGCTGATCCTGTATCCCATGTGACACAGGGTTAGCTGTGAGGTTTTGGATTTTGACTGTTGACACACCATGCAAGGCAAGGCAAGCCACAGTGGGGTGGCAGTGAGTGGTGGTGGTGGTGAGAGAGAGGAAATAATTAGGCCTTGCAACAGAGTCCTTTATAGAAGTTAATAATCCAGAGCACAGATGTTTGCACGACACTGCCAAGCTCAGGGAAATGTCACATCTCACTGTGCATGTGTGTGTGTGGGGGTGTGTGTGTGTGTGTGTGTGTAAGAAGTGAATCTAAAGTAGTTCCAGATCTTGCTTTTGCCTTTCGTGAATGTAGTTCTTGTTGTCCAGTGCTGGTGTTATAACAATCATGTTCATTCTAAAAAATATATTAAATTAAATATAGTCATTAAATATATCAATATATACATATATACATAATTCTCCTTAATATTGTGCCAATAAAAGTTGCTGCTTAGATCTCAGAACAAGGCAACCAAGGCAATCTAATGAGGTGGTGTCCTGGTAAAGAGACAGAGGGCAATGCGTCATACTCTGAAAACCATGCCCACCAGAGGAGAAAACTACCACAACTACCTAACTACCACAATATGCACCTAAGGGCTAAAATGCAAACAAAATGCTTGTAGCTAGCTAAAAACATTAAATATCAGCATGTCAAAGGACTATTTTAGCAACTCATGTCTACCAGAGAGAAAACGTTACATTGACAATATCAGTATTGTTTGTCTTTTTTCAGTGCCTGTTCTCCCTATCTTGCTTATCTTGGAGAAGTGATCCCACTGAATGGCCATTAGTGACATACTCTGATAGCTTAGTTACCTTCAAACTTTACAGTTTGTCCAGCCAAATAAGAAAAATGCTTGCTGCGCATAGACATACTGAGTGATAGAATCCCATGGTTTTCCCATATCTTCCTGCTGATGCCTCATCTTTTGTCGTTTAACAGCTTAGTTTTTCAGTTCCGCAGCTTGGAAAAACTTAGAGAAGGATTCTTTACCATGTTGTTAGTGCATCCCACCATAAAGCAGCCTGTGGGCATTTTTGTGTTGTTTGCTAGCAGAGATAAGTCAAGCAGGCACCTTCAAGCAATACAAAGTCAATGGAGAGTGATGGATTTTTTCCTCGTCTGGTGGGGGCGGGACTTAAATGTGCTCTGTCTCTATTCAGTATACCAATTACATGAAGACAAAAATCAATTAACTTGGAGAGTGCAATGACTGATAGAACTAATGGCCAGAGCTTCAAAAATAAAACCCAAGTTGTAACAAACTATTTATTACTAGTAACCAACGATGACTTTGGGTCATCACAGGGATAGAGCTGGATTATGCTGCAGAACTTATGCTAGAATCATCAGACAGGCCCACTTAAAACCACAGTGGTTTAGCCGTTGGTCAGAGTCTGTGGTGGTCAGAATAACCCTATAAATATAAACTGCGTAATAACTGCAAATATCGAGTGCCATTAAAAGAAGTTGTTACCTCATAAACATGCATTAGGTCTGGGCAGTGTTTGCATGAATGACATTATGGCTTTACCATTCTAAAACCTTTTGGCTTATTTTACTGAAAGAAATAATCATGTCACACTGAAACTCATTCAAACTGGAAACATCACTTCCTGGGTTTTTAAATCTTTCAGGCCTCACACATGACCCGAAGACCATGTCACCCTGGACCACTCAGTACTGCCATTGTATATCAACATAATACTGACCAATTATGATATGCCACTCTAGTTATTCTGCCTGTGTGTACCTGACTTGTTTAGCCCTCAAGCATTTAATTAGATCAGCTCTCAACACTGTCTAACACTCAAGATATAAATCCCAGCCCTCAATGCTTCCACATCATGTAAGAAGACACTGTAGTCTTTGTAAATGGTGTTATATAAGCAGCTTGTTTGTTATTCTTTTTATAGTAGTTAACTTACATTAATTCACTATTAAAATTTACTTCATTTTGCACTATTATATATCTTCTGTTCAGCAACTAAAATGCTGGCCAAAGTGTGAGCGAAATTCATTGCCTGAACGTTTGTATTCTGCTCATACGATGTGTAATTGTTCTGTTGTTTGTCTAATTTCAGATATAGATGAGTGCCAGGATCAGCGGGTCTGTACCAGAGGCCACTGCCAGAACACTGAAGGCTCCTTTATCTGTCAGTGTGGGCCAGGCTTCAGAGTGTCCCCGGCTGGAGACTATTGTGATGGTATGATAAACATTTTAAGGACCATACTACTACAATATTACTGAGAATGATAAACTGTTACACAGTGTTTTATAGTTAAAAAAGTTGGTGTTTCACCATGGTTACAAAATAATCTTGTATATATAAAGGCTGTACATTGTTCGTACAGATCAGGAGATCACTTTAACATTTTACAATTAGCAGATGGATTTGACAATAGTTCCGTTTTTCAGGCTGTTCATGCACTGTTTGTACCCATACCTACAGAAAGTAAGGCACCAAAATTGTAAATAACCAACGTAATCATGAGCCAGTAATCCTATATAAACCACCTAATCATGGAAAGCTGAGATCACGGGACATTAATCCTAAGCACTATATTGTAGGCAACTGGATATGTTTGGGCTTAATGTTTATATATATATATATATATATTATTAATTATATGTCAACATATAATTATGGAATATTATTGTCTTTCAGTATAATATACTGGATATAAACATCAGCAAAAAAGGCAATCGACACACTTCCTATTATACTATTGTAATAGTGGGTTGAAAAATGTAATTTAAATTCTGTTATATACATGCTGAATATTTTTTTCATGTTAGCAACAACATTAACATTCTCTCTTATTAATAAGTTGTAAATAGTAACTTCCCTCCCCTTTTTGTCTTTTATTGCTGCCCTTTTGATGTCAAGGTGTGTTGCAGATGTTAAACTGGAAAACATGTCTGTGATATATTTTCGTTTTATGGCTCCAATTAGTTGCTAGTGGAAGACATCAGTTTTGATTTACCAAGGACACAGTGTCATATCCATAAATCAGTGTACACAGTTCAGCAGTACTGAGGAGAGGAGGGGGAATGATCCTGCTTTCTTGTGTTGTCTTTCGATTAATGTTCTCTAATGGCCACCAGAGGTCAGAGACCAAACCAGGAGGGACTTGTATTTGAGTGACTTTATGTATGAGCTGTTGTTTCATGTGTATAAATGAAATTGGTCTTTGTGTGCAAATGAGGGTTGGTGTTATATTATCAGTTTTAGAAAAAACATCAGTGGAACTGTGCTCTGATTAATTGATTTGTTAATGCACAGACATTTACAGTAGATGTTCATCATCAATGTGCAAACTTAAAACTGTGTTGTAACCAAACGTGTTTGCCACAAGCTCAGGGCGTGTGTAGAGAGTCATCGTCCTGTACAAACTGTTACTGTCACTTTCTTAAGGCCCTGACACACCAAGCTGACGGTCAGCCGTCGGTCAATGTTGGGCAATTGGTAAGCGTCCATGGATGTCTCGCACGGTTGGCCCTCGTCAGTCCTAGACAGCTTTGGCAGAGTCTGTCAGTAAAGAAAATCACTCTGATTGGCAGTTCAGCTCAGCGCACGAGAAGAGAAACAGAAGTGAGAAAAGTAAACAAAAGGCTAAAGTCAAGAGGGAGTGAGATCAAAACAAACTTGTTATATTAGACAAGATTTTCTTTTCTTTAGCCATTGAGCCCTATAGCAGAAATGCTACGTGATGGTTTGTATTATTGTTCACTGGAGCACAGTAAATATGCTCTGTTCTTTCAACATTGGATTGCGTTGTTAATGTGCTAATTACTTAACTAGTATCAAGACAGTCTTCTGGTCTCCATTTTTGATTGATTAATACAGACTACTGTCATCTGCTGGTATGGAGAGGTATGTCCTCTCACATAAGCACAGAATGTGCATGCTGGTTGGCCGTCGGTTGAAGTCTTTGGGGTGTGTTCATGTTCAACTTTCTGGCTGAGACACAGCGACGTGAGGTGACGCAGCAGGCGCCTTCGTCACCACTTGTTCTCTGAAGTTGGTTGGGGGTATCTTGGCCTTAAGAAACAGATGGAATGGAGGCATGGCTCAAGGGATGGCATTGTCATTTAGTCAGTCCTCCACTTTGGTCCAGACTGAAAGATCTCAGCAATGGATTACCATTAAATGTGTTGGTGGTTCCCAGAGGGTGAATCATACTGACTTTGGTGATCCCCTGCCTTCTCCTATTGTACCACTATGAGGTTAACATTGGTGGTTGTGGGTGAATTGTCTAAACAACTGTTGGACTGATTGCCATGAACTTTGAGACAGACATTCATGGTCTCCAGAGGATGAATTGCAGTCAGTTCAGTGATCCTCTTACTTTCCATGCAGTGCCATCATCAGGTCAAAATTTCAATTTGTCACATACTTTGGTATTCATTCACATCACCTTCAGTACACACTGAGATACAGCCTAATTCATGTCTGGATGTATTTAAGTGTAAAGATGATAAATCCAAAAATGTATTCTATAGAGGGCTACCAGTGTCATAGAAATTGTTATAAAGGATTCAAGCAATATTATATTTATAATTTTAAATTAATTTGACAATAAAAACAGGTATAAATAAATTATTTTACAAACAAATGTATTAATCCATTAACAAATAAATTTAAATGATTGCATCCATCTCTTAAAGGATTTCATCAATTCTCTAGATGTGTGTTTCAACCTTAAAACAACTGATGTGTGGGTGTTCCAGATGTGGATGAGTGTTTAGAGGAAGCCAGGCCCTGTGATGCTGTAGGGGAGTGTGTTAACAACGTGGGCTCCTACACCTGTACCTGCCCCCAGGGATACCGACAGATCAACGGCACCAGCTGTAGAGGTGAGCACTGGAGCAGGGATGTATCCTCTCATCGCCAGACAAGTCTCAGATCAGGGATTTACACAATACAGTGTCTGTACTGCTGCTTGGATGAGAAGAACACTCACACATGCACACACACACACACACACACACACACACAAGCCTCTCAGTGGATTTCTGTTGCTGTCCTCACAGATGTTGATGAGTGTATGGATGATCCAGAGCTCTGTTCCCCCCACGGCGACTGTGTCAATACAGAGGGATCCTATTTATGTGTATGTGAGAGCGGATTCACCGCCAATCTGGACACGCCCTCCTGCGATGGTGAGATACAACTACAAAGAAACACACACACACACACGGTTGGGGTTTCATTCCTGAGAACTTGCTTTTGAAACATACAGCTATATGACAAATATGATTCTTAATTCCAATATACATCTGATTTAAATATCATATGCCCTTTGTAGTTTTTATTGAATGGCCCATCATGTTCAGGGTTGTTAAATTATCAGCATGCTGATGCTGACCTTTTCTTAACTACTGATCAGTACCACACAGGTTGTCTATTCTACTATTCTATTGTCTATTCTGTCTTAAAGGATAAGGGCTGATGTAATTCAATATTTTCTTATTTTCAAAAAACCCCATAAAAAGATGAAATGTGTCAGCAATCTCAGAACTCATTGACTATCGGTCTGAGGACATTACTGTAAAGCCTCTGGGGGCAACAGCCAATGTTTCAGGGGCTCTGGTGTAGCCAGTGGATATCTGGGCCAAGACTTCCACTTCTGTGCACCACTCATTGTTCACAGACAACATTTTTATAAGCAAATACATGTAAAACTAACGCAATTCCCATCAGCCTCAGCTGCAGTTTGTGTTTGATGCTAAATATTTACATGCTAAAAAAATATGGTGACATGGTAAAAATATACCTGCTGAACATCATCATGTTGGTATTGTTATTAGTCGGGTTTCCATCCACCTATTTTTATTTGCATTTTCAACAATTGCGAAAAAAAAACTTGAATGGAAACGCCAGAAATTCGAAAAAATTTTTACGCTTGGAGGGGGTGGAAAAGTCCGCGTATCGATATTAGGAAAGTGCGACTTTTGGCAATGGAAACAGATTTAGCAAATAAACAATGACATAGGCTACTGAATCGTACTTCTACTTCACACACACACCTGTGTGAACATAGAGAGAGGTAATTACTCCAGTGTCAGGTGAGTGTATTTCACACCTTACCTGAATAGACTGGATGTGTTGAATACCGCTGCATCATTGCGCTGCCTGGTGTACCAACACAGACATCACGGCATTATGTGGGCTACGCTGACAACGCTGATATGAGTGTGATGAGAGCTCTCGCAATAGCCAAGAAGTTCCCAAGGAATCTCTCCATCTCGTCGTAGTCATGGATGTGCCGGTAATTGTTTACATTAGTTGTGGACATGAGACGCTCTCAATGACGTCATGTCACGGCGCCCTCTTCTTCTACGAGTGTTCTTTTGCATTTTTATTTTTCATGAGAAGCGCCACCTTCTGCTCGACCTGTTGACTCCCAATACTCGCAAAACAATAATGAATGGAAACGTGCATAAATTCGCATTTTCTTTTGCGCATTTTCACAAAATTCGCTTAAAATTTGCGATACATTTGGATGGAAACCCACCTATTGTGAGCATGTTAGCATGCTGTGTTAGAATTTAGCTCACTGCTCTGTGCTGAAGTATAACCTCACAGAGCTGCTAGCATGGCTGAAGACTTTTGGTTTTGTCGATAGTATTTGGACAACAGTGAAGACATAACAGGCGATGGATACACAGACAATACTTATTAATGGGTAACATTAGGGCTGGGCAGTATGAACACGTTTTTTTAAAAAAAATCATTTTGGTTTCATGGTACTTGACGGTATTTTCCTCGGGTTCGGCCCACTTGACATGCTGCTGTGTTGTACTATGGCCTATTCAAGTGCTGGAATTTGTTATTTATGTGACAACGCCTGAACACAACACTCCATTCCTGAACGCACAATCCATTGGTGCCATGCTCGGTTATAATTGTCTCAGACTTGGGTTGGCTTTGGTCAGGAAAATGCAGCCGAGCCTTGCTCTAGTGTGCTCACCTGTGTGTGTGTGTGTGTGTGTGTGTGCGCGCATCGTGGCAAAACTCCGCCGTGCGCAATACAGAGAGAATTGTAAACGCGCAACCATGTAGAGACAGACAGGGGTTAAAGTTCTCCAGCACAGTGCCGGATTTCCGGCGTGCCGAAGTTTCTGTCCGGCACAGGCAGAAGTGCTCTGCAGTGCAGCATTTCACTCGCATTTGCCCCTAAAAATATATATATGTGCGAACCGGGAAAATGATTTAGGCGCACAGTGTGCAAGTAAACACAACCTACTGTTTACCATAATCGGCATCGGACGTTTTTTCATCGATAACCGATCAAATAAATTTTAAAACTCGCTCCTTTGGCTCTGATTCAGCCATCTCCCTCCCTGCCTGCAGTCCCCACTGCACTGGGCTTTGTAACCAATCACTGGGCCTGATTGGTTACACGGCCAATCACTGGGCAAGTGATAGCCAGTCAACATTGACGTCTGTGCATGCTTTCATGTCATGTCACATTGAGACACAGAGCACAGGCGGTGCAGGAGAGGCTCCGGCAAGCCAGCTGTAATTTTGAAGGTAAGCTAACAGAAACCAGACAGAAACGAAAGTTGCAATAAAAATCCTCTATGCTGAAGTTTTAAAGTCACCACCACAACATTATATGATCCATTTCAATGATGACATGCTTGCCCAGACGTAACTGCCTGTTTAATTCACATCAAGCGCGATACAATTTTGCAAACAGCCTAAATGATTTAGCTTCTAAAAATAAATAGCACCAAGGCAAAAAAGAGATGTAGGAGCTATAAGTCAAAAAGTCTGGTAACCACTGAAAGTTTAATCTTTATTTATAAACTCATTATGCTATAAAAGTTTAATCTGAAAAGTAACTACTAAAGCTATAATCTTTTTGTTCGTTTTGATAATAAACACGTTCCTTTGCAATACATACATTTCTCTTTCTTTATTTTGTGACCGCAACACCAAGCCCC
Organism: Epinephelus lanceolatus; assembly: GCF_041903045.1. Lineage (NCBI taxonomy): Eukaryota > Metazoa > Chordata > Actinopteri > Perciformes > Serranidae > Epinephelus > Epinephelus lanceolatus. The sequence continues at coordinate 37,684,947 of NC_135750.1, forward strand.
CCGCTTTGGAAAAAATTTCAGATTTCAGGCACACAAATCTTCCGTGCTCCACATTTCAGGCACAAATTTTTTTCTTGCTTTAACCCCTGGACAGAAATGACATGCCATCATGTAAATAAGATAAATAACATAGGTTATTTAATTTGTTTAATAAAAGGACAAGGTATAGACCTGTTCTATAGGCCTGGATATGAAATGTCTGTAGCGCCAAATAATATAACGGTAGTTTCTTAAGAACTAAGACAAAAAAACAAAAAAAACAAAAAATCAGCAGCAGTGTTTCCCCTATATGCAACTAGCAGCGGTTGCATATCACTGTACAGTTGCTTTGCTTTCAGGACTCTCTCCATCAGCCATTCTCGCCTCTAAACTTTTCTCTATGCTCTCACTCTTGCTGGCTCTAGCACGCCTGTGATGTGCAGTGGTGAAATGGGTCCCCGCTGAAACACTTTCCCGCCACGCACGTTCCGGACGTTGTTTGGGCTATTCACCGGTATTGCGGTATATGAAAAATTATATATCAATATATCATAACGAAAATAAATACCGGTTTTCAGTACGAACTGGCATACTGCACAGCCCTAGGTAACATTCATTTTTGGTTTTGGTCTTTTCGAGAGGTTTGTTGACAATAAGAGAAAATATAGAATAATGCTTGTGTAGAATAACATTAAATGCTGTAAAACTTTGTTGGTTTGGTTTGGAAGTCTGAGAGTAACCACACACTTGATTGTAACTTAGCATTCTTTAAAAATTAAGATCAGTTGAGACCCCACCCAGGGTTACGTCAGTGTAAAACTGGCAGCATGCTTCCTCAGGACTGCTTGTCTCCATTCTCTATTACTCCGCCTTCTAGTGTGGCTATTGAGGACAGCTATAACACCTTTGATTTCTGATGTGTTCGAACAATATGTTGTTCAAACAAGTTCTTGCCTAAGTGCAGCCCAACCCCAAGACACGTTGCGATGTTGCATTTAGCACTGTCAATTTTATATTGACTACATGCCACAGTGACCATTCACACACACATTCATACACTAGTGGCCGAGGCTACCATACAAGGTGCCACCTGCTACTCAGTTTTCTTTTGTTTTTAAAACATGTACTCACACACTGAATGTACAACCATCGAAGCAATTAGTGTTCATCATCATACCCAGGGACAGCCAAAGAGTCGGGGATCAAACTGCCAATCTTCTGATTAGTGGATGACCTGCTCTACCTTCTGAGCCACAGCTGAATTGTTTTCGTTGCCTCATTTATCTTAGTGCAGGACTGAGCTGGCAGAATCCATGCAGTCCTTCTTCCCTGGTGATAGTGATAAACATTTCAACATAATCTTTCATGAAACAAACAAGTACTTTCCATTTATTCTTGGTAAGTTCTGCGATAATATCAACATTGAAGAAAAGGTTTTAGTGTAGTGGAAAGTGATGTTAAAGTATTTACCTATGATGTTTTTGTAAAAGGTGTACACTTACATAAGTAGATGGTTAGTTCTGTTTACTTCCAGCTCTCAACACTGACTATGTTTGCATGCACAATGTATTATGTTTGTTTACCCTTATTATTAAAAAGACAATATTCCTGCAAAGGTGTTAACATGGCTAATGAAAATTAATATTCACTTTTTTGTGCCGCCATGCATACTCTGATTATTGTGCCCTGAAATGTATTTTATCACGTCAAAATATAAAAAAAGTGGAGCTGCTTCTGCCATTTTTCTTCGTTGCATCAGAATAAGACTTTTTTAAAGTTTCTTGCTGGTGGCAGACTTGTTTAACCATGTGAATACAGCCTCCTTCTGTCATTCCTTTAGCCACCTTCCTGAAAAGGTCTACTTGCAATATTTGTACATATCCAAAAACCTGTGGGGTTTTTCATGTTTTAGTTGGTATGATTCTGACTCCAACTACAACTGTCAGCTTTTCTTCTTTCATTCATGACAATGCATAGAGCTGATCATAAACAGGCAAGAGACCATGTGTTGCAATCTGCAGTAAAACCCAAGCTGAGACACATATCCCAAATGCACTGTATACATGTCCAAAGAAGGCTCCTAAAACCTGAATAATAACCGGCATATCCCTATCCATATATATCAAAACAGAATATGCTGTTTACGTGACCTATGTGAAATTCAGAATATTGTCATATTTGTAATAATAGTGGAATATTAGTGTGCATGTGAACATAGTCATTGTCTCCATTCATATGTCCATCGCTCCATTTCTGCCCTCGCTGTCCACCTCTTTGTCACTGCCTTTTACACAGCAAATAAAGATATGCATAAGCATTCAGGTTGTCTCACATACAGTATATGCTCCTCCTATTTTCTCCACCATGGCAGGAGTCTTGGCCCCAGTGCCAAAGCTGTTTTTAATGCCATTTCCTGCCTTACAAAAAAACAGAAAGAAAGGGGGGAAAATGAGAGGCAAAAAGAGACGGAAGCCTTTGAGCTGGCTGTCTAGACAAGGGGGGATATTTGTTGCTCTTTGCCTGATTTATGCAGGGGAGTCAGACTCAAGTGTGAGTGAGTGAGTGTGTGTGTGTGTGTGTGTGTGTGTGTGTGTGTGTGTGTGTGTGTGTTTATGAAATCAGAATTCATGTCTTATTTACAACTTTTTACAACCAGCTGCTTCAATTGCAGAAGTATTCTGCTTAATCCACTGCATTAAGCCTTCAGCTTTCATGTCAAGTTCTTAATCTGTATAGATCAAATAGAAGGAAACAAAAGGAAAACACAGGAGACATTGTTTCCATAGCTGAGTGTGAGTTTCAGTCTGTAAACAATTAGCATTTATTTCTTAAGCAGATGTTTGTACACAATAGTGCAGTTTAAAATGTTTGTTCAGTGAAAAAAGCTACAATTAAATAAGAAGGGTTAGGATGGAACAAATTACCAAGAAAATAATAATTCTATCATGGAAAAAAACATTTGACATTTCTTGGTTCTGTTTGTTCTCCAGATATTGATGAGTGCGGGCTTAATGAGACACTCTGTGGCCCTCATGGCTTCTGTGAGAACAGACTGGGCTCTTTCCGATGCCTCTGTGAGCAGGGCTACCAGGAGTCCCAGGATGGCCAAGGCTGTGTGGGTAAGTGCTGAGGTTTTGCTACCTGTATATTAAGCTCAAAGTATTGTAGTATATTGCATTATAGTGTATTTGCATGTGAATACAATGTATCATCTCAGTATGTTGTGAAGTGAATACACAAAATCTTTATTTATGCAGTCATCCATCTCAGTTCACAGCAGTCGGCGAGGCAGATTGTTAAGGGCCGCTAACACAGAGGGGAGAAAACTGCCGAAGCAGGTTCTTCTCCATTGTAGTCCTGTGTCTCCGACCACATGGAAGTAATGTGAAGTGTTGGTTTAGGTGGTGATCAGTGTCATTTGCTATTGTGACTGCTAGGCATGTGATGGCTCTGAGGTTCGTATCTGATAGACTGGGTGTGGGAAGGCAGATGATTTTGGAGACAGTATGTGTGATGCTGGTAACTTTGTTCTTGGTGGAGATGGTGAACATGATGAAGTACAGTACAGCAGGATGGGTTGGATTATGCAACACACAGTGCTGGGAGTTAACTAATGACACTTGCTAAGTAATGTCTTTGCTGGGATCATTTATGGATGTCAGTGATGTGTTAATTGAACTTTGAGTTTGCTGTCTATGATGATTAAAGATATCTTATGCTGTTGACCTGTGCTACTGTCTTGCTCTAGATGGACAACATTTCTCTCCTAACTCGTCAAACACAGACGCTTGGTCAGTGGCCTACATGTAAAACTGTGACGCTCTGGTATTGGAAGCTCAGGGATGGCATGGGGATTTTTATTGTTATGTTTTCTAAATAAACTTGTGTCTTTACAAGAAATGTACAGTTTACACTAGTTGCAGTCTTTTTCAAAATAAACTGTGTTTTTCAGTTTACGTCTTTGGGTTTAAGCAACAAAAGCATGTGGTTATGTTAAAAAAACAGCATGGTTTGATGTAAAGTAATTGGCTTTAAAAATTACGTCACGTGTCACTAGAGTAGTAAGCTAGTCATACTACCACACAATGTCCTTAATTGACTTTTGTTTTCACACATGAAATGGGCAGCAATCTCCTAGATCAAAGTCCAGAGTTTGTTTGACCCATCCACCTCCCCTCCCACTTGCCCTATGCAGACTTTTTTGCTTGTTATACTACTGCAATTGCTTGAAGCGTCAATGCTTCATCAGTGAAGCTGCCTGGTGTGCCTTATAACTGACCAAGCGTCTTGATGAGCTCGGAATGAGACCAGGTTAGAGTTGATAGGTTTGATGGAAGGGGGGGGTTCAGTCCAATGTGGGATGTGTTGGATGTGCTAATGACCAGTGGTCTCATTTTTAAAAACTGTTAGGCACAAAACTAAGCATGAAAGAGGCGTACGCCACTTCCCATGCAAAAGTTGTAATGTATAAAAACTGACTTGATGGGAGAGACTTTGACCTATGCTTACATGAACATTATGGAAACAAGAAATTGTTGACACACAGGGTTAGGTGGAAACTCGGTTTTAGAAATTGTCGAATATTTTTTGGCGCATACCATTTTGGCTTTTGTTTGTATTTACATTATTAGTATGGATCCAACACATTGTTTTATAAATGAGACCCCAGTTTTTCTGCCTTGTCCACATTCAGCTGCAGATAGTTGTCAGGGAGTAAGACATTGAGTTTTGATAGGCTGCAACAGTAAAGTAGTACTATATCACTGACATTCAAATGTAAGCAGTGCTAAAATGATCAAAAATAAATATGATTATGTAAAAAAACAAAACAAATAAAAACTTTTAGCAACTTAACGTCCCTCAGAAATGTATTATATTGCCCCTGCACTGAATATTCAGGCAAATTTATACAGAATCAGATTTTGAAAAAAAAAAAAAAACAGATTCTAAGATCCGTTCAATACACTAGTTAACTTTTCAGTTTCAGAATTACCATTCTTCTCCCTCAGAATTTTACCTGCAATTAACACGTGGGATGGTTCAACCAAAGTCTTCCACTAGTTCTGTTGCCTGACTGAAAAGATGTTAGATATTTGTTTGTTTCTGCAGTAAAAACACAACCAACATGAGATAAGCCCAGTAGCAGTTACCCCTTTAATTTTCTTGGCCCTTGCCTTGAAATCATAGCATTTCTTCAAGAGTTTCTTGGTGGGCCTTGGATAGCCATTGGGGCCAAAGACTGCTACACGACTGCATTTGGGTGGGTTGAGACTTATGGTAATGAGTCTTCCCAGATGTTTAAGTGAGATTTTGATCTCTGGGGGCTGCCGCTGGAGGTGGGGTGCTGGACGCCACAAGGCGGCTTACACTTATGCTTAAACTTCGGCAAACACCTCAACTCTTTTTAGCACGTCCACTTCAACTGATACTTTCAGCTTCACTTGCTGCTTACAATGTAGGTCAGTGGTTACCAACTGGTGAGTCACAGTCTGAAAGTGGGTCTGAATGGACCCCAAGTGTCTCAGGATTGTGTCAAGTTTGTAAAAAACATGCTTTATTTTGAAGTGCTGTTTCCTGCTGTAGAGTGATTAAATAATGGACAGCTACTTAACAGAGACTGGAGACTAGCTTGACGGCTTTGCCAAAGGCAAGTATGACGTTGAATATATTACACTGTGTGGACCTTGAACTAATGACTAAGAAGAAATCTGGACCATGTGGCTGAATCATGCAGGATTTTCACATAGACTGAAACTTCTTTCAGCAATTCTATCTTAACTCCCACCTCAGGTCTTTCAGTATTTATGTTTTGCCACTTAAACATTTCTTTAGTATTTGAACTTCAAGAACAACCTCATTTCTTTGATATCTTTGACTTGAGCTTTTCCTGCTATTGAAAGATATACCAGAAGTAGAGACTGTTTCAACATTTTAACAGCAATTAGTGAATAGAAGAGGACAAATACATCTTCTTCATACAGTCTGGACATTTCTAGTCAAATATATCTCAAACAAAGGCCTGGTTTTCTCTTTAGTTGAGGTAACTAAAGGCCCCAACAATTATTGGAGAATTGAGGGTATTACCCCTCCTCTGACCTTCTGACTTTAGTTTCTCTCAGATAATCTTTGAAAGCAGCATTGCCATATTCCAGACACACCATCCCAATGAGGAATACATGGAACTTATGTTGAAAATCAGCGGTTTTCCTCAAGTTTGGTTTGGAATGAGCTGATAGTTGCTGGTGGTTTTTCCAAGCTAACTGGGCCCCTACAGCTCCATATTCATCCATCAGGAAGGACTGTTAAAGCAGACTTCCCCCCACTGAACGCTGATAGAAAACTTCCCCACACACATTCTTCCACTGACCAACCCCACTAAAACTCACACAGACACATAAAATACAGGGCTACCAACACACTCTTGCTCATAAACCTCAATACAGTATTTGATTTATACACACTTACACACACTTCCCATCTGTCCTTTGGCAATGCTGCTGGGTCCCACCCAAGTTCAGTCAGCCAGCTGCCTCCTCCTCACTGCCAAACCATCACTGTACTGTTATTACCACAGATGGACTCACTTACACACACACACACACACACACACACATATACACACATACAATCCTTGAAAACCAAGAGTGGTGGTGTACCACTAACCATTAAGTATGTGTACCATCTCTCTATCCTTCTCCCCCTGCATCTATTCCTCTCCTCTTATCAGACAACTTTTCCTGGTTTCCTCTCTCCTGTTACATACTTTTACAGTGCTTCTTTTTCTCTACTCCCAATATCTTATCTCCTTCTGTGTTTTCGCCTTCTTGCCTTTCTTCCCACCTCTCTTGTTCTTCCTCTTCATTCCCCCCAAGAAGGGTTTCCAGCAGTTTAATTTCTTTCTAATCAGGTTTAGCAACAGTAAACTCCAACAGCTCCTGCAAATTTACTTCTTTGAAACACTGAGCAACCTGTGAAGCTACTTTTTCTAAACATTAAGGAATATGGTTATAAAATCCAACACTCTGTCAGTCATAAGTCTGCTATATCACATCATATTATGTAGGGGTGGGCATCACCAGAGGCTCCACGATACATTATTATCACAATACTTAGGTCACGATACAATATTATTGCGATTTTGAATGTATGCTGAGTATCAGGATAAAATATATTGCAGAGATGGGACCAAGTCACACATGTGCAAGTCTCAAGTAAGTCTCAAGTCTTAACCTTCAAGTCTCAAGTAAGTCCCAAGTCATTTTTTCTTGGGCAAGTCAAGTCAAGTCAAGTCACAGGTTATGTCAAGTCAAATCAAGTCAAGTCCTGTAATAGGTCAAATCAAGTCCAAGTCAAGTCACCTTATTATTGTAATTTTACCTGCAGAATCTGATCTTAATAAAGTGAAAAGACAAGATATAAGTAACTGTCAGTAAACATTGACTTCATCTCTGCAATGTTTACTTTGCAGGGACAACCCCCATGCGTGCACGCGCACACACACAAACACACACACACACACACACACTAACCAAGGCAGCGGCCAAAATCACCCATTTAGCTCATTTAACCCTGTGTTGCTTGTTCATAAAACATACAGCCGGTCTTGTGATGAACCGGTCGGAATGTTCGCTCACGTTTTCTGGGGTTAATGTTAGCAAATAAATTAAAAAGCAAGTTCCACCAAACCGACCCACCCCCCCACCCCACCCCCATATCGTATCAAGCTAACGTTAGCTAACTACCGACTAACCAGATAATATTAGCTAATTGACAAGCACTTACTGGACAGAATGGCTCTTCAAATGACAAAGAAAGTCTGAAGTTGTCGTCTGGCTGTCCGAGATGTTTATGCCGCATGTCTTGCACTGTGCTGTTCGTCTTTTGCCGTCATAATGGTAATTCCGAAAGCCGAAGACGATGACTCTCGGTACCCCTCCCGCTGACATCTTGATGCCTGTCTGATATAAGAGGGCCTGTTTCTCCAATAAACACGTAAGGTACGTAGAGAGGGCATGACTGATTGACAGGGTAGTGATCCAATCATGACAGCGCCATTCTCAGCCTGCGCTCCTACCGCGTAATCGACATTATTTTTTAAATTAATTTATTAATTTTATATTCTAACCGAAAACATGATGTGAATAACTTCCAAGTCCGAGTCAAGTCTCAAGTCTTTTATTTTTTGTCAAGTCAAGTCACAAGTCATCAAAACAGCGACTCGAGTCGACTCGAGTCCAAGTCACAATGACTCGAGTCCCCATCTCTGATATATTGTAATTTACCTTTTTTCAACCTTTTTCCCCCAAAGGAAAACCTTACAATATCTGTTGTATATAATAAGATACATTTTTCTGTCTGTTCATCACACTTCAGCCATTTTATTTGCAGCAAAATGTATGCAGTGGACTGAAAAAGCCATTGATTATATTACTCTAGTAAGGCTACCTGAAGTTTAATTTGTATTTTTTGATAATAATGATTTATACAATATAAAAACCAAGACAATACAATATTGCCACACAAAAATTGTGATACTTTGCTGTGTTGATTTTTTTCTCCCACTCCTAATATTATGTTATATATGCCCTGTCTTACACCCGGCCTTGGTGGCCACAGCGCAGCACAACTGTCATTGCTAGTTTCAGATCGACACAGTTTTCATTTTCACAGCCAGCGTCCACGTTGTCTAAGTAGCAAATGTACTTTCATCCATCTGTGCACCCATGGGTGTGTTGATCGTTAAATGAGGTGTGGTCAGGTTCATTTTTAGAGCAGTACTATTATCTGTAAACATTACACACAAGAAGCAGCATGGCTTCATTGATTAGTATTCAGACCAAATGGAGCAGGATGGGGAGATCTTTCTTTGTTTGCAACAGCTGCTGTATTTGCCCACCTCTTGTCCACTTTGCACACCTGATGATGCACAAAGGCATTATTTCTTGATTGTTAAGAGACTCATGACCAGACTATTTAAAAAGGCATTTATCGACATGGTGCTCTGTTCCTTTTCCACAGATGTAAATGAGTGTGAGCTGCTGAGCAGTGTGTGTGGAGAGGCCCAGTGCGTGAACACTGATGGTTCCTTCCTCTGCGAGTGTCCCAGAGGCCAGGACTATAATGTCATGATTGCCAAGTGCGAGCCCATTCCCACAGGTGAGCCACCTTCAGCTTTTGAATAAATGCAATGATGAAAGAATAAATACAATGAATACAGCAACCTGAAAGGTGGATATTGGCATGCACAACCTCCCATATTGGTCAGTTGCAAATTAGTGACTTCCTGTAGAAGTGGAGTCCATATTCACTACAATAGGGAAATAAAGCAATTCACATAAACAACAATAAATCTGCTTCAACCAATCACATTTATGTAAAACTGCACCCACAAACATTTAAATGACCCCATAGTCAAATCCAGACTTGACTGTGGATGTATGATGCTTTATGCAAACAAAAGAATTTTTTTTTTTTTTTTCAGGTGGTATCTTTTTAAAAATGTATTATCAGTGAGCCCAATCTCATTACAAAGTCAGATAATCTACAGTGTAATTTAGATGTCCTCACTGAGTGGATCCCTTGTGTCTAATTATTTGTTTTATATTTTATTTATATTAGTCCTAGTACATTAAAGATGAGAAACAAGCAATTCTCAATCATCTTCTTCTACCCACAGTTCTTTTACTTGAAGATATGTTAGTTTGCTGTCGTGTTAAGGTTTATTCTCACTGCCACGATACGGAAATGCGGGAAGGGTTTGCGGAATATTGGCACAGCGCCTTTCTGCGCTCAAACCATACACAGGCACGGTACGGATGTGGTGTGGAATTCCGTGTTGTTGTGTTCCAAGTCTGCGCTACGTGAACAGGTGCGGATGAACATGGATGAGAGTAGCAGCAGCAGCAGCGGCAACGAGCTAGCAAGCTAACGTTTAACAAGCGTCAACATCAGCTTTCTTTAGCACTTACCACTCTCACCGCAGCCACCAAGCTGGACAATGGACTGCCAGACATTGTCCTTTAATTCATTGTCTTTTATCAAAAAGGACGGGGTGCTGTGAAATTATCAACCTTTCTCCCATACTGTCCTGCCTGACTGGATTTCGGACTCTCCCGGTCTGCGCGACTATAAACAAACAATTTCATTGGCCCAGCTGTGTAGTCCTGCGGAAAGTCTGGGCGGAAACTTTTTTCACCGCACGAAAGTTCCACCCCGGTGTGCAAACTTCCATAAGAACCCATGAAATCAGCTTTTATATTTTTCCGTGAGAATAATCCACGTGGATATTCGCCCTCAGTGAGAATGGACTTTTAGGTGGTGATGGAATCCTGCAACATGTACAGCAGAGGTTATTACAGGTCAAGCAATTTGTACATGACCTGAAAAGAGATCATGACTGTGTTTGAGATTAACCTTCCTTTACAATGAAATATTAAATTAATGAACATGACAGTATGGCAACTGGATCGTGAACTCAGACTGAGTTTAGTGGCTAGTTCAGGAAATTGGATGTAAATACACCTCTGTTCTGGAAAATGTTCCAATATTTTGCAGATGAATTGCTTACAATTGTGTTTAAAGCCAACATAAAGAGATTTTCACTTTATCTTACTTTGAACTGGTTGGGAAAATCTCTGAGGAGAAATGAATTGGCTCCTCACTGGAACATTCAAAACTCCTGTTTGCAGTGCAGCTGTAGAAAATTTGTATTTTTCTCTATGGCAGCACTGCACATAAGGAACACATAAGTAAGACATATAGAGTCTGGAGGGGCTGGAAAACTTTTCTACTCCTGCTGCAGTGTAAGTGAGAAATGACTGTCTGGACTTGAAGACCACTTGAGGATCAGGTTAGGCCCTTCAAGTTTTCAGGAGATCGTGTCTGCCAAATGCCGTCTCCAGACTCATCATTAGACATGAGTAACTACCACTGAGCTAAACAATTTTTATTTCCTGTCTGAACTTGACTCTGTGTTCATCCTTCCCTCCTTTTATTCCTTTATTCATCTCTCAGGGTCATCAGTGGAGTTGAAGGAGTGCTACTATCGTCTGAATGATGAGAACTTGTGTGAGAGTGTGCTGACCAGCCATGTCACTCTGCAGGAGTGCTGCTGCACATTAGGTGCTGGATGGGGTGACAACTGTGAGGTGCATCCCTGTCCCGTCAATGGCACAGGTCAGTTAGAGAAGAAGGAGAAAAGAAGCTGAACAATAACAAAAAGATGCACTGAGTATCTTTACTAGACACACCTTTGGCTATATTTCAGGAACACAGTATACCGCTAGATCTTAAAAGCTTAATTTTAACACCTTAATGAACTATATTCTACTGACAAATTCAAGGGCAAAAGCTCCTGTGTTAATGGAATTATCTAATGAATATGAGGGTCCTGTTCTTTGTATGTAGATAAATGATGTAGCTTGATTTGACTGATGATTTGGAACAGGCCTGGAATGTTCAGTTCTTCAAAGTTGGCTTAGAAGAAGAAAAAGATAGACCTATACTTTGTTAATCCCTGAAGGGAAATTCAATTTTTTTGTATCTGTTGTCATATGCGCACAAGCCAGAAGTACACACTCAAACAGAACCTATACATACATTAAATTGAGAAATGTTAGAGCGAGGGGGCTGCCTTGGACAGCAGTCCTCCAGTTAACATGCCAATAGTGTACTTCCTCAAAACTTGTAAAACCTGTAGCATTGTGTTGTGAGATAAAACTGCACATTTAGAGTGTCCTTTTTTATTGTGACCATCCCAAGGCACACGTGTATTAATGATGCTGTTTAATCAGCATCTTGATATACCACACCTGTCAGGTGGATGGGTTATCTTGGAAAAAGAAAAGCGCTCACTAACATAGATTTGAACAAATTTGTGAACTATATTTCAGAGAACTAAGCCTTTTGTGTGCATAGAAAAAGTCTTAGATCTTTTATTTCAACTCACGAAAAATGGGAGTAAAAAAAGTGTTGGGTTTTATATTTATTTGTTTATATTTTCAGTGTAGTAACAAACTACCAACCCATTTTAACAATTGAGCATAAACTAAACCTCTCTGTTAGCCGATACAGTAAAGTTTGCCAAATAAAGTGTTCTTACAGTATATATACTATGTATGTACAAACACACACACAAAACTTTGTGCTCGATGGACTCCTAACCTTTAAACCTCCATGTTGGTCCCCTTTCAGACCAGTTCAATCAGATGTGTCCATCTGGAAGAGGTTTTATTCCCAATGGAGATTCACTGTATGTACCCACAGCTGCCAGCTACAAAGGTAAGACTAAGCTACTTCTACACCACTTACCATCATACAGAAATCACTTGTTTTCCTTTTCACCTGTTGCAGTGCATAATGCTTACAGCTCTCACTCACATAATTGTCAAACAGTAACGTTAGTTTGCTGATTATATTTAGCTGCCATTTGCAACACATTATTAGCTGTTTGATGACATAGTCAAGGTGAAGGCTCATGTTATTTATAACGTTATGTTATGTTTCTAATGTTATTGAGAGTGGTTAGCAGAGTGAAGGTGAACCAGTATGCTAAAGCTGCAGGCAAGCCGCTGGTAGAAAAAGAGGCGGTAACTAATTTGCATAGTCATAGTAAATACTAAATGAGGCAAAGGTGTAGAGTTAAATCTAAGCCATTTTAAAGCATTTTGGATTTTTTTTTTTTACAGAATAAAACTCTGAAATATAATTTTGATGAAGAGAAGTGAGTTTTTAGGGCTTCTCTGGGCTTTGTATCAGATGTTTTTTTTACAAAACTATAGTATTTTAGTAATTACTATTGGCCAATATATTTTTTCAAGATTTTTAAACTTTAAAACTATCATCATTGGCCCCTAAAATCCAGTACCCTTCAGGTTGTAGTCTGAATTTTGAGGATGAAGTTTACACATTCACCCTCCAAATATCCCACAACAGAACAAAAAAGTAGTACCTTTGGCTTGTGCATTACTTTCTGCTAACATTCTCACAATGCTATTTATCGTATTTTATAGATGCGAAAATTATGAGAAGGGTTCAGCTGCAGCCTTGCAGACCCCCCAAACCATGGCTCATATAAACAGTGACTTATGGAGAAATAGTACATGGGGCATGGACACAATGTGTCATGTTGGAAGAGCGGAGCAGGGCTTTTTACCTGCTACACAGACTCTCTTTTTGTAGTGTGCAGTTGCTGCCAGCTTCACTGTGTATGTATTGAGTTTTGCCAAGTGATAATGCAATTGGCTATGTCGGGTTGGAAGGTTATATTAACTGTATTAAATTCATTAAGTGGATCATTTTAACAACAGGATGCATTGATTTCACCGATTTATTTTTAATACAAAATGTAAAACACCCCTAAGATTGCGCTTTTGCTCTGCATTGGCTCTGGTACAATGAGGTATTTATTTTTATCATTTTTAAACAGCTTCTATTCATTTTTATGCAGTTCTATGCAGTTTTTACCTGTCTGAGGGCCACGGAGCTGCATGTAAAGAAAAATAAATAGACCGTAAAAGTAACATTTAGCAGCCTAGTGCATATTTTCACCAAAAACATTAGGTATAGTACCTTTAGAACCAAAATTAAACCTTACAGACATGTACCTAGACTGTGGCTCAGTTTAGCATTTCTACTGTAGACAGTACTCTTAAATGTAGGAGGGGTTGTTGTCACTCACTGTTCCATCCAGGTTTTACTGTGTTTCCTCTTCACCAGTGATGCAGAGGAACATCTGCACCTCATTTAACATTCACATAACGACATTGTACATTGACATTTTCAGAAAGAAAAGAACAGATTATCACTGGAGTGAGAGTCTCTCTTAATAGGACATATAAAAATGGGTTTGTGCATTTACAGTAGTCCTTCTCAGGCAAGAGTAGGGGTGTAGTGCTGCTGGAGCCCACCAGAACACTGCTTCGCCGTATTTTTTCTCCAAGTGAGGATTAGAATATATGCCAGCTGAAATTCATACACATATTTTAAAGAATTGAAGATCCAATCGTTACTATAGCTTATGTCATTCAAGAGAGACAATAAAAACAAATGGAATGGTCAAAGATGTCATATTGACATTTAAGGTGTGATGTTTGATTCACGTCATCAACTCAACTCTCACTAAGTAACATCACAGGTAAACATCCACCTTAAAAGTTGCCAGTAGCTGCTGATATTGAGTTAAAATATTTTTTCTAACTGGTAAAGATGAAAAGGCAGCATAACATCCTTTCAATTTATAGTTGTAGTTGACTAATATGTATGAAAACTTGCAGTGGTTACATAACCTTCCAAACCAACCACAACTCAGCCCTGAGCAAGAGTTAACAGCTCTCTGTTGACCAATCAGTGGACTGCAGTGTTTCTAGCTCCACCTTTTAGTACCAGATCCATGTGCTAGGTACCCCAACAGAGGGGTGACCAAAACTGGGGACTATTATATGGTACCATCCACACCTTTTCACAATAGAAATGGAAAAAGAAACTGTTGTGTACTAATGTGTACCAAACTGAACTGATCTGAACCAAACCAGCCTGCCTGGTGGTAACGAAATGTTATTTCTCCATAAAGCCACAGTGCAGTTACTCCTGGCTCTCCATAAGACTTTTAAAGCCAACAGAAACTCTCTGAACATGTAACATGACCTGCCCACACTCTGTCTGTTTGCAGATGCAGATGAATGTACACTGTTTGGCCAGGAGGTGTGTAAAGGAGGCTTCTGTTTGGACACTGTGGGCAGCTACGAGTGTTACTGCAAGACAGGACAGGACTACGACCCCTCCAAACTGGAGTGCAGAGGTCAGGGTGATGTACAGCAAACAAAAAAGCTCTGTATGCATGTGTGTGAGAGAGACACTTGTTGATGTTAGAAGTTTCCTCCACTGCCTTTCACACTTAATACTGAAAACTGATTACTTGCGCAGTTCAGTTACCAGCCACATTAACAACACGTTAAATTAACCAGAGTATAGGGCATGGGGGCTACTGAAGCACAACAATTTTTAGGCTGCAACCTCAAAATGTTTCTATGGCACCTCAGAGAATTTCTATTTTTACAGTGAATGGCTCTATGTCTGAAGATTGTGCACAATGGTTTGGTAAGAATGTGAAAAGGTTATAGATATTTTAATTAGAATAATCTTAATGAGAAGATTAAGGACATCAACATTTTAGATAAAAAAATTAAAGTGAGAGTGAAAATTTTAAAATAATCTTAACTCAAGGTCCACTCACCTGCTCTTTCCAGAGCTTTTCAACTGCATCTCACAGTCTTGGCAAATCTTTTGAGCACTTTAAGGCCTGTCTATGTGGGCTTAATAGTTAGGCACTGAAGTTTATTCTTTTTTATGCCTCCATGCCAGTGATAGCCAAAGCCAGAGGCATGATTTTTTTCAAATTTGGCACAAATGTTCACTTGGACTCAATGATAGAAGTTATTCGATTTTGGTGGTCATAGGTCAAAGTTTAAGCTCACTTTGACTTTTGTCATTCTTGTGAACACTATATCTCAAGAACACTTTGAGGGAATTTCTTAAAATTTGGCACAAACGTTCACTTGGACTCAACAATAAACTGATTTGATTTTGGTGGTCCATATGACCTCACAAAACATGTTTTTGGCCGTAACTCAAGGACTTTTACAGTTATTATGACAAAACTTCACAAAAATGTCTTGTTGGACATTATGATGAAGTGATGATATTTTATATGTAAAAGGTCAAAGGTCAACTCCACTGTAACATCGTAATATTATGTATAAAAAACTTTTCTGGCCATTACTCAAAGTCATATCTCAGGAACACAAGGGGAGACATCTTGTCAAAGACTTGGTGACACCAATCTTGGGTGCTCACCATGAAACTGATTGAATAGATCAGGGGTATTCAACTAAAATTCAAAGAGGCCCAGTTAGAGAAAATTTCCTTATGCAAAGGTCTGGAACATCATAATGTCTCACTTGCGATATGATTTAGTGTGATATATACTGAAGTAGCCTAGCAGTTCTATCAACGTCTGCAAGTAATCAACATCTGACTGTCAAATCAAATAAAGAATATGCGGTTCAAAAACATTGTGAAAATATTAATTGTCACTTAACATTGAACTATACAGATATACATTTAAAAATAAAATGGAGAAAATAAATGAAATAGGTTTTGAACTGTGCATCTTAAAATACAGTGCTTAATTTTAGAAAAAATAAAATGTGTAGCAACAGCTTGAATTTTCCTTTTTTCTTGTTAACCTTCCTTGTTTCTCTTTCTTTCCCTCTTTTCCTACTCTCCCCACTTTTTGTTGTTCATTGAGAGAACTAAGCTGTCTTGCAGCTGTATGTGGAGCCAAACATGGTCAAGATGTACAGGGCTTCTTTCCTCAATCCTGGGAAAGCTTCCTCTGTTTTTCTCCCTGTCTCTCGCTCACTCATCTCTTCCTCTGTGTTTCTCTCTGTCCCTCGCTCACTCATGTCTTCCTCTCTGTCTTCTCTCCCTGTCTCCCGCTCACTTACCTCTTCCTCTCTGTCTTCACTCCCTGTCTTCCGCTCACTCACCTCTCTGTCTTCTCTTCCTGTATCGCTTTCTTTCTTTTTCTTTATTTCTGTCTTTCTATTTTTCTATCATTTTCCCGCTTGTGACTCTCCTGTCACCTCCCCCATCTGACTGTATACAGAGTCGCAATGTTAATCACCTGGAATGCAGAGATTTCATTGGCTGGGTGGCATCACGTGGGATGGCTTAACTCGCATGCAATTGGTCTGTGCGTTTCCTGATCAGCTAAACCAGTGCCATAAAGACTAGAAAAGTTGCGCCGGTTTAAATAGAAGCTTCCCGTCAAATTTTAAAATCCCTTAATAATTTACTGGTTCTAGGTCCGGGTCCATATAGGAAGGCATCTGTTTCTGGACTCAGACTCCAGTCCGCCTGTTAGTGACCAAGGGTATAGATCTTCTGTGCTGCGGGGGGGAACATTTGTGTGAAGCATACATGTTTTCACAGACATGGATATAAACTTAAAAGGACATTGTGTAACATTTTCAGTTGTTTTTTGGCAAAAATCGATGTCTGCATTGGTGTACTGTTACCTCCACCAATAATCTGACTTATTCTCGTAAAAGGAGAATTTCCGTATAATGTTTGTACATTGTTCGGGCAAGTCGTTTGGGGGGTTCCATAACATTTTGCCATCTTGAAAATACATCCGCCAGCAAGGGACATACAGCCCCACCTTCGGCGTTTTCATTGAGAGCCAGGCCAGCTGCGTGACTGAGAAGCCAAATGAGAGCAGCAAGAGGCACTTCGCTACTACCCCTGCACTACTGCAGCATAACAAAGTCCCACTCTTTGAGCATAATGCAGAATCATGCAGATGCAGAATCGGAGTTAAAGAAAAAAAGGAAGAAAATATCGGCTTTTTAAGATGATCCAGTTGTAGATCAGCAGTCATGTGAACTCTACAATCTTTCTTTACTCAGCGGACATAAACTTCCCTTTTACAAACTCCTTTAAAGTAAATGGAAAATCTGTTCATTCGCTTATATTTCATGGTGTGCTGATGCTGTTTCATCAATATAAAACTTTTTTGTAGGGGCTAGCATTTGTGAGGGAGAGGATGTACTGATCCAAGGCAGCGTAGGGTGAGAAGTTCAACTGACATGAAGAAAGTCCTTTGACTTATTTTTCCTTTACATATCTCTATTTGCTTTTCTTTCTTGTAGACATCAATGAGTGTCTTGATGACTCGGTGTGTGTTGGTGGACAGTGTTTGAACACAGATGGCTCATACATGTGTTTCTGTACACATCCCATGGTGTTGGACCCAAACAGTAACCACTGTGTCTTCGTTCCTGAGGTGGCTGGTAAGACAGGCTTTTTTTATATTCCATGCACACATTCAAGACACAATTTTAACCTTTATTTAACCAGGAAGTCCCCTGACATTAATATGACTTTTTTGATGGAGACCTGGCCAAGATAGCATGCTATTACAAGGTTGCAGGCTACAAAGATAAAAATAGAGCATTTCAAAACCAGACAAGGGACAGTTAAAAATAGAGCATGTTAGAAACAGACAGGGACAAGAGATAGATAATACAAAATCCAGTTTTAAAATAGTAGTTAACATATACTTTATTATTCCCCGAGGGGGAATTCAGTTTTTTTCACTCTGTTGTCATATACACACAGGACCTATACATGCATTTAATTAATAGAGATGAGGGTGGGGGCTGCCTTGGACAGGTGCCCCAACCAGTTTGGGGTTCAGTGTGGCACTGAACCCCAAACTGCTTGCACAGCCGTGCCCAGGAGGCAAATTGGCATCTCTCCACCTACCGGTCCACACTCCATATTGGTCCGGGACTTGAGCCAGCAACCCTCCAGTTCCCAAGTCAAGTCCTTTTGGACTGAGCTAACGCTACCCCTGTTGCACTCTTCGGTTACATCGTTTTTTTGGTCAGAGCTTTGAACTCTCCCAGTGAGACAGAATAATGAAGCTGCAGTGTGTCTTAAAGGTTATTCCATGAGAAGGGCTAAAATTGGAAAAAGTTGTTCTATCAAGTTCTGAGCTAATCCTGGGTACCTGGTGGAGTCATCATCTAGTAGAACACAGATTGTAATAGTTTTTGTTGAGTGACAGAAAATTACACAGATGTAAAAGAAGTTTACCCAGTATGGCTTTGTAAATAAAAAATACTAACGTCTGAATTACGGTATGGCACTTGACACTTTTGATGAGTGTTGCTTAAAGGAAACTGATGAGCTGGCAGACATTTTCAATTTATGTCTCTGTAAAAGGGTTCACTCATCTGAATTGTAACCAGACACTATCCTTGTTTAGTAACATCATATCATCCTGAACCTGATACATATCTTTCTGATGGCTGTTTCTTTTGTATATATTTTTGAGCTACTTTCTATTGTTTTGAAAATTAAGAGATTTGATGAAATCAGTGAATTCACTGATGAGGAAGACATTTAGAGCTTACATCTAATAAGAAGACAATGAGAACGCAATAAAAGTAGGTGGTCAGAAATATGTTTTGGTCCAACAAAAGCAGAATATTGATGAGGAGATGCACCTTCTGTATTTATAGATGTCTGCCAACTGTTTTGATGACCTAGTCCACTGAATCCGGTCCTATGTTGCTCAAGCTGGGACACACAAAACTCCTGTAGATACTCACTCAGGTTGTGCAACAAAAGATTACATTGTCTGCAACATAACAAAATTCTTTAGGTGTGCAACATGAAAGGAGAGTGTAGAATTGCACTTTTTACACAGTGATACAGTATGTGCAGGACAAGGAGATGGACACACTAAAAAACAAAGAGAGTTGTGATACACAGAGTCGAGGCATCACAGTGTAGAGGCAGCATGCATGTAAATAATGTCCCCATAGTCTAGACTTAAAAACGTAGCCCGCACAAGTGTTTTCCTAACTGCTTAATTAAGGCAGGTCCTATTTTGATAATAAAATTCCAGCCAAACCTTCAGTTTCTTCACTTAGTTCTCATTGTGTACTCTAAAAGAGAGCCTGTCATCAACCCAAATACCCAAGTACTTGTAGGATGATACTCTTTCAGGTCCCCTGCTAAGGTCTGAATGCCAGCATTATCTGAGATCTGGGAGCGAGCTCCGATAAGTTCATGAATTTGGTTCCCAATGTCCCTCCCTGAAATGTCCCCCCAGGAAATTCTTAAATCTTCTTGCCAAAATTAACACAAAGTCTTCCAATCCCCATATTATGTTTGTTTCAGTATTGTTAAGCTTATGCAATAATTCAGCCAAAAAAAAAAAAATCTCAAACGTTGGCCCCAAAAACTAATTCCTTGTGAATCATTTATACATAAAGTACATGACAAGCCCTGATGGAGCTTCTCTGGCAGTGCTCACTCCCAGGCTGTGTATCACTCCCTAAAAGTTCAAGTCTCAGTAAACCATTTGTTACCATCTACCTAAATGTAGCCATGTCCACCCTAATTCCTCAAACTATATATTTGATTTTTGGATCTTGATGGGAGCACAGCCACATTGTCCTACTTGAGAGACTTTTACCTTTATTGGATTGAATACAGTCTAAAGACAAGATATTTAAGTTTGAACTGATAAACTTTGTTTTGTTTTTTTGTTTGTTTGTTTGTTTTTTTTATTTTGTTTGGTTGTTGTTGTTGTTTTTTTTTTTGTTTTTTTTTTCAAATATTCACTGACTGCCTGCAACATGTTTCAAAAGTTGGGACAGAGCCGGGGCGCTGGTGGCTTAGTGGTAGAGCAGGTGCCCCATGTACAAGGCTGTTGCCGCAGCGGCCTGGGCTGGACTCTCTCTCTCTCCCCCCTTCACGCTTGTCTGTCCTATCAATTAAAGGCTAAAAAGCCCAAAAAATATCTTTAAAAGAGAAAAGTTGGGACAGAGCCAACAAAAGACTGGGAGAGCTGTAATGCTCAAAAACACACCTGTTGGGAACATTCCACAGGTTAACAGGTTAATTGGCAACAAATTAAAGTATCATGACTGAGTATAAAAGGAGCATCCTCGAAACACAGTTTTTTATTAGCAAGGATGGTCACTTTGTGAAAAACTGCATGGGCAAACAGTCCAACAGTTACAGAACTACATTAAAAATTGACATGATTATATAAAGGGCTCAGGAAAATTTTGGAAAACCATTGTCAGTAAAATAGTTCTTTGCTGCATCTACAAATGTAGGTTAAGACTCTACCATACAAAGTGAAAGCCATATATCATAATAACATCCAGAGACACTGTCAACACTTCTGTGGGCCCGAGTTGACACTGACTGACACAAAGTGGAAAAGTGTACTGTGATCTGACAAGTCCATGTTTCAAATTGTTTTTGGAAATCATGGGCGCCATGTCCTCTGGACTAAAGAGGAAACCATCCAGATTGTTACCAGTAAAAAGTTCAAAACCCATCTGTCATGGTATGGAGGTGTGTTAGTGCCCATGGCATCATGGATAACTGTCACATCTGTGAAGGCACCATGAATGCTGAAAAGTACATACAGGTTTTGGAGCAACACATGCTGCCATCCAGACAACGTCTTTTTCAAGGACGACCCTGCTTATTCCAGCAAGACAATGAGACACATTCTGCATGTGTTCCAACAGCATGGCTTTGTAGTAAAAGAGTGCAGGTACTAGACTGACTTGCCTGCAGACCAGACCTGTCTCCTATTGAACATACATTCATGCATTATGAAGCCCAAAATATGACAACATAGACCTAGGACTGTTGAGCAACTGAAGTGGTATGTCAAGTAAGAATTTTACTTTCAGAACTTTAACAATGTGTTGTTGAAAGAAAGGGTGTCACACAGTGGTAAACATGCCCCTCCCAACTTTTTGTACATGTTGCAGGCATCACATTTAGAATGAGTGTGTATATATATATATATATATATGTTTTTTGTTTTGTTTTGTTTTTTCCAAAAAATAAATAAGTAAAGTTTTTCAGTTTGAACGCTAAATATCTTGTCTTTGTACTGTATTCAGTTGGTAGAAAAAGGATTTGCAAATCATTACATTCTGTTTCTATTTACTTTTTACACAGCACTCCAACTTTGTAAACCTGGAGCTATAAATGTTAAGTTGCAAATGTAAGGTCTACAAAATCTGAATCTGATGTATTGTAAAAATTACTGTACTAGCTACTATGGTCACTATTGCCTTCTGTACATTTCCAACCAAGACCAATTAATACTGATGAAATGTTGAAAGAAGATTGCTTGATTTAGTTGATATGCTTTAGCCCAACTACAGAAATGTAGTCAATTAGTCAATGTAGTCAATAATATTTTTAACTAATTACATACAATCTATTTGGATGGAAGCAGAGCAAAGAACACACACCACTGTTATGTAATAATGCTGTGTGTGTGTGTGTGTGTGTGTGTGTGTGTGTGTTTGCAGAGCAACATGAGACGGAGCAGATAGACTACCAGGGTATCTGCTGGCAGACGGTAACAGAAAGCATGACGTGCACACAGCCGCTAGGTCCCAACAGGAAGACCACATACACAGAGTGCTGCTGTCTGTATGGAGAGGCCTGGGGCATGGACTGTGCCCTGTGTCCGCCCAGAAACACTGGTACACACCACACAACAACACACACTCAGATATACCATAGTGTTTGTCTATGTGTCTTACATTCCGTTTACCAGTTGTGTGTGATGAGCAGTGTTTGCTAGCTCTGACACATGGAAACTTATCCATGTAAATTTGTTGTTGAGTGTTTGAGGTGCCAACATGTTTCCATTACAGCAGAGTTCCTAAGTTTTAATTTTTCAGTTTTAATTGTCAATTTCCAAAGTACATAGCTCAGAGATGAATGTAAGGAAACAAATAAAAACTAGAGAAAGCAATTTCTGAAGAAAGTGTGGTGTGAATGCTTGATGCTGAAAGCTGATGCTACACTGAATTGCTGGCTTAAATGTGTAAGAAGAGGGGGAAGTAATAAGAATAGTTAAAGGGGCAATGGTTTTAATTAGTATTAATGTCATTGGAAAGTTGAATAATACCAATAATGTAAAAAAAGACATGAAGTATTTTAAGTTTTTTGAAACGCTGATGCCAAACTGAATTGCTAGCTTTGTAAGGTCAGTAACACCCATAATATATGAAAGATGTGGAACATTGTAGGGTTTAAATGGAATTTAAAGTATGAATAAGTAGAGAAGACTTGAAAAAAGCCTGAAAATATTTAAGTCCAGCAGAAACGCTGGCTCCTAATTAATATTTTAATTAGTCATGCATCATACACGCACAAATGGCAAATTAAATTTTAATTTTATTAATTGGTTTAGTTAATAATATTGCCCATTCTTTCCCTGCCTTTCTACCGACTCTTCACCATTTATTCCGTACAGTTAACCATAGCTGCATTTTCTCTGATTGCAACAGAGGAACCTATTTGCATACGTAGCATAGAGTCTATGAAACCAAAAATCATTGAGTCGACCAGTCAACTCTGTGTTCCAGACCAAGGCAGTAGTCACCATATACATTGAGGGGGACACGTCCCCCCAGTGTTCAGATATGCCCAAAATGTCCCTCCCAATATATAACTGAAACTGAAAACCAACAACAACAAAAAAAATGTTTGTTTTTTTCATTGCTATTCTAGGACAGCCTTGTAGCCCAGGTTCTGCTGTTTAATTTGATGTGTAACATCACTATATTCTTCGTGATCAGTGCATTGTTTCATACTGTGTCGTTCTCAAAGTCCCAGTTGGGGGACTTTTGGGTTTCCAACAATTTGGGCAACCCAATAATAGAAGACGAGTGCTCATTCTTTGTCAAAATTCTTTGTCAAAATACGTTAAAATCACGTGTTTAACAGGGAATTTTCAACTCCTTAACGCCCCCAATGTTGACTCCATGGCTACAGCCTAGTTCCACACCTATGAATTTTTACAGAACCTGGCAGATCCTGACGTTCAACAAGAAATGTCTTTTTCCTCTCTGTGTCTGTCTCTCAGAGGATTATGCTTCCATGTGTAACCTTGATGGGCGGCGGTCATACGGTCATGATGCCCTTGTTGCCAGCCCAGTCCATGAATATGAAGTGAGTCCAGATTATTCACCTTCACCAGAGCAGCAGGCTGTCCTGCCATTTTACGACAAGGATTGTGAGTATTTCTATTTAATGTATGCTTTCTAGTGCTGAAACACAGGATTTTTTTTATAGAAAGAGACATTAATAGGGTCTCTACAAAGTTCTTCACAGTAATGTGACCAAGGAAAAGAATTATAAAGTACACATATAAAGTTTATCCAGGCAGGTTTTTGCAACAGACAGGCTCAGATTGTTATTATAAGTGTCTGAAGTGTCGTACTACCCTCACTTGATCTGGCCTTTATTTAGTGTGTGAAAGTCTAGCTCAAGGAGATGTCTTGTTCTCAAATCTCACGAGAATGAACTTGTTGCAGGAAGACAACTCTATACTGGAAATGCAAGTGAAAGTTGAAGAGAGTAATGCAAGGAATAGTTTGTTGTGTCATCGATTATCGGATTAGAAACAGTTTATTATTCTCTATATACAGTTATCATTGAACTGTTCTATATTTATTTTAACATTTTGTCATTATTTAAAATATTGGATCGAAAAAATTAACATGAACCCCCTGGCAGAATGGTACAGACCCCATTTGAAGAATCACAGCTCTATGGCTCGCTGTATAAGTTGATTTAACATGCCTCTGCAGATATGCTTCACACCCTTTGTCAAACCACAACATGTTTTATGATGATCATACCAACATATTGGAGATGTGGGCACTCTTTGCATGTTACTGAGTTTATCTCAGAGGTTACTGTCCACACAGAGCATGTACCATTAAAAACTAACACTATGAAATGTAAATACAGTGATACCATTTTTTAATTACTATGTAATGAAATTGTGGTGATCCCAATTGAAAACTTTTTGAAGCTAATTGAGAATGTAGGCATTACAGCCTTTCAAATAGTTATATTCAAAAAGCACTCATGTTCTTTCTGCACAGCACTTTGCTGCCATCTTGTGATAATAAAATTAACAACATGTCAGAATGAGCTTTAAAGGAATGAAATCCAAGAGTCTGCTGATCCTGATTCAAGTCCTACAATATCCTCAGCTAAAAAAACTCTCTGCCTGACGTCTCACAGTGGATAAATTATTAAGACTAAGACTAATTAAGACTTAGTAAGAGCCACTCGTGTAAACCACCAAATCAGTGCATTCAAATTTTGAAGGCATAGCTTTGGGGGAGTGCTTGGATTTATTTATGGTAAAAACATAAGAAGCCAAGAGCAATATTAGAAACTTCTACCTGAAGCCAATGGTATTATCCGTTCCACTTTTTTTAGGATTGAAGCCAGATTTCACATGAACCGTATTTTTTTCTTATCCTTCTCCCTGTTCAATTCAATTCAATTCAATTCAATTTTATTTATAAAGCCCAATATCACAAATCACAATTTGCCTCACAGGGCTTTACAGCATACGACATCCCTCTGTCCTTAAGACCCTCACAGCGGATAAGGAAAAACTCCCCAAAAAAAAACCCTTTAACGGGGAAAAAAAACGGTAGAAACCTCAGGAAGAGCAACTGAGGAGGGATCTCTCTTCCAGGACGGACAGACGTGCAATAGATGTCGTACAGAACAGATCAGCATAATAAATTAACAGTAATCCATATGACACAATGAGACAGAGAGAGAGAGAGAGAGAGAGATGCAGGTAATGACAGTAGCTCACAACAACATTAATGAAAGTAATAATATTATAGTTCTGGCTACTGTGGTACAATATGTTGAAAGTATGTATTAATATCTGACAGTATACTTGTGTGACAATAGTCATATGTGTATAATAACAGTAGAAGTATGACTAATGATTAATGATGGCAGCAGCAGCAGGAGGCATCTGGCAGGACCACGGCAGCAGCACAACCACACACATCACACTGTCCAGGCACCGCTGCGGTATGATTTAATCTGAGAGACAGTGGAGCACAAAGGCTCCGGAGAAGAAGCCGAGTTAGTGACATCCAGAATGGCCGAGTTAGCAAGATGCAGTAATAGGATGAGAGTGAGAGAGAGAGAGAGAGAGAGAGAGAGAGAGAGAGAGAGAGAGAGAGAGAGGGAGCCCGGTGTATTATAGGGGGTCCTCCGGCAGACTAGGCCTAAGTCAGCCTAACTAGGGGCTGGTACAGGGCAAGCCTGAGCCAGCCCTAACTATAAGCTTTATCAAAGAGGAAAGTCTTAAGTCTAGTCTTAAATGTGGAGATGGTGTCTGCCTCCCGGACCGTAACAGGAAGATGATTCCACAGGAGAGGAGCCTGATAGCTGAAGGCTCTGGCTCCTGATCTGCTTTTGGAGACTTTAGGGACCACGAGTAACCCTGCGTTCTCAGAGCGCAGTGTTCTGGTGGGATAATATGGCACTATGAGCTCTCTAAGATATAAGATATGTTCCTCTGTCTTGTCACAGCTGTACCCCGCCGCCACATTTTCTTCACTGATTCTTGGTCAAACAGCTCTTTAAAGGCTTCTGGATTTGAAAAACGCAGAAAATCGAATCTGTTACGAAAATTTTAATGACGGGCGAAAGTTTCAGACTCAGTATAAAAACATGATTGACACAACGTGAGGTCTTATTTATTATTAGATGTGCGACAATTTCAGACCAAAAAAAATTGACTCAGCGTTCAATGGCCCTTCATTTTTCACTTAATTTGATTCAGGGGATAACTACACTCTAACTTAGAACTACTGTTCCCATGAGGCTTTAGGGGCAGGAAGGAGGGTCAAACAGGTATACTGTTGCCTGAGTCCGTTAGTTAAACGTGGTCTCCTGCTTGTACTCCACGCTTTTTTATCAATCAATCAATCAATCAATTTTATTTATAAAGCCATATGTCACAAATAACAATTTGCCTCAGAGGGCTTTACAGCATACAACATCCCAGTCCTCTTTTTTATGCCTCTGCACCGGCGATAGCTGTGGCCAGACACATTATGTTTTCAGGTTGTCAGTCCGTACATACGTAGGAACGTCCACCTGTCCCATTCACGTGAACATGATATTTCAAGAACACCTTTAGGGAATTTCTATAAATTTGGCACAAACATAACAATGGACTCAACAATGATCTGATAAGAATTTGGTGATCAAAGGCCAAGGTCAATGTGACCTCACAAAACTTTTTTCCTTTTTTTCTCCATAAATCAAGAATTATTGCACTAATTATGACAACAATTAACACAAATGTCCAAGGATTAAAATGGATAAAATGATAAAGTGATGGCATTTTATATCCAAAAGCTCAAATGTCAGCTTCACTGTAAAATTATATTTTGCAAAAACACCTTTTCGGAAATCACTCAACGCCATAACCCAGGAACAGAAGGGGAGACATTTGGTCAGATACTATATTGGTGACCGCCCTGTGGGCCCACCACCTGCTGGCAGAAATCAGGGTCTAGTGTATTGTGTGCTGGGCAGAAGCCACCGGTTGAGTGCTGCTGTGTTTGGGTTCTCCCTGCAGAACAAGAGGGTCTTAACAAACACCATGTTCGAGCACAGGGAGGTTCATAAGTGTACCTGGTGCCAGAACACCTTAGGCCAAAGATCAATGATAGACTTTGTGTTCGTATCATCAGCTCTGCGACCATGTGTCTTGGACACTCAGGTAAAGAGAGAAGCAGAGCTGTTAACTGATCACCACCTAGTGGTGAATTGGATCAGATGGCGGGGAGGCTGCCGGACAGACCTGGTAAACCCAAACATGCAGTGAAGGTGAACTGGAACAACCTAAGACCCTGTTAGTGGACACCAGCGGTGAGGGAGGCCGTCGGGCTAAAGAAGGAGGCCTTTTGGGTCTGGCTGGCCCAGGGGTCACCTGGGCTGCAGCTGTGGCGGTCGCTGAAGCAAAAACCCGGGTGTGGGTGGACTCAGACCAGGGGGACCACAGAATTGCATCTCTGCTTTTTGCAGATGATGTGGTTCTGTTGGCTTTATCACACTGGAGTGGTTTGCAGCCAAGTGTTCAGCAGTCGGGATGAGAGTCAGCACCTCCAAATCTGAGGCCATGGTTCTCTGCCGGATATCAGTGGATTGCTCCCTCCGGGTTGGGAGAGAGTTGCTGCCTCTAGCGAAGGAGTTCAAGTATCTCGGGGTCTTGTCAAAGAGTGAGGGTAAAATGGAATGTGAGATGGAATGTGAGTTGGGTGCGGCTTCGTCGTGGTAAAGATGGAGCTGAGCTGGAAGGCGAAGCTTACCATTTACTGGTACATCTACATCCCAACCCTCACCTATAGTTATGAGCTCTGGGTAGTGACCGAAAGAATGAGATTGTGGATACAAGTGTCCGAAATTAGTTTTCTCTGTGGGGTGGCTGGGCTCAGCCTTTCCCACACTCCCACACATGACCCCTTTCGGCACTCATTTGCGTCAAATGGTGTCAGTTTAGGTGGTTTGGGCATCTGATCAGGATGCCTCCTGGGTGCCTACTGTTGGAGGTGTTCTGGGCATGTCCCACTGGTAGGAGACCCAGGGGCAGACCCAGAAAATGCTGGAGGGATTTAATATCTCATCTGGCCTGAGAACACCTTGGGGTCTCCCAGGAGGAGCTGGAAAGTACTGCTGGGGAGAGGGATGTCTGGGGTGCTTTAGTGGCCTGCTGCCCCGGTGACCCAGCCTGGATAAATGGATGAAAGTGGATAGATGGATGTATTAGTGACACTAGTCTTGGGTGCCCACCTTGAAATTGTGCTGATTGTATAGATCTTCTGTGCTGCTACGGGCAAGATGTCTGTGAAGCATCCATGTTTTCACAGACATGGTTGCAAACTGTAACTGCAACATGACTGTTTCACAGAGGCATACAACCGCAAGATGGTAATTCTAGTTTTGGCTACATTTTGGCTTAAAAGTGTGCTGAATTAGCTATTAGCAGTTCCCATTTGCATGTGCCCATGAATATACAGACAACTATGGCTTGATTACTTAAATACTTAGGAAAATCTTAAAATGTGTTCATTCACAGGCAAGTTCTGAGGTTGGTTTGGTCTATTTGTGTTACAGACCCATTCAAGGCATTTGAGGGTTTGCGAGCAGAGGAGTGTGGGATACTGAATGGCTGTGAGAACGGTAGGTGTGTCCGCGTTCAGGAGGGCTACACCTGCGACTGCTTCGATGGATACACCCTGGACCTGTCCCGCATGGCCTGCATTGGTAAGAGGACAGTTACACACAACTATAACACAATAAAACTCACAAAACTGTAAAATATCTGTCACATTTCTGTCCTTCTCTGTCCACAGATGTGAACGAGTGTTCAGAGCTAAACAATCGGATGTCGTTGTGTAAAAATGCAAAGTGCATTAACACAGTGGGCTCCTATCAGTGTGTGTGTCTGCCGGGCTTCACTGCCTCTGACAAACCCAACTACTGTGTGGAGGCAGCAACACACCAAACAACACACACAGTGAGTGTGGATGGACACTAGGGGCTGACAAGAGACACTACAACCACACGCACAAGCTTGTATTACTATACTTGTGAGGACGTCCACTGAAATTCAGCCACTGCAAAACTCTCAACAGTAACCATAAAGTTCAACTCCCTAGTTTGGTTAAAGTGTCCAGCAGCGCTCCTAAATCCCAAAACACTTCACAGCTGATCAGCTAAAGTGACTGGGAAGAAACCTCGACATTTTGCAGTCATATAACAAAACCAGGGAGTATACCTTTGAACTGTTGAAAATCTATTCATAATTTGCCACAAATCTAAATCAAACCTCAAAAACATTAGCCTTAAACCTTGCCTTTGAATTAATATTATCATTATTGGAATTTTACTCCATAATTTAAAAGTAATCCAAGTCCAGATCTGCTGTTCACCAGTGTCACATATTTTTTTCAACACTATGGACGTTTTTTTTTAACAGGACTTTTGTTGTATTATGTCTTTCATCATTTTAGTGGTTTTTGAATGTGGACCTTTTTAAGTAAACCCTGCCTAAATGTTATAAAGTGCTCCCAATTGTTGTAACAAGCATAACAGTATAATTTTTTATAATTTTTCACTGACTGTATACTGTAACTTGCTCTGGTTTCTTTAGTTCTTTATCCACACTAATATGCTGTCATTTTAAAATGCATAAATATTGCTATGTTAATGCCTAGCATCCACGCTACTTTGGAACCCCTAAAATAGAGCACTTTGAAATTGCCATTGACCCTATATCAGTTTGCGAACCCCAGGGTTGCATTTTAGTCTATTTGCTTTTTTAACAACACCCCCCTCCCTTTTACTGTCAAATATTTGCAGGACTGTGTCGTAACTTAGTGGCTTGCATGGCTCCATAAATTTGCAGAGCACCACCTACTCATAGCAGCAGGCAGCTCTGCAGCAGCGCCGCAGCAGCAGTATGAACTGCAGCAGTTCAGTGAGGTAGCTGTCCCATGCGGTTCACGCAGGCAGTGTGGCCTGGGTATTATGCTTATGTAATACCTACTTACGTATACTTATGTATACTTTCAGTAAAGGTTCCACCTTGTCTTCGGTGGTACTTTTCGCCATGTCCATACTATTTTCTGTAACTAAGCAACCAACTGCTGCGTAGGCAATCTGCTTCCTGTTTACACCAGCACGTGCATGCCCAGTGTACATGACTGGCCATGTGACATGCGACGTGTTAGTATAGACAGAGATTATTTCTAAAATGGTGCTAAAATGCTAGTGTCTTTGGAGGTCATTTTCGTTTTAAAATGAATGTATTAGTGTGGATTTGGCCTTAGTTGAATTCTTTCCAAGAGTTAGATGGCAGATTTCATGTTTGTGCTCTGTCTATGGAGCTAGCTAGGCTTACCATGAAGACTCAAAGCAACCTTGGTCTTTATGCTCTGCTGTACTTACACAGACATGAGAGTGGTATAAATCTGCCTATCTTGCTATCATAAAGAAAGTGAATGAGTGTATTTTCCTGAAATGTTGAACTCTTCTTTAATTATGAATGAGTAGTGATTGATAGAATATTGATCCTAATTATATGGTAAAGAGTCAGTTTGGATAACAAAATGCAGAAGTCAAAAAAAGGAAGAAAGCTAAAGCACGACTCACCTCCTGTCTGCAGTTAGTCAAGGTTTAAGAAATGTTGACAGTAAAAGTGTCTGAATCAGAATGGGGCCAGTAGCACTTATGAATATTAGTGAGTTAATCAAAAAGCCATAAAAATGTGCACAGAGGCTGTTTTATTATTTTTGTTTGAACCTCCTCCTACCATACTGTCACTCAGCTCTACAAATATTAAACATATAAATTATTATTGCAAGGAATCACTGTTAATGTTACAAGTTCCACCTGTGCATTTACTGCAATGACAAGTCAAAATATCTGCTGTGTAAACTGTCTCTCATTCCAAATTTCTTTCTAATGTTCCTATGAAATGTAATGCATTGCATTCTGGGAACATCATGGACATTAAGAAGGGGATACCAGACTCCAAGATGGTGTCCTTTCATTGGAATGAAAATGGTTTTCTGAGCACATGAGCCAAAAACAATTTCTAGCTTCCTTACACACTTACAAATAACAATTCAAGGCTCTGGGGACGTTTTACAAGTATAAAACCCTCTTAAATTAAAATGAACAATACAAAGAGTAATGTTATTTCTTGAAATTTCCGGTGGTCTGTTTACGTGGTTACAGGCCTGTCTTTTTTAATGGTGGTCTATGGGAAAAATGATTTTTTTAAACATTTTACTAAAAGCAACAAAAGTCAGCCTGTTGATGGTGTTAAAGGAAAGAGGATAATAAAAGTCACCCTCTGGGGCTCATGAATGTCTCCACCAAATTTCATAGAAATCCATCCAATAGCTGAGACTTCTTAAGCGTAATGACCAGCTGACATTGCAAACCCTTCAGCCCAACCGCTAGCATGGCTTATAGATTTTGCTTTAAAAAAAATTCTTACAAAATTTCTAGCAACATATTTATTATACTCCCTGAGTAACTAACCTATCTCTTCCCTACACACATGATGTAGTGTTGGAATGAATAATAATTAGTGTTTGTTTTTGTTTTTTTTTCCTTACTTAGCTCAACATTTGATGGAGTTCCTGATGAAACATTTTAAGTCATATTTAAAGGGATAGCTCAGATTTTGTCGACTTTATCGACAGTCAGTATTTTACAAACAGTAGTTGTCAGTTGGCACGCCCTTTGTTTGGAGCAGTCTGGAGTCTTAACTTCTGTGGAGGGGTCAGCAGCAATACATATTTTAGCCACCTAAAAAAATCAATATCACTTTAAATGTATGCTATATTGAGCTTTACCATAATGTCAGACAGTGAGTTCCAGCTGGAAAATGAAGCCATGATATTGCTCTCCTTAAAACCAGACTCAATTGAGAATTAAAGCTGCAAGCAGCGATGAACGGGACCTCGGGCTCTCGCTGTTGGCCTCCAGCTCACATAGACAGTGCAAATTATTCGTAAGAGTCAAAATGTCGATAAAACAAGCAATGTCAAGAGAACGCAAGGTCATTTTTGGCCTTTATATTACAGTACATTACAATATGGATTTAATTTTCAACCGATGTATTAACTAAAATGTACCTGTGATATGTCAGCTATGGAAACAAAATGTCTTGTCCAAAACATCCACATTGAAATGAAATACACTGTCATGATTAAGTAATTATAACCCTAACCCTTCGGCCGAGGTCCCTAAAAACTGTGATTTAAGAATGCTTAACACAGGAGCTGCTGGTCTACCGCTGCCTCAAACAGTTATTTTTTTGTGTTATTGTGTGTATTATTGTGTTTAAAAGGGCTAGTCTGGATTCACCAAAGTCACACAATAACACAAACTACCTGATCGTGGCAATGGTAGACCAGTAGCTCCCATGTTCTGCAATATTGGCTTTGATGAAAGCGTGGGGAACTGAAGCAGTTATCGACTTCCCTGTTGAAATGTGTTGTCTGACTGAAAGGTAAAGCTGTGAAAATTATCTTAATACAACATACACTTAAACTGATACTTTTTTGGTGGCTACAGCAACTACAGCTCTGCCCAGCCCTGCCCCTCGCACATGCAACAGGCTGTGAGGCTCCAACACAGAGAGCTCTCCTCTGGATTGATCAGCAAAAATGCATCAGTGGCGAATGTCTTAATTTTATTGCAAATGAGAGACAGAGTTTGTGAGCTAAAACCTGTACAAGATAACATTTATGTCAACTAAAAGAACAAGAAATATATCTTCCAAATTTCTCCAATGTCGACAGCAGAACTGTTAACATTGAAGCTTATCAATACTACAGTCTTTAATAATTTGGCCCCAGGGCCTGTTTAATACCGAATTCGGTACCCATCCCAAGCTGAAATATGTTTTGTTGCTGACCAATCCACAGCAGTACACTCCTTGGCTTCCATGTCAGACTCCAGCCTCCTTCTCCAAACTGGGGGCATGCAGGCTGACATCAACTGTGCGTAAATAACTGACAATGGAAAAGTACCCCACACAACCTCACTTAAAAAATCGAACTTTCCATTTAATTATGGTGTATGCATTTAAAATTATAATTGTTAACAATAAGAGGATAGTAAATGCTACTTTGAAGCCCAACAACTTCGATCTAAACCTAATTCTCATCTTACCCTCATTACGAAATTTTAACTGACAACCTCAAAGAGCTGTGAATCAACAGGTATGTCTTTAAGAGCTTTATCTCTTTTTTAATAACGAAGGGGACATTTGGTCCTTAAAAGTATAGAAATACAACAAGCACACAG
Source organism: Epinephelus lanceolatus (assembly GCF_041903045.1). Classification (NCBI taxonomy): domain Eukaryota; kingdom Metazoa; phylum Chordata; class Actinopteri; order Perciformes; family Serranidae; genus Epinephelus; species Epinephelus lanceolatus. The sequence goes on from NC_135750.1 coordinate 37,718,220, forward strand.
AACACACACACATACACACACAGACACTTACTTAATCAAAGCCCATATATTCTGCACTGTATAAGATACACACTACATGAAACAAACAGTAATTTACTTGAGATGAAGATTCAACCTAATCTACTACATGGTGCCTATGTGGGGGATAGAAACACAGAATTGTATAAAATGTATGTTTTGTCTGTTGCTTTTCTAAATCTGTTTCTTATTTTGTTTTTACGTGGCGTTTTATGTGAGTTATAAGAGGCCGTTTTGCTCATTTAACGCATCGACAAACCCTATGGACTTGTGCTGGGGGATCCAGTTGTTTTTTAAACCCACTCAAACTGATTGTGGATATTTAATTCTGTGAAGAGGCCAACTGTCTGCTCCCTCTCTTCCTCCATTGCCATCCCTCTGTCTGCCATAAAGAATAGCATGTTTCTACAGCATCACCAAATCTACCAAAACTACTTATTTTCTGGGACAATGCCAAGTTTCATGTGTCCTCCAAAGAACCATAAGACCTTCCGTCTACACATACAGAGGATGCGTGTTGAGATGACTGAGATTCATTTTTTATTTTTCATACTTCTCTTATCTGCGTTTCACTGCAAAGTCTTGCCAGGTTGTAAAGCTGCTATGGGACAGCGATGGGAGAGGAGAAACTTGTGTACATTTAAAACAAAAGAGTGGAGAAAACAGCTGACATATTTGTAATTTGTACATGAATAAATAGCTTTTCTATGAATTCATATTAAAGTGTACATTAAACCCCTTGGTAATAAACCACAAATTGTGATATTTGCATTGGCTGGTTTTTAATGTCAAGTACTTTTTCTTTATACACTGCATTCTTGCCTTTAAACAAAATGTGATGAAAGTTGTCATTAGAGTGGCAAAGCAGTTGTTACAGACTGATTGCTGTGTGTCTTTGTATCTTGTCTTCACGCCAAGCGCACTGCCACTTTTCGTGTCAAGTTACTTGTGAGTTTGAACGCTGGAATATTTTCTGCTGACTCACTTCATACACACGAATAACACACATTAAGCCCTTTTCACACAGAGCGTGCAAAGCGCAGACCTCCGCCAACGAACCCATTCATTGTGTATGTGCTACTGTGGTGCAAGAGCGCACCGCTCTGCCGCCGAGTTGAGCAGCGCGCGAGAGGGTGCAGGCTGGTGGCGCGCAATTCCGCCAGAATTGAACATTTTTTAATTTCACCGCAACGCGCTGTGACGACACATCGGCACGTACAATAGCAGAGAAGAGCCTGAAGTAGACCCGGAAGCGGTCACCATGGAGCTGTAGCTTCTGAACGAGCCTGTACTCCCCCAAATCCTGTCTTGTGCGCCTTGCTCTCCACTTGCTCTGCGCCCTACCCCACGGTGGGCGCCACGAAAATCGCGCTCTGTGTGAAAGAGGCTTTATACGCATGTAAAATTGCTAAATCCACTGAGCGGTCCTCAGTGTCATACGTCCCTGAAGGATCTCAATGCTGATTGGCTATTGGTCGCTGAAGTTCAGATTTCTCAAGTCTTGTGAAAAAGCTTATGAGGCAAAATAGCACCACTTGCTTCATTCATGCGACTAAGTTCATCGTCCATTGCACCACCCGGCAGGAAACCATGTCTAATCGCGTCTTTACATTGACTTTACATGTAATTTACTGGTATGAATTGTTTTATTTGCATCCAGTTTGAACACATTACAGCTAGTTACGAACAGCCTGTAGTCTTATTTCTTTACCTACACTGTGAAGGCTTGGAGCAAAATGGGTTCCAGTCCCTTTTACTAATCTGGTATGGCTACACATTTTGACAAATAAAGGCCTGTCTCAAATAGAGGCTGGGTCTGGCTGCCAAGTAGTTCATTTTTATAGAAGGTCTTTGGATGTATTAAAAAAGAAAAAAAATATGGACCAACCATTAATGAGACTACTCAACTCTTTTCTTTTTATCTCACTTCTCCATTGTTGTACTTTCCATCCTCTCTTTCCAACCTGTAGAATACGACAGGCCCACTGTTGTCGTTATAGTTTGCACATTAGGTTAAGGAAAACCTGCATTTTTTTGGTTCCAGCTCAGAACCAACATTTCAGATACTGAACCAATTCATTTTTTATTAAAATGCTCCGAACAGTTAAAAAAATAAGGTGCAGGAAGCAGAACAGAAGCAGTTCTGTGATGGTGGAAAAGGGGTATCAGTGCCAAAAGGACACATAGACCCATAGATTTTAAATAAAAGAAAACTGAAAGGCGTAACAGTAAAAGTGAGGTTTTGTTCGGTGCCAAAAGGGTGTAAGCTCACCACAGCAGAGGAGGGTTGAATAAATTGGATGGAAGATGAACCAGACAAAATAGATGATATTGATATCAACTCAGAGCTACAAGATAAATTAAAGAGGACTAAGAGATACTGAGATCTAATAAAAAACAAAGCAAAAGACTGAGAGTTTTAGGCCAAAGTTTTATGATATACGAGTGCCTGAAAAAAGGGTTAAATTACCACCAAGCTGAAAATAGTGCAGCCAAAACCAAGCACCACCCACCAGCCAGAGCAAACCTTCTCATTTTACAGCTAGACAGTACACTAAAATATGTTTCTGAGAACATCTGACGAGAGAAATAGGCAATGGAGTAACAGAATCTTGATTCATGTATGAATTTTCTACTTTGACAGTTTGACCACAGTTCACAGCAGTGATTGACATGATTGACAGCTGCATTAAGCTAGCTCAGACAAAAAATTCACAACGAGATGAAACAGTTTGAATGTTGCAGAGAAAAGTTGCAGCAGTGTGAACGAGCCAGTCTGGGCTCAACTCAAGCCAGCCGATGGTGTCACCTGCAAGCTGGCCAAATCGCCAGCAGTTGGTTTTAGAATGTAGACCGCATTGAGGTTGCCGATTCTTTTGAGGCTTTGAATCCAGTATCTCGCATCTCAAATTGAATCTGCATCCCTCAACAAATCTAATTAGATGTAGCTCAAGGTTGGGATGATAGTTGGGTTTTGACTGTTTGACCTCAGCCTGATTACAGTAATATTCACAACCTGAAAATATTTTTTTTATATTTGTGAAATACATTTTTTTTATTTGTATAATTTTATTGCTGGATATTAGTTATGCATCCACTGTGAATGTGCTCACATCGTACTTAAAGACAAAGCAGGGAAAAGAAACCCAAATCTAATTGTTTAGTACCTAGAGAAACTCAGACCTAATATCCACAACCTCGCTGTCCTCAGTGGTAGCTACAGCTTTGCCATCAAATGATAGATGTTGTGTTTTTCCTCACAATGTCACTGTATTATGTGTTATGCATGACCTTTACAAAACCTTTAGGAAGGTGCCGGTGTAGCTTCACTGTGCCCAGTGTTTGTGTTTTCACTGTCAGTGGCTTTTAGTTAAGCCAAAGTAAAGACCCATCAACTGTAGGTCACACTGAGGAACATTCTTGGAACAGCTCAGTAACCAGAAAAAAACACACATGTTGGCATTGTAGATGTTAGCCAAACCCGGATATATCACATTCATATTTGCACTTCATATGTATGATTTAGTTCAGATTACATGTGTATGAGCTGAGATTCTCATCAGGAGGAGGTGATGGTGGATGGTGTGATACCAAGGTAAGATGGCTGCCAAGAGGGGGACCTCTAGCTTTTCTGGGGTCCATGTCATTGGTCCGACATCCCATTAGTTTGACGGTCCGCGGTGCTGAACAGCTCCCGGCGGGCGTATTTCTACCTTGATGATGCGCCGCGACCTGCTCTGGGTCAGCTGGGAAAGGCTTGAGGAGAAGCAGGCTCACAGCTTATGTGTTTGTCACTTTCTTTTTCATTTTAACCCACACCATGATCTTTTCCTGACCCTAACCAAGTGGTTTTTGTGCCTAAACCTAACCAGACCTTAACCACAGGGCATTGTGATGATTTCGGAACGGACATCGGAACAATGGGTTTAATATGGTCGGAACAATGGGCTGTCGAACCAATGGGCAGTTCCCGCTTTTCTGGTAGCTAGTAGCTAGTAGCTGGCCATTTGTAGCTGCCTGGATTCAATTCCGACCTGCTGCATATCATTCCTCTCTCTCTTGCACTTTTCCTGTTAGCCTTCTGACTGTACTATCAAAGGCAAAAATGCCCCAAAAAAATCTTTACAAAAGACAGACAGACAGCAGCAGACCACTGTTCCAGACCAATAAAAGCAGGTGTTTTTAACAAAAGCTGAAGACATGTCAAGGAGTGTTTGTGGTGACAGTAACATTTTTATTTTTTTAAAAGACCATCTGGGACATGATTGGCACATGTAAAGCAGTGTTTGTGGCGACATAAGCTTATGTTTTTTTGTTTGTTTTTTTAAGTATAATTTGGGATACGTCCAACAGTGTTTATACCATGGTCTGCGTGAATACTTGATTCTGATTCTGATTCTGTGTCCTGTTAAACACTGATAACGCCTACTAAGTAGCTTCAGTGAAATTGTCTGTTCACTGTTCTAAATTAATGTGCCAGCTACATAATAGTATCAGTACCTGTAATCTGTTTGCAATTAATTTACAACACTTAGTGTAGTCCTTCAGTACCTCATCCTGAACACCAAAGTATGGAGACTGTAACACACCCTGCAGGTACTACACCCACCCACCTAAACTGAGCAATCATTTCACATCCCGTCCGCTATTTAACTTGTTACTTCAAGCTGTGATTGACTGCAATTGACAGTAACATTACACATGATGTATCGTTTGTTTGTGAAAATCTTGATATTGATTTGAGGACAGTGACATGCTGGAAAGCTAGCCAGTCTTCTTGTTAGAAATTATGTCAAATTATATTTACTGTTTGTCAACTGTATGCAATGTTATTAACTTTGAATCTTACTAGCATAATGTTAGCTTTCTGGCTAATAGCTGGGCCAAAGGGTTCCATGAGCTGGGCAGACTAGAATATCTCCTGGTGCAAGGTTGTATCTAAGGTTCATCCTATTTACTGGAGTAGTGAATAACATTTCCCTGGCATCAGAACCTTACAAGGTAGAAATTATTGTTCCAGATATTAGGTATACCCTCAGGTGTTACCAAGGAAACTGAATTATGGATTGTGGAAAAAAAAAGATTTTGACAGCAAAAAGCATAAAAATATTAAAGGGCCAGTGTGTAATATTTGGCATGGTTTATTGTCAATCTGAATCTGAATCTAAATATTCTACCCATTAATATGTTTATACAAGTGTATGATCGCTATAAAATAAAATTCGTTTGGTTTTTGTAGCCTTATAATTATGCTTTTATATATATATATCAAGGGCTTTGCTTTAGAGAGGTCGCCATCTTGCGCCGCCATGTATGTACGGCAGACCGAGCGGACAATCCAGCCAACCAGAGAACGCATTTCGCGTGTATAAATAAACCAACGAAGACAGCGGAAGGAAGGAAGGAGGAGGAGGAAACAGCAGAGAGTGTTAGTAGTTCGTCGATAGAAAGTAGTGAAAAGTTTTTTTAGTTATAAAGTTTGCGAATGGACCACACTTACCATGCAACAGGAGAGAATGAACCCGAACCGTCATCTGCGAGGAAAAGAAGACGCAACTTCACTCCTTGTGATGCACTCTCTGCAACGCTTTTCCTCCTGGTGATATATCTCCCCAACGATGGTAGCAGTAGCACCGAATCCCATTCTGTGCATTCAGCCTCTCTTCTCGCCTGCTCAGCATCAAACACATGGAGTTCCTCATCTGTATGCTCCGGCTCAAACAGGTATGGCTCTGGGTCTGTGTCCGCTACAAGAAACTCTTCAAAATCGCGTTCAAAGTCGTCCATTGCAGCTGCTATAGTCCGGAGATATTGCTAGGCTAAATAAACAGGTGAGCTCTGTTTACCGGCCACGCTGTCAGTCAGTGTCCGGGCTGGAGATTGGTGGAGCAGAGAGGGGAGGGGGGTCTCCACTCGGTATGGTAAACGAGTATGTGTGTAAAGTTATGAAGTGTGTCTGTTACGCCAGAAGAGTCAGAGTTTGGGACGGAGTGGTGTGTTACCGGAGTTTCTGGAGTGCTCAAATAACGGGCCTTTTTCCCGAACGCTCCCCTGGTCTCCTGCTCGTGAGTGATTCATTACAATATCGTAACATGGTTTAGATTTCTAAATAAACATTCACCTCGTCACTAGATAGACCTACTCCTGAAAAACTCGTGTGCAAGGCTTTTTGTCCCTACGAGGCCACTGTCATTTACCCGACGGGAGGGGTGAGCGAGTGAGCCCTGCAATCTAGAATTTGACCACTGATGTCACTGTTTCCAACGGTTTTCAACCCATTTTACACAGTGGCCCTTTAAAGAATATTCTTGCTTTTTTTTCTCTGGCAAGTGACCATGGTGTTACCAGGATAATGCCCTTTGAGTTGTCCATTATTACTTTTTAACAGCTGATGTGGAGGCATTAACCATTCACACCTCCATGTCAGCCATTAAAAAGTGATAATGGACACCTCAAAGAGCATTATCCCTTACTTTTAATGTCAAAAGCAAGTGTTTTTTAACAACAGTTCAGCACTTGTCCAGCGGTATTTGTGGCAACAAAAGCGGGCGTCTATTAAAGAGGGTTTTGAACATGTCAATCCATGTTTGCAACAACTAAACTGAGTATTTCAGCCAAAACATATTTTTTCAGACACCTAACTTGCTGGGAACTTTTCAATTCTTGTTCACCATACTTCTGAGTCCTTTTGATGGTTTCTGTATTCGCATAATGAATAATGATGAGCCTGACATCACCGCAAGATGGGCGAGCGCGCTTGGGCCCAACTCGAGAGACTGCTCATGTAAGCAACTCAACATAACTTGGCGTATTTAAATTGGTAATGGAAATGCAAATCAATGCAGCATGGTTTGACTTAGCTGGGCCAAAAGTGCCAATAGAAAAGCCCTTGTAGAGCCACAACACAAAGTCCAATTAGTAGCTGTCCTGAAGCTCTAGAACGTATCATGTTATACCTCAGCAGATGTTTCCCAGTTGCCACAAAATGTGGATGTTACTGTGGAATCTCCATTTTTATGAGCACTTTGATTTCTTATCTATGTTGGCCTAAACTCCATCTGTTGAGGAAAATCAAGTGATATGATCAAAACCTCTAGGGGCAGTTACTAAATGGACCTTACTATGGTATTGTTCTGTCAAGTACTGCTTCCAGGGTGAAGAATTGACATTCAGTCTAAGCCTACCTGACAAGGATGTCTTGTGGCCTTTCAGATTTTTACTTTTGTGTAAGAAGGAAAGGCAGAAGCAGTATAACATTGCTCTGTAGATGTATATATTCATACAGTTTTTATGTCCTTATTTTCCTCTCTTTCCTCTCTTTTCTATCCATTACTCTTACTCAATGTTATACTAAGTCCACATAGTGTACTAGCATATTGAAGCTATAGGAGATTGAACAGCTGAACAAGTTGCAGAAGAACATGTTAAATGTTTGGATGGATCTGGATTACACTTTGTCTGTCTGTCTGCTGTCTGTCTGTCTGCTCCTCCCCTCTCTGTCTCTATCTGGAACAAGGCTACTCAGTGATATTTGCAGAGCTGTCCTGCACGCCAACCTTTGTTTCCAGTAAACTCGGAATCTATTTATAGACTGTGTGTGAGTGAAAAAGTGAGGGAGAGTGTTTGTGGAAGTTATTGGAGGGCCAGGGATGACCTACAGCACTTAGCACTAAGTTTTGTGTATCACTGGTTATTCTGATGAGCACTGATAGTATAGGATTAAGATTTGCTCCGCAGAGGTCATCTGGCAGTAATGTTTGTCTGGATCACAGTAAGGTAAGGTATCCTATAACAATGGGATGTGTTTGAGAAGAAAGTAATTTTATATTGTTTGTGTATGTGTATTTAGAAAGTAATATTTGTTACACAGCAAGTCATACTAAGGGCCTTTGGAATTTTCAATTAATGTTGTGGTGTGATTCTTCACTGCACTGCCCAGCCATTAGTGGATTTTCTGTGGATGAAGTTTGTCATTGTTTAATGATGGCAAGCATATAATATAATCACACTGCTCTGTTCTATCTCCAGTGTTTTGTCAGTGTAGTTGTGTCCTTTTGATTTCAGGAATGTCAACTTGTTAGTTATGATCCTAGAATAGAAATGATTGAAACCGAATCATTTGATAATCAGTATAATTCAAGGTTCCAGCAACAAGGTCAAGCCTCTTAACACCATGCAGTTGTAATGGGTTGCTCAATCCCACAGTAGGATAAAAGTCATATTACACTGGACAAAGGCAAAGTTAAGCTGACAGTTAGCAGTTAATTGTTGCATTGAGTTGTGCTTGTTCAGAGAAATAGTTATGTGAAGGTACATGCTATTTTTGCTTGAACTTATTCCACATTTGTCCATTCAGAAGTTACATTTTTCAAACAGTTCACACACAAGCCTACGCTAAAAGTCGCTGGCCAAAATACCACATTTTGCAAACTATTCTAACACTCACAAAACATTAACATCATGCAACAAAACAAACACAACTTGAGGCCAAAAGTGCATCCTTACTGACATGGTAATAACTGACTTTGTTTGCAGTTTGAAGTGTTTTGTCAACAGTTTTACAGACTCTCTTTTATTATGGTGGCCTAATGGGAGAATGCTTTTTGGGCTGCAGGGGATTTTTTTCACTGCAATACTGCGAGTGGCCACTGGGAAAAATTGGAAACAAAACTGACCTGGCTACCGAAGCTGCTTAGTGAAGGAATGGCCCACCTAACTCTGCCTTACTCTACTTCATATTGGTTTACCCTGACATTCTTACCCTAACCCTAACCAATCTTACAGCTCTTGCCTAAACCTAACTAAACCAGTCATGGAAGGCAACGAGTACTGGCCAATCATTTGGAGAGTAGGGCAGGTCCTGCCTCGCTATCCTAGGAAATGCAAATTTGTGCCAGGAGGGCTGTATCATGAAGCAAGTTCGACAGAGCCAGGATCTCTTTGTGTGAGCTGGCTTGACAAACTCTAAAGCCTCACTCAGAGATAACAAGTACGATGAAGGTGGTTACCAACCTGCTTTGTTAACCCAGGCTTTTTTCTTCAGGCTCTAACAAATCAAATAACGCTATGAAGTAAGAGAAAATGGTAATACTTAAGTGAAGTACAAGTACCACAAAATTGTACTCAAGTATAGTGCATGAGCAAATGTACTTAGGTACTGTCCACCACTGTGAGGATGTGAGTACAGATACGCTTGGAAAATTATGAACCTATCATTTAAGATTGTAGGGAGTTATTTGCAAGTTTGAAATTAGGACAAATCATAGCAAGTATCCCACCAGTCAGTGTAATTTATTTAAAAAACATGCTGTGCGTTACTTCATCATTCCACCATTTTCAGACAGATATTTCCATTAAGTCTGTCATCATGTTGAGGTTACCTCTGTTACATACACACGACCCAATTCATCAATCAGGGCATCAATCAACTTTCACTAATTTTCACTCCATTTGACCTCAGACTAAATGACACTAAATTACAATGTCCCTACAGTAGCTGTCGCACAGACTCTTGTTGAGAATGGAGATGGAGTTCAATTATTTTTGTCCAGCCAGGCAGCAGGATGTGCAGTCAGTGTTTTTGTTTAGGCAGACATTTTTAGAAGCCCACAGAGACAAAACAATGTGTACAACGTCATTAGAGGGGAATATGGGATGGGTTGACCCCCTCACACAAGCACAGAGCAACAATGAAGTCATACACACACACACACACACACACACACACACACATATACACGTACTCCACCCTACTTGTGATTGGCTTGGTAGAATATCACTCTCAGAAATGCTAAAATGTAGTCACTTAAACTCTGCTGAAGGGTTGCACCCTATAGTTCACTGGACATTTAACGTACAAAGTTATCAGAACGTTGGCGGGATTTAAGACAGGAAGACACGTAGAAACAAACATGAACGTGCGCACAGGCATATTGTGATACATTTCCTGCTCTGCTTTTTTCCACTTTACCTTGTGTGGTCCCTATATTTAGCTCAGTGCAGGGAAACCAAGCAACACAGGCAGGAAAACTAAGTTGGGAAAGAATTGAAGGAAGTCTAGTGGCCATTTAGACAAACAACTCCGACACTGGGATCAGCGCTGGCTGAATACACGGCAGACCTCTATATGGCTGAGACAGACAAAGGGCTTTGCAATGATTGAGGGCCATCTGAAGAGAGAGTTAGGAGATGCTAGGAGAGCTATGCTGGCTTCGGCCTTTAGGATCCGAGAGAATTTGGGTTTTGATGCGGATCTGAACAGACAAAAGGTGGATTTATACATGTTTAAAAGGTGGATCCATGTGTTCTGCTGGTAGATCTTGACTGGTTCAAAGACTCAGATGAGGTAAGGTGCATGTGTGATTGCCTAAATGTTTGAATAGAAACCTGCATTAACAGTAAAAAACAATGCTGTCTATCATCACAACGACCTGAACTGCTTTGGAAATTTAAGACCAAAAATATTTTTCTAATATTAGCTGTAATGTGAATTTGAAGGTACTCTAAAAGCATACTGTGACAATGCTGTGTTGGTTTGGACTGACACTGACCATGTAAAGGTCTTGTCATGTAACAGTCCCATATGTCAGATATTTAGTGGGATATTTGTCTTTGTCAGGACTGTTATAGCTGTGTGTGTTTGATAGTCTTATGGTTGGTTGTCACAGTACATATTGTCAAAGGTTTGCTGGGAAACTTAAAACACCAGACACAAAATAAATGTGTAACATGACCCTTGTCTGACAAGAATTTTATGTCAGTAACCTTTTTTGTTGTTGTTTGAGCATTTAATTCTATCTCACATGAACATAAAAACATTGAGTACATATCTTACAACATTTGTTTTTTAATTTCGTTGGATTATAAAAATATATTGTGGCAAGCTTAGGTTTCTCAATTGCAAAAATGGGTCAAAGAGATGAACTCTGAACCAGTAAGTGCTCCTTATTTCACCTCAGCACAACTTTATGTTAGCCACTCTAATATCCACACAAGTGGGAGGTCACTAACTGTGAATAAGGGATGAGTTTTTGTGTCAAGTGAACATAAAGTTTTTATGTCATTTTGACAATCCAGGGGATTTGTGTAAACTTTACATTAAAATTTTTGTGACATGGATGGATCAGGGTTTCGTGTAATGGGTCTTTGGACCATGGTTGATTAATGTGCTACATTGTGGCCAAATTGTTACACTGTCTATTGTGTCACTTACAAGGTCTATTGTGTAAATTCCTGGAGATTAATTTTTCTGAAGTAAACCCATGTAATATTTGCTCTTAAAGTGTACTGAAGTAACATACCATTTGAAGTATAGTATAATCAAGTTTTTTGGAAGCTTGTCTCATCTTTCTCTCTTTCCTCTGCTCTCTCCTTTCCCGCTCTCCTCTCCTGTACACTGTCCTGTCTTTGCCTCCTTTCTTTTTTAGCTCAATCTGTCTCTACCTGAGGTCTCCTGTCCTCTAAACTCAGTCACCCAGTGCTTAATTTGTAAAATGAGAAGTAGGGGAACACTTTGGGCCTCTGAGAGAGCAGTGTTCCCCCACTCCCAAAAGTGGGGGAACACTTTATTAAGCGGCACCCGAGCTGCCTCACTGAGTGACTCGTCCATCCGTAGCACAGAATACAGGAATCCAGTCAAGCAATGGAATAGAATGGTTGTGACATCAGCCATGACACATCAGCCATAGTGACATTAGCCAATACTACATGTAAATGGAATGAAAGAAGAATCATGGAAAAAAGGTTTATATAGGAGTAGCTATAGCCTACGTCATGTGTGCCACTTACTTCACCACCTGGCTGTGATTTTTGTAAGCTAAGTAGTATCCTACTTAGTTTGTTAATGAAAAAACATTAAAACATAAATAAATTATGTAGCATCACTTATTAAATGCAACAACACATAGGATAACACACTACTTTGCTACAGAAATGGCAGAGGTCCACACTCTAGAGTCATAATTCAGAATATTTAGTGAGATGTGCCATTCACACTGACAACACACTCGCACACTTGCAAAATCTGTCTGAATACCAAACACAACTTCAGAACGTGTAGCAGCATCATTGTGCACACATTACACTGTTATATGCAGCATGAGACAGAGACACCAACCAATGTCAAAATGCCAGTCCAAATACTAATCAATCAGTCCACATGCCATTTAACATTAACATGCACCACAGGACTCACTGCAGCCTAGCCAGTTCAACGTCATCAACCCCTGTGTGAAAATGAAATGATTCATCTTACAGGGCTGTCTATACAAAATCATCATCATCATCATCACCACCACCACCACCACCACCTCCTCCACCGTCAAATATAACCACTGAACACATACCAAAATTCAAAATTAAAATGGATCTGTGTCTTACCTTATTTATTTATCCAAAACAGCCCACACTGCAGCCATAGATCCCTCCTCTTTCTTCTCCCTGTTCCGGACTTTGCTCCACGTGTCATCTGCTGTCCTGTGTCCTTTGGCAATCCACGACCTGGCGTACGGCTCAGGGTTGAATCTGGACAAGGGTGGTCCCCCCAGGTTCAGGAAAACTAGCAATGAAAGTGTGGAGGTGTGGAGGGAGGCCCGGTTTGGGGAGCAGATCAAGTTCATTTGAGAGAATCTACGCTCACATTCTGCGCTGGATACGGGGATGGAGGAGACACTGGCGAAAAGGTCTTTTCATCCATCTGAGACAGATTTTCCTCCATTCTCTCTGTATTCCCAGTACGTATGAACAGCAATCTGTGGACTGTCGATCCCAAACCGATGGCAGAGAGACATCACTTCCTCTTCTCCATACAATGGGCCTGCGTCCTCAGGCCAGTACTGTGCGTAAAGCACCTTTAGGTCATTGATAAGCTTGTTGTAGTCATTGTTATCACCAGAACTTCATCACCCTCCCTGTGACAGCATGCGTTCCTCCAGGTGCCTTGCCAGGCACACAAAAAACTTTTTCTGGTCTAGGGCTCTGTCGCTGGGTTTACCGGGGTTAAGGGGGACACCTTGGAATGAGCCCTCGTCTATTCCCTGCTGGCTCAGTAGGCTGTGGGTGCTTGGTCGCTCTGACATGGCTTGAAACACCATCACCTGCCGGTTGATTGCCCTGTGCGTGTCAATGATTGTACAGCCACGCTTATGCAATTCGAGGGACAGCTCTGACAATTACCACAGCGCATCATACATAATGCCAATGTTATTTACAAATGCATGTGAAGAGAGGCGCATGGCGAGTCCTCTGTAGGTTTGTTGGGTTTTGCTGTCAAGGTAGCTATCCTGTGCTGCTACAGTGAAGTGTTTGTGGAGGGCCGGGAAATTCTTCCACACCGCTTCGACTGACTTAAGACTGGAAGCAACCCACCTTGTATCCAGGACGCATCCTATTTTGCACAGCTGGATGTCTAAACTATCTGCACACTCTTTTAACTCCAGTCTGTTCTTGTTTGACACACTGTACATTGCATACAACTTGTCCATTAGAATGCTGAAGTGATTGATAGCTCTCATCTCGTCCACCACGCCATTAACACTGAGTTCAAGTCTATGTGCAGAGCAGTGCCAAACTATGATACCGGGAACATGGCTTTGGGCCTTGTTGCCAGTCCTGTCCTACATCCGAGCATAACAAAGGCTCCATCGCAAGTAACTCCACCGAGTGTTTTGGAGAGAAAGTCCTTGTTACGTCCAACACGCTCCAAAGCTGATAAAAGTTGACACACAATCCCTTCTGCGGTCAAGTCTTGCAGCTCTACGAGGTCTACATAAATGTTCTCGGGTGTCTCCATGTTTGGCACAGTTAAACCACTGGTTTGATTTAAACTGGTCGACTCTTCCAGAATCAAACTCATTTTGGGAGCGCACTGAACTATTTTTCCAAATAGTTTCTTCTTCTTTTCATAAGCAATATGTTGAGCAATGTCAGAGCAAGCAACGTTTGAATGTAAAATTCGGCCCATGTTGATTCTGTTTAGCTCTTGACAGTCAATTTCCAGCTCAAAGCCATGAGCAGATTTGTTACCTTTAGCCTCTTTGTATGCTGTTCTGAAAACTCTGGACGTTGTGGCTATCCGTTCGGATTGGGCATTGACAATAGTGTTAGTTAAAATGTTCTCCTTCACCTTTTCTAAAATCTTCACTCTTGCAAGATGAGCCTTAGTTCTTTGATGCTCCCATATTTTCTTTCTAAGAGTCTGTTGCTTCTTTTTCTGATCTGAGGCAGTGGATGTTACAGAGCATGTCACCCATTCTCTGGATAACCCAAGACCCTGGCTCTTCTCTGCTCCCAAAAAGCCTACCTCTTTGCAGGTTGCCCAGCCCACATGTGACCTGTTGATGATTACTAGCCAAGGGTAGAATTTCTTCTTATTTTTGACCTGAGCCTCAGTCCAGATTTCTCCCCATTCTCCTTCATCTTCGTCACAGCTCTCGCTCTCCCCATGACTCTCCTCCTCCACATTCTCCTCACCACCATCTGCATTCTCAGGCCCACTCTGCTCTCCATCAGCTACGTCGAAATGAAAAGAATTTTTATAGCACATTTCATACACAGAGGTAACACAATGCGCTTTACAAGAGTTAGCTTGGCCTTTCGTTATTCCTTCTGCTGCAGCTAGCGGTGGTGGCCTAATGTTACCTTGAACATTTATAGGCTGTTTGGTCATCGGCTGGCCTTTTTTTTTTGTTAAAAGAGTGGCTTCTGACAAATGATGTGAGTGTGAACCAGTCAGAGCCTTGAATGGGACATGGGAGTTCACGAGAAATTTTGTGATTGCATTTTATTGCTGTCTAATATCTGACAGTGCCAAATTAGCGATTAGGAGCCATTTGGAAAAAAACAACAACTTTAAATCAATGTAGGTAGGCCTACATAATGTTTTGCAGCCATTTATTATATTTTTTAGATGCAAAAAGTTCTAGCCCCTTGCAAATTAGTTCCAGAATGCACCAGGGCCTTTTCTGAAAAGATCCTGGTGCATTCCAGTACGTTCCAGCCAAAATTAAGCACCGCAGTCACCAGAAGAGAGAAGATGTTGACATTGTATCTTTCTGCAAAACATGAAAACGTTAAATACATACCATATTGTTTTTAAAGCATATGAGCTGGCTGGGAAGGTGAAGTGGAAGGTGGATGGTGCATCACCGAGACACCTGCTATGTTGCAGACCACTATTCCAGACCAACAAACAACGAAATCTGTTTTGATTTAGCAAATCACTGCTGTGTTTCCAGCAGCTTTTTAGGCACCACCCATGGGTGTTTTAGTGACCTATGGCTGTTCTTCCAGCTGCGATAAAGTGAACAAGCCCTTGTGCGGCTGCTGTAGGTACAATCTATGTCAAACACTGTAGTGTCAGGGGCGCCTGTAACTTAGTGGATAGTGCCAGCACCCTATGTATAGAGGTGATACCTCGCTGCAGCGGTTGCGAGTTCAACTCCGGCTTGCAACCCTTTGCTGTATGTCTTCTCCCCACTTCACACTCTTCACTCTGTCCTGTCCATTAAATGCAAAAAAGCCCCAAAAAATTGTCTTTAAAAAACAAAACAAAACACTGTAGTGTCCCAGTGCTGGTTGTGGCATAGGCAGTATAGGTATACTAAGAACACCGTCATCCATAGGGGGTGCCACAAATGGGGGAAGAAAAAAAATCTAAATGTTTCTTATACTTTTTTCAACAAAACTATTACTACCATTATTTTTGAAATATTACATGAGGCCACAACAACATAACTACATAGCAAAGCCTAATAAATAATAAAGGCCTTTTTTTCTGGGTTCCTGCCGCCCACGGCCCCCCTCCTCAGCTCGTTACGCCTTACCTGCTCTCTGGACATGCTGTATCGTTATCATGTCAAAACAACAAAAGCTCTCTGGTGCCCACTCAACCACCACTACATGTTGTTAGAGTTTGATTTAGGAGCCAAAAAGCAAGCACAACCTGGACACGGAACAGTTTAGGACAGCTGATTGTGAAATGTTGCTGGATGACTGAAGGCTTGGCTGAGGCAATCAGGAGTTTGGCTGAGGAGGGCGAGGTAGGGCTGAATCAGAGGAACTGATGGCTGAACAGTCTGGTTTTCGGGGGGAGCTGGCGTGGAGAATCTGAGACAGCGAAAATTAATTAGATGATGATACAAAAAACACAATGAAGGCAAACATCAGAATTAATAGACAGTCATTTATGGAACTTTTTTCCTATCTTTATTCAAGAGAGTGGTATATCAATTGATTTTACATTCAGATTCTGTAATATTGTCCCTCAAAATCCTGCCCTCGCATTCAAATAGCCTCTGCTTGTGCTTAGATCTACTCTGTTTCTGCTCGCACTCAGATATCATGTTGCTTGCACAGATTTCCTGCTCCAGCTTCAGCTTTTCTCCTCGCGCTCAAGCTGCTTCTGTGTGCTCATGGAATTTCTGCTCTCAGATTTCTGCCCTGCCCTTGGATTTTTTTGTGTAACAACCCTGTCAAAATCCCCCAACCAATAGAACGCCAGGTTTATCGTTGACCAATGAAATGATCCCTGCCTCCTTGGGGGCACGCTCGCTTTAGTTTTAGAGCGTCCTTGACTTTGACGATCCATGTTGGCCAGCAATCTGCTAAACTCTGCTTCTGAGTCATGATGAAGGTGACATCGTTTTCTCCTCCAGCATACCGACTAGGGGGCGCTGTGCCATGCGGCTACTATTATAGCCTAGGCTACAGTGGAGAGACCGAATATGAAATCAGCAGGAGCAGAGCAAGTTACCGTTTCCTTTAAGCAGCCGGTGGCCACAACAAACAGCTCATGGAAGTTGCATTGATTTACATTGTGAAGCGTTCAAGCTCTTTTCAGTGAAAATGATTATTGGGCGTTTTGTGATGTGTTCAGTGTAATCTTGTAAAATATAGCTTTTAGTATGCTATGTAAATGGAATAAATAGCCTACAGCTGTTTTAAGGAGAAATGTGTTGATGTTTTCACAGCACTATACAACAGATATTAGAGAGGGAATTATGATGTATCATATATAGTAAAAAGACCATTCTTTTCATGTGAAAGAATGTTATGTTAATGGTTGTTTGATAAATGTGTATTATTGACTTTGTGCTCATTCAAAGGTAGTGTAATGAAGGACTGTGACTTAAAACTGTTAAGTCACAGTCAGTTAACTCATATGTTTTTAATAGTGTAGATTTCTGTGTTTCTCTGGCACACAAGAAGAATAAATAACAACAAAAAGCAAAAGAAACAGCAATATAAAAACACTGGTATCAGCTATTGGCAGAATTGTTATTTTAAACACTGGCATCAGTATCAACCCAGAACTTCAAAATCGGTGCATCGCTAATTCAGCTAGAAAGTTAATTTGTACATTTCATTATTATTTTACAATGTCACATATTGTTTTTTGTTTGTTCTTCTGAACAAGTTAATTTGGAATTCATTTTTATTGATTATTTATATACATGATTACTATAACATGTTCAAAATGTTACTGAAAGCATTTTTTTTTTTGCAGTTTCTTGTTTTTAGATAGGTTATTTATTCATTCATTTTGGTACTAAACATGCAGTAGTGACTGGGGATGGGGTTGTTTCATCTGAAACAAGTGTTCTCAGATCAAGAGGCAGTAATTGTTCATCATTCGTCTATCAACATGTGGCTCAGTGCATTTTGAGAGGGACGACTGAATAGATCCAAAACTTAAACACAGGCTTTTATTATTACTATTATTATTATTATTATTATTATTATTATCATTATTATTTGTGACACTAAAGAGAAACTGAAGCATTGGTACTTAGATTCAATAAACAGAGTGAAGCTGTGTGCTCCAGTTTCATTTGGGTCATGTACACCAAAGTGTTCTCACCCTACATAATGTCAAGTGTCTCTGTAAAGGGCATCAAAAGGGTACAGTACACACTGCACCATCATTAATGTGGACATGAATTTGCATGTCAGAATCCTTCAAATCTGACCAGCGTCAGGTTTTAATAAACAAGAAAGCATCTGAGTCAAAAGAGTGGTACTGTACTCATTTGTAAAACAAATACAGAGGACTTTTATTTCCTAATGTTGCATTTATTTCCTGGCTCTTAATTTCCCCATCTGTTTAAACTACCATGAAATATTTGGCAGGGTGTTGGTGGACACACATACAGCATGTAACATCTTAAACAGATACAGATTGACTGAAATAAAAGGTAAAACATCATTATTTGTCAACATTTCAATTGTGTTTTTTAAATGGAGGAAATTAACACAGGCAACTGAAAACTTCTAAGCTTCTTTTTGACTGATTTGTGGGGGCATGAAAAAATCCAGCTTCTTCAGCTACTTCTGCACATTATGCCTCCTCTTTGATGCAAGAGTGATGGGGTACAGTAAGCTCTCAGCCTGCTGCTTGCTGTGTGCTTACTCATTGGGGGTGACCACAGAATACAGCCATCACTCTTCAATAATGTGTAGAAAATGAAATGACAAGTTAGTGAAATTAAAGTCCTATGTTGACCCCCTGTTTTTATGCCTTATTTATGTTTTCCTGAGTAATCTGTTTGGATTTGGGTACATCCCTATTATGCACTCACTGATGAAACAGAACATAAGTGGCTAGGAACACACACGTGCATGTGTGCACTCACACACAGTCATAAACTCAGAGACCATCTGCTTAAGCCATTCGACCAGCTGTCTGAACCCAAGGTCGATGTAACATCTGTCTCCAGCAGTAGACTACACATGACTCCAACCTGTCTAGTCCACTCTGAACATCATATCCGTTCTAATGCTCTACCTGTACAGTGTATCTGCCTGCATTTGCATCCCTGTGAGAACAACACTAAGTATCAGATCAAGCCTCCTCAAACAGCTACATTACAAACTGATTCACAATCAAAAACCTGAACCAGCACAGGGTTTAAGTTACGATAAGGACTGTCAATAGATGTGCACTTTTAAAAGGTTCTACATCTGGTAAAATTGAGGTAATAACATAATTACCATAGGATAAAATGACATTGTTTACATCTGGTTGCTTAAAAGCACAAAGAGTGATTTGCTTTACCACCGAGAGCTACAGGAGAAATGTGTTTGTACCTTTGCTCTGAGATAATGATCTTTAACCCTCTCATAATTATTAATAATAATTACGTTACATACAGTAGCACATCTTTTACGTACTTACATATTTAGTAATTTATTTCAATACTCATACAGTGATGCAGACAAGCAGCTGCAGCTCCTCGCTCCTTCTCTCCTCCTCTGCACTCTTTGCACACAACATGTGCAGCATCAAATTGCATGTCAGATTGGTTTAAATAAATTATCTGAGGCGCAGTGTGGAAGACTTAAACTTTATTTCATGTTAAGGTTTTAAAGACAAGTGGAAGTGGGAAAGTAATTCAGCATTTGTCTGTCCATTGCCTAAATTAGGCTGGGTGTATTAAGATATTTTAATATTTTAATGTCACAATTATAACAAAACTGAAGCTCAGGGCAAACACTATCGCTACCTGGCTGTCCATGAAGGCAGATTACAGGGAGATGTGGATGCTGCTCTGCAGGGTGCACGATTGAAGTGTGTTAACTTTTCGTGACTGTAACAAGGGGCAGTGATATGGAGGAGGGGCAGGGGCTCTTGCAGAATTAAAACTCAAATGTGGTTGTTGGGCATACAACACACATTTAATTAAGAACTGGTGTCATGAGCCAAATTAAAAAAACTAAAATATTAAATTACAACAAAAATAGAAAACAACGTGTGGATGGACAATGCTTTTACACAGGGTGCTGTTCATTGTTGTTATGGAAGACAGGAAGTAGAAATGTTAGCTGAACTGAAAACCTTGGGCCAGATGAATAAACGATGTACAGACAAAAACATGCGTATTCCCTTTTGCACATGGAAACTGGTATTTATAAAGGAAGAAAGTGCAGTGAGAATGTTAACTCCTCATGCGTACTCACGCAACCAGGCAAGCACAAGGTTTTATGGCCAGAGAAAGCTGGGAATGATCGAGTAAGAGTAGGTTGAATGGAAACTGAGAGACAGTTAACGTTGTTTTTAGGTCATTTGCCAGTTTCACTGATCGTGTTAGTCAAAGGTACATTTATACACTTAATTTTGAAAAGTTTATAAACTTTATTTATGAATAATGAATTCTATCATTCTTTTTTTATTACATCTGAGCCATCACCTGCCTGTTGATTATCATTTAATTTTATCCTGAACTGTGAAGCTCTTTGTAAAGTCACTTTCAAAATGGGTGCTATAATTCATTGATCAGCCTTCTCAAGTTTCATAGTGATGATAAGGCCCTTTCAAACACAATGTGTTAACGGCACCACTGCATCCTGAACCCATTTATTTCAAATGGCTTGTGTTGCGCCACAATGGCTTTTCACTGTGTCAAGCCAAGCTTGAGCACAGTAAGGCACGCCGCTTAGCGAGTTTGCAGCTATGTGCTGTGATGAATACCTGTAAAATGTAGGAAAAAGAAAATGTTTGTCTGAATTCCTTGAACTTTACAACACAAGTTGACACTTGTATCGAGACCTTGGGAGGATACATACGTATTTCCAGTGAAACAGGCATGTCAGGTGCATACATGTAGGCAATAATGTATGTGTAGCCTGTATGATAAACATAGCTTCAGTTTCTTATCTGGTTTACAGTGTCTCCTTTCAATAGCTCGACGGATATATTAACGTTTCTTTTCTAATGAGGAATAATTTTATCATGATTTTCTTCATTGCTGGCAACAACAACATTAAATAGTCGCTAAAACTTTTAAAAAGCTTTGCCTGTTTTTCTCTGTCCACTGTGCTACTTGTCCAAACAACCTGGTCTCACTCCCAACTTTTCATATACTGGCACCTGTTCAGTGGCCTGTTGGATTCCGACAGTGACACACAGAGGCACCCTTTAACAGCAGTATGAGACAGCCCGGGGAGCAGCATCTGTTGACGCTCTAGGCAACTGCCATGAAGTAAAGAGCAGGAAAATTTGTATAGGGCTGGCTGGAGGGGAGACGGATGGTGTCAAAGAAACTCCAGAATTTCCAGAGTCTGCTGTTTGTGTCAGGTGTGAAACCAAAAGTTGTATATATATTATGATAGTAACAAGCGTAGTTATTTAAGCCAAACCATGTTTTTTCTAAACCTAACCCTGTTCTTTTGTCCCCAAACGTAAGGAAATAAACCTAAAAATCTTTTCCCACACTGACGTGGGGAGAGCAAGCAGGCTCTGCAGAGTGGGGCTTCCCATCCTGGGGTTTGAACCAGGAACCCTCTTGCTGTGAGACAATAAGGCTAACCACTGCAGCACCTTGCCGCCAAGAAAAGATGAGGCCTTAAAATACCCAATTTTGGGGACACAATCCCCCCTGGAAAAGCAGCAATGTCTCGGTAAAAGACAACCTCTTTTTTGGCACTACCCTTGCTGGGAAAAACAACAACAGGTTGCTACAAAACACATACGTTTGGTACCTAAAAAGCTGCTGGAAACACAGTTATGATTTGCTGAAACATAAATGATTCTGAACTCCATCCTTCCTCCATCATACCAGCGCCCAGATCTCCCTGTCACCACAGACACAAAGAGTATCGAAATGGAGTGAGACAGACCTGCCCCCCCTCTCTCTTTCTCTCCTAAACTCAGACCAAATGCTGGTCAAACTGTAAAACTAGCAGAGCTGAATATAAATCAAGATTATGTTACTGTGTCACCTGTTTCTTGCCTAAAATGTTTTCAGAGACATATTTTAGTACACTGGAAGTGGGTGCCATACTGTTTCCTGTATTGAAAAAATGGGAGGCTGAAAAAACTGAGCTCAAACAGTAAAACTCAGCAGCGCTAATCACATACCAACCAAGATTCTTTTACAGCGTTGACTATTTCTCACCTGATATGTTTTCAGAAACATGTTTTAGCTGCCTGTTTAAATGTTAAGGCCCATTTATGCTCCCTTTACGTACGAAAATGTATACGTCCGTTTCAAACAATGTTACCATCACTGCCCACAAACTTCCATGTGTCCTTTACGTTGGCATGGATGTTAACCAATATATCCACCAGGGGGCAGCCCAGAGTCAAAAGTTTATGACAACAATCTCAAAAACAAACATGGCGACTGTGGAGGAGATATTGATAATGTACCTCTTGCATAAAAGACAAAAACAGAGGGACCCCAGTCAAAGGGCGCGAGGGTCTGCCCTGGGAGCGAAGCGGAGCCGGGCAGGCTCTGCAGGGAGGGAGACCCGAGCCTCGGGAGTATGTGCGGAGCCGGGAGGGCGGGCTCCGCGGAGAGGTCGGATGCTCCCACAGAGGGGAGAGGGAGAAATATAACAACATAAGATAAAATAGGAAAAACCTTTCTCCCTCTTTTATTTTATTTTCAGCATATCAGGCGAAAAAGTTCTGCCATTGTTATTTCTTCTTCGTGTCTCACTAGAGCTACGTATCGGGTAGTGACAGCAACACTGCCCCCACGGTTTCCAGTGGTACTGCTCCCTTTGGCCCCTCCCTCCCTTATGCAGAAATACGGACGAAATGAATGCGGAGCACGGACTCTGTCCGTATCCAGATCCGTATTTAACGTTGAGCATAAATGGGCCTTTAGACCTATATGCGATTGTTTGTTACCAGCCAGCACCCATATTGTTTCCTGTGGAAAAAAAGCAGCCAAGCTGGTATTACATCACCTACTAGCTGAAATGTTTATTGGTCCAGTGCATTGCAAGGCCTTCTGGTAGTTGTAGGTTTTCTACATCTTGAGCAGAAGTGAATGCCACAGTCTTTTTTCCTCTGTTTTCTCTGGTTATGTAGTAACAATTTCAAAAGTATTTGCATCTATATTTTTTCTGTATAGACAGTCCAGTTTTATGGAATAAAAAACGTCTTCCCAGCAGTAAAATACTTATGCATGTCATATGCATTGACTTTTGACACATGAATTAACAACGATCTAAGTTATTAATGTTTCAATTATGATCACAAATGTTTATGTTAAAAAATGATAATGTGGTGGTTAGCATTGTTTGCATGTTCTCTCCATGGCAGCATGGGTTTTCTCTGGGTTCTCTGGCTTCCTCCCACAGTCAAAAGACATGCAGGTAAGGTTAATTGATGACTCTAAATTGTAGGCCTAAATGTGAGCATGAGTGGTTGTCTAATTCCATGTGTCAGCTCTATGATAGTCTGGCAACCCGTCCAGGGTACCCCGCCTCTCGTCCAATGTCAGCGGGGATAAGCTCCAGCACCCCCCCGCAACCCCTGACAGGATAAGGAGTTACAGAAAAATGAATGAATGAATCTACACACACACATATATATACAGTACAGGCCAAAAGTTCTAGTTTCTTCAAAATAGCCACCCTTTGCTCTGATTACTGCTTTGCACACTCTTGGCATTCTCTCCATGAGCTTCAAGAGGTAGTCACCTGAAATGGTTTCCACTTCACAGGTGTGCCTTATCAGGGTTAATTAGTGGAATTTCTTGCTTTATCAATGGGGTTGGGACCATCAGTTGTGTTGTGCAGAAGTCAGGTTAATACACAGCCGACAGCCCTATTGGACAACTGTTAAAATTCATATTATGGCAAGAACCAATCAGCTAACTAAAGAAAAATGAGTGGCCATCATTACTTTAAGAAATGAAGGTCAGTCAGTCCGGAAAATTGCAAAAACTTTAAATGTGTCCCCAAGTGGAGTCGCAAAAACCATCAAGCGCTACAACGAAACTGGCACACATGAGGACCGACCCAGGAAAGGAAGACCAAGAGTCACCTCTGCTTCTGAGGATAAGTTCATCCGAGTCACCAGCCTCAGAAATGGCAAGTTAACAGCAGCTCAGATCAGAGACCAGATGAATGCCACACAGAGTTCTAGCAGCAGACCCATCTCTACAACAACTGTTAAGAGGAGACTGCGCCAATCAGGCCTTCATGGTCAAATAGCTGCTAGGTAACCACTGCTAAGGAGAGGCAACAAGCAGAAGAGATTTGTTTGGGCCAAGAAACACAAGGAATGGACATTAGACCAGTGGAAATCTGTGCTTTGGTCTGATGAGTCCAAATTTGAGATCTTTGGTTCCAACCGCCGTGTCTTTGTGAGACGCAGAAAAGGTGAACGGATGGATTCCACATGCCTGGTTCCCACTGTGAAGCATGGAGGAGGAGGTGTGATGGTGTGGGGGTGTTTTGCTGGTGACACTGTTGGGGATTTATTCAAAATTGAAGGCACACTCAACCAGCATGGCTACCACAGCATCCTGCAGCGACATGCCATCCCATCCGGTTTGCGTTTAGTTGGACCATCATTTATTTTTCAACAGGACAATGACCCCAAACACACCTCCAGGCTGTGTAAGGGCTATTTGACCAAGAAGGAGAGTGATGGAGTGCTGCGGCAGATGACCTGGCCTCCACAGTCACCGGACCTGAACCCGATCGAGATGGTTTGGGGTGAGCTGGACCGCAGAGTGAAGGCAAAGGGGCCAACAAGTGCTAAACACCTCTGGGAACTCCTTCAAGACTGTTGGAAAACCATTTCAGGTGACTACCTCTTGAAGCTCATGGAGAGAATGCCAAGAGTGTGCAAAGCAGTAATCAGAGCAAAGGGTGGCTATTTTGAAGAAACTAGAATATAAAACATGTTTTCAGTTATTTCACCTTTTTTTGTTAAGTACATAACTCCACATGTGTTCATTCATAGTTTTGATGCCTTCAGTGAGAATCTACAATGTAAATAGTCATGAAAATAAAGAAAACGCATTGAATGAGAAGGTGTGTCCAAACTTTTGGCCTGTACTGTATATATATACATATATATATATATATAAAAATTACTTTAATCATGACTTTAATCAATAGTTTTTGTCACGGAATTTCAGGCTGTGGGCGGCACGGTGGTGTGGTGGTTAGCACTGTCGCCTCACAGCAAGAGGGTTGCCGGTTTGATCCCTGGCATGGGAGCCCTTCTGTGCGGAGTTTGCATGTTCTCCCCGTGTCAGCGTGGGTTCTCTCCGGGCACTCCGGCTTCTTCCCACAGTCCAAAGACATGCAGACTGGGGATTAGGTTAATTGATAACTCTAAATTGTCCGTAGGTGTGAATGTGAGCATGAATGGTTGTCTGTCTCTATGTGTCAGCCCTGCGATAGTCTGGCGACCTGTCCAGGGTGTACCCTGCCTCTCGCCCGATGTGAGCTGGGATAGGCTCCAGCCCCCCCGCAACCCTCAAGAGGATGAAGTGGTTAGAAGATGAATGAATGAATGAATGAATTTCAGGCTGTTCCTCCTCTCAAACTGTGTAGGTTAGAATTAAAGCTTGTTGAGATAGTTAAGATTAAGGAGAGGGTAAAGTGTAATCAGTGAAGGGTTTAATGTATTAAACCCGATGTGTGTGTGTGTGTGTGTGTGTAGGTGTGTAGGTGTGTGTGTGTGTGTGTGTGTGTCTGCGTGTGTGTGTGTCTGGGTGTGTGTGTGTGTGTGGGCAGAGTCACATGGCCGGACTGCTCCAGGCTGCTGTGTTTACCAACAAAAGGAGGAGGAGGTCTTAGCGTAGTATAAGCTCCACCATGGGAGTCTCTGTGCTTGACAGCCAGTAGCAGCCTGCAGCATCTGGCAGCAGTTCCAGATATCTCAGTGAGGGACTGAACCTTAGCCTGGATGGTTGCTGTTATGCTGCTGTTTAGGGGGTAAGATTTGACTGCTTGTGAAATATAGATTGTGTAGTTTGTGTGATATTTATAACTGCTAGTTTCTATGACAGCGAGAACCACATTTAATTAAAGGCTGTCTGTTGCCTTTAAAGATGGATGCACAGTTTACAGTTTCTAGCAAGTCATTTTTCAGCTTTATTTTGTGGAATTAAGGCTGTCTCTGTCTAACTTTGTTAAATTGGGATTTTGTGAACATTAGTCAGATCTAAATGTATGGCAGGGCTTTTAGAGGCAGTGTACTATGGTGTGTGTGTGTGTGTGTGTATGTCGGTGCACATCTTTGCATTTGTATTATACTTTCTGTCTGAACATTTGTGTGTGTTTGCACCTACAAGCAGTGTATGTCACTGGACTGTGCATAAAACACACAATGACGCATCTGCAGAGCAGAGGCAGAGACACAGTGACCCATTGTGGAGGCAGAAAAGCACAAGTCATGCTAAAGGGCACAGCTGACTGTAACATGCACAGCCAAGCTGTGAAATCAAAAGGAAGAAAAACATAAGAATGTGTCAGTGTGTGTATCCCGTAGCAATTGACATATAACGCATTAATGTTTTGCGCACTGTGAAAGCAGCGTGATGTCCACACACACAAAGTCAAAGAAAAACACTTTGAAAGTTTCAGAATGGCTCGTTTGTTGTTTGTGGGGCATCTGTGCGTCACACTGTCAGTAACTAACGGTGTTGGGAGGCTTCCTTTGAAACGTATTCCACTACAGATCACTGAATACATGCCCTAAAATGTAATCTGTAAAGAATTCCATTAAATTACTCAAACTAAGTAACGTAGTCTAAAAACTTTGGATTACTTTTGGAATACTTTTAGAATCATCTTGCAGAACTCATTTGTCTGGGTCTTATATTTCCATGCCAAAAACACAGGACAGTGTTGTGGCTGTGCATCTCCACTGTCAATGTCTTGTAGGCGGTGCAGTGCACACATTTAAAAAAAAAAAAAAAAAAAAAAAATCTGTTTATGGGAAATGCACGCCTCATATGAATTTTACAGCAAGCAATCATCACTCTCTGTCCACACCCAATATGTTACATATGCACTTCTGTTAAGTCATGTAAATAAACCAGTCATTTACCAGACAAAACTAACTGTTGTTCATCGAGCTCGCCAGGTCAACCTGGAGAGGTCTGCTGTTGTTACTTTGCAGTGTATGTAGTTTTAACTACTAGTTATAACTGCATATGTGGTAGATTCTAGCATATTTACCTTAGAAATTAATTGTCTGTCATTGTTATTTTCATAGTCATGTCCTTTTGTTTGTGCAAAGCAGTAATCAGAGCAAAGGGTGGCTATTTTGAAGAAACTAGAATATAAAACATGTTTTCAGTTATTTCACCTTTTTTTGTTAAGTACATAACTCCACATGTGTTCATTCATAGTTTTGATGCCTTCAGTGAGAATCTACAATGTAAATAGTCATGAAAATAAAGAAAACGCATTGAATGAGAAGGTGTGTCCAAACTTTTGGCCTGTACTGTATATGTAAAGTAAATAAACAAATAAAAAGAATTTGTCTGATTTGTGATTAAGGTCATGAGTCAGCTTCTCAAGAGGAATAAGAGCAGAAATCTGCGATATCCACATGTTGACTGTAGGGACCAGGGGAGTTGATCACCGTAGCAAGATACATTTTTTAGCCAGAAACAAAAGAATTATTTGCAGAGATTTGGTATCCATGTCAGAAAAGAGTATGGTTTAGAAGACAGAAAGAAGGAGTCAGTGAAAACTGTTTACCAGTGACCACCTGGGGGTACTCTAAGAGAGCTCCTAACTTAGCCAAAAAAAACCCTTTTAATAAGGAGATTAGCCTGGGAGTGATTTAGGAAAGTTCTAAGAGCAACTCTGAGCAAGGAAGGGACAGAAACTTTTACCTTAGTGAGGGGGTGTGGTTGACCCTGTTGGTAGGTGGTATGCTTTCCTTTGACAGGTGTGATTGGTTGTCAGAGACACGCCCTTTTGTGAGCCTGCAAGGTGTGGACACCCAGTGGAAATGAAATTAACTGCATCACAATATGAGATTAACAGTGTTGTCATTGTTAATGTGATCACTCTGCTGATGGAAGGCTGAGACAGACAAAAGTCATCACTGCTGCACTGTTACATTTTCCCAGTTTTTCAAATATGTTAGTATGGTGATTATATTATTTCCTGGCGTTATAGCCTTATTTTGTTAGGTGGGAAATGTGTGCGTATCCCTAATGATATTGACCACAAACATTATTCCTGCACAATGTCATCTGTAGCATTTCATTTACACACTGTCATTTTGTGTTTAGAAACCATTTCTCCGACCTCTTTGTGTTTCCACCATTTGCTCCTCTGCTTAAGAAACTCTTCAGCCTCTGAAAAGTCCTCCTCCCTACTCTTAACAGGCCCCTGGATTACAGAGTGAACCCCATTCTAGAAAGTCTGGATGAATGTACCTTTGTGTATTTTACATTTATAACAAAGTTTGGAGGTGTCAGGGAACATTCTCTGGAGGCGAACAGGTGTGTAAAAAGTTCGGTGAAAAAAATTTAAAGTTTTGTTCATGTATAGATATTGAAGTACATTTAAGGAAAACCCCACTGCAGATCTTGTCCCAGTCTACAGGACTAAACGTCACCTCCAGATCGTGCTCCCACAACAGCTTCGGAGAGAGTCACAGCCTGAAGAATCAGAATAAAGTAGTGAAGCATGAATATTGGAAATCAGTCCTTTGGGAGATTTGGCCAAAACTATAGTGTTTTCCAGCTCTGACGGTCTCATGCGGATCCTGCCTGTCCTCAAGAGAGACCCTATAAAGTGATGAATTTGGAGATACTTATAAAAACCTTTATGGGGAATATTAAAATCAGCCCTGATTTGCTCAAATGACTTAACAGAGTTGGAGACCAACAGGTCCGTGAAGTTTGACAGGCTCTTAGATGTCCACTCCATCAAACCAATACTCCTAATCTGTGCTGGTAAATCCGGATTCAGAGCCAAGGGTGACTAGAGAGAGAGATGACAGGGGAAATATTTAGGTATTTTTTCACATCTCGCCAAACCAGTAGTATGTTATAGACAATTATGTTGTTCTTGAGATGGTTTAACTGATCTATATTATTATAAAAGGAACGGAGTTAAGCCTTCTGGGATAACAAGATAGGGATTCAAGACCCAACCATAAGGAATCTTTCCTGTTCATAAACCAATTTGACATAACTTTAAGTTGCGCTGACAAATAATATAGTTGTAGATTGGGCAGGGACAAGCCTCCAAGATCCTTTGGCTTAGTAAGTATAGAGAACTTAACTCTTTGGTGTTTGTTGTTCCAAATATAGCAAGAGATGTTAGAGTACAGTAACAGATTCAGATTCTGTTTATTAATAATACGACAAAATAAAATCTACCACAAATTACACATTTAAACAGCTTCGGATACATTTTTTTTACCCTGGGATCTATATAAATCAGCAGATTTCCTTCGTGATTGAGTTGTTTTTGGGGTTTTTTTCCACCTGGACCTTTATGCCATTTCTCCTCTAATTATCACGCTGTAACCTGTGGCAGGCTGTTATGCTACTTTAACTATCGCACATTCACACATATGTAGTCACGTCACTTACAGCAGGTTTACATTAGCAAAGGTTTAATCACTTGACAATACAGACTCCCGTGTGCGCATGGCGAGAAAGGAGAGGGAGAGACGCTGTGCTGCTGCCAGAGGAGCTGCTGAATGAGTTCCCTCTGAGCTGTAAGTCGCTAAAAGAGTCTGAGAGGTCCGGGGCTGTTCATAAAACATTCAGGACGCCACAGTTTATTCCACACTACTGAAGCATTTTGAAACCACTGTGGAGTCTGTCATAATTTCACTTTCAGACATGCTTGTTGTTGCCGTGCGTAACAGTATGATGTCATGTTATGTAAGTATATAAGCTGAAGTACTGCAAGTATCACTATAATTTTTTCATAACATTTTAAAAATTAGATCGGTATTACACCCTTAATTATTACTCAACTGGTCACCACTTATAATCACTGTCAGTTGTCATTGCGGCTTCTGAGAGCTGTCACTCCGCTGTCAATCAGCTCTTATCTGTTTGCGGCCCAGTTGCTGTGACGTATCAGCCGCTGTGCAGAGGATTGTGGGTCAGAATGGCCAGGAAAGCATTGCATACAACAAAATCTGACTGGATGTAGTAGAACAACTTGGTATATTTGGCATACTGTATTTGACTTACTGTGTTGGGACATACTTAATCTTTTTCTGGTGTACTTTATAGTATAGTAGTATGGGTTTTGGAATGCATGGAGGGCATCCCATAAAAGTTCAGCTCAAAATAGCAGCCCTGTATCACATGCAGCCAGTCGGAACACTCCAATAGAAGAGAACACAGTCAAACTGACGCTCGCTCACACTACGTTCAGCAGTCCCTCCAGAAAAACGCGATTATGCGATCGCATAATTCAACGCATAATCAGCCAAAGTCCGCATATTAATACGGGGGCCGCATTTTTTCAAAGACGCCGCACTTTCGCCGCATAAATCGCCGATTTCCGCGTAAAATGCGCGAAATATGCGGGGTTTGCATGATTTCATAATCCTCGCATTTTCGTTGCAAGAGGGGTTTTCCTTGTGAATGCTCTCTGTAACGTACAAACAGCTGTTGTGTCTCTCTGAGGCTTGCTGTGCGTGTCACGTAATGAGACAGAGCGCGCACTAGGCCTAGTCGGTGTGATGTTTCTTCTCCTCCTGTGGGGAGGAGGGAAGAAAACTTCCAGTGAAATAACTCTCGATCTAAAAGAGCTGGTTATGATTTTAGGCATGGATGTGGGATTCGGCCTCAGAGTAGCTGCGCTCCCGTCATCTCTGATAACGAGACAAGACGGGGAGACTGAAAGCGCACATAAATCACTCACTCTCTTACGAAGTCAGGGGTAAGAGAAGTGCTGTCTTTAATGACGGTAGTTTGAGAGAGATTTGTGACAGAGGCTCGAAGGGAGGTTCTCCCAGAGCGCGTAACACCAGGGGTAAATCCCACTGCGGTGCCAAAGAGCGCGTGACAGGTCTCTGTCGCCAGACTCCTTTCAAAAAGCGCTTAACCAGCGGGTGCGCAAAAACGGATCTCTCTCCATAGCCTTCATGACATAATATATATTTTATTTATTTATTTTTACATAAGTTGTAGCATATGCTAGCTACAGAACTTGTTTGACTCAGCAATGTTTTGTAAGTTTGAGCCATGTGTTTATTAAGGTCTGAAATAAAAGATGAGAACTTAAATATTCCCTGCACTTTCTGTGATGTAGTATGCTTGCTTATCATAGGAAGTAATTAGAAATGACTACATTAAGGTAGTAGTCTAGTGAGAACAGGGTGATGGGGGAATCACTTTTTTCCTCTTTTTCATCAAACCGCAATTTTTGCAAGTTCCCGCAATTTTTGCAAGTTCCCGCAATTTCATCGCATGAAATTGCATAAATATCCCACATATTCCATCGCATTTTTTAAGAAAACGTGCCGCATAATCAAGGATTTTTGCCCGCAACAATCACAAAAAAACTCTAAACAGGAAAAAAAAAGAATCCCTTCAAGTAATCTATTTTTAAAGAATAAAGAAAAAAAATCAGAATACCATAATTTAAATTGTAACTTTAAGGGAATACAGTTGGTCATATTTTGTATTTTAAATACATTACTTAATTATTTGTATTCTGTTACCCCCAAACCTGGAAACTAAGAACATTTTCTCAAGTGCTGTACTTAAGAACAATTTTGAGGTACTTGTAATTTACTTGTATGACTCCCATTTTCTGTTTCTTTATACTTTTACTCCACTACAGTTCAGAGAGAAATATTGTATTTTACACTTATTTAATTACTTAAGTTACTAGTTAATTTGCAAATTCAGGTTAATATAGGCAAATAAGAAAGTATAACCAACAAATAGATTATTATGTAATATTATAGATTAAAATAAAACTTTGTGGATCCCAGGAGGGTAAATTCACAAACTACCAGTAGTATGTAAATGAATTAGAATTACTCCCACCTTTACCAGCTGCAGAATTAAAGTTATGAATCTATTAATGCATTAGTACTTATAATGCAATATTACAATACAGTGATCATGTCTACTCTAAGCAGATGATTATTATAATCATTTTTCCCCTTTTTATTTCTTATGCAGATTACCAAGACTATCCTCCTCCAAAACACAACCACGTAGGACACTTTTACGAGCAGAAATTACAACCCATATTTAAGTTTTTTGTTAGGCCGTGATGTCTTGTGGCCATAGTAATTATTATAGAAGCAAAGGAGGGAGTCTGGCCATGTAAAATAAAGAGTTTCAAAGGCTGTTTAGGGTTAGAGACAGCGAGGGAGGGAGGTGGATGGGTCAAACAGGCACAGGACTTTCATCCAGGAGACAGGTGTTTGTGTCCCGTGTAAAACCAAAAGTCAACACTGAGTTATTTTAACAGCATAACATAATATGTTGATGTGTGTCACATGAGATACGACATGTTTTTTTCTTATTAAATTCAACGTTCGGGAAGTGTATGGGCTTGTACCCCCACAGCGCTCAGGTGAAGTTGGGGCTTGACAAAGAGGTACCAACCAGGTGTCAGAATGTAAGCAGCAGGCAAGCAAGAGACACTGCCAAAAGAATTGCAACTATAGCAATGTGAATCTGTGGTTGGCTTTTCCGACGAGCATGTTAACCACCACTAACCAACAATCTTGCAAGGAGTCCTTTTAACGCTCTCACTCCCACCATGGACCTATTTTTGTCTTTTTAAGCAGGAACTTGGGATCTTTAGAGGGAGAGGTCAACCGTATATGCCACACAAAGGTGGTATACATCATCAGAAACCTGAAGATTAATTTTAGATGCAGCTCAGCATGATGTGTCAAGCTTTTCTCGTCATAAATATATGATAAACATTGTGCTTTGGTTAGGTGCCCTATTCAAACTTTAAAAAGTTATAGTGTATACATTATGACATAAGTATATGATGGCTATTTTCACACTCAATTGAGTCTCATAAATTGTTGCAGCATTTTTGGGGTTATTTGTCACAGAGATTTAAGGATTTTTTACCACTTGGAAATTCATAAAAATGGTCAAAATTTCCTCCAGAATACCAAATTAAGACAAGATTAAGAAGAATTGAGAAAAATCCACGCAGTGATTTGGTATCAAAAGCTTTTGACATTTGGAGATTTCTGTCAGAATTGCATTTTTTGGTGATTGGAAGGCAAGCACTTCTATTCTGGAAACTGCTGAGTATCCCCCTTATTGTCAGTATATCTATGTAATCTATCCATCCTCTGACTGCCCCAGGTCTCTATTTTGTGATTGTTTCAAAAAGTTTCAAAAAACTGTCTCACTACAATGAACTGGCTTCTGAGCTATCATCATCACACATGAAAAAAAATGTGCTCATTGAATCCACAAGAGTCTTAGCCTTTCAGTCAGACCTAAATCTATAATTCAGAGACTGTTTATGGGCCCCAGAATGCAGAAATTTAAATACAGTATTGTATTTTAATTGCATGCAAAAAATAAATGGCATGGTTTTTGCCTAAAACTACTGTACATGGGATAGGCAAACAGTGAACATGTCTGTAAAGGCAAGACTCGTGGGTACCCACGGACCCCATTTTCATTCAGATATCCTGAAAGGTCAATGGACCCCTGTGAAAATGCCAGTGCCAGTTTCTCCCTCACCAAATTTTAGCCTAACTTTGGTGTATTATTTAACCCCCTTTCTGACAAGCTGGCATGTCATGGATGGTACTAATGGATTCCCTAGACCTTTATTTGTTCATAGTTTCATATGACACCAGTATCTTCGCTTTAGCTTTAAAAGTCTCTGAAAGACAGTAATGCCAGCTGAAATCGCTAGCAGTCCCATAGGTTTCTATTATCAGTTTCTGAACCTTTATTAACACGGACTGTTTCTTGAAGCAAAGTGAAATTAATGAAACTAATAAGCTTCTCCTTTTTACCATCGGGTAATTTTTGCACCAGATTCTGATTTAGCTTTAGGCTGTTTAAAAAGGTACCACAGAGACCCACAGAATGTTCGTTTTCTTTTTTAAACCAAAATGAGCTGTATTCTATTGTAGTGCTCTCAGTTCTGAAACAGAAAATAATAATAAACTTTACATATATAGCACCTTTCAAAACATAGTTACAAAGTACTTTACCAAACTGGAATAAAAGACAAAGCAATAAAAGTAGAATACACATAATAGAGTAAAAACATGCAATAATAAAGCAGCTAAAATCACGGAAAGGCAATTTTAAACAAGTAGGTTTCCAAAAGTGATTTAAAAGATGAGACTGAGTTTGCAGCCCTGATCTCCTCAGGCAGGTCATTCCAAAGTCGTGGAGCTCTAACTGCAAAGGCTCTACATGTATCACCTATGTGAATTAATCTAGATCTTGGAACAACAAGAAAAGATGGATCTGAGGATTTCAGGGTGTGAGAAGGAACATAGGGCAATAAAAGTTCTGTTATATAACTTGGAGCAAAGCCTCTCAGGGCATTTTATGTAATCAATAAATTGTTATAATCAATTCTAAAAGCAACAGGTAACCAGCGTAGCGAAGCCAGGATTGGTGTGATGTGGTCATGTTTTCTAGTCCTAGTCAAGATTCTGGCAGCAGAGCTTTAGATGAGCAGGAGGGAGCGGGAGCGGAAGGCAGAAGAGGGATTTTTTACTGATGCCAGAGAGCATGGAATTGCAATAATCTAAATGGCTGGTTATGAATGCATACATAACAGTTTCCACTTTCCAGATGTTTGTTGTAAAGGAATGATCTGATTCTTGAGATATTTCTGAGATGGTGGAAGACAGATTGAACTACTGATTTTACATGTTTGTGTAAACTGAAAGTTTGACAGTGGGAGGATATTGTCAACCACCAGGGACTCAAACAGAGGAAGAGACAGCCTGTTTTTTCTTTTGACAACCGATGCCCAAGATGTCCGGGGTGGAGACTGTAGAGAGGGAGAACCAAACTTTTGTGCTGTATCACCAATAAGCAGGGGAAAATCTAGGCTACTAGGGTCCAACTCGGCCAGACGGTGCTAGAGTTTAGCCTGATGGTCAAGTAGTTCGCTGATCAGACCCTCAATGGCCAGAAGCTCTGCCCTGACCCCGGACAGTTCTGGAGAATTCATCTTGATGTCAGTGGGAAAAGATGCAGTCTCTCAAGTGGAAATCCACGACTATGTTATCGTCCCCTCTGAGGAACGGACAGCCGCTACAGCAGCTGCTGTACCCGTATAGACTGAATCACAATGTTTATTTACAATAACCTCCGGGTAGATAACCCTGGGGTCACGTACATAAAATTAAACGGCGCTGGGCAGCCATTGCCTCAGTTAGTTTTAATTAGTTTAGTCACCTAAAATATTTAACTGAAGCCGTTTTGTCAAAGCCTCCAGACTCCATTGACTGCAGATTTGCAGTTCTACTGCTGCTTCGATTGGTTAGTGTGTAAGGTCAAACAGAGTAAATGTTCAAATATAATATACACTAACATTGATATTAGTTTTTTTTTCGGCAGCCCTAATACATTTATGTCACAGCTCCGTCCACAGCAGTACACTGCTTAGCTCCTGTGCTGGTAGATTTAGTTTATCAAAGATGATAACACAGTAACAAAGTACATAAAATAAGCAGCACAGCAGAAATGTCAGATAGGTCGGACCACTGTGTTTAACTATATCTTTAAATGTTACAGCTGAAAATGACAACAGAAATCAACAAATTAGCAGAATTTACATATCTCTGCAATTGTAATCAGTTGTCAGTTTTCTACCTGGAAGTTGTTGTTGTTAGCGCAATGTCTCAATATTTTGTCTATAGTCACAACATTTCCCTGGCTGTTCTCAGTGCCATCTTAAACAGTGGTTCCCAACTGGTCCAGCCATGGGGCCCAGGTTTTTCTTAGTCATTCGTTCAAGGTTCACACAGTTTTAAACATTCAGCCTCACTTACATTTGGCCACGTCGTCGCGCTAGCTTGCTGTCTCTGTTAAGTAGCTGTCTGTTTAATCACTCCACAGCAGGAAACGACACGTCAAAATAACAGCTATGCGCCAGAAATTCACTGTTCACTGTGTCACTTCAAAATAAACTATGTTTTTTTACAAACTTGACACACCTGTGTTCCATTCAGAATGGTCCCATGACCCATTTCCGGACCGCAACCAACCAGCTGGGACCACTGATCTATAACACCCTTCATCATTCATTGTCTGTGGAGCAGCCCCAGACTTTATCTATGATAGGACAAATTTGAAATCTAGCACTAATATTTTTGTCTGTCTTATAACAGAGGAAAAACATATGAATTTTGAAAATGGGCATAAAATAAAATTTGGGCAAAAATCAAAATTTTCTCTCTACGTGTCACCTCCTGAGCTCTGATGGCTAACAGTTATGATTCCTTTAACTTGCACCGATTTATTGGCAAAAAATTGTAATTGGTGCAAGTCTAGTGTATACCTAAACAGTAATTAACATTGCACATCTTCCTATCAATGGGAAATAAACTAAACATAAAATATTGCCAGTTCAACATAATATTAACAGATGACAGTCTTAACAATAAGTGGAAACCTATTACATGGTTGGACCCTACATGATCAATGTGCTAAGTAGTGTCCAAATTGTTACATGGATGGTCAGTGGGGTCTATAATGTCAGTTCCTGGATATTAAATGTAATTGTATGTAGTGGTCCCAGTAATATTTGTTCTTCAAGTGCACTCAAGTAGCAAATCACATAGCATGGTTAAGCTATGTTTACATCAATAATAAAGGACAGTCCTTGCCTATTTATTTTGAAAAAGCAAAGGCCAATGGCGAAACACTAAAAGTAATGCCTTACACATTACTCATTGCTTTTAGAAGGAGTTCTGCTAGGGATGGGAATCACCAGAGGATCCACAATACTATTATCATGATACTTAATTCATGATGTGATGTTATTATGATAAAATATATTGCCATAGGCCTATATTACCTTTTTTCAACTTTAAATTATCCTAAAGGAAAACTCTGTCAACATATTTTTATTGCGGCAAAATGTATCTAGTGGACTTAAAAAGCAACTGATTATATTATTCTAGTAGGCCACCTAAAGTTTAATTTGTATTTGTAATATTAATAATTTATATGATAAAAAAATCGATACCTGGCACTGTGTGATGAGAGGATATTGCCACACATAAATATCATGATGCTATCCTGTATTGATTTTTCCCCCCACCCCTAAGTAATGCATTACTTTACTTAATTACTACCTATAGAAAGTAAATTTTCTACACTGCTCATTATGTTACTTTCTTACTGCCTGAGACACATTGTCACATAATTACAAGCCAACATTTATATGACGTTAATCCTTACGTATGCACACATGTTGGCACAAAACAAGGCTCAGGAGAATTAAGACAGCACTGCCTCAAAAAGAAATAACATCAATATATAAAAAGGGCTGGCCTTCTAAAGACTGCATAATACTAATATTAATATCCTCAAAATACTAAATTAATAGGCCTAAATAACATAATATAGGAGACTAACTTTCCCAATAACATTAGATTATGGAAGACTAGAAAAAAGTTTAAATGGTCTATGAATGGCAATTAATATTTAATTCTAGTGATTTTAACAATTATAATGAATATTTAGTTATTTTTTTCTATCCACCCATTATGCAGACTTAACTTAAGAACCTATGTAATGCCACTAATGATTTAAGTGTTTGAGCAATAACTGTAATATGATTACTAAATTTTGAACAGTAATGTATTACATTACTGCATTACTGACAAATGTAGTGTGATTACAGTAACATGCTGCACCCAACACTGCTCAGTAATTCAGGGACAGTCTTTTATGTTCACAAGGCTGACCCCTGCTTAACTGTGGTACAGCCAATAATATTACGTAAGCTTTCTTTTTAAATCTTGAGGTGAAGCCCAGCTGTTTTTTATGTTTGTTCCAGCTGTTTGCAGCTGCAATGCCTATTTTTTCTCAAGGATTGTAGAGGTAACATTTGGCTTCATTTCCTTTCAGTATCAGACAGATCATTTTACTGGAACAGCGATCCAGTCTTATAAAAATGGCACACTGCTATTTTGCAGTAAGTCAGTTTTGTACAATGCGTAATATGTGTTATATTTCTTTGTAAACATAGTGCAAATGCAAAATGTTAACTGCCAACACAATATCCACTCCAGTGGACACTAACTTGAACAGAATGTTTTTGTGTCCTTTCATGGTTGCTGGTGTGGATCTGTAAATAGACTGGTGAATGGCACAGATGGCTTTGACAAGTGCTTGAATGTCTCAACAGCTTCTGTTATTGTGTGACTTCTTGCCCCTTGTGACCCTGCACAGGATAAGCAGGTATAAATAATGGATGGATGGAAAATCTATTTTGGGCTGTCTCTGTGCTCTTGAAAACAGAATCCAAATACTCACAACTGTTACTACTGAGGTCATGAAAATTAGAGTTTATTGCTAATGCTGGCTAAACAAGGCTTTAAAGAGGATGTAGCCAGTAGATTCACCAGTGTCATCATAGAGACACATCCCTCACATGCACCTGGCTAGGTCAGTAATTGAGATTATGATTCGACAGGAAAAATGTGAAACCAGTCACATTGTGTGTAAAAGGCATAAGACTCTAGCCGTATTACCTCACTGTTTGCTAGTTTACTGACTTTTCTAATTAGCAGCTGGCCTTTTGTAATCATTCTCACCTGGCAACACTGTTCACATACAGTATGCTAAGAAAGTATTCAGCAAAATCCTCTATTTACCTCTAGTCAGCAATTAAAGTGAGTTGATTGATGGCTGAGATGGATTATTTAATTTATTTTAATGTTTAACTTTAAAGCATGTTTGTGGCTGGCCCTTGATTATATCACTAACTGACCAAAGTCTAATTTATGCCTCTGTGGCTTTGCGCCTATGTGTTCTGAGCAGGCTGGGCAACTTCCATATGCACCAGGCATACATTGTATGGATGTATGGATGATACAGATTGCATGTAGCGTGTAACAACAGAACAAAACTTGTTATTAAAGTTTGCACACTTCAACTGTAGCTCTGTAATTGCCCTCCGTTTCCCTATGTTTGATGAAAAGGGGGAGGCCAGGACAGCATTATATAAAAGTCCAGTATCCTCTTCCCAAGCTAAAATGCCTAATGGTCTCAATAGGTAAAGTTTCCATTCATGACAACTGTATGGGGAGGATATTTCTATATAACTGACTCATTAAAAAAATTTTTTTTTGTTAAGATTATTTTTCTGGCCTTTTGCCTTTAATGGCAGGACAGAGAGTGAAATGGGGAGACAGAGAGAGAGTGGGGACTAACATGCAGCAAGGGGGCCGTGAGTCGGATTTGAACCCGCGGCCGCTGCAGCAAGGCAATGCCTTTCTACATGGGGTGCCGGCACTATGCACTACACTACATTTTTTAGGACTTAAAATTAATTTAGGGCAGGCCGCGGTCCTCAGCTTCTCAGTAAGACTCACCCCTTGCTCCTCCACAGCGTCAGCCTCTAATGCCAAACTCAAGGCTTTAAAACAAGATGACACAGTGGCCATGTCCATTATTTTTCAGAGTCAGTGCATCTCCCCGCTCATTTACTCCTGCTGCTTTTTGCTAACATTTTTAATTTTTACGAATTTGCTTCCATTTTTAGGTGTACCCTCCAACATCACTCTCCAGCAATTCCTTCCAGGGACTGTGACTTACTTTATTCTTTTTCTCTAATCTTTAAAAGAGGGTTCATACAAGTGGAGATATTATCTAATTTGCTCTACTAGACCATCTTCTAATTGGTCCATGCTTTTGGTGTTGTTGGACAGATGTGAGGTACTTGTCTGGAAATCTCACTTCCCCCCGTCTCTGATGTCCAATCAAACTTCTGTAGTGTCTGTGGTGCCTGGCCCATTGTCACATTTTTCAGAAGGTGTGCAGTGAGGTTCTTGGTAAGCATTGCAAACCATCTTTGCAGCTCTCCTGAAGCTCTGTGCAAGTTTTTCTGCAGAAATGTATATTAGACTTAACTCCTTATGAGCCTGAGATCCTCTGGCAGACTTCTGTTAGTAATTCCTGGATCAAAGCTAAAAACCAGAGGAGACTGTGCCTTTACTATGATATTATTATTAATATCATCATCATCATCATCATCATCAGTATTATCATTATTATTATTATTTGTCACAAGCAAGACAGTCTGTAGCGAAAGCAAGTAAGTTTCTTCAGGGTTTGTGCTACTGTCATAACTGTCATTCAACCATAATAAACTACCTCATTTTAAGTTTTTGTTTCCTGGCTTTGCAGCTGCCATATAGAATTGTGAATTATTTAAATATCAGACAAAGATACCGAGTCAAAAGCAGACATTTCAAAAATAGCAAATCCTATAAAGGTGGTGATTTCTGTATTTGGAAGAGGTGTTCCTTACTTTTAAAGAAGTTAGTTCACATTATTATTTTGTTAAAATAACACAATGCTTAAATGCTTTTTATGTATGCATGTGTGTCCTTAGCACATATTGAGGACCGTTCATCCAATCTACTTCAGACTTGGCACATGTATTTCTGAGGACCCAAGGCCATTTAGTATCAAATCTAGTGTGATTTGTATGATTTAAACCCTCTGTGGCTTTGTGCAGCAGCCAGGGCAGGGCTTCAGGGCTCTGTTGAGACAAGCATGTCCACTAAGTGTGTTTATAGCATGTTCTCATCCCAGGTCAAATAAGTGCCAGCTGTCACTGCGCGTCTGCATCTCATAGTGACATGAAGGGCACAGAGCTTAAACACATTGTAACACATGGTTAATATTGTGAAATGGTTGAAGTTATATTTAGGCAGCAAACTACTTGGTTAGGTTTAGAAAAAGATCATGGTTTGGGTTATTTGGATCAGTAGAGACAAAAGAATGGAGTAGAGACACTGGTGGTGGTGGTGGCTGCTGACTCTGAGGCTATTGACTACTGAGGCAAATGAGGCTGATGAATCCGTAAAGACTAGGTAGTGATGGGGAGGTGGAGGGTGTGCATGACTGCAGCAAGAAAAAACTATGGCAGAGAAAGAACCATATTTAAAATGAGGAGCAGTAAGATGACAGGCCGACAGAGAAGGTGTGTCGCTGTGCTATTGGTTGATTGTGAATCAGCTGTAGAAGAACTGATGACTCTAATGACAGACCCAGACAATGACACATAGAGATAGTGAATGAGCATGCATGCAAGGAGTAAATGGCAGGATGAGAAAGAAAACATACAGCCTGAACTTGTAAAGTATTGTCTTCTTGACTGAACTTTTGCTTAAGCTTCATTTAAATCACATACGTTAGAACTGTGGTGGTCATATCAAAGCAAGCCACTAATATGCCTTTTTGGGAGAAAATACCTCACTGTAGCCTATTTTCTCAGTGTCAAATCTGCAATGTAACCAGTAACAATTCTCTGTCAGGTGTACAATATTTTCCTCTTAAGTAGAATTTCACAGTAAGTAAGTGGTATACTGTTGAGCTGCATTCATTTAAGTGCTTTGGGGACCTATTGTAAGTTATATAGGAGTACAATGAGTTAGAATAGCAACATAATTTAATGTTTTTCATATGTAAACATCAAAATAAATCTACAGCTGTTTGGGGACCAGGTATGTTGCTCAGGACCCAAAGAAATGCAATGTTGAGAGTGAAGTTGTTTCTATGAGAGGTTCTTTAGAGGTCAAACACTTGGCCCGTTCTAAACAGACATGTTTGTATATTTGTCTGATAAATAAAAAAGTAACATATATTAACAGCAGATATTCTTCCCCCATATCAAGTACTTTGACTACTTTTAGCTGATGATACTTTGGTACTTTTTACTTGGAGTAGTTGTCATTATTTTAGAGCTCGGATCTGACTACTTCTTCCATCACAGTTTGTTTCTCACAGTTTGAAGGATCATTCAAAGGGGTATGAGTGTGCAGCAGACCCAGTTTTATTTGCAACAAGTCACCCTGTCAGCACCAGTCCTTTTGGTTTCTATTTTGGTTAGCCCATATGCCCATACACTATTCAAGGCAGCATAGCTAGTGTATGGTGATTGGCTGCCCTGTGAAGCTGAGGAAAAGGCAGGATGGAGCTTTAGCAAGGCCAAGGTCACAGTTCATGTTATTAAAAACTGCAACAGTCAATGATCAGATATTTTACAATGAGAAAATCACTTTATTTTTGGTTTTCGGGTTCAGATGAAAGGACTCTTATCTGACTCGCTGTTTTAAACACCACTGCAGTGTCAGCAAAGACAATGGAGAGGGAGAATTTGTTCCTAACACTGACATGGCACTAGGGTATGGTTACATATGAGTGAAATTAATACAGGCGAATATTGACCCCCATTCACTTCCATTCGAGCAGAGGGAGAATAAAACAACTGCTTCAGGTGGCAAAGCAAATTCACATCTTTCTGTCACATGGAATTCAACTTGGATGAACTCTGACTAGCGAAGTTGCAGCCTTAATTGATAGCAAAGATGTGCAGGAGACAGTGATTGTTGCCACAACTTTTCTAGCTCCTCTTTCAACCCTTGGTATTTTTCAAGCTTCTCGTGTTCCTTTTTCCTGATGCTGCTGTTGCTCAGAATTGCTACATCTATCACCACTGCCTTCTCCTGTTGTTTGTCAATCAACACGATGTACGTTTGGTTAGCCATCACCAGTTTGTCAGTCTGGATCTGGAAGTCCCACAGGATCTTAGCTCGGTCATTCTCAAACACCTTAGAAGGTGTCTTCTATTCTGACCTTGGGACTTCCTGCCCATACTCAATGCAGATGTCCCTGTACACTATGCCAGCCACTTGGTTATGCTGTTCCATGTACGCTGTTCCTGCCTGCATCTTACACCCTGCTATTATGTGCTGAACTGTCTCAGGAGCATCTTTGCACAGCCTGCACCTGGGGTCCTGTCTGGTGTGGTAGACCCCTGCTTCTATTGATCTTGTACTAAGTGCCTGTCCTTGTGCTGCCATTATTAGTTTTTCTGTGCTGTCCTTCAGTCCAGCCTTTTACGGCCACTGGTAGGATTTAGGAGGCAGGAATTCTCCTCAGCTCTATGAAGCAATTTTAAGTCTTTCAGCTCGTTGTTTTGGTTTTGCAGCCTGCAATTTTACCGTTTTGGTTCACTCTCACTGTTTTCATCAACCTAGTTTCCAGCGGCGGCAAGCTGCTGTTTTCAACAAAAAGCTCTGATAAACCCACTGTGCACTCCTTGCTCAGTACCAAACAGCAGGCAGACACAGTCAGAGAGAGCTGGTGAATATAGTGGAGCATTTAGTGGCTATAGAGACACATATTGTCCTCAGGAATTGGTGGAGGTCTAAATAGAGAACAGGAGAGTGAATACACCTTGTATTCATCAGGTAGCCAGACGCACAACTCCAGATAAATGATGGTATTCAATATGTGCTGGAAGTGTAAATGAGCAACTGTTTGCTAACATGATGGGCATAAAAACCTGACTGCTCTGATTCATTTATAAGTCAAAGGCTGCTTCAGAGTGCTCTTAGTATTAAATTGTGTTATCAATAAGAACTTTTATGTGATTTAAGACACATTAATGCTTCATTCAAGAGTGGAGTATTTACTTACATATTTTATGTTGTAGAGCAAAACATAAAAGTCTCTTAAGCTTGTGTTAACCACAGATCTTATTTCAGGTATCTAACCAAAAACCCATTAAAAAAACATTAACTTTTAGATACAGTAGGGTAACTGGGAGTGCTAAAATACTAACTCATTTCCAGGATTTAGGACTCAATCCTGGAGCACTGTTTACATCCACTGAAATCCTACACACTAGACTTTTAAGCTAGTTTCGACTTCTGAATACATGAGTGCTAAATAAGAAAAGGACCAGCACCTCTATGCTCCTATTAAGTGTTGGTTTCTGTCTCCAAATGCAACATGTTACATGAAACACTTAAAAAAATGCAATATTGGTTGAAGGTGAATCTTTGTCGGAACAGGATTGAATCTAGTCTAGTCTTCATAAGAAATCTAAAATTCCAACCAAAGCCAACTACATTATGCAGGCGGTGGGAGCTGGGGACTCTGGGGGTTTGGACCTTGTTAATGGCTTAGTATGTAATCAGCTGCCATCACCTTGGTGAGGCAAAAAAGACGTCACTGGCCAACGTCTAATTTATTCTGTGACGCTTGTGTCAACATCAGTGTGTCAGTGTGTTTGTCTGTGTATGTGTACACAGTTGATATGAATGAAGACATTGTTCCTTGACTGTAAATGAATAAGATTTTAGAAGAGACCAGGCTTAGATCTGGTGGTCCAAATGTGTCTGGGGATTTCAGTACTAATTTAAAAAAGATGGTTGCTAACAAGTGGCTTAATGAGACTTCAGGATGTCAGCATGCCAAACATGGCTTTACAGCCTT
This sequence comes from Epinephelus lanceolatus, assembly GCF_041903045.1. Taxonomy (NCBI): domain Eukaryota; kingdom Metazoa; phylum Chordata; class Actinopteri; order Perciformes; family Serranidae; genus Epinephelus; species Epinephelus lanceolatus. The sequence continues at coordinate 37,762,421 of NC_135750.1, forward strand.
GCTGTGGTAGAGATATTAAGTTATGTGACTGTGGTGTAGTTTGTTTATTGGCTAATGTTAGCTTTTAACTTATGGTGATTGCATTTAGGTTTTAAAAATCATACATTTGGTGTTCATTTGGGAAGTTTATCTTAGCAAAACGTGTAAGTATCATAAACGTTTGTTTGCCACAGATTTATTTTCTGTAATAATCCAAAATCCAATGAAAAAAAATCCCATAGTCTTGGGGAACCAGGGCTTTGGAGAGGAAAAGACCTCTGTGGATAATTTTGCTCCTGGTAAAGACCTCCTGAACATCTGGATCTTAATTTATCAGAGAAAAAAGGTGTGCGCACATTAGCAGGTTCTGGGCTAGCAGCCTGTCTCCGACATGCCAAACAGTGTTGGAGAAACATGAAACTTGTAACATGAAACTGCTTTGTTCAGTGTTTTTACGGGCTTAAATCACCTGGTCCATTTGTTTTAAAGTGGAAGAGACCTCTGTGGATAATTCAGCTCCCGGTAAAAACCTCCTGAACATTTGGATGAAAAATAAAGTGAGCACATCTTCACTTACCACAGAATTAGTTGAGCACACATTTGCAGGTGCTGGGCAAGCAGCCCGTCTCCAACATGCTCAACAGCATAGGAGAACCACTGATTTGTAACGTGAAACTGCTTTATTTAGTGTGTTACCAGTTTAAATCACATCGCCCATTTGTTCTGAGGGGGGAGAGACCTCTGTGGATGACTTGACTCCCAGTAAAAACCTCCTGAACAATGAGCGCTGAAGGGATTCTAACCAGTATAATTGCCATGATGGCCTCTTCAGTTGTGTTTATTTCTGCCCACTTTCCTTCTCTGTCCCTTTTTCTAGCTGCACCACTTCCCCAAGCCCCCTCATCTCTATTACGCTTTAGTGCCATTCTCCACCTGTCAACTAGATGTGCTCAGACTTTCGTGGTCATCTACGCCTACATCTTCTCGCTTATGTGTCTCATTTCTCAATCACCATTTCCTGTCAGCTGCAGATTGTCAGCCTTGCTTTGTGCCTTGCCACCTGTACCCTGAAACCTGTATCCGCCTGCCTGCCTACTGTGAACCTTGTACCCTGCAAACCTAACCCCTAACCCTGAAACCTAGAACCTGTACCTGCCTCTTCTGAACCCTGTACCCTGCAAACCTAACCCCTAACCCCTAACCCCTAACCCTGAAACCTGGAACCTGTATCTGCCTCTTCTGAACCCTGTACCCTGCAACCCTAACCCTTTACACTGAAACTTGGAACCTGTATCTTCCTATTAGCCCACTGTGAACCCTGTACCCAGCAGCCCTAACCCTTAAATCTTGACCCTGAAACCTCAAACCTGTACCTGCCTGCCTACTGTACCCTGCAACCCAAAACAATAACCTTAGAACATGAGCCTGCCCGTCTATAAGTTTATATATATTCATTTTGTCAACAAATCACTCTTCTTGTCTGCTAAGACTGACTGAGTGCATGTGGGTCCTTCCCTAGCTGTCCTCACCCATCTGCCTGAAAACATTTATACTGGCTTTGGAAAACATTATGAAGGCACACTGGTGTTGAGTACTGTCATATTTAAAAACATAAAGACCATGAATAGTTTATTACTTAAGTACTTTTTAGACCTCAAAGAAGAGTGAATACTGGACTTTCAGGTGTTAGAGCAGGACCTTATATGAATGCTACTGTTGCTCCATGCCTGATGGATTTTTTAAAGGGCAACTCATACTGCTTTAACGGTAGCATGATTTGGAGAACCTTTGATTGTTATTGGTGTATTTCATAAGTGATGTTAAAAATGTCAGCTCGTGCATACAGACATTGCTGTGTTGTTAGTATAACTATCATTGTTGTGGTGACAAATATTCCTGAAGTCTGTATAAATGTCATTATGGATTAATGAAACATTACTGTCATGGGTAAAAAGGGACTTCACAAACCTGCAGATATAAACATGATTATTTTGGATAAAAATGCCATGTAATAGGTCAAAATATCCCTGTTATGCATAGAAACATCAATACCACATAAATAGAAAGGCCACATCAGACTCCTGGTTGCTGCTGGGAACAGCCTGAAGAAAAGGCACAACAGAGCATGTTACCTGAAATGGATTGGCTTTTTGTCATTTGTTAATTGTCACATCATATAAGGCATCAGTAAGACTGCATATTCTCCAGTGTAGCTGGGGTACTTTGGCCAATGACAAATACAGAAATTAAAGCTGTCCTACAGGGGAAGGACCTAATGATAGTGACAATGGTTGAGAAAGCGTTCTTCATTAAAAAAAAATAGGGGAGACTCTGAGGCCCCTTTCACCAGTTTGGTTGCCCCCTGCACTAGGATTCACCTTTAAATGCAACTACAGCCAGGTGGGTCACAGAAAGATTCAAATGAGGCATACAAACTGCTTGTGCATAAGGTCCATAATTTGGATCTACATCACTGAATGGCACTGGAATGTAGTGAAACGCTAGCCCAAAGTAGTGATCCATTGTGGGAATCTCTAAAAGCAATATATTCAGTGTTGGGCAGTAGTGTCACTATAAGTAGTAACGTTACTAACTTCATTACATTTTTCAGTAGCATGGTGGTAAGGTCAAGTAGCAAAGTTGATTAATTGACAGAGTAGCAGCATACCTTTTTTCTGTGGAGGTCTGGATTAAAGTAAGGATAATTAATCTGAGGATAAGTAATGTGACTGATGCCATTGCCACACCAAGGCATGTAGATGAGAGAAGCACTTCCTTATGACACATACCAATCCTTCAGTTTATTGCAAATTTCCCTGCTGTGGGATGAATAAAAGATTATTTTACACTGCTTACTGCTTCGCTAATGGCTTTTCTTGGCAAGACCAGTAGCAGCTCGTGGTGAAATTTGGTGGGAGGGCTAACGTGCTGGGCCTATGGCCTAGACTGATCAATAGTCCAGCTGCAGTAACAGTAACATCACACAGAGATACAGTACCAGGTTACAGCAACAATGCACTACAACAAAACTAGAGAATTAGGCTAACTACAAAAATGTTCTGATGCCAAAAGCTCTTTCTCTTTCTCTCTTTCTCTCTCTCTCTCTCTCTCTCCCTCTCGCTGGCTCGCACGCACGCACGCACGCACGCACACACACACACACACACACACACACACACACACTGACTATTTTTCGCTGTACACACAGACAGGAAAAGTAATGAAAGGAAAGGAGTAATGCTCCTTATATAAGAGGTTAGGGCTTGGGCCTAGGGCTGGGCGGTATGTCCTAAAATCAATATCACGGTATAATTTTGGGGGGGATGCAGTGACGGTATGATATTGCGGTATTGTCTTCTCTCTTTTTTTTTTTACACCTTAAAGGCGCTGTATGTAAGAATGTGGCCAAAACGGTTACTGCACTCAAATTCAAAATACTGCCGCAAGTCATGTCCGCCCCCCTCCCCTACAGATTCAAGGTTGCTGGACAGCGGCACGCTGGAGACTGATCTGTTTGCGGCTGCCGTGGCAGGGCAGCGTCGCCGTGTCCTTGATCTTCGGTTTTCCAGCAGACCGTTCGAGCAAGTCCGGCTTCTCTGCTGCTAACGCTGCTGCCGGGATACAGCTGAGGAGGAGCTGGCTGCTAATGCTATGTACTGGGACACTGCTAATGCTGCTTGCCGTGCTGCTGTAGCTCAATTGTAACTGATGCTGAGACTCTACTGACTGTGTGACTGGTAGACGGCGGTGGGTGGTGCAACAGGCCAAAACACAAATTCAAAACATAAACATGATTTGCGGACCGTAAAAATTTTTTTTAAATGCGAATATTCTGGCTGTACTATTGTTGTCGGTGAGATCAGTATGTTATATGAACATTATTCCTTAGTCTCTGTGACATATTAGGAGGATTTTACGACTATTTGCTTTAGATTTCTTACATATAGCTCCTTTAAATAAAACCATTTAAAAAGCCATACAAGTCTAGGATGGAAACTATTTATCGTCAGAAGTAAAACGGTTGCTAATCCATCTATTATTATGTATAGAACATTATATAGCAGGGCTTGAAATTAACTTTTTTACATGGTAGCACTGGTGCTACTAAATTCAAAAAGTTAGGAGCACCAGCAAAATTTTGGGAGCACCCACCATAATGTAAGAAGCACCAACAGTGTAATTGATTTTTTTTATTGCAACAAAAAGTCAACATTATACTGTATACGTTAGAGTTGGGCGGTATCCAAATTTTGTTACCGTTAAACCTTCCCCACATTTTCCCGGGGTATACGGTATTACCGTGACTAATTAAAAATCACTTTAAAGGGCTCAGAAGGAATCGCCAAAATGTCAGCTTGTGTCTATACCATTAAGAAACATAATAACAAACATTACATAGGTCTAAGAATACTGAAAAAATAACAAAACATGTAAAACATTAACAACTTTTATTAATAAATATTTAAAAAAAAAGTGCAAATGCAGCAGTCAGCCAAACAGAATGAAATAACAACAATGTCTGTGGGCTACAGTCCACTTCCAAAAATGTATCAATAAATAACAACGGCTTTAACGATAATGTGTGCTATACAGCGTATCCGACCGCAGCGGCTACTGTCCGATGGTTTATTTTTAGAACCTATCAACATAAATCAAATACATTAAAAGCACAGCTCTACAGCATCCAGTACTAGGGCTTATCAAATAAGAAAAACAGAACCATAAATAACAAGGCATGACTGAAAATGGGCATATATATATAATCCTATCCTGAGAAGCAATGGGAAATACTGTTCGTTGGTTTATTTTTAGAGCCTACCTTTAGTTTGAAAAGTTCACCCTCTCCAAGTCCCAACTGTTTTGAACATCAGAACAGGCTACTCCTCATTGAAAACTGGGCCGGCAGTGGCTCAGTCCATAGGGACTTGGGTTGGGAACCGGAGGGCCGCCTGTTCGAGTCCCCGTCCGGACCAAAATATGGAGCGTGGACTGGTGGCTGGAGAGGTGCCAGTTCACCTCCTGGGCACTGTCGAGGTGCCCTTGAGCAAGGCACCGAACCCCCCAACTGCTCGGGGCGCCTCACCAAGGGGCAGCCCCCTCACTCTGACATCTCTCCACATTGTGCATGTATAGGTCCTGTTTGTGCATGTGTGTGTCTTTCAGACCTGTGTGTAATTCACAAGCAAGAGTGAAAACATTGAATTTCCCCTCAGGGGGATTAATAAAGTAAATAAACTAAACTAAACTAAAATGGAATAAAAAGTATAAGTATAAAAAGTATAATGATAACTATAGCAGCATCCTATGCTTCAAAACTATTCAGTGTTTTTCACCAGAAAATCCAGCATGTTTACTTTTTCCAGCTGGAGCAGGGCACATAGTGGATTGACAACTTTGGCTGCGGTGCTGAATATGCGCTCTGATGATGAGAGCTCGTGGCACAAACGCACAGGTACTTTCAGGCAGCCCTCGACATCAGAGGAAAACACCTGGCTCCATCAAATTTCCACCTGAGAAGGAGGTCTTCATCTCCCTGAATAACAGGCTCACGACAGCAGGCAGTTATCTCTGCTCCTGCTCACTCCTGTATGGTGCAGACCGGACCTGCTGCCGCATCGGCTGTTTTTTTGAAGGAGACTGCCCACAGTCATCTGTTTTCTGGTGGTTCGGGTTGCGCTTCTCCCTCCTCCACTCTGATGGAAACTGGACCTGCTCCTGCTGCTGCTGCTTGCAGAAGTTGTGAAGTTGTGGGGTTCTTGGGGACCAACTCGCATAATGTGCAGCTTGCCATCTTTTCTTCTCTTTCTCACGTCTGAGCTGTCACGTGACGACGTCACATCCAAAAACTTTATCAAATGTCATCTCCCGACAACAGTTATGAGAAACATTATAGCCTATTATTAGTTTTAAATTGTAATAGGATTAAATTGAAAACTTAAGCACACATACCTAAGTGCTGGACAAACAGTCATTATTTACACATTAAATAAATTATATTTAATATTATATCAGGCCACTTTAGGCCTATATGGGCGGCAGATTTTTCTAATGACGGTATTGAAACGATACCGTTGCTATTTTTAGATACCGCGGGATACCTTATTACCATATTATCGCCCAACCCTACATCATGTACCATTCTGAGGTCATCTAGCACCATTCTGAAGTCATCAAGTACCATTCTGAGGTCATCTAGTACCATTTTGAAGTCATCAAATACCATTCTGAGGTCATCAAGTACCATTCTGAGGTCATCAAGTACCATTCTGAAGTCTTCAAGTACCATTCTGAACTCATCAAGTACCATTCTGAAGTCATCAAGTACCATTCTGAAGTCATCAAGTACCATTCTGAGGTCATAAAGTACCATTTTGAAGTCATCAAGTACCATTCTGAGGTCATCAAGTACCATTTTGAAGTCATCAAATACCATTCTGAGGTCATCAAGTACCATTCTGAGGTCATCAAGTACTATTTTGAAGTCTTCAAGTACCATTCTGAAGTCATCAAGTACCATTCTGAGGTCATCAAGTTCCATTCTGAGGTCATCAAGTACCGTTCTGAAGTCATCAAGTACCGTTCTGAGGTCATCAAGTACCGTTCTGAAGTCATCAAGTACCGTTCCGAGGTCATCAAGTACCGTTCTGAAGTCATCAAGTACCATTCTGAAGTCATCAAGTACCATTCTGAAGTCATCAAGTACCGTTCCGAAGTCATCAAGTACCATTCTGAAGTCATCAAGTATCATTCTGAGGTCATCAAGTACCATTCTGAAGTCTTCAAGCACCATTCTGAGGTCATCAAGCTCCATTCTGAGGTCATCAAGTACCATTCTGAAGTCATCAAGTACCATTCTGAAGTCATCAAATACCTTTCTGAAGTCATCAAGTACCATTCTGAGGTCATGAAATACCTTTCTGAAGTCATCAAGTACCATTCTGAAGTCATCAAGTACCATTCTGAAGTCATCAAGTTCCATTCTGAGGTCATCAAGTACCATTCTGAAGTCATCAAGTACCATTCTGAGGTCATCAAGTTCCATTCTGAGGTCATCAAGTACCATTCTGAAGTCATCAAGTTCCATTCTGAAGTCATCAAGTATCATTCTGAAGTCATCAAGTACCATTCTGAAGTCATCAAGTACCATTCTGAAGTCATCAAGTTCCATTCTGAGGTCATCAAGTACCATTCTGAAGTCATCAAGTTCCATTCTGAGGTCATCAAGTACCATTCTGAAGTCATCAAGTTCCATTCTGAGGTCATCAAGTACCATTCTGAAGTCATCAAGTACCATTCTGAAGTCATCAAGTTCCATTCTGAGGTCATCAAGTACCATTCTGAAGTCATCAAGTTCCATTCTGAGGTCATCAAGTTCCATTCTGAAGTCATCAAGTACTATTCTGAAGTCATCAAGTACTAGAGTTGGGCGGTATCCAAATTTTGTTACCTTTAAAGCTTCCCCACATTTTCCCGGGGTATACGGTATTACCGTGACTAATTAAAAATCATAAATAAATTATATTTAATATCATATCAGGCCACTTTAGGCCTGATACCTTTGCTATTTTTAGATACCGCGGGATACCTTATTACCGTATTATCGCCCAACCCTAGCATACGTGACATTGTTTGTGTATAGTACACTTACCATTAACAACTTTTTCAGCTGAAGACATTTTTCTATAAAAAACACCACTTAACCACGGAACACCACTGTGAATGAAAGAGAAACCTTAGACGATGATAATACTGATGGTGATGACAGTCATCATCAGTATTGTCATCAGTGGTTCAATGGTAGCCTGGCGTTGCCACACCCAATTCGCAAAGCGCAAATGGGTCTGGACATGGAGTGTACATTTCTTCTATTCCCAAGGGGTGGTATCAACGGCTGTCACTCAAAGTGCCCCTTCACGCAACTGAAAAGACTGAAAACCAATCAGAGTAAACAAAACGTGTGACGTAAGCTAGCACAACGGCACTGTATGCAGCAAGTTGCACTTGTGAATGAGATATTCGACTTAGGGGGAAAATAGTCACACCAGAAGAATTATTTACACTCGCCCCAGTGCTCCCAATTATATTTTGAGGTCGCACAGATGAAATTTTGGTCACATATTTGACCAAAACGGTTGCAATTTTGAGCCCTGTATGGTATGTATAAATGTTAGAGGGAAGAGGGAGGGCCGGCGGCTCCCGGGCCCCCTTCTCCCGCGGGCCTGGGTTTGGGGCGGTCGGCCAGGCCACCTCCATCACGTAGCAAGGGAGGTGCGTGAGGCAGGCAGGCAGGCAGGCCGGCTGGCCACCAGGCTCCGTTCTGCCACCATAGCCGGAGTAGTCCTTCTGCGGTATGAAGGTAACCACGAAAGCAGTACCGCAGCTCATGTTTACTGCAGATGTCACGTGGTTTTTGTTGGACATAATTATGTTCTAATGTCCCAAAAAAAGAATAGTTTTCATTTAGGTCTGTTATTTTAGGTGTTTGTGTTACTGTCTTGTATTCCTTATGGTTGTATTGACTAAAAAATATATTCTGGAATTCTGTTTTTGAATTAGTGACAGAGTCAGATAGCCTACTGAAAGAGGCCAAGACAGAAAAATGCAGGAGAGGAGAGTGAAAGAGAGAGAGAGAAAATGTATTAAATGCCCACACTGGCTAGCATGAAATATATAAGTTACCTATGTTTATAGTGTAAATACTGCTCCTAACTCAAAAACATATTGTTTCTCGATAAAGTGTGTGCTGTTGTTTTGTCAGTAGTAATGGCACAAGTTTCACATACAGTACAATATCTGAAACTTTCCATACATTACTGGCACAGACAAAATTCAGTAGATGCTTGCATAGATGCCCCATCCTGTAATTGTTCTGCTTTGGTGTATGTTGGTTCAATTGATCTGAAGACTGTCTCTGTAAAGTAGACAAATAAAGATTCCATACGGATTAGCATTGCTTGGAGGCAAATTTACATAACAGACAAATACAGCGAACGACTGCTTAAAGCTATTTGATTAATGACACACAATACAGTTTGACATTATGTGATCAAAGAACTAGCAAAGTGTATTTATTCTCATACTAATATGTAAAGACTCTTATACTGCGGCTGTCTCTCTCCTGCTTCCAGGAAAACCCTGATTGGTCCAGAGAAGTGAGCAGGAAGTGTTGACCTCTGTCCTTCCTCCAGCTACTATGGGATCATCCACGTTGGGGAAAGCAGCATCTCTTGATGCTCTCTTAAATGAGTGCATTCATGCATTTGGTAAGTGTCTTGAGACCAAGACTAGATTTTACCTACCTGACAAAGCAGGCATAGACTGCTTTGAGACCCGAACTGTCAGCGTCCCTAGAGGCCCAGGGTACAATGTAGCCTGTATGAAGTCCCTTTTTCATGGCACTTTTGCATTTTGATACAGAACCAAACAAAGGCAGCAGCATGCCGTCCCAGTGTGGGATTTAAAGCAGCACGCCAGCATCGCGGAATCAAAAGAGGTGTGACGCCAAGGGCAATTGCTCTGAGACAACAAGGGAGGCTGAACTTCCCCTAAAATTTCATGGAAGAAATGGTCAAATATGCACTATTGAATTTACATTAAAATAAGAATTTACATTGCATTAAACATGCGCTAGGATGCGTTTCACATCATGACTATGATGTTCAGACGTTAGCTGTTTATCACCAGTTTTCAAAAGCAACCTCCCTGTCATACATTCTCGTGTCAGCAGGGTGGACGCGGAGCCTCCAAGCATTCCTATGAGACAGCGCTGAGCAGGTTTTTTTCATGCAGCAAAGCGAGACAGTCATTGGATAAATGCGACAAAATCGTCACTTCCAGGGAGGATCAGCTTCCCTGGGACCTAATGGAGAGGTAGGCAGGAGAGGACGCTCGGTGTATGCATGATGATCGGAGGAACTTACTAAAAGGCTGAACCCCTTTGTGACTGACAGCGCTTCTGAAATACATACCAGAGTCAGCGCATTTCGAGCTCAGTCCCATGCAGATATTTGCGAGTGGAGTCTTCTGACAGAGTGCTGTCCGGAGTTCCCTATTTCCATAAGCCATATAGCTCATTTTCATTGTTAAACCCATCTGAAAATCTTTGAGGTGTGTTTTGCTGTGGTTCTATGGCATGAGTGTGGTTGAAAAATGGCTTCAACTAAATGTTCCTTTTATAAGTTACTGCCTCGCTACAATATGACAAATTTTATGGTGTAAACTTAAGTGAGCTTCCCCTGTTTGAAAGACCAGCAGCCGCCACTGTGTGACGCGTGTGACATTTAGGGCAACAGTGTTGGCCTCTAGTGTGACATATAACATACATGTCTGCAGCACTATATAGTAATAACTTAAGTTTGGTTAAACCCTGGTATTATTCTGAAATCCTAAGAGAAGACCAAAACCAATAATACTTTCTGACATCCCAACCCATGTCTGTAGCTCTTAGCTCCAAACCCACTGGTTCCTATAAAGAGGAAATCAATTTTCAAACATGGCATACAAATATACAGTACAGGCCAAAAGTTTGGACACACCTTCTCATTCAATGCGTTTTCTTTATTTTCATGACTATTTACATTGTAGATTCTCACTGAAGGCATCAAAACTATGAATGAACACATGTGGAGTTATGTACTTAACAAAAAAAGGTGAAATAACTGAAAACATGTATTATATTCTAGTTTCTTCAAAATAGCCACCCTTTGCTCTGATTACTGCTTTGCACACTCTTGGCATTCTCTCAATGAGCTTCAAGAGGTAGTCACCTGAAATGGTTTCCACTTCACAGGTGTGCCTTATCAGGGTTAATTAGTGGAATTTCTTGCTTTATCAATGGGGTTGGTACCATCAGTTGTGTTGTGCAGAAGTCAGGTTAATACACAGCCGACAGCCCTATTGGACAACTGTTAAAATTCATATTATGGCAAGAACCAATCAGCTAACTAAAGAAAAACGAGTGGCCATCATTACTTTAAGAAATGAAGGTCAGTCAGTCTGGAAAATTGCAAAAACTTTAAATGTGTCCCCAAGTGGAGTCGCAAAAACCATCAAGCGCTACAATGAAACTGGCACACATGAGGACCGACCCAGGAAAGGAAGACCAAGAGTCACCTCTGCTTCTGAGGATAAGTTCATCCGAGTCACCAGCCTCAGAAATCGCAAGTTAACAGCAGCTCAAATCAGAGACCAGATGAATGCCACACAGAGTTCTAGCAGCAGACCCATCTCTAGAACAACTGTTAAGAGGAGACTGCGCGAATCAGGCCTTCATGGTCAAATAGCTGCTAGGAAACCACTGCTAAGGAGAGGCAACAAGCAGAAGATATTTGTTTGGGCCAAGAAACACAAGGAATGGACATTAGACCAGTGGAAATCTGTGCTTTGGTCTGATGAGTCCAAATTTGAGATCTTTGGTTCCAGCCGCCGTGTCTTTGTGAGACGCAGAAAAGGTGAACGGATGGATTCCACATGCCTGGTTCCCACTGTGAAGCATGGAGGAGGAGGTGTGATGGTGTGGGGGTGTTTTGCTGGTGACACTGTTGGGGATTTATTCAAAATTGAAGGCACACTGAACCAGCATGGCTACCACAGCATCCTGCAGCGACATGCCATCCCATCCGGTTTGCGTTTAGTTGGACCATCATTTATTTTTCAACAGGACAATGACCCCAAACACACCTCCAGGCTGTGTAAGGGCTATCTGACCAAGAAGGAGAGTGATGGAGTGCTGCGGCAGATGACCTGGCCTCCACAGTCACCGGACCTGAACCCAATCGAGATGGTTTGGGGTGAGCTGGACCGAAGAGTGAAGGCAAAGGTGCCAACAAGTGCTAAACACCTCTGGGAACTCCTTCAAGACTGTTGGAAAACCATTTCAGGTGACTACCTCTTGAAGCTCATCGAGAGAATGCCAAGAGTGTGCAAAGCAGTAATCAGAGCAAAGGGTGGCTATTTTGAAGAAACTAGAATATAAAACATGTTTTCAGTTATTTCACCTTTTTTTGTTAAGTACATAACTCCACATGTGTTCATTCATAGTTTTGATGCCTTCAGTGAGAATCTACAATGTAAATAGTCATGAAAATAAAGAAAACGCATTGAATGAGAATGTGTGTCCAAACTTTTGGCCTGTACTGTACAATGTCATTTTTCAAAAGGCTTAATAGTTTCCTTACACAACTGAACACTAGAAACCTTACTCAAACAAGAGGAAATGGTACATTTTGTTTGGAACTGCAGGTTAGTGCTTGTGGAATTGAGTCAAATTAAGTACAGTGTGTGTATTTTATTTGTAATGAAGGAACATGTCACCCAGCACAACACTGTGGCTGATATGAATTTTATTTTTTCTGCACTATAGTAAAGCTTTATGGCGATTGAGATATATCAGGCTTTTGATACACAGACAATACTTGTCAGTAGGATTGATTCATGGTGGACTGGGTGTTTTCATGGGATTTATTGACAATAAAAATATAGAACAAGAGAATAACAAGATTAGGCTTCCCACATGAAAAGTGTCTGTAACCTAAAGTTTCAATTTGATTCTCTTCACAGATGACAATGGGGAGCTGCAGTCTAACCTGCTGCCTCGCAGCCTGCTGCTGATGCATCGCTGGTACGTTACATCCTCAGAACTGGCGGGAAAACTATTGATGATATATCCCATCTGGCAGAAAGCCTGAAGAAACTTCAGCTAATGCACATTAACATAGTGCTTTAACAATATGTTGAAATACCACTGACTATTGTACACTGCTCAAAAAAATGAAAATAAAATAAGGGAACACTTAAATCACACATCAGACCATGATGAATGAAGTTAAAAATCTTTACTGATGTACATTGCATAATTTACTGAGAACAAAATGATTTATTTTTTTTATTTCACACCGAAAGTCAAAGTAAAGAATTAAAATCACCAGCTGATCCAAGTTGTGTGAATGTTATCACAGCAACTCATATTGTGACTCAGTAGTGTGTATGGCCCCAGCGTGCCTGTATACACTTCCGACAATGTCTGGGCATGCTCCTGATGCCTGAGGGTGGTGCCCTGTTTGATATCTGCCCCATATCTTGGCATCAGCAAGCTGCTGGACAGTCTGTGGCAGTACTAAGCAGTGTTGGATGCACCGATACATGATGTCCCATAGGTGCTAAATTGGATTTAGGTCAGGGGAATGAGGGCCAGTCAATGGAATCATTGCCTTTGTCATCCATGAACTGCCTACACACTCTGGCCCCATGAGGCCAGGCATTGTCCTGCACCAGGAGGAACCCAGGGCCCATATCACCAGCGTAAGGTCTGACAATCGCTCTGAGGATTATATCCCAGTACCCAACAGCAGTTAGGGTACCGTTGGCTATGACATGGAGGTCTGTGCGACACCTCCAAGGATATGCCTTCTGAGACCATCATTGTGCTGGGAGACACAGCAAACCTTCTTGCGACTGAATGTATTGATGTGCCATCCTGGAGGAGCTGGACTACCTGTGCAACCTGATTGGGCTGCAGGTACCACCTCATGATACCAGTATTGACAAAGACACTAGCAAAAAGCAAAACTAGAGAAGAATCAGTCAGGAAGGATAAGGAGAGAGCAACTGTCTGTGGCTACTACATCCAAAATCATTCCCTTTTAGGGAGTTGTCTTGATTTTGCCTCTCCATTGCACCTGTTGTCATTTTCATTTGGACCAAAGCAGGTGAAACTGGTTCACAATCACTTGTTCTTCCAAAATGGACAGATTGATATCCCTGAAGGTTAACTGACTTGGCGTTACACTGTGACCATTAAGTGTTCCCTTTTTTTTTGAGCAGTGTATTTACTCAGAGATGCAAAGAATGATGACTATCCACTTCTCTATGTTCTCAATAGTTTGTAGGTGACATTGGAATTAACTGGTTGCAGAAACTGTTTTGCTCCCCTTAACAACACTATGAACTGACAGCTCAATAAGGAGAGGTCTGTGGAAGTGTACAAAAACATTTGCTGAGGTTAGCAACAGAGAAAGACTAAAGTGACTAGACTTCATTGATGAAAAAGCTTAGCTCTAAGAAGAAAGGAGATAGGACAGGATTCCTTGCCATTGGTGGTGGGTTTAAGCCAGCATGAGAAAGATGAAACCTTTCAGTTAATTCTTCCAGATCATCCGACAGCATAGGATAGAATAAGTGGCAGAGAAGATCAGAAAGGAAGAAGTTTTTAAAAAAAAATTCACCCATAAATGTGGGAAAAAAGATCTTCCCTAATTTGCCAGCGTGTCAATTGTAAGCAAAAAGTAGGACAAAATTCATCATCTGTCATGCTCTCTGGAATGGTGTATCCCTTTCTAGTTTGATGCCCCTATTAGCAGAACAGCATCATTTTACAGTGACTTCAAAAGCCTTTACTAACCAGTGATAAAAATATATATCTGTTTCTCTTTTCTGTCTGTAAGGTTTGGTGAAGTTATGAAACAAAAAGGGATCTAGTTACTGGTAGCTTTAGGGAAACCTCATGGTTTGCAAGCTTAAGAAAAAATAGTGCTGTGGTTACAATAATTCCATCCATCCATCCATCTTCTAACCGCTTCATCCTCTTGAGGGTCGCGGGGGGGCTGGAGCCTATCCCAGCTGACATTGGGCGAGAGGCAGGGTACATCTTGGACAGGTCGCCAGACTATCACAGGCCTGACACATAGAGACAAACAACCATTCACGCTCACATTCACACCTACGGACAATTTAGAGTTATCAATTAACCTAGTCCCCAATCTGCATGTCTTTGGACTGTGGGAGGAAGCCGGAGTGCCCGGAGAGAACCCACGATGACACGGGGAGAACATGCAAACTCCGCACAGAAGGGCTCCCACACCCTTTACTTTGTTAATTTCAGGGGAGCTCTGTTGTCACAGTTACAATAATAACCACATGGCTAAAGTTATGAAAGGATCGTGGTCATTCATAAACAAAAAAAACTGTCTACTGTTGACTGTCTTTTGAAAACCGGAAATAATGGTGTCTTGTGTTAAAGACGGATGTTTGAATTCCAATGATGACTTTGTCACTTTATAATAGCATGACCTGACTGAGGAGCCATATACACGCCACCTTGTTAATTGCCTGGAAAACACAAGGTCAGGCACTGGGTGCTACTATTGTGCCTTTTTTATGCCAGTTTTCAAGAGCGCAGTGGCAGGTTGCATCAAAGGTTGCTAAGCAACCTCAACAAGCACCATATCATAGCCTATTTACCTAAATTCCTGAGTGCAGAGCTGATCTTCTTCCAGGCACTATTTGTATGTAGACCTATTGTCCAAGGGCCAGTCTCTGGCACCTCTGCACTGAAATGACCAACTTCTTCTTCATATTTATCACAGACTGATATTTGAAGGCAAAGATATTTGTTGGCTGTGATTGTTTGTTCCTCCTCAAATGATGCTGCGTTCCAAAAGTCGAAGTTTATTTCAGAGCCAGCATTCGGGCACACATGAGCTGCGACGACATCCCTCTTTTTTTTTTAGCGCGCCTGCCGCACATCTTCATTAAAAACAATGAATCTGAGGGTGCAAATCTGAGGGCTTTGTCACTTTTTGGGCACTTGATGAAATACCTGATGCTGTTCTTCTTCTTGGGAAGAACTCAAATTTGAGTATGATAGGGACAGAGAAGATCGGAGCAGGAAGAAATTGCAAAAGTCTACCCATGGAGGGACGCAGGAGAACTAAAGAGCTTCTTTGATGAACTTTTGCCAAAGCTTCATTGATGTATAGAATGAGCGGTATGAGTTTGCGTGCTATCCCCAAATCTGTGTATGTGTGTGTTCTCTGGGTGCTCCAAATTCTTTATGCAGTCCCAAGTAATACACCTAAGGTCAACTGGAGACTCTAAGTTGCCTGTATTTGCTAAGGCAAAGGCCTCAGTATCTTCAAACAGACTACTTCATACAAAGTGTTGTGCGATTATGTCTAAAGACAAAAGTGTATATACCTTTTAAAATGGCTGCACTCAGTGACAGGGCTAAGATAACTTGGATGAGGGTGCTGCTACATATTACTATGCTATCTTAGTTGAGAACTGTCATAAATGTCAAACTAGACATTTGACATCACATTAGACAAATTAGACTGCTAAGAAAATGCTGAAAAGGGGTTAGGGTGAGGGCAGTCAGGCTGCTCATCAGTAGCAGCTATAGCCTACTGTCAGACTGCATGAATGGAGAGGCTACTTCCTGTTGTCAGTCACACACAGCAGCAAATTAATCCTCGAATTGTACTGATTTATCATGCATTGTAGTGTATTAGTTTCTTAAATCTTGAAAAAATTCCTTAACTAGACCCCACGTACCGTGACTGCAAAGGTGACAACTGCCAGAGAACCAGGCTGAAGATTTGTTATTTAATGAGGTAAGGTGCTTCATACACATTCATTCATTCATTACAACATTTTTCACAGCCTCTGATATCTAAAGCCAAGACAACAGAAAAGCCAACTGACATCTTAGTTAATAACACACTTTATTTGTTGTTAGCCCAGAGCTTACAGTTTGGCATACAATTCATGCAGTTTCAAGGTTACACACATATAAATAAGAGGCCACAATAGGATTTAGTCCTTACTATGCTCATTTCCTGTGTGTTCACTAGCAAGGACTGTGGTGATTAAGTAAGGACCTAATAATGAGAAGGGGGTAAGCGTTGGTAGGGAATCTGCCATAGTGCCTGGGTGCGACAGACCCCCTCTTATGCAGATGAGGAAGGAACAAAAGAAACACGAAAAGAGAAACAGGGTGGGATGGAGGTGCATGAATGTGTGAGGTGGGTATTTATGGAGTGCTGGAAGTGGCACAATTGCTCTGTTAGAAAGCTTCAATTAACTAGTAGAACCAAACCATCGACATGATTAACTTAAATTATTTATTAATGAAAATTATTGGTTAGTAAGGCTTCACACTTGTCTGCAGTTCTTATGCTTTCTGTTTGCATTGTGAAGAAGCTTAAGCTATAGTGCCCAGGCACCACAGACCCCACAACCTTTTGACAAGATTGAGCAAATCTGAGATCTATGAGTTCTGAACAGATGTAGCAGTGACATGCACAGGAGAACCAAATGACTGTGGGACGTCATCATAAGGGGTGAATGTAGCAGCTCAGATTTTGAAGGACTGTCAGTAATAATGAATGGGAGGAATGCCAGACAAGGGGAGAGGAAATGCTGGTCAAACCAGAATCAAGTCACAAATTATCTGGAAAAAGAGAGAACCTGTTGATGTTTTGCTCTGGGATTTTTTGAATTGCAAGTAGTTTGAGTCTTGACAGCATTTATTGGGGATTGGGGATTGAAGTAAAAGACGGGTGTAAAATGGCTGGATTAATTAGTTTTAGTTTGCTCTAAATTAAATATCATAGTGTCATCTGAGAAATAAGACAAGTCTGAGATGCAGGCATTATGCCGTGGGTCACAATAAAAGGTTGAGGCCATGAATTCGGAGCGTTTGAGAACTCAAGTAAGAACATGGCCTCTGAAGTTTGGGCAACATGATGCCTCAACTTCAGTACTATATATGGTGCAGATGGTGTGAATGCTGATTAACAGTATGTTTGTGCTAAGAAGAAGCCAACAAGGAGAGGGTTAGGTGTGTATTCATGGCATGCCAGAAGTTGTGAGGTTGACTTGTGGTCCTGCCCCACAAACCCTGCTAGATGTCTGTAATTGTTAAATTTCACAACATTTAGCTTTTGTTTTAAATTTGATTCAAACCCTGTGCATTGAGGACAACACTGCTCTGGAGTCAGGTCGCAAAGGGTGGGAACATCCCACAAGCCCAAGTTGTAAATATGACATAAACTCAAGGGGAGTTCCTGCCCCATGCCACCACAATACAAGGACATCAAATGTGGGTCACAAGTGACGAGATCACAAGGATCAATGATTGGTTCAGTGGAAAGTTCTTTAGAGCTAAAATTAGACGTTTTCCATTATGGCACAAGTTCACAATGTCACCATCTTTTTACTATCAAAGTATTTGCTGCTGAAATCCGTGTGTTTGTGTGTGTGTGTGTGTGTGTGTGTTCAGGTACTGGATTGTGACATTCCCAGCAGAGTTCAACCTGGACTTGGGTCTGATCCGGATAACAGAGGAGTTCAGAGATGTAACTTCACAGCTTGGCTGTGAGGAGCATTTCAAGCTCCTCGACATCTCTACCATGTAAGACACCAAAAGCTAACAGAATTTAGAAACTACTGACCTGATCAGTGTAAGCAACTATATTGATGAAATATCAGTTGTGCTAACAGTTTAGTTATCACCAGGGGTGAAAGTAAGCCGGTACGGTCTGGTACTGCGTACCACTTAAAGATTCAGTGGCTGTACGCAGTACCAGGAAGAGGAGAGAGCGGCTGCCTGCTAAAGCCCACATTCAGAACCAGTCACGACCGCACTTTAGGCCAGAAAATAGATCTGCTAGCAATATGCAGTTTTAAACACCACTTTGTCCGTTTATTAATTGCTTTTAACTCATTCTGAATTGCTTCTGACCCGTTCGTGCTGTGTTTTGGTCCATGCTGGACGGAGCCTTGCGGATATCTCCTTCTCTCCCCCAGCCCCTCCCCTGGGAGAGAGTCCGGTGGTCTCCTATGAGCTCAGCCTTCGAGACGTGCATGCAACACTCCGTTAAATGTCATTCAGTTCATCAAAAAATATCCCAATTAAAATCAGTTGCATAATAAGCTGCTATGTTCCATGTTATTTTGTTTAATTTCAACAACACAGAGAACAGCTTGAACAAGCTGCGTGTGAGCTAACGATCAGGGATTTCACTCTCAGCAGTGCGTGACTGCGCATGCGCGTCTCTTCCGAAACACAGTGGTTGGGGTGCGTTTGATTTATTGTACTGGAACGTTTGATTTTTCGACAACTGGACCACGGACGTCAAAAAACGCCATTTGCACCGGGACAAGACAAACAATAAATGAAACCAACGAAATTCCACACATTCTTGTGGTGGGCTCAAACACTGTCAGCATGATTTAGATAGGAAATATTTAAATCGTTTATTGAGTTTATTGCGGATGTTGAGCAATGTTTTTTACAATGAAAAATAGGTAAAGAGGAAAAGAGAAAAAGAAAAAATATGACATGCATGGTTTTAAGTGTTCATTAAGGTTCCATACATGCCAGCACCCTAAACATTAAAACAAATATTTTACTATACACGTTGTGAAGTGTTTCTAATTTCTTTCTACTTCATACTCCAACATTGAAATGTTTTTATTTGTTTGTTTGGTTTTTGACTTTGCTTTTTAAAAATGCATGAAGCGAGGAGAGGTGAACAATATGAAGCAATGAATGTTTTGGTAATAGTACTGGCAAGAATTTAAAACTACTTTTACCCCTGGTTATCACCCTAAAGTAAAACTAACCCTAATTCCACTCTTGACCCTTAATCCAGGTCCTGATCCTAAAAGATCTAAATGACAACTCCTCAGGAATAAGTGGTAAAACATCCCTAAGGATACAAAAGCTCAGTTGTTCTTGTTTTGCAGTTGCTACATAACACATAACTAACAGGACTGAAAACCTACATAGACAAAGCTGAAACTACTTAGGATACTAAAAGACCATAGTGATGATTTTGCAGATTTTAGTCTCTTAGCTACAAGTTCTTTATAATTCATATTGCTGCGTCTTTTTCCAAATTTGATTGTACTTATTGTTTATGAATTGATCTCCTTGTAGTCCATCATATGACTGGATGCGTAAGTTGACCCAGCGAAAGAAACAGGCTAAGAAAGGCAAGGCCTCACTGCTATTTGACCACCTGGAGCCTATGGAGCTGGCTGAGCATCTCACCTTCCTAGAGTTCAAGTCCATACGGAGGATTTCGGTATGTCTACAAACAGCTGTTTCTGTCGAAAAATTTGTTTGGTTGCCATGCTAG
Organism: Epinephelus lanceolatus; assembly: GCF_041903045.1. NCBI lineage: Eukaryota > Metazoa > Chordata > Actinopteri > Perciformes > Serranidae > Epinephelus > Epinephelus lanceolatus. The sequence goes on from NC_135750.1 coordinate 37,782,322, forward strand.
CACCGCTGCTAAAAGGTCAGTCAGTCAGTCAGTCAGTCCTTTGCTCGGTCCATCATACACTTTGGTCCAGACTGAATTATAATTTAATTGCCATTTCATTTTGTAGAAATTCAGGGGTACCAGAGGATGAATTCTTCTGACTTTGGTCATCCTCCAACTCTTTTGTTCTAGTGTCAACAGCAGGTTAACTTTTTTGTTAGTAAAATATCATCACAACTATTCAATGAAATGCCTTGAAAGCTGGTACAGAAATTTGTATTCACCACGGATCTGTAATAATTTTTTCTCCATCCCTTAAATTATCATCTAGCTCAATCATTGAGGTCAAGATTTCAATCTGTCTAGTACTCTGGTTTATGACCAAATACCTGGCTGGTTGTCAGTCACAGCAATGGGCAGGAGAGGCTGTGTGGTACTAAGCAGCTAAGACTGTGGTGCTGGACAGCAGAGGGTCTGTGGCACTGAGCAGGTGAAAGACCAAAGAAGGTTGATGGCATCTGGTGCCATGGTGACCATGCCTTCTTCTGTGGATTTCAACAGGGGAGAGGAGAATGGCAGGGTGAGTCCAAATGACTCCTCCACTGGTTCACTGAAGGCTCATTAAAGGGGATCCAGGATAGGTAAGCAGTGGACCAGCCAGCTCAGGGGTAGGCAGGCCAAAGGTTAACGATCCCAAGGCTAACTGGGATGCAAGCTGGACGCAGGCAGGCTGGTGGCGAGTAAGCTGGAGTGCAGGCTGGGGGCTAGCAGACCTAATGCAAGCAGACTGGGAGGCTGGAGACATAACACATAACAACTTCACCAATAAAGGCTTGGAAAAAACTAGCTGGGGGCCAGTAACTGAGCCGCATCCTTCTGCTGGAGGTTGTTTGGCACTATACTTGAAAGCATCAAACTGCATAGATCACCCCATTTAGTCTGTCCACAAAAAATGACAGATCTGCTGGATGCTTTTTAAGCCAGATTGTTCTAGTGGGTGAGGTTGTGGCAACAAGGGAAATGACCTCAATTCAAACAATGAGGTAGACAGGAACAAGTTGGGGATCTATTAACATTATTTTCAGGGTAAAGGGATCTGGTACAGCTATGGGTTCAGGTTCAGGATCAAATTCAGGTTTAGGGTAAGGGTTAAAGTATAGGTTCAGGTTGAGGTTTAGGTTTACATGGAATCAGATGGCTAGAAACCAAGGAATGACACAACATTGACAATCTGGCAGGGAATGAGTGGAAATCGTTCGGATACACTGCAGGGGCTGAAAATGAGCAGGTGAGTCAACACGTGAGCAGGTGAATGAGAGAGTCAGGTGACAGGACAGGTGGGAAAGTCTCAGGTCGTCTGGTGGATGGATAGAGAATGGCAATGCAGTGGCCTGGGGAAGTGAAAAGTGGATGAAGACAGGGGCTGATGGGCAGACTGAGTAAAATAAAAACTTCTGAGACTGGCATTGTGACACATGGAAGCATTTAAAGAAAGACAATATATCACATTTGAAAAAAGAAATGGACAATCTTCTCCTTAAAATGTAAATTTATGAGAAATATGACACGCAATTCAAGGATTTTGCTGCTACAACTTTGGTCTGATATCTTATGGTAGCAAATGATTATTGTTACCTATTGTGTAACTTATATTACTAAGTCAGCTCTCCAACTTGGTTAAAAGTTGAATATGATGTATTTTCTTGAACTTTTAAAAACATTTTGAAGCCCAATGAAATTTCACATCTCTACTATTACATTTTCCTAGACATGGCCAGAAATTGACTGATATCATTCAGTATCTAAATACGTGTGAGCCCTTGATCTTCTTCTAGCCATCATCAGGCCAAATTTCCAGTTCTATGTAAGAAATATAAAAAAACTCATGGGCACTCCAACTCCATGAACTTTCCTTCAGCACAATTGTCAAGTCAAACTATGAACTTCACATATAAGACATTTAAAAATTAAATTAAAGAGTAATGAAGTTTAAAGAGTGCATTGGTGCTCCCACAGGGATAAATGCCTTTAAATTTTGACCATAACATGGCTTTTAAGATGCCATCATCCTCAGACACATTAAGGTTTTAAGCCACCAAGAAAAGCAAAATTGTCAGTATGAAGTTTGCTCTATCTTTTCATTGTTTGCTGCAATGACCCAGGGACCCTGTAGGCCCCTGAAGAATTGACAGCTAGATATCTGATCTGTAATACCCTTTTGTCTCCAGTTCACTGATTACCAGAGCTATGTGATCCATGGCTGCTTGGTGGACAACCCAACCCTGGAGCGCTCCATTGCTCTGTTCAACGGAATCTCACAGTGGGTCCAGCTCATGGTGCTCAGCAAACTAACACCTCAGACCCGTGCAGAGGTTATTAGCAAATACATCCATGTGGCTCAGGTAAGACAGAAGGGAGGGAGCACTGTAGTCCTGAATGCAGCATATCATCAAAGGTGACTCATAAATTTATAGTGATAAATGCAATCAATAACACGACCTTTTATCATCACGTTATTGAGCATCTCACATCTTTTTTATGATATAGATAATTTATCTGAGGTAACTTGTCTGAACTTACTGATTCTGTCTTGATGATAAATCAGTAACAGCCTTTTCCTTTTAAAAAAACAAAAACAAAAAATAAAAACATAGTCCTGAAATGAAGTAAGCATCGTTGATTTAATGTCCATTTATAACAAGTGAACTTATTTTTTTATTTATTTGATTATTCTTCCATCAGAAAAGCTCTCATTAATATTCATGGTGGGTTTTGAGATATTGTTTGCATATCATATTCATCTTATGAGAGAGCCAAAGAGTGTCTCCATTACTCCACTAATCCATTATTGAAAGAAATGGATTGGTATCCTAATGACACACACTCAGTGATCATGTCTCCTATTATAGTAGAGACTGTCTGCATACAGGTTCAAGGATGAAATCATTTAACACACGGCCATCAGCTGCAGGAGTTTGTTGCACTCATCACCAACCTGGGACCTTTTGTAATAGAACAAAACATACACAGAAAGTTTTGGATTTGATTAAAAGTGGAGAAGCAAAAGTTACAATTATAATGTGTCACCCTTTGTCATCAGAAACTTCTGCAGCTGCAGAACTTCAATACTCTGATGGCGGTGGTGGGGGGCCTGAGCCACAGCTCCATTTCTCGACTAAAGGAGACTCACTCTTATCTCACTCCAGAGGTTGTGAAGGTAAGTAAATACCAGCCAAAGGCCTATCCACACACACATTCAGTACATACATACTCCACTAGCATATGAACTTACAATAAGCACACCACTGTATACAAGGCTTGGTTATACATGATATGAGGAGATCCAGTGGTAATTTGTTTGCAGGGCAACCAGGCTTATACTGTGTCCCAACTGAATGTGATGAGAATGACCGTCAGCAACGATATAATTGTTTTTTATTGGAATGTCCTAACTGGCTGCAGGCAGCACAGCGCTGTGCAGTACAATGTGGCATGTCATTTTGAGCAGAACTTTTGCCAGACTCCCTGTATCTATTTATTCCTGGCTGTCGCTCCCTTTTAAAGTGCAGTAAAGGAAGGATTGATTTATTAAGTTGAAATGAGGAGTTATCTATATTATAGCTCTTTGTTTCACTACAAAAACCTAAATAAGGTGGCAGTTGACTGGAGTGAGATCACCAAGGATCTAAAAATGTATGGTGAATGACCATCAGTAATAACATAAAACTTGCTGTTGGCTATACTCAAAATATAAAGCGTGCATCTTCTCTTTCAAAAGTAGAAAGATAGAAAGTACTCGTTTCGTACTTTTGTTTCGTCTCTAGTCTGATCTTGTGCGCACAGCTGCCCTCATACTTTCATGCGACCTTCATGATAGCATTGACACAGCCAATAGATGGCTCTAGAAGGAGGAGTCAAAAGTGTCAGACAACATACGAGGCGATGATCAAGGAGGTTGTAATAATGTACTTTTTAACACAGGCAGTGTTGTAGGCAGTGGTGGTCTGTGAGGCCATTAAATACATTGCGACATATGGACAGAGAATTCGAGAATTTGTTGTCTCCTACGGCTTATCTCATTTGAACTACGCTACACTGCTTCCACGATCTCCAGTGGCTCTGCTCCCTTTCGTCCATGTCTATAAGCTTACAGAAAACATGCGTATGACAGTATGACAGAGTATGGACAGAAGGCTCCATCCATGTCCATATCTAACATTTGAGCATAACTGAGCCCTTGGCTGGGTGCTCGCTTGCTGTTACTATAGTGTTAGACATTTTGTTTTAAAATTTTCCTTACATGCAGACAACGTTTTCTTTGTTTTTGTAATTGGTTTATTAATTTGATAGCTTAAATCACAAAACTGGATGACAGGGGTAAAAAGGCTCAACAAAGCAACAAATGTCACAGCTGAATGGTTTAGATGGTCAGATTCTAGATCTAGATTGTAACACAAAAAGTCAAAATGTCTGTAGTTGCAGTTCTTTAAATGGCCACTAGAGGCTGGCTCCTGGCCAAAGTCATTAATGAAGTGATTGAAAAAATCCTCAGACTTTTCTAAAATTACAATTAATACAATTTTTATATTAAAAGTTGACATAATGGTCAAGGGTTTCCATGGCTAATTCCAAGTCTTGATGTATCCTGGTGTCAATTTTGACACTCATGTATCTATAAATGTGATAAGTGGCCTAAGGGCCTGAATGCATGCTGTGTTTATTGCATCCTCAAATTCAGTGTTGTCATTGACTACATGCAGAAAATATTGCTGTTTTTTGCCCTTATTCTGAAAAAGACAAAATTCCTACTAAGCTGTTAACATGTGTAACGGAAATGAATATTTCCTGTTTATATATAGCCCAGCACACTCCGATTAACATGCTCTGACATGTCGTTTATCATGTCAAGATATGGAAAAGTGGAACCGCTGGAGCCATTTGTCAGTCTACTTCATCAGTTTCCTATAGGTAACGGACTTGTTAGACAGTGTAGGCACAGCCTCCCTCTTTCATTTTTTCAACCACCTTCTTGAAAAGGTTAGTTTTGTGATATTTGTGCATATCCAAAAAACCTCCTGATATCCAAGTCTTTCATAATGTTTTAAAGTAGGTGCGTTTCTCCTTCTAACCAGAAATGTGGGCTTTTCTTTGGAACATGCATCCCTACTTAGCCTCGCAAACTGTTGGTGAGTTGGTTTGTGTACAGCGTCTCCATGACAACACACAGAGCCGACTGTAAAAATGTAAATAGGCTGTGTTTTGCAAACTGTGGTTAAAACCACAATTGAGACTAATAGTCTGAATGTGCTGTAGACATGTACAAATAAAGCTACTAAAACCCTAATAATACTGGCATATCCCACGTTTTAACCGGAAAATCCTACATTCGGGAAAATGCCTAATTCTGTAAATCTAAATGAAATAAGTTGTTTACATAACCCACATCAATTTCAGAATACTGTCATATTCGGAATGATAGTGCAATTTTGACGTGCATATAAATGTACACAATGTAGACAGGCGTCGGTTGTGCACAAAATTGAGAGTGATGCTGTTGCAGTATGCAAGCATTTCCAAGCGCTGTGGCCAGAGATAAACAAAGTTCAGCTTCTGGAACACAGCAAGGCACACACCGCATGTCATGTGATGAGGAACAACCAGTCACAGTTGGCAGATACCTTTCCTTTCTTCTGTAAATATCAGTCAATCGTAAATACAGAGGAGAAGTTGATTGTTTACGTGCATTGCTACCCAGAGCTTTACATCTATCGCACAGACAATATTTTGATACATGGGCAGTGACTTCTGGTGGCAGTCACTGAAGAAAAAAGCCTGTTACATTGGCATCATACATGGCCAGTTGCTGTTGTTGTGAAACAGCGCCTGGCAGCATTGAGGAAACGTGGCGGGACAACAAGGAAAGTTAAGGCAGCGGAAGTCAGAGTAGGATGGGTGAAAGGAGTGGTGGATGGGTCCAACAACCACTCACTTTCACCCAGGAGGCTGGTTGCTTCCTGTCAAATTGTATAGCCAAACCCTGTTCATTTTTCTAAACCCAATCGCGACTTTTGTTGCCTAAACCTAACCACATGTGTGTGTTGGCAGAATGTAACCATATGCATGTAACCATTTGTTGTTGAAAGAAAAAAACGTCAATTTGCAGTGTTGTACCAACATAAGAGACCATACGCAAACAGAAATGTGTTTTGAAATCAGACAATGCATGTGACAGGCAGAAGACACAGTGTTTCAGAATGTCAACAACCAACACACCCAGGGTACCTTGCATGTCATTTCTCAATGTGGAAAGTCCACGACCAAACGTTAATATCACGGTGTCAGAGTGAGAACATGTTGTGAAAGTTGGCACAAAGAAGGCACAAGAGTAGCATCCAGCACCTTACCTCACATTTTCCAGGTGATAAAAGATGTGACATGTGTCCCAGCCCTAACTCTTTACCTCACTACCTCCACAGAGAAGGCAGCTGTTGTTGATTTACCTGAGTATTCCAAGAGGCTGTGGTTTAAGAAAACTATCAAACCACTTCTGACTTATAGGGAACACAACTGCACACCTGCATCCATAGTAAAACCATCAAGGCATGTAACATTTGCCTCACAACTAACTTTGTGTTGATCATTTGATCATGTAACTAACCCAGACATTCCCCACTCCCCGCCACAGATCTGGAGTGAGATGACAGAGCTGGTCTCTTCCAACAACAACTATTCCTGCTACCGAAAGGCCTTCAATGAATGCCAGGGCTTTAAAATCCCCATCCTCGGCGTGCACCTTAAGGACCTGATCGCAGTGCATGTAGTCTTTCCTGACTGGGTTCATGACAGTAATAAGGTGAACCTGGTGAAGATGCATCAGCTCTACCTGACCTTCAACGAGTTGGTGTCATTGCAGAGTGCAGTGGCCCAAGTGGAGCCCAACATGGACCTCATCTACCTGTTAACGGTGAGCGATTATCACTCCACATATAGTAGCTTAAAGCCAAAAGATTTAAGGGACAGATTGTTCTAAAACTAAGAAGTGTCACTGGCCAAGTAAGTGTTCACATACAAGGAATTAACCAAAGTGTACAAACCAGATAAAAGGATAGCACTTTACCACACAACTTGGCATCTTTTTCTTTTTCATATTATTTTGTTTCTGTTTCAATCATTATCAATGAATTCAGCACAATTATGTCTTTGAGTCTAAGTATGTGCAAGGACGTGGGAAAAAAAGTTGGTAGGAATATGTATTGTAATGGATTTAGCAATAGCAATAGTCAAACTTAAAGTATTGAGAAAAAAACACATTCTTCGTTTTTACTTTATACATCCCAAAACTCAGCTAATCTGCTTCAGTAGGACTGTGTGGGTGTGGTCTGATTAACAGCGGCATGGCAGCAGCAAGACTTGGATACCCTTCATTTATTAACTGTTTGGTTTAGGGAGCGCTCTGATTTTACGGACCAGATTACCAAGGACCAGGTAAAATAGTATATCAAAAAGTTATCCTTGTGCAGCTGAGAACACTCACCTAGTTGAGACATCACACTATTTCAATGTTTCCGACCAGGTTTTCTGTCCTTTGGACACAAGTTCTGTGACAGTATTGTATTGCTTAGATGGTATGTATTACCTTCCAGAGCTCTACAAAGTAGGCTCTATCCCTGCAATCTTGAAGAAGTCTGCTTAAGGCCCTGATCACACAGAATGTGTTTGCAGGTTGCCAAAAGGGAGGCTCACAACACTGTCTTTTTTTTTTTATTTGAATGCCACTAGTAAAAAAAAAATTGCCAGATAACCATTAAGTTTTTTTTTTTATATAGTAATTAGTAGTTAGTTACTAAAATGGACAGGCAGAGGGTACTTGCTGTAGCTCTGGTTGAGGGTGAGATGCTGTCAGCAAATAGTTTGTTGCGCACAGGGAAACGAAAATCTGTGTGGGTACATGAGACCTTAAAAAAGAGGGTGGATTAAGGGGAGTACCACCACTTGGCTCAGGAGCTTCACCTTCATGATGGCCGTTTCAAGTGCTGCACTTGAATGCTTCCATGCCTGCTTTTTTTATATTGAGATCATGGTAACTGCGGTTTGTAAAGTCGTATAGCTCTGAGTATCCACCAACCATTACCACCATTTTCTCCTCCACTGTTTACCAACTGTAAACGTGTTGTTGTGACCACCACAGAAATTACATGGGGCACTTTCCCACTCTGAGTTGAAGTTTTTTTTTTTTTTTTTTTATCTCAGAGTTTAGCAAAAACGCCAGGTGCCTAGAGCACAGAAACACTAGGCTTGTAGCGATGCAAAATGCAGAAAGCTTCATTTTCACTAAAAATAATTACAAAGAGCTACCTCCAGCTGCTTAAACACTTTCTGTGTGATTAGGGCCTAAGAGATTCAAGACTGGACAACAGTCCAGAGAGGCACCTTGTTTCATAAAAAAGCTCAGTCAGTGTGACCAAAAGTCCTGTTTGCTGCAGGTCCATTTAAGCTAGCAGGCCTTGTGATTTAACTGACCTACCACTTATCTTTTCTTCATCTATTTCTTCAAGGGCACAGATAAAAGGAGACAGTCTATCTGGAATAGTACGACAAGCTATTTGTCAACAGGCTCTCATATCACTTAGCTTTCATAATTCTCATTGCATGAACATAAGACTCAGATATAAACACAAAGCTTTTGTAGAAGAGAAAAGAAGCGTTTGACCAGTCATAACAGTTGCCCCATCATCTCTCAACATATGTATTGTACTGTATGACATTGAGATGCTCTGCAGCTTCAAGCTTAGGTCCTCTACCAGAGGCCTGGGAGTTTGAGGGTTCTGTGCAGTATCTTAGCTGTCCCTAGAATTGCACTTTTCTGGACAGAGACCTCAGATGTTGTAACTGGAATCTGCTGGAGCCACTCTTCCAGTCTGGGGGTCACAGCCCCCAGTGCTCCAATTACCACTGGCACCACTGTTGCCTTTACTCCTCACATCTTTTCTAGCTCCTCTCTCAGCCCTTGGTATTTTTCTAGCTTCTCGTGTTTATTCTTCTATTTGTTGCTGTCGCTCAGGATTGCTACATCTATCACCAGTGCCTCCTTCTGTTGTTTGTCCATCAACACGATGTCTGGTTGGTTAGCCAGTTGGCTAGTTATCATCGTTCATTGTTTCTTCCAAAAATATTGGGGAGAAACAGCAGATTGGAAACTGGTCAGTGGGAGATGACTTAATGGAGATGAGTGGGGTGTGATTCATCACAAATATTTGGTCCAATGAAAGCTTGCTATGTTGGTCTCAATATATTAATTGATTTTTGAATATAATCTAAATCTAATTCCATCCAAAACATTTTGTAATTTCAGCTATCTTTAGACCTGTATTACACAGAAGATGAGATTTATGAGCTGTCACTGCTGAGGGAACCACGTAACCCCAAATCATTGGTAAGTCTCAGCTGAAATGGGTTGTCTTTTGTGTTCAGGTTTGTCCATGCTGAGTGTGTACAGTTTGAAAAACTTGAAAACTTGATACTTTTTCAGAAATGTTAAAGACGCATTTGCACAAATGTTTGTACTTTGTTATCATTTTTTGCTCCTGTGGAACTACTGGGAGAATTGGAAATTTGTACCCAGGATATAACATTATTATTTGCTGAACTAAGTCCTGTGTCCCTGGACTGTATCCTTCTTCAAAGCCTACCTCTCCAACGACTCCCAACAAGCCCCTGGCCCCACTGGACTGGGCTTCTGGTGTCACCACTAAACCAGACCCCTCTGTGGTCAATAAACACATCAGGAAGGTGGTGGATGTGAGTAGACATCATCTCTTTTCAAATTTAGAATGCTGAAACTGCTGCTGGTTGGACAGATGTAGAGGTGTGTTTGTGTAATTTGTTTCTTGTCATTGGGCAGTCTGTGTTCAGGAATTATGACCATGATCGTGATGGCTATATTTCTCAAGAGGATTTTGAGAGCATCGCTGCCAATTTTCCCTTCCTGGACTCCTTCTGCGTTTTGGACAAAGACCAGTGAGTGTAAATGTTCGAATAAGTGAAAGAGCAGTGTGAAGGATTTAGTGGCATCCAGAGGCGAGATTGCAGATTGCAACCAACTGAATACCCCTCCCCTCACCTCTGCCTGTCCAAGCCTGAACCTACACTGGCCTTCAACATAAAAATGTGAGGGGCCCCCTCTAGAGCTTTGTTTGGTTTGTCCATTCTGGGCTCTGTGGAAGAAGACCTGCTTCCTGTGTAGATATAAACAGGTCATTATAAACAAAACACAACAATTCTTAGTTTCAGGTGATTATACACTAATGAAAACTTAATTATGGATATTGTTTTCCATTTTTGCCAATAGATTCCCCTAAATTATACAACCAGAACCTTTAATGACAGTCACTCTATTCTTTAAGTCCAAACTTATCACAGCATGATTATGTAGTTAAACTAGTAGTTTCTGGGTACCTTAGCTGCTTTCAATATAATATAACATTTCAGTTGCAAGCTATTTTTTCTCTTGAAGGAAAAAAAACTCAAAAGCTATATTTTTTCTGCATCAAGCATTCTGTATTGCACCACATGCACTCTATCAGCCAGATTTATTTATTTTGTGGCATTACAGAGTGCTCCAAGGATGATGTTTTTCTGTAGGCCGATGCAGAAGTTAGCATCCTTTTAGAAAAGGGTTTGGGATTTTTTCATTGGATTTTAGATTATTGCAGAAAAAAATTCTGTGGCAAACAAATGTTTATCATACTTAATGTTTGCCCAGCAAGATAATTTTCACATACAAACATTTTTATTAACTTTAAAGCCCGAATGCATTTACCAGAAGTAAAAAGCTAATATTAGGCTAAGCTAACTACACCAAGTTGGCATGACTTAAGATCGCTACCACAGCACAGCTGTTAAGCCTTGTTCGGCGTCATAAACTTCTGTAATCTCATTTAGCCACTTGTTAGTAACCACCTTTTTTAAGACACATAAAAGCTTCAAAATTTAAGAGCGGGGTGTTTACTGATGTATTTTATGCCGTAGTACAAAATGTGAAAGTCTCTTCAGTTTGTGTTAACCAGGGCTAGGGTTGCCACCCGACCGTATAATACGGGATCATCCCATATTGAAAAATAAAAGTACTGTCCCTTGCTGATTCAATACGGGTTGCAATTTGTCCTTTATTTTGTTCTCAATTTGTACTCAACTGCATAAATTATGTTTTCACATGCTGGGAATGACATGAAAATTATTAACCAAAGGAGTTTCACGAGACATAGCGGAGAATGTCACAGAATGACAGGTCTGTCACTCAGCATCATCGTTGCCATGGTTACAAACACATTTATGCTCAGGACCATTGTTAGCTCACTCACTGACCCACTGACTGACTGCTTGATCAAGTTATGCGAATGTCCCATAATGCCCAGGTGTTAAACTACTGAGTTTATGGATTTAGAAAGCCTCACATGGGCTTGATTCTGTTTTACATATCTTAGTCATTGTGAAAGTGGGCGCACATGCACAAGCTTTGTTTTCAGTCCCACAGTACAACAAAAATTGATGTGGAAATGTACATAAGTCACTTAGCATATCAATATTTGTGCCCACTCCACCACTCATTGGACCTATCGATTAAAAATATGGCAGAGAAAGAGTGCAATTTCACAGACTGTCTCGCACCTGTGTGGTTCTCCAACAGAGGAGCTGTCTTTACGGGCGACCATTACGAACAGCTAATAGTGCTGTACCACTAATTCACTACATTGATATTTCAGTATTGATATTTCAGTCATATTATAAAAGGTAAGATTATTAATGATTAACTTATAGCTCTCATTTTAAAACAGAATTTCAAATTGCTGCACAATTCAGGATAAAATCAAACGATTAATAACAAGCAAATAATGTCTCTAATGTAAACTTATTTTAAAGAATGATAATAAAATTATCTTAATTCATAGGCCAAATTAATTAGACTAAACCTAATTAAGCTTATGAATGTGCCTACAAGTAATATTTTAGACAACACTGTGTAGAGTGCAAAATAATAACATAATCACTGATACTGGCAAACCTACAAACAAGGCCTAACTCTAAATCTCTCACTGTATATTTCATGTCCACTTTATCCCATTATTCCCATCCCATCTATCTGAATTATGTTGCATGGACATGGTGGTCCAAGGACTTATCAGGAACTACTGTTTAGACTGTATAGTAGGGTACAGCAAATATGATACAATTTGTAAAGTAGTAATTGCAACTGAAAGGAACTGTAATTTCTTAAATCTTATACACTTTTTTGTAATAAATGTTGTTTCTAATACATTACCACCTGCACCCTGGGCACTTCAGCAGTCTGCACATTCGCTAACTACCTACCATGGCTGTAAAGATCCGGTTCCAAATAGAGCAAAGCTACCCCAAATACAGTTATGGTGTATTTAATGTTTGGCAGCATTGAAGGTTAGAGTTTATTGGCCTAATGTAAGATGCAGGTGGTACTTAAGTGTGACGACAGTTTGAGAACAACTGTGCTAAAGAAGCAATTTGAGGAAACATTTAGCTATAATTAGGGTTGCAACAGTATAACATGATATGAATCGAATCAAATCAAATCAAATCAAATACATTTATAAAGCATGTTTAAAAACAACCAGAGTTGCGTTGGTGGCTTAGTGGTTGAGCAGGCGCCCCGTGTACAAGGCTGTTGCCGCAGCGGCCCGGCTTCGACTCCAGCCTGTGGCCCTTTGCTACATGTCACTCCCCTCTCTCTCCCACTTTCCTACTTATCTGTCCTATCCATTAAAGGCTAAAAAGCCCCAAAAAATATCCTAAAAAAAAAAAAAGTTGACCAAAGTGCTGTACAGTAAAATAAAATAAGTAAAATAACTTACATGGTAAAAGCAAAATGTTAGAGAAATAACAAACCCAAAAACATGCACAAGTAAGTGAGAAAAAAAGCACAGATCTGAGATCTGAAAATGAAATAATGAAAGGAAAAACAGAAATCTTAAGGACAAAGGCCTTAGAAAACATGTGGGTCTCCAGCCTAGATTTAAACGTGTCTACAGAGCGGAAGCACTTAACTTAAAAGGGTAAACTGTTCCAAAGCTTTGGGGCGACTACTGCAAATACACGATCATCCTTCCCTCTTAGTCTGGATCACGGGACTGCCAGGAGCAACTGGTCTGAGGATCTGAGAGCTCTAGCATTGGAAAGGGGGTAGAGGCACTCAGTGATGTATTTGGGTGCCAGGCCATGTAAGAGCAGCAGCATTCTGTACCAACTGCAGGCGAGATAAGGATGACTGGCTTATACCCACATACAGAGCATTACAGTAATCCATACAAGAGGAAATTAGGGCATTCATGACTATCTTCAGGTCATAAAATGAGAGGATTGGTTTCAATTTGGCAATGTTTCTGAGTTGGAAAAAGTAACCTTTCATGACAGAATTGATATGTTTGTCGAATTTTAAAGCTGAGTCAAAGATGAGACCAAAACTTCTGGCCTGGGCATGAAGGTTAGGTGCCAAGGGCCCCGGGTGGTATGTTTGGATGGAGTTGAGGGGGCCAAATGATCCCACCTCTGTCTTACTATCATTTAGTTGGAGACAGTTTTTTGCCATTCAAGATTTCACATTTTGGAGGCAGATGAGGCGGAACCTAACTGTGTCATTATTTATTTAAAGTTGACAATTATCATACCATGAACATTTGCTCATATCTCACATGTTTTAGTTATTTTCAGAAGGGAGACTTTTTACACAAACTTCCATTTAAAAAATGGTTTCGGGTTTCAATTATAGTAATAAAACGTGTTGAATTAAAAATACACCTGTTACTATTTGGTAATACAGCGATTTTGAGATGATTGAGATGATTTTCATACCACGAAACTCATATTGTTGTAACCTTAGCTATGATACTGTAATTTTAGTTGAATCTTAGGGCTGAATAATATGGTACATTTTGTCTGATCTGGTAGGACTGAAATACCGGTAAAGTACATTTTTTCTCTGTGTTTATCCTCCTTTCTTTCTTCTCCCTTTCTCTCTCTTTCAGAGATGGATTGATCAGTAAGGATGAGATGATAGCGTATTTTCTGCGGGCTAACCCATCCCTCCAGTGCAAGATGGGTCCAGGTTTTATCCACAACTTCCAGGAGATGACATACCTGAAACCCACCTTCTGTGAACATTGTGCTGGATTTGTGTGTATCTCTAAGATTCTGTCATTGCATTTTTCATGTTCATTATTTTTTGTCCAAGCAATGAAATTTTGCAAACAGTGCAGTTTAACTGCCCGGCCTGCTTTAAGCCAGTCAGACTGATTCCAAAACTGCTGCTGGGCATGACACATCTGTTGGGTTTAGATGGTATTACTTACTGTCCAACACCTGTTGAGCGCGCACACACACACACACACACACACACACACACACACACGCACTGTTACAGGAAATGTTGTAATGACTTGTTTATGGCTTTAGGACAGGGGTAGGCATCTTGCAGCTCCAGAGCTGCATGCGGCTCTTTAGCCCCTCTCCAGTGGCTCCCTGTGGCTTTGACAGAAAATTATATGGAAATAATTAACTGTTATTTTTTTTTAACATTTTCATTTTTTTATTGTAGGCTTAAAGTGACTTACATTCTTCAGCTGTAAAAATGGATAGCCAATATATCGGTTAAAAAAAAGTTTTAACATTTCGTCAACTAAAATGTGCATCATACGTCTGTGGCTTGGTGCCTTATCCTCTAAAAACATCACAAGTGATGGCTACTGTAGTCTTTAATCTTTCTTGCTAGGCTAGCTGTAGATTCCAGATCTAAAAAGGGAAAAGTCTCAAGGGAAAATAGAGAATGTAGTAGTGTGTAGACAAATTTGGTTGCTTTCATCGGCAACGCTACAAGGTTAAGTACCAAATAATTAAAAGTAGCCCACTGCAGAATAGTCACCTTATGCTAAAACATATAAATGAATGCTCATTTAGATCTATTAGTAATTTTGAGGCTAACTTCAACTTAAAAGGCTGTGTTACCTTTATTATGAGGCTCAAATATGTTTTGCAGCTCCAGACAGTTTAGTTTTTTGGGGGGTTTTTTGGCCAAAAATGACTCTTCTGATGGTAAAGGTTGAACATGCCTCCATGCTTTTATTTTCTCATGTCATTTTTTTCTATTTCCCGTACCCTCCTCCCCTCTTCCCTCTGGATCTGCAGCTCTGGGGAATCATCAAACAGGGCTACAAGTGCAAAGGTATTGTTTCACTGCATCCTTTCATGAATTATATAATCATGAAATAACCCCCAAAGACAAGTAAAATAAGGCTCATCTTGTTATGTATATGAATACTGTTTAATAGTAAGTTGATCAAAACAAAGACCTAACTCCACAAATGTGTAGTTACATCAACAGACTACAGCTAAATAGAGGTACACACTCTCAGATTGCTGCAAAGATAAAGTAAAAGGACATAGGCCAAAATACTGCTGCATTTGAAGTTGGCCCAGGCATAGAAACTGTAACAAGTAATAGTAATAAAGACAACAGGAATACTATAGTGTCATTAGGCAAGACCCGCCATTGAAGGGGACAGGAGAAGGTAATGGATCAGGTCTGCCTGCATAAACATTGGACCAGTGAGCTAAAGAAACCACTGCAATGGCACTGTCTGGTGTTTGAGCGCACCTGCCGTATGTCTACTGTACATTGAAAACAATAAATTTGAGGGCCGAAAAATGCTGCAAGTGTACAGCCCCTGATGCTCTCCACATACATTTTGCGCCACTGTCTCCCTTATGTTATGTTATATCCCCTGTAGGAACATCTGCCACTATGTATTTGCCCAGGTTTTAGGTGACCCCTAACCCTTTAAGAAATACGTAACTAAGAACATCTAAACTAAAAAACAATGTTATCTGCCTGTTTTGAAGCTTAGAACACATAGCCCTGAATATAAGCTGATGTGTCTATGTTTCCTCTGCAGACTGCGGTGTTAACTGTCATAAACAATGCCGGGAGCTGCTTGTTCTGGCCTGCAGGAAGCTGATCCGCTCCAGCTCTCTGGGCAGTGTTTCTCCAGCCAGACTGACCCACAGCTCACTGCCCAGCAGCCCAGCACTGCCCGCCTGTAAAGGTAATTTTCAGCTTGGAGACATTTACTGAACAAAGTGATAGTATAGTAACAGCATAGAATCATAGATTAATACATCTAAAGCAAATTGTAGTTGTGAGCTCTTTTAGTTATTTTATTATTTGACATTAATTGTTCATAAATTTCTGGATTCTCTCCTTCAGATGAGGATGAGGTGTTTGAGTTCCCGACTGTCACATCAGCAGATCCAACTCTGGACACTCAGTCCATCACACTGATGACTGGCTCAGCTCAGAGGATCTCTGTGCGCCTGCAGAGGGCCACCACCAGCCAGGCCACCCAGACCGACCCCCTATGGCCTGAACACAGCTGGGGGGCCACAGACGGTGGCTCCCACACCTTCCCCAAAATGAAATACAGGACTCACAGAAAAACATCCAAAAATAAAGGTTTTGCCCACTGGGAGAACCAGAATGACCAGGCAGCTTCTTCTCAGCGCAGTGTGGACTGTCAGGAGAAGTCAGTCGTCTCAGGAGAGCTTGTACACAATGGGATTACACACAGAGGGAAGGTAAGAGAACAGGTAAAGTCAGTTTTTCAAGTCTGTTTTATTTATTTATATGGGCAAATATCACAGATTTTCTTCAGTCACAATTTGCCTTAATGAACTTAACAATGGGTACAGCATAGGACATCCTCTGTTCTTAGGCCCTCGATTCAGATAAATCAAGACTCCTCAAAAAAAAACTTTAACAGAGAAAAAAATGGAGGAAACTTCAGGAAGAGCAACTGAGGAGGGACAGACAGACATGCAGTAGATGTGTGTACATAAAACAGACCAACATGATAAAATTATTGGCAGCACAGAGGTGCACTGGTTAGCATTGCTGCCTCACAGCAAGAGGGCTGCTTGTTCGAACCCCGGGATGGGGGAGCCCTTATAAAATAATATATGAAAAAGATGGATCTGGAACAATGTCAAGCAGCTTTCAGGTGTCTCCGAACAGCTATAGCCTAAGCCAAATGACCTCATCTCCACCATGTAACCTGGAAAGAAGACAGAAATGCACAAGAAGCAAAACTGATGATTCACAGTGATAAGACAATGAAACAAACTCAGAGAGAGGGAGAGTGATCACAGCAGTGGGACAAAATAAACAGTGGTTATTGATATGCAGTAGCTTTTAGAAAATTGATATTATTTTTGGTGGCAGGAATAACAGAACTCTAACTACCAGGCTTAAATGATGAGACCGAGACTCACCCACATCAGTCAGATAATGAAAGAACAAGAAAGGAATTGAAAATTAAGACAATTCTGCATTCTGAGAATGGAGAGTCCAGTGATAAAACCAGTGTAATATGGTTGAACTTTCTAGTTTTCGTTAGGATTTCAGCTTCATTTTTCTGAACCACTCAAAGACTTCTAGTACTAGCCTACAACATAGCAGGCCTGATGACAAAATGTTACAGTAATCCAGTCTGGATGTTACAGAGGTGTGAATTAAGTGCAACACACACTGCCGCCGGCATGGTGCTGTGGCCGTCAAGTGCCGCCCCCCAACACACATTGGCAGTGGTGCGCAGCGGCACCGTCGACACTAAAGTCGGCCGAGACGTACATAAAAGGCTTTTCTCGCAGCGCTGGCCGCACTGGAAATAGAGCAGTGGGCTGAAGCAGAGCGGCGAGGCACGTCGGCCGGCGCCGGTGTGGGTTTGTTCATAGAATATAATGGAGGCGGGCGTTTTGACGTGCGGCGTATGGCGGCGGTGTGTGTTGCATTAGCCATGGATAAAAAAGACCCGATTTTAGCTTAGCTGCATAAGTGAAAGAAAGCGTTCTTTAAAGGCCCTGACACACCAAGCCGACGGACGGCCGTCGACCAAAGTCGGGCCGTCGGTGAGCGTCTGTTGGCCTAGTTTTTGCGGTGTGCACCGTCGGCACTTTGGCGTCTGCAGCTTTTAAGCTGATTGAACACGTTGAATCGGTGGCAGAGCTCGTCGCTGAGAGAGATCACTCTGATGGGCTGTTCAGGTTTTATTTCCTCGCCCCTCTAGCGAGTGAGTCTGCCTGTTGTGAAACCGGGGCTAACAGGTGCTTCCTCCTCAGGCTCCACTTCACTCAGCTGCCTGACAGACCCGCTGCTTTTTCCCACTTTAACCTGAATAACAAACCGGAGCTAGCTGGGAGAGCTGAGCGTTAGCCGCAGGATGACCGGAGGGAAGCACAGATATCCGCAATAAGAATTGCAGATATCCGCAAGTACACTGGAAATATCTATAATGAGAAACCCCATACACATGAATGGCAAAAGTAGTTTGAATCTTACTAGTCAAAACTGAATAACAGATATCTTAAATTAGAGTTTTGACTAGTCAAAATCTAATTACAGATATCTGTAACTGTAATTTTGACTAGTCAGAATGACGATATAGATATCTTCAATTAAAATTCATACTAGTCACAATGACATTATGACTAGTCAAAATGGTGTTGTTGATATCTATAATGGTAATTTCGGATAGTTAAACTTAGCAATTAAATGTTAAAACGGCTTGCCATACCCCCCTGGCCAATGGGAAGAAGCTGCATGCAGCGGCCGGCCCACGTGGGCTCTGTGCGTTTAAGCGCTAGGGCCCGCCCCTCCCGCCCCATATAGCAACAGGTGACACTCGTTAGCTAGTGTCAATAGACTCGTTGGAGATGAACTGCGCCTCGCCTGCAAAGTAGACGAGAGTAGGCAGCCACAGCAGGGGGCGGTGACAAAAAGCCGTGGTGAAGTGGGACAGTTCCCTGACAGTTTCAAGGATCAAACATGGAGGGATTGCACATGCGCAGTGTAACTTGAGCTGCGATGCTGGAGGGTGACAACAGGGGCGCTAGATAAAAAGTGCAGGATCCGCTCAGGCGATCAAGGAGTGCGCTTGGTGCGGTCTGCTTGGACTTTTGGACGGCGGCTGCCTGAAGTTGTCGGAATTGCATCTCTGTCATTCTCACCCACAACGCAGGCCACCAGTGACAGTCCAGTAATAAGCTGTGAAAATTACATGTGGTGAATAATACCTTGCGATCCAGCACCGACTGCGGGCACCTCAGTGACATGAAATAAACATCCCCCTTATTCCGTGGTCTCACGCCATCTACTGAGCCTTTGAGGAAGTGCAGACCAGATTTTACTGCGCATGTGCAATCCCCCCATGTTTGACCCCGTGTCTCAGCCTTCTCTTGAATAGCCTTGGACAGTTTCCAGCAGCCTTCAGTCCATACAGGAAGTCACAGACACACTCACATCCTGTCTGGAATGATGTCAATTCATTAAAAAGTCTCAGTCTCCAGTTGTTTTAATTATGATAGATTAATTTATTAAAATGCTTTACAGGTGATCTGTAATTTATGTTCATGGTTTATCCTCCATTTGACATGAATTCTCCCGTAAATCAGCATCATATCAGTTTGACCTGTCCCCTCAACTACACAGGCTGAATAAACAGTGCTTGTTAATATTTTAAGGAAAAAAAAATACTAGACAACAGCTTTCACTAAAGATCAGTCACATACAGTGAGGGCTTCACATTTGTACAGATGTTATTTTAAGAATCCTCACATCCCACTGACCACAAGTCTCTGTGTTGCTAAATACTTCAGTAATTAAAAAA
This sequence comes from Epinephelus lanceolatus, assembly GCF_041903045.1. Lineage (NCBI taxonomy): Eukaryota > Metazoa > Chordata > Actinopteri > Perciformes > Serranidae > Epinephelus > Epinephelus lanceolatus. The sequence goes on from NC_135750.1 coordinate 37,802,043, forward strand.
GTCCAGTCTTAATATACAGTAGACTCTGTATAGTTTATGATGAATGTATTTAGTCTCTGATGACTAAACTTTGTGCTGGGGCTGGATGTCCCACATTGTCCCTCACAAACCTACTCCTTGTCCCACATTTGGTTTATTGGGACCTGGTCACCCTACTTGTGTGTCAAAGTGCAGTTTCAGTGAGGTGACAGGCCCTGAAAGCAAGCTGAAAAGGTTCAAAGAAATTACAATTAATATGTGATCTGAAAGTTGCTGAGACAACACTCTTTCCAGTAATTTTAAAAAGAATGGAATGTTAGAGGCTTGTCGATAATTATTTAGAGCTGGATGAAGGTTTGGTCTCCCAAGTGTTGGTTTAACACGTACAGACTGACAGGTGATCCAGCTGTGTTGCAACTTTTACAACATACATAAAATAGCAAACAAACTGCTCTGGTTTATTTTTACATTATTTATTATTATTATTATTATTATTATTACTATCATCATTATTATTACTATTATGTCTGTAGCAGTTTAGTTGAATTATTACAAGTTTTATTATGCCTCCTCAGTGGCGACAGCTGTGGCTAGAGAGATTACCGTAAAAGTTCAATTAATAGCCTGGGCTATTATTCTCTAGAATCACTGAAATCAACAGGCTTATATTTTGGACAGGCATCTACATGGGGCAGGCCTTTAATTCTTTTCACGCAAAACTGTTGCTCTGCAAAGATCAGGAAATACAATCAAACTGTTTGTTAAAACCAGTATGAATATTACTTGTGTGAAAATTAGGCTTCAAATAACATCAATTATGAATCGTTCATTTGATCTAGATCCAACAGACAGCACATCAGAGAGAGAAAGAGAGAGAGAGAGAGAGAGAGAGAGAGAGGGTGGTATAGCACTTGAGGACAGACACAGCACCACTTTATCCTGTTAAAACAATACTTACAACTTGGATTCATTTTTATAAAAATTCCTTTAGATTTTTTTTGTCTTAAGACCCTTCTGGACTAAAGGAATATAAATCACTCTGAGGACTGGACTCAATATTTGAGGTAGCCAACGACCTGGTTTTATACAGCCGAAGAACCTCTATAAAAGAAATGAACTGCTTGGCAACCAGACCAGGTGTCTAATTGAGACAGGCGTTAATTTGTCGAAATGTGTAGCCACACCGGGCTCGTAATAGGGACTAGGCTTTTAACTGAAGTTTTATGATATGTTTCCAGGTTGTCCATCCATCCATCCCATTCTCATGAATGCAACATCTCAAGAATGCCTTGAGAAAATGTCTTCAAATTTGGTACCAATGTCCACTTGGACTCAACAGTGAAGTAGTTAGATTTGGGTGGTCAAAGGTCAAAGTCACTTGGAACTTGCATCCATCTCATTCTTGTGAATGCAATATCTGAAAAAATCCTTGAAGGAAATTGTCACATTTTGGCACAAATTTTCCTCCATAACTGTACGTTCTGTACGACATCTATTGCAGGTCTGTCCATCCTGGAAGAGGGATCCCTCCTCAGTTGCTCTTCCTGAGGTTTCTACCATTTTTTTGCCTGTTAAAGGTTTTTTTGGGGAGTTTTTCCTTATCCGCTGTGAGGGTCATAAGGACAGAGGGATGTAGTATGCTGTAAAGCCCTGTGAGGCAAATTGTGATTTGTGATATTGGGCTTGATAAATAAAATTGATAAATTGATGATAACTGATTTCTCCAGTATTTAATTTTATACAATTATTAAAACAAAAAATATGTCATGGTTTGTGCTAAATTTTAACCAACTTAGAATCTTAAAATTAAAAACTGTGCAAACTTGGCTAAGTTTTTATTCTATATAAGTGATTATGATAAGCCAAACTATAGACAATCTCATATCTATTCCTACAAGGTGCTAAAGTGCAGGACTAAAGCTGTCACAACTGTGAGGGAGTATGGCAAAGAGGGAAGGACACAAATGCAGACAGGATCAGATTAATTCTTTATTGCCATAATAGGGATACATGGACTTGCAGGCAGCAATAGTCCAAATTAGGCCGTTTTTAGGCACTTTACAGGTGTTTGATAAAAATGCCATAAATACAGAAACAAATGATTAAATATCTCTGCTCTTCCTTTCCAGGACAGCTGACTTTGTCACATTGGTGAGGGTTGCTCCCAGCGTTCCAGAAAGCCCCTAGCTGCTGGGACCAGGAAGCTCTTCTCTCTGGGGGATGTGCTAGGCTGCCTGAGGTCCCCCTTCAGTGACCTGGAGTTATCATGTCCTCTCTAGACTTCAACACAGGCAGAGCTACATTGAAGGACATAATGTGTAGTCTCTGGGACAGATCACAAAGATGAAGGCGAGCAGTTCAGTAGATACTGGACTTGTCTAACACCTACTGTGAATTACATGGAATGACACCTCCATCCTGTGCACCCTAATCTGCTGGAGATCAGTGTAGTTTACTAAGACGTACTGTGACTTAGGTTTGAGTTTGATTCAGTATATACACAATATCAGCACTTGAGAAAGTGAGCTAGATTTGAATTCTAACTTGGGTACAGTTTGATAAAGTAAAAGCATGACCTGAAGGGAGCCCCAAGCAGGTTCTTAATTGTCACGTCCTGAGTTGGAATGATTAGAAAACACAAGATGGATATGAAAGAGTGTAGATATTTCAATGGTGAGTTTAAAAAAAGGGAAAGTCAAAATGAAAGTAAATGTTAAGGGCATCCAACCCTTCTGACATATAGAACGTTGATGATGGACGGTTCTGAAAACCCCAGGATTTTGTTAAATGATGTTTTTGAGTGTTGATTGCTAATGTTTTTATTTATTTATACAATATCTGCACTTGACAACTACAGAGTGTTAACCCTCCCACTGTCTTAAAGGTCCAGTGTGTACGATTTGGTGCCATCTAGCTGGTTGCCTAACTGAAACTTCTCCATGTGCCAAGCCTTCAAGAGAACTATGGTGGCTAATGGGAAAATATGAACGGCCCTACCTAAAGCCAGTGTTTGATTTGTCCGTTCTGGGCCACAGTAGAAACAATATGGCGAACTCCATGTAAGAAGACTCGCTGTATGTAGACATAAACGGCTTATTCCAAAGTAACAAAAACACAACGATTCTGATTTTAAGGTGATTATAAACTAATGTAAACATAGTTATGAATATTATTTCTGCCAAAGGATGCCCCAAAATCCTACACATTGACCCTTTAAAGGTCAGAAATGACTTACTCATGAGATTCACAGCAGGTAACCGCCCCAAAATAACATTTTTTCAGCATGAAATTGAAATCTGACCCTAGCATTAGAAAAAGCGAATCTTTTTTACAAAAGCTGTACAGAATAGGGGAGTCTGGTAAGACCATCTTGACGGCGTGAGCTCAACATCCTCTTTTGCTATCAGTCTGGACTCGGTGCTGCACCAAACACTTTCCAGAAATTAAAATCTAATCTGGGCCAGTCAGGGATCTGCACAGTGGTTGAAAATGTAAGCAGCTAGTCAGGGACTGTGTTGTAATTGAGGACGTAAAATAACGGCTGGAGCTTGCAGAACAGTAATGGCGGCTTCCAAAGCAACAAGTGTTAACTCTAACATTAGCAGATTAAACACAACAATAAGTGAAGTTACTGCAGAAATAACAATAATGAAACAAGAACAAGAGTTTGTACTTGAGGAGTTTCTTGTTAAAAAGAAAAAGTTTTCGCTGTCCTTCCGACTAGGGCAAAAGGTTATCAACTGTTTCTGTTGGTGATGAAGATGTTCCCTAGTGTTTTGTTATGCTGATTGGCTGAGGGAGTTTGTCTCTCGAGGTGAGTTTTCCCGCCCGCTGAAAGTTTTAGGGGCAGCACAGAGTCCAGACTGATACAGAGAGCAAAACAGAGTGCTGAGCTCATGTCATCAGGATGGTCTCACCAGGCTAATAATCGGGTATGGAAGATTTTGAATGCTCAAATAAAAGCAAATCAAAGAAATTAAGGGAAATACAATCCACAATGTTGTATGTATTTTCATTTTATGTATGCATTTGTTATATCATAATTAAATGCAGACAGTCGCAACCACAAATATAATCAAGTGCATCTCTTTTTTTAAAAAAACAAAACATGTATGTATTGAAGGTTTTCTAAAGAGTTTTACAGAGAACAACAAAACACAAAAGGCACATTGTGTGGACACAAAAATAGACTTAAAAAGCAAACAAACAAAAAACATAGGCCTCGTTGTTGTAGTATCTAGGCTATAGGTTGGAATGTATTAGTCCATGAATTGACATAAATCCAGTAGTACCCTAACATAAAACATGCACAGTACCCACTGCATACCCATATACTGGGCCTGCAAGTATTACAATTGCATTGCACTAGCATAATTAAAAAAAAAAAAAACACAGATAAAAAGGGAAGAAAAAAGAAAAGACAGAAAATTTCAATTCAGTTTGCCATCAATCCAACCATCCACATCCATATTGTTTCTTTCAAGGAATTTATGAAAGATGCTCCATATCTTCCAAAACTTATCAAGCCTGTTTTTTGCCGTATAACTGATCTTTTCCAAAGCTATGTAGAACGTCATTCCCTTTAGCCATTGTGAAGTGGCACAAGATGTATCTGATTTCCATGAGGAAGCTATACATTGCTTGGCTTCCAAAAAGCAAATACTAAGTAGACATCTTACTTTTTGGGAGGTGATAAAGCCATCTGGGTAAAGGTTTAGTAAGCATCCAAGATTTTTCTCCAAAATGTGAGAATCTGTGGACATTCCCACATACAATGGAAAAGTGTTCTCTGTTAGATTATCCTGCAGATCTGTCCTCCATGCATCTAGTAAGTTTTGTGGAGATTTTTTTAGACTTGCTTACAAAAAGCTTGTACAATAAGGAGACCTTTCCCCTGGAATATAGAAACTTCAAAGTGAAATCTTCCAGACTGGGTTTGGGGGGGATTGTGAAACAAGGACAAGATAAGGCTTCTAAGTTGCAAATATTTGAAGAAATGTTTTGCAGGAATCCCATACTTTGCTTTAAGTTTCTCAAATGAACTAAAAACCAAGTTTTCATTGAAGAGGTCAGCTACTTTGGCTATTCCCTGGGATGCCCACACTTTAAACCCTGGGTCTGCTCTACCCGGTTGAAAGTCATCACTACCAAAAATTGGCATAAACAGTGAATTATGCCAAACCATTAAAGTGTTTTTGAGAAAATGATTTTTAGTCTTTTTAGTTAGTTTAGTTTTGTTTGCAGAGTATATGTACACATTTAGAGCAGGGCTGTACACTGCGACATATGTCGCACGTGCAATGGAAAAAAATGTTTGTGCGATGAATTTATTTGCCTAGTAGCATGCATGCGACAGACTGCTTGCGAGCCGCTTGTGTGTGTGTGTGTGTGTGTGTGTGTGTGTGGTCTGTTTTTTTCTCTTTTTTTTCACCAGACGACAAGAGCGTTCACTGCCATGCATCGTCTGGCAGCCAGGTGAGCGTAATGAACGGAGGGAAAGCTCTTGTCATCAAGTGTCTTTGTCTCTGTGGGGGAGGTGGGGCTATGGGCTACACACACATACACACACACACACACACACACACACACAGTGCGATCCTCATGAGGGGGAGACGAGGCGGAAAAAAAAGAGAGTTGAGCATAAGAGGAAGACATGGAACTTGGTGGCAGCCCCTGACTGACTGGCCCCTGAAAGTCCACTGACCTCTCCTGCATCCTCTATCTGCATACTGCCTCCTGGTACTTCCCTATCATTTTCAGATTCTGCCTCAATTTCTCCCTCATTCTCTGTAATAATAACAAAGTGTTGTTGCAGTTAATATGCATTTATGCTGCCTTTACATTAGCACCTACTTTCATCTCCTGTTTAAAGGTACACTACACTCCAATTAAACAAAACTGTATCTTTATGTGAAACAAATCATCTGCCACACTCCTGGACTAACAACATGTACATAAAGTTTATTTTTTTAGCAATAGATGAAGATGCCTGTAGATTATCCATGACATTGCCCGGTTCACTCTGCAATGGATTATTCCACAAGCCATCAGTTTTTTAAATATGGACAGGAAATAGGAGCCAGCCAATCTGGCCATAACATTAGGTGCAAATGGAGATACTGTATGGAGTGTTCATGTTTATGTTGTTTTAAGTGTGGAATGACGCATGTAAAAGGAGCTTGTGTTCCACTAGCGTCAGATAAGTTGCTCTTTGTTTATCTGGTGTTGCTATGGTGAATCGGGGCATACAAAGGTTAACATATTCAGAGTTTATTCAACCAATTCAGATCAGCTGTTCTAGAACTGAATGCTCAGTTTCCCATATACAGAGTTCATTGTCAGACTGAGAGTTTGTTGAAACTCTGGAATACCTCTCGGGGCTGTTATAATGCTGACTGTTGCTATTCCTCAACCAGGCATCTCAGACCATCACTGGGTCCTTCACTTAAGATGTGAATGGCAGATAAGATAAGAATAATAACAATAAGAATAACTTTATTCAATTGTCTGTCAGCTCATTTATTATTTGCAAAAGAATTAAAAAGCGTGATGGCTGTAGGTATGTAGGATCTTCTGTATCTCTCTGTCCTGCATCGAAGAGAGAGGAGCCGTCCACCGCTGTTTTTTTGTTCCATCAAGGTGTTATGGAGTGGATGAACCAGGTTATTCATGATGGCCTTGAACATTTTAGGTGTGCATCTCTCCACTAGCTCCTCTAGTGTGTCAAACCACAACTTGAAGAGTTGTGTACATAGTTGTGCCTGCAGTAAATCTCAAATGGCTTTTTTTTTAACCATTTCATAGCCCCACCTTTGTTCTGCTGTCCTAATGCTGGAATATGATCTCTGTTAAATAAAACTGTTCTTCCTTAATGCCAAATTTATCATTTTCTGTGATGTAATCAATCATTCAATCAATCAATCACTCACTTTATTTGTCCCCAGTGGGGCAATTAGTTTCGCAGCAGTGGGAGCAACACAAAGTACAAAAATACACAAATACACAGATACACACAGTATAATAAACACATTGTGGACAAGCCTAATAAATACTCACTCATACTCATGTTAAAAACAAAAAGAATTAAGATGTTCCGCACTAATGAATAAGCTACCTTTTCCTCCTGGCATTTAGAAAAGAGACAGCAGAAGGAACAAAGGAGTGCTTGTATCTGTTTTAGCAAGTGGGAGTCTGAGCAGTGAACCTGATGGTAAAAACTGAAACTGTTGGTGTAGTGGATGAGAGCAGTCGGACAAGATGGAGTTTGCTTTCTTAATCAGCTGTTTGTTGTAAATGTAACTGTAATTACTGCACATTATATTTTTAGGTTATTTTTTATTACTTAAGTTATTGTGTCATTTTGTGTCTTTTTTTTTATTAAGCAGTACAGTACATATATTATTAATATATTTAAGTAATAGTATTTTTACGGCATCATTGAGTTACTTGTTAATTATTATTTTATTGTCATTTATAGTACTTAATATATTGTTTCATTTATATGTTCATGTGCACTTCTTTTTTTAAGTAGTTATTGTATTCCCTTGTATGAGTGAATTGGTTCCTACCTGCCCTTGTTTTGTGGGGACAGGTATTAGTGACGCATGGTGAGTGCCTCGTGCTGAATGAGTAAGAGAGAGAAGTTGTTGCACCCTGAAGTTGGAGCATGCTGTTACTGTCTACCGTGTTGGCGATAATTAAAAGAGAGAGAGAAACAACGATATATTGTAGCCCGCTTTATTACCCACAGCCCGGAAGAACTGGGGAACGCTAAAAGTCAAGAAAAGAGGGTTACAGACTGGTGGCAGCGGTGTTTCTCGTCGGTGTTTTTCCCTCGTCTTAATTAGCCAAGGTAATCAACTAGCTGTCGCGGCGGGAGCAACGGCTGCAGTCTACAGGTGCACTGTGTGAGTTTGTTTCTGTTTTGCATGGACAGTTAAACATTTTTGCTGGCAGTTGCTAAAGAGACGAGCAGAGCAAGTTTTTTTTCGCCGTCGGTTGAAGTTGGACAGTACTTTACAGCATGTCGCTGCAGTCATTAGTGGAAGAAGTTGAGGACAACGAGCCTCCCCATGAGGATGACAGTGCACGCAACGCAACCCAACGGGACACAACAAAGACAGTGGTTCACTACAGAGTGGATTTACCGCCATATTTTCACGGAGATGGTAAGGACAAAGAAAATTTTTCACTGTGGAAAACCAGGCTAGAGCTTGCAGTTAAAGCTTGTGCAGATGGACAGCAGCTAGATATCACCACTATACTGCCCACCCGCCTTAGTGGAGACGCACTGGCATATTGGCTGTCATTATCACCAGAAGTACAGCAGGACTATGATGAATGTGCAGCCAAATTAAATGAAGTTTTCGGGAGGAAAGAATTTCTGCTGCACTTCCAGACTTTTGTAAATGCCAGACAGCGCTTGCCCAAGGAACCCTTAGAGGTTTATGCTGCAGAAATTACAAGACTGGTTCTGGAGGCATTCCCTAACTATGGCAAGCCAGCTATTGCAATGGAACGCTTCAGAAGATTTGTTGCTGGTTTAGACCCTGTTCTGCAAGCTAAATGCCATGAGCATGGCGCTGCTACACTGGAGGATGCCTTAAATGTTGCATGTAAATGGGAACGTGCACAGGAAGCTCTCAAACCATCATTCTACCAGCAGTCAGGATCGCTTTAGGCACCACAGCCCAGACAGGCGCTGCTCACCTGCCCACTACAACGTAAGATACCCGCACCAAGATGACTCCCAGAGACACACCTCCTACTCTCCCCCATATGAATCAGCCAGACCCAGGTATGAGTCACACTATGCCTACTCTACTCGGGAAAGACGACCACCGTACAGGGAGAGGAGCCATCATGTGAGCTTTAAAGGAGACCCCACTGAACAGGGAAACGAATGGTAGCAGATGCTGAGGGCCAAGTGTCTGCTCCTACTGCTCATGAGGCCCCACAACAGGTGCTTCCACCTTCACACAAAAAGCCTACACGCTATGTAATGACTGTCATTGAGAACATTGCTACCAAAGTCTACCTAGACACAGGTTCAGACATTTCACTGATTAGTGAGGACTTTAGAATGTCTATTCCATCTCTGAAAACTAAGCCTAGGCAACGCTCTGAGCTTCTTCCTAGGGCAGTGACTGGTGACTATTTGGACATTCTAGGCACACTCCCTCTCACCATCAGGCTAGGTAATGAGGTTTTCACTCACACTGTCCAAGTAGTCAGAAATGTTACACAACCAGTGATCCTAGGATGGGACTTTCTACTCGCACACCATGCAGTTTTGGATTTGAGAGAAGGCATTTTTAAAGTAGGGAGTCGTACTAGCGCCCCTCTCCTGTGTGCTACTGAGACTGCTCCCCTTTCCTGCAATGCTGTCACCTTATCCCCTGTTGTAGTCCCTGCCATGTCACAAATGACTGTTCTAGCTAAAGTACAGCCCACTATTAGTGTGCCAGATATTGAAGATGACTACACAGGTATTCTAGAGCCAGGTCCACCTAGTTTTCAAGGTCTGTTAGCAGCACGCACACTTGCTAATGTACAAGCGGGGCTCACTTATGTCAGAGTAATGAATCCAACGACTACTGACCTTCATGTTCCAAGTGAAACTAGGCTAGGTGACTTTCACCCACTAGGTGGTAGTGAGGATGACTATTCTGTAGTGGAAGCTGACGTAGCCACAGTTACAACCACAGCAGAATCCTCCCCTCAACAGACATTACCAGATGTTGACCTCAGTCAGGCAGAACTTACTGACGAACAGAGACAAAAGCTTGAAGCTTTACTGCTGACTTACAGTGATGTTTTTAGTGCTCATGACCAAGACTATGGACGCACTAATGTTGTACAACATGGCATAAACACAGCAGATGCTCGTCCCATCAAACAGAGAGCATACAGAACCTCCCCAAACATCAGAGCAGAGATAGACCGGCAGGTCCAGCAGCTCCTCACCCAAGACATCATTGAGGACAGCTGCAGCCCCTGGTCTTCCCTTGTCGTTCTTGTGAGGAAAAAAGATGGCAGCTACAGGTTCTGCATCGATTACAGAAAGCTGAATGCAGTCACCATCAAAGACTCATACCCCCTGCCGCGCCCTGCAGATGCCCTTGACAGCCTATCAGGTGCATGCTGGTTCAGCACAATGGACTTATCAAGTGGATATTGGCAGGTTGAGCTTGAGCCACAGGACAAGGAGAAAACAGCATTCAACACTGGCAGTGCTCTCTACCAGTTCAAGGTTATGCCTATGGGATTAACCAACCATGGCCTGCACTGGAAGGACTGCTTAATTTACTTGGATGACGTCCTCGTGTTCAGCCGCTCTTTTCCAGACCACCTAAAGAGCCTGGAAGAGGTGTTGAGCAGGTTTCGCTCAGCTGGTCTCAGACTGAAAGCCAGAAAGTGCCAGTTGGCACAAACTCAAGTGACTTTCCTTGGACATGTGGTCTCCAATCATGGACTCCAACCAGATGCAAGGAACGTTGAAAAGGTACGTGGATGGCCAACACCCAGAACAACTACAGAGGTGAGAGCTTTTATTGGACTGTGCTCCTACTACCGTAGGTTTGTCAAAAACTTTTCTGTCATTGCAGCTCCACTGCACGCTCTCACACAAAAAGGAACAATATTCAAATGGACTGTCGAATGTGAGGATGCTTTTCAGTCACTGAAACACGCTCTCACTCACCCACCAATCATGGCACATCCCATTTTCACACAACCATTCTTGTTGTACGCAGATGCTTCACAGGATGGCATTGACTCTGTGCTGGCTCAACGTCAAGACAACAAAGAACGTGTTATTGCCTATGCGAGCCACACACTAAGGCCTCCTGAAAGAAAATGGTCTACCTTTGATCGTGAGCTCTGGGCAATTGTTTGGTCTGTGAGACATTTTAAACACTTCCTCTCTGGCAGCTCATTCACAGTGATCACGGATCATAAGCCTCTCCTGAGCCTGAGGAAAGCACCAGTGGATAATGATCCCACTGGCAGACGCAGTCGGTGGATACTCGAGCTGGATGTGTATGACTACAACCTACTGCACAGAGAAGGTAAACAAAGTGGTGGTGAATGGGACCAGTATCTGCCACAGTGTGAGCTTGCTTACAATTCCAGTGTTCATTCAAGTACTGGATTTTCCCCTTTCTTCCTTGTACATGGAAGAGAACCAAACCTGCCACTGGATGTCATGTTGAACTGTAGTCCTGCAGTGACCTCTTCCACACCAGGTACACCAGCAGCTTATGCACAGGACCTCACCACACGTTTGTCACATGCTTTCAGGAATGCAGCCCAAACCTGTGCTGCAACCAAACAGCATCAAAAGACTCAATACGACAAGACAGTTGTGTTTCACCCTCACCAGCCGGGAGACCTTGTTCTCCTGGACGACCCAGCACAAAGAATGAATAAACTTGCTCCCAGATGGAAGGGCCCATTTGTGGTCCGGAAAAGGATGAGCAGAGATGGACACCCCAGTGTAACCTATGAGATCACAGATCCTAGGAATGCACGCTCACGGACATGGATTGTTCATCATAACAGACTGAAAGCCTACAAAGGGACTTTGCCGGCTGCCCCTGTCAGCAGCCGGCCACCCTCTGTGCCAGCTGATTTGGGCACATCACTGACATCGGCCCCCTTTCCTCTCACTGCCTTGTCAGGGGCCCTGCCTTTTCGCCCTCCTACTCCCCCACATGTGCCTGCCCGAGCTAGGAGTGAGACCCTATCTGCCCCTGTCAGAACTGCTCCCCAGAACGGTGCTCCACCTTCTCCTCATTCCCCTAGTCCCCCCCCTCTTTCCCCTCCTCCCCCCCGGCAATGCAGATGGACTTTCCCCACCTCTTCAGGAGCCCCTGCTCGTCACATCCCGTTGTGGACGCCAGGTTAGGCGACCACTCAAGTACAGAGACTTTGTCACTTAAAGTGATTTGGTTGAACTGAGTCAGGCCCTTACATGTTGTGTTTATTGTTGTTGGGTACTGTGATTTTGTAATACACTGTTTATGTATACTTGACTGTTATTTGGGTAGATTTCAGTTCAAGGAGTTTCTGCCTGCTCTAACATAATTTTATTGCAGGAAGTGTCTAATGTGTTGATCAGTTTCTGAGTTGGCTACAGCTAATAGTAAGAGTGTTCTAGTTACTGCATTGTTTAGTATTGACTACTGTGATTTGTTACATCACACTGTTTTCCAATGGATAATTGAAATGGGGACATTTCTATTGGTAGCAAGGGAAGACTGTAACTGTAATTACTGCACATTATATTTTTAGGTTATTTTTATTACTTAAGTTATTGTGTCATTTTGTGTCTTTTTTTTTATTAAGCAGTACAGTACATATATTATTAATATATTTAAGTAATAGTATTTTTACGGCATCATTGAGTTACTTGTTAATTATTATTTTATTGTCATTTATAGTACTTAGTATATTGTTTCATTTATATGTTCATGTGCACTTCTTTTTTAAGTAGTTATTGTATTCCCTTGTATCAGTGAATTGGTTCCTACCTGCCCTTGTTTTGTGGGGACAGGTATTGGTGACGCACGGTGAGTGCCTCGTGCTGAACGAGTAAGAGAGAGAAGTTGTTGCACCCTGAAGTTGGAGCATGCTGTTACTGTCTACCGTGTTGGCGATAATTAAAAGAGAGAGAGAAACAACGATATATTGTAGCCCGCTTTATTACCCACAGCCCGGAAGAACTGGGGAACGCTAAAAGTCAAGAAAAGAGGGTTACATAAAGGTCCTGTAAAGTTTCCTGTGCAGACCCCGTTATTTTACTACACACACTAACAACTTTGTTTAGGAGATTTCTCTCTTTTACCCTCAAGGATTGAAACCAACAGATAAAGGAAAATGTGATCACAGACTCAGTAAAAGAACGATAAAACATAGTCATCAGGGTAGAGTCAACCTGGAATTTAGCAAGTTTCCTAAGACAAAAAAGACGCTGCTGACTTTTCTTATAAATCAAGTCTGTATTTTTCTCGAATGTCAGCTTATTGTCAAGAATAGTGCCTAGGTACTTATAGGACTCTACAATTTAAACTACCTGACCATCAATCACTGTGAAGTCAGGAGATGAGGGCTGCACACATCTAAAATCAACACACATATCCTTTGTCTTCAAAACATTCAAAGATAAAAACGATTCCTGACACCATTTTAAGAAATAATCAACCACAGGACCATGTGAAGTTACAGAGTTGTTCAGCAGGCTCACTATGACAGTGTTGTCCGCAAACTTCAATATATGACGGTTTTCAAATTTGCTACGACAGTCATTTGTGTACAGTATGTACAGCAGAGGAGAGAGGACACATCCTTGAGGTGAGCCAGTAGATGATACAGATAGATCAGAGAGTTGACCATTAACTCTGACTCTTTGTGTTCTGCAGGTCAGAAAGTCCAAGATCCAGCCAACAATACTGCCTTCCAGACCAAAGTTGTTCATCAGTCTCTGGATTAGTAGATGAGGCTGAATAGTATTGAAGGCAGATGAAAAGTCAACAAACATCAGTCTAACATGATTGTTGTTAATAAAGTTATGGTGGCGTCCTGGACCCCCCTCTTGGACCTGTACGCAAACTGCAATGGGTCAATCAAGTAATTTTCAGCAGTTCAACTTTGATCAGTTTTTCAAATGACTTCATATCTAATGAGGTCAGGGCTATGGGCCTGAAGTCATTTAAAGATTTGGGATGTTTAGACTTGGCAGCAGGAACTATAGTCGACTGTTTCCACAGATTAGGTACCTTCTGCTGAGACCAGGATAAATTAAAAATGTAATTAAAAATAGGGCCTAGTTGTTCAGCACAGTTGGAGAGTATTCGACTACTGATATTATCAGGACCAGCACTTGTTCTTCTTTTACAGTGTTTAAAAGCTTTAACAACAGAAAGTACATCAAAAGGAGGAGCGGCTTGTTGATTTGGTTCCAGGGTGGTGTTTTTCAGCGTCATTATTTCATTATTAAAATCATGCACATCAAATCTGCAGTAGAATTTGTTTAGCTCTTGAGCCAGAGCCAGATCTGAGGTGAACCCATCTAATAATACCCTTTTCTTCACATTCTGTCAGTCAGACCAACCACAGACCTAATACTGTCCCATGCCGAACCCAGATTATTGTTGCTAAGCTTGTCTTCAAGTTTTAGTTTATAAGATAGTTTGGCTCTCCTAATTTCCCGTTTAATTTCCTTTTGTACAGACAAAACTTCAGTTAAATTACCCTGTTTAAAAGCCTGTTTCTTTTTATTTAGTAACACTTTAAAGTGTCTGCTCACCCACGGTTTGCTATTGGGATAGGTTTTAACAGACTTAACAGGAACAACAATATCCTCACAGTAGGTTATCCAGGAGCTGGCCACATCAGTGACTTCATTAATGTCACTAGAGGATTCAATGAACTCCTCCCAGGCTGTGCTATCCAGACAGCCCTGGAGAGTCAGTGTGGCCTCTTCTGACCACACTTTGATGTTTCTGGTTGCCACCTTCCCCCTCTGAAGACATGTCCGATATGATGGGACCAAGAACACACAGTTATGGTCAGCTGAGCCAAGCAGGGGGAGTGGGATAGATTTATATGCATTTTTGATGGACCCATAACACTTGTCAAGAATCCTGTCTTTCCTGGTGGGGCAGGAAACGTACTGATAAAAGCTCCTGAGGGATTTATCCAGTGAACAGTGATTAAAATCTCCCAAAACCAGGTTAGGGGCATCAGGGGATAAGGACTGAAGTTTATGCACAGACTGAGAGATGAGCTCTGAGGCGTTTTTTTCATTTGCCTTTGGGTGGACATAAACAACAGTCACAAAAATCTGTGAAAATTCTCGTGGCAAATACGTAGGGCGCATGGACAGAGAAAGCAGCTCCACATCCTTGGTACAGAGTCTCTCTCTCACTAAAACAGTTTTACACCAATGTTCATTGATACACACACATACCCCACCTCCGCATGACTTCCCGGTTGTTGCGGATGCTCTGTCGGTGCGGAACGGGACCGCAAACCCGTCTATGGCCAGATCACCGTCAGTGTCCCTTTCCCAGGTCTCTGTGAAGGCCAGGATGCAGGCTTCTTTAAATTCATGATGGTGGTGGACAAGAGCCTGAAGTTCCTCAGTTTTATTGTGGAGAGAACGGGCATTAGACAGGATAATTGAAGGCAGGGGTATGTGCGACAGGTGATGCCGTCTCATGCGCTCCCGCACCCCACCTCTCCTGCCTCGCTTCCTTGGTTTTCATTGTGGAGCTCTGAGGTAGTCACCTTTCCCGTGGCCAACAAGTTCCTCCAGG
The DNA here is from genome assembly GCF_041903045.1 of Epinephelus lanceolatus. Taxonomy (NCBI): domain Eukaryota; kingdom Metazoa; phylum Chordata; class Actinopteri; order Perciformes; family Serranidae; genus Epinephelus; species Epinephelus lanceolatus. The sequence continues at coordinate 37,817,342 of NC_135750.1, forward strand.
TCAGGAAAGACCAAGTCCGCTGGTGGCCTGCTGCTCACAGGGTTTTCAAATTTGAGCAGATAGTCTCTGGAGTATTGAACCGTATTGGGTTCAAGTGCCGTCAGCAGCCCCAGGTGCCATGCAGACGCCAACACCGCCAGTAAGAGGATCAAAGTCGGATCCATGTCACTGAATCATAACACGCTTTGGCAAGCTGTAGTAGAGTTGATCAATACATACACAGACAAACTTAAGCAAGACTGCTTAAATTAAGAGACTTAATCAACTAGATAACTCTGACAAACAAAGCAGACATGCTTTCCACTGCTGCTGGTCGCTGCGTGCGCAAGCGCCCCTCCCCAAGAGGGGTAAGAGCCTTCATACATTGTCTTTTCATTTTTTCTTGTTCTCACAGACACACAGTTGCTCTTATTGTCACATTCATCGTTTAAATACATAAAATGTTTAACTGAAAACCCTTATTTATCATCATTGTCCAATGTCAGGGAGTATTCGTAAATAGCCTACATTAATCTCATCTAGCTACATAAGAGATGCATTGCACCAGATTACAGTTTAGTTGCTAATTTATCTGCAGTCCATGAAGCTAACACAAAGCTTTCCCTCCAAAAAAACACACACAGAAAAACTTGTCTAATTACGCTTTTAGTTGTCATCCAGCCACTCAATACATGTAACTGACATTGATGTATACACAGTAATTCAATAAGAGTTGTAAATATACCTGTGTATGGTTTATTTTAATATTTACTGTTCAAAAGCGAGCTCACTGCTGTCTGTCCCATAGAAGAACATGACAGCGGAGGCTGTGTTTGGAACTATTGAGGCTTACATGAACCACGTGACTGCTCTGGCAGCGACATCAAAGGATGTCGCCACTCTGTTCTTATCTATCGCTCTGGGTCTGACATAGGGAGAGGTGACAACAGGTGGGAGGTCTCAGGTCTCAGTATTGTTTTGACTCTGCTTTCATCAGTGCACACAATCCATTCAAGACAAGATGGGGAGAGACAACTGCGCCCACTTAGGAGACAAGTTGTGTACAATATTTAATACTACTGACGTAGCTTGTAACGCTTTTGCAACAGAGTATCTTGTCATTATTCATGGGAAAAAAAGTACGATCAAAGCAAGACTCAGACAGGAGGTCTGCACGCTGTATTAAAAGCTACCGGTAATTTTAATTGTGCAACATTTTGATCTAACATAGATCTTTGTCAGGCAGTCACATTTTTAAAAATTGACAACTCTTTGACGGGCATTGTAAAATTTAAATGCTGGTGTTCTTTGAGCCCAGCAAGGGTCCTTCCGCTTGAACCATATCCACTGGCTGCTTCTTTCGGCCGCTTCAGAGACTGATCTAATTGTCTGCCGCAGAGCCTGTCCATGGATACCAAGGTCTTTCAGCAGCCTGATGGTGGAAGAAGCCACAAAACCTCTGCATTCCACATCGACCGGATAGACCTTCGCATTCCATCCTCGTTGTTGTGCGTCTGTTGCCAGTTCTGTGTAGCGCAGTTTCTTGTGCTCATAGGCCTCTTCAGCTGAATTCTCCCATGGGACTGTGAGCTCTGTGATGTAAACAGACTTCAGTGAAGGGGACCAGAGTACCAAGTCTGGTCTAAGGGTGGTGGATGCAATCTCAGGTAATCTCAGGAAAGATTAGTTGCTGGCCAGTATCCACTAGCATCTTCCAATCACGGGCCATAGCTAGATGTCCAGCTTCTGGTTTGGTAGGAGGATGGTTGGGCTTTTTCTGTCCCTCTCGGATGAATGCTGGTGCCATGATGGAGTTGGTTGCTCTCAGGGGCAAGGAGTTGGTGATATTCCTCTTGCTCTCAAGAGCTGCTGCCAGACTCTTGAGGACCTGGTTCTGCCTCCAGGTGTAGCAGCCTTGTGTGAGGCTGGTCTTACAACCGGTCATGATGTGTTTGAGAGTCGCTGGAGTTGGGCAGAGGGCACAGGTGGGGTCCTTGCCATACCACTGATGGAGGTTTTTTGGAGATGGGAGCACATCATAGGTAGTTCTGAAGATGAAGCTGATGTTGTTTGCCTCCATTTCCCAGAGCTCCCTCCAGCTGAACTTTCTCTTCTCCAGGCCTTCCCACCTCATCCATTGTCCCTGCTTTGCAAGAGGGACAGCCTTCATGCTTCTTTCAGCCTCCTCCTGACGGCGCACCTCCTCGACCACCATTTTCCTCCTCTCTGATGTTGAGGCCTTACGCCAAGTTGGTTTACTTGCTGCAAGGCCAAAGCCTTCTCTTCCCAGCTGGACATGCCCCACGATGTCGTTGTGCCTCAGGGCTGACGTAGCATGCTGAACCGCGTCGGATGGTGTCCATTCCGTCCAGTTAACAGGGCTGGTGCAGCGTTGCTGATGGTCTGGTCTTTGGAGTCCTTCAAAGTCATCTGGAGTCTTACTTTAGAGCACTTGTACTCTTCGGTGAGGCTCATGATGGGTAGTTCAAGGACCCCTTTGCCATAGAGGCTGATGTTGGTAAGACATCATGGGACACCGAGCCATTTCTTCACGTATGAAGTCATGGTTCGCTCCATCTTCTCCACGATTGTTATTGGGACCTCGTAGATGGTGAGTGGCCACATCACCCGGGGGAGAAGTCCAAACTGCAGGCACCAGAGCTTGAGCTTCCCTGGCAGTAGGGTCTTGTTGATGTCTTCCAGACCGTTGGTGATGTCCTGCCTTAGTTGCTGCACTTGGTCTTTGTCCCTGAGGCTTGCGTTGTACCATCTACCCAGGCTTTTCACAGATTGCTCAGACACTGTTGGTATTGGGTCGTCACCAATGCAGAACTTCACGTATTTAAGCTCTCCCTTGACTATTGAGATGCTTCGTGACTTGTTCGGCTTGATTTTCATCCGGGCCCACTTGATGTTCTCCTGCAGTTTTCCAAGTAGCCGCCTGGTGCATGCTGCAGTAGTGGTCAGAGTGGTCATGTCATCCATGTATGCTCAGATAGGTGGAAGGCGGATCCCGTTGTTAGTTCGCTCACCCCCCACCACCCATCTTGAGGCCCTGATGATGACTTCCATGGCTATTGTGAAGGCCAGGGGTGAGATTGTGCAGCCTGCCATGATGCCCACTTCCAAGCGCTGCCATGATGTAGTGAAATCAGCTGTTGTGAAGCACAGTTGCAAGTCTTGGAAGTAGGCCTTTATCAGTGTGGTGATGGATGATGGTACGTGGAAGAAGGTGAAGGATTCCCAGAGGAGTTCATGGGGAACTGAGCCAAAGGCATTCGCCAGGTCGAGGAAGATAACATGGAGGTCTCTTTTGTCCTTCTTTGCCGCTTGATCTGGTGCCAGATCATACTAGTATGCTCCAAGCAACCAGAAAACCCAGGAATGCCAGCTTTCTGTATAGATGTGTTGATGTACTTGTTCTTCTCCAGGTAGGTGGACAGTCTCTGCACTATGACACTGAAGAAGATTTTCTTCTCGACATTGAGAAGGCAGATTGGCTGGAATTGACTGATGTCTGTCGCATCCTTTTCTTTGGGAATTAACACACCACCAGCCCTTCTCCATGCTTTTGGTATTGTTCCCTTCTGCCACACTACCCTCATGAGCCTCCAAAGAAACCGTAGCACATCTGGTGCGTTCTTGTAGAGCTTGTATGGTACTCCATAAAGCTTGATTTATGGTCCTGCGGCGTACCTATGACGTACCTATGACGTACCTACGACGTTGCTGTGACGCCGTCGTGAACCCTTCGCACTTCTCCGTCACTCCATTTCGTCGTGGTGCAATTCACCGCCAGAGCGGTAGGAGGCTGCGTTCCTTTCCTGAATGGTTATCGTCATCCCTAGTTGATTCTTTGTTTAGCTTCCAGCTTTTCCGGTCACAGAGAAATGAACGCGGAGCACGGACAGACGGCTCCGTCGGTATCCGTATTGAACGTTGAGCATAAATGGGCCTTAATACTACAACATCTACATCGCAACAGAAGATGTTTAAAGATGGTGGGGATGGCGCAATCTGGCAATACGGAACCGGAAATGCGTTGCTACCAAGCAAACCAATCACAGCCCTCTCGGTCTGCGCTGGGTCTGCATTGCCTCGACGTGTAGTTACATTTTTGGGGAGGTGCACGTCAGGCTACGCCGGGGGCTACGGTGAGCCTCCTGTGTAGCCACGTACCCTACGACGTAGCGACATCGTTGATTTAACGCAGGACCATAAATCAGCCATTAGACCCAGGGGCCGATGCTGCTCTTGCACGCTGTACTGTGTTCTCTACTTCCTTCCATTTTGGAGGGTCAGTGTCCAGGTTGAATTCAGGAGGTAGAATAGGTGGGATGTCATGTGGAATAACCATCTGCTTGTGCCTCTTCATGTCTCGGTGGACCTTTTCAAGATGTTCTTCGAGTTTCTGCTTTGGAGTTTTCAGGATGCCACTTTTTTCCTTAGCGAAAAGGTCTTTGACAAACTTGAAGGGGCTTTTGTAGAACCGTGTTCTTGTGTGTTCCTTCTTCCTGCGAAGTTTCCTCAAGTTCTCTGCTCTTTGCAAGGTTGCCAGCCGACATTTGATGTCCCCCTGGAGTACCATGAGACCTCTCTCTGCATCAGAGGCCTTCTTCCACTGCTTTCTCAGCTGCCTTCTCTCTCTGACTAGCCTTTCGATCTCTTGCTGCCTCCTGGATTTGGCTGGTGCCGGTGTTGCCTTTCCACTTCTTTCAATCACTCCAAAGCTCTTTTCTCCATAGTGGTAGATAATGTCACCCATCCTTTCGAGTTTTTTCTCTGCTGTACCCACTTGTTGCTCCAGGATTTTTGTCAGGTCGTCGTTGACCATTTCCCACTCTTTCTTTTCAACAGCTTTGGGCCACTTCACACTCGGTCTGTGCCCTTTGATCTTTTCCTCCTTTGGAGGTCTCTGTGGTTGGGAGGGTCCCTCCACCGGCCTTTCTGTGCTTGTAATACCCTCCTCAGTGACAGGGGTGTTGATGCTCTGCGAACTTTGGTTTGCATCCCGTCGCTGTGCTTCACTCGACTGATTTGACTGGTTGCTTCATAGGAAGTATTGGTCAATGCGAGGCCCTTGTCTCTGCACTCACAAGCACTTTTTCTTCCCTTGGTGGATCTTCAACCCCTTTGCTGATGTTATTTTCTCCCAACCACAGCTGCACACTTGAAGTGAGTGTCCCGCTGCTGTTGTGGTTGCCTCATGTGCTGTGTTCTTGCTCGTAGTCGTGTCCGTTCCTGGGTCTGTAGCCGTGTTGTCAATTGTCGAGCCATCTTGCGCCCCCACTCTCGCAGGCTCTAGGGGTATTTTCCTTTGCTGACTTTTTGTAGCTCTTGGCGGGTGTCTCCAACAAACTGAAGCAGCGTCAGAGACTGCCGCCATGGGTAGCTAGCCCATGACAGCCCCAGTGGGGTCTATTCCCTCCAGTCAGCTTTCTCTCCAAGCTGTCACATAGTCTTTCCAATGTTGTCAGCTGTCCTTTCACAGCAGTCACTGGACGAGTCCAGATACTCAGAATCATAAAAACACGGGACGTTATGTTAAGACTGTCCGTTGTGCCAATAGATGGTATGCACTCACATGATGTTGTCTTGATGTTGAGAGTGGCGTGGGAGGAGTCTCTCTGATAGGGAAGGATCTAAATTTTGGGACACATCGTCAGTAGTGTACACTTTGAATCAGGGGGTGTTTCGGCCTTTCAACACTAGACATCCTCATCAAAGGCGGCCAGCTACAGGGTGATCAAGCCTGAGCTTGTGTCCCATGCCCAATCATGAGATTTGCCTGGTTGTTTGGGGATATAAAGAGATGAAGTGGGCACAATGTTGCTGGTTTAAGTCCAACGTGTAATGAACAAGCAAAATACACACACTTTTAGGCAACTGCTGAATAAGGAAATTTTACGAACTGTATGAAATGCTGGCTACAGCAAATTTGTAATTATTCATGCCTTGATGTAAATTCGGCAAACAGAATACATTAAGTTATTTTTTCTTTGTGTAAAAAACATTACGTCAGTTTGTCCTGGCCTGTTAGGTATAAAGTCAGGTGCTCACAAGTGGCGCACACATAATTATGTCTTACTGCATATCATTAATTTCTTACCAGGATTGCTCTTATTTTAATGGAGCTGAAGGTAAAGTAGGTAACAAGAGGCAGATCTCCTTCAGCCCTCTCACTACTGAAACTTTATACATGAAAACAATACAGTGTATCACTGTCTTGAAAAAAGCTTAAACACAAGTGTTTTGTTACAAATAAGTTCATATGTAAAAGTCTTTAAGTCTTATTCCTATTTTCTGCAGTTTTTTTTAGCTATTTCAAAATGCTGTTGTGGTCACTTTAAGAGTCAGGAAGTCATTAAGAGGATGTTTTGTCATGTGACCAGAGTTGGGTATAACGCGTTACAGAGCGTTAGAGTACTTAGATTACTTTTTGCAGTAACAAGTAACCTAACGCGTTAGTTTGCTGTTTGAGTAATAAAATACTTAAGTTAACTTAACTTAACTTCCGTTACTTTTAGAACTCTGGTCCTTCAGCTCCGAAACAGCAACGGCTGTCGTTTGGTTCTAATAACGGAGATATGTTGACAGACATATTTCAGACTCAGGACTTGCATTATGCCTGGTACACGCTACACGCTGGTACTCACCAATTATCCCCGGTCGTCTTTCACGGCGTGTGTGATGTCATCGGGTTATTCTTGTCCTGTTTTTATTATTTTGATTATTATTTGAGTCACTGCCAGAACTGTGTCTGTTCATGTGCCAGCCGACATGTTGTTGTAGTCACCTAAAAGCATGTCTTGGCTGACGGTGAATTTTTTGATTGTATTGCCAATGTTTCTACATTTCCGAGATTACAGAGTATCGTTTACAACCCACACCACTGACATTTTACTGTCTCGCAGTCCCAGACACTTTTGGTAGCATTTCATCTCATATATATGAAGTTGCCTACTTCATTCATGGTTCTGATAATGTTGCTCATAATTAACACCCCCGCCTCTTTCACATGAATGCGCTCGTAGCTGGATAGGAAACCCAGAGCTGACTGAACTAGCTGATAAACAGCTTTGTAGTACCCGTTATTCATACAGCCAATATTAGGGTTAGTCAAGCCAGATAACCAAAAGATAGTCTAGATAAGTTGAACTGGCTTCACAATACAGGCTTCCGATTTTTGGGGTTTTGAAGTGTGTGTGTGTGTGTGTGTGTGTGTGTTTATATGTGGGAGGGGCGGGTTTTCAATATGTATGTAGTATTTTTGTTGTATGTTTTTATTCTGTGAAGCACTTTGTGCTGCATTTTTAATGTATGAAAAGTGCTATACAAATAATGTTTGATTGATTGATTGATCCTTTCCTAGCACTTATTCTTCTTTGGTGTGGGGGCCCCTGGGGGTTAGTTATGCTTTTTCTCATTTCAGCTACCTCTTCTCTCAACAGTCTGACTGTTTCATAAAGCTCTGGGTCTCTTGTAGGGGTTACAGTGGGTGTTTTTCGGCTCCTAGGCATAACCACTTCAGCTGACTGCTCTTGGACCCCCACTCTAGCTTCAGCTGCACTTTGACCTTGCTGACTAGTCTGCAATTCTGTTTGTAATTCATTTACTTTTGGGACTTTACTTGTATTTTTACTTTGCTTGGGTTGTCTTTGTGCTTCCACACTAGCTGCTGCATTCATCCTGTCGATGAGTATTCCATCTGTCACATTCTGATCATCAAGATAAGGCTTAAGCTGAAACTTTATGTGGTCACTTAACAGCACAGTACTCACTGACCTCAAGAATTTCCTCTGGATGAGCTCAGGACTGTATTGTTCATCTGACTGCACCTTTCTTGAAGCAAGTAAGCAGTCTCTCCTTTAACTCAATTGCTCGGAAGAGGAAGTTTTGAGGAGACTCACGACTGTCTTGTGTTATGTTTACTAGTCTGTGATATAAATCTGTGGAACTGTCTTCTTTGAAATGCCCCTTTAATATGGCCTTTAATTGAGTAAGGGTGAGGTAACATTTTATTTCAAGCATGTCCCAAATACTCAGACCTGAGCTAACCAATCCTTCTGTACTGTTCCACATGTTTCTTCACCATGCTTTCTGTCACCAATCGGGCCAAACTGAGGCGCATCACACACCGCTTCCAAAATCATTGGTCTTCCAACACCCAACCTCACAGAGTTAAATAACAGGTCCATCACACGCTTTGCAAAACCAATCGAACAGGACACCACACACCCACTCAACCAATACCTCATCCCATTACCCTCAGGGTGAAGGTACCGAACTCTCAATTCAGGAAAGCTCGAATCGGGAAGAGCCTGATCCCAGCAGCCATAGCTGCACTGAACAAAAGATCCCATTGACTGACCCTGTAAATGACCATGTAATGTTTCTGTGATGTTTTGTGATGTCTGTGATATGTCTGTGCTTGTGTTATCCATGATCGATCTCTGTAAATGTACAGTTAGTGGAAACGAATTTCCCTCTGGGACAAATAAAGTAAGTCTAAGTCTAAATCTAATTGACTTGACTACAGCTTCAATGACCTCAGCCTCACTGTGTCCTTTATTCAGGTCTTGGTCAATCTGATGCATCAGATTTGTGTATGACAGTCTGTCCTTCTGACCCTTTTCCCCAATCTGCCCGCATATCTTGAATTCTCTCCTTAGTGTCACTTCTGGAAGCCTATTCACTGCTGCAGGCAGCACATTTTGTGGAGCTGAAGCTTGACTCGGAGAGGCACTGTTCACCCTTTCACTCAGCCTCCTAACTTCATCCTGCAGAGCTTGACTGTTCTTCTGGAGCTGTGAGCATTTTTCTAAATAAACTCATTTCTTTAGTTGTTTTAGGGTTGCTTTGGGCTGTGTTCTCGGCATTCTCATCATTATCACTGTTTTCAGTGTTTTCTGTTACTTGTTCAACTGCTTTAAGCTTTAAGCTCCTGGCCTGCACACACTTTTTTGAGCTGGTCAAGCTGCAAAGACCACAGTCTCTGAGACACGATCTCTGCCAGCTCCTCCAAATCCACTGTGTATGATGCAGTCGCGCCCCCGTGGCTGCGCACTCCCGACGTCATCATCACTCAGGCAGTCTCCGCATTCTGGTCACACTGATCGCTGCGGCAATCATCCCAGTGGTGCCTCCAATATTTGTTGCACACTTGGACAGAGCGGACTTCTAGGCGTGCATAAGGTTAAAATAATGCCTTTTATTCTTCCTCTGAAAATAAACAAACACAAGCACAAATGAACAACGTGGCGGCGTGCTGCAGGCTAGGGATACTGAACAACTCAATAGTGGAAACTGCAGCTTTACCTTACTTGAACAACTCAGGTATTTCCTTGTATCCTTGCTCACTATCGACTTTCCCTGTCACAAAACATCTATTTAACAACATAAACTCAATCTGACACTGATCACATTCACACATTCACACAACTCATACTCAGAGGTGGGAAGTAACTAATTACATTTACTCACGTTACTGTAATTCCACACTAATCTCGTGTGGAATTGACCCAGAACAAGCGGCCGGTGCCAGCGAGTTACTGGAGAGAGAGATCGAGGAGGGTGGGAGTGCTTCGCAGAAGCACAAGCAGACGCCGCAGTTGAAATGAATGAAGAACGAAGCGAAAGAAACCCCCGTGTGCACAGTGCTGTTTATAATTGTCTGTCAGAAAAATGCGGCCCACCTGTGTCTGTGTGTGTGTGTGTGTGTGTGCGCGCACTGGGACCGAACTCCGCTGTGCGCGATACAGAGAGCAGAGGAGGACTGTAAAGGTGCGACCATGTAGAGACAGAAATGACATGCCGTTGTGTGAACAATATAAGTCATCACATTATAAAGTGAAACGTTTCACCATATAACATGATAAATAGTATATCATTATGTCATTATATCAAGCGTCTGTCGCTCAAAATAATATAACTTTAGTTTATGAAGAGATAAGACGGAGCCCTCTCCTCTCCTCTTATATGCTTTGCTTGCAAAGCATACACAAACATGCTACACAAGTGTGTGTATGCCGCCCATTGATCGGAGTCAATGGGTGGCATAGTAGAACACTTTAGCCTGCTTCTCAACCAACAGAGTTATCTTCGAAACTTCTCCCAGGCAGTCTTCTCAGTCCAGTAGAGTAATCTTTTCTTCATTCTTACATGCATATGTAACTGTAGTGAAAAACTACAAAGCATGGAGTGACAGAAAACGAACTAGCAATGTTACATTACTGCTGCAGGTGCTTCTCAGTCATTGAGTGAAGTTTTACGCAGTTAACAAGCGCTACTTCCGGTTTGAGGCATTTCAAAATAAAAGCAAGTGTTTCAAAAATAAAGTCACAGAATGGCTGCAATTACACTCCCACCATCACACAGTGTGTGATTCCCAATGAAACTTGACATTGTTAACCTTTTATACATTGAAGTAAATAAATAAATACACTTTGAAAAACAAAACACTCAAGAGTTAACCCTTTACTCAGCCTCAAGCAATAGAACTGTTTTGTGTATGGGCCTTTCTAAGTAAACTGGCTTAGTTGTGCGAGTGCCTCTACTGTCTAGTGTTGTGTCACTAAGTAACAGTTTGACTTTTCTGACCCTTCCGTCAGCTTCTTGGAAGACTTCAACTACCTTCGCCAGCTTCCACTGATTTCTTGGTGTGGCATCATCTTGCAACAGGACAATATCATTCACCTTAGCATTTCTTCTGTTCTTGTTCCATTTACTTCTTTGTTGCAGATTCAACAAATATTCCTTTCTCCACCTGGTCCAAAATTCATTGGACAAGAACTGAACTCTCTTCCATCTCTTCTGAAGATAGAGATCTTCCCTTACAAACTCTCCAGGTGGTGGTGCGATGACTGATGATTTCATTGTCAATATATGGTTTGGAGTTAGGGGTTCTGGTCCTGATGGATCATTGAGATGTTCTGTGGTCAATGGTTGACTATTCACTATAGCCATCACTTCGTATAGAAAAGTTCTTAATGAAGAGCTGTCTAATCTTCCAGCAGACTGGTCTAGGATGGATGTGAGGACACTTCTCACGGCCCGTATCTGTCTCTCCCAGACACCGCCCATGTGACTGGAAGCAGGTGGGTTCATGACAAAACTGCATCCTAGTTCTTTCACACGTTCTTGCTCTCTTCCTTTAATCAATTCCTGGAATTCGTTGCGTGCTCCCACAAAGTTTGTGCCTTGGTCACTTTGCAGTTGACTTACATTACCCCTTATTTCAATAAAGCAGTGCAACGCATTGAGGAAGGCATCAGTGTAAAGGTCATCCAATACCTCAATGTGGATGGCTCGTGAACACATGCAGGTGAATAAGAGTCCATATCTGTTCAGTTTTTTCCTTCCATCTTTAACATAAAATGGTCCGAAACAGTCCATACCACAGTAGGTAAATGGAGGGGTAGCTTCCATCCTCTCTGGTGGAAGGTCGGCCATTTTTTGTTCTTGATCGCACTCTCTGAATTTCCTGCATTTAATGCATTTGAAGATGAGAGATGACACTTCACTACTACATCCCAGGATCCAAATCCCATTGGAGCGTATTTCATTGATGGTCATTTCACGACCCTGATGTTTAACCTTCTCGTGATAGTACTTTATTAGCAGTTAAGACACATGATGTTTTTGGGAGGATAGCTGGGTGTTTAACATGGAGATGGAGTGCTGCTTGTGTCAATCTCCCTCCCACCCTCAGGATATCATGGCTATCCATGAATGGATTTAACTTGTGCAGCTCGGTTAACTTGTTCTTTTGTACCCCTTTCTTTTGTATAAGAGACTTGATTTCTTCACAGAACACTTCTTCATAAAACTACATGGATTATGAATTGTTCAGCATCCTTTCTTTCCTCAAGTGTTGTAGCTTCATTGGATCTGGTTTTAAGACCTTTCACTTGCTTGGCAAGATGCTTAAGTCTTGCTATGACCCTTACGGCTCTCTTCCAATCTGAAAACTTCTGAAGGCAGTCTGACAGAGACCTCTCCTCTCCTGTTTTATTGGTGCCGTAGCATTGTTCCGACCTCTCATTGTTCCGACCTCTCATTAGTCAGACGTCCCGTTGTTCCGATATGTGATTATTACTGTATTTGTGTACCATAGAGGATCAGCAACGCAACAAAAGTAGGCTACTGGTCGAGATACAAGTGTCATAGAGAGGAGAGAATGAAACACCATAACCTCCTGTTATTAACTCTGGGGTCCGGGTTGTGTGGGGAGCTCTCTGTAGTGCTGAACGGCTCCCGGCGGGCGTATTTCTGCCTTGATGGTGCGCCATGACCAGCTCTGGGTCAGCTGGGAAAGGCTTGAGGCGAAGCAGGCTCACAGCTTATGTGTTTGCCACTTTCTTTTTCATTTTAACCCACACCATGATCTTTTCCTGACCCTAACCAAGTGGTTTTTGTGCCTAAACCTAACCAGACCTTAACCACAGGGCATCATGATGATTTCGGAACAACGGGACTTCGGAACAGTGGGTTTAATATGGTCGGAACAATGGGATGTCGGACCAGTGGGCTGTCGGAAAATTGTTGTGAATAGAAGATTACAGGTTAGGGTAGTAAGACGCAATTTTTTTGAGTGGAGTGGTGAGTGGGATAAAATTTATGATGGAGCGGAGCGAAGAATGCACAGAACCAAGCGGAGCGGACAAGCGGTGCAAAGTGACAGGTCTGCAAGCGAGGAGCAGAAATTTTCACCTGCTCCACTCCGCTCACATGCTCTGATGGAGAGTATGGCCTTTCTTCTTACAAAAAATGCATGTGATACTTGTCTTTTCACTTGCACTAGTGGTGAAAGTCTTGGCACTGAAGTTTTGATTTCGTTGATACTTAGACTGTTCTCGTTCTGTTGGCTTTGAGCTTTCTTGGTCAGCTGGCTTTATTGCATGTAATGGAGTCTTGCATCCAATCAATGGGCGACATAGTAGAACACTTTAGCCTGCTTCTCAACCAATGGCAGAGTTATCTTCGAAACTTCTCCCAGGCAGTCTTCTCAGTCCAGTAGAGTAATCTTTTCTTCATTCTTACATGCATATGTAACTGTAGTGAAAAACTACAAAGCACGGAGTGACAAAAAACGAACTAGCAACGTTACATTACTGCTGCAGGTGCTTCTCAGTCATTGAGTGAAGTTTTACGCAGTTAACAAGCGCTACTTCCGGTTTGAGAAATTTCAAAATAAAAGCAAGTGTTTCAAAAATAAAGTCACAGAATGGCTGCAATTACCAGAGATGGGACCAAGTCACACATGTGCAAGTCTCAAGTAAGTCTCAAGTCTTAACCTTCAAGTATCAAGTAAGTCCCAAGTCATTTTTTCTTGGGCAAGTCAAGTCAAGTCAAGTCAAGTCACAGGTTATGTCAAGTCAAGTCCTGTAATAGGTCAAGTCAAGTCCAAGTCAAGTCACCTTATTATTGTAATTTTACCTGCAGAATCTGATCTTAATAAAGTGAAAAGACAAGATATAAGTAACTGTCAGTAAACACTGACTTCATCGCTGCAATGTTTACTTTGCAGGGACGACCCCCCCCCATGCGTGCACACACACACACACACACACACACACACACACACACACTAACCAAGGCAGCAGCCAAAATCACCCATTTAGCTTATTTAACCCCGTGTTGCTTGTTCATAAAACGTATAGCCAGTCTTGTGATGAACCGGTCGGAATGTTCGCTCACGTTTTCTGGGGTTAATGTTAGCAAATAAATTGCACATGTCTTGCACTGTGCTGTTCGTCTTTTGCCGTAATAATGGTAATTCCGAAAGCCAAAGACGATGACTCTCGGTTCCCCTCCCGCTGACATCTTGATGCCTATCTGATATAAGAGGGCCTGTTTCTCCCATAAACACGTAAGGTACGTAGAGAGGGCATGACTGATTGACAGGGTAGTGATCCAATCATGACAGCGCCATTCTCAGCCTGCGCTCCTACCGCGTAATCGACATTATTTTTTAAATTAATTTATTAATTTATATTCTAACCGAAAACATGATGTGAATAACACTCAAGTCATTCAAGTCATCATGTCTCAAGTCAAGTCAAGTCCCGAGTCTTTAACTTCCAAGTCCGAGTCAAGTCTCAAGTCTTTTATTTTTTGTCAAGTCAAGTCACAAGTCATCAAAACAGCGACTCTAGTCGACTCGAGTCCAAGTCACAATGACTCAAGTCCCCATCTCTGGCAATTACAGTGTGAATTGACCTGGATATGTAGCGTCTGTAGCACCAAATAATATAACGATAGTTTCTAAAGAGCTAAGACGAAAAAAACTAAAAATAAATCAGCAGCGGTGGTCATATTTAAGCAGCGGAGCACCACCACTGCTAGTTGCATATAGGGGAAACACTGTTGCTCAATGGATTTGTTCTGTAGCTTTACTTGTACTTAAGTAGAATTTCATCAAAGTAAAGGTACTTTTACTTGAGTAGAATTTTTCAGTACTTTTTCCACCTCTGGTTGAGCTGAGGTGTGATTGCCCTAACTGGGAACACCTTGCCAGTGTTCCTGAGCTACTTAAACCTCCCTGCCCAGATGCTGCTGGTCCCTCATTAAGCTGGTACTCTGTTGTGTTGCCTTATTTTTGTTTTACACTGACAACATGCGCCTCATATTAAATTCGCCACATTTTAAGTGTTAATGGTAAATGCAGTCAATTGAAGCAATAAATTCCTCCGTGCGTGCTGTATTGACAGAGAAGCTTAGTTTTTCCAAGTTTTCATTTTCGCACAGCTGATATTACAATGCCTACATGCAAAAGGATGCTCAAGATGCCCAACCCTCAAATACTCGTTCATGAACAGAGAGGTAGACGAGACCTCAGCAAATAAAAATCTACATGGATGGAGACTGTGATGGGTAAATGGTACTCTGTTCCTCTTTCATCAGTGTGAACTAAATAGTAGACAACAGTCGATCTGTTACTTTGTTGAATGTGAGATATCTTTTTGTTGCAGTGAGAGAGACTGCACTGCCATCTGCTGGCAGTGGATCTGCCCTCTGCAGTGCCTGTTGATCACAGTGAGGAAAAAGCCAAACTGGTGTGCTCAAGTTATCTGTCCTCCGGAGCATGGAAAACATGGACCTAAAATTACTTAGTTTTCCAGTGGATTAAAATATATTTATCATGAACACACACCAGGACCTTTGTTTGACTGGTCACAAAGATGCAGAAAGCCCCTCATAGTCATTCCACAGTTGATGGAAAGTGTCTGTCCCCAGACAAACAGGACGAAGGGAGGACACAGACTTCACAGCACAAAAAGAGACACTTTTGTAGCTCTAAAGTGAAGCCTTTGACATGAAGGAAAACAAGGAAGATGAGGAGAAATAGTGATAAAATAAAGTTGGAAACTGTAGACTTGACAAAACAGACATTTGTGACATCAGCAAGGTTTCCCACCTTCTCACTGGTACCAAGTCATGTCAGTGGTTCACGCTAATGATGCTTCTACATCTGCAGAGATTATTTCTATGACATGTTTGAAACAATTAATTAAATTAAGCAAAGGTCAAAGGTCAGGTGCTGTTACATATTTTATTTATTATTTATTTACATTTTTCAGGCTTGCCTCTATTCACTGACTTTTTTCATGTTTTATAGTTTTACAACTTTTAATCATTGGATTCATTATGCTGTTTTGATTGTAATGTGAACTGCATCATGTCTCAACCCTTTTTGAACTTTTGAACTTTTAGCTTTCATCAAGCTGAAGTTTCTCTTCAGGCAAGGCAATATAATATAATATAATATAATATAAGCACATGCAGATCAGCCATCTAGAAATATTCAGATCTCCAATCTGTAATATTTGTGAGCAAGAGATGTGAAAACAACTCATGCACAGTAGTGATGATGTACCAGGATGTAAAAAGATGTTTTAACAGCACAAATCTACTCAGTAAGTTACAAATCTTAACTCCATGTTCAAAATACACAGATGCGTGTCGGGGAAAAGGTAATCTAATGACATCTCTGTACTTGTTTTTATAGCAGCATGCACGATGCACTGTGAAGCAACATTTTGTAAATAAAGTTTTGTCAAACTGATGAATAGACAGTAAGACCGTACTGGTGGTTTAACCACAGAGCCTTAATTGTCAGGACTTCTTATATGTTCAA
Organism: Epinephelus lanceolatus; assembly: GCF_041903045.1. Taxonomy (NCBI): domain Eukaryota; kingdom Metazoa; phylum Chordata; class Actinopteri; order Perciformes; family Serranidae; genus Epinephelus; species Epinephelus lanceolatus. The sequence continues at coordinate 37,833,459 of NC_135750.1, forward strand.
ACCTCCTAGGAAGCTAAATTATTAGCTACATGTCAGGTAAGTGACGTAGGCTACTTTATTTAAATAACGCAATTACTGACGTTAATGACGAAAGGATGTTAGGATTCTATGGTTGCTATGGGTTGGGCATTCTACCGATTGTGTGCAAAGTGCTGTCCCTTACCAAAAAAACAACAAAAATAATAAAATTGAGTATTCAGACATAGATATTTACAAAGATTATGTTATGACCTATTTAAACCCAGGACATTAAATGAAAAAGTGATAAGCTAAATATATACAAAATTATAGGGTACTTTCTATTGGGAAGTAGCTGTCCCCAACCCTGACCTCTAAAATTCAATTCATGTAAATAACACTTAAAACATTTTTCATATTTTTTTCAAAAGGCTAATTTAAAACATCTTTGTGATTAAGTTTAAACAGAAGGTGAAAGATTTAGATGTATTGTGGGATTCATTTTTAAATTAAGAAACTATGCTAAAAAAATAGTGTCCCTTGTTTTCAAGTCACTACCGAAACACAAGAGTTTTAATGCACTGGTTGAGTCTGGATTTTAGCCACACCCCTGAATTTCTGAGAAGGGGGGTAGTACTGCATCCCCGTCCCAGATGGCTGCATGGTAAGTTGCTGACTCCCATCATTTTTTAAATAAATGTCTTCCAAAGTCTGAAAATCAGTGTGTAACTTTTAAAATTGTCACTACCGAACACATGTTCTCTTCAGTTATGTAAACATTTGGGGGGTTTATGCAAAATATTATGTTTTTCTGTGTGAACAACTCTTCAAACATGTGCTTGTTGGCCATGTGACTGCTAGCATTCTTTAGTTATCCTGAAAAATAGCTAGGAATGTCACTACCGAAACAGTCACTACCGAAACCTATGGTAAAGTTTCAGTAGTGACATGAACATTTCGGTAGTGACAAAATAGAATGGTCAGTAGTTAAACCCTATAATTTTGTGGTCCAAAGTCTTGCTCTTCTCTGCTCTGCTCTGCTCTGCTCTTCTCTACTCTACTGTGCTTTACTCTATTCTGCTCTACTCTACCCTGGTCTACTCTACTCTGCTTTACTCTATATTCTACTCTTCTCTACTTTACTCTGCTCTGTCCTACTCTGCTCTACTTTGCTCTACTCTACTATACTCTGCTCTACTCTGCTCTGTTCTGTTCTACTCTGCTCTACTATACTATACTCTGCTCTACTCTGCTCTGTTCTGTTCTACTCTGCTCTACTATACTATACTGTACTCTGCTCTACTCTGCTCTGTTCTGTTCTACTCTGCTCTACTTTGCACTAATCTGCTCTACTCTACTATACTCTGCTCTACTATACTCTTCTCTACTCTACTCTATTCTGCTCTGCTCTACTCTACTATACTCTGCTCTATTCTATAATCTGCTCTGCTCTACTATGCTCTATTCTATTCTGCTCTGCTCTACTCTGGTCTACTCTACTCCATTCTGCTCTGCTCTGCTCTGCTCTACTCTACTCTACTATACTCTGCTCTATTCTATACTCTACTCTACTATGATCTACTCTATTCTGCTCTGCTTTGCTCTGCTTTACTATGCTCTACTCTATTCTGCTCTGTTCTGTTCTACTCTGCTTTACTATACTATACTCTGCTCTACTCTGCTCTGTTCTGTTCTACTCTGCTCTACTATACTATACTATACTCTGCTCTACTCTGCTCTGTTCTGTTCTACTCTGCTCTACTTTGCACTAATCTGCTCTACTCTACTATACTCTGCTCTACTATACTCTTCTCTACTCTACTCTACTATGCTCTACTCTACTCTATTCTGCTCTGCTCTACTCTACTATACTCTGCTCTATTCTATAATCTGCTCTGCTCTACTATGCTCTATTCTATTCTGCTCTGCTCTACTCTGGTCTACTCTACTCCATTCTGCTCTGCTCTGCTCTACTCTACTCTACTATACTCTGCTCTATTCTATACTCTACTCTACTATGCTCTACTCTATTCTGCTCTGCTTTGCTCTGCTCTACTCTACTATACTCTGCTCTATTCTATAATCTGCTCTACTATGCTCTACTCTATTCTGATCTGCTCTGCTCTGCTCTACTCTACTATACTCTGCTCTATTCTATACTCTACTCTACTATGCTCTACTCTATTCTGCTCTGCTTTGCTCTACTCTGCTCTACTCTACTATGCTCTGCTATACTCTATTCTGCTCTGCTCTACTATGCTCTACTCTATTCTGATCTGCTCTGCTCTGCTCTACTCTACTATACTCTGCTCTATTCTATACTCTACTCTACTATGCTCTACTCTATTCTGCTCTGCTTTGCTCTGCTTTACTATGCTCTACTCTATTCTGCTCTGCTTTGCTCTACTCTGCTCTACTCTACTATGCTCTGCTATACTCTATTCTGCTCTACTCTGCTTTGTTCTACTCTGCTCTATTCTGATATACTCCGCTCTGCTTTACTCTGCTCTACTTTGCTCTACTCTGCTCTACTATACTCTGCTCTACTCTACCCTTCTCTACTCTACTCTGCTCTATTCTGATATACTCCGCTCTGCTTTACTCTGCTCTACTTTGCTCTACTCTGCTCTACTATACTCTGCTCTACTCTACCCTTCTCTACTCTACTCTACTCTGCTCTACTCCACTATGCTCTGCTCTACTCTACTCTGCTGTGCTCTGCTCTGCTCTACTCTACTATACTCTGCTCTACTCTATTCTGCTCTACTCTGCTCTGTTCTGCTCTGCTCTACTTTGCTCTATTCTATTCTGCTCTAGTCTGCTCTGTTCTACTCTGCTCTATTCTGACATACTCCGCTCTGCTTTACTCTGCTCTACTATACTCTTCTCTACTCTGCTCTACTCTACTATGCTCTGCTCTACTCTATAATCTCCTCTACTCTACCATGCTCTGCTCTACTCTATAATCTGCTCTACTGTGCTGCGCTCTACTCTATTCTCTGCTCTACTCTACTCTGGTCTACTCTGTAATCTATTCTTCTCTACCCTACTCTGCTCTACTCTATACTCTACTCTTCTCTACTATATTCTGCTCTGCTCTGTTCTACTCTGCTCTACTTTGCTCTACTCTACTATGTTCTGCTCTACTCTGCTCTACTATACTCTGCTCTACTCTACTCTACTCTACTCTACTTTGCTCTTCTCTGCTCTACTCTATTCTACTCTACTCTGCTCTACTTTGCTCTACTCTGCTCTACTCTACTCTACTCTACTCTACTCTGCTCTGCCCTCTCAAAAATTAAATTGTTTTATTGACCACAAAACATTTGTTTTTGAATTTGTAATTCCCACCATAAGGCATACATTTGAGGGAATATGATGCAACCTTAAAAACAGTATAATCGTCACTACCGAAACAGGACAGTCACTACCAAAACAGTGCAGTCACTACCGAAACACTGGGTGTTTTGTAAAAAATAAAGTATATTGAGTTATCAACGAAAGTATTATGATGCTAATCAGTTACATTTATGTTCTGTTTCATCAATTATTAACTCTGAAATCAATCTGATCAGCATTATGCATTTTACAAAGAAAGATTGCATTTAGATTTTGAAGAATTCTATAATTTGAACTTCGAAATTTGTTGAAATATTATTTTTTATAGATTTAATTGTGAAAACCTTTAGTCAAAATTTGTAAAAATTTAAATCTTTAAACAAGGAAGGAAGGAACAATCATAACAGATTGATATATATTTTTTTGTATAATATAATACTATATGTTCCAGTAGTGACAAATTTTGGGAGAGGAAAAACATTCCAAAACAGTCTGAAAATACAATATAAAAATTTACAGTCATTTTACTAGATATGTGACCTTTACATATGGTACAATATATATAGAGACAAAGTTTTGGAAATAAAACATACAAAATTTCAAAATATTTCCAGCCTAACTTTGCACACAAAGTTAGAATGCCCCATATATATATAAGCAGGTGGCTCTGCCATCAGTCACCATTTCACTCCTGAACCCAGAGAGAGGGATTTTGAAGGAAGTTTAAGCCAGCTAAAACCAACAACCAAAACAGTCCCAACGGACTACTGACTGACCTCAGTTCCAGCATTTCGACATGGAGAGGGTAATAAAACGAACCGTTTTAAAAAACTAAAGCTTTTTAGGGTGTTTTGAATTAAATTAGCCTGTGGGCCTGGAGTGATTAATTAGCTTGTTAGCTAAATTGATGTTAGCTTGAAGCTCTAGTTCATGAATTCACTTATGTTAACAAATATCAATGTGGGCTTAACTTTGAATAATTGAAATGACACTAAAAAGTTAAAAAAAAGTTACTTTAAACTCTTTGAAAGTGTTTTGAAGCATTTATCAAGTCTCCACCCATGGTACTTTGAAGGTGGAAAGCTGGAATTCATGTCTGAAGTTCAAGGACAAACAAGCTAACATGAAAAACTTTAATGTACCGAAATTTGATGAAGTTTGATAATGAAGTTGTTTGAACATAAAATGTGTAATGCACCACAGGATTTTTTCCCAAGATGTCGCTGACATGCATTGTTTAATATGAACATTTATTTACTATAGGTTGGTCAGGTTTCTGTTATGTTTAATGGTAGCTTGAAAAAACTGGTGTTTACTTTCAAATGAAGCCACCAATTTATCTGTAACACACGATGATTGCTTTAATAGCTGATGGTTGCTGGTTTGATGATAAAGTTAAATGAGATAAGATAAAGTTTATTGTTCCAAACGGGTAATTTGTTTTGGGCACATAGTGCAACATAGCGGCATAGCAGATACAACCATCATATACAAAGAAGACAAAGTGTATTTGAAAGTGTCAATCTGTCCAGTGTAGTGTCAGCCTGACTGTCCTGTTGTGCGCTGTTGTGTCTGTTTTAATGTAATATCAGAAACCGTCACCTGTCAAAATAAGAAAAGATAAAACCAGCAATGGTTTTAATAAGGAGCTAATGACAAAAAACAAACTTGGAAAAGCAGAGCCTGATGTTTACTTGGTTATGGTCTCAAAAATCAAGTGAATAATTTTTATCCTTAAGATGCTTCCATGTCTATACTGCACAGAGAATTTCCGTAAATGATTTTGGGCAATGTAACTGAAGAATAGACCAGACAAGCTGAGAGAAAGTAGCTTCACCAGTAACTTGTGCAATAGTATGAACAAAGTCAGTTAAATCAGACGTGCTCTATCCTAATGTCATGATTAGTTTGATTTATCCCACTGTACTGCATCAGTGTAAAAGGGATTTAAGTGAAAAAAGTCCAACATAACTGCCTCCTTTTCTCCTTCTCTCCATATCACTAACAGGGAAACAAGAGGAAGCGGGAGGAGGACAGCAGCCCTCAGCCGTCCACCTCTGGCTCACAGGTAAGGGTGGGGATCTTTGGGTACCTCACAGTTTGGTTTGGTTTGATTCCAATTATTTGGTGTGGATTGAATGATAGAAAAGGGGCACAGTCTCTTTTTCCAGCAGACCTAGTGTGTCCCAAACCATTCAGTTTTTGGTCCAGTCAACAACATGTTATTTACTTTGATTTGGATACTTGATTTTTGACATTTGTGAATGGATGCTCGATTGTCCATGTCGACATTGCGATGCATCTAATAATGGATTTTTCAATCAATCAATCAATTTCAATCAATTTTATTTATAAAGCCCAATATCACAAATCACAGTTTGCCTCACAGGGCTTTACAGCATACAACATCCCTCTGTCCTTTGGACCCTCACAGCGGATAAGGAAAAACTCCCCAAGAAAACCCCTTTAACGGGGAAAAAAAACGGTAGAAACCTCAGGAAGAGCAATTGAGGAGGGATCCCTCTTCCAGGACGGACAGACGTGCAATAGATGTCGTACAGAACAGATCAGCATAATAAATTAACAGTAATCCGTATGACACAATGAGACAGAAAGAGAGAGAGAGAGAGAGAGAGAGATGCAGGACAGACAGTAATGACAGTAGCTTACAACAACATTAATGAAAGTAATAATATTATTGTTATAGTTCTGGCTACTGTGGTGTAATATGTTGAAAGTACAGTACAGGCCAAAAGTTTGGACACACCTTCTCATTCAATGCGTTTTCTTTATTTTCATGACTATTTACATTGTAGATTCTCACTGAAGGCATCAAAACTATGAATGAACACATGTGGAGTTATGTACTTAACAAAAAAAGGTGAAATAACTGAAAACATGTTTTATATTCTAGTTTCTTCAAAATAGCCACCCTTTGCTCTGATTACTGCTTTGCACACTCTTGGCATTCTCTCCATGAGCTTCAAGAGGTAGTCACCTGAAATGGTTTTCCAACAGTCTTGAAGGAGTTCCCAGAGGTGTTTAGCACTTGTTGGCCCCTTTGCCTTCACTCTGCGGTCCAGCTCACCCCAAACCATCTCGATCGGGTTCAGGTCCGGTGACTGTGGAGGCCAGGTCATCTGCCGCAGCACTCCATCACTCTCCTTCTTGGTCAAATAGCCCTTACACAGCCTGGAGGTGTGTTTGGGGTCATTGTCCTGTTGAAAAATAAATGATGGTCCAACTAAACGCAAACCGGATGGGATGGCATGTCGCTGCAGGATGCTGTGGTAGCCATGCTGGTTCAGTGTGCCTTCAATTTTGAATAAATCCCCAACAGTGTCACCAGCAAAACACCCCCACACCATCACACCTCCTCCTCCATGCTTCACAGTGGGAACCAGGCATGTGGAATCCATCCGTTCACCTTTTCTGTGTCTCACAAAGACACGGCGGTTGGAACCAAAGCCATAGCCACCTGTGAAGTGGAAACCATTTCAGGTGACTACCTCTTGAAGCTCATGGAGAGAATGCCAAGAGTGTGCAAAGCAGTAATCAGAGCAAAGGGTGGCTATTTTGAAGAAACTAGAATATAAAACATGTTTTCAGTTATTTCACCTTTTTTTGTTAAGTACATAACTCCACATGTGTTCATTCATAGTTTTGATGCCTTCAGTGAGAATCTACAATGTAAATAGTCATGAAAATAAAGAAAACGCATTGAATGAGAAGGTGTGTCCAAACTTTTGGCCTGTACTGTATATATTAATATCTGGCAGTATACATGTGTCATAATAATCATATGTGTATAATAACAGTAGAAGTATGACTAATGACTAATGATGGCAGCAGCAGCAGGAGGCATCTGGCAGGACCACGGCAGCAGCACAACCACACACGTCACGCTATCCAGGCACCACTGCAATACGAGTTAACCTGAGAGACAGTGGAGCACAAAGGCTCCGGAGAAGAAGCCGAGTTAGTGACATCCAGAATGGCCGAGTTAGCAAGATGCAGTAATAGGATACGAGAGAGAGAGAGAGACAGAGAGAGAGAAGGAGAGAAGGTGCCCGGTGTATTATAGGGGGTCCTCCGGCAGACTAGGCCTAAGTCAGCCTAACTAGGGGCTGGTACAGGGCAAGCCTGAGCCAGCCCTAACTATAAGCTTTATCAAAGAGGAAAGTCTTAAGTCTAGTTTTAAATGTGGAGACGGTGTCTGCCTCCCGGACCGTAACAGGAAGATGACTCCACAGGAGAGGAGCCTGATAGCTGAAGGCTCTGGCTCCTGATCTACTTTTGGAGACTTTAGGGACCACGAGTAACCCTGCGTTCTCAGAGCGCAGTGTTCTGGTGGGATAATAAGGCACTATGAGCTCTCTAAGATATGATGGAGCTTGACCATTTAGAGCTTTATAAGTTAACAGTAGGATTTTAAATTCAATTCTGGATTTTACAGGAAGCCAGTGCAGAGAAGCTAAAACAGGAGAAATATGATCTCGTTTCTTAGTTCCTGTTAGTACACGTGCTGCTGCATTCTGAATTAGCTGGAGAGTTTTTAAGGACTTACTAGAGCTACCTGATAATAGAGAGTTACAGTAATCCAGCCTTGAGGTAACAAAAGCGTGGACCAATTTTTCTGCATCTTTTCGGGTCAGGATAGGCCTAATTTTCGCAATATTACGCAGATGAAAAAATGCAGTCCGTGAGGTTTGTTTTAAATGAGAATTAAAAGACAAATCTTGATCAAATGTTACTCCGAGGTTTCTTACGGTAGTGCTAGAGGCCAGAGCAATACCATCTAGAGAAACTATGTCATCAGATAAAGAGTCTCTGAGTTGTTTGGGGCCAAGAACAATATCTTCAGTCTTGTCTGAATTTAACATCAGGAAATTGGTGCTCATCCAGGTTTTTATGTCTTTAAGGCAGTTATGGAGTTTAGTTAATTGATTACTTTCTTCTGGCTTCATCGATAAATACAACTGTGTATCATCCGCATAACAATGGAAATTTATAGAGTGATTTCTAATGATGTTACCTAAAGGAAGCATATATAGAATAAATAGGATTGGTCCGAGCACAGAACCTTGCAGAACTTCAAAACAAACTTTAGTACATAAGGATGATTAATTATGAATGTCAACAAACTGAAAACGATCAGATAAATAAGATTTAAACCAGCTTAGTGCAGAACCTTTTCCCCCCACCCTTACTTACAGGTGCAGCCAGAGAGGAGCTCCAGCCCTCAGCCGTCCACCTCCGGCCATCAGGTGAACGCTGCTTTGCCACAGAGGAGCTCCACCCCCCAGCCATCCACCCCAGGGCCACGTGGTAGAGAGCAGGAGGCTGCCCGGATGGGTGTAAGTAGTTCATCCTAAACACTCTGCTGTAAATGTACACACTAAGAGCACTGCCTTTTGTGGAGGTTGCCTACAGTGATTCTTCAAAATACAGGAAATCAGTCACTGAAAAATCCCAGCAGACATTTTTAGAGCAGATCATTTAAGAAAAATAAAGTTGATGTTAATGGATTTTTTTTCCCTAAAGCAAATAGGACTGACTTATCTCAGTCCTCTCACTGAAGTAGTTTGACCTGTGTCTTCCATTTTCTCCTCTGCCCATCTCTCTAGCAGCCTTATACCAGGTGGCTGAGAAGGAGGCGGAGGGAGCAGGAGAGAAGCCACCGTCGCCGCCAGCAGTTCGCCTCTAGTCTGCAGCAAGGAGGGGAGGAGGTGCCGCTGAGTAACTTCCCTATGGAGGTAAGTCTCACCCGAGATTTCATGCCCGTTGTAACCATTCCCGCTTGGGTTTCACTTGCAGAACAGACAGAAGCGGTAGACATGGTATGGCGATGGTGGGCCACTTCCCCATATGGTAGGGAGCGTATCTCCGCACAGGTATAGTATACTCCACACACACGTTTCTTAATCTTTCTCTACAGCTCTTTTGTTTCCTCCTTTGAAACAAACAAAAAAAAAAGCTTTGGTATGTAGACATAATGATAACCTTAGATTAATTTATTCATACTACCCACTTTCATATTGTTCCATGATTTTTCTTCGCTCTCCACTTTTTTAAAAAAATGCGTCATCAAAATGAATTTAAGTGGTGTAAAAGAAGGAAAGGCTTTAGGAGGGTCTCCAGGAAATGTTCCATTCATTTGTTCCATTTAAAGCTGTGTTTAGGTTATTATAATGACCTAGAAACAGGACAAGAAATACTCTTACAAAATCATTATCTATAGTCTGTTTTTTTTAATTACATCTCAGTTTATGAATTGAAAACAAGGTCAAAGCCATTGTAAGAGTTTACAGAGCAGTTTTAGATAGTTGTTGTTGGTTTGTTATATTTGGACGGAACATTTCCAGGGGGTTAGGGTTAGGGTGGGTGGACCCTCCTATAGCCCTTTGCTTCTGTTACTGAGCAATGATAACCCGTCGTATGCTTTCCTTTTCTTTCTTTTTGTTTGACACAATTCAGTAAACAATCCAAAACAAATTTTTTTGCATTGTTATATATATATATATATATATGTATATAGACACACAAACAACAAAACACATACAGTGTTGGATGAACAACACGGGGTAGAGTGTCTGACACCACATCAGGCCAATAAGCCATCATAAAGGACAGAACAACACTACTGAGGTACCTCAAAGTACAGTGATGTGCAAAAGATAACAACAAAACACCATAAAGAAAGCAGTAAGTGGCAAAAACAAATGCATGCAATCAGAGGAGTATAACCACAGAGTGTCGGTCAGAGGAATTACAGGAAAGGTCGGATGTCCATCTCCTCGTTGAGACCCTTAGGTGACATAGTGTCCAGGGTGTAAATCCAGAAAAGTTCGCGTTTTAAAAGGAGATTATTAATGTCTCCGCCTCTCCTAGGAAGTTGAACATGTTCGATCCCCAGATTGCTCAGGGAGGCCACAGTGTGATTCAAGAGGTTAAAATGATTGGCCACAGGGCTCCTTTGGTCGTGATTCCTGATGGCACATCTGTGTTCAGATATTCTGTTTTTAAGGGGTCTTGAGGTCTTACCTATATAGGCAAGTCCATAGGGACATTTGAGCATGTAGATAACATTATGAGTCTTACAGGAAATTAAACCTCTGACAGAAAACTTTTTGCTGGAGCGTGGGTGATGAAAGGTGCTGGTTTTCCTCGTGAAACTGCATTGTTGGCAGTTGCCACACTTGTAGTTGCCGGGTGGCACGGGGCCCAGAAAGGTCAAGGTGGGAGGGGGACTGGGACAATCCACTCTCACTAACATGTTCTTGAGATTAGGTAGTCTATTGTAGACAATGTGGGGTGGGTTGTCCATGAGCCCTCTCAGAGCTGGGTCAGTGGCTACCACATGCCAATGTTTGTTGATGATAGAAGACATATCTTTTGTATGAAAGGAACAAGTGATACGTTTGTCAACATTTTTTGTTCTGGTTGTGTACAGGCACTCAGTTTGTGTGAGGTTAGAAAAACGAGCAAAGGATTAAGTCACCCACTCTTTTCGATACCCTCTTTGTAAAAACCTGTGTTCAAGTTCCACCTCAATTTAGATGGTTTAGCATTTAACAGGTCCACCATATGGCCAAAGTTACGTGGACACCCATTCTGATTATTTGGTTACGTCACCTAAGTCTTAGTTTAGCCATCTAATGCTTGCATGCTAGCAGCAGTAATACTCGTGGCAGTTTTTGTTGTATTAGCAGTAAAAGTACTACCTGATGTTCTTGTAAGTATCAGAGCCAATAACACTGGAATCAGTACAGAGTTAACAGTAGAGTTAGTACTAGTAATGCATGACAAAACCCTCCTGGAATTGTTGCAACAAAAACAGGACAGCATTTACAGCACGGTCACAGTAAATACTATCTAATGATAGTTGTTGTGATGATAAGTGGATGGCCAGGTGCAGGAGGTTTGCTGACTCTCTGGAAACAGGCCAGTATCAATACAGAAGAAATTATGTTTATGTGAAGGTAAAACTGTTACCTTCAAATCAAGTTACAGCAAACACTTTATGGCTGGTGCAAATGAAATTTAGATTGTAGTTGCATTTACCTTGTTTGATATCTTCCAAACTGAGAAGTGTCCTCTGCAGTATAATACAGGAAATCACTTACTGAAGAAGAAGAGCACATCATTTAACAATAAGAAAGTTCATTTGGATGTTTGTTTTTTTTCTTAAATAAAATATGACTGACTTGTGAATGGTTTTGGTGTTTCTGTTGGCACAGTGACCTTCGCGACCTGCCTCAACCCAAACGATTTGTCTCATTCTTCTTAACTCAACTAGATTGACCTGTGCCTTCCTTTTCCTCCTCTGCCCATCTCTCCAACAGCCTTGTGCGACGAGGCTTAGAAGGAGATGGAGGGAGCAGGAGAGACACCGCGATCGCCACCAGCCACCCACCTCTGGTCCACGGTGTGAAGGGAGGGAGGAGCAGAGAGACATTGCACGCTCTGCCGTGGCTACTTTAATGTGCACATAACACTCTACCAAGTGGGCAGGCCCTTCGTATACATGTCCGCTTGGGCTCCGCGTGCTAATCAGGTGGAAGTGACGGCAGAAGTACGGCGATGGTGTAACAATTTTCCATGCAGAGCAGAGCTGTAAGTAACTCCTCACAGGTAAAGCGCCATGCTTAGCTGCACCACCAGGTATAGTGTACTTAGTGTCATTCCACCACCACACACACTGTTTCTTAGTGTTTCTTTACAGCTCTGTCTTTTCCTTTTTTTTATAGATATTGATCAGTTTTGATAAGTTTAGGGTGTAATTCTTTTTAATGATAAAGTTTAGATATTGATATTTAGAGTATTGATTATTTTAGAATAAAGATTAGTGTTCAGTTTGGTTAATGTTATGACTTTTTCCCCCCTCCAACGCTTTCTTTATAAAGCTTCTTAAAAATAGATTTAAAAATTGTGAAAGAAGGAAAGACTTTAGGAGGTTCCTCAGCAAATGTTCCAGTCATTTGTTCTGTTTTACAGCTGTGTTTAGGTTATTATAATGACTCAAGAACAGGACAAGACATACGCTTCAAAACTCAATATATATAGTCTTTTTTATTTTGATCTCAGTTTATGAACTGAGAGAGAATTTAAAGCGATTGCAAGAGCTTACAGAGCAGTTTTAGAGAGCAAACAGTTTAGATGGAAGTTAGGAAAAGAAAAAAGTAATACATGCATAATATAGAGTGCAAACTAAACAAAATATAAACAGTGAGGATTATCAATAATGTACAAAAAATGTCCACAAATCTTGAAATGTAAACAGGTTAATGGTTCATAAATAAAAAGGTTAATGGCATAGTGCAAATCCAACATATGTAGGTATGTAAAATAAAAATAAGAAAAGAAATAAAATAGAAACTTGCTTGGTATTAGCATTAAAATAACTTGTGTTCCCTGGGAATATTTAATGTTGCTCAGTCTTACAGCAGCCTGCCACTTAAATGTTCACCCATGCACTGAACCATTTATTTTCTGTGATGGCATGAGCCAAACAGTCACAGTATTTGGACAGGGACATCTGCTGGATGGTTGGATAGGGTGTAGCAGGGTCACCCTTCAGCAAAGAAAAACATAGAAAAAGAAGAGATTACAACTTAACCAATCAATAAATTAGTTACTTCACAGGCAGAGTCAAGATCAATCCTTTGTTTGTGAAGAAAAACCTTATAATTTATGATTATTGAGTTAAGATACTTTGATTTGTATTTCACTCAAAACTCTGAGATCTCATAAAAACATTTGTTTCCTAACATAACGTAAGATTAAAGTGATTTCAGTGTGTTTTAGTGATATTTTATTATCACTTATTATTTTCATAATTATGGGGATAATATAGTTAGACAGGACAATCTAGATGCCTACCTCCCCCATAGTGATGGTGACTGCAGGAGGATGAGCCTGGCAACTCCTGGAATGCAGTAATATATTGTTCTTTCACAATCCAAATTAGAAGATCAGTTTTCACATTCATTACAGGGGTTAAAATTCTCCGGCACAGTGCCGGACATCCAGCGTGGCACGGGCAGAAGTGCTCTGCAGTGCAAGCATTTCACTCGCATTTCAGGGTTCCTACACATTTGGAATTTCAAAATTCCATACTTTTCCATACCCAAATTTCCAGACTTCTTGGTTGTTGTTTTTTTTTTCAGAGAATATGCGACATCTGAGTAAATATATCAGTGTATCATATTTCACATCATATTTAATTATTCTTAATAGCCGATTGTAGCCAAGTACCATAATGCAGTGATGCAAACACAGGTATGGTGAAAAAAGAGAGAGCCTCTGAACTTCTAGGGGGTCCGGGGGCATGCCCCTCCAGAAGAAAAGTTTGACTATTTTAAAGTTAAAATACATCAATCTGGTGCACTTCGGGAGCAAATTTAGGAGGCTAGATATATGAAGAACTTTGTTGTTTCTGTAAACAATTTTGGCCACAGTAAGCTAAATATCTAAAATATGCATTAACCAAGCTAAAAAAGCCAGAGAATGTCATGAGCAAAAGTCCCCAGTTTGCTTATCAAAGTGACAGTGTTAAAAAAAAAAAAAGCAATATAGGCTATATGTTAATAGGTCAGTATTAATATTTTATTGTTCCAAGTTTTCTATTTCCACTCTGGTTTTAAAACAGTTTCTAACAAACAGAGATGCTTTATAACCACACTAAACACATATCCTAATGATGATTTTAGCTGCATTTTAATGGTGTAAACTTTATTTTATCCTAAGAGTGACAGCTGACAGTGTGGATGATTTTACACTCTGCAGCTCAGAATAACATTGTTAATTAGTTCCCGTGATTATAAATGTAACATTTCGATCAGATAGACCTCATCAGTCATTAACTACTTTTACACTCTTTGGTTTGGTAGCAGAAACAGTCTGGAATTATTTTAAAGTTCTATTACAGTATGTGATATTAAGAATGATTTCATCCTGTCATCAAACTAAATAGTGAAAAATACTCTGTACTTAAGTCATAGTAATTCTTAAATGTGCCTTAGCCTACTTTTAATATTTGTAAATTATTATTATCATTATTATCATTATTATTATTATTATTATTTCTAGTCTCTACATGTGTTAAATCAGACATGCTGATGTTCGCTAAATTATTGACGAGGATTTTTTATCTGTTTTATCTGTCTTGTTTTATTCTGTTGTAGCCTATGATTACAGGCTGGTGTTACTTAGTTGAAAATAACTGTTTTGCTGTCACTGAAACACAAGTTTTTTACAGATAGGCTACCGTTTCATCTCGAAATGAGTATGAGTTCATGATGATGATGTTGCTCCTAATTAACAACTCCGCCTCTTTCTGAAGAGGAGCCCTGCAGTGTGCGAGCCTTTTCTTTACCTGCTCAGCTTTCGACATTTATGAGCTCAGCACCTGCACAATTTTGTTCGTGAATGTGCGTGCTTTTTGCTGCTTTGTCAACTCCGCCTTTTTCACATGAACGTTCTCATTGCTGGGAAACACAGAGATGACAGAGCGAGTTGATAACCAGCTTTGTAGTACTGGTTATCCTGGATGGGCGCTGTTAGGCTCTGTGAAGCCAGCTCACGTAAAGAAAGCCTGGCTATGTTAAACGTGCATCGTAGTACAGGCCGACCAGGGGAGAGCGAGTATCAGAACGGAGACAGTGGAGTGACGGACCGCGGGAGAGAGAAAGGCAGGCGAGCAGTGACACACATCCTGCGACTGGAGTTGCTTTACCTGCGACAGCTGTTTTATTTTTATTCTCCCCTTCCTTAATGCAGTTCCATCATGTAGGGTGACAAAAATAGGATTTATTATGAATCGTTAAGGGCATCTGTCAGTTAAATTATTTTTGGAAATACCTAATTTTCTATTTTAGAAAACAGTATTTTAGAACAGTGGTAATAGTCTGGAAACATAAATATTTATCCATACTTTATTTTTCATTTTCCATACTTTTTAATACCTGGAAATTGATCAAATTTATTTCCATACTTTTCCATGGTTTCCATACTTGTGTAGGAACCCTGGCATTTGCCCCTAAAAATATATATATGTGCGAACCGGGAAAATGATTTAGGCGCACAGTGTGTGAGTAAACACCACCTACTGTTTACCATAATCGACATCGGACGTTTTTTCATCGATAACCGATCAAATAAATGTATTTTAAAACTCGCTCCTTTGGGTCTGATACAGCCTTCTGCCTCCCTGCCTGCAGTTCCCACTGCACTGGGCTTTGTAACAATGTCCCGCCTACAGCCCCCTCTGATTGGTTACACGGCACAAGTGATAGCCAATCAACACTGATGCCTGTGCATGCTTTCACATCATGTCACATTGAGACACAGAGCACAGGCGGTGCAGGAGAGGCTCCAGTAAGCCAGCTGTAATTTTGAAGGTAAGCTAACAGAAACCAGACAGAAACGAAAGTTGCAATAAAAGTCCTCTATGCTGAAGTTTTAAAGTCACCACCACAACATTATATGATCCATTTCAATGATGACATGCTTGCCCAGACGTAACTGCCTGTTTAATTCACATCAAGCGCGATGCAATTTTGCAAACAGCCTAAATGATTTAGCTTCTAAAAATAAATAGCACCAAGGCAAAAAAGAGATGTAGGAGCTATAAGTCAAAAAGTCTGGTAACCACTGAAAGTTTAATCTTTATTTATAAACTCATTATGCTATAAAAGTTTAATCTGAAAAGTAACTACTAAAGCTATAATCTTTTTGTTCGTTTTGATAATAAACACGTTCCTTTGCAACACATACATTTCTATTTCTTCATTTTCAATCAATCAATCAATCAATCAATTTTATTTATAAAGCCCAATATCACAAATCACAATTTGCCTCACAGGGCTTTACAGCATACGACATCCCTCTGTCCTTATGACCCTCACAGGCATCTCATCTACTGTGCCCTCACCTGTTTTATTTGCAGACGTTTTATTATACGCCAATTTTTCTTTTGTTCTTCTTCTGATGCCTTGATATCTTCTTTTCACTTCATCCACTGTTTGCATCGTTTTACCAACAGCATTTACTTTTCCACAGATTTCTTCCCATATAGCGTTCCTTTGTGAGACGGTCAGGTTTCTTTGCTGTAGCTCATTTAAGTGTTTATTGGCCTCATCTACCAACACCTCTAATTCCATAGGGTCGAATTTCACTTTGCACTTTTCTCCATGCTGCAAACCACGAAACACACAAAACCCTCATTTAAATAGGGTGTCTCCAACACGTTTGCACCTGTTGTCATTTACACAATCACTCTTAGTAAATCACCTGCAAACCGTGGTTCAGCCCCACACGCAAAATTCTAGATTGTGCATGCAAATTAGTACACACAAATTGGGATCTTAGTAGATCCGACCTTTATTGTACAATGCTGCACTTTGGATTAAAATATCCACTGAAGAATTTGAGGCCTAATGTACAGTCAATGGAAGGATGGGAGTGGAGTTAAAGCCACAGTGTGTAGGAATTTCTCCCATCTAGCGTTGAAATCATATATTGTATTCAAACAGATGGGGCGGATGTAAATTGAAACAAACCAATCACGTCTTGTCCTTTGACAACTGACAAGTGGCTCAACCTCACACACCTCATCCCTCTCCTCGCATTACTGCGGCGCTAACAGCTGTTAGTGGCCAGCGGCACTACTGCCGCATAACAAAGTCCCACTCTTTGAGCATAATGCAGGATCATGTATTATGCAGCATCACGGGAGACGGAATCCTCGTCGCCAAGAAAGTGCAAAAGGGAATCAAAAAGGCAGCGTGAGCGGCGAATTAAAAAAACAAGGGTCAGCACTGGGGTTGCCTTTCCCAGGTGGAGAGAGCTGCTGAAGGAGAAAGGTAATACAATCACAGGCCAGCGCTAACAGCGGCTAACAGCGGCTAACAGCTAACAGCGGCGCAGTGATGCGAGGAGAGGGATGAGGCTGTTAGCGACTGGCCACTAACAGCGGCTAACAGCCAACAGCAGCGTTGGCCTGTGATTGCATTACCATTCTCCCTCAGCAGCTCTCTCTACCTGGGAAAGGCTACCCCGATGTGGGCCTTAGTTTTTTTAATTTGCCGGTCACGCTGCCTTTTCTATTCCCACTTGCACTTTCTTGGCGTCAAGGACTCCGTCTCCCATGATGCTGCATATGCATGATCCTGCATTATGCTCAAAGAGTGGGACTTTGTTTCAAATTTGCCAGGGTAGTAGCGAAGCGCCTCTTGCTCCTCTCCTTCGGCTCCTCAGTCACGCAGTGCTGGCCTGGCTCTCAACGAAAACGCCGATGGCAGTGCTGTATGTCCCTTGCTGGCGGGTGTATTCTCAAGATGGCGAAACGTAATGGAACGCCACAGATGACTTACCTGCACAATGTACAAACAAATCCGAAATTCTCCTTTTACGAGAATAAGTCAGATTATTGGTGGAGGTAATAGTACACCAGTGATGACATATTTATGAATGCAGACATCAATTTTTGCCAATAAACAACTGAAAATGTTACACAATGTCCCTTTAAAGTTTTTTTTTTTTGTTTACATGTCTGCCATCTGCTTCATATTGTGTTGCTCTGAGTGAGCAAGTAAAACTGATCGTAACATTAGAATAAATTATATATGTGGCAATTAACTTACAAACTTACAAAGCACAAACTTGCAGATGCACTGGTGGCTTTGGACTGCTGGACTGTGGCCAAACGCTGTAAAATGTGGTGCATGTGGTGCACGTTCCGCTTTAAATGTTTGCTTTAAAGGGAAATTTCGGTTTATTTCAACCTGTCTCCTATCGTCCTAAATTTGTTTCAAGTGACTAGTGACGTAAAAATAATAGTTAGCATGTTAGCCGTTAGCCTAGATACAGCCGGGGCGCATAGTAGCGTCAGACCTGTTAAAACGTAAGTGAACGGGCAACCTTCAAGTGCAGTTAGTCCACTAAACAAGGTTTTTTTCCACAAAGACCGCCTCATATCGTTAGGATAAATGTCAGAGAACATATAGAAAACGACATGTAAACGTGTTGTCTTACCTTACCGGTGTGGTGCCATGTTTGTTTACCATCTAGCTCTGCTTTCCAAAGCGCGGCCGAAATATCATGAGAACAAGCAGCGATCTCATACCGTGCCTGAACAAGCAGCAACAGCTGGAAGGCAGAACCGGACAGTAGCCTGAAAAGTTCATTAATTTATTTTATGAAAGATTTATAGAATAATGGCTGACTTTTTGCCAGACTTCAACTTTGTGGAGGAGGAATTTGATTTTGCAGAGTTTGATGGCCGCCCTTATTTATTTGAGCCAGAATACACTGACGAAGAGCTTCTTGAAATTGAAGAACGGAGGAGGAGAGCGAGAGAGGCGCAACAGGTAGAGGACGAGAGAGGAGGAATGGCTGCTGCAAGGCTGCGTAGCTCTGGAGATTGGTGGTGTACCTGTGAATGCTGTGCCCCAGTGCCCTCAGAAGAGGAATGCCTCTGTTGCAAGTAGGGATGGGAATCGAGAACCAGTTCCAACTGGTCCAATTCATCGACATCATTAGCCTTTATGCTTAACGATTCCCTTATCGATTCTTTTCATTACGCTGAATCTATGCTCATCAGTCAGCAGCCCGTTCAACAACAAAGATGACGTAATGGCGGAGGGACAGAAGCGGTCAAAGCCGTAGCTTCACTTCACGCTGTTGTTAGCCTCCCTGGAGCTGCTAGCTCACTGTGGAGCTTCGGCGCATCCCCGCTCCAGGTGGATGGCGGTCGGGGCACTGTTGTTGTTAGCCTCCCTGGAGCTACTAGCCCAGTTTGGAGATTCGGCGCATCCCCGCTCCAGGTGGACGGCGAGCGGGGCGCTGTTGTTGTTAGCCTCCCTGGAGCTGCTAGCCGACTGTGGAGCTTCGGTGCATTCCTGCTCCAGATGGACGGCGTGCGGGGCGCTGTTGTTTTTAGCCTCCCTGGAGCTGCTAGCCCACTGTGGAGCTTCGGCGCATCCCCGCTCCTGTTGTCGGATTTCATGGGAACACCAAGGATGGTAAGATGAGGGCAGTTGAGTTGATTTGTACGCTATTTGTTGTTATAATATGCTGGGCTAGCTGCGTTAGCTGCCTCACCTGAGTTAGCTGCACTAGCTGCGTGGTGTTGACACACTCAGGCTGGGGATGTTTTTTTCAAATCTTTCTCATCATCTTTCTAAACTAGACCATGGCTTTAAGGTTCATAACAAAACGTTCTGAAAGCAGATGTATTGGGTTACAAACAACAGGAGGTGATATCATTAATTCACAGGAGGAATCGATAAGGGAATCGATAAAGAATGGGATTGATAAGCAGAATCGATAATGGCATTGATATCGATAAAATCCTATCAGTTCCCATCCCTAGTTGCAAGGAATGGGACCGGTTGCAGCCTGATTTTCAAGGTCTGGATGTGACCGAGGACGAGACACCTCCACCTGGAGTAGTATCCAGCTGGGCTTTATCTAGAGCTGGCGAGATATATTTCGGCCGCGCTTTGGAAAGCAGAGCTAAATGGTAAACAAACATGGCACCACACCGGTAAGGTAAGACAACGTGTTTACATGTCGTTTTCTATATGTTTTCTGACATTTATCCTAACGATATGAGGCGGTCTTTGTGGAAAAAAGCTTGTTTAGTGGACTAACTTTGCACTTGAAGGTTGCCCGTTCACTCACGTTTTAACAGGTCTGATGCTACTATGCACCCCGGCTGTATCTAGGCTAAGGGCTAACATGCTAACTATTATTTTTATGTCACTAGTCACTTGAAACAAATTTAGGACGATAGGAGACAGGTTGAAATAAACCGAAATTTCCCTTTAAGGACATGTGCCAGGTGTGCTAGTAAAGATGAAACACAATGGAATATTTGGCATACTTCAGAAAGTAAGAATGAGTTCCAGTACATTTTGCAAATTTATACATACATACTGTAAAAAATCAGTTATTTAAAAACAACCAAAAAAATTCAACTCACATAGCCATTTCCCTCCATGTCCCTCAGGAAAGGGTATTTCACTATCAGTGCCTTGGCAACTTGAACATACTCTGCGTTGGTTAGATACCTAGATCAAAGACTAACAAATTCGTAATCACCCTTTGTTTTGTCTTAAAGGACAACTTCGGTATTTTTCAACCTGGGCTCTATTTCCCCATGTGTATGTGTGCGTATGATTCATGGGTACAACTCATTCTCAAATTGGTTCAGTATTGAGGGAGCCGGCAGCTGCAAGGTAGATATGGGGGCAAATGCGTCCCGTATAAGTTTGCGCATTAAAAGTGCTTTTTTTCGCCACTGACCGGTTCAGATCGCCAGTGCTATCTCTGCAAATAGCATACTAAGCATTTCCCTGACCCTTCACCTCTTCCTGGCCGTGACGTCATCTCGCGAGAGCTTTGCTTGTTGACAGAAGAAAACAGGGTACGATATATACGAGGGCAAAGTATGCAACAGTAAATGTGCGTCTCGGAGACAATTCTAGGTGTCAGTATTACATGCATAAAGACATATTAGTTATACTTACTTGATGGATAGTTGACCAATTGGTCCCTATGGTTTTGGCCACCTCCTCCAATTTATTTTGGACACATGGAAAAAGGTATCCATCACTGCCCTGTTGATCAGAGGGGGGAAATCCTCTCATAGTTACACAGCGTTTGGTAGTTTCTGTATCATCCCAGGACACACTGAGACCATGAATATTGGGTAACAGGTCCCACTCGTTGCAACACAGACATTCTTCCTCTGTGGGCATGGAGTCACAGCAACTACAGGAGCACCACCAGTCGTCAGAGATTCGCGTTCATGCAGCCGCTGCTTCACCCTCGTCTGCTCATTGGCCCTCTCTCTCTATCCTCGTCTGCTCTTCAGTTTGTAGGAGCTCCTTGTCTGTATACTCGGGCTCAAATAAGTACGGGCGGCCATCGTAATAAAAGGGCTCATCCTCATTCTTGAAATCGGGTAAATATGCAGCCATGATACCGATGCAGTAAAACTCTCAACTGTACTCCGGGACAACCAGCGCCACTCTGTGCGGCGCTCAGCATGGCTCCTCTGTTTTCTTCCAGCAACAAGCAAAGCTCTCGCGAGATGACGTCACAGCCGGGAGGAGGTGAAGGGTCAGGGAAACGCTTGGTATGCTATTTACAGAGATAGCACCGGCGATCTGAACCGGTCAGTGGCAAAAAAAAGCACTTTTAATGTGCAAATTTATACGGGACGCATTTGCCCCCGTTACCGATTTAGCTCGTTTAGCGGCTGCCGGCTCCCTCAATACTGAACCAATTTTAAAACGAGTTGCACCTATGAATCATACGCACACATACACATGGGGAAATAGGGCCTAGGTTGAAAAATACCGAAGTTATCCTTTAATATCATTTCACAATCTATGGAGGCTACAAGTCATTAGATTTTATGAGCAGAGGTTGTATTAACAGTTACACTTACAATGTGCATTCTGCCATCATTTCATACAGCACTCTGACTATTTTGTTGCATAGTTTTGGAACTTTGTGACACGGTTCTTTCGCATCAAGCTTCATCTGGACATCTTTGGGAAAGGTTGGAGTGACAGTCACAACGGGTAGTGTCTTTCGAGCTGGTTCATCACTGCAGTGCAACAAGATGACATCAGTGTTTCCCTACTGTGGGTTGTTAAAGAGCATACAGCCACAATATATGCAAATTATATGCAGCAATAAACTAGGGCTGCCCCCGACAAAGAATTGTCTTAGTCTACCAGTGGTCGTCATTTAAGGCCATTAGTCGACTAATTGTCTGCATGCTTATGGTTTTAATTTAATTATTAAAATATGTATTTTTGGGAGGCAACAAAATAGTTTGAGTCCAGGTTTGAGAAAGGATATTATAATAACATTGTTAACACTGTGTTACATTACAGAGAAAAACAAAACTATAATAACTGGCCTTAATCAATTAAACACTTCACTCTTTTTAGCTGTTAGCTTTATCCCATGTGCCTGATAGTGATGCGACACCTCTCTCATATCACGGAAATGGTCCTCAAAAGACTTGCTGTGGACCAGATTGTTATCCAAATACGGCTGTGATGTTTCATCTCTCAGACCTGCGAGACATTCCTCCATACTTTGCTGAAACTCTGCAGGAGCCGAGGACAGGCTGAAGGGGATCCGTACCCACTCGTACAAACCCCATGGTGTTATAAAGGCTGTAAGTGGTCTGCTACTTTCCTCCAGGAAACCCTGACTGGTCCAGTACCGAGAACCATGCACTCCCACTGAGGCTGTTGAGTATGTATTGCACTCGGGGGATAGGGTGACGGTCTGGAATGGATTTTTGGTACAGTTCTCGGTAATCCACGCACAGAAGTAAACTCCCATCTTTCTTACGTACACAGACTATTGTCGCGAGGAGTATGGGGACCGGGATTTTTTAATCCATCCTCTATTCAGTAGGTCCCCCAAGTACTCTTTCACCTCCTTGTGGAGTGGTTTGGGTACTGAAGTGTAGGTGCACCTTCCTGGAGTTGTGTCACTCAATCAGATTTTTACCTGCAGAGATGGAATACATCCCACGTCATTATCATCTTTTGAGAATGCAGTACACTCTTCTCGTAGCATCTGCTTCACCTTTTCCTGCTGATCTGGGGTCAGGTGATCAACCGACACTGGAGGGTCCCAGAGATCTTGTTTGCATGTGTTCAGTGGTCTTTGTTCTCTGTGCTTTTCAGGAGCGCTAGCTGTGCTGGCTGTGTTTTCATTAGTGCTGGCTGTTTTGGTTGTATTTTTTGCTAGGACTGGCTACTCTGGTGGTGTTCTCATTAGCATTAGCTGGCCTTACATCTACTGGGTAAATAGCCTTGACTTGCTGTAGCTGTCCCAGCACTGTACGAGGGGTGAGAGTAATGTCATTGTTGCTGTCATTAGTGATTGGAATAGCCACCCTTGACCAATTTCCCTTCTGCAGGCAGATGATAGTTTCAGACCCTCTGGCAACTTTAGGACCTCCTCTGGTTCAAAGAGGAATTCAAATAAACACAAGAAGTTTGTGCTCTAGAGAAAGAATCAGCACTCAATGAATAACCTCCTAAGCCCTATGATAAGCTATTATGGCAAGGCTTAACTATACAGACCAGTGAGCAGTGATAACTAACATACAGCAGTAATCCCTCTCAATCATCACTTATGAGCCACTCTCAGGGTGTGGTGGTGTATTTTTCTGTGGAAGCTCTGCCCCCTGCCTGGATTTCCTTATTTCTTATACATGAAGCAGTCAGTCAAGTTAACATAATTAAATAAATAGATTTCCAAAATGAACCAACATTTTAATGTTTATTGTTTGTTGTTTGGGTCTTTAACAGAGGGTGTGGGACAATTTATTGTTTAATTCTTTGAAATTATTAAAACATGTCTGAAAATACACATTAAAATAAATCCATCATATTTTTCCATTCCTCACCTTCCTTGGAGGTAAATACAACGGTATGTTCAGTTTCAAAATGTGCACCATTTTGCTACAGCTTATGGGTTGACCAACATGTTTCTGTGAAACGATGTGCGATAAGGTTTGAGGTACATTTTGTCTCATTTGGTGGGTGTGTCAGAGGTGGTACCCAATCAGCAGTGAGGTGTTTCCCGTTCAAAAAAGCCATTTTGAATTGAATTGAACCTCATGGTATATATGCAGTGTGTTTGCATAACACAACAGGGTGTTCAAGGCACTATCATTTTCACTTGAATAAATGTTTTGCTACATTTTGTCAGGGCAGCCCAGGTCAGGACTGCAGCCTGAGACTGATAGGGCCTTCTGCCTTACAACCCCTGTCTGCATGCTTTAATATGCAATGCAATTTTATACAGTGTATGTAGTAGGGAGTCCCTGGTCTCTCTCTTTCAGCTAAGCGGTCCTTGGCCTGAAAAACCTTGGTCCAAGATGTTTGGCTCTCATTACTATGGCTCAGCTGTTGCTCACTTGAATTTATTACACACTGCAGTTGTTACTCATTAAACTGGATTGATCATTTGAGTAACATCTGGACTCTTAACCTGTCACTTGATTGTTACATAGACATCCAAACATTCCTACTAGAAGAAATCAAGCTTTGCTTAAGTTCAGTCAGGAAGACTTTCTTTATGCTATATCCATTCACAATTCTCTCTCTATCCCACTTCCACCACCTCCACCAATCAGCTGATTATGGACGTTCCCTCTCCTAGTTAGCCAATCCAACTTTGCCACAATCTCCTTCAGCCATTCATGTTGCTGCTGCCAAACTATAAATCTGTTCTCCTCTCTGCTCCTGTCAGCTGTCATATTAGGCGGAATCATCCCTCCTCCACCCCATTCACCTCCAGTCACCATATCCAGAGCCCAGGACAAGCTCATCAAAACCCCACTCCTCATCTCATCACCACCATTACAACCACAAACATCTAGACTCCATAAGGGGGTTCCCTGATCTGCTATGTCTTTACCACACTCCTGGAATAGATTACATCATGGTGGGGTCCCATCGGCAAAGATTTTTTTTGCATTTCTCATACTCTATTTTTCAGACTCATACATTCTCTTCTCTCAGAGGAAGTCTCTCCTGATTGAAATATCTTTGACTGGCATAAACATTCTTTAGAGATAATTATTGAAATAGAAACTGATATAAGGATTTGTTGTCTCAGTGTTAAAGTAATGTAAACACTTCTGAATGTACTGATTTAGAGTTTGGATTTAACAGTGTAATATTTCCACTGACTCTCACTTCAAAGGCTGTGGAGCTGAAAATCAAAACATACCGTAGTATGTAATAAAAATATGGCACAAAAGTAGGATGTTCCAAAGAAAGCACAGATTTTGATCTGACAATAATGTATATATGCAAGAATCTGGACAAAAAATTCTTAAGATGTATTGACATCATGCTCACCTTTATTACAAAAAAAAGACAAACAGTGATACAAACATACCAATAACAAAGATTATAAAATATGAATCAACAGCACATAGATGGAAATGGAGATGTAAGAAGTAATAAAATTAGCAGTTGTGTAAAGACAAAAAACAGAAGCAAAGACATGATGCTGTATGGCAACTAAACTTTAGATGATTTTTTATTCTGGCGGAGAGGAGACTGCACATTCCACTGCCTTGGTCCAGGAGCTCTGAAACACACAAGAGAAATCACATTTTAAATCACATCTTCTGAACAAAAACTGTCTCCTAACACACCTTTGCATGGAGTATAAAATAACAAAAATATTAATGCAATGTGTCAGACAAGCTTCCATTGGTGAGGGAGAAATCTCATAGAAGATACAAACCTGACAAACCTGATACAAACCTAACCTGGACAAAAACAACCAACACTATCTGCATGGAGAGATACCACTGACTGGGCTGTAGGGGTGTACCCTAAAATACCACAATATTTCAGGGTATTTCTGACAAATTAGAAAAAAATATATTATTACTTAATCATTATTAAAGCCACAGATATCGGAATTTCTCCCATCTAACGTTGAAATCATATATTGCATTCAAATGTATAGCGCACTCTAGTGCCTCACTGTTTCAAATGCGTATTGCAACAACAGTAGCCGCTGTGTACCAAATAGCTATGATAACACTGATGAAACCATGTCATCCAATACTTGATGGATTACTTTTATTTATTTTTTATTTAAAGGGACAGTGTGTAACATTTTTAGTTGTTTATTGGCAAAAATCGATGTCTACATTCATAAATATGTCATCACTGGTGTACTATTTCCTCCACCAATAATCTGACTTATTCTTGTAAAAGGAGAATTTTGGATTTGTTTGTACGTTGTGTGGGCAAGTCGTCTGGGGGGGTTGTTTCGATGTAAACCCGCCCCAACAGTCCTACTTTGCAAACACAGCCAGCATGGTGAGGAGGGGGTTTGGCAACTCACGTCACGTGTGTCTGTGTAGGAGCCTGAATAAATATAGATGAAGTAGGCTGGCTGTCCTTGTCTGCTCGCAGGCCTCTCCACTGGTACACCTTCATCTATAAAGCAATTATTGGACTACTCACCTCATACCTCTGCACCTACCTCACTTTCACATCAAATCCATCATACAGTTTGTGCTCTCTGGACTTTCTATCTGCCTCTGTCCCCAGAACTCATACTGAGCTTGGGAAGAGCGCATTCATGTACTCTGTTCCCTCCGCCTGGAACAGTCTTCAAAAATCACTAAAACTTATAATTTAAAACTCAGCTAACAGGCTTTATAATGGCAAATGGAGTGTGTAAATGTTTTACTGCATAGTATTTAATCATCATCATGCAAGTGTTCTTTTAGTGTGTATTGTGGTGCACTGTTTCTGTTTAAAGGCACTGTATGTAAGAATGTGGCCAAAACGGTTTCTGCACTCAAATTCAAAATACTGCTGTAAGTCGTGTCCGCCCCCCCCCCCCGATTCGAGGTTACTGGACAGCAGCATGCTGAAGACTGATTTGTTTGCCCACGGACGGCTGCCATGGCAGGGCCGCGTCGCCGCGTCCGTGATCTTCGGTTTTCCAGCGGACTGCTCAAGCAAGTCTGGCTTCTCTGCTGCTAACGCTGCTGCCGGGATACAGCTAAGGAGACTGCTAATGCTATGTACCGGGACACTGCTAATGCTGCTTGCCGTGCTGCTGTAGCTCAGTCGCAACTGTAACTGATGCTGAGACTCTACTGACTGCATGACTGGTAGACGGCGGTGGGTGGTGCAACAGGCCAAAACACAAATTCAAAACATAAACATGATTTGTGGACCGTAAAATATTTTTTTAAATGCGAATATTCTGGCTGTACTATTGTTGTCGGTGAGATCAGTATGTTATATGAACATTATTCCTTAGTCTCTGTGACATATTAGGAGGATTTTATGACTATTTGCTTGAGATTTCTTACATATAGCTCCTTTAACATGAACTTTTCCTCCTCAGGATCCCCTGTTGCCACCTTCTCTGCCCCATCCAGCCTTCTCCTCCTCTTCCCCCACCAGACTGTATTTGTAGGGCATAACCCCTCCATAGGACTCTGGGCCTTTCTCTCTTTTTTTCATGTCTGTGCTTTTTCTTTATGTGTGTCTTATTATGTTTTGTTCTCTAATGCTGCCATTTTGGCCAGGCCTTGCTCGTAAAAGAGATCACTTGATCTCAAGCAAATCTGCCTGGTGAAATAAAGGTTAAACAGTTCCCAAATACAAAAATGTACCCTGGAATCATTATATATAAATCAGCAGGAGATTACTTCTGTTTTAGCAAAATCCTAAATGATTTAGTTTTTTCCCACCTGGACCTTTATGCTCTGCCATTTCTCCTCTAATCATCACGCTGTAACCTGTGACAGGCTGTTATGCTACCATAACTCTTTTTTGTCGAGCCCTGAGAGTCACGTAGGTTTACATTACCAAGGGTTTAATCATGTGATGATACCGACTCCCATGTGTGCACGGCGAGAGAGGAGAGGGAGAGACTATGTGTTGCTGCCAGAGGAGCTGCTGTATGAGTTCCCTCTGCAGGAAGGGTAACTTCACTATGAGAGTCTGAGAAGTCCGGGGCTGTTCATAAAACATTCAGGATGCCATAGTTTATTCCACACCACTGAAGCTGCTCCTCTTTTTAGAACCACCACCGAGTCAGTAATAATTTTGCTTTCAGCCATGCTTGTTGTTGCCGTGGGTAGCAGTATGATGTCAGTATGTCAACAAGCCGAAGTATCGCGAGTATCACAATATACGTTTTTCGTATCATATTAAAAAAATATACTGGTATTATCGTAAACGAGATCATATGGCACATCCCTACTGGGCAAGGAAGGAAAATATATATATGTATGTATATGTACATATATATATATATATATATATATATAGAGAGAGAGAGAGAGAGAGAGAGATAGATAGATAGATAGATATTCATTTTGTTTGTAATTTAGGTGTACCAGTTCTTTAAAGGGCTGGGGGTTATTCATATCTTTTTTAAACTGTCAACATATCCCATGAAAAGACCCAAACCACAATGCATTAAGCATGTAGTAAGTTTTTGTTTTATTGGTGAACCTTATAAGTTGTAATGGAGCCGAAATGTGTAACATTACCTTTGTTAAATGTTGCTGTTGTTCCTGACTTCATATGAGTAAAGGAAAACTCTGCTAGCTGCTAGGCTAATTTATACAATATAAAATGTCTTAGTTTTGTGCTAATAACATTAGCATTTTGTATTTGTGGGGAAAATGTCTCCAGCAAAACACAAGTGTTTTTTCTGTGAATCTTGGGAGTGACAATGAAGCCGATTGAGCTGATGTGGTTACACGTGGTCTGTGGTTGTGTGGCCAGTTGGATGTTCTGCCAAATATATAAAACGACACTGGAGAAGTCTTATGGTAGTAACATGAACATTCACTTCACAGGCAACAGCTCTGGTGGTAATTTCCTGCAGTCAACATACCAATGGCACACTCCCTCGAAATTCTGGGACATCTGTGGCATTGTGTTGTGTGGTCAAACTGCACATCTTAGAGTAATCTTTTATTGTGACCATCATACAAGGCACACCTGTGTAGTAATGATGCTGTTGAATCAGCATCTTGATATGCCTCACCTGTCAGGTGGATGGATTATCTTGGAAAAGGAGGAGTGCTCTCTTACATGGATTTTAACAAATTTGTGATCAAATTTTAAAGAAATATATCTATTGAATGTGTAAAAAAACAAAAGTGTTGGCGTTTAAATTATTGTTCAGTGTATATTGGAAATGAAAATCTCTGATGGATCATTTTTTTATTCACAAATGCTGGTTTAGATGAATTACAAACACAGCTTTTACCATTTATTTACATGATATTATTGTTACTGTTAACTCCTTCAAACTACATGAGAAAGTGCCAGCAGAACTAGAACTGTGACTGAAAATAAAGACCGTGTGAAAGCAATGACAGAAGTAGTGAACTTACTGCTGCTCATTTGACCGCACATGAAGAACACTGGTCTCCCCGACGAGACCTGTGAGGACACAGCAGACACAGATTTATCTAAACCTAAACCATCTAAAAGTAAATGCAGAGTTGAGGTTGATTATTAACAAGACAGAAGGTTCTCATACTCATTAACTGCTGCCTCAACACCTAGCTAGTAAGATTACGAGAGAAGTCAGAGTAACTTACTTGTTCCTCGGTCACTGAAGATTGCGCTGAGTCCTTCATCAAAAGTTAAATTGATGTTGACACCTGGATTACAGGGAGGAGGACAGATGGACAGTTGGGGTTTAGGTGTGGGGATCAGATAAAAGATCTTCTCAATAAGCTAACAACACTAAAATGACAAAATCTGCAACACATAAAGATTGGACTGAAATGTTAAATCAATCAGAGGTAATCTAAGATTAATAGAAGAACCAGTAGCAGTACAAAACTCCCCCTAAAACTACTAGTTTTTTCATTTTTAGATTTCTGTTGGTGAACAGATTAAACAAACGAGATGCATCGTGTTCATCAGAGAGCTTTAGAGGTGTTTGTAGATGCATGTTTTTAACTTTTAACAGAGCCAGGCTAGCTGTTTCTCCCTGCTTCCAGTCTTTATACAACAATAAGTTAATTATGTCCTGACTGCCAGCATGCAGACATAAGACGGATATCAATCCGAACTTCCTACTCTTGTAAAAAATGTTATTTATTAACTTTCCTTCCTAAAATGTTGAACTTTTAAAGATTAACAAAAGCACATTTAAAACTAAAAAGCATTCAGACTATGAGAACACAGCCATGTGTGAAAGGGCTCCCATGAATTATTAAGGGACACATTTTCAAAGCTTTACTATGACTTTTCAAGGACCCATTAAAAAAAAATTAAAAAAATCCCATGACCATTCACAACGCATAACATGAACACAACTGTACGGTACACTTAATTCCAAAGGTTAATTATATTATCACATGCTGGCCGCAGACACAGAGCAGTAGTGCTCCCAGAGTGAGGAAGTGACAGCTGACAGTTCCGTGGGCCTGTCAGTTAATTTGTTTGACAAAAAAAAAAAAGCTCCTTACATCTGCTCTGTACCTTTGAACTACCATGCTCAAAGTACGCATTGATGGTCTGAGTGGTAACTAATAGCCCTAGGCTCCTAATGTAGATATTACTCAATCTAAAAAATGCTGCACGATTTAAAAGTTATTGAAATGTCATTCAAAAACATCAGATTCAAACTCTATTCAAACATAATTCCAGCTACCTGTCATATATGGAGGGAAAGACTACACGTGGAAAGAAAATCACAAATTGTGATGGTAAACAAAAGACCATGCATCGATGCATAGCTACACAGAGCACAGCTATGTTTCATCATCAGCTAGCTACAGAAAACAAACTTGCCATTTTGTTAGATTAGGTTTACAGTTATCCAACGGAGATTACTATAACAATTAATTTCATCACACACAACAAAATGTTTTTCAAAACTTTCAAGGATTGTACTAATTCCATGACTTTTCCAGGCCTGGAAAGAGAGTTTTTCATAATTGTGGGAACCTTGTGTACAATATTTGCAGTGAGAAATGATTTTTCAAACTGCAGTCCGGTGCTTGACATTTCCTGGATCCATCTTTTTCATTTTCATATCCTATGTAAAATTCTTGTCATTTAGATTGCCTGTGCTGTTTTTGTTTTTAATTCAGTCTACTCACAGTTAATTTCCAGAGAGGGATTGCTGATTTCAATTGAATTTTTGTAGTTTTAAATAGTAGTTTTATTGTCGTTTTTATTAGTATCTGTTCATTTTCGTCATTTTAGCCCCTTTTACACTGCCTGTTCAAGGCGGAAATACAGCGTTATTATGCTGCCTCACCGTGCTATATACGTTTTGATGACATGTTGTGTGTGCAACCCACCGCGGGAGATGTAAAAGGTAGCTTGTAGCAGTTAGCAACTAACTCAAAGATGAAGAACAGCAGCGGTCAATGTCTGCAAATTGTAAAAACAATGACATCCAGGAGCTCCTTACCATCCAAGCATAGGACGAGATAAGCAGCCATATAACAGGGAAGTTAAGTGATTGTTATTGCCATGTTTTGCCATTGTTATCATTTCAAGTGCTGCCAACACGTTTGTTATATGTCACATCAGAGGCGGACGTCGTTGTGCCACATGTAACGCCCGCCTCTATAGCTTCTGCGATGCCGGCATGCTGTCTGAAATCACACACTGGAGCAGCATGATGCAGCTATTGTTTAGTTCTGTGCAAAAATGCAAAGGTGGCATAAAGAAGGGACTCTGTAGTGGGTCTATAGCACCATCTTTGTGTAAAATGGGCTGTTGACATCCCAGTCTCAATAAACATATGTACCAGTGCCTCTTCATGCTTGTGGTGTTGACAAGTTTGATCAAACTGACAAAGACTCAAACGCAAAACATTTCCTGTATATATTTCATTATTATTATTATTATTATTCTTCAGGGTCTTTTTTTTTATTTCGGTTAAAGGAGCAATAAGCAAAATTCATCATTTCTAGACTGAAGGAATTAAAAATTGCTATGTGAAGAACTAGAGGTGTAATTTCATCTGGAGTATAGCATGACCTCACACACCCTCTCTCTGTGTTGATCTCCAGCCCATTGTTTACAAGCCGGTCCAGCTGCGCATTCATGTATGTTCATGTGAATCCCATGCGGAGGAAACACTGGGATGGGTTAATGTCTGGAGCTTGAGTTATTAGCGGCTCGGTCCCAGCAATGGGTCAGGCGTTACGGTTGTGTTAAGTGAGTAAGTTAGCCCGGCAGCCCAGCTAACATTTTCAATTAGCATTGTAAAATGTAGCCTCCCCGCGAGGCTACATTTTTGTAATATATTTGCTGAGATGGAGGCGAGGCTCAGTGACTTGAAGAGCCGATAGAAGCGCTCCATAGCTGTAAGTTACTCCAGTAGCCGGTGGCAGCCGACTCGGCTAGTGCTAACACCGGGAGCTAACGCTAACGTTCCTCCTCTTCTCTGTGAGTAAGAGCGATGTTTTAGCCTAGTGGCTGCCCGCTAGGCTAAAATATCACGTCAGGTTAAAGTGGGAAGAAGCAGCGGGTTTATCGGGCAGCTGAGTGAAGCTGGGTGAAGTGGAGGCTGCAGAGGAAACACCGGGATGGGTTAATGTCCGGAGCTTGAGCGGCTTGCGAGCCAGGCGGGCAGCCTGGCGGGCTCTAGCCGACCCGGATCCCAGCTTGTGCTAACACCGGGAGCTAACGCTAACGTTCCTCCTCTTCTCCGTGAGTGAGAGCGATGTTTTAGCCTAGCAGGCATGGCTGCTCAAGCTCCAGACATTAACCCACGAGCCAGCTGCCCGCTAGGCTAAAACATCGCTCTCACTCAGGGAGAAGAGGAGGAACGTTAGCGTTAGCTCCCGGTGTTAGCACTAGCCGAGTCAGCTGCCACCAGCTACTGGTGTAACTTAACAGCTATGGAGCGCTTCTACCAGCTCCTCTAGTCATTGAGCCTCGCCTCCATCTCAGCAAATATATTACATTTATTACAGGTACCATCATCATTGAAGTAGGCAGGGGAATAGCTCAACACAGCAGAGACCGAGACATCGCTAACTGCTAGAAGAGGCGAGTGGGGGGTGGAGGTGGTGGTGGAGAGCAGAGGTAGAGGGAGGAGTGGCTCATGACACACTTTGTTTTGGTCTACAGGCAGTGCACAACAGCAAACCTAGCGGTGAAACGATTTCGCTTTTTGCTCCTTTAACTAAAATGTTTTTCACACCTTGGTTTAGTTTTTAGTTTAGTTTAAGTAAATTACAATAACCTTGTTCTGTGCATACTATATCTATTGCATGTGTGAGGTTTCTTTCATTTTTGTACCTGTTGGAGTGTTTTTAGGGGAGTTTTTCTTTATCTGAAGCCAGGGTCCAAGGACAGAGGGTGTCGTATGCTGTATAGATTACAAAGCCCCTTAAGGCAAGTCGTGATTTGTGATATTGGGCTTTATGAACCTGACTGACCTGACTTAATACACACTTATGGATGACAGCATGCATTGAATATTAGGTGTGTGATGTGTTGCAGAGGTTCAGACGGCGCTGTGGGCTCCTACCTTTTGGTGTGCTGATGGCTCTGTCAGTCACTGCTCCTTTCGGCATCACTGTGAAGTCAAATAAGACAGTCAGTCAGGATGCTTTCAAATACTGACTCTGAATAGCAAAATAATCAGTCTGAATAAATTAACTATGAAAACTAAGTACTTATGATAATCAGAATAGGGATTCTATGAAATAATTTAATTACACTTTTACTTAAATCTATATTGAGCTTATAAAAGGCTGCATTATCTGCAGTTGTCTTCCTAACCCACCCCAGTACTCAAATAAATTATGAGATGATCTGTTTAATGCTAATCCAGATGAAAACACAGCTGTTGTGGTTCTAAAGTGAAAAGCGGCATGGCTAGTTTATGATGACTTTGTGTTGATGTATGAATCAATGCCCACACAGAATGGTCCTTCAAGTTCACAGGACTGTTTGGTTTATTCTTTTTTTTTTCCTGGTGCTATGACCTCTGACCCTTGAATCCCTTAAATGACACTTCTCCAACTGCTGCACTCAAGGGGATTTTAGATGAGCTCCCATAAACGTGTAACATGAAACTGTAGTTTTAACATCCAACGTGTCATACCTGTTCTTTCCAGAGCGATTGATTTAGACTGGACATGTTCCTCCTGCCTGACTCTGTCCGCACGCCTGATAAAACACACAGAGACAGAAACATTGTCTTTTTTTAAATGATGCCAAGTACATGCATACTGCACTGAAATACAGAGAAACCAAGGGCAATCCACAAAGTGAAAAAAAAAGCAAGAATGGAAAAAGTGGGTACCCTGGTGATCTAATGAAGACACATACCAAACAACTGCAGTGACCCTGATTCAATACCAGCATTTGTTGCATGTCATACCCCCTTTTATCTCTTTCCCAAGATTTCCTGTCTGTGTCTGCACTATGAACTATTCAATAAATGCCTAAAATCTTAAAAAAAACTCTTTTAAAGAAAATAGTAAATAAAAGTAAAATAAAAAACTGTCATAGTCCTTTAATTAACTTCCTAGCTACAACCAAGATGAATTGACCCACTACACCAGAATACAGTACTAAAGTCTGAGCAGAAAGTTAATGCTTCAGTCTGCAAAATGTACTTATTATTGGAGTCACTGAACTCTGTGAGCGACTTAAAGAAAGGGATAATCAACAGTTATAAATCAAAGATGAAAACAACAGCCTGCAGTGAGTTCTTGGTGTTGCTCAGCTGCTGTGATGGAAACCTACCTGTCAGTTTGTGCCAGTCTGGCAGACAGGGGGTTTGGACATGGCGGCTGTGGTGTGGCAAAGATAAACGGAAGGAGGGGCCTGGGCCTGACGGGAGAGCCCTGGACTGAACGCTGAGGAGAGAGCAGAATCACAATGACACCTTCACTGACTGTGGGGAACTCTGAGACACTGGCCTGCCCTTGTTACTAATGCAAGAAAATTAGTTTCATTATAATAACTTAAAATAATGAATAACTCATTGGTCATTCTTCCACAGTCAAAGATGATGTTATCAAATTTCTACAATGGTGTAAAGAAAAGCAGCAAATCCTCACATTTGAGAAGCTAAAACCAGAAACAGCATTTTAACTTAAATGATTAGTCAGTTATCAAAACAGATGCTGACTGATTTGTCAGTCAATAAAAAATGAATCAACTGAATAACAAATTCAGCTCTAATAACTTTATTTAATTACAATTTAATTAAATATTGTAATACAGAGAAACAGTAAATATTGTCTGAAATTAGAATAATGTCACACAACACATCACAGTGTTTAAAACAACTTTTCACATATTCATCCTTGTACAGTGTGTATCTGATAATATATTCAATCTAAAAATACATTTACAAAATATGTATGTTTTTATGACTTCCTGTAAAGCACAATGCACCTTTTTAAAATTGCACATAATTGCAATGCAATGTATTTTTGATTTTTCGAACTGCTAATTCAGTCTCCATCGTCATTCTAAAAATCAAATAAAATGTTGTGCAATAATTGAAGCCTAATTTTGCATATGAGCTATTAAATCTATTAAGCAATGTCATTAAATACCGGCAACTGACACACATAAAAGTTTATTCTTTTAAAGTTGCACTTGAGTCTATGTGGTGTGTTCTAACCTGTGCAGTGGGAATCCTGGTGTCTCCTGTCAAGTTGCAGTTGTCCATCTGTTGCTCCATCTCTCTCTCCTTCTCAGACATCTTCAGAGCAAAGTCAACTTCGGCTGCCAGCTGCTCATCTCCGGAGAAAAACTCCTTAACCTCGTTACGGTAGTCCTGCATCGTCACCTGATGGGAACAATGGCGTCATGGAGAAGTGTCACACAGGTGGGTGCAGCCTTAAAGGGCTTCCTGCTCCAAGGCTCCAATAATGACTCTTTTCATAGTACAGGTTGCTGACCCCTATCTTAGGCAATTCAATACAGTAGTAAAAAAACAAAACAAAAAAATAACAACTTGTTGCATATCATCTTTGTACACCTTTTTTTCTCATGGTGCCTGTCATCATGCTGCACACCAGTCGCATAGAGCATCCACGACTGCGTGCTGTAGTCTCACCTGAAGGTAGGCCATGAGGTCTCGGAGGACAGGAGAGCGTTTCTGCTCCAGCAGGTTCTTCAGACTGATGATGAGAGGAACTGAGTTCTCTATGAAGGCCTTCTTCTGAACCTGTGGATCAAAGCAGGAAGCTCAACTCAATTTTTTAATAGTATTCAACAGCTGGTACTTTTTGGAGGACGCTTGTATCATCAAACTCGTACTGTACCTGCAGCCTGATGTAGACTCACCTGCAATGTTGGGCAGTTGTGCAATACGTTGTAATGTGTTACAGTAATGTAATTACTTTAATGAGTAGTGCAATGTA
This sequence comes from Epinephelus lanceolatus, assembly GCF_041903045.1. Classification (NCBI taxonomy): domain Eukaryota; kingdom Metazoa; phylum Chordata; class Actinopteri; order Perciformes; family Serranidae; genus Epinephelus; species Epinephelus lanceolatus. The sequence goes on from NC_135750.1 coordinate 37,869,685, forward strand.
GTACAATTTGTTATTCAGTAATTATATTACAGTTACTAATACCACTAACACAATTTTGATGTTTGGGGATCAATTTTTTAGCTGTCTAACCAGGAGTTAATGCAGAGTTAATATCAGTTTGGTCTCTCTGTGTTCAGTGGACACAGCAGTCCGGGATGTGCTAATGGCATATGGGTTTTAGGTGGGGGGGGGGGTTGATAAGACTCTACCAATGGAGAGAAAGTTGGGTCCTGGTAATCCCAAAGTTGTCTTATTCAGATGTGTGATGTAGGGCTGTGGTCAACCACAGAAAATCTTGGACAGCTGAAATTCTTACTCTTCAACCAACTGATTGGTCGATGGGGGGAAAAAATCTGCATGTTATCTCTGGATTAACTACATTGGCCACAGTGTGCAGCTTTTTTCTTGATGCCAGCATATTTTTGGATTCTTTGCAATGGGAGTGCCACGTTTTGCTATAAATGCCAGCAGGATGACGAGGCGCTGAGCATCTAATCTGCTTTGAGCACTACACGTTTGGCTTTTTTCTGTTTAATGAGAGCTGAAAAATGTTCCATATTGGTTAATATGCTGCGCTGGTCACTGTCACTTTTCACCCAGCTGTCAATTCAGAGTGGAGGAGGGGCGAGACAAACACCACAAAGACCAAATGTAACATCGTATATGTAAAAGCGCTGAAGTGAACAGCAACAACAACAGCAGAGGAGAAACTCATGCTGCTGGTCACACAGAGTGGCAGGTCCATCCTTTCTCCCTACATGTTTCAGTCTTCCCCTCATCCAGAGCAAGGGTCAGAGCAAAGACTCTAGCTTAAGTACTCCACCTTGTATTTACATTTTTACTTCTGCTGATATTCTGTATCATAGCCAGATGCAACCAAAGCATCACAGCTAGAAAAATGCTAGCACTCCCAGCTGAGCATTTTTCAGAAGAGCACCTGGTGTTTTCAGCTGGAAAACTAGAATTACAACCATGCCACTGTATGCCTCTGCAAGTCAAGTTGCAGTTACAGTTTACATCCATGTCTGTTCAGACTCATGCAGAGTCATAACAGTAAGTAGTTCTTCAAATATAGATGTTGAATCAGCACAGTTTTAAGGTGGACACCCAAGATTAGTGTCACCAATTCAGTATCTGACCAAATGTCCCCTCTTCTGTTCCTGAGTTATGGTGCTGAATATGGGCCAGAAAACATTATGATGTCACAGTGATGTTGACCTTTGACCTTTTGGATATTAAATGTTATCATTCCATCATTTTGATGTAGCTGAGCAGAGAAATATTAGTAAAGAAATGAGTTGTGTAATGCTACTTTCACTGCTGAGTAGAGCTGTTCTCATACTGATACCAGTATTGGAAATGCCTCTGATACTGCCTAAAATGCTGGATCGGGTATGCAAGTCTATGCACCAATCCAATATCATGTAATTCATTATTAAACTGTAAACGCCCAGAGGTCATTATGTCATACAGGCTGGGACATACTAGTACCTTTATTTACTATTTTTAAATATCCCTGGAATGCTGCAGTCTAGAAACTTACTTTAAATGGCCTCTGCTTTGTCACCATTGTAGTTTTCAGAAGAGAGCCCCAGTGCAATCGTAGCCCTTTCAGAAGCATTGTAATCCAGCATTGTACAACAGTGTTTTAGAGACTTTATAAAATGAATAAATCCAACAACAAATGTCTTTGTGATTATTTATCCATTAATCTGAGTTAAAGGGTGTTGTTGTTGCTGGTAGCCATTAGCTGAAGCCTACTGAGTGCAAGATGAATCACATGATGCATTGGGTAACAAGTTGTTATTCCATTTTTTAAACACTTTATTTGGCTTCTTGTAACCGAAATTGGTTAGTTATCAGAATCAGTATCAGCAAGGAAAACTTATTATCGGAACATTTTTACTGCAGAGTTATCATAGTAGTAAAGGATTGTCATTTTTTGATGAGTAACTGATTTGAAGTAACTTAGCCCATGATACTCACCTGTGACACCACCTTCTTCTGTGCAGCCTGCAGGACAGCCTTGGCCATGGTGGCCATGTTCTCTTCCTCTGGGTCATCCCCTGTAGCACCTCCTGCTGGAGTAGATATGGCCTGGAGCTTCATCTCCTTCAGACTCAAGATGTTGAAAGTCTCTGACAAAATTTCCGCACCATCTGCATCAAGAGGTAACTCCTCATCTGCAAAGCATGCTGGGATAGGAAAAGGCAAAAGGTTATAATTCATTTCTTTTTTCAGATTAAAACTGTTCTAGGCCCAAATTAGTGCTTTCTAACAGTCCAGAGTTCACAAAGAAATGTGTTTAGATGCCCCAAGATGTTAACTTTTCCTAAAACGTCCCTGAATGAAGAAGAGCTCAATCAGTTATTTTATACTCCAAGAGAAACCACCAGAGAAAGAAAAACACTTAGACCACTTTCTCAATCCACACATGTGCTCACCTAAGACAGTTTGGTTGATTTTCATGGTGATGTTGAAGCGCTGGGCGTCTGTAAAGTGCTCCAACAGGAAGCGGTAGATGCGAAAACGCTTCTCGCGGTGCTGAGCTCCTTTCAGGGAGAACCGAGCCTTTTCTCTGCATCAATCAAATAAATAAGTCAATGTACTGACAAAAAAAAAAATGACTGAATGAACTTAACAAATTATGCTACATGATACAAACTACTGTTTCAGTTTATTTGTCTTGTGAGATGAAACAGAATTGAATTTAAACCCAGCAAGCAATAGTCGTGATTTAAACGTATTGGCTATATTTAGCTCCGATTTAGTCTAGCTACATGTAACCCAAATCTAGCCGATTTAATTTTGAAATTGATTAAATGTAATGTTCGCCATTGCAGATGGCGTGCGGTATGATATTCAATCACGTATGGAGAGTCAACAGTAATTAAAATATGTTTATCTCCATTTTTTGGACATGGTCTCTACATAGCCGTATAATTGAAGACGTCTACACTTTGGCTATGGTTAGACGTCTACCAAATTTTCACTGACAGCCCAAATTCAGCCGTGATTTAGCCTAGACGTCAGGTCTTCATGTAGACGGCTATTAGACGTTTTTTAAACCAAAAAATGCTTGCTGGGAAGTGTCATCCTTGAAAATAATCACAGCGAAGGGAAAAAAAAGCTAAATGTGGAGTTGACAGAATCAATATCTACACAGCTTCTTACCTCTCACTTTGAGGGAACTTGTTGTAGGACTTGTGTTTGTTGTAGGAGTTAAAGTGGAAGATGCACTCGATGAAGTGCTGGCTGAACATTTCTGGGTTCTTCTTTAGCAGCAGGTGGAGCAGGCAGTATTCGCACAAACTGGAACAGGAAACAGGAGGCGCTCAGGTTTGATACTGTGGTGCATTTACTTAGGTGCTCAGAACAATTTTAGAGCTAAGCACATGTATTTCATCATCAGTTCATGTGCAGTGCCTCATATAGCAGATAATACAGTATGGCTCATATGGAGAAAATGTTTGTGCGCTATGATCTTTGTCTCAGACATTACAATAGTGAAACAACGATTTAGGTATAAAATGTCACACTTTGTTTGTTGTAGATGATTCCTAGACCTAAAGAATAAATAATAGTATAGAATAAATAATAATCCCACCGGTTAATAAACTTAAATAACTTATTACTGATTACAGTAGACATTTTACAGAAAAGATATTCAGCACTGATGCTCAATATCTGCAGAGCACTTTATTAAGTTATTCCTAATGCATGTTCCTGATTCCCAGGAGGGAGCCCTGCTGTGTGGAGTTTGCATGTTCTCCCCGTGTCAGTGTGGGTTTTCTCCGGGTACTCCAGCTTCCTCCCACAGTACAAAGACATGCAGGTTGGGGATAGGTTAATTGGTGACTCTAAATTGTCCGTAGGTGTGAATGTTAGTGCGAATGGTTGGCTGTCTCTATATGTTAGCCCTGTGATAGTCTGCCGACCTGTACAGGGTGTACCCTGCCTCTCTCCCAATGTCAGCTGGGATAGGCTCCAGCCCCCCCGCGACCCTCAAGAGGATAAGCGGTTACGAAAATAGATGAATGGATTGTAGCATCTGCTGTTCCACTAATTATTGATTTAAAAAAAAACCTGATGCTGACCAACAGCTACTGGATGCGTTGTGAGTTGTTGGGGAATGACAGAGATACCCTTTGATTCAGCAACATGTTTAAATAGTCTCCCCTGCTATCGCCAGAAGCAGCAGATATTTCTACAGTTTAAGGTGCATCTCAAAAGAAGCAAAGAGAAAGAGAATGGCAAGCGCTTGGTCTGCGGATGAAACACAAGCCTTGCCTCCTGTTTGCAGAGGGAATCCTGTGTACATTTCTACAGTGCAGAGAGAAATTTAATAACACCCTGACAAAAGTACAAGAAAGTTGTTTACCACAGTAACATCAGTGGGCCGGACAAAAAACTGTTCCACTGGTTCACAAGCACAAGTGTGTCATCAGTTAAAGACACACCTTCAAGCAGGTAGTCCTGAATCCCTGCAGCACTGGGCTGACATGAAAAGTCAGACTGAGTCAAGCCAAGCCAACACATGTGTATGGAAAGGACTATTAGTCATCATCTTTCTATCTATGCACAGAGTGATCTACCTTGCGATGGCAGGGACCGGGTCGACCAGCGCCACCGTGAAGCGAAAGAAGAGAGAGCCCTTCCATTTCACAAATTCCTCCTAGAAAAAGAATAAAGGCAATTAGAGGAAGACATTAAAAAGCACAGTTTGCTAATAGATTCCCAGAGAACAGCCTAGTGGCATGAAAGAGGAAGGCAGAGCTAACTGGTGCAGAATATTCCACCAGGTGGACCAAGATTAAAGGATTAAAAAGTGGCAACCTTTTTGGTGTCCAGTTTGTCAACTTGAACAACTATGAGCTGATTCTTGGTTGAGATTTCCATCAGCAATCAGATGTTTCTTAAGCCATTATTTTCAATCTCAATCAAATTCACTGTGTGGAACTGATAATAAAAATATTTCTCTCACAATGGTTTTAATTGTCCTCTTGGTGTCAAAGTTCAAGTCCAGCCCATTTTAATTGATGTTTGACAAATGCAGGGGAGCTGAGAATGCTTTGAATATATTAGAGGACCTATTGTGCTCAATTTTCAGGTTCATACTTGTATTTGGGGTTTCTACGAGAACATGTTTACACGGTTTAATGGTCAAAAAAAGACGTTATTTTCCATATACTGTCTGAGCTGGAACACCCGTCTGTTTAAGCCCTGCTTCTGAAATGCCAAGTCTGCTCCAATGAGTCAGTTTATCACGTCTCACACACATGCACTGCCACCATCATTACAGCATAGCAACATAGTATAGCGGCATTTCCTCCCATATAAAACTCACAAATAAAAGCTTCTACACTAAAATCTTTACAACCAGACATGTGATCTAAAATAAGGGACAAATTAACATCTGCCACCAAGATTACAGGTTTCCGTGACGATAGCATGTAGCTACATGTAGCTATGTACTTGCACCCAGGGAATGACTATAATGCAGTAACTATAGTGCCATTTTCTGCAAAGAAAAATTCACCAATAAATGTTTTTAAAACCAAATTCATTACATCCAGACACATTCCAGTAGGAATCTGATCTGAAATCAGGGAGATATTAACATCTGAAACAAGATTAGAAGTTTCCCTGATGTTAGCATGTAGCTACATGTAGCAGCATATGTAATGTAAATCCTTGCAGTAGTGGCCAAAAGCAGATGACCCTATATCGAAATCAGTCACACAGTCTTCACAGTCTGAAGCCTGAGGGTTTTGCCCACAGAGATTAATTTTATATACAGTATGTTTGCCTAATTACTTGAAACTTTAGTAACGTTTAATATGAACGTCAGACACTGACAGAAAATAAGGAAGTATAACAGTTCCCATTTCAACTGAAGTGAGTTTGAAATGCCTTTGCTGTTGCTAATTTATAATTCAGTATTTTCAAATAGCGTTTGTTGCTTTTATATAAAGTCAAGTGAAGAAAATTTGAGACAGCAACATGGCCTTGGACTTAAAATTATAGATGTTGATATAACCCAATTTCTGTTACATGAAACTACAATGAGTAATGAAATACATTTTTCAGACTGCAGCCCAGTGTAGAATATGTACAGTTCCCACCTGGAGCAGGTTGGTCAGCATGATGAGAGTCTGCTCCCTGATGACAGCTTCATCGTCTCGTAGACAAGCTGAGATGTTGGGGATGTAGTGATCCACAATGTTGGTGTATCGAACACACAGATCGCACATAATCACAACCACATTGTTGCGCACAGCCACCTCGGTGCCAACCTCCAGCTCCCTGGCAAACACCGGCAGGTACTTCTGGACTAGTTCCTCATGCTGCAGACACAGTTTACCTGAACCACACAGATGCCAATGGAGACAATGGAAACACTCAGTTACAAAGTCCCTCACATATAAGATAAAGCACAACCATAGAAATATACATATAAACAGTACATACATATATACACATACACCTACTTATGTGTGAAACACTGACAAGATTTAAAGCACACAGCAAAAATAAACAAACCTAAAGGCAGAGATAATCATAAAAAGGCTAACTTATAGAAGTGAGTTTTCAGCAACTGCTTAAAACCAACCACAGATTCAGTCAGAATTCTGACTTCTAACTCAGAACTCAAATATAATTTCTACACGTGGCCCTAATCATTGTCCGTATGAAATAAACACAAAGCAGACAGATATAAACTGAGAGATGGACAGTTTACCTAAAGCGATGACTCCATGAGCTCTGACTCTGGTAGACAGAGAGTTTGCTTTGAACTGGGACAGGGGCAGAGATGCTGGCAGCTCCTCAGGACACTCTGTCAATGATCAACATAAAGACCAAGTCATGCATCATACCACAGAATACATTTAATATTTTCTGTTACATTTTTAAGCCCATATGTGTAGGGTTGTGTTTGTTACTTTGGCTTCTTCTAAAAGTGGTATAGAAAATACACTGTAGCACAGAGCAAAGCACTCTACCTAAGCAATATTTTTTCAATTTCATGTTCTTATGTAATATTTATATGGAAAATAATACATTTTCTTCAAGAACTGAAGCTGCTCAAAAAGGAAGGAATCAAGTTAAATCTTGATTGGGTAACTACCAGCACTATTTTACCACAATTGGCTGGTGGGAGGAGTACACCTGATAACACCACGTGTCTCACAGTTCTTTCTGCTAACCTCCAAACCAGGTGTCAAGATGTTCAGTCAGAACACACAGAGAAACATTTCAGAGCCTGTTAATTTGAAAGAGACAGTATCTCTGTTTCTAAAGTTGTCCTTTCTCCGTACCTGCCAGTTTGCCAGAGTGTGTTGTGAGGACGGATTCCACCAGCAACACTGTCCTTTTGCCAACCTTGGCAGGACAGTGGAGTGACGCCACACCCAGGGTGTGGAGGTGTTTTACCTGGAAGAGAGAGCATTTTCAGCTATATCACGTACTGATCTGGCATGGTGCAGCACCCTGAGTGAGTAATATGACCCATACACACTAATTTGCAAACATATCTTTTTCAGCCCTGCATCCAGAATAAATGTCCCAAAACTAAGCTTTTCCAACATGCTGTTGTCTGTAACTTCTGTGGTGACCTTCTATTCTAAATGTTAATGTAGTACAATCCAAGCAGAGCTGTTGTCAGAAACCTGGACTTTCATTGATTTTATCAGATGAGGCAGTGACTCCACAATAAAGATTTCATCACTGCAGTGCAGCAGCTTGAGAATGACTTCTGGCTGACAAGTAGTGTTTATGAGCTGTGATTAAATAGCTATTTCATCCTTGTTCAGTTGTCTGACAAGAGAAACAGATACATATGTAGCTGAGAACGATATGTATTCAGCTGTATTAAACACAGTTGAGGTAAATAAACAGAGGTGTAACAGGCTGACACTCGGCAGAGTAACTGACTGTGAGCAGCCTGTTCAGTCACAGATGACTGTGTAGTAGCAAGGTTAAAAAAGACAGCTGTCTGCTTTCTCCATTATTAGCCTGATCTTATGTTAATTTTGTGATAAAATAAGGATTTGGTCAGCTGGGCTGTCTGTCTCACTCACTCTACACCAGATGCTGGCAGCAGTGTTGGGGAGTGTTGTTCCAGTAATATATTACATTTTAGCATTACCAAAGCAGGATCCAACAGGATTTCGTGTAATATTATTACATTTACAATGTCACGTAATGCATTACCCCCCGAAATAAACTGTTGCAATTGTATGTGCAAGTCATAAGGTAGTCTCAAATCATAACCTTCAAGTCTAAAGCAAGTCCCAAGTCACTGTGGTGAAAATCAAGCAAGTCAAGTCAAGTCCTTGCTATAAGTCAAGCAAGCTGAGTCAAGTCATTGGTCAGGTCAAGCAAGTCACAAGTCAAGTCATACTCACAAACTCATAAAGATAACATAACATAAACTGCATCTAGTGGTGGAATGTAACTAAATACATTTACTCAGGTGCTGTACAATTCTGAGTCTTTTCCTCTCATGCCACTGTCTACCTCTACTACACTACATTTACCTGACCATTTTAGTTACTAGTTACTTTACAAATGAACCCACATGTATCATGCAGATAGAATTGAATAAAACCACATGATGAAGCTCATGATGCCGCTGTACATACTGCCATTCCTCCGAGGAGAACTGCAGGCATAAGGACAGAGCTGTGGTAGTGTGGGAACAAATATCAGCTGGCGGGTCTTCCCCCGCTGTGATATATGCATCATCGTATTTTAAAAACAAAACATAACTTCTCTATATCTAGAAAAATACAAATATTAAATAAAGTCATGAATACCAAGTCCAAGTCAAGTCGAGTCTTTCATCAGTTTGCAACTCGAGTTGGACTTGAGTCAAGTCATATGACTTGAGTCCCCCACCTCTGCCTACAACTGCAGAGCGACACTGGCACACAGCCCCGTTCTTCTGCATAACTCTGGTGCTGCTGTAGCTGACCAGCACACTGGGAACCAGCAGGTGGGTCCTCCAGATCCAGTGTTTTAATTTCCACCCATCATAGTGACTTAATCACAGGCCAATCAGTTTGTTGTGTTAACCTCAACATTTGTTTATTGTGTTTCATATCATAGGCCCACGAATATTTATCCTATCTCATAATTTATAGACTTTGATCCTCTGCCTGACCCTCACTGTTTCCAAGGCTATTCATTTATTTTGAAAAGTCTAGGCTAGTCAGCTATTCTACATGATCACACTATTATTAATATAAACATGGGATTTTAATACAAAGTGGTAACCACTGTATGTGAACGCATGGGTGGATCAGACCTGCGCAGCACTGGATTTGAAATGAACTGTAACAAACTGGAGCTTCAATGCTTTGATAAGCTGCTGTGAAACAACATGACCTCCATCCATTTAAAATGAACATTAGTTCTTCTGAGCTCATTTTGGTGAAAGTAAAGCAAAAGTAGTGTAATAAGTAACTTATTACTCTACACAGAGAGTAATATTTTTAGGTAATGTATTACTTTAAAATGAAGGTAAATAGTAATATGTAGTATATTGCATTTATAGAGTAACTTGTCCAACACTGGCTGGCAGTGATGCTGTTTTGTTGTTTGCCAACTGAAAAGGAGGCAAAGAGGAAGAGATTGAGCTATTTTATGTTGAGGGGTTTATTGTGGACAGAAGTCTCTTCAAAAACAATATGTAAACCCTGTAAAAACAGCATTTTAAAAATAAGGGCTCTAGAAAAATTGCATAGGGAATATTTCACCATTTTATGACATTTTATTAACAAAACAATTTGAGATAGAGAATATAATAGGCAGACTAATAGATAATCATTAGTTGCAGCCCTATTTGATACCAGCAGCGAGATTGTGTGTTACCTTGCTCCTATCTCAGAGCAATCAGAGACTAGGGTGAGCAGTGGATAGTTTTGAGAGATACATGTGTTACAGCTACTCAAATAAAATAAATCATACCTTTTAAAAAACAGATATCTTTCAGGCCAGTGTTTAACAAACAACAGCAACAGGTTAATACTGAAAGCTGAATTTGAACCTGCATGGTAAAGAAGGTAAGAAGGAAATGAAAGCGGAGGGTTATAGCTCACCATCAGTTCCTCATTGAAATTCTGTGCTCCCTTTTCACTCAGGATGATGCTGGCTAAATAAGCCTCACAGATCGACACCAGTTCACCACAGTGCTGGTCCAGAAACGCCTGAAGTAAACAAAATAAATCACATTTAACATGACAGAAACTACAAGTGGGAATCAGGGCTGAGTCATGTTCTGATCAAATCAGGACAGACGCTGATGTGACGTACGGCATTTTAGGAGAATAATTATATTTGGCTGATAAGCTGTGACTGCCCTGTGCTCTGAGGTTTTGATTCTGTAGAAAATCCAAAATTATACAAAAATAAAACCATAAAAAGTTTTTGGGAAGCATGAAAAAAGTTTAGGTTTTAATCCCACAAACCATCATTTAAAAAAATAACATCGTCAATATCAGACTGACACTGGACAAGCCTAGGGCTGCACAATATGCTAAGAGAATTGTATTGCAATTATGTTGACAAATGCTGCAATTTCAATATGAGTTGTGAATTTAGTAGCAATGGTAATTTTGCATATCCCTTTCACTGAAAAAAACATAACAAATGATGATGATGCCATATTTGCTGGGGTCTGTACTGAAGAAGCATGTACTCTTACGTCTGGAATTTGTGAGCCAGGACATGTCTGTAGCACCACAAGGCTTTTTTTTTTTTTTTTTTAAATAATGGTATGTCATGAAACATTTTACATTTTTCAAAAAGTTGCCGCTCCTGCAGTTTGGATAATGCACTTGGCCAATAATATTTTGATTACTTGTGCAGCTCTAGTCAAGCCCCAGACCCTCAGGCAAGCCTTCTTGCTAGGCTGGACGACAGAGGTGCTTTTGGGTGCTCCGAAGATCCCAACAAGCCTAGAAGTATGTGTGTGCCAATTTGTGTTCACTCCCAATCAGAAGACAGTTACCACGTGAGTGAGAGTGTGTTTTTGAAATGGAGATGAGTCGGGATGTTAAATACTCAGTAAAAAATTTTTTTAAAAAATTATTTATTAAATTTTATTTAGTGAGATGTTGTCATGTTTTGAAGGATAATGTGTAAAGCTCATGGTTCGCAAACGCAGTATTTTTTTTCGAACAACCTTTAACCTTGAAGATTAAACTGTGCTCAATTTTGACTGTTTTCTGAGTGTTTTCCTACTTTTAGACCAGTCTATGTTTAACTTCCATTTAATTGTCAGGAAAAAAAATAGTCATCTGGAACATCCCCAGTGCCTTGGCTTTCGATCCTTAGTAGCAGAGCTAACAGTGCTGTCTTCTGACCTGTGGCAGGGGTAGACCTTTGATTTACATTTTGGACCCTAACATTGTTATTTATGAAACTATGCAGAAAATAAAAACCTTAATTACTGTGCAGCTATACTGTATATCAGCAGCTGTCAAGTGAAAAAACAAGATCTCCAACCTGAGTCTGTTTGACATCTTCACTGCAGCCAAGTTGATAAAGAGTCTCCACAGCAGCTGAGATCACCTCCAGAGACAAAGTAAAAGCCTTTAACCATGACATCAGATCACCTGGAGACAGAAACAGATGAAGAGAGAGATTATGTAGGTTCCATACTCCTCCTGTAAATTTACCCATCATCCCATACACATTCACTTACCAACTATCCTGTCTTTGGTGTCCTCATTCAAATGTGTGGTGATGTCTCCCATCACACTCAGGATGTGACAGCAGGTTGTCACATTTACATCCTTTGAACTAAGAGAAAAAAATAGAATTATCGCCACAGCAACCTTGACCTTTGACCTTCAACCACCGCCTTCTAATCAGTTCATTCTTGAGTCTAAGTGGACGTTTGCTATTGCTTTTACATGAATGGGTAGAAGGCACATACATACTGACCACACGAAAACATAATACTTACGGCTACAGCCATTGCCCCCGCGGAGGCATAATAAATAAATAAAAATCATCCAGGTAACACTGAATTCCCCGCTGAAAATAAAACGAGTTTGTAAATGTTGTCAATGAATATTATGTGTCCCTCTCACCTGACCATGCTGTCCCAGGTGTCCAAGATCTTGCCATAGGGCAGTGTGGGGGACGAAGCAACAACCTTAGAGAGCAGCAGCCAGGCTCCAGCGGCATGGTCAGCCTCAGTGTGTGAGATCAGGTTGGTGATGAACGTCTTTGTGAATTTGTTCTGCTTGGACCAGATAGTGAAGGCCCTGCTGAAGTATTGGCTGAAGCCCCAAGACAAAAAAGAAAATCAGTAACAGCTGTGGTGACGTGATTTTTCACCATACAATGAGGCTATTGGAAGGTCAGTTTTGAAAAATTAAACTTTTGCATTTCTTGTGTTTTGACCATTTTCAATCTAAATACAAATATGAAAGTATTCAGTATTTCACACAATTTCTGCTTAATTACTTATGTTGTACGAAAACAAACTGTACTGAATGTAGTTGGTCCAACCTGAGGTTCCTGCACTCGTGACAGAGCAGGCCCAGCAGATCCCAGGTCAGCCTCTGACTGGCATCCAGGTGGTGGTTGGCAGAGTATGGTTTGACCTGGCTGAGCAGCATCTGGTCCAGAGCCTCCAGGGCCTTGTCCTGTACTGAGTTCTCAGAGTCTACCACAGCTGGCACCACACCCTGCAGCCATGCCTTCTGCACCACACTGCACTCTGGTTTAGCCTGGTGGTCAGAGGAAATATAAAATGTGTGATGCATTTTCTTCTCTCTATTTTCTCATCACTAGATTGCTTGAACAGGTAATCACCATGCAAACTGTTTTAGTGTCTCTTAGAGCTGCTGAGTAAGACTCACAGTGAGCAGCTCTCCCACGCACTGCAGGGCCTTCTTCTTCACAGACACAGCCGGGTCTCTGCAGCGCTCCGACAGTGTAGCCAGGTTATCCCAGGTCATGGGGATCACATTGTGCTTCAGAAGACCCACCAAGGCCTGTGGAGTACCAGCAAAGCACAAAGGTTAAAGGTCATCTGTGCATCTCTTTGTTCACCAAAAGCATGCTGCACACAAAGTCAGGTTGAAACACATGTACTAGTGGCTGATCAGGTACTGTACTCATCATTATTTGGATTTGAAACATGAAGCTGTGGCAAAACCCAGTTCTTGATACCTGCAGTGCAGATTTTCTCACGTTAGTCTTAGAGTCTTTCACCCGCCGCAGGAGCAGAGCCAGGTTCTCTTTCACTGCATCAAAAATTGATAACAACACATGTCTTTGAGTCAATGTCAGACTTTGAGTGTATAATAAAACCAAACCAAATTTATTTTCACATACAATCGTACATAGCACAAGTTAGGACTGGGTGATCAAACAGGCTCGATAGGGGATTGCAATACAATCCATGATAACGATGACAAGCTTTGGAAATCTTTTCTCAATATGGATTGATCTAACAGCCTATCACACAGTTGAAATAAACGTGACAACAGTCACTCAGTCTGCAGCCTCTAGTCTCTGCATCTGCTTTGTTATTGTCTACACACACAGACAGCAGCATAACTTCAGAGCAGAAGCCACAGTGGGGGAAATGTAACAGACTTTAGGATATGTATTTTACTGGAGTCAGCAATGACAATGTTCACTGTTAGCGCGCAACAACAGGGAGACAGTATGACAGAAAAACTACATGAACCAAAATCACTTACTTAGGGTAAGGGACAATTTTGCCCAAATATTTATTGTAACATAAAACGTGACTTTTTTGGGCAAGTTAAAAAGATAGATGATCTACTTCAAATGAATAAATGTTTTAAAACTTTCTGGAGCTGAACACATGGGAAACAATGAATATATTATATCGTCATAAAAATATCCATTTGGTTTGCCTTGTAAAAAGCTTGTTCATTTGTCAGTTGATTGCATGTGGTAAATGTATATCAGCCTGATATGTGTGATGTTCATGCAAGAAGCATTGGGTAAATTATTTTAAAAAGTATAATTACTGCCCCGCAGTTGTATGTTTCTCTCACAGTTTACATCCATGTCTGTGAAAACATGGCTGCTTCACACATAGAAGATCTGTACAATCAGCACAGTTTCAAGGTGGACATCCAGGATTAGTGTCACCAATTAAGTATTTGACCAAAAATTCTCCCCACTGTACCTGAGACATGACGTTGAAAAATGGCCAGAACAGTGTTTTATGCAGAACATTATGATGTCACAGTGAAGGTGACATTTGACCTTTTGGAAATAAACTCTCATCGCTTCATTATTTTATCCTATTAGACATTTGTGTGAAATGTTGTTATAATTAGAATATGAATTCTTGAGTTATGGCCCAAAACATATTTTGTGAGGTAACACTAATCTTGACCTTCGACCACAAAATTCTAATCAGTGTATTCTTCAGTCCAAGTGGACATTTGTGCCAAATTTGAATTCCTTCAAGCTGCTGTTGAGATATCACTTTCATGTGAAAGAGACAGATGTAAGGTCACAGCAACTTGCAGAAATGTGATGTCTTCGGGCCACTCTGCCTGCAGTATCTTGCTTCCCCCTCTTTATCCACACCCAGTTTGTTCTACACAGCCACAGAGCTCGTTATGCCAGAGTGCTCAAAGTCAACTAGCATTATTCTCCAAAGCTGAGAAAACTGTTGACAAAAAATAGCTAACACAAGATCAATGATATGGAAGTGGTTTGGATATTTCTAAAGCAATGAAGCGCAGAATATGACAGTCTGAATAATATTCCATCGACACCAACTGAGATGGGAAAGAAAGCAAATCTTTTCCATCACCTGAAATGGTACCATCCCAGTGACCACAGCATTATTTTAATAAGTTACAAGGAAAGCTATCTTGCATTGTGCTGTTAAGGCAAATAAAGCATGTTTGCAAAGTTAAATGTTTACATGTAGAGGTTATTCAATATTCTATAATCACAAAATATATTCTAAACCAAGCAAAATACAATTTCTGCATTTACCCCATCGTAAGCATTATGCCATTTTCACACTGGATGCAGAAGTACCCTGATATGTCAGTTGTTGCGTTGCCACCTGCCAGCAGTGGCCTGGCCGTTCACCCCAGAACTGTATTTCTCTGCACCCATCAAGAAGTGATTTTGCTCATCTGCTCTGTTCTAATCACACTCGGCCTTTGTCTACTTCTGTGTGCATGTGTGTGCTCATCTGTCACTCTGTTTAGAGACAACTCACAAAACTTTGGAAGCATGGAATGTATTTTTTTGTCATTTATCATAATCATATCATTTAAATCATATCTAACATATCCTTTATATTGTTCATAATAAATTATCAGTGTGTTTTCTTGCCAGATTTGCTCAAGGGAAAAAATAGACCAGAGGCTGAAACTATCACACCAGATCATGAGCTGGCCATGAAGCTTGAGGCTGAGGTGCATCTAGTGCGAACAGCCCAACCGGATAACATCCACGTCCAGTGTGAACCTGGCTTTGGGAGCAGAAGGCAACCTCTGTACAGACCCCAGGAGAGAATTAACCTCACATGCATGTTTTGGTGTTGTAAGGTAACCAAAGCCCCTGGACGAAACCTACATGAACATGGGGAAAACATACAAACTCCACACAGAAAAGGTCCTGCAGGCCAGGATTTGAACCCAGAACCCTCTCTTTTGTGAGGTGCCAGTGCTATCCGCTGAGCCACTGTCTCAATATTAATATAAAGGAAATATCTAGACAAATGCACATTCATTTACAAAATATCAGCCTATACCCAATGCATGTGATAAAAATCCTTTGAAAGACATGCTGAGGTTGGTTTGTCTCACCGTCACAGTCGGAGCTGACAGTGCTGCTAATCTCCACAGTTCTGAATGGCAGCGTGCGGTAGGTTTTCTGAGTCTGCTGGGAGCTGAGGCATCCTGAAACACACAGTCACATATATAAAAACACCAACAGTTTAAACAACATGCAAGACAGTGAACCTGGCCTGGCTCTGAAACATTTTCCAGTACCTTTCAAAGGTACTGATTGAATCGTATCCGTAAGACTCTTTCACGTGCCGAGAGGTAACACTAAACGTGTGATCAAATTGTAAGCCTCATTCACTTACTTAAACAACACATTTAATTAAAGTTGCAAGCAGCAATGAACGGACCCACGCACCTTAGTTCATGCAAGGGGTACTGTGGGGATGCCAGTCGATGTGGCTGTGTACTTCTGTTAAAGTCAGACACTGCACACAGTAGTTAGATAGTATTTCCTGCTTGGACTACTGGACACTGGAAGTGACCTATTGCAAAATTAGTATCACTTCGTGTGTCCGCTATGTGGCAGTAGAGAGTACACACTATTTATAAGTAACATTGCTGTATATCATGCATAGACCACACTATGTAAATTTCATGTAAATCTGATTATCTTTGTCACATAAGGCTGCTTTCTGTTGTCAGTAGGTGGCGCTATAACTATGACTCATTATGGGCCTGTAGATGTTTTCAGGCCCAGACTCTCATCCAGCATGTGAAATTTTGGGCAGATTGGACTATGTAAAGTCAAGCTACAACACCTCTCTATGTCACCTCCAAACACTGAAATTTGCCTTGCTACTGAGGCAACACCATTCCACGAAAACACAAAAGCTTCCCAATTTGGCATTGTGACGATATTTACATTATGCTCAAACTTTGAGATGGATCTGTTGAGTCCTCAAGAATGAGCTTCTTAATGCTCTGTACCTGAAAAGTGCCTAAAATGGCATTTTCTCACATACAGTCAGAGTTCTCACAAGTTTTGATGTGTGCACCAAGTTTCATATGTGTAAAATGTTTTCAAGGGTACCAGGGTGTCAAAAATGCATTCAAAGGCTAAAGGTAATTAGGGGGTGCAATAGCACTAATGTGCCATGCCCAAGCCCAACTGCACCATCAAAAATAATTAGTTTGAACATTGTTACAAAGTTCTGTGAGTTTTTTTGCATCCTTAAGTCCTCAGACATTTCGCAGAATGAAAATTAACACACAAATCCAAGATGGCTAACTTCCTGTCGGCCAAGCCCAATCACTGCAGAACTTTGCAATTTTAACCAGTTCCAAACCATGTTGTGTGTGTAATAAGAGAGATGCACGATATTGGATTTTTTCCAATTAGCTGATATGCCGATATGTAACAACTCATTTGACCAATAACCGATACTGATATCCATATATCCACTTTTTTCCCCAACTAACTGCAGTAATCATCAAGTCTCCTCTGTAGTGGAATTAAAATCATAATATGCACACATACTCTTATTGTGATGACCCACCAGCAGATGCAGACATGACATAGAATGCTTTTCAATGTATGTACTATTCATTTATTGTATAAGGTAAGAAAAAGCATTATGGCCAATTCTGACATTTCATTTTAAAGCCGATATTGGCCGAAACAGATGCTGTACCAATTTTATCAGCATGCTCGCGGATTCCGATACTTAAGTTTAAAAAAAAAATAATCAGCCGATACTGATGACGTGCCGATATTATCGTGCATCCCTAGTAATAATTATCTCTGCAAAAACAATAGGTTCCTCAGAATTCCATTGCCAGGAACCACTGGGCCCTGGCGCTTTGGTGCTTGTGCCCTAACCAGCTAGTGATACATTTACATATATATAGTTTTGGTTTTAACCATTTCAACATGTTTGCAGACTGCAGATTTAAACTTGGTGCATACAAGTTGATTACCAACAGGAGTGAGAGCCAAAATCCCAGAAATAAAACTCAAGTTGTAATAAACCAGAATTCTCCTAAAAAGTGAGTCTGACAGAAATAAAGGCTAAAACTGATCTGTCTGGTAAGATTAATCTTCCCCAGCCCCTGCTCTCCAACCAAACTTTATTCTCAGAAACACTTGGTATGTTTTTCACCATCACTCTCTGTGGTCAGTCAAACAACATACTCTGTAATACTGAAACAAAAAGGTTTACCTTCTGTGATTTCTCCGTCCAACACTGTCTGGGTTCCAGCTAAACACAGAGAGTAGACAAGTTACTTGAGTGGAAATGTGTCCACAAAAACAGTTCATGACACAAACACAGCAGCTCTTAAAATAAATAATAATAATAACACTACTTTCCCTTCCATTCTCTAATGATAGAAAGAGTTGTGTGTTTTCATAGTTTAGCTCTACTAAGGGTACTGTCTACTGAAAATAATCCTGGTTTCAGATCCAAAATGAGCCCAAAGTCCTCACATCTACATAACCATACAGAATGGCTGTTTTCAAACTCAGGCCTTTCTAGCAGTCCATTGTATGTGTGCTTTCTCACTGGCAGAGAAGAGGTTATGGACGGCCCGGGTGACGTTGAGTGAAGGCAGCTCCAGACACTGGGCCAAGGAGGCAAGGGCATGGCTTTGGACGGTGGGAGAGTCATCCATCCGCCGAGCGAACAGCAGGCTCTGGATCAGGAACTTGTGTGGCAGGAAGCTACGGAGATCTTCATCCTGACACTCTTCCGGCCTCCTCTCTGGCTGCTCCAGCAAAACCATCACCACATCCACAGAAAACAGCCGGCACACCATCTACGGAAGTACACACTGTATCTATGCAGATTGCACTGATAAGATGTGATAAAGCCTGACTGATATTTAGACTAAAGCTACTGATAGCTAACATCCAGTGGGGGTATTTGGGGCCTGTCTTTATGCATTTAACAAACAAATTTTGTTTGTCCATTATATACTAAAAGGCTGCACTGAGGAATAGCAGGTTCATTTTCACACAAGTCGACCTTTCTGTTTGCCCCAGTATGTGTTTTCTTTGTCTTTTAATGGTTTGCTTATTATATAGGCCTGTTTGATTGTTGTTCATAGCACCACTCTTGTCAAAGGATTTTTATCGTGATTGCATGGGTGTGTTATTATTCTGCTTAATTAATTCAGCTTTCTCTACTGCATTGCATCTGTGACTTCCAACTGGAGCCATAACCCCCCTCTTAACTGCAGAGCCTCTGGACAAGATGCACAGACTAACAGTCCCTACAATACTGCACCAAGAAAAACATAAACTCTCTGTGAAACACCTGCCCAAATCACAATGTACGTTACTACATGATAACTTACAACTAAGCTTAAGTTGAACAAAGTCACAAAAAACAATACTGACTGAGAAATATCATTGGTAATATTTCAAAAATATCATATTGAAGTTAAGAGAGAGATATGTAAGGTATGTTAAAGGCACAGCTTGGATTATTTGGAGTGGGGTTGTGTGAGGAACTTATCCATAGTCAGTTTATTACATACAGCAGATGTCTACTGGCACACCCCTATTTTGGAGAAACAATGTACTGCTATGTTCAGCAGCAAAACATATTTTATCCACCTAAAAATAAGTCTATATCAGTTTAAGGGTATGCTTTATTGAGAATATTTTTACTGTTTTATCTTTTCATCAGACAGCCCTTTCAAACAGGGAAGTTGTTACCGACTTCAGTTCCCCATCATTGCTCTTGTCAAAACGCACCAGACCCCACTGATATAAACAGTCATTTTAGCTCACTGAACACGGGAGCAGCTGGTCTATGCTGCCTCAATCAGTTAGTTAGTTTGTATTATTGTGTGATTTTGGTGAATCTAAACTAACCCTTTTAAACGCCAAAGTCACACAATAACGCACACAAAATAGCTCATCCAGGCAGTGTTAGACCAGCAGCTCCTGTGTTCAGCCAAGTTAAATTACTGTTTTTTTTAACTGAGTCTGACTGTGAAGAGCAATATAACGGCTTAATTTAAAAGTTTGTTTGTAGTACAATAAAGTGGTGTAAATATTCTAAATATAGTGTACACTTACACTGATTTTTTAAGTGGTTAAAATATGTTTTGCTGCTGCCCCTGATTACAGCAGTACATTGCTTAACACCCGTGCCAGTGCTACTGCCTGCTTCTCCAAACTGGGGGTGTGCTGACTGACATCTACTGAAGGTAATTAATTGTGTATGGATAAGTACTTTATACAGCCCCACTTCAAAAGATCTGAACTATCCCTTTAATATCATTCTAAAATCATTAAACCTTCCAGACATGTTTCAAGTCCTGTCATGGATGTTACAGGAATATTACAGTGATATTTCAGTGATAATGTAAGGGAACAACTGCCCCAGGTTTATCTTTTATGTTTCTGTAGCCTATTTTTGATAGCATTTCCCACCTGCATACTGCTTTCATTTCCCCTAACAAGGTCAGCAGCACTCCAGAAAAGTGTCTTCAACAGCCCAGCATCAGTTATTTTGGAGAAGTGCTTATTTATATCAACAACTTGAAACTTAAAATAATGTGCGCCCTTGATAGTAATTTGTTATAAGCTTAGTAAATATCCTGCAGTGTATCTTAAGACAGTTACGTGTCTTGTATGTATATAATGTACAGTACAGGCCAAAAGTTTGGACACACCTTCTCATTCAATGCGTTTTCTTTATTTTCATGACTATTTACATTGTAGATTCTCACTGAAGGCATCAAAACTATGAATGAACACATGTGGAGTTATGTACTTAACAAAAAAAGGTGAAATAACTGAAAACATGTTTTATATTCTAGTTTCTTCAAAATAGCCACCCTTTGCTCTGATTACTGCTTTGCACACTCTTGGCATTCTCTCCATGAGCTTCAAGAGGTAGTCACCTGAAATGGTTTTCCAACAGTCTTGAAGGAGTTCCCAGAGGTGTTTAGCACTTGTTGGCCCCTTTGCCTTCACTCTGCGGTCCAGCTCACCCCAAACCATCTCAACTGGGTTCAGGTCCGGTGACTGTGGAGGCCAGGTCATCTGCCGCAGCACTCCATCACTCTCCTTCATGGTCAAATAGCCCTTACACAGCCTGGAGGTGTGTTTGGGGTCATTGTCCTGTTGAAAAATAAATGATCGTCCAACTAAACGCAAACCGGATGGGATGGCATGTCGCTGCAGGATGCTGTGGTAGCCATGCTGGTTCAGTGTGCCTTCAATTTTGAATAAATCCCCAACAGTGTCACCAGCAAAACACCCCCACACCATCACACCTCCTCCTCCATGCTTCACAGTGGGAACCAGGCATGTGGAATCCATCCGTTCACCTTTTCTGCGTCTCACAAAGACACGGCGGTTGGAACCAAAGATCTCAAATTTGGACTCATCAGACCAAAGCACAGATTTCCACTGGTCTAATGTCCATTCCTTGTGTTTCTTGGCCCAAACAAATCTCTTCTGCTTGTTGCCTCTCCTTAGCAGTGGTTTCCTAGCAGCTATTTGACCATGAAGGCCTGATTCGCGCCGTCTCCTCTTAACAGTTGTTCTAGAGATGGGTCTGCTGCTAGAACTCTGTGTGCATTCATCTGGTCTCTGATCTGAGCTGCTGTTAACTTGCCATTTCTGAGGCTGGTGACTCGGATGAACTTATCCTCAGAAGCAGAGGTGACTCTTGGTCTTCCTTTCCTGGGTCGGTCCTCATGTGTGCCAGTTTCGTTGTAGCGCTTGATGGTTTTTGCGACTCCACTTGGGGACACATTTAAAGTTTTTGCAATTTTCCGGACTGACTGACCTTCATTTCTTAAAGTAATGATGGCCACTGGTTTTTCTTTAGTTAGCTGATTGGTTCTTGCCATAATATGAATTTTAACAGTTGTCCAATAGGGCTGTCGGCTGTGTATTAACCTGACTTCTGCACAACACAACTGATGGTCCCAACCCCATTGATAAAGCAAGAAATTCCACTAATTAACCCTGATAAGGCACACCTGTGAAGTGGAAACCATTTCAGGTGACTACCTCCTGAAGCTCATCGAGAGAATGCCAAGAGTGTGCAAAGCAGTAATCAGAGCAAAGGGTGGCTATTTTGAAGAAACTAGAATATAAAACATGTTTTCAGTTATTTCACCTTTTTTTGTTAAGTACATAACTCCACATGTGTTCATTCATAGTTTTGATGCCTTCAGTGAGAATCTACAATGTAAATAGTCATGAAAATAAAGAAAACGCATTGAATGAGAAGGTGTGTCCAAACTTTTGGCCTGTACTGTATATGTATATAATTTTCATGTTTTCATTCAAGATTAACGTGCAATTGCCATATACTGGGGAATGATTTTGGACAATAATATAAAATACACAATACACCAACATGTAGCGTTTGAGGTAACTGTTGAGATGTGTTACCTTAGTGTGTCTGGAGAAGTTTAACAGCCACTTGATGAAGCGGGCATAGTCTGTACTTGCCATCTGAGACGTCAATATACCCACAGCCTGTGCTCCATGGCTTCGAAACTCACTCTTCTCCACCATCTAAACATCCCAAGCAAAACATTTTGTCACAGCTACACCAATGCATCAGCTAATACCACTGTAACAACAAACTATTCTAGCACTGCAATCTTCTGTAAATAGCTTTGGAAGTGATTGCTTTCCTAACTTTACAACATTAACAGTAGACAAGAACACTACACTACTGAGTGTCTGCTAGACGGTTCACCTGGAAGCAGATGTGCTGCAGGAGGATTTGCAGGAAAGGCAGTGCCAGCTCTTTCAGCTCATCCACAAGATGACTGTAATCACAAACACAAAAATCATGAACAGTCATAGTTTGTAACATGTCTTTAGTTAAATGGCTAGACACATCCCCAAATATTCCTAATGTCCTTGCCACCAACAGATACAAAGAAATTATCAGGAGATGGAGTTGCTTGATGTCACAATTTTTACATTATTCTTATGATGTAATTATCCCAATTAATTAAGACAGATGGAGATACCATAGAGGATTTTTTATAATACATTTCTATTGATTTGTAACATCTAAACACCTCTATGTGGGAGATTCTGACAAAATCCATTTCTGTTCATGTCCAGCAGATGGCAGTAGTGTTCATTTCTTCTAACCACTTCATCATTCGTCATTTTTTTCTTAACAGACATCCATGTGAACTTTATAAATTGGTGAGTTACAGCCAAAAATGTGTTTTGCGAAGTCACAATGACTCAGACTTTTGAAGACCAAAATCTAGTCAGTTCATCCTTAGTATTTCACCACTGGAGAGATAGTCTCGTCATAACACAAGGCTGACTCTACAGTAGAAAAATACAATGTTTGAAATTGCTGTTACTTCGCCAGATTATGAATCTACAGCTGATATTTTATTATGCAAGACACATATAACATTAAAATTTAAAAGTATTGGATCAGACTCAGTATCAAGAGATCCGCAATGTATCTCAGGACACAAGGACTCAGATCAGGATGGGGGGCAGAGCAACTTGACTGCCATATCCCTAATGTTATGCTTCACATTCTAAAGTCAGTATTGAACCACACTGAATCTCTTGTAGCTATAGATGTACTGATCACGATCCAATATTCAGGAAAAAGGCTAATGATTTTCTGCCAATCACATATGAAGCTTCTCATGATGAAATTGCCAGACAAGTACAGTCTTGCATTTATTGGAGTCTGGTGGAGATGATATGGAAGCGTATTGCATTCACTTGACAAATAAAAAAAAGCCCTGTTTTTCTGAGTAATTTTTTTCCCTGTTTTTCTGAGTAATATTTTCTGTTTTTCGTGGTAATTTTTTTCTGTTTTCGTGGTAGTTTTTTTTTTTCCTGAACGAGGAGAC
This sequence comes from Epinephelus lanceolatus, assembly GCF_041903045.1. Lineage (NCBI taxonomy): Eukaryota > Metazoa > Chordata > Actinopteri > Perciformes > Serranidae > Epinephelus > Epinephelus lanceolatus. The sequence goes on from NC_135750.1 coordinate 37,893,318, forward strand.
GAGATACTTCAAAATCTCCGAGAAGCTCCCACCTGGCACCTGCAAGTGACCCCTGCATCCATGGTGACTCCTGCTCATGGGTGTACTTTGCATCCGTGCTCCTGCTCCTAGATTGCATCCTTCTAGTGTAGGCCTATTGCTCAATGTAACAGGTTAGGTTGGTAACAGGTTGTAACAACGCTAGCTGACAACTAAAATCATGCCCATACACGTTTGTCAGCTAACATTGTTACAACCTGTTTTCTAACCTAACCTGTTACATTGAGCAATAGGCCTACACTAGAAGGATGCAGTCTAGGAGCAGGAGCACGGATGCAAAATACATCCATGAGCAGGAGGTGCCAGGTGGGAGCTTCTTGCGAGATTTTGAAGTATCTCGTCTCCTTGTTCAGAAAAACAGGGAAAAAATTACTCAGAAAAACAGAAAAATAAATAAATTACTCCAAAAAACAGAAAAAATTACTCAGAAAAACAGGGCTTTTTTTATTTGTCAAGTGAATGCAATACGCTTCCGTAAGATGCTATGCTAATGCTCTACATTATTTAAAAAACTATGGACCAACTAAAAATGTTTTACTTTTTCACTTGGTTCAAAAAGTCTCAACAAATTTGTTGTGCACCATATCAAGATTTAGACAAGTAATTCTACAGTTGTTTACCAAACAAAATGGATGGCCCGGTCGCGGGTGGAAAGGACAGTCTGGCTGGGTACAAGGAGTGAGGGCTTCCCTCTGTTGCCTTTGTTCATCATCAGGATCACGTAGAGAAGCTGGTGGAAAACCCTCCGCAGGGACTGGACAACAACATCAGGTACGGTTAGAAATGTCCCTCTGTCAGGGCATTAAGAACTAACTTAACTATATTACTATTCTCATTGTACTGCTACTTGGTGACATCATTACAGAACACAATGTATGTTTTCATAGTTACGCGGATAGCATGCAAATGTATATCTCTGCTGAGCCAAACAGTGCTGCAGCCATAAACTCCATTACTACCTGCCTTTTGGCAATGTGTAAATGGATGAGCAATAATTGTTCAAACCCAGTCCTGCTTGTCGGCCCTAAAACAAAAAGAGAAATGCTGCTTAAAAATCTAGAGAATTTAACTCCCTGGATTAAATCTAAAGTTACGAGTCTTGGTGTGATCCTAGATTCAGATCTCAGCTTCAGGTCCCACATTAACAAGGTGACGAAAACATAATTTTCCCACCTCAGAAACAGAGCTAAGGTATGGCCATTTCTAAATGAAAAATATGCAGAGAAATTGATTCATGCCTTTATTCCAAGCCGACTCAACTACTATAATACACTTGAAAAACACAGCTGAAAGACTTCAGCTTACTCAAAACTCACTCACAGCTCATCTATGAACCAGAACCAAGAACAGAGAGCACATCAGGCCAGTCTTAGCTGCTCTGCACTGGCTTCCTGTTGCATTTAGAATTGATTTTAAGCTCCTCCTCCCTGTATACAAAGCCATACATGGGCTAGGCCCAAGCTACATTGCTAAATCCCTTGTTAACTATTATCCTCCATGAACGCTGTGATCATCTGCTGCTGGTTTATTGGAGGTTCCCAGCAACAGCCGGAAGAAGATCAGGAATGCAGCCTTTGTCAATTGTGCCCCAAAGCTACGGAAAACGCTACCAATAGATATCAGGGAAGCCAGCTCGCTAAATATTTTTAAAAGAAAGCTAAAAATGTATCTGTTCACTTTAGCCTTTAACTAGCTCTGACTTTCCTGATACAGGTCTGAAACTCTTTCTTTTTGTGCTGAACACTGCTGCAAATTTTTTAAGGTGTTGTATCTTACTTGACTTTATGATTTATGGTTTTACAATTCTATGATTTTATTTCATGATTTTATGACTTTATGATTTATTTCATTTTATGATTTTTTTTTAAGATTCATCATTTTGCTATGATTAGTGGGTGATGGATTTGATGGAAGAAGACTGTGGTGATTTCTATTTGATGCACAGTGCCACAACTGGGTGATAGATTCTTGGGCAGCTGTGGCACAGACAATACCCGCAGTGAGGTTAATTCTTGAGTAGACGCTCAGGGGTAATTTAAAAGATGCTTTCAGTTTCCATTAATCAATGTCTGTTGGTGAGTCTGTGCCTGTTGGGAATTATAGACTCTGATTGTTAATGACATGTGAAGGCCTAAAAAGTGACACAAGAAGAAATACTAAGTGAAATTTTGATTAATAAATCTCAAATCACCACCACTTTTAGATGAAAATTGTTGAAGCAGTTAAACTGTTTTTTAAATGCCCTTCTATATTGCATTGCCTTGTTTGTGTCTTTATGTTCATCCTATTTTCATGTGAAGCGTGATCATGATTTACGTTGTGGTCCGTCTGGTTGGGAAACCTGCTTACTATTGTCTAGGCAGGCAGATAGTTTTGTTTTTTTTTCGCTTTCTACTTGAGATTTTGGCTGTTCCTCAGTACAGTGGAGGTGAAGATATCTAATATTTTGCTTGAAAGAATTACTCTGACAGTAAAGAAACTGTCTCCCTCAAAACCGTTGACAGTAAGATCTGTAAATAACCCTGAGTTCCTGGGACATTATTTGTGGACAGGCATGGGAGGCCTAATGTCAGTAGACTCCTTACTGAAAAGGGGTCTGTTCTACTCTGACATTTTTCTATCTTTAGCTTCAAGCTATGTCCAAGTCTTTTGGGAGAATGTGTGGTCTCTATGTGTCACTACAAAAAGGGGGAGGCAGATTCCAGCCACACTGACAAAACCAGAACAAACAATTAGAATCTCTGCTGCCTTTCAGTGAGATAACAAGTGTGCATACTATTGGTCTGCCATAATCCATGATTTTTGGGTCTTACTTCTTTCTGGTCTCCATGTTTTGGCAAGCAGAGCAGCTTCAGGCCAAAGAAAGCCATCTCAGGAACACTCCTCAGCTCGGTGATATCTCTGTACAGAAATAACACAAGTGTCAGCTCTTTCAAGTCCTGGATACACTCTTTAACAAGACGGAGAGAGAAGTAAGAAAACTCACTGTGGAGCAGTAAAGGTTAACTCTCCAATGACCGGCTCAAAGTAAAGCAGCTTGCTGAAGATCTGCAGAGAAAAAAACAAACAGGTTAACTGTCCACACATGAGCACACTGCAGTGTTGTATGCAGCGGGTGTGATGATGGAATCAGTAGTTACTTTTGTGCAGTTGCCGGCGCTTTGTGGTCTATCTTTGAGTGGAAATGCCTGCAGGAGTCTGAGGAGACTTTGAATCAGGAGAACCACAGCATCTCTGATCTTCATCAAGTCCTGGCCGGAGAAATGAACCTCTTCTTCCTCCTCCTCTTCCTCATCCACTTCCATCTGACAATAACAGCGACAGGCTCTACCATTTCCAGATATCCTGTACACTCATACATTACACATTTATTGAGCCAAAATGTATTTGATAATAGATCAATTTGTACATCTCCATCTGTGTTACATGTGTGTTTGCTCAACTTTCTCACTATCTGTTTAGACACAACAAGGGGTGGGAATCTCCAGGCACCTCACAATTCAATTCTATTACGATTCAGATGGTAAAGATTCCAAAAGCGATTATCGATGCATCACAATGCATCAAAATGTTTGATTTCAACACATGATTTATTTTTCTCTGTCTTTTAAAATATAGCATACTTTATTTTTGGTGTTCCATAATTAAACAAACAGATTATTTTACTTGCATACAGTGTGGCTCTTGTCCAGGTCCCTTTCCCCTTCAACCTACCTACATATCCCCACTTTTAAACTAGGGGTGCCAATCAGATTGCGTCCATCTGCGGATGCTCACGCTTGTCCATTGAGGGATATACATATATATGGGATATACACAAGCCTGCGTAGGGTCCAGTGTTTTCAAAGCCTGCTGTAATATTTCCCCTGAAACAGTATGCAATTCACGCTCTATTCAATAATAAATCTTATATGGTTCGCACCCTATTTATTTTAAAAAGTTAACTGCATTGATGAATGAATGAATTTGAAAGAACATTACAGTCTCCTGTATGTATAAGAATAACATGAGGGGGCTGCTGTGTTGTTATTTACGTTATGCCAGCAGAGGAGCTGCGAGCAGCCTCTCTGTTAGCGCCAAAGAAACCCAAGACACTGGGCATGCCAGGCACAGGGTTTTTAAGGTAAAACAGACTGAGCAGAGTGTTATTTTCCTTACAACCGAGGTGTTGCAATTTGGTTAATGCTGCAGCGTGTGTTGGTCAGCCGGTTTATCGCTGCTCCTCTCGTTAATGTTAGTCTCTGGGTGAGTAAGTAAGTATTCACAATATAATTCATGTTCGCCTTGCAAATGTAATTATTTAGACATATAGTTTCAACATTCTTGCAACCGTTGTCTTCTGCAAAGATAAACTGGTACAAGATAACTTTAGCTCATCTTTGCTGTAGACTGTGCGGGTGCTACATTGACTTTGCAGTTGAGCTCCACCTCTTTTGTTCCGTCAACATCATGTTATGAACAAACATCCTACTATCCTACTATTAAATGGAGAAACCTCCGTCCCTCCATCCGTCTGTCTGTCATCATCCGTTTTCCTCCTCACTGCTTTGACCTACTTCTCTGAACTTGCACATAGGCTTTCATCTTGGTCATGTGCAGACAGCCATGACGCCGTTTTTGCATTTTCCCCCACATACTACTACTACACACTACTGTTTACATTCATGTTTTTGTCCACTACCCATTCATACTGTGAGCACCATTAGCAGTGCGAGCTGCGCATGCGCGGAGACCACTTCAAAAACACCTGCGCTGGGACCACAGTTTGGCTGGGAAGCCTTTATCTCCAACACTTGCGGATGTGTGTACCTGTGTGCCCGCGCGTGTCTCCGTGCCGTCAGCCAAAACTATACCCCATGTATTTTGCCATAAAGCACATTTCTAAATACAGCGTGCATTGTTTGTCTTACATCAATATTTATTACACAGCGCATTTACAGTGCTCTGATTTTGCATCTCCTCTAATATACTGTTTTTGATTTCTTATTCCTCTATACATAACACATGTTTACACAGTTTACATAATCGATTATTGACATTTGTGAAACGATGGCAAATCGAATCGTGGCAAATTTCTTGCTTATTCAGTCTCTCTGTTAGAGTTGCTTGAGTGCTGCCTGGGTGAAGACAGACAGTATTTTGTGGTGGCCTGCCATTGCATCTCACTGGTAAAGGGGCTAAAAATCAGCTTGTTCACCCAGGTGTTGTATTTCCATTGCTGCCAATTGGAGCTGGAGCCAATGAATACCCATGACTACTTCAGAGCAAATGCTAATTGTAACCTTTCCCATTAAATACAAAAGCCAGATGTTAGCGGGTGTTAGTGGTTTTTTTGTGCAGTGGGAAATGGCTGAGCTCAAAATAACATGTCCTCTCTATCATTTACAACCAATTATCAATGTATTTTTTTGGCAGATTCGCTCATGCACAAAATAGACCAGACGCTGAAAGTACTGCTTGTGCCTCGGTGCACTTTTGCTTTTCATTTCAGCCACAATAGTAGAACAAACAAGTACAGGAGGGGCAGAGCAAAGGGAGACTGTCCACTGGTTAAGTGGTTGCAAATAATGGCATCATTCTCTGGGACGGATAAAAAAATAGAAATAAAAATGCTAAAAGGCACTGCCAAACATACTTTGGCAGCCCTGGCTGGCCTGCCAAGTCTATGTACTAGAAACACTGATACAACATAAAAAACCTTACCAGATGCAGTGAAAAACATTTCACTGACCTGATAGAGACGAGAAACCTGCTGTTGATAACTAATCCATCAGTGTTTTTTATCCTCAAAGAAGCATTACCAATGCAGTCAAAAAGTTCACAGAAAGGGATATTCCAAAAATTGGTCTTTTGCAGACGTTCATGGTAACTGACATCATGGCAATCAATTTGGACCAACAAAATTCAACCTGCTAAGTGGCACTACAAGTGAAGTCAGTGTCTGTATTCAATTTTGAGTGATCATATCTTACAATTGCCCTGTGGGTTAGAGTGCTTTCTGACCTCTGCAGTGTCTTTCCGCTGTGGTTTGGAGCGTTTGCCCTCTGCCTGAGAACTCTTCAGTCCATCCTTCTTGCGCTTTTTTCCAGAGTCCTGAGGCCAGCATTGAGAGGTCAAGTCTGAACATATGTCCATCAAAACCTCATGGAAAACCTTGTTGGCGATGCTCCCTGGAAGAAATAAAAACACTATGCATCATCAATAAAGAAACTTATTCCATCTTATGCAATAAGACAGAAACAGAAAACACAAGAAAGATATGTTGAAACACTTTGATGAAAGAACACAGATAATGAGATGAGGTAAATGATTCTCTGACTTGCTGTGCTGAAGCACTGCTGTATGCGTGGGGAGCCTCAGAGTCATTCATAATGGGAACAGCTTGTGAACTTAAAGGTTCCCTGGGGAGTTGTTTTTTTTTTTTTTTACCTCTGGTAGCATTATGGGGCTGTTTATTTATGAGGGGGTTGTTTGGTTTGTATTGTGCATATGTCAGAAGACGCACATACACAGTGGTGCGATGGACATGTGTGCCAGTTAGTGGTGGGGAAAAAAAATCTTATCTTCTATGATCCACAACTTCTAAAAACTGATTCTGAAAAATAGTATTTTTCCTGTCCGGCAACGTCAGTTTGCTGCGTGCCGTTCAGTGTTGCGTCAGTAGTGGTTTACATAGCTGTAAGTTATGTCAGAGTTGCAGCCCTTGCAGCAAGCAGTTTGGCTACTGGCTAGTCATTTGCTGCTAATATTAGCTCGCTGTTTCTGTTCTTGTTTTTATTAGTAGTGTAAAGGGCCTTCAAGTATCTTTTAAAGCTATAAAAATGAAATATATATAATAATAATAATAATTATTATTATTGAAAAGCTGTCCATACATGGGCAAATTACTCAAATGAATGGAATAAATAATCGTAAACAAACTTTACTCTGCTTTGATGCCATAATTTGCCACACCATCTTTCTAAGAGAATCGATTTTTGGGTTGTTAATTGTTTTTAATTGAGAATCAACTCTATCCCAAGCACCAAAATCGGACTGAATTGTAAGTAACCAAAGGATTCAAACCCTCACTACCAATGATTTTACACTACTGATCTACAGGTGGCAGTAATGTGGCAAGAAATGCAGCAATATAGGGGTGGGTGATATGGCCCAAAATAATGTCATGATATTTCACGGTATTTTTGCAATAACGATATTCTTGAGTGACAATATGACAAATTAGTAAAAATACGTTATTATTAATTTAAGTACAGAGAACTGCAACAAAATAAGTAATATAGTTTTACATGTCAACCCGACAGTTTGCCTTCAGATATTCAGTAAAAAAAGAAAGAAAAATTATCTCTCATTTTTTTAGTTTGTAAACAACAACAGTAACTCAGAGTGAGATTCAGATTCTGTATACAATATTAATAGTACAAAAACTAAGTCTACCACAAATTACACCTTTAAACAGTTCTCAAATACAAAAATGTAGCCTGGGATCTCTCTCTCTCTCTCTCTCTCTCTCTCTCTCTATATATATATATATATATATATATATATATATATATATATAGATATATATAAAATCAACAGGAGATGTCCCTCTCTTTTAGTAAAATACTAAATTCTCTTTATACATCAGTGGTGAGGAGAGAAGTCAAGCTACCATAGGAGCAGAGAAAAAGAGCTGCTATGGAAGCGGGTATGTATGTACAAGCAGAGAGCAAGTGGGGGAAAATGTATTTAAATCCGAGGGCGGCGAGGCAGGAAAAAGGACAGGAGTGCAAATGCATGTCTTGATCTCTCATTTCTTAGTTTGTGAACAACAACAGTGACTCAGAGTGAGATTCAGATTCAGTATACAACATCAATAGTTCAACAAAATAAAATCTGCCACATTACACATTTAAACAGTTCCCAAATACAAAAACGTACCCTGGGATCTATATATATATAAAACAACAGGAGATTTCCTTCCCTTTTAGCAAAATCCTAAATGACTGATTTGGGGATTTTTCCCCTGGTTGTTTATGCTCTGCCATTTCTCCTCCAATTATGACGCTGTAACCTGTGACAGGCTGTCATGCTATCACTATGGCACAATCATATATATGTATGTATTACTAAAGGTTTATGACAAAATCACTTGACAACATAACTCCCCGTGCACACGGCGAGAGAAGAGAGGGAGAGACGCTGTGCTGCTGCCAGAGGAGCCGCTGAACGAGTTCCCTCTGAGCGGTAAGTCGCTAAAAGAGTCTAAGAGGTCCAGGGCTGTTCATAAAACATTCAGGACGCCACAGTTTATTCCACACTACTGAAGCTGCTCCTCTTTTTGGAACCACCATGGAGTCTGTAATAATTTTGCTTTCAGCCATGCTTGTTGTTACTGTGCGTAACAGTATGATGTCAATATGTCAACAAGTTGAAATACTGCGAGTATCACAATATAAATTTTTCATGTCATATTCAAAATTATACCGGTATTATCATGAACGAAATAATATGGCACACCCCTACGCGTCAACAAATAGAGTAAAGAAGACTGCAAGCTAGTGAACAATAATCTAAACAATGCTATTGCAATTCAAGAAATCACTGGTTTATTGCCACTCGCTCCTTTTTGTAGCCATCAGTTGATGAGATAAGGGAGTTGAGGAAAAACAAAGACGAGCAGTGAAATGATTGCCCAAACTGTTCCTTGTAAACCTAATCCTCAATTTGTACTTACTGTAGCTGAACACACTCACAGTTTTCCAACATTTCAGTTGAGCTCTCTTTCAGGTTCTCCTTTAAATTAAGTGGTTTTGATAATCCAGATAATCTGTTTAGTTCTGAGCATCTGACTGCTCTTGTCAACTTGTCAGACTTTATTGTAATGATGTCACACTGTCTATAAATCTCAGTAATAAACTTGATGAGGACAAGGTTACCATTACTAACAGAAATGATAACCAGCACTACAAAAAAAAAAACAATACCTAAATTGTAAAGAACCAGAACTATCTTTTAAGGGTAAACTCCTAGGAATATGTCATAGATGACAAAAATACACTCAACGTATTTTTAACAGCTCACCTGTTAATAAACCATACAATAGGTACTGATTCACACACAGGCAGAAATCTATATCTGTATAATAACAAAATCTATATAATATATACTTACTGTTTCAATAGTGCCAAGAAGGAAAAAAAAGTTGATACCTTATCACTACAGTTTTCTGACTTTGTGGTTGCGCTAAATCTATATGCAGACCTTCTCAGGTGTATATTTCTCAGATTTCCATACCTGGGATTCCCAGCAGCAGCAGGTAGAGTGAGGCAGCATGCAGACCTCTCACCCTCTGCTGGATGTTAGCTGTCTTGGCTTTTGCCGCCAGGACAAAGAAGGACAGCACGGCCACCAGAGACTTGATGGACACCCCATTCTCCCCAAGAACCGCCCAGATACTCTGCAGTGCAACATGGGAGAAGATAGTGCTTACTGCTGCTATCAGACAGGGAAAAAAGATATCTGACAGACTGAAGTTTTAGCATCAAGAACACAGATTACCTACATTTCAGGGAGCCGCTTTCTTCAGTGCATAATGAAAATATTTTTAAAAAAAGAATGTATATTTATTTGTTGGCACATTAAAATTACTATTATGAAAAACAAGCTTAGACACACTTGCAACTAAATATACTCACAAATACATGAATTAAAAGCTAACAAAAGCCTGTGCAGGAGAGGTAAGCAGCTTAATGCGATACAAATACCTAAAAACTCAACACAAGACAGACAGGACTGTACTCAATTTAAATAATCAGCTTCATTCTCACAGTTTTAGAATGTAGTGCTTTACAGCCCACAGTCTGAATGTTTTGTGACAGTTCACACTGAACCTCAAGTATCAATGGATGCAAGGAGGCAAAGTGTGGCCTGCAGGTCAGCATGCCTTCAACGTCCAAGTTTAATTTTTTTTTATGTTGGCTATGTGTGTGGGGGCTTTGTATGGCTTCCTTGTTTTGTAGTTTTTAAGTTAAAGATTTAAGACTTTTTTATGCACTTAACAGATCTATTTTTTGTTGCAAATTGAGCACTTGTCCTTTTCCAAGATAATCCATCCATAACATCATGCTACAAATGTCACAAATTTTGAGGGAGTGTGCCACTTGCATGCTGACTGTCGTCGACTGGAGCGGTTGCCTGTGAACTGAATGTTTATTTTACTACCTCCAGCTGTCTCCAATGCTGTTTCCATTAATGTGGCAGTACATTCAACCAGCCACACAACCACAAACCACGTGTAGCCACACCAGCTCAGAACCTCCATATCCAGCAACTTCACCTACACATGGTCTGAGACCAGCCACCTGAACAGCTGATGCAACAACTGGTTTGCACAACCAAAGAATTTCTGCATAAACCATCAGAAACCATCTCAGAGAAGCTCATCTGCATGTTCTTCATCCTCACCAGGGTCTTGACCTGACAGCACTTCATCATCGTAACCTACTTGTGCAGTTGTGAGGTGTTGGATGTGCTGTCTAATTCAGGGAAATGACATTAGAGATGGCTTATGGTAGTGAAATGAACATTCAGTTCACAGGCAACAGCTCTGGTGGACATTTCTGCAGTCAGCATGCCAATGGCATGCTCCTTCCAAACTTAAAACTCTGTGGCATTGTGTTGTGTGATCAAACTGCACATGTTAGTGCTGTAATTGTAATGTTATCCACACCTGTCAGGTATATGGATTATCTTGGAAAAAGAGGAGTGCTCACTAACACAGATTTGAACTAATTTGCAACCAAAATTTGAAATAAATTGATCTATTGAGTGCACAAAAAAGTCTTAGATATTCAACTTAATCTTGTGAAAAATGGGAGCAAAAACTATTATTTTTGTTGTACATGATTTCAACTTAACAAATTAAAAAAACTGCCTGTATTGCCTTCTTAATAATCCTTTTTGTGTTCCCCTGAGCAGAGAACTTTTACCTGTGAAGATCCATCTCTGCCTGCAGACTCTTGTTGGTCAGCAGCATGGGTCAGTAAACACTGGTACAGGGTTCTGAAGGCCTTGTCTCCACTGACTGTGAGTTCGTCTTCTATGGTGTCATCCAGTGGTTTTCTCTCTGTGAACTCTAAGTCCCACACTGCGTCCACCCAGGCTGGAAATCACAACAGTTATCACATTACCTAAAGTGATACAGTACAACAACAGGCAGTATTTTGAAAGTAGTAGTACTCTGTTTTTTGTGTGATTCTAAAAGATGGTACATGGGTAAGGGCAAAAACTAAATGTAAGACAAAAACAAAAAAAGGGAAGTATTTATCTTAATTTAAAGCAATATTATGACATAATATTTTTCCTCAGAACAATGTTGTTTGTGCCAAGTTGCTGTCAGCACTCTGGTAATGAAATCTAAGTGCTGTTTCATAGGCATTAATGATTATATATATATATATATATATATATATATATATATATATATATATATATATATATATATATATATACAGTACAGGCCAAAAGTTTGGACACACCTTCTCATTCAATGCGTTTTCTTTATTTTCATGACTATTTACATTGTAGATTCTCACTGAAGGCATCACAACTATGAATGAACACATGTGGAGTTATGTACTTAACAAAAAAAGGTGAAATAACTGAAAACATGTTTTATATTCTAGTTTCTTCAAAATAGCCACCCTTTGCTCTGATTACTGCTTTGCACACTCTTGGCATTCTCTCCATGAGCTTCAAGAGGTAGTCACCTGAAATGGTTTCCACTTCACAGGTGTGCCTTATCAGGGTTAATTAGTGGAATTTCTTGCTTTATCAATGGGGTTGGGACCATCAGTTGTGTTGTGCAGAAGTCAGGTTAATACACAGCCGACAGCCCTATTGGACAACTGTTAAAATTCATATTATGGCAAGAACCAATCAGCTAACTAAAGAAAAACCAGTGGCCATCATTACTTTAAGAAATGAAGGTCAGTCAGTCCGGAAAATTGCAAAAACTTTAAATGTGTCCCCAAGTGGAGTTGCAAAAACCATCAAGCGCTACAATGAAACTGGCACACATGAGGACCGACCCAGGAAAGGAAGACCAAGAGTCACCTCTGCTTCTGAGGATAAGTTCATCCAAGTCACCAGCCTCAGAAATGGCAAGTTAACAGCAGCTCAGATCAGAGACCAGATGAATGCCACACAGAGTTCTAGCAGCAGACCCATCTCTACAACAACTGTTAAGAGGAGACTGCGCCAATCAGGCCTTCATGGTCAAATAGCTGCTAGGAAACCACTGCTAAGGAGAGGCAACAAGCAGAAGAGATTTGTTTGGGCCAAGAAACACAAGGAATGGACATTAGACCAGTGGAAATCTGTGCTTTGGTCTGATGAGTCCAAATTTGAGATCTTTGGTTCCAACCGCCGTGTCTTTGTGAGACGCAGAAAAGGTGAACGGATGGATTCCACATGCCTGGTTCCCACTGTGAAGCATGGAGGAGGAGGTGTGATGGTGTGGGGGTGTTTTGCTGGTGACACTGTTGGGGATTTATTCAAAATTGAAGGCACACTGAACCAGCATGGCTACCACAGCATCCTGCAGCGACATGCCATCCCATCCGGTTTGCATTTAGTTGGACCATCATTTATTTTTCAACAGGACAATGACCCCAAACACACCTCCAGGCTGTGTAAGGGCTATTTGACCAAGAAGGAGAGTGATGGAGTGCTGCGGCAGATGACCTGGCCTCCACAGTCACCGGACCTGAACCCGATCGAGATGGTTTGGGGTGAGCTGGACCGCAGAGTGAAGGCAAAGGGGCCAACAAGTGCTAAACACCTCTGGGAACTCCTTCAAGACTGTTGGAAAACCATTTCAGGTGACTACCTCTTGAAGCTCATGGAGAGAATGCCAAGAGTGTGCAAAGCAGTAATCAGAGCAAAGGGTGGCTATTTTGAAGAAACGAGAATATAAAACATGTTTTCTGTTATTTCACCTTTTTTTGTTAAGTACATAACTCCACATGTGTTCATTCATAGTTTTGATGCCTTCAGTGAGAATCTACAATGTAAATAGTCATGAAAATAAAGAAAACGCATTGAATGAGAAGGTGTGTCCAAACTTTTGGCCTGTACTGTGTGTATATATATATATATATATATATATACACATACATACACACACACACACACACATACATATATATATATATATATATATATATATATGAATTTAATGTATACATATATTAATTTCATGTTTTGTCCACACATCAGTCAGAAACCCAAAGACATACTATTTACTATAGTATAGGACAATTACATCTGTGAAGCTGGAACCAGCTAAATTTGGGCATTTACTTTACTTAAAAAAATTACTGAAACAAGGAATTATCAATAGATAACACAGCTGGTCTTTATACGCTTGGTTTATTTGACCTATTCTGCATATTTAACTGCTGCTGCTCATGAAATATTCGTATTGTTTATTGTTAATATCCAGTATATGTATTTATTTCTGCAGCTGTTCCTACACCTAGCCTAATAACCACACTGCTGAGTTATATTATTTGGAGAACCTTGCGCCAAACTCCTTTTATGAACATATCAATTTGACGTTACCTTATCAAAAAGTCTGGAAACGTTACAATATGGCTCAAACACCTTTAGAGTTAGCAGCAAGCCTCTACTCTTCACTTTGACAAAATAGCTAAGTTAACATTGTGTGTCCAAAATACAGCGAGTCTTCGTTAGACAGTAGTTCGCCGAAATCACCACTGGTTCGCAACAATTCGGATATAAGGTCTAAACTTTCGTTTTAACTACATTTTGCTTCCAAGGCAGGCGGCACTGGCTAATTTGCAAAATTTATGAACGGAGCTTGGAGCGCTGTCTTTCCTGTACACCAATACAGAGCACATAACCCGGGAAACTGCTAACGTTAACGTAAACAGTCAACTTTGCTTGACAAACAGCCAGGGAGACTGTGTTTATCCAAACGTACTTAACAATCGCGAGCAGATAAAATAGAGAAAAAAAAGTCGTTTACGCAATTTTACCTTTTGGGATTTCATTTAACTTGAGAAACTGCAGCGCAGATATTAAATCCATCTTATTTTGAATCAGCCCGCCCGAAACTACAGACTTTCACACATGCGCAGTGGAAACTTCCCGCGTCACTTCTTCTTTTTTTCTCACGTTAAGTCATCCATTTACTCTCTCAGCTTTCACTGCCGCCATCTATTGGTTTGGAGGAGTATGTCCTGATTGATAGCGCCACCCAAAGGACAACTCCTTATCTATCTATCTATCTATCTATCTATCTATCTATCTATCTGTAGTCTAAGATAAAATAATCAAAGGAAATTACAGTAGGCTATTATAACAAGTAATAAAATGAAAACACAGTAGTGTCTTACTTGAATGTGTGTGTGTGTGTGTGTGTGTGTGTGTGTTCCTCTAGTGCTCTGGATGGTAGATATGCTTAATCAGACTGTATCTTTTCAATTTTGGTTTACACAAAACTTCCAGCTTCACTGTGAAGTCACACTAAAACTACAGGATAATCAACTGGCAAATGTTTTGGATTGCAGAGATATGTGAAATTGACAAACTTGTTTAGTTCTGTTATAATTTTCAGCTGTAACTGTTACCTTTAAAGATATATAGTTAAACACAGTGATCTGACCTGTCTGACATTTCCTCTGTGATCATTTTATGTATTGTGTTGCTTTGCTAGTGTCCTTGATAAACTAAATCTACTGGCACAGAAGCTAAGCAATGCACTACTGAAGACTGGGCCACAGCAAAAAATGTATTTTAGCCAGGTAAAAAAAATAATTGTTTAAGTGTACACTATATCTGGAATATTTTCACCTCTATACCTACACACTAACTGATCAAGGCAGCGGAGACCAGCAACTCCCATGTTCTAAAATTACTGTTTTTGTCCATGGAGTGGCTTTGAGATAGCGGCCTCAGTTCCCTGTCGGAAAGGGCTGCCTGCTGACAAGATAAAGTGTTAAAATATTCTAAATATAACACACACTTGAATTGATATTAATGTTTTTTTTAGGGGGCTAAAAACTAACCATTTCATTTGATGTCCATGATGTAGTGGTTTTCTACCCATGAGATGTTGCAAAACAACCATTGGGATTCCGTCTGTAGTCAATAACCAGCACACATGCAACTGGGGCTTGCTAAAGCGCTTTTAAGGCATTACAAATTGTACCATCCATACCAGATTTTATGGCTTATACAGTCAAAAGCTTTCTACATATTTATGAAACAACTAAAAGTTGGCTTCCATTCTTGTATGCCAGATAAAGAATACATGTGAAAGCCATTTGTCTACCAGCTGACCAAATGTTTCAAAATAGCAATACAATTTCATTAAGAATACTAGAATAGACTTTAAAAACACAACTGAGGGGACCTATTCCCCCATAATTCAAAGGAACTCTAGAATCATTATTTTGGGACTGAGGGATTGAAGCAGTCCAAACACATTTACAGTACAGGTAAAGTAATAGAAATATTGTGCGTGATTTTCAGCTTGTCTGTTTCAGAAAGTTACTAAAATTGTCAGAAATTTCTGAAGGAGGTTGATGATCCAACAAGCAGCCTGTCAGAAATTTACCGATGACTTTATGGTTGCAGTCAGTCACTTAACTGCACTCTAGTATAATTCTTTCAGTTGAATGTGTCCATCTCTTTCTCCATGGCCTCCACGTTATTCTCCAGGCTGTACGTGGCCCACTTGTTGAGCCTGCTGTACAGAGGCAGTCCATTCTTCTCCCTGTAGAGGTAGACACCAGTCACTCTGTTCCAGTTAGTGCTGCAGATAGGACCAGCGCTCTGATGCTCTGCCAGCTGCTCCTTCTCTTCCTTCTCCAGTGCCACAAAGCCAAAGAAGCTCTTAACATTCTCTGCAGCCAGGAAGAGGGCATGGGCAGATGCCGTGCGTTGGAAGAGGGTCTTTTCATTAGAGCGGTACTCAGACCAGTAGTCCTCCTGTAGGTAGCCAAGAGGAGAGGAGCAGCGCTTCACACACAGCATCAGGAACACCGCCAAAGACATTCCTGCCACCAGCAGCCAGCCAATCAGCTGAAAAGACCAGACAGTCGTGAAGTGAACTTTCTATGTAAGTTCTAAGTCATTGGATCAGCTACATTTGGGTCTGCTGTTTGCATATTAATTAATACCTTTGTCTGTTCTATCTTTATATCTGTCAATGAAAAGTGCTGATTTACAAGTGTTTGTGTTGTTTTAGCAAATATCTTCAACCACAGCAGAGCAGCTGATACATATCACCAGCACGACTGTGACTCTTTAAAGCACCATTAATCAATTACATTAAAGCTGTAGTTGGTAACTTCGATAAAGAATAACCTTTTCATACTTGTTAAAACTGTCATTATATTAAACAACACTAAATGAGACAGCTGTGGGGGAAAAAGGATATTCCTCTGCCTACTGTATTTCCTTGTAGCATCTCTAATGGCCTTACTGCATGTGAATGAAAACAACCAATCAGAGCCATGGAGTCTCTAACGCAGTGTCAGTCATGTCAATCACTTCTCATTAACTGCAGTTAAACTTCCAAACTAGGCAGTGCTGATCAAATTTGAATAAAGATTCTGTTACTAGTTATCTATGTTCAGAAACATATTTTACTGACTGTTTAGCTTTAAAATGAGAAAGTTTGTTACCCAGCTGCCATGTTGAATACAATTAAACAGTGTACAGAGCACCAACCAACTTACTGATTTTACAGCTAGCCATCGCCATCACCAAACCCACCACATAAAGTCATTTTTAGCATGTACAGAACCAGCATATTGTCACATTGAACTGGGTGAATTAAGGTTTTATTTCAACCATACCAGGGTTGGTGATTGTCATAACAGTGAAAAGACAAACCAAGATGGGTTCTGTGAGAATATTTTGTTTCTGTTGGCTTTGAATGAAGTGTGTTTGACCATGATAAAATTGTTGTTACTTTAAATGGAGTCTGGTGGGTGTGGCAATAGCAATTTTGGGTACGTTTCTGGCTCAACAAAAAGGATACTCTCACAAAAATCTCTGTAGGGATCCTTTCAATTATCTTGTCAGACATTTATAATAACAATCTGAGTGTCAGTGGCAAAAACAGGAACTTTAAGTGGACATAGATGGATGGTGCCAACAGGCCCTGAGTGTTTATGCCGCAGCCTGGTCGTTGTGCTTGCTAAATACTGGACCAATTTCAAATAATGTTGTTGTCATTCATCACTTAGACACAAAAACATGGGAAAATTTGGGTCCTGGTTAAAAATACCACTTAACTCTGGATTTTAAAGTTTATTTGGTGTGCAGAAAACCACACAGCTCTCTTCAGCATGGCTGCGAATACTTTGTTTTGCCCCTCAGCGTAAAAGGATGGTACGTTCTGTGGGTGTTCCCATAGATATCGACTGTATCTATAGATGGAGGGGCTGCACAGAAGGAAAAGGCAGATGGATACACCATTATTCTTTAAGAAGTGGTTTCAGCATGTAAGCCCTACTAAAGCCACAGTTGTTTTTATATTACTGTTTGTGGTCAGATTAAACAAAGAAAACACGAGTTAATCAGTGAGCTTTAGAGGTGTTGAATGGTGTGTTTTGGAATTTTGCACAGAGTCAGGCTAGCTGTTTCCACCTGCGTTCAGTGTTCGGGAACTGCCTCCTGACTCAAGCTCTGTACTTAATAAATACCACTTTCCCTCCAAAATTAGCATTGGTATGCAAGTTGTTTTTTTAACAGGGAAAAACCCACTAAAAATAGGCCATAGACTCCTTTCCCATTGCCAGTAAACCAGTGTGTGTAAAGTTCGACATCACGGGCAGGCAAGAAAACAGGTTAGTAAATAGTAGAAAGCAGCATGGAGGCCCGTGAAAACTTAAAGAGTTACAGGATAGCTATCAATACTCTCACTTAACTTGTGATAAAAAGCAAATGAACATAGCCTACTTTCCACAATGTTTCCACAAAGAATAAAATTAAGACAAAACATAAAGTACTCCACTACCTGAGATTCATATTTAAGTCGTCGTTCAATTTCAGGCCAGAAGCCTTGCAGCTCTTTTGGAACACTTTCTTGACACGGGAATTTCGCCATTACCTCTGATCCCTGATCTGAAGGGAAGCCCTCCAACGTTCTGGGGTCAAGAAACTCACTGAGGGCACATGTGTATGCCTTGCCCCGGAGCAAAGAAAGAACTGTCCATGTTAGCGGAGCAACCACAGCTCGCCCAATGATGGTTCCCAGCAACGCAAAGGATGCAGCTCCCGACAGCTTCCGGCAA
The DNA here is from genome assembly GCF_041903045.1 of Epinephelus lanceolatus. NCBI lineage: Eukaryota > Metazoa > Chordata > Actinopteri > Perciformes > Serranidae > Epinephelus > Epinephelus lanceolatus. The sequence goes on from NC_135750.1 coordinate 37,911,674, forward strand.
TTTCTGAGCCGACACTCAGACACCAGGTCCCAGGTGCTTTTGTTCATCATTATTCCTATGAGGAAAAATGCCAGTGCTGGAGCACCAATAGCAGCCAGACCGTAACAGTAGTTCCTACCAGAAGAACATGGACAGTCAAAGGCAAAAACACTGTATGCAGTCTGGCCAGCCACAGTGCCCAGGGCGATCAGACCATTGAAGATCATCACATCTTTGCTCTTGAAGAAGAGGGACATAAACTTAAAGTTCTCTGTGACGAGTGCATAAGCAGCCATGTTGAGAGGTTAGGTCTGTCCTGAGAATAACACTGAAGAGCTGTGCTTGGTTTACACCAACGGCAGGCTGTAGAGAGAGAAAGGACAGGGAAATAAATAAGAAACTTGGAGTTCAAGAGAATTTTCTGTTTCAGACAAACACACTGCTTTGATATTACTGTAGTCTGAAGAGTAATGAATGTTTTTACTGAACATATTCAGTTTATTCGCAGAAAGTGTCACACTTTAGTCATACTTATAGGGTTTCTAAAAAAAGAAGTCAGAGACAGTTGAAAAAATACTGAGACTTATGTTTTTTAAAAAATAAACCCAGCCTCCTGATTGAAAACAAAGAGTCACAATGTAAAGTAGTCATGCAAACTCACGCTGTGGCAGTGACTTGAGGCGGGACATATGACTCAGCCTTTGTAGTCCATTTTCCACATCCAGTGCAATGACACCTCGGGAAAAACTGGGAAAAATATGTTGAGTCCGACACATAAAATCGACCTTATACATGTAAGACTAAAAAGAGAAGTCCCTCTTCTTGTGTGCAACTTCGACTGTGTGAGCAGTGTGGGCACCAGTGATGACTCACAGTCAGGAACTGCCCTCCAGCTTTCTAGTGGAAAAAAATGTGGTCTGTAAGTGAAAACATGTGTTGCTGATCACAGAACAAAATGGAAGTAAAAGCGGGACTGAGCAGGAACTGAGAGCCTGGATGATCACACATCAGGAAAATGAATCACAGTTATAGACATATGACTGGCCATGAAATTGGTCTGAGTTTGAGGGTAGTGATTGATCCAGATTGAATTTCATTCAGAATTTTAAACTAAGTTTTATAATTTTCTATACAAAGAGTTGCAAAATACATAGAGATGTGAAAAATACAGAGAGACGCTTGAGGAATTGCTACAACCTGTGAGGCGAGAGTCACGTGACTGATGGAGACAGAGGACGGCATCAATAAACACATTTTGGTCGCCTTGAGAGCTAGCTTACATTCAGTGGTGGACCTAGCACATTGGGTGCCCTAGGCAAGTACCCCCCCCACCCCCCCCAAAAAATTTGTTTGCTGCAGTCACCGTAGTGCACATTTATTACCAAAATGCAAATAACCTAGTTAACAATAACAAAATAAGATAGAAATATGTGCAGATTTGCTTTCAGTAACATGTTGTATATGTATTAAAATAATCATATAGGCTAAATCAACAATCAACAAAAAAGAACTGCAAATTAACTTGTTCAGAAGAATAAACAATAAGAAATATATGACATTGTAAAATTATAATAAAATGTACAATTGAACTTTCTAATTTAACTGGGGATGCAACGATTTTGAAATTCTGGGCTGATACTGATACCGATGTTAAAAGCAATAATTTCACCAACAGCCGTTACCGATGTTTTTATTTTGGTGTTTCTTTTGTTTGTTGTCATTATTCATTCCTCCTTTCTTCCAGGGAAACACAGAAATCTACACTATTAAATAATAAATGAACAGTTTTTAAATCATTCAGTCCTTCATTACACTACCTTTTGTCAGGACTTAAATATCTGAACGAACGAGACGGGACCCTCAATGCAGATCAGTGAAAAAATTGCTTTATTTACAAAAAAGTGCACGCTCTAAAATGTGCCGTGAAGTGACAAAAACAAAGACAACGACGGGGATCCAGGGCAGATGAAGGAGCCCAGGTGATGGAAGACAACATGACGGGGCTGGGCAAGCAAGGCTGGGGGCAGGCAGGTGGCAGGGCTAGGAAGCAAAATACAAGTTAGTTTGAGGCGACAGTATCCAACCCACAATCCTCAAACGAGCATAATCCAAAACCAATCAAAGAGCCAAAAAACCACAGGAGCACAGAGCAAAGAATAACAAGGCCGAGAGCGTTACCACTAAGGCTGAAACAACGAACTGGCAGAGTGAAACGTGAAGCTGGACCGTGAAGTGGAGATGAGAAGTAATCAGGCTGATGCTTTGCAGGTGCGCAGGAGAGTGAGAGCAGGAGACTGGTGGCCCTGCCCAGCCCTGGGGATGACAGACAGGGAGGACAAGACAACACAAACACATGACACAAGAGGAGAGAAAAACACAGGAAAAAAAAAACAAAGACTCGGACAAATCCTGACACCTTTGAATGAGCACAAATTCTAAAAATCTATAAAAAATAAGCAAAAAGTCGTTTTAATATATATGATACATCATAATTCCCTCTCTAATATCTATTTTATAGTGCTGTAAAAACATCAACAAATTTCTCCTTAAAACAGTTAAAACTGTTCAATATTATTATCAAAGTTATTATCAGCGTGTAGAAAAAATGTTTCAATCGGCTGGCCTCATCGCTTCAGGTATAATGTTACTGAAGGCACAGACAAAAAGAAAGAAACCTCAGGACAGACAAAACGATGTGTCGAGCAAAACTTAAAAGTTTAAAATAATTTTGATCGTAACAAAAGCAAGGGTTATGCAGGAACCGAGTTTAAGAGCGTAACGGGTTCAGGCATAAAGAGTGTAACTAGAAGGAGGGATGGGATGTTAATCAGCAACTTCAGATCTGGAAGGTTTCCAATTGACACCTTTACCACACTTGACGCCAGGATGACGGTGAAAGAGTTCCTTAAGTATGAGGTGAAACGGCCAAAGCAATAAACATCTGACCCTCAGAGTGGCCCATCTCACCCCTGTCCCTTTTGATTTAGGTTTTGGGAGAGTTCAGAAAGGCTGTTCCTCCTACAGTCCTAACAATATAAATTATCACGTTTTAATGTGAAACTTTTCATTCTTACAAATTTTTTACGTTCTTACAAACTTTTCACGTTCTTAAAATATAAGTTATTATGTTTTAACCTGAAAAATATGTTGTTAAAACGTGAAAATATATTGTTATAACGTGAAAAACTTCTTGTTAGAACAATAAACTTTTCACGTTTTTCAGCTTCGAGCTGAGGTTTTTTCAACTGGAGGAGCTCAGAGCACTCCAGCAAAAACTCCAAACACTTAGAGTGAAGAAATGCAAGGCACCTAGCAATGCAAAAAAAGCGAGCAAAATGCTTCATTTTCATTCAAAACAATAACAAAAAAGCACCTCCAGCTGCTACAATGCTTTCTGTGTGATCAGGGCCAGAATGCTGGCATAACACCAAGTTATACTTATTCATAGTGGAAACTGATTATTTTTGGTAATTTTGAAAATACGGTTCAGGTTCAGGTCCGTGTCACTGATTAATGCATATGTTTACGGGTCGAGCGGAGAACAGAAATGGCAGTTGATAATGCATAATCCCGGAAATGAGTTGGCAATTTTGGACTTTTTTGGATGGGTTTTTGGTTAGATGCTGGAAATAATATCTGTGGTCAGCATAAAAGACCCCATTCAAGAATTTTGAAACTTGGTGTGTCGTAAAAAAGATGGTTGCTAACAAGTGGTTAAACGAGAATACTGAACGTCATCATGCACAACACGGCTTTACAGCAGCGCTGTGGTAGGGATGTTGGGTTGTGTTACCATGGTGTCATTTGTTTACAGCTTAACATTACCTTTTTATGTCTAGTGATTACATTTAGGCTTCAATAGTCAAAAACGGTGTTCATTCGTGAAGACTATCTTGCCAAACAAAACATCTAAGTATCATAAATATTTGTTTGCCACAGATCTGATTTTCTGCAGTAATCCAAACTTTGGTGAAAAAAGCCCATTGGGTTCTTGACAAGGGAACCAATTTTCGCGTTGGCTTACAGAAAAACATCATCCCTGGAGCACTCTTTACCATCTAAGTGGATATGTTAGTTGGCTACTGTAGCTGGCCAAATTACTTTCCCAGCTAACGTGATCCATGATACTAACTTATGCATTATGACAGTCAGAGTTAATTTAGCCAATAATACATGATGGAACTGTTGAGTGGGTTTTCTACTAGCCAGAGCGATGCAGGGGAGAGACCAACGAGCTAATGGTGATCTGAACTTTTGTTAGCCAGCCAGCCAGCTTTGACTTAGTTACTCTACATGATCTGCCTCCCTATGTTTTTCTTTTGTATTCCCAGGTCTGTTCTTACTGTGCCATGTCTTTTTTGAATTTTTCCTCTAGCTCTTTCCGCTCATTCTCCATCTGTTGCACTTTCATCTTCCATCTCTTCTCTGTCTCAGCAAGCTGTTTCCTGGACTTCTCCTCCATCAACCATGTTTTTTTTCTGTGGTTGTGACTATGTCAACACCGTGTACACAAACACATTTAATACATATAAAAGTATTTATTAGTGTATGTTTAAAGCAGACAATAAAATACAATTAAGTGATAAAAGTAATAATAAAAACAGAAATTTTGTGTGAATCTGTGAAGTTATTTGATTCCAAATGTCCATTTGCATGTTTCCATCAATCTGAGTGGGTGAGCTTCATGTCAACAACCTGTATGCAAAACCAACCAGACCAAACCCTAACATAGTCAAATTACCCTCGCAACATGGTTTGACTCTAAGAACAACTTTTTTAAAGCAGTCCAAAACACAGAGAAACACGTGGAAGATCTTAATCAAGATATAAACAAACAGAATTGTCATTTACATCATTAACATCTTTGAACAGAGATAGGGGTTACCATCTCCACCCATATACCTCCACCTCTTATCCCCTGACTGTGATGAAACCTGTGCAAGTTCAATTTGCTGACTGAAGATCATGAGATGCAGTTGAAAGCGTTGAATCATTAGTAAGTGGACCTCTGACCTTAGACATCAGTGACTTTAGCAACGTTTATGGCTACACTGAGATAACCTACATCAAACATGCTGATAGCTTAATGATAGTGATCTGATCATCATGACGTGATTCATCCTACAGCACTGAGTGTGTCCTAGACATCAGAGTATAAAGTCTTCCCATCACGGTCCTCCCAGGTAACACACATCCTGGGTCTGTGGGCCATCCTGGTGACGTCCAATTCAGGTTTATTGTAGTACCACTTGTTGAGCAGCTGGTTCACCTGTTCCTGCTTTGATACCCCATGAAGTCTCTCTTCTTCTTCATCCTCCCACTCCTCTTTGGAGTTCGCGATGAAGAGCGGGTGGGGAAGACGGAGAATGGCATCCTCCCTCATGTCCTCAAAGAACTGCACCACGCATTTCCGGGCAAAGTCACGAGCATGCAGGACGCAGGTTTCGTCAAAGAGCTTCTGCTCCACGTCGAGGTAGTTGCTCCAGTAGCGCGTCTGCAGGAAGGTGGCGTGGTCATCGAAACAGGGCTTGATGAGACGTCCCATTGCTCCCAGTACAATCAGGAAGAGAAGGATGGACCAGCCAACTGCCTAGACAGGGCAGGAGAGTTAGCTACACAAAGCCAACAAAGGCTATCAGTCATTTGCTGCAGTGACAGTGAAGAGCCCACGGAGAGCTGTGAGTTAGACGCAGCAATTGTTCATGATACTAAAATCTGCACATGCCAATACCTGCCTTAAGCTCAGTACTAGAACTGACACATTACCTGTCATTATGTCTAAGTCAAAGCAGTGCCCACCCTCACCTGTTAATAAAAGTCCCGTGACCCACACCAGTGAATAAACATACACAGGCTACAGTCACACATTACGTTGGGTTCTCGGTTCTTGAGTTACAAATCCAGCGGAGGAAAAGTCTCTTTCACTGGCTGTGCTCCATGCCCAGGATGGTGAAAACATTCCCGCAATCAATGCCAGGTTAGGAAACATCTTAGCATACTCCTTCCACCACCATAAAACCTCAAAATGTTCCTCCTGAGGTGTCTTAAACCGGATGTAAGCTGTGACCTTATCCTCAGGCAGCAAATTTTTATTGCTAGAGTCCCCCACATCAATGATGAATGTGAGGATGGGGTCAAAGCTTTGACTTGTGTCACTGACTTTCAAAATAAAAGGAATTGTGGCTCGATAATAGTGATTTAGAGGTCAAAAATATTACACATACACTGCACATCTTTTTCATTTGGTTTATTCTGAAAAATTAAAAAAATATATTTTTGTTCTCACTTGCTGCCTGCCCGTGCCTAGTTCATTTTTACCCATGACCATATCCATGAATTTATATATATGTATGTATATATACTTATATATGTATATATGTATATATATATATATGTGTGTGTGTGTGTGTGTGTGTGTGTGTGTGTTTTTAACAGAACACAACAGCATCATTAAAGTTCAGACCCAACTTCTGTACATGTATTAAAGAGTTCTTCTGTGTTGCCTCCAACTTGATACAATATTTCTGAATGTAGCTGACTGATATATGGAATGATGAATTTGATAGAATTTGCAGTGGTTGATATGGTATTCTCAAAAACATGATACCTCAAGAATGCCTTGAGGGAATTTCTTGGCACAAATAAACACTTTGAGTCAAGGATGAACTGATTAGGATTTGCTGGTCAAAGGTCAAGGTCACTGTGACCCTATCCGCCACATTCTCATATGTGTATGCATACTGAGGCTACAGCTTACTTGTGAATAGCAGCGGACATAACGGGAGACTGCTTTGCGGAAAGAGCTGTTCTTGAAGATAATGTCCTCCTTACAAGGCACTTTGGCCATGATTTTGATCACATCCAGACCTGTATTATTGGGTAAACCTGAAGAAACAGAACACATGATATGTCATACAGACCAATAAGAGACAGCAGAATAGTATAGATTGTAGTAAGATCACTCATTGATCATGTATTTCTCTGTGTTTGCTCATACCCGAGAAGAGTGCAGGGTCTACACTAACACTGAAGGCACAGATGAAGATCTTTCCATCCAGCAAAGTGACCAAGATCCACACCATCGGTGCCAGCAGGGCCCTCTGGATCATGGCTGAGAACAGGTACCTGCAGGAGGACACTGGACCAGTTTTCATCCTCACATTTCTTACAGCTTGACCCTCAAACATCACCTTTAGCCTGTCACAGCCTCCTGCTACAAATAAACTATCGATGGTGCCGCTGCAGATCTTGCAGAGTATCCTGGTGTCAATCGTGAACCTCCTCAACCTGCAGAGAAGAGCTTCTGTCTTGCTGTCACTGTGCTGGTGTCTGTGTGGTGAGTCCTTCACAGAAGAACCCGAAGCTGCAGACTCTCTCTACGGAGGAACCTGAAACTGCTGACTCTCTCCACAGAGGAACCTGAAGCTTCCTACGCTTTTCACAGAGGAACCTGAAACTGTTCACTCTCTCCACAGAGAACCTGGAAGCTGCCGACTCTCTCCACAGAGGAAGCTGAAGCTACCAACACTCTTCACAGAGGAACCTGAAATTGTTGACTCTCTCTCCATATTGACTGTGTCGTCTTCCCTTGCCCTTGTAATCTCTTTAACAACACCTTTGAAAACACTATTAGCTGATATGAATCATGGGTCCTGCATTAAATTCCATGCACGTCCATCCAGAGGATCATTAATATAATAATTTTAAGCATCCTGAAACCCAAGGTAGGGGCTAATGCTGTATAGCTCCCCTTTAGTTGCCCCAGATGAATCCATAAAATTGCGTCAAGACTGTATTCAGCTCAGATTCTTAACAGACTAAATGTTAATGTTTATATTTTTGAGACTTTGCACAATCTGAAAAAAGTTCAATGTTTGTCTTTCAACGTTAGCTTCATTTTTGCTCTTCTTTAATTTATCTCGGTGGGCTGATGTCACACCTGGAGGTTTGAAGTATTCTCTCAGTCCCTTTGTTCACTTCTGACAACCATTCATAATTTAACCGAAATGTTATTTGTGAAAAGATGTTCATCTTTGTTGTGCAGAGTTTCTTACAATGGCTGTTAATGTAGGCTAATTACCAGCTGAATATTATCAACAGTTTAGAAGACTTGCAAAGCGGAGTGATACATGCATAATTAAAAGTCATAATGCTGTTGTACTCATGGTAAGCCTTTTGACCAATCAAATCACTTGGTTAGAACTAAGTGTTGTATAATTGAAAACAAGTTTGAAAACATGTTAATAGCTCAGACTTTTGCAATAAATACTTAGCTTTGTTTTTGTTTAGTGCTTGAGGCCTTTAGCTACAACTTTAAAGGCACAGTACACCTGCAAATCTGTGGTGTATGTGTGTTTAAAAATGAATAAAATCATAAAAATGTTAAGATGTTTTTTTCCTTTGACTTTTATAATGTCAGATGACATCATTGTATACTTATATATCCCAGGCTGTCCTGAAAAAAAAAAAATCACTTGTGCCTTACAGTTCTACATTTATACATACACCATAAAACTTTAATTAAAAGCCTAGTCCCTATTAAACGCCTAGTCACTTTTACTAGCCTGGTGTGGCTACACATTTTGACAAATAAATGCCTCTGTCAGGACTGTTGATTTCAGTGATTTAAGCAAACAATAGCCCGGATTATTGATTTAAGTTTTGCGACACTGTTTTAGTAAATTAAAGAAGGCAATATTTGACTCACTTAACCACAGCAGGATTTTTGGATCGGTTCCCCATGGGTCTCATCCACTCATCCATCATGACGCCCGTATGTCTGTTGACCAGGACCCCCAGGAAGAACAGTATGATTGGTGGGACGATCATCACTCCCAGAGAGTACATTTTGTTGTACTGAGGAAGGCACGGGCAGTTAAAGTCAAAGCTAGTGTAGAGCTTGACGCTGACCAAGGCCAGGATGATACATATTCCATTAGAGATGGACTCAGAGTTGGACTGGAAGTACTGCAGGACTAACTTCAGACGCTCCATAGCTCAAATATACTGGAGGTAATGTTTAGGGTGGAGGTAAAAACAGCAAGGAGATCCAACTGCTGCTTGGTTTTTATTCAACCAGTGATGAAGACAGAAATTGTTTTAGTAATGTACAGTGTTACAAAATGTTTTAGCTACTGTGAAAATATGCTCATCATCAGAAAATCTGTACATAAAGTCACCTTACCTTACAATATGAACTAATCCTTTGTGGAAAAAAAGTCTTAAATCCACAATTTAGCAGTCTTAATAAACAACCTGAGCTCTTGTGGGAAGATATCAGTTAAGGAGTGAGTCCTGCAGTGATCCAGGGAGGGTCTGAGAATGCATGAATACACCTGTGCAGGTGACAGAGCTGTGTGGCCACACCCTGTCCCACATCACAGGCTTACAGAGAGAAAAGGAGCTGCAGCAGTAGTTCCAGGTAGGGCTGTATTGTAGTCAGCACTGGGTCTGAAACTCAACTTCAAAGCATATGAGACTGTACAGTAGATCAACCACCACTGTTGTGGTAGTAAAGTGTAACATACTGTGCCTTTCAATATCCTTTCTACCATACGATTTAGTATACCACAAAAAGATGTAAGTCTGCCCCAATACACAGTAGTCTTATTGCAGTATGCCAAAAATACCAGGATATTCTACTTCATCTGGTCGCTTTTTGCAGTATGCAAGCCAGCATGCTTTTCTGGCTATTCTGTAGGGGTTGGAATCACCAGACGATCCATTCATGTTACAATATCACAATACTTAGGTCACAATACAATATTATTGCAATTTTGAATATGTAACGATATGCTGAGTATTGCCATAAAATATATTGCTATACATTACCTTTTTTCAACTGTAAATTATGTCTCCAAAGGAAAACTTTGTTAACATCAGTTTTATATAACAAGACTAAGTTCTCAGTCTGTTCATCTTACGTCAGCCATTTTATTTTGCAGCAAAATGTATCTGTTGGACTGAAAAAGCAAATGATTATATTATTCTAGTAGACTACCTAAAGTTTAATTTGCATTTGTAATATTAATAATTGATGTATTAAAAATAATCAATACTTGGCACTGTGTGTCTAAAATATTGTGATGATATGCTGCGTCAATTATTTCCCCCACCCCTACTAATCTGACCCACAGTCCTCTGCACAGTGATAAGTCACATCAACTGAGCCACAGATGACAGCTCATTGACAGCTGTCAGAAGCCACAATGACAGATGACAGCACATACATGTGACTCATGACCAGTCGAGCAGTAATAAGAAGAATTTTAATTGTTTAAATGAACAAAATAATCATAAAGATAACCAACAAAAAAGGACATAACTATGAAAATAACAATGACAGAGAAATGCATATGTAATTTCACTGTGTTGAATATAAGTTAGCATCTGCAGTGTATGCAGTTATAACTTAAAAGATAAAACTACATAAATTGAAAAGTAACAACAGCAGATCCCCGCAGGTTGACCTCCATCTCTGGTGAATGGCATTTTGTTTTATCTTCAGGGTACAGATATATGAACAAGAGGGTCAAAGTTCAAGGTGCAATGTTATGTAGAAGTAGTATCTCCATGCAACAGTAGGTCATTTCTACTTTCTACTCCCACAGGGCTGACACAAAGAGACAGACAACTACTCACACTCACATTCAAAGTCACCATTTAACCTAACCTGCATGTCTTTGGACTGTGGGAGACACTGTGGGAGACACTGTCTCCCCATGTCACCTACACTGACATGGGGAGAACATGCAAACTCCCCACAGAAGGGCCCCAGCTAGCTGGTGGATTTGAACCTATAACCCTCTTGCTGTGAGGGGAGAGTGCTAACCACTACACCATCACGCCACCCCAAGCCCAGGTACAGTGGGTTCAAAATAGAAGTTTAAATTTTCACACATTCACATGACTAAGCACTACACTTCTGCTTATTAACTTTTATTACATTTCTGTTATTACATTATGAGCCATTATTACATTGAGTTGCTACAACATTTATTTTAATTTTGTTTTTCAGTCACGTGATGATCAAAGGGAAAAGTGAAGTTATATTTAAGGTAAAACAGAAACTCATGGACAACATTAAGAATTCATGTGTTGGACTGATCTACCCTCCATATACTCACGCCTGTTGCTCAACTCAGGGAGCACAACATGAAAACTTTGTTTGAATAATAAGAATATCTCAGTTATGAATCATTTATTTGATCTAGCTCCAACAATGCATCAGAGAGTTACAACCCGGCATACTGACGCACACCACTTATCCTGTTAAAACAGTATTCAACAGTATTCCCAGTGTTTGGGGGGCACTGTGGGAATAAACACAACATAAAGTTATCAATTCGTAGTTTATTTATATAAAAAGACATAAAAGAACATGTATACATGACCTGCAGGAAAGTGCGTTGATTACAACATTGTTAAAGATAATACAGATCAGCTGTTTGGAATGGAATAACCTGATTACACCATGTCACTACGGCTTTGTCTTGTCTAACAGATGCATAGACCATGTCAACAGCCGGTGAAGGCAGGAGAAATGGCATCCTGAGAGTGAAGAGAGCATCCAGTCAGTCAGTCTTCTAGTCTGATTTCTAATTTGTGAACATCTGGTGAATGGAATGTTGTGGGTTTACTGGCAGGTTCTGGTGTCCCCTGATAGTCTTAAAGCCACTGCCAGGGAGAAAATGAGCTTAAGTATCTGGGCAAACTGAATCTTTTTCTTTATCTTTACCATGAAAATAATCAAAATATCATTGATGACCATCAAATACCCAAATGACAGTCAACTCTTAAACAGGGAACAGTGGTTAACGACAACAACAAAAAAAAAACTCATCAAACAGAGAACTATCAAGGTAGTAAACAAAGTAAAAGACAGAATTACACGATTCAAAGTCTACAGACAGCAGTTTCAAGGTGTTTTCTCTACAAGTGACGGCAGTTGTGAGCCATCTAGGTGCAGCGTCAGTTTCTCTTCAGGACTGTGGTCAGAAGTTGAAGTCTGAACAGTGATGTGTTTTCAGGTCAGCTTGATCTCTGACGACTCTTTATCATCGATGACTCGGAAGACTCCCACCCTCTCTTTCTTCATGTTCCCCTTTCCTTTGTCTGAAAACAAACAATACATCACTTCAGCTTACCAGTTGAACAGTGAAAAGATGGTTGATACAACTGAGATGTGAATCACAGTTTACACTGGCATGGAGTTATTAGTGTAAATAGAAAGTGTGCTGTGAAGAGTCAATTGAAGGGACAACACAGTTATACTTTGCAGATATGTTTAAAGGTTTACTTCATCCCAATGACCAAAACAAAACATGAAGACGACTCTTTGTTGGAATGACAATGCTGTCTGGGTCCTCAGTTAAGCTCCAGGGGCTCCACAGTACATGGAACTATTTGGATTTATTGTGCAGACAGTATGAGACATTTGGCTCAAATGGCTCCTTTCACCCAAACTGTCCTCTTAGACAGTTGAGGGTAAAGCGAGAAACTGTTTGTTTGGGCAAAGCTCTTTCTATTATCCAGTTTGTTAAATGAATATGACCCATAGTTTAGAGAGAAATGGGACATTTTGTATGATCACAGACAAGAAATTAGACATTTTTGGTGTAGTTGTACCGCTAAATACAAAAGAGAAACAATTTACTTTCATCATACAGTTGACCTTAATGTATTCTGCAGCTTCTACAGTAAAAGACAAAGGATGATTATTTTTTGATGATTACTGTACAGATTGTGTTGCTGTCAGCTGTAGGTCAGGGAGCCTATATAACTAGAAGACATTCAAACCTGTGTTGCCCTGCAATCATTTATTCTGCACGTTCCCCGCTGAAATACAGACTGGTGTATCTCCTTACCCAGCAAGTCGCTGCGATCCAGCAGAAGCTCCAGGTCCTTGTCGCTGATCACCTTCCCCCTTGATGCTTTCACCTCTCTGAGTGGAACAAAGTTACAGCCAAATGTTACTCTCCATTTATGTGGAGAAGTTCAGTTCAAGTAAAGACCCAGTTTCAGTTCTTTACATTGTCTGAACATTCAAACTGGGTGGAGGATGATTTCTTACTTCTCAGTGCCTCTGGCTTTGAGCAGCTCCTTCAGCTCATCCAGATCAATGCAGCTTTTACTTTGGTTCAGCTCAGCCTTTGCACCTTTGAACTTATCTGTGGAGAGGAGCAACAAATTATGAAACAATCATCAAAGTCCACATTTGGAAAATGTTTCAGACACATGGTTTTTGTATGTAATAATAATTGTGAAAATAATACTAATCTCCTGCTGCAGTGAATGGAGTTAAGGGCCTGTACGGCTGGGTATGCCATGAAAGTGAAGCAACTCACTCTTGTGGATGACCATCTGCTCCAGCTTCCTCTTGGCCGAGGCCCTCTCCAGGATCTTCTGGTCAATGGTGTTGGCTGTGACCAGGCGGTACACCACAACTGGTTTGGTTTGCCCGATTCTGTGACAGCGGTCCTGAGCCTGCAGGTCTGACTGGGGGTTCTGAGAGGGGGATGAAGCATCAGCACTGATGACTAACACAATACGTGTACAGGGAACACTTTAAATATAAGGAGTGTAATAGTACACAAAATTCAAAGTTCAGTTTGGTTAGATACGATTCAGTGCAGTCACTGTTTGGTACGTTTTCGATACAGCAAAAAGCAGAAATGTAGTAGAAAATGTTAAATGTATAAGAACTAACATAATTTGGGCTAACGGTAGCTGCTGAGCAAGAGGCTAAAGCCACGCAACAGCTCTTGTGCCCCAGTTTGGGTGCTTTTTACTGTGCAACCATGTGTGAGCTTCTGGATTGGCTACTGATGAGAGTCTGACTGGCAGTGGCTTGTACCTTCAGCTAAGGGTTTTTGAATGTTACAGTGCTACTGGGTTTAGCTGCTTAAGATAGTCTGTTGCTGTGTGGCAGCTCATTCTTTGGCTCGGTGTGTTTGTTATCCATCAAACGTCCTCATAATTCATAGCGAAACTGAAGTGACTCCAAACACCAGACCTGCAGGTTATCAGAGGATCTTCTATTTCTTGTCTGGTAATGGTGTTACTAACCATCATAAACTGAGCTAACTTAGCATAGCTGCCTCCTTGTGTGTCTCAGTGGAGTTGACTGTTCTGGTTTAGGGGTGGGAAGGGCAGACGGCATGTTGCCTGTTCCATCCTGTGGACTGCCTTGTTGAGCACAGTGGCACTGACAACATTGTATTAAACACAGTTTAAGCTGTATATCTTATTTTCCAAGTGTAATACGATGGGTTCAACGTATCATCCTGTTCGTAATGCGTACTGAACCGAAGGCCTCGTACCAAACGGTTGAATACAAATATGTGTATTGTTACACCCCTAGTTAACATGTTTCACAAACAGGTTTACTTTACTTGATATTTAATCTGCACCCACCCAGTCACTATCAAAGATGATGACAGTATCAGCTGCTGTCAGGTTGATCCCAAGTCCTCCTGCTCTGGTGCTCAGCAGGAACAGGAACACCTCGGGATCTTTGGAAAACTTGGTCATCTGGAGAAGAAGAAGAACCTGATGATTACTAAATACATATACTCTGAAGTCTGAAGGCAGCAATTATGTTGCTTGCTAATTCTTGGTCCACACAAGAGCTTCAGAGTGTTCTACATCTCCTAACGAATGTGCTCACAGAGCAGCCTGCTCTCAGTGCTTTACAACATATAGAAAGCATTTATGCACAGTTTTGTTCAACTTGTCCAAAACTCACATTTTCTTCTCTGTCGGAATAGGACATGCTGCCATCCAGTCGGCTGTACTGGAAGCCCCGCAGATAACAGTAATCCATCAAAAGATCCAAGATGGATGTCATCTGACTGAAGATTAGAACCTGGACCACAACAACCAATCACAAGTCAGAAAGACGCTGGCATGTAATATACCAGACAACAAACAGCTGAGCAGAGGATTGTCTACACAAAGCAGCACTATTCAATAATAATACATGCTACATCCCTTCACTGTAAAATTATAATTAACACAAGCCTCTGATATGCTTAGTTTTACAATTACATTATCTGTATATATCTAATTTTGGTTGACTGCGTAAAAAAGCCTTGCAACTGCTTATTTCCAGGCCAATGACAAAGTAATATTGATTCCCTGAAATCTGGATCTTTTTTTGAAATATTATTGTTTTGGTCTTTTTATGATGAAGGGACAGTTCATCCCAAAATCATAAATCTAACTTTTCCTCTTTCCTTCTATTTATCACTCTAGATATTTTGGTGTGAGTTAGCCACGTGTTGGAGATATCGGCCATTGAGAGATCTGCCTTCTCTCCAAAATAATGTAACTAGATGGCACTTGGCTAGTGGTGCTTAAAGCGCCAACTCTACAGCAATGTCTCTTTCCAGAAATCATGCTGTGGTGACTCAAAATAATCCACAGACCTTGTGTGAGCAGTTTCATGAAGGAACCAACTGTATCACAACACAGAAAGATGTGTGCATCTACTGCTAGCTCATCTAGCACAATTGAGCTAGTTAATGTTATATCTCATGCTGTCACGACATTAACCTCTCGGCTGTCAGTTGTTAGTTTGAAACTCTTTATTAATCCTTCACTTTGGCTGACACGTAGTGACATGGCCACTGTTGTCCTGTTTCACCTTATGTCCCCTTTTCTTCAGTGCAGGCAGCAGTGTGTCTAGTATGAGAAACTTCCCGGAGCTCTGCACCAGCTGTTCATCAATCTGCAGGAAGGACAGCATGACAACAAAAGGAATATGTCACAAAAACAAAGATAAAAACATGTGATAGTACTGCCATGCCAGTCATTGCAGTTGGGTATTGTTGTTTTTTTTATCTCAACACTGATGCCAAAACAATACTTGGGGGGGGGGGAGGGGGGGGGCCACAAAATGGTGTTCTTGCCTTATTGTAAAGACAATAAGTGAACTTGACTTTGAACAATACATTAACTTTTTAACAGTTTGAAGTGTACTTAAATATATAAATCTGAACAAATACAAAACACTGTTCACAAATTCACATAATAGCTCAGTGGCCTACCAGCTCAGTGGCCTAGTGGTAGAGTGTCCGCCCTGAGACTGGGAGGTCGTGGGTTCGATCCCCGGCTGGGTCATACCAAAGACTATAAAAATGGGACCCATTGCCTCCCTGCTTGGCACTCAGCATCAGGGGTTGAAATTGGGGGGTTAGATCACCACGTGATTCCCGAGTGCGGCACCGCTGCTGCTCACCGCTCCCTCAGGGGATGGGTCAAATGCAGAGAACAAATTTCACACACTCAGGTGTGTGACAATCAGTGGAACTTTACCTTTACCTTTTACCTTTAATAAATGAAACCTAACCCAACTACAATAATGTACATTAAATAACAGTTATAGTTTTAACAACAGCCAAATATATTTTGGGATTAATAACTGTCTTACCCAAGGGAGAGAGTCAACAGCCAGATATTACTCCATTATCTGTTTAGAAGCAGCTGAGACTGTCACTATAATGAGAAAAGCTGGTCCACCTTTACAGTCCACCTTAAGGAAGACTAAATTCCCTTGCTAACTTCAAGGCCTATACTTTAATCACCAGATGACAAGCAAGACAGGGGAACTTGTCCTGGGTCTTCAGTTGACAAATACCGTGCTCCCCCGCACAAATTAGGAAAAAAATTGCCTTTGGCCACGGCTTTCGCTGGCATAGAGACAGTCAACCCCCCGCAAGTTCACAAAAGCGTGTTACCTTAAACTCCTGTGTGGCAGGGTCCAAGGGGTACTCCACTAGGTAAGGGTGGTTACAGCATCTCTTTAGCAGCATGAGAATGTTCTGCAGCTTCAGGTTGATCTGAGCATCCAGCGGGCTCTGGACATCCAGCACTGGAGTGGAGCTGGAGGAGATGAGGGAATTCAAGTTAGACTGATGCACAGCCACAGATTGTGACCACATGCCTTCGAAACATGGCAAGGTTTGTTAAACAACTGGCACTTTCAAACAACAAGCAAAAGGTTACAATATTAGCAGACTATTGAGATCAATGAAAATAAACAAGCATGTGATGTTAATAAAGGTAAAGACAAAGTTGAGCAAAGGCTAGGCAAGCATCACAATTCTACTCTGTTCTTTTAGTGTGGAGCTGAGATGTGTGTAGGCAGTGCTGACCTCTGTTCAAGCTCCTTGCGGACCCTCTCAAGATATTTCTCCAAGTCATGCCGATTGTCGCCATCTGTTTCGTTGTAGTCCACCACCCTTCGACTTCTTCGCTTCGGCCTGCCACTTGACGTCAACATTACAGGAGCCTCCGCCTAATCACACCAAGAAAGTAGACACTTAGCTTTATGTGTCTTTTTTAATGTAGATTAAACTGACTATTTGGTACATGTCACGTTTTTAAACGTGACATGTAGAAAATGACTCTTAAATCATCCTATTGATCCCTCTGTCCACCTGCGGACACTGATTAAGGTTAACAAATTGCTAATGGTTGAAGCACTGCTCAAATAAGGCGGGGCACATTTATTTGTACCACAGTACAACACAAATCAAAGGGCTTTACATCAGACATAAATCTAGAACTACTGCCTCATGGTTGCATGAGTCCAAGTGGACGTTTGTGCCAAATTTGAAGAAAGAGGCCTATCCTGTTCACGAGAATGGGTCAGACACATTGTCACAGTAACCTTAACCTTTGACCACCAAATTCTAATCAATTTCTTTTTTTTTTCAATTCTCTTTTTATTCAGTTATTTCAGGGTTCAGTCAGACAGCTTAATCATACTCAAAGGGCTTATAGCCATATCTTTCCAGGCCTTCTCCAGTTACAGGAGAAAGTAACATGAAAATGAGTTACAATGTGTAATACAGAAGCTAAAATGGACCGATAAAGTAAATGTAAATAAAAATATGAACAAAGAATAGCTAATACAAAAAAAGAAACCAAACTCCACGTATGAACCACAATACTGGAGTGTCTCTTCATGATACTCTAATCACTTTACAAACAAGGATTAAAAAATCCAATAAAAATAAAATAAAATAAATGCAAAGGCATAAAAACAGATAAAGACATGTAAATAAGAATAATGGCAATGTCTACTTTAGAGACCAACGTAAAACAGAACAACCATCTTTGATCAGGATCTCTTAAAGTTCCACATATAAAGTGGAACTTTATATTATCAGTCGATATTGTCTGATTCTGACATATCTGCAATAAGCCAATATCAGCTGGCAAAGGGTTGAGAAAAAACAACAACTTTAAGAACATGTTTTAATTCTAATATTTAACAACAGAACTACATTGTGTAGAGAGAGTGTTGGTACTGTCACTGTAGCTGTGAGGAAATAAACCTACAGAGACACATTTACAAATCCTTACAGACCTTTTCCTGGCCCAGCATCTTGGCAATGGTTTTGTTGACCACAGCAGTGTAAAAGGACTCCTGTTTGGCCGTCAGAGGAGCGTAAACAATGATCTCCTTCTTAGGAGGAACCTCCAGCGCCACGTCTGACTTCAGCCTCCTGAGCAGGAATGGAGTCAGAATCTGAAATGGAAGATAATGCCTATAAGTATTCTGTATCCACAGGAAGCCTGAGGAGGCCAGTTTAAGTGTGTTAAACACCATATATTGTCAATATATATAAATGATAAAATAGATGACACAATCTCTTTTCTATATCACAGAATAAAGCATTTTGTGCCTTGAGGACAGGAAAATGATTGTACAGTGAACCATCATGACTGTGCTTGACTGTAGAGGTTTCCTTTATTCTCATGCTGCTCACTTTATCTTTAAACTTGATACAATTAATCATTGTTCTGTAGGTTTCGTTACAAGAGTAAAATATTATCCTCATCTCTGTGTACGGTAAGTTGGCTGATCCTCACTAGCAGCAAGAAGAGAACTACATCCTATCATTTTTATTTATGTAGGTCTCCTGCAGGAGCTGCCTCAGTACAGCATTTCTCTTCTCGGCACAGCAGATCTCAGGACTGTTAAACTCAAGCTTCTTCTTGGCTAAACAACACACTTGGAATACTTCTACTACTTTGGACTTTTATAAATGGAATGAATGACAGAGGGTTTTTACATTCAATACATACATAGCAGTTTAACACCAGCGCTATAATAGTAAACACACTCTGAACATATTTAAAATTGCAACGTTTTTGTTTTTGAAGCCATTTTTCATGAGTCAAAATTAAAGATCTAAGACTTTTTCTGTGCACACAAAAGAATTTTCTTTCACATTTTGCTGAAAAAACGTTGTAAAAATAATCCATGTACCTGACAGGTATTGCATATCATATCAATCTATCAATACATTAATCATGTGAAATTATATAAAATAAAATTTCAGTGAAATGTAATCCTGCCAGTTTCTTCAATTTGTGCATCCAAAAAAAAAAAAAAAAAAAAAAAAAAGGCAGTGAAATTTCTGAGAATTTGGCAGTACATCCAACCATCCTTGACGCTGTATGATCAAATTGCACATTGTGAGGTGGCCTTTTATTATGACCATCCAAACACACCTGTGTAATATTGTTGCTGTTTAGTCAGAATCTCTATATGCCATGGTGCCAGGTGGATGGGTTATGGATTGCGTTGGCATAAGATCACCAACACAAATTTAAACAGATTTGTGACCAGAATTAGAGAGATTAGCCTTCTGTATGCATGGTTCTTTGATATCCACTCAAAATGGGAGCAAAACAAAAGCGTTGTCTTTATATTTTTGTTTCAAGTAGTGAACACATTTTAGCATGTCTACGTGTAACAGTCACCCATGACTGCACTGTGTAGTGATGGTCTGGAGGACTGACCTGGTGCAACATGCTGAGGATGTTCTGCTCGCGCTCAGTAGCCACCACATTCTCTGCTTCAGTGATGCTGTCGATGTCGAACCACGACTCAAAGCTACACAGTCAACGAGAGGTTAAAGGTCTGATTAGCTGATAGCACTTTGTGATATGAGCCATCTTTCAGGTTAATGGTGTGAGAATGTGCAGGATGGGTCCACTGAAATATCTGCCCAAGTCTGTTTCAAACCGTGCAATGTCACTTTTGAGCCAGGTCAGATTGTGAAATGTATGTCTGGCGAATCAAAGCAAGATAACGTAAATAGAGCTGAAGTGTTTTTATTTTTTTCTTAACTTCAAAGGTGGCACTTCACAGATAAACTGTACATGCCACTATGATATCTACATATTAATCTAAAGGCACCTACAGCATCAGGCGAGTAAATTTTGTAATTTTATGCTGTATTGTGATTGGCTAGAATATAGATGTAGGTCCTCAATGTAGTCATTGTGCATGTCACATGATGCAGGTCAAGTGCCGGCCCTAGTACACACTGGGCATGTCGTGCAGCAGCCCATCAGCAGATGACCACACAAAGTTATTACTACTTTAACTAAAGGATCTCTACCTCTTCCAACTCTGGATTATCTTAAAAGTATGTGTGGACAGCCCCTGAATAAACTTGATTTTTCACCAGAAGAGCTGATCTTCAGAGCTATGACTCATCAGGCAGCATCTTTTTGGCCATTGTCTTTATAATGATGGGATTGTGGGTCGTTTAGCTCAGGATATTTCTCGCCATCTATGAGTCTCTCCTCATCCATCTTTCATCATACACTAGCCACAACAACAGCTACAGAGCTCTCTTTACACATCAGTGGTGAGGAGTCAAGCTGCCATAGGAGCAGAGAAACAGGGAAACCATGCGGAGTCAGTAATAATTTTGCTTTCAGCCATGCTTGTTGTTGCTGTGCGTAACAGTATGATGTCAATATGTCAACAAGTCGAAATACTGCAAGTATTATGATGTGAATATTTCCTGTCATATCAAAAATTAAAACATTATTATCATGAACAATATGATATGGCACACCCCTAATCAGCACTCAGTAATCAACATGGCTCCATACCTCTTGAGGTCATCAAACACCTCTGGCAGGAGGAAGTTGAGCAGAGACCAGAGCTCAGCCAGGTTGTTCTGAAGTGGCGTGCCAGTCAGCAGTAGTTTGTTGTCAGTGGGCAGAGTCTTCAGCTCCCGCACCAGCCGACAGTTGAGGTTTTTGATCCTGTGGCCTTCGTCCACTATCAGGTACTTCCACTGGAAGCGCTGGAACACATCAGACGTGACCTGGCTTCTTATACAATACTCATGACAACAGTGAAATTAAGGCTGCAACTAAACCTAAAAACCTAACCTAAACCTAACCATTTCCAACAGCCCAACATATTGTGCTGTATCATCTTTCAAAAGGGCAAAGTTTCATGGCAGCTCAGCAGTGATCGGGGGGGGGGGGCCTTACAACTATGAGAAACATTATTATTTATGGCCTCCCATTCCTCCAACAGCTACATTAGACACGTGTTTTTATGCCTTTGTTCACCATCTGTGCTGTGATATCATCACTTGAACACAGTCACCAAAGTAAAAAGTGTTCATCGTCCTGGTCAGAGTTTTAAATCCCAGCACAGCACGGAGCTGAACTGGATGGCAGTAGGAGGTTGTACCAGCTTCTGGTTTAAAAGTAGTTTACACTGAAGCGGAAGACATCTGAGCAAGCTAACAGAAATGAGTCCCTCTGTCCCGTTTCCATCACTGCTCTCCTTTACATTTAGTTTTGAAAATTAAGATCTGTAAAAGTATTAACACTTGTAAATGATTACAACCTGCATTCCTCTGCGTTCAATGATGCAGCTTAAAGAAAACTGCAGTGATTCCACTGAGAAAATGAGGTTGGACTCAGGGCTCCTCCACCTATGACCGGAATCACCGACATTCAGTGTTTAGGGGCAGCCAGTCAAGGGATGGAAGCGTTTCAAAATGTTTGATGCAGGCTTTCCCACTCATTTGTGCAGCCCGCCACGATTGAAACATCTGCCGCCACGTTTTGAATTTTTTAAGCTGGATCACTCATTAGGTGTGTTGGTGAAATATATACCTTTCCGTTATGAAATGCTTCACACTCTCACAGCGCAAAGCACACTCTGGGTACAGACGAAGCAGCAGAACGTAAGGTGCCGTGAAAGTGAAATTTCACCATTTACTGTGCTGGGTCACTCACAAACAGCTGCTCCTCTCATTCATCGATCTGACCAGCAAAAATTATTTGCTATGGCTGATGCATGTGGTCCTCCTCTGCTTTAGACAGACTTTCAGCAGCATGAGACGTGACGGGCCAGGCCAATCAAAACAGTTTATTAAATATGGAGCGTGTTTGAGACGAAAGGCCTTTGCACACCGACTCTGTTTTTTTGTCCAAATTGTCGCACTTCTATAAATAAAAACGACCTCATGTTGTGTCAATCACATTTACACACTGACTCTGAAACTTTAGTCCGTCATTGAAGTTTTTGGAACAGGTTTGATTTTCTGCGTTTTTGGCATCCATCAGACGCCTTTACAGAGTTGTTTGCCCAAGAATCAGTGAAGAAGATGGGGCTGTTGGACACATCCGTGACAAGACAGAAGAACAGGGCATACAGAATCATTTCATGACTCAAATAGCTCATTCTCAGCAGGTTAGATAGTAACATTCAGGTGGATGATGATAAGAGGAGAAGGATGTGGACTGCATACAGACAGAGAGAGACAGTGTGGAGACAGAGACAGGACAGCTCAGCCACTTCATGCAGCTGCGGTGCCAAAGGTAAGTCACAGGGAGAGAGAGTGGTGACAGATAAATAACTCCATTAAAGAGAAGCAAGAGAGGAAATGTGTTTTCATTTTGTCTCGTCCTACCAATTTTCACAACTCACAGAACAAAATAAATGCATCTGACTCAGTGTGCAAGATTTCTGTGCCCTATGATTTTTTTCAGATGACTGATAAAAATATGCATCTGCAAAAAAACGGACTCAGTGCGCAACGGCCTTAAGACTGTAAACAGGAGCACCACTGAGGCACTTTCAAAAACAACCAAGAGACTATCATTTCAGTATTGAATAAGGCCGAGTATCTAAAAACAGTGTCATGAGGCACCAACTGAATTATGTTGGTCTTACCGGTATTGAAAAGCTGTGAGGAAAAGGAAGCCATAATTCTAGTGCTTGACGTCCGGGCAAGCGCGTGTTGTGAACCCTCTTGCTGTTCTTGTTGGCACTGATGTTAACAGGTTAGAGCGGTCAGTCACACAGTACGTGTGAGCAGTGCAGCTCAGGCATAGCAGCTCACAGAGATTCAGTGTGTCACTTCTTTTCCTGTGTGAGCCACACGTTTATGGAACTTGTCAAGTAAATGCTGCTTTTTTGCAGCCAATCCATCCGGTGTTATTTTATCCAACCAATGTGATTTGACCAACAAATCAACACAAAAGTTTTGATACATGCTGTCTATTTGTTATTGCCTTGGAAACTAAGAAAACACGACCTTCTCTATCTTCACCTGCAAGCAACATCAGAGAATTCTAACAGTGAGTCCAAAGGATGGCTGTACTTTGTTCAAAATAGATGCTCACTGTGTGAAATACAACCAATGCATGTCTGTTCTGAATGTATGCACCTTGATATTCAATAACCACAAACATACAGTCTGCCTCACACTCCCTGTTGATGACACCCTTTGGAAATCAAAAATGAACTCAGAGGTAACAGGCTAATTAGATTTGTGATTGGGTCTGACGTTGTCAGGCTGCAAGTACCTACCTGCAGGAATTTTCTATCTATCATGGAGATCTCAAAGGAGGTGAGGACCACAGGACACATGCTGAGGGGCCCCTGAGGCCTGCGGATCTGCTTCAGTAGCTTGGCCCTCTCTTGCTGGGTGCCGTGGTAAAGCAGCACAGACACCTGGGGTAAACACAGGACACTGATCACACTGCTGCACCACAGCAGATACTAACAGACAAGTTACCAGAAAAACTCAGCAACAACCTTTTAAATCTAAAGTGAAAGTCAGCTGTTAACTTCACCACTGCTTTGAGTTGTATGTTTTTCAGTCATTCAGAGGACACATTCTCCTACCTCTGGTGTGAAGCGCTTGAATTCGTTGATCCAGTTGGGCAGAGTAGAGAGGGGGGCCACCACCAGGAAGGGCCCCATCACTTTCTTTTCTATCATCATGGCGACGTGAGCGATGCACTGAATGGTCTTTCCCAGTCCCATCTCATCAGCCAGGATCCCGTTGATGCCATTCTCCCACAGCATCTGATACAGAGATCGGACAGGTTGCAGGGTTACAATCAGCAGATACTGCGCACTGAACAACACCAAGCGGTTCGGTGTGACTGGAGATCAAAAAATGACTGAATCATCAATCCGCTCTGTTATAATAAACTATACAGGCAAAATAAACATTCTCTTATTTGCAAATCTTTTAACAGACACTTTTCTATTCTGGTGGAGAGAGTCCAAGATATTGAAAACACCAACAGACAACTAAGTATCTAGAGCTTTAAATCAATAGGTAACTCACATAGTGGCGCATCACAGCTCTCAATGTGGACAGCACACACTGCACGTCATACTGTATACATTTTGACATGTGTCATACACTGCTGGTGTGTGTCCACAGTCCTCTACACTTGTGCCTGGGAGTTTGAAGGACCTCTGTGCTTACTAGGCTAAGGAATGTAGATCTCTATAGAAATGCATTAGAGCTTGTGACCACATGGCCTGTTTTTTTCAGCGGCAGCATCTTTTTTTCTGTTTTTCCCCAATAAGGAGTGCACAGCGCCCTGCGCCTTTTCTTCAGAGTGCTTCAGAGCATGGGAGGCGAATGGATTTATTGACTTAAGTATGTCCTACTCCGCTACGATAGGTGGCGATATGCCCCATTTCAGCTTGTTTGCATTGGACCTTTCTGTGGTTGTGGTTCACAGACCAAACAATCGACGAACAAGTTAGCTACAGTTAGCTAACAGCAAACTGGTACCATGATGGAAAGAGTGGTATTGAACTGAACTGTGAATTTTATGAACCATCACACCCCTAATAATAATACACTTTATTTTTACCTTGGGAAAGTCAGATTTTCAATCTGTAGTTCAAACTAAAAACACTGTCTACCCATTCAAAGAGACAAATGAATAATCACTTTCCAAATTCTCATGCTCCTCACCCTCAGCCACTCAATGCCTTCAATCTGGTACCACCTCATGACCCCTCCGTCAAAGAGCTTTGGCTGCTGGCAGGGCACCGGCTGGCCGTTGACCTTCCTGTGAGGATCCAGGAGGTGCTTGGCGTTGTCTCGCACTGTCTCTGACAGACGGTTCTTGATATCTTGGTTGGAATCGCTCATCTTCTCGATATCCTCAGCTTCTAGTTTCTTCTGGGCCGGTGCCTCGTCCTGATATCAAATAATTGATAAAATGACATTTCCATTTTCCCTTCTGAATGATTAAAATCTATTATCTATCCACAAGGAATAGGTCAAAATACAATGAACCATTACCGCTTCCTCCACTTTTGCTTTCTTAGCTTGTGACATGATTTCCTGGAAGACAAAATCAAGAAGAACCAATGTGAGCAGATCAGTAAATGGCAAATCTCCAAAACGGACAAAACATCAAATGAGAACTTACTTCTTTGGACATGACATCTGCTATTTTGTAGTCTTCATCCCTCCTCCTCTTCTTTTTATCTAGTTCAACAGGAAACAGAGTCACAAACCTCATACACACTAAAATGTATGTGGATTTGAAGTTTACATCACCAGGGTTTATGTCACTTAAACTGGTGGTTTGTTGTATTTAGCATAAGAGCTGCTCACCTTTCTCAGGCTCTGCACTGTTCACGGTCTGCATTTCAAAGACAAATATACTTCTGTGAGCAAGGTTTGAAGAATATTCTAATGCTAAGTTGAAATGTTTTTAGTAAAGCTTCCCTCACCTTCTTGGCCTTCTTTTCAAGTTTTTCCTTCTTGAGTTTCTCCTGCAATCAGAGTAAAGGTGTTGTAGTGACTCAGACTGTTGTGAGCAGGCGCAGACACACCACAGGTTGTTACTGCACAACTGCTGTTCAACACACACACACACAGTACCTCATTTTGTTGCTGCTCCATTTTAGTCAACAGGAATTTAGAGTAGATGTTGCTCTTCTGAAGCAAATGCTGAAGTCTCTTGAACCGCATGTCATGAGAATCCTTCTCCCGTGATTCCCGGGCCTTAAGGTGAGCATTGCAAAATAATCAGACATCAGTGGCATTTTGATACCAGCGCCAATACTGTACAGTTCTTTATAGCTATATCAAAATGACTCTTTGAGGAATATTTTCTACAAAAACCCTTTACATTAATGAAAACTCAGGTTGTTGAATGTTAAATGGTGTCTGAACACAAGCTGCTGTAGAAGAACTTTTGATACCAATGCTGGCCTTACACCAAACAACTTCAAACAGTTTCACTGTCGCAGACAAATTCCAACGTTGGGATAAAATCCTGAGACTTTTTACTCAGTTGGTGCACGCTCCCGTGATCTCAATCATTTGGTGCAAGGAGATCATAACACTTAGTCCGAGCTATCTTAAGTCAGTCCGTTTCTCGCCTTGACATTCCGACAAACATCTTTAATTTTATCTTAAGTTTATAGTCAAGGCTCATGCAAATACTGAAGTTCACTGACGTGAACATTAGGGGTGGGGGGGAATCGATACAGCAAACTGTTACGATATTTTGCGTGGCGATATTGTATCGACACATGGACACCAAGTATCGATCTTTTATTAAATACATTATTAGTTTTTGCAAATACACATTTTAATTAGACGTCTAAACAATCAAATGTCGCAAGTTGGCACAAGAAATATAAGTTGCTTAAACTAATTAGTGTTTCATTCATGTACAAGGCCGCCACTAGTGGGTGCTGCAGAGCCGTCAGACAGCAGTCCCTCTCCCAGTGGTAATGCTTGACTAATCTGGAGTTTTAAAACAGGGCTGTGGAAAAAATGGAGAGATGTCCTCTTGCAGAACCAGTGTGGTTTGGCAGTACTTTGATCTAGAAAATGAATTCAGCAGCAATTCATTTTTTTGAGATGTTATATTAATGTTAACTTTAAGTGAGTTTTTGTCAGATAATGTGTAGGGTTACCTTCATACTGCACAACGCAAAATACCTCTCATTTCAGCTGAACTTTAATTATGAATTAGATGTTGTTTTATTTACTTTAAAGTGAAGTGCTGTCATTTCTGAGATAATCTGCAAGGTTCAATGTGCCCCACATTTCAGGCAATTTATTTATATTAGATTTTATTTTAGTGGTTAACTTTTTGAGTTGCCATCATGTTCACATTCATACCACATGACACAAAGTGCAAGATCCCCAATTTTAACAAAATCTTACAGTGTGTGAAAAAAAAACTCCCATTGTCTTTAAATATGTCAGTCAGTACATTTAAATGCAGCTTGAGAAAATTGAATTATTGGTTTAGTCCGACTGAAATTGGACTATCCATGGCTCGACTAACACATCTGGATAATTCGATTGAAAATCGAGCTATTGCTGCATGTATCAAGTCGGTGTTCTGCGCATGCACCACTTTTTCCTTCGTGGGCTTTTACCCGGAAGAAGGAGATGACGTAGCAGCAGTGCAGTAACTCCCAGAAAAACAAACAAACACCATGGCGACCAAGAAGCAGAAGATACACTTCTGGACGGATGAGGAAACTACATTCATACTCTGACAGCAAAAGGAGCTAAACATTTTGAAGATTATGGATGGAAGGAAAAAACATGAAACACAGATTTATTTTAAAAAGTTTCTGAACAAGAACCGAACTAGTTCAGTACGCACTATATTAAAAGGGACACAGCGCTGCCTATCGAGGCGAAGTCAGACATACTAGGTCTAGGGCTGTCAACGAATATTCTAAATTCGAATTTGAAAAAAAAAATGGACCTTCGAATGTGAAAATTGATATTCGATTGTGGAGAGAAAAAAAAACACCACCGCAGCTGTCCTCTTTGCGAGTGTGCATTGGCCTGGGCCGCTGCACTGAACGCACTGCATAAACGCCAGGGCCACACTGCCCGCAGAAGTGCTGCTGGTCGACAAGAGGTTCTGCTCCCAGCTGTTGTCTCCGTCACCCCACGGCTTGACACATTCGCTCGCGGCTCGTGCAGAAAATAGACCAGACGCCAAAACAGAGCTGCGCGGCGCGGCGCGGCGCAGCCGGTGTGGATGACACAATCGGTTAACATGGGCGGTGTGGCCATGGGTCAGAGAGGGGGGGGGGCAAGCGAGAGGTCCGCGGTCGTTTATAACGTAATGTTATAGATAATTGTTTTATGTGTTTTAATGTGTAGGTATGTAAATGTTTTCAAAGATGTTTATGTTGAAATAAAAATACCTACAGGTAGTTATGTTTCCTTGTATTAATACATATACAAGTATGTTTCCTTGTATTAGTTTGCCCTCTTGTGGACATAATGCGAAAAAAAAATTCGAATGGTTCGAACCCATGAGTTATTTTTAGAAGGAATATTTGAACGTCATTTTTGAGCAATTTTGACAGCCCTAACTAGGTCAGAAATTCTATTTTCTCTTCTGTATGTATACCCAGACAAGATGAGAAGTCCAACTTGACTGTTTAGCCGAGCTATGAGCTTAGCTCGACTACTGTGTGCATGTAAATGTACTGAGTGTGTCAGACAAGTCTTCCAGTTTATAGTAAGCGTTAGTGGGATGGAGGATTCAATGCCCAGTCCCAGACCATATACTGATTTACAAAAGGGGGAGGACATACATCCTAAGGGAATTAATAAGCAACATACCTTTTCCATCATCTCCTTTTCTTTCCTCTCCCCTTCCTCCATCAGGTGCTTCTCTTCTTCCTCCATTTCCTTAGTGATGACCACTTCAGATGTCATATTCTCAGATTTCACACTGACATCTTCAAAGAAACAACAGTGACAGTCAAGCTAGTGGCTGGATCTACAGCCCCATGTCCTCATTCATTTTAGAAACAGCTCCGTATCTTTTCAACCATGATCAACTTTTATTACTTCTTGGATGGCCATTTATAATGTAGGTAATAAATACACAATTACCTCACTATCTCAACCTTTGGACAGAAAGGTAAACCACATTAAATGGATAGTACACATTTTTGAAGTGGGCTTGTATGGGGTACTTATCCACAGACCGTATATTATACTGCTGTTGAGGGGACAGCAAATAAAAAGTGTTTTAGGCACTTAAGAGAACGCCTAAAAAAAAAAAAATCAATATCAGTTTAAGTAACTTTAACTGTATTTAGAATATTTCCACATTTTTTCCTTAATGTAAAACGGTGATTTCCAGCGGGAAAATGAAGCAGTTACATCCCTCTCTTCAAAGTCAGACTCAGTTGAGAAAAACAATAATTTAACATTGCTGAACACAGGAGCTGCATTACATTTTAGAAGACCTTATGAGCAGCAGAGTGACCACATATTTCAGTTTGGATTAAGGCCCTTAAAGTATGTTACTTCATATAAATATCTTGGTCTTGTTTTTAATGAAAATATGACCTTCTCCGATGGAAGACAATCATTGGCAGAGTCAGCAGGGAGAGCTTTAGGGTCTGTAATGTGTAAAATGAAATTGTGCCCTGACTTAGGTTTTTTGACATTTTCAAAACTTTATGACTCAATGGTTGGCTCAATTTTATTTTATGCAGCAGGCATGTGGGGTTTTAAAGATAGCCCTGACAGTAATGCTATTCAGTCTCGAGCCATGAGGTGCTTTCTCTGGGTTAACAGGTATACTGCTAAAGGGGCTACTGAAGGGGACATGGGATGGGTGTCGTGTCTTGTGAAACAGAGATGTGGTTGTTGAACCGCCTTATTCAATTGCCAGAGGATAGGATGACCAAAAAGATTTTTAACTGGGATTGAACTCATAATCAACCTTAGGCAAAAGAGGTTTCTATATTATTTTCATTTTCTGGTTTAAATTATATATTTAGGAACAATTTGCAGTGTAATATAAACATAGTGAAAGAAAAACTAGTTAAGATTCACAATGAACAATGGAAAGATGACATCTGGTCCAAACCAAAGCTCAGAAACTAGGTTCAAATCAAAGTGGGGTTCCATACAGAACATTATGTAACTTTTAATTTGAAGAGGGGACAGAGGTCCCTTTGTGCCCAGTTCACTGGTACCCTTCCTCTGGCTATTGAAGTGGGCAGATATAAAGGTATCGCAAAGGAGCAATGTATATGTGTTCTTTGTGATCTTGATGTTGTTGAAGATGAATATCATTTTCTGTTTCATTGCCCTTTATACTGTGATTTAAGAAACCACCTGTCTGAAAAAAATCAGTAGAAAAATCCTGATTTATTTTGGTTGTCCGAAGGTGAGATGTTGCATTGGCTTTTTGATGAGGAGACCTTTGCTTTGGCAAGATTTATAGAAAATGCTTGGCACTTAAGACAGAGAACGTTGTACCCAACATAATAAGATGTTTCTGTTATGGAATTTGGCTGTTCTGAAATGTTTGCTTTTCTTTTGTGGACTTTTTGTTATTGATCTGTCATGTGACCATCCAGGCTGTTGTTTTGGTGAGTGTCTTGTAAGCCCATATGGGCTGTGCACCACTTTGTGCACGACACTTAAATAAAATCAATCAATCCATGTCAGACTCCAGCCTGCTTCTCCAAACTGGGTGCGTGCCAACTGACATCTACTGTGTGTAAATAACTGTCATATGGATACAACCCCACTTCAAAAAATCCATACTATCCCTTTAATTAAAGTTGGATTAGCTCAAGAAAAAAAAAAAACAGTAAACCGCTTTGGGGGCCCCTGGGGGTCACAGACTGGGGTTCTTTGTGACTGACCATTTGCAGCACCAGTCTCCATGGCCGTGCCCAGCGGCTCCTCAGATTCATCAGGTTTGGGGCAGTGAGGGGATCCACTTCGAGTTTCTTCCTTCAGGCTATCAGCATGAGGAAGAACACAAATCAAAACCAGAAGATGAGTTTCTCATTTCTGCCTCTGTCTTTTAACTCACAGTCTTCATCCGGACACGTTAAGACAAGTGACAGCTCACAGATCTGCCAAGGCTGGTATGAGCTGCCAGGCAATGAGACTATCACTGGATCACTAACCCAAGTGCAGTCAATAAAGTGGGTGTGTAGATCATACAGTAAATTCCAGCATGATTAGCAAATTCATCAGAAATGATCAACAGCATCAGATATTCACAGTCATAAAGATAGAATTAGTCTTGTTGGTTTAACAGGGGGCGGGACTGACTCCATTCACATGTTGAAAAAAATTACTTCGCACTGAGACCTACACCGTCTGTAGGTTGAGTTAATGGACTTACAGCCTACAGCACATGCTGTTTTTTAATATCTACAGACACAATATAGTCAATTACGACAGCCCGCAGCATCAACAAAAGAACAGACAAATGATTCTGAGTTTCACAGACACTCTTGCACTTTTTACAATGTGGTATTGCAGCGTTGAGACCCCTCCCATTAGGAGGTGATCAGTTCAAATCTCAATAAGGACTTTAACTCACCCTGCAAATCCATACGGCTCCATTATCTAATATACAGCTAAGGAATGCTCTATTGCCTAAAGCTATGATAAAATCTTAGACTGACAGACACGTTGTATTCTCTTAAGCAAAAATAATTTCACTTACCAGCTCATCGTTCCAAACAGCGAAGCAGACGATTGAGCTAACGTTACTAATTCAACACTTCGAGATAAGTTTAACTAATAAATTCCAAATAAGCGATTTTTTGTGTTACACAAGCTAGTTATTCAAGCAGTCCTGAAGTAACAACTCGCTGGAGTCGCTGGTCAAAGCTAACGTTAGTTGGCTAGTGGTTATCAATCTCGTCTTTAAGTGTGCAGGGCCGCAAATATCACAATAAAACCCTGAAATATTGCCTTACATAAAACTATACAAACGTCTATAGGAGACCTGTCTGCATGCCACTATGCTGCTCTGCAGAATGCACAGCGTGTATCCTGAAGCACGGTAAGCACTTACAAACGGTAAATACACGTCCGGTACATACCTTTTCAAAATAAGACAAGGTACGCAAACTTTACACTGGCGAGGTGGCTTCAGAAAGCGTGGTTGTCTTTCATTTTCAAGACAAAAACTCTTCACTTCCGCTACATTCTACATGAATCCGGATCACTTGACGCAGCTCCTTATTTTATTAGGGGCGGGGCTATTCCATTTCGCGCCAGTTCGGACGAAACTACTGCTGGTGAAATTAGGGGTGTGTATGATTATAGTGTAGCTATATTTTGCAGTATTTTAGGAACAAATACGAACATTAGAATAAAGATAAGTAATAGAAAACATTTAGAAAGAAGCGAAAAAAATCACAGGGTTAAATGCAAAGAGAAAACAATTTTACAATACAGCCACCCCTCTAGAGTGGAAATATGTGCCACCACCCAATCTGATATTTCCCGCGAATGCCAGTTGCCGGCAAAGGCTTATCTTTTCTTTTCTCTTTTTCTTTTTTTGGTGTCAGATTTAAGCCATAGTAATCCATAGTCATTATGTGATATGTAATGTAATTATACTATTTGACAAGATTAACAAACAAACTATATATATTTATATATCCTTTATTTAACCAGGTAAAAGCCTCATTAAAATTAAAAATCTCTTTTTCAAGAGTGACCTGGCCAAGACGGCAGCATGAAACATTGTTACAAGTTACAAGGCAAACAGACATATACAACTGTCACACACAACAAATGATTAAAAAACCACTGTATGCAATTATCACGAGATACAAGGCCAGGACAAGAATAAATATGATTTGGGTACAGTTTCTGAAATGATTTAGGAACAGTCACATTGACTTAAAGAGCAAATTTCTCAATCCTTTAAAATCGACTTTAACTCCCCTGCGGTGATCAGCTCTGCCAATTTCAGATCCTTCTGAAGATTATTTCAAAATGAAGGAGCATATACACAGGGGTATTAATTAAATGCTATTAAAAAATATTTAGGGCTTTACAAATTTCAATTGTTGGTGGGTTTTACTATTCTTCAATCCATGTAATGTTTATAATATTGAATGTCTATTTTCAGTTGCATGCGTGGTATTGTTTTAGTGTTTTTTTTGCAATCAATATTCTTATCATAAAAAAACTTATTGTCTCTTTTCAACATCTACCTATCCAAAATAATGTTATACATAGGCATTCATAAAATAAATAACAGTCTTCAGTTTCACAATTATTAAACACACACTTTCCAATAATATCATGAAGGTTTATCTGTTTGTTGACAAAAGTTTACCTGTATTCTTTTAGAAGTGTTAATAAGGTCATCATATTGCACCTGGTTTTAAAGTATTTGTCATGTATTTGTTCTTCGTGGGTTTTAAAAGAGATGCAAACAGTATTTCTACAAATAAATGACAAACCACACATGATTGTGTGGTCTATATGTTTAGCTCATGCTTCTTCTAAGCAAACTTTGCAGGATTTTTTCAATAAGCAAATGCATGCACAAATGACACCAAATGCATTGAATGCCTAGACCTATGAATGTCCAGTCAACCTCACAGGCAGTTGTGTAGGAAGTATTCAGATGCATTAAAAGCTCAAATTAATAAATGACGGAAATAACATACCTTGGCATAAGAATTTGTCCCTCTCTTAAAAACTAGTTAAGCTTAATCTTTAACCAATCATTATGCACTTTAAGGAAGACTTACAGAGGTGGGGAGCTCTACCTGTCTCCTGGTTAGGCAGGAAAAGTGTGCTCAAATTGAATAGATGACTTAGATTGTTGTAACCGGAGGCATTATGTTTATGGTTTGTCTGTGTCTGTCAGCCCCATCCTTGTCCAACATGATATCTCAAGAACGCCTCAAGGGAATTTCTTCAAATTTGGTACAAATGTTCACTTGGACTCAACAATGAACTGACTAGTCTTTGGTGATCATAGGTCAAAGGTCAAGGTCACTGTGACCTTGTCTTTCCCATGCTCATGAACACAATATCTCAAGAATGCCCTCAGGAAATTCCTTCAAATTTGGCACAAACAATCACTTGGACGCGAGGATGAACTGGTAAAGGGTAATGGGTCAGAGATTAAGGTCGCTGTGACCTTGCATTCATCTCATTCTTGTGAACGCAATAACTTAAGAACACCTTGAGGGAATTTCTTCAAATTTGGCACAAACATTCACTTGGACTGAAGAATAAACTGTTTGTAATTTTGTGGTCAAAAATCAAAAGTCAAGGTCAGCGTGACCTCACAAAATATGTTTTTGGCCATAGTTTAAGAATTCATATGCTAATTATGACAAAACTTCACACAAATGTCTGATAGGATAAAATGATGAGGTGATGACATTCTGTATCCAAAAGGTCAAAGGTCAGCATCAGTGTGACATCACAATCTTTATAAAGCTTTTCTGGCCATTATTAAATATCATATCTCAGCAACAGAAGGGGAAATATTTGCTGTCACTCATCTTGGGTGTCCACCTTGAAACTGTGCGTATTGTGTCAACCTCGTGTGTGTGTGTGAAGCATTCATGTTTTCAAAGACATGGATGTAAACTTTCAGAGAAACTTGACTGGTGCGCAGAGGCATACAACCACAGGGCAGTATTCTAGTTTTTTTATGCATTTAGATAAAATGTTTACACAATTCATTTGGCAGGGTAAAGAGACTAGAATTAAAATAGGTAATTAACAGAGAGGCAAACCCCAAACATGCAGCTTTATTAGGCTGCTCAGATGTGCTGTGTATATATAAATGGATGAATCCAGATGTTATAAATACATGGATTGATATGGATTCTACAAATTGTGATTTACTGACAGTAAAGGACTGCCCCATTGTAAATTACAAGAAGGTGAAACTGGAGGTTCAAAATAACGTTATTGTTCCCAACACACTGAATACATGAAATAAGACTAGGTTTTGTTTCCAACTTACAAAATCTCTTTTTACTTCTGGGTTCTCTATGGAGGAATCCAGATTCCCCACCCTCATGCCAGGATGTAGTGTTTACGGTCTGGCAGGAAAAGGGTCTGGGCAGACTTGTCTAACTCTATGACAGAGGAACAATGGAGTCATTTGAGGGTTTTAAGAGTAAATATTCTTTACAACAGTCTAACTTTTTCCACTATCTAAAAATAAGACATTATGTACCAAAAAATATCCATGCTCCAAATGCACCTTTCTTGGAAGGCATTCTTAAACAACTTGTAACAAAAATATTTATTTCATATATTTACAAAACCTTTCTCTCAAATCCTAAATACTTATGGAAGTTTTTACTGGACTTTTTTATTTGTAATCCACACAAGGCAATCTACAAATGTCTACCATGATCCACAAATATGTATCCACAAATATTTCAGTATCCACAAACATGTCTTTTTACATTTTTCGCGGGGTGTTTTTTTTTTCATTTATCACAGTAAACTTGGTCATGTTGCAGTTAAGATAGAGGTACCTACGTTTTTTTCCCTTTTTTTTTCCCTAGGACTTAAAGGAAAATCTTAACTTGAGTTGTTTTGTGCAACTGGCCCCAGGCCCTCTATGTGTGGTAACCATGGAAATGGCTTCTTTGCACTTAACTACTGTATAACTGTATTTTCTGCAACATAACAATGCTTGTTGCACCTGCTGTGGTTTCTAGTTTTTGTTGCTTGTAATTTTTGTTAAATACTCTGAGTTTAGGTTTGTTTAATTCTTGTGAGAAAGGTGGTTCTGTATTTAGAATTGATAATCAGTTGTATATACACAGAAAAGTGTAATTGGTTTAGACTAGGGTTGTTGTGGTATAATGGTTTCAAGGTATATTGTGATATGAAAATTGACTGTAATCACACATGTATATTTGCTTATCCCTGATATTGTAAAAAAAAAAAAAGTGCAACTGAACAGAAAATCTTAACTTTAAGTTATTTTCAAAAGGGAGAATTTTTTACATGTACTTCCATTAAAAAATGGTTTCAAGTTTCAAATACAGTAATAAAATATTTGTTTAACCAGAAATAACCCTCATTCTGACTGATAATAACAATAATGCTTTAATATCGTGATACTGTTAAATTGCAATATTTTCTGAGATGGTTATTGCACCGTGCTGTTGCAACCCTAGTTTATATATAAGGCCACAGCCAGTGATGTTGCATCTGATTTTGTTGCCTTAAAATAATAAAATGTGGTGTATAAAAACAAATTGCCTTGCAGAACTTAACAGAAGTGCAATATTAAATTGCTGGAATACACCTTTATCTCCTCCTGATGATCAGTGTATTTGATATCTATTGATCAGTCCGATAAGGCTGAAACAAATGTTGATATTCTTTACACTGACTCCGTGTTTCATACTGTTCAACTAGATCAGTCCTCAGCCACTGAGGCTTCACCCTGAACTGCTGCTGTTGCAGTATCTGCTCTTTACCAGCAGAGGTCAGTAAATGTCACAGATGAAATCTTCACCACGATATGCAGACCTCACACTGACCAACATGGAGAGGAATGACTTTTAGTTATCACAGGTTTATTTTTCCTTCTATAATGTATATACC
The DNA here is from genome assembly GCF_041903045.1 of Epinephelus lanceolatus. Taxonomy (NCBI): domain Eukaryota; kingdom Metazoa; phylum Chordata; class Actinopteri; order Perciformes; family Serranidae; genus Epinephelus; species Epinephelus lanceolatus. The sequence goes on from NC_135750.1 coordinate 37,948,135, forward strand.
TAGTGAATCATACATCCCTCTTTCTCATTCCCTCATTTCTTTCTTCCCTTTGTCCTTTCTGTAAATCTTTCCTTTTCCTCCAACTATACTTCACTTCTTGCTTCTGGACCTCATATCTTCAACGTTTTATTCTTTTTTCTCTCATTTGTTCCCATACTCTGTACTCTGTTTTTTCCCCTTATCCCTCTTTTTCACTTTTGTTCCCTTTTACTTCATCTCTTCCTATCATCTTGCCTTTCATCCTTGTTGTGATCCTTGGGATTAATAAATTATTATTTCGTTCTGTCTTATCCTTTAATAAGTGCAACCCTGATTCCCAAAAAATTGGGACACTGTGTAAAACATAAATAAATACAGAATGCACTATTTGCAAAAACATTTTTTCCTATATTCAGTTGAATACAGTACAAAGACAAGATACTTAGTGTTCAAACTATTAAACTTTATTGTTTTGTTTGTTTTTTAAAAATATACACTCATTCTGAATTTGATGCCTGCAATTCGTTCCAAAAAAGTTGAGACAGCAGCATGTTTACCTCTGTGTGACATCACTTATTCTTTTAACAACACTCAGTAAGGATTTTGGAACTGAGGACACTAATTGTTAAAGTTTTGAAAGTGAAATTATTTCCCACTCTTGCTTGATAAACGACTTCAGCTGCTCCACAGTCTGAGGTCTCTGTTGTTGTATTTTGTGCTCCATAATGTTCCACACATGTTCAATAGGAGACAGGTCTGGACTGAGGGCAGGCCAGTCTAGTACCTGCACTCTGTTACTATGAAGCCACGCTGTTGTAAAATGTGTCCGATTGTCTTACTGGAGTAAGCAGTGATGTACCTGAAAAAGACGTTGTCTAGATGGCAGCATATGTTGCTCCAAAACCTGTATGCACTTTTTAGTATTCATGGTGCCCTCACAGATGTGCAAGTTACCCATGATGCAACAGGCAGTAAAACAACCCCATACCATCACAGATGCTGACTTTGAACTTTGAGCTAGTAAAAATCTGGATGGTCCTTTTTCTCTGACACCCATGATGGACTCATCAGACCACAGCACACTTCTCCTCTTAGTGTCAGTCCATCTCAGATGAGCTTGGGTCCAGAGGAGTTGGTGGTGTTTCTGGATGTTGTTGATATGTGGCTTTCACTTTGTGTGGTAGAGTAGTAACTTTGTAGATGCATCAACAAACTGTTTACTGACAATGGTTTTCCAAAGTCTTCCCAAGCCCATGTAGTGATATCCTTTATAGAATCATGTTGGTTTTCAATGCAGTGCAGTCTGAGGGGTCAAAGGTCATGGGGATTCAATGTAGGTGTTAGGCCTTGTTCCTTACATGCAGAGTTTTCTCCAGATTCTCTGAACCTTTTAATGTTGTTATGGATTGTTGATGGTAAAATCCCTAAATTCCTGCAATTGTGTATTGAGAGAGGTTGATCTTAGACTTTTGGACTCTGCCCACACATTTTTCTCAAAGTGGTGAACCTCATAAAAGTCCTTGTTTGTGAACAACAGAGCCTTTCATATCCAATAATGACACTTTAATCTGTTACCAATAAACCTGTTTACCTGTGGAATGTTCCAAACAAGTGTTTTTGGAGAATTCCAACTTTCTCAGTCTTCTTTTTCCCCTGCCCCAAATTAATAAACAATTAAGTTAATCAGTTTAAACATTATATATCTCGTCTTTGGACTATATTCAATTGAATATAGGTCAGAAAGGTTTTGCAAATCATTACATTCTGTTTTTATTTGCGTTTTACACAGCGTCCCAACTTTATTAGGGTCTGGGCAGCTAAGCTGCCAGGACACTATTGTAATCCTAGGTATTCTTCTTCTTTCTTCTTTCTTCTTCCGAGGAAATCATACTTCCCTTGGGTGTACACTCACCAAACTTTGCACAAAGGTCCAGTCTCATGCCAGATATCTCAGATTTTTGATTTATCAAAAATTGAGCCTACAGTGCATCAAAATGTTTGACTTTAAACGGTACTGTAAACATTTACATGCAAATTCTTGCTAAATAAATCTTCAATGTTCATGAAAAAAATGACAAAATTCTAGAGTCATGGTAGATGATGTGTGGCAAATTTCAGAATTTTATCTCAAAAACTGAATTTTTGACAGCATTTTGAATTTTGCTCTAATGTGAACAATTGGAGTCAATGTAAAAATGGCAATTTTAAACATAAGTTTTTCACTTATAGAGCAAATCAATGATTGTTAAAATAAATTACCAACATCTCCATGCTGTCTAGATGCAGTATGTGTATTTTCAGATTTTTGTTTCGATAACTGAATTTTTTACAGTGGTTTGAAATCTGCTTTTCCATGCATGGACGGCTGCTAAACCTGCACGTCTCGCTTAGTCAGTTTGTGAAGCTACACATGAATTGTCACTGACTACTTAGCTCAGTGAGATAGAAATTGATTCTTAGTCTCAGAGGTTGTGAGTTCAAGCCTCAGCCTCTGCTCAAGGCAGGTTGTGTTGCTAAATTCCTGAATGTCTTCCAATTCTTCTGCTTGTTGCTCAGAATTGCCTAAAAATGCCCAGACGGACCCATCGCTGCGCAGCAGCTATAATTGGAATTGCAGTTGTTGTAATATATATACTTGTCCTTTAAATAATACGTAAGAAGTATCTCTTCTTGGCCACCATTTGACTATATGTACATTCCAAATGTAAGAATAATTGTAATCATGACAGGTTTCACTTCCACCAGCGTGTTCTCCGTAGACAGTTGAACACTGGGTGAATCATACTTGTGTCAAAGGTTTCAGAGAAGTCTGATCACATGGGTGTTAGTGTGTTTCTTTGGTGGCATGTTCCATGCAACATTTGAGATGTCATGTTTTAGAGAAGTGCTGGCTCAGATGCTTCCTCTCTCCTGACGTTAACGGACGCTCCGGTGATTCAGGCTGTTCTCTCTGTCAGTTATGTAGGCTGGAACTTGGTGGGATTTCCTGTGAAATCTGCTGACTTGCTTTAAGTAGAAACTGGGCCACACTCTTGCAGTTTATGATTGAGGTTAACTAGCTAATGAGTATGTCCACATACATGTGCCTAGTATGTCCACATACCTATAGAGCTCTGTCCTAACATTCTTATTCATACAGAGAACACTAGTCCCAGAGTTCCTTTCAAACTGAATTCAGTTGCCTTTATTATGAAAACAAGAGAACATTGTATTTTTATATATGCAATTCTGTACTGAGATTACACAGCAATTTGCAAACAGACCCTATGTAACTGGCAGTAGATATGCCAAATGAATGTAGAATAAATAATTCAAACAGGTTTTCTACACATCTCACCAAGAATTGCAGACAGGTCCTCCCATTTCATACAGTCTGGTCGTACAATATTTATTTTCAGTTTAAGTGTTACATGTTGAGCAACAAACTTACAGTTGTCTTCAGCCACAAATTTAATGCAGAGATAAAGAGTCAAGACTATCCCAAGAAGTAACTGAACACTACAGAACTGGCAATCAGATTTTATATATGTATGTACATAATCTTTATGTACATATACATATATTGTTGCACTGGACTTTAAGATGCTGGACAGTGAGACACTGCAGTGCAGAGGTTGGTGAGAAAAATAAAAAACACCTTCAAATGGGGACAGACTGAAAAGACAGACACACATGCTGATAGAAACAGCAAAAATAATCATTGAAGGAAAAAAAGAAACAGAACAGGTCCATACAAACAGAAACCTTAATGAAACTGATTAATTTACCAACCCCGCTGAAGGAATGCAGAGAAAAACACACACACACACACACACACACACACACACACACACACACACACACTTACTTCTCAGGAACCTGCCTTCAGAGGGCCAAATAAAAGAATAGTCTCTGAGAGGTCTGAAATCGGGGGTGATGGGGAGTCAGGGCCGGGTTGAATGATCACCTATCTGTAGAATTAGTCATCAATAACAGGACAGTATGACAAGAAGGATGCTTTATTTGTTTTTGGTAGTGCGGCTATACTATGTACAGTACAAATACAGGCAACTTCATCTTGTTCTCACATAGACATGTGAACCATGTCTCCCCTGTCCTGTCTACTTGTGGTGGGGGCTTTGCTGGGACACAGTGGAGTTGGAGGGGGATGGCGGCCAGGCTGATGGGCCTGCAGACGAGGAGGAGGGCAGGATGACGGGGCAAAGTGTAAGTGGTTTCTCTTTCAGCAGCATCCTCCTGATGAAGGCTTGACAGTGGTGCCGGGGGTCAGCTTCACGTTGGGCTTCTCCCCTCCTCCGGCTGTGGCCCCGGGGCCCATCCTCTTCTTGATTTCAGCAGCCATGGTCATGAAGGCCTGCTCCACATTGGTGGCATTCTTGGCGCTGGTTTCCAAAAAGGGAATGCCCAGAGAGTCTGCAAACTCCTGGACAAAATAGGGAAGAACAAAGCGCAGAAGTTCAGGCATTTTTTTGCCGTTCTGAGGTTCTTTTCACAAATTATTGTATTAGTGCAGAGCAAAATATCATGAAATGGTGAAAAAATAACATACTAAACATCACATGACTTAACAGGGATGAGAAAGAGCTGGCGTATGGGCCAATTTGATCTCAGTCAACACAATGTAGGACAAAGAGAAGCTTAATGTTAACCCTGTCAAATAATATTGTACTATAGTGTGGTGTTTTTTGTGCTGCTAAAACAGTCTATAATACTTTGAAAAAACTGAGCAGCAATTACTTAATGATAGAGGTAGGAGCTGGCTGTGACTCTTGGTCATTACGCCTGAGCAGTATCAAGTATTACAGGATACCAGGGTATTAACAAATCCAGACAGAAGGATTTTCAATACCATCACGATTAAAGACCATCATCTTTCTATTACCCTCATACTGAAGAGACTGTAATGAGGATGTTGCACATAGCACTGCGCACTAATACAGTCATAAACTGTATACCCCAGTGAAATTCCAGGAAGGTATGAAAAAATAGTTACCACCCAAGCCTACTGGTTAAACCTAGCCTTCCCTGAGAGGACTCCCTCTGGATCAGAGCTCTGATTTTACTGCCCGAGCCCAATTGGGCCAGATTCAAGCCTCGGGTCAGGTTCTCGCCAATTTACAGGTGTGTTGTTGTTTTTTTTTGTTTTTTTTTTAAATGAAACTGGCAGCTCCCCTATGTAAAAGGTAAAAGGCAGGAGTTTTAATGAACTGAATCAAGAGGGAATAGGGGAGAAAGAGGGGGGAAACTGTGACTGAGAGAGGGAAAGTGATGGAGCAATGGAACAAGTGGAGAACCAGGGAAGAGAGATAGATCGCGCACGCAAAAGGTTGAAAAAGAGAGATAGAAGGGATTCAAGGCAAATTGGTTTGCAGTATTTGCCTTTGCCTCCCCAGCAGTGGGAGAAATATGCATAACATGCAGTGAAGAGCGCTATTCATCATCTGCGTGCAGCATTGCCATGGACTGCCGTTCGCACTAGATGAGGGACACAGCCCATTGTGCTGAACCTGTCGTGCACGAGATGACAGACTATTGAAATAAGGCAGAGGAGAGGTAGAAGTTGTGCCAGGAAACACATCAGCCCTTAGTAGGGTTAGGAATCACCGGAGAATCCATGATCACAAAACAAAATTATTCAGATTTTAAACGTGCTACTATATGCTGAGTATTTAGATAAAATATATTGTGATTTATTACCTTTTTCAACTGTAAATTACGTCCACAAAGGAAAACTCTGTCAACATCTGTATTATCTAATAGGAATAAGTTTTCAGTCTGTTTATTTTACTTCAGCCATTTTATTTGCAGCAAAATATATGTAGTGGACTGAAAAAGCAATAGATGATATTCTTCTATTAGGCTACCCACAGTTTAATTTGTAATTGTAAAATTATAATTTCTATAATTCAAAAGTATCGTGATAGTTTGCTGTATTGATTTTTTCCCCCACTCCTAGCCCTTAGCTTGTAATAAATGTTTTAATATTTTGGACAAAACTGTGTAGGTTGATGTACAGTCAGGCTTGCTTTTTTGGGCCCAATCAGAGCTCTATTCCAGACCCTCAGCTGGGACTGGCCTATTTGACTTTCTTATTTTAAGAGAGAGGTTTCAAGAATAACACATTTTTTGGCTTACTTAAATAAGCCATCTTTCAATAATCTCCAACATGTTATACTAATGCAAAGACACCAACTCCCTTACCAGCAGGTATGATACAGTACAGAAAATAATCCACAACAAAAACTTTTAAATATGAAAATGTTCATATGCAACTGCTTCTGTGTGAGGGAGTAAATACTAAAGGATGTGCAACGAGCCAAAGTATTTGTATTTTATCCAAACTTAAGTGGAAATATGCACAGCAATCCTGTTTTGCTCTTTTAATTACACCTCATTTAGGATATTAAAGTGTTTATATTTGTGTTCTTAATATAAATTTATAATAATTATGAACACTTGATTGTAATATAAGACATGGCTGTGTTGTTGATGTGGTACATGTAAGGGATTGGGTGAATACCACAGTAAACAAATCAATTTTACAAATATTTCTGATGTAAAGATTTGTAAAAAATGTAATACTTGTGCTTTGCAGAATAACAGATTCAGCTCCACCTCTCATAAACACCCAGGTGCCTTACCTTTGCTGTTGTGTAATCCACCACCTTCTTTGTCGTCAGGTCACACTTGTTCCCAACCAATAGCTTGTTGACATTTTCACTGGCGTAGCGGTCAATCTCCTGTAGCCACTGTTTGACATTGTTGAAGGACTCCTGAGACAGGAAACGGTTAAACATTAGGACTGAGCTAAATCTGCCACAGGACATCAGCGGCTTTGACAGAGTCAAATGTAAGACTTTTTACACAATATGGATGTATTTTAAGACCAGTGTTCACTGTTGTTGGCCCTTTTTTGTCTGGAAGTCAGTTTGAAATATAGCTAGAACAGAAAACGACACATGAACGCAAATCAGAAACAGTACAGAATAATCAACTCTGAGCAGAGGTTATGGATCCATTCAACGGTGAAGAGCTTTCATTTTTACAGTTTGGGCAAACTTCAAACTTCCAATATGTAGACAAATTGTGTCGCCACTGTTTACCCTCAGCCGCTGTGTGAGGCACCAAAAATGCTTTATTTTGCCACTTCATTCAGTGGAGGTGGGTGGAGTTATGAGGTTTTGCTGACAGACTGAGGGTCCAATGGAGTTACAAGATTTAGTCATGAGCTCTTTTAAATACTTTTTATTGGTTAAATATTTGTAAAACTAACATAAAGATGTAAAAAATCACGGACGTGAACCAGCTCCTCTTGCTCCGCTGTCTCTGTGCTCGCAGCCATTTTCACACTGAGGCAGGTGCGATGATGTCATCGACGATAGGACGGTAGAGCGCAAATCTCTACCGTGGCCAAATTTATATCATTTCTACCGTCTACCGCATATACCGTGCAGCCCTACCCAGTTGTATGCCTCCGTGCACCAGTAAAGTTTCTCTTACAGTTTACATCCATATCTGTGAAAACATGAATGCTTCACACTCACTGTCTCCCGGACGGCACAGATGATCTATACAATTAGCAAAGCTTCAAGGTGGACACGCAAGATTAGTGACACCAACTCAGTATCTGACAAAATGTCTCTCTTTCTGTTCCTGAGATATGACATTCAATAATGGCCAGAAAAATGTTTTACGCAGAACATTATGATGTCACAGTGAAGTTGACCTTTGACCTTTTGGATATAAAATGTGATCACTTCATTTTTTTTATCCCACGAGAAACTTAGCATATGAATTCTTGAAATACAACCAAAAATATATTTTGTAACGTCACACTGACCTTGGCTTTTGACCACTGAAATCCTATCACTTCACTGTTGAGTACGAGTGAACATTTGTGCCAAATTTGCCAAATTTCCTTGTGGTCTTCTTGAGATATCATGTTAACAAGAATGAGATGAACAAGGTCACAGTGACCTTGACCTTTGGCCTATGACTACCAAAAACTTTTCGGTTCATCGATGAGTCCAGGTGGACATTGATGCCAAATTTGAAGAACTTCCCTTGAGGTGTTTTTGAGATATTGTGTTCCCAAGGATGGGACTGACGGACAACCCGAAAACATAATGCCTCTGTCCACGGCTATTGATGGCATAAAAAAAAAAAAAAAAAAAAAAAGATGAAATATGGAGATATAAGGCTTCTGCCCATCAGCGACAATATATTACATATTATATATTACATGTATGTCTGAACTGAAGTCCACAGCAGGTGTTGACATGCTCTTTTGTTCCATTTCCAAATTGTTGGCTCTGGATAACATTAACTGTACATCACTTTGTTTAAACTGAATCATCTCAAATGGTTTCAGGGGGAGTCTCTTCTAGTTCCACCACCACATATTAAACCAGCTCTTGAATGTAAAATTAAAAAAAGAACTTCTTCCTGGTTTGTAAGAGCTTCTTGTGGTAGAGAGTCAGAGTCAGTTGTTTTGGCACAAGGACCCAGTGGACACAATGAGCTTTCCCAGCTACCACGTGTCTGCATGTATGGACCAGATTTATTAAACATGGCAGACACCTTCAAGCAAAGTTAGCCAGGGTCTAGAAACTTCACTCCTTTATATTTAAACGCTATCAAATTACATCATGCTTTATAGATCTTGCAAAATTATATATATCATGTGTTATCAAACAACATCCAACTGCTGAATTATTCATTCTTGTGAAAACATAGAGCCTCAAGCCCAACCTTAGAAAGAGATTTGACCTAATACAGACCTGGCATCTCGTCATAATACGTCTTGTGCAGCAAAATTAGAATTCATTAGAAACTGACCAATAAGATTCTGTCTCACCATTGTAGGAAGTTCAACCATTAATGAACAAATGAAAATGTGCTTTTCAGGCAAAATCTTATATCCTAGTGCATGAATAAATAATTTTCAAAGGTATGAAATGGTGTGATGTCATACTAACCTGGTCCGTGACATCGTACACTACAATGATACCATGAGCACCTCTGTAGTAGCTGGATGTGATTGTACGAAACCTCTCCTGACCCGCCGTATCCCACTGTCAAAGGAGAAAGAAGAATACAGTTGATGGCTGGCTTTGACAGATGACACTGACAAAGACAAAAGCAACAACACACTTATAGCTTTTAATGGTCAAATGTGATACAATGTTATCACTGGGCCTGTGGCCTAATTTTGATTACTTGAGCTGACAGCAACCATTTCGCATAACCGTTATTTTCCAAAATAAAGGGAATTTAAATCCAGTGTTACAACACAACAAATAGAAAGTCAAGTGTTTCCATCAACTGATTTGAGGTTAATAAAGTGTCTTATTGAGCACAAGGTTCCAATATCAGGAAAATAAACACAGAATAACAGAGCTTGGCTGTCTACATCTTACTACTGTTGGGCAGGTTCTTCTGTTTCAGCTTGAATAAGACCGTATTTGGTAGCTCTTTAAAACAGCATAATGACAAAGAGGAGTCAATAATGGCTCCCTCGTACAGTGGAGAGTCTCTCCTACAGGTGTGCCCCGTAAAGCGTTACATAAGTAACATTTCACAGGGTATGTGGTAAAAGACAGCATTTGTGTAAAAAGAAAAACGTCAGAGCTGAGCTGCTGCTGATAGAAGTCATTGACCAGCAAAACAAATTCACAAGAGACAAAACACAAGTATTTGGCGTTGCGTCTACATAGCGTTTATTGTTGTATTTTGTTTTTCTCAATTGTTCCCCATGAGGAGAGAGCACATGTAGCTGCATGCTGCTGCATACAGAAAAAGCTTTTCTTTTCTTTCTTTTTTCAGAGCTCTCCGCCTTTTTTGTTTGGCCACTCTGAGTACTTCTTGTTGAAAAGCTCTGAACTTTTCAGAAAGGTGCTGGTGACTGGTCACTGCCCCTTCTTTAGCTAGGCTACTGTCTACTATCACAACAAAGACAGAAAAGCTTATTTTTGGGAGTAGATCTGCTACATATTTTGTTGTGCAAATCTGCATTGTAGAATGACAATGAAATGGTAATTGAAAATCTTGGAAACGTATTCTCAAAAAGGCTGTAAATATTCTACATTTTTCTCCTGGTCAACAAATTTCATATTTTAAGCCAAATGACAATAATTGTATCTACTAACAAGTGTGTGTGTGTGTGTGTGTGTGTGTGTGTGTGTGTGAAAGGTTGATATATTGCGTCAATGTCAAGGATGCGTTCCCCTTTTGGGCACAGAATTCCGCTGTAACATAAGAAGCTATTGCAACTGCTGTTTGATCAATTAAAAGACACAAATTGATTTAACCACCACTACAACTAAAAAAACTGTTACAAGGTAATTTCAATTCAGCGCCTGTCGTTTTCAGTGAGTTTGGCACTTGCCCCCATATCAAGGAGCATAGTAAGGCTCCTGCAATAACTGTTCTGTTAAACTACATCATCAGTAATGTTGGTCCATTGTAGCTAAATGTGTACACCAATAGCATTGCTAATATTGTCTTAGCATTAAGAAAATGGAACCATAAGGGGCTAACATTAACATTAATGGTAACGCTAAATGATTAGTCCCAGAGCCTATTGTCAGTAACCTTATACAGTGGAATTTGTAATAACAAGAACACTAGCTAACCTTACACTCAAAAAAATGTTAACGCCAAACTAGGGATGCATGATAATATCGGCACTTCATGGATATGGGCAGATATTAACTTTAAAATGAACTATTGGAATCACCCAACATACTGATAATATTGGTGCGTAATTGGTACAGGCCAATATTGGCTTTAAAATGAAGTGGCCAACACGCTTTTCCTTATTTTGCACAATCAATGAATAATACCTACATTGGATAGTATTGTAGTTCATGTCTCCATCTGCTAGTGGGCAATCATGATACGAGTATGCATGCATAATATGATGTTAATTCCACGACAGAAGACACTTCGTGATTACCAAAATTAGGTGGGGGAAAAAATTGGATATATCAATATTGGTATTGGTTATCAGTCAAATGAGTTGTTACATATCGGCATATCGAATATCGGCTAAAAATCCAATATCATGCAAACGTTACATCCAAATTATGATGGCTAGTGTTCTAAAATTACTTATTTTGGATTCCAAACAGTGATTTTTGCGAAAAGGTGACACATTTGCACCCCTGATAATCAGACATGTCTCGAAAACAAATGTTTGTTTGAAGAGAAACAACAAGAAATAAGCATATAAATGTGTTGAAATTCTAATCCAAACACACTTCATATTGCTTTGACATCATAGGATTTATGGTTTTCTATCCCTAAAAAAAGGCATGGCCTTGACGTTTTTGCAAAATACCTTTATTTGCCATTCTGATCTAAAGAGCTCCATCGTCGATAAAAACGATCAAAAACACATGAGTGAGCAACACTGTTGCACTAGGTGACATGTTCCTTCATTACCTTAAACACACACTTAGGTTTATTTTGACTCGACCCCTAATGCACTTTCCTGCTCCACCAAACACTCTCTACAGAAACAAATGTGTATTAATCTGCCACTGAAAAAAGATCCCAACAAATACACAATTTCCTCCTGTTTGAGTAACATTTCAGTAGGAATCAATGGGCTTGGGTTGAGGGCCACAGAAGAGGTAGAGAAGTAAAAAGTATTGAGAGGCAGACCAACATGTGGTTGCTTTGGGTCTTCAATGGGCTTTGTTGACAATAAAAAAAATAGAATAATGGCAGACTTATCCTTTAATTTATCCAGCTATACAGATGTGTGATGGAGAAAAAGTTCTCCTGTCCTGAAAAACTGACTTTCTGAGGGATCCATGATAAATGAAGTATGTTAATATGAAAGTGAAGTAGTATGTTACTTACAATCTGAAGTTTAATGGTCTTTCCATCTAGTTCTATGGTTCGTATTTTGAAGTCCACACCAATAGTGCTAATGTAACTTTCTGTGTATGTGTCATCCTGCAAAGAGAAAGAGTCAAGAGTTAGATGGCTCACACATCCTATTCACTTCCTGCTTAACTATTTACACACACACACATACACACAATCAGTAGCCAAGGTCAGGGCTCTGTGATAACTTTTTGTTCCAAAGGAATACACAAAGAAATTTAGGAGCACAGTGAAAAATGTACAAGTAACAGAGTTTATTAACAAACAATATATTACATACATATTTATACGTGCTTGCATGTGTGCGCATGCTCCTTCTACTTGTGCGCAATTATAATGTAGGCGAAGGCCTTAATATATTGATAAGCATTAAGGCCCTATAAAAACTGTTTTAATATTTTCCAGATTCCGTTTTATTTTTCTGAAATTCCATGTTCTTTGTTTTACTTTTTCTGACTAATGTGTTTCATGATTTTCACACATTTTGTCTTCAAAAAGTCTGTATAATCATGAGGTGGATGAATTCGGTAAGAAAACAAACAAATTTTAAAGAATTTGATGTAACACTTGTTCTTAAATCAAAGAAAGTAATGAAACATTCCATCCTTTTGTAAAATAAGGTGCTTGCCATCTGAGCTTCATATTGCTCTGCTCTCAATTTAGGTGTTAGTTGAATTCCTCCCTTTTATGGATGATGTAGCTTCTCAAAGAGTCTCTCCCACATGACTGCATGGTCCAACAATAACGTTCATTGTCAGGATTTGGTTTTGCGGCAACCAAACATCAGAGAATAAAAGTAATTTCCCACACAAGTTAGTGAGATTTCTTAATTTATAAAAGGACACACACATTTTATAATTCCTGGGAATATATGTATAATTCCTCCCATATGTGAACATGACTTTTCTTTTTTTTTCTATTTAAAATAAGTTAAATCTCATTTCATTTAGGTTTTTTTTTTTTGTGCAACTACTGGAGCACTCCATAATCATTTAATGTGAGTACTCGAATATAGAAATTACTTACAATGCCCATCGCAATATTGAGCCACTTCAATGCATTTACAGTTTAGAATAAACGGGTACTTCAAGTTTAGCGCCAACTAGTTTGACCACAGAGATGCGGGTGGTGGCTAGCTTGATGCAGAAACATCAGATGGTGCCTTTGGCTCACCAAGAAGCACAGGGGGACAAACCAGCTGCCACTGAAGTTGGAGACAAAACAAGCAAAATCAAGTCTCCAAGTAGAGCAGATGTACATAGCTCGAAAAGCAACGTCTGGATGAAATACATATTTATATATTTATATAAATATATATATATATATATATATATATAATTTTTTTTTTTTTTTTTTAATTTTACCAGCCTTGGTGTGTGTAGAGGAGCTGAGCTCTGTTCTCGGTGAAACACCAACCCGTAAATGATGCCCAAATACAGTGCACAGTTTTTTTATTTTTATAAATGGCATTCGCATTTTGGCAAATTCCATGATATTCTGCATTTTACTTACACCATTCTGTTTGCATTTTCAGCATTGTGGAAAGCAGAAGGCCCTACAAACCTTGTTAAAACACTGAAACTGATTTTTTGAAAATATATGTACACCTTAAAAACAGCTTTTAAAACAATGACACAGCTTTTTAAAAACACCTAAGTGTTGAAACACAGCTTTTAAAATTAAGTGTTGCAAGAGCATTAAGGGGGAGAGGGGGTTACTGTAGGTTGTAAACTTAGCTTGCACACTGTGCTTGTAAATGATTTTTCCGGTTCACACATATCTGTTTTTATGGCTAAATGCGAGTAAAATACGTGCACTGTAGAACCCTGAAGGCAGGGCTGTGCGAAATGGAGAAAATTGGAAATCCTGATATTTTTGACCAAATACTTCAATACTGATATTGTGATGGTATTGTACGGTTGACTATTGGTGCTTTCCCAAATTATTTGCACAATGAGATTTTTCCTAAACGATTACCAGTAATGTGGATATGATGACTATGTGGGTAAAGAACAGCTAGAACAATCTGGTTAGCTCAGAAAATTACATCACTGTGATGCAGCCTTTAAAACCAGGACAAGACATTACTTAGGATATTACTATAACCAATATCTCAGACCAAATCTAGTCTCGTGTGACGATATCAATATAATATTTATATGTCGCCAAGCCCTAACTGAAGGTGTTGGTACAGTGAAGGTTTCAATACAAACTGGGAGAGTGAATGAATGAAGTCAACTGCTTAAGTCTGCACATGTAAAGCATCACATCCTGTTCACAATAACGCAGTTTCTTACTGAGTTAATGAGAAACCCAGTTAAGTTAGTTATGATGTTGTTGTCCAACTGAAGACAGCTTTAAACAGTCTGCATGAAATGACCACACAGTTAAGACTGAAATGCTGTAAGACTGAATGCTGAACTGTTTTAAGGGAAACTGGGTTAATACAAAGATACTGTATGCTCTATTTTGGAGAAACTTACTGCAAACCGGAGAAGAAGGCAAGACTTTCCAACACCAGAGTCACCAATCAGGAGCAGCTTGAATAAATAGTCACTGTGAGGGAAAGGTAAAAAAAGAAAAGTTTAGTTAAAGGATATTCATAAATTGTTTACCAAGAAAGTGGGTTATAGATGACCCATTACATATAAATGGGTTTGGAAGTAAAGCCCTGGGAACACACGTCTGATTCAAGATCTCACACTGCTCATTCTTGGCAGTGATGCGTCATGTACTACTTAAACCTTCTAGTTCTTTGATTTAATGATTTCAGTAAGATGATGCAAGACAATCACCAATGATTAGATTAAACTATGCTCATCAGCATGAGTGTCATTACATCATTTGAAAGCGTGCCTGAAAGGTCTGCATTTTACAAGAAAAGGAAACACTCAGGACAATGAATCCTGCTGAGCTCAGGCATATTTTCCGAAGGCAACGCAGGAAGCCGCGTGATCATGTGAGTGGACATCGAAGCCAACTGAAAGGACCAGGGACAACAGATTAGAGACACATGTTGTTATCTCTTGTCTCCAGTCTGATCTTTGTTTATTGAGCCTATGTTACAGCTCAATAGTTCATTTTACTATACTATTGAACAACAACTTCACCTGGATTTTAACCCTTGAATTTCATTACTGCTTATCGAATCCTAAACAATTACAAACTGGCGCTCTTTCTGGACTAGCACCAAGTGATACATTTAGTTTTTGTTTGTCTAGGCACTAAGGAAAGTTTCATTAGATTTCCAAGCACACAAGTCTGGGTAAGGCCGTGCCCCATGAACCGCAGGTTTTCTTCTCTGCCCAGATCACTCACACCTGTTTGCTGTCAGCCCAACCACTCACTCTCACTCTCACTCTCACTCTCACTCTCGAACTCATATGTTGTTTTAGGATTGATATATCATCAGTGAAGTAAGCAAGCATGCCTGCGTCTATCCTTGTGTGGTGCACTCCACTCACATACCCGAGACTGTGAGACAGACACACTCTGGGCAACCCAGGCAAAGAAGCCCATTAGTACAATGAATGAAAAAAGAATGGACAGATTATTATTGAATCATATTTAGGGATGCACAACAATATTGGCACGTCATCGGTATTGAAAATTCACAACACGTGACAAAATGAAAAGACGCATTTCTTCCTCTGCCTCTCTCCACTAGGGTTACCTATCTGGCTGTCACCACTCCCTCCTTGTCTTGAATTTGGCACTGCAGCTGCATGAAGGAGCCTCTCTGTCTCCACATTCTGTGTGCCATTCACATCCTCCTCCTCTTCATCATCATCCACTTGAATATTACTATCTGACCTGCTGAACGTGACCTATCAGAGTTATGAAATGATTCTGTGCACCCCGTTCCTCTGTCTTATCACAGCTGTGTTCCACCGCCACATTTTCTTCACCAAGCCTTGGTCAAACAGCTCTCTTAAGGCTTCTGACAGATGCGAAAAATGCAGAAAATTGAACCTGTTCAAGGCAAAGGCCTTTAGTTTGCACAATGAATGAATATTTCCTCCATTGAAAAGCATTCTATTTCATGACTCAATCTGCTGGTGGGCCATCACGATCAGAGTATGCATACATAATATGATGTTCATTCTACTACAGAGGACACTTGATGATCGCTAAAATTAAGTGGGGAAAAAGTGGATATAAATCGATATCGGTATGGGTTATCAGTCAAATGAGATGTTACATATCGGCATATCGGCTTTTGGCAAAAGATCCAATATTGTGCATCCCTGATCATATTATTCAACAACAGCAACCAAATCAAACTGTATGACATTAATTTACAGGTTTGATAAACTGCATGAAGTGACTTGTGAATATTAATTGTGTTTTAAAAAATAAATATTTTTCTGTTAAATAAACACATCACCTTCTTTGACCCCGTCCCTAAAAGATCTGAAATCAAGAATCCTTATGCCCGGTTCAAACATGCTAGACTTTCTGTTGGAAGGACAAGAGGTGTTCCAGATGTGGCTTCAGTTGTCGTTAACTATGACACACGATGAAACAATGAATCATTGCATACAACACTGATTGCCGTTCATGATCCATGCCGACACCGTACGTTGCCGTGTCGGGCTATAATCGGGCTGATATCGTGTAGTGTGAGCCAGGCATTAGGATCAGAATCGATAAGCAGAATCAGAATCCTTAAAATCCAAACGATACCCCACCCTAAATATAACACTGCCTATTGGTTTGGCATGCTCTTGACAGCATTTGGACTGTAATTTTGTCTTTTCATTTGGACAGAAATTCATTTTTAAACAGTGTCTGGGTGGATGGGATTCATTTATTTTTTGAGGGAGAATGAAGAAGGAAAAACCCTGTTTTCAAAAATACTCATGTAGGCCTACATGTGGACTAGGCCATAAAGTATTTTCAGTGTAGTTTGCTGTGGGATGTGACTGATGCTCAGATTTCATTAACAAAAAGCATTGTTAAGGCATAGGACAACTTGCGTACTAAAGGCAGGGCATTCTACTATTACACTGAGATTATCCAGCTCAATGACCACCTTCACACTGTCATGCAACAAGGTGGGTCTCCACAGTCTGCGGCCACCATTCAAGTCTAAACTACACCCTGCATCACTAACAATTACGCACTTGTATAAAATTAGGCAATATTATGATAATCCTTCACTTCCCTAGAACACAGGCAGCAATATCAAAGTGTGCAGCTATACACATTTCAAATAGACTGCTTAGCCTGTCTAATCTTTGGTTTGTCACTGACCCACTAATGTTCCGCCATTTTTCTGTTTCTTCCTTTTCCTACTGATTCTCTGCAGCACCACACTCCCAAAAAGTCAAAGCAGAGATCCACTGCCCTGGTAAAATAATAAATAGATCTCTTTTCTTTCAATTTCAAGGACTTCTCCTGCATGTAACATCCCCAGGTGTGAAACCCCAAGTAAGGCCATGGACTGCCTGAGTTGTAGCAGAGGAAAATAGGCTACTTCTTGGTTTAAGAAAGATGCTGCTGTCCTGGTCACAAATAAATCCCTGCAAAGAAACTTGGTATGTCTTATTCATATGCAGCCTAATGCTTAAAAAGCAGGTGAGATATTGGTAACAACTCAAAACTAACAGTCTATGTATTGTAGTAAAAGCAGCACTTAGCAGTGAACCTACTAATACTGCACCAATAGTAGAGGAAAAGCAATATTTTACAACTTAATTCTGACACATTAGCTGAGCATGTTAGTCTGAGTATTATCAAGTCTCCCAGGAGTGTCCCAGTTCCTCCATCTCAATGTAATAAAGTTTAGTAAATCCCTCTTCATTAAGCCTTGCTGTGGACAATGCTCGGCTGACCTTTCACCACTCAACACAACACCACGATGACCAAAAACAAGACTTTGAAAAAATCTGGGGGCTAAACTAGGCAAAGAGTCAACTGTGCTACCTTGCTAGTTACAACAGGTTTCTCTGAACTAAAAACCTGCCAATTCCACCATTAATCTCCTAACTCTCGCCTATTCACTGTGGTATCCATTTCAAACAGAAAAGTTGAAAAGAAATTCCTGCAGGGCCTGTAAGAGATTTATTTTTCATTTAAATGAGAAGTTTTGTATTCAACATACTGAATTTTACTCTAAACCAAAATTTGGTCTAAATATGCCTCCTTTTTTAGTTGTGATTCTGATTAGACCTTGCCTTGGAGTATCTAAGAAGGTGAATCATGAATACATGATTAGGCAGTCCGCAGAATAAAATGGGGATTGAATACCACTACTTAGAATAATAACAAGATAAAAGGATTACACAGTAACAGCTTGCCAAACAAGGAAAACTACTCCAAAAATTCTACAGTCCACTCATGTCTACACGTATTAATGTAAAACCAAAGACAGCTGAAGTAACTGATTGCTCAAGGCTGCTGTGGTGAAATAGAGGGCTTGTCATATAGCATGTGACCTACACATGACTGAGACGTTGCTTCAGCATTACTAGACCATATGACTGACAACTGAGTCATGCTCAACACCAGGTACAGCGTAAACCCAATTAACTGGACGTAAACAACAGATGACTGCCGCTACAGTATATGGTTGCTAATAGCAGCAAGGAAATAAGTAGGCTATTACAATGACACGCAGACTGAAGTATAACCATCAGCAACTTATGACGTTTCTCAAAAATGTAATCAAGGAAACCCTCATTGTCGAGTCGTTTTCATGATGATTTTGTGAGTTCAATTAGCTGATCCTAGCTATGTGATGTCATCGGTTATAGTGTTGCGTTGAGATATCAAAACGAAAACAACTATTAGCGCAAAGACAGAGGGATTCGCGGTACAGTTACCGATAGCAGTCAAAATTCTTCAATGCGCCTTTGACCTGTATTTTACATCAATGTTACATCTCAGCGTGAAACGCAGCGAATTGAAACCAGTCACTAAAGCTACTGCCGCTGGCCCAACAGCTGGCTATCAAATGTTGACAAGCATATAAGGAGCACTTTGTTTGTTCTCAGTTACTGATCGCCTATTACGTGTTAACACCAACATTTTGCTGATAATCCCTGGGAAATGTTCACAGTATCCCAGACACACACAGGTGAACATTAAGACTATTGTCAGCTGATGTTAGCCGCTAACTTACTTGATTTCAAGTTATTTGTAAACGCTAACTTACTTGTTAGCATATAGATACCATTAGCTAGCTAGCCAGAATGTAACTCAGCATTCTTAAGTGCGATACTTACTATTCGGGATTCATTGTTGACTCGTTCTATAGTGTATCCCCCCTCGTGAAACGTCTCCCTTTGCTTGTCTGTAGATAAACAGCAGTGTTTAGTGATGAAAACGGGAGCGGTGGCTAGCTTACACTACTCCCAAAGCCACGACCGGCTAGCTGTTTCTCTGTAGAAATCCAAAATGGCTGCAACTCCAACCAGGAAACAGCTAACATTAGCCAGCTGGTTAGCCAAGTCAAGAATAACACAAAATACGCGACTTAGTTTTTCGGATACCCTGTCTTTGAAATCAGACTGTTAAAGCGAATAAACAGGAGATGCGTGTGGATATCTGGATTACCCTCTCACTGAGTGAATGTCGTTACCGCAACAACGACCTGTCAAGCCCGGAGAGGGATTACGTCATTTAGTGAAACGTGGCAAAGAGGAGTCAGCTCGTGCCCCGTGTCAAACTACACATTATACACAACTTCCGGACAAAAATTTCAACATAAACCTCACCGACGTGTATTTTGTAGGCTCTACATTATGATTCTGCTCAACATTGATGGCAAAAGCATTATTTCCGATAATATCCCTAGCTTGACACTCATCAGGCCTCAGCTGGTTAGTTCCCCATTCAGTTCCACGGTGCAGTTTGGTTTCCTGTTCATTCCATCCCACACTGACATTTTCAGTGACCCTCAGTCCCCAACACTGTTTACTAGTGAAAAGAAAATGCCATCTTTTAATTGATCTATATAATGTAATACAATCAAACCCGCTTACACTGATCCAGAAACTTCTGTCCTAAATAAATGTGTCATGAGTCATGACTGTGTCATCACTGGTTAGGAAATAGGTGTGAATGGGAAGACTGCTCATGTCAGCACCTGTACACAGGGAGGCTCCAAATAATACAAGTTAATAGTTCCTGCATATTTTCCATAATGGCACATGAAAAGAATCAGTGTGTGACTCATTTACATTCAGTTTCAATAAGAATTAACTGAGGAGAGGAGAGGAGAGAGAGTGATCTCTAAATCCTGAACCAATTCAACATGAGTTTGTGAACCTTGTTTCCAAAAACTCACTTCAGGGACCAGCCCATATTCCCTCAGCACTGCAAATAAAGTAAAAATAGTTGCAAGTATTTATTAGTCAAGAAGTGACCTGCCTCTGGATGATGAGATGTCTGAGGGAAATTTTAAAACCCACTTTAAGAGGATACATGTGGAGAATTTTGAGGAACACAAACAAAAGTTCGATGCAAGAAATAACATCTTGAGGGGCTGAGGATGCTTAAAAACCTTACAGAACGTGCTAAAGTGTGTTATCTGATATGATTGTTGTGCTAGTGTGTGCCAGGGGGGCTCGATAGTGGCCCATTGCAGCCCTCAGGACATCTCACCTAGATATACAAGATTTGGCAGCACATGTATCACCTATAGACTTCAAAAATTTTTTGTCTGGGCCATATTCTAAACTTAACAGGAAGTCGGACAACTTCATTTTAGTGTGGAAATGTATGCTCAAACCAGGCTCCATATTTTTATAAACTTCTCCTAGCAGATAAACTTGATCCACTTAAATGTTGTTCACTTTAAACTCAAAACCTTCATGATGCCAAATTGCAAATCTTTTGCTTCTCCGTCAAACAGCGATGTCATGGCAGCCTGGCAAATTTCAATGTTTAAAGACAACACAGGAAGACATTGTAGCTTGACCTTACATTGTCCAGTTGGTCCAAAATTTCAAAGGCTGGATAAGAGTCCAGGTCTGACAACATCTACAGATACTTGATATACTTATAGCATCACCTACTGACAACAGGAAGTCAGCCTTATGTGACAAAAATCACACAATTTACATGAAATTTATATGGAGTGGTCTACACAATATACTATACAGCAACATGATGTATGTGTGTGTATCCTACAATTTGCAGTAGGTCATTTCCAGCCATAGCGCAATGCACTCCACGCAGTAAACAACATCAAGTTGTGCACATAGTCCAATGGTTGCATAAATGAATGGTCACGTCATCCAGAGTCCCACCAGCATCCCCAACATGCACAAATATAGGAGGGCCTGTTTATTACTGCTTGCAGCTTTAATTTTATTCTTATTTTTTTTTGCTGCACAAATATATTTTTAAGGGGCCAAGTATGGTTGAAAACTCACAAAAATTGGCACATGCTCAAAACAAAAAGCAAAAATTGCAAAGTTCTGCAGGGATCGGGCCCGGGTACGGCAAGCAGGCTCCTGAGGGCCTCCAAATGAACACCAGGGTTGGGATACAGTTACTTTGATCTTCACGAAATTTGAGTGGATCATTGCTCATCTTCAAGAGCATATATTCATTTTTATGAAAATTATTCACTCGACAGGATGCCAGCCATCTCAGCCTTTACAAACATGCTTGGGAACTTTAGGATGCACAAAAACAAACTCAAGTTGCACACATGTTCACACTGGTAAGTACTTTGATTTGGTGAAGAGTTGGGTAAAGGAATATAAATGACATCAGTGACAATGTTTAGGCAGTCTAAGGTATCACATAAGAAAATACATGATATAGTGTAACCCTGTTATTTTAGAATAGGAACCTAATAAATACCTACCATAAGTTCCCAGATTGTTAGCCCAATATTACCTAACCTCACATCTTGTAAACCTGTCGATTTGCACCACAAAAAATGACATTGTAAACTGGGAAGACTTCCCTGTACACTGTGGGACATATCCTAAAGAGATACCATGTACAGAATATCGCCAGACTTCTCTTTTAATTCTGTCCAATCTTTCTACATTGACTGCTACTTTCTTACTCACATGGTGCTTCTCAAAGTCAAGGAAGTATTCTTCAGTGGCTGAATTTCAAGGAGGCTACATCATCGAATCCCGAACAGGACTGTTCCAATGTCAAGGATCCTCTAAATTCTACCAAGTCCTTCCTTAAGAGAATTTTCAAGTATGCATGTTATTATTAACATCTATAGTGTATCCTTAGCCTCCATGAAGTATCCACAATTCTTTGCACACGAGTTGCTGCAATTGAATGCAGGGCCTCTTCAATAACACACCTGGGAACTAACTTGCCTGTACCAATGTGTGTTCGCTGACTGCTAGGTAGGAGACTTGGAAGGACCCGTTCAACCCAGGATGCATCAACTGTAGGTGAAAAGGGAAAAAAAAAAAAAAAAAAAGCTAAAAGTTATCATGGAACTACCCCTGCTGATTACTTACATTGAGCCAATTATTTTACATACAAATTTTCAGTAACCTGAACACTGGATAAAGTCAACGTTCAAATTCTTATTTTATTATGTATGACTGTTCAACATAAACAAGTTGTCCCTGAATGAAAATAAAACTAAATACTTAGACATTGAAAAAAACAATGATAAAGCACAAATTATGATAGATAATATTGACATACAGACATCCTTAACTTTAATTCATTACAAATATTGTATCGTTCTTTCATACTTTCATACATTACTTACTGTGTGGAGGTTTGGGGAAAAACATATAGAGCAATCACAAACACGATTTCTTGCTGCAAAAGAGAGCCATCAGAATCATAAACAAATTTTTTTTTGGGATGTGTCTTTTTATCACTACATAAATCAGAAAAAACTGTCAAGTGCCATAAAAAACACTTTCGTAAAAGAAATGTCAGAATCCAGGCAAGAATAAACCAGGAAAGCTCGGTGTACCTAAGTGCTACTGAGGTGGAGATTTCTAGCTCAGAGTACCAGAAAAAAACAAATGTAAAATTCCATACACAGCATGCATACATGGGGCGGCTGTGGCTCAGGAGGTAGAGCGGGTCATCCACTCTACCGAATCCCAGGCTCCTCCAGTCCACAGGTCAGAGTATGAGCCAAATACTGAACCCCAAATGTAAATGCACAAAAATGGTTCACTGAGTATCAGGGGTCACCCTGTATGGTAGCCTCAGCCACCAGTGTTATGTGTTAGTTATGTGTGTGTGAGAATGTGTGAATGTGGCATGTAGTGTAAAAGCGTTGTGAGTGGTCAGAGGACAAGTAAGGTGCTATACTGTACAAATACAAGTCCATTTACAATTCTAGACTAAAAATAAGACACAATAGGTGAATAGCAAAAAAAAAAATCCATAAAAACTATGCACTTTTTGCAAACATTTCCACAACAGCAAACCAAACATTTCCACAACAGTAAACCAAACATTTTCTTTCCACAAGTCGAAAGAGGTCATGTTAAGGACACAAAATGGCCCAACATCTCAAAACTTTGACTGGTGCATAAAAAAATATGTTTTCACTTGTAGTGTCTCCCAAACTGGAGTTGATGCCAGAGACTTTGAAATCATGAAGCAGTCCGACTTGACTGACCTGTCAGTGCAGTAGCCTTTCCAGTTTCCTCTAAATGGCCATACCAGACAAAGAACACAGCATAACAAACACAGAGACTGAAACCAACATTCCAAACAATCCGCTTTATTCAGTGACTTTGATTGAATTACATTATAGTGAACAGTCTGAGGTTGTAAAGGCTTTTTTTTAGAGATTAAGGCCATGTCCATGTTCTATTTGTCCAATTTTTGTCTCTATGGACTACAGCGTATCTTAGAAAGACAGTAGTCTGAATTCAAACAGATTGACAGAGACAACTATAGTGCACAGATTCTGGAAAGAGATGTTATGGTGGATCCTTTTTCTATACTGTGAGCACTACATCCATCTTCACTGAACTTTGGTGGAGGCAGGAAATCTCACAGACAGAACTAACTGGAATTTGAGTGAACTGAGCCTTTAACTAGTTAGAACACAGAACAATTCAATCAGTGAGAACAGATCAACAGTGTGTTCTGTTGCACATGTGGACAGTCGCCACCTGTCCTGTTAAAGCAGTCTGATAAGAAGAAGGTTAATCATGAATCCCTTGAGGAAATCAGGTTCACCTAATTCAGATGATAGTGCAAGAAGTCATATCCTACAGTACAGTACATGGTGCTAACTGATCAGAGGTCAGACTGACTGACTGAGCTGTTCATGTCCTCAAACACAGATTGAACTGTCTGACATCAAAGGAGTGCGTCTCCACAATAATCATCCATTTTTAAAAAAGCTATTAGAGAGTGTTTAACTTGTGAGTGGTGTATTACAGGTCCAGTGTGTAGGCTTTAGGGTGATATATTGGCAGAAATGGAACATCATATAATAAGTACATTTTCTTAAGTGTGTAATTGCCTGAAAATAACAATTGTGTTTTTTGCTGCCTTAGAATGAACCGTTTATATCTACGATGAACCTACGAGCAGGTCATCATCTACAGACATTGCCATGTTGCACCACCATATTTCTACAGTAGCACAGAACGGACATGACATTAGGGAAAACAGATTAACTGTGTTAGTCCGACTAAAACTGGACTTTTGAAATACGTGTAAACACGTTATTCCGACTGAAATCGTACTAAATCGAATTTCTCAAAGTTGGACTAACACACCCAGATAATGCCACTGGGAGTCGAATCGCTCCTGCATGTAAACAGTCAGTCAAACCCAAACTGGCCTAGGCGCTCTACACATGCTCCACAGTTTTCACCCCGGGCTACGACCTGGAAGTCGAATAGCGTTAAATACAGAAGAAGTAGCCTGTGACAACACGGTGAAATCTACATCCAGAATTGTGCCTTTTTGGATGGACGAGGAGACACAGTTCATGCTGTGTTAGCTAAAAGAGTTTAATATTTTAATATACATTGATGGGAGCAGAACACAGAATGGTCACCTGTTCAAAAAAAGTGTCGGAACAGCTGGACGATGCTAGATTGTTTGGTCTGTGACATAATAGGTCAATTGAAAAAAAAAAAAAAAAGGTCCAATACTAACAAGCTAAAAGAGGCATATCGCCACCTATTGTAGCAGGTTCGGACATACTTTGGTCAATAAATCAATCTCCCTCCTGTACTTGTATACTTGGACAAGGACAGTAGTCCAATTAAATGACACAGTCAAGCTCTAACCGCACAGTAGCTTCACTTAACTGTGCATGTAAACGTACTGACTGACTCAAGACAGGGCCAAGCAGTGTTGGGGAAAAACACAAATTTTTAACATGAAACTGCTTTATTAAGTGTTTTTCATTGTTTGTCTGTTTGTTTTGGAGGGAAGAGACCTCTGCAGATAATTCGGTTCCGGTAAAAAAAAAACTCCTCAACAATGAACACTGAAGGAATTCTAATTGGGTGAAGTTTCAGCTGGTTGCAATCTGCATCCTCACTGCCAGACGCCACTAAATCCCCCTAAATCTTTCATACTGCTCCTTTGAAAACATGAAATAAAATACAAATACAAAATGATGAACTCCTTGTTCCTATTTTTGTCTTTAAATGATCATTTTGATTCAATCACAAAATGAATGTCAAAGGCTTTGATATGGTACTTTTTGCCCCCACAGCTCCACATGTTCTAGCTGCTGCTCTGTGGACTCTCTGACTTAATTTCTGCTTGCACATATGGAAAGAAAGGAAGCATGACTATGACACAGGAGACAAACTAAAAGGAAACAATTACATTTAAAGGCCTGTCTAAAACTCTGTTTGTGATTCCATTTGAAAATGTGATTGATTATTTAAAGACAGACATTACATGTGACAGAGATGGTGATCAGACAAGAGTTAGGCTCAATCCCGATTCCACCCCTTAGCCCTCCCCCTTAGCCTTACCCCTTAGCCCTCCCCCTTAGCCCTACCCCTTAGTTTTGCGCGTTCACGTGAGGGGAAGGGGTATCCCAATTCTCCTGTGGATCGAGGGCGAGTGCCAAGGGCTAGGGCCAAATAGCCCTTAAAACGAAGTTTTTCCCGGCCCACACTAGCAACCAAGGGGTACATGGAATTTTCCCACAATTAAGTGCAAACACCGGCAAAATGGCGCAGCCAAAGCGAGCTATAAATGTATATACGAATGTTTACACATGTTTAGGTAAGCTCGATAGCTAACATTAGCGTTGATTAGCTCGGTTAACGTTAAATAGAACAAAACGTCTATTTATAGCCAATCCATACATACCAAAAACTGGTCCATCAGCACTTGTATGCGTCAAAGATATCGTCTCCTCCTTTGATTTCTGCGACTTGTGGACAGCCGCAGAAGTAACACTAAAACCCAAGCAATGGACATTACAACGTTTGCAGACAGCATTTTGAATGTTTGTGATAAACACTTGTCGCCTCTGCTGACGTAGCAGCCAGCTAGCGACAACGTTTGATGACATAGCGGTAATCGAGCGCTGTCCCATTTCTTAGGGGAATATCTTCACCCCTAGCCCTTGGCACTCCGTTCTGAGGGGCAAGGGCTAGACAAAGGGGAAGGGATAGATGAAGGGGTAGGGGTAAAAATGAGAATTGGGATTGAGGCTTAATGTTAACAGTAAGCATGAGTAGAAAAAGGCACTACAGAACATTCTTGTAATCCTTCGTGCAGAGTTTGAGGAGCTTTGAGGTCCTGCATTGTCACTGACTTTATGTTTTCAGTTTAGACACTTAAGTGTGTCTTTTATGATTTATCATTGTAAATAAAAGCAAGAATCAAGTTGTGCCATACACACCCAACTGATACACATGATGCCCAAATGTTTAAAGGGGTGCTCCATTCTTTTTTGACATTTTCATATAATTTCTATGGCATTCCAGTCGTGTTCCTTGTGTACTAAAATTTGAAAAATTCAAATTATGTATGTATGTTTTAGCATCAAAATGCTATTTTCTCAAGCCCTTCGAAAAACTTTTTCCCTGTGACCAAATATAGGTCGTTACTACATATAAACTCGGTAAATTTGGTTCAGAGAGTCACACAATAACACAAACTTACTAAACAATCAATCAGGGTTATCTCCGATTCTGTTTGTGATATTCATGGACAGAATCTCAAGGCGCAGCTATGGGGAGGAAGGGGTCCGGTTTGGAGACCTCAGAATTGCATCTCTGCTTTTTGCAGATGATGTGGCTCTATTAGCTCTATCACACCGTGACCTCCAGCATACACTGGGGTGGTTTGCAGCCAAATGTGAAGTCGGTATGAGAGTCAGCACCTCCAAGTCTGAGGCCATGGTTCTTTGCTGGAAAACACTGGATTGCTCCCTCTGGGTTGGGAGAGAGTTACTGCCCCAAGTAAAGGAGCTTGAGTATCTTGTTCTTGGTCTTGTTCATGACTGAGTGTAAAATGGAAAGCGTGCAATGGATTGGTGGTTTGGCGTGGCATCTGCAGTGATGAGGGCACTATGCCAGACTGTCATGGTGAAGAGGGGGCTGAGCCGGGAAGGCAAAGTTTTCGATTCACTGGTCCATCTACGTCCCAACCCTCGTGATGTGACTGAAAGAATGAGATCGCACATTCAAGCAGCCAAATTGAGTTTCCCTCACAGGGTGGCTGGGCTCAGCCTTAGAGATAGGGTGAGGAGCTCAGACATCCAGAGGGAGCTCGAAGTAGAGCCACTGCTCCTTTGCGTCAAAAGGGGAGGTTCTGCGGGCACATCCAACTGGTGGGAGGCCCCAGGGTAGATCCAGAACATGCTGGTGGGATTACATTTCTCATTTGGCCTGGGAAAGCCTTGGGATCCCCCACGAAGAGCTGGAAAGCATTCCTGCATGAGGGACATTTGGAGTACTCAGCCTACTGCCCCTGCAACCCAGTCCTGGATAAGCAGATGAAAATGGATGGATGGATGGATGGATGGATGGATGACTAAAAAATAATGTCCGTGGTAGACCAGCAACAGTGATTAAAATTGCTGTTTCTGTCAATGGAGTCTGGTGGCTTTGAAGAGGGCGATGTAACAGCCTCAGTTCCCAATCGGAAAGGTAAAGTAAAACGGTAAAATTATGTTAATAAAGCGTACACTTAAACTGATATAGTTTTTTTATGTGGTCCTTTTTTTTTAGATTTTTTTTTTTGTGTGTATTTTGCCTTTAATGGACAGGACAGGTAAGCATGGAGGAGGGAGAGAGAGAGAGGGGGATGGCATGCAGCAAAGGGCAACAGGCTGGATTCGAACCCGGGCCGCTGTGGCAACAGCCTTGTACATGGGCCGCCTGCTCTACCACTAAGCCACCAACGTCCCATGTGGTCCTTTTTTTAGGTGGTTAAAATACAGTCTACTGCTGCCTCTGGTTAATTTGTTTGTGTTGCTGTGTGACTTTTGGAATCAAACAAAGTGGTGTCCACAGCAGTAAGTTGCCTAGCTTTTGTGCCTTTAACCTCCTGTCTGCTTCTCCAAACTGGCAGCGTGGCGACCATCATGTAAATGTAGGTAATGCTAAGGATTGATAAATGTGTTTCTATAATACAAATGCAGTGTTATATTAAATGTCAATGTATCTGGTTAAATAAAGGTTTAATAATAGTAAAACAGACCCATCTTCCACCTCTACGCTCAAATCTTTCAAGCTAACACTTTCCTCACTCTCCAACAGTCAGTGAACAGCGTGTCTGAGGACTGAGGGAGGGGAGGCCATCAGCGCTGTGACCTACGTCACCGCTTTTTGCTAACAGCTGAGTGGGAGCTTTCATTTGAAAAACACAAAGAAGTATGCAGATGGACCTGCCCTTTAAATAAACATACATAAATGAGAGCCTTGTATCATCAAATATTAGAAAAAGGAAGATAACACTGAAATAAATCATAACACAGACGTGTCCTGCAGTCTGCTCACAAAGTGGATGCCTGGACCCCCACAGGGCCCAGGTCCTCCTCTCTGCTCTGCTGGACTGGACTGGGCTGACTGGGCTGGGTGAGGCTGTCCATGGCCGACAGAATGGAGGAGAAAAAGTGTTCAGTGTGGGTCTCCAGAACTCCAGATTGCCTCTCAATCAGCAGCAGGGTGTCTCTTAAAACTGCAAACGCACAGAGAGAATGCCGGAAGATTTAGTGAGGAAATAATGAGATGAAGTGTGTGTTGATAATGTTGCATGATAGAGACTGACGTGGGGACATGGTCCTGATGCAGCTGAGGAGAAGCCGTCCGGTGTGCAGAACACAGGAGGTCAGGGGCTGATGGCTGCTCACTTCCCTCTGAAAACTCTGTAAACAAGAGTGTCACATTACACTGTCAGCAGAACACAGCGGGCAAGAAGGGAGTAATAACTGAGTTTTCCACCTTATTGAAGGAATACTTCATCCACAAAATGATCATTTGTAAATCAATTAGTCATGCCGTGTTATCTTCTATTTGAAAACGTTGTTTTTCGTGCATACCTCTGCTGAATGAAGAATCGAAAAACAGGAAATTCTTGATTAATTGAAGTCATAGGGGACCACATTTAACAACAGCAAAACTATATCAAAACATTTGTTTACAAACTCTCACAAAACTCATGCAGTATGATCTAGGTCTCATTGACTTTAACAGTATAATGCAAATGTCATTTATCAGTCCCTCTAGGATGTTGCAATAATGCAATCATAACAATTAACGCAAATTCAGCTAATCCCTGTGAAAGTTATTAACAGGTTTAATGGCAGAGTCTACCGGTGTCAGTTATGGTGTGAGAATAACGGTGTCGAATGTTAAGTGCTGCTGCGGGGCTTCAGCCCAAACAGCAGAATGTGACGAGTAGGGATGAAATTGTGTTGTGCTGTGTTAGCTCATGCTAAGCGGGCAGAGAGAGAAGAGGGAAAGCAGCTCATGGGGACAGTCCTTCAGCACTGTGTTAAAAAGTGTTTATTGTCAGTGATAAGCTGTTGATGGATTTGCTGAGGAAACACTTTTCTTTTCCACTGTGACGAAGATGAAACTTGACCTAAAACACAGTGGGAAACCTGTGCAGGAGGGGTGGGGACAAAATTCGATACAGCACAGTCGATATTTTGCATGGTGATATTGTATTGATATATGGGCACCAAGTATCAATCTTTTATTATATACATCATTAATTTTAATCCAACTTTTGGTACTAGAATAATAAAATCAGCTGCTTTTTTGGTCCATTAGATGATGCTGATGTTTTATTTCCTGCTGAGGTCAGCAGAGGTCTCAGTCAGCAGCATGTGGCAGAAAGTTAATCAAAACAGAATGTGCCATCGGCGTTTAAATCAAATGTGTGGACATATTTTGGATTTTTTTTCACACAAAAGAAAAGAAGGACTTGAATATTACACATGCAATTTGCAAGCAGTGTCATATGAGAATAAAATACTCTGGGAATACTACAAACGTGAGGGCTCACCTCACACTCCACCATCCAGAGATACTGTAGCGTTAGCCACTGATGGCCAAGCTAATGCTAAACCTGCTCCACCGACAAACCAACCAAAACTGGACACAATTAGCTCGACAAAACTAGCATCCAACTCTGAGAGCGAAGAAAATAGCAAAGACCATCACCTACTTAATGTGCAAAGATCTATGTCCATACAGCGTTGTTGAACACAAACGCTTTTGTTACGTGCTAAAAACACTAGAACCCAGGTTTGTGACTCTGTCCCAACGTTTTTTTACCAACACGGCCATACCCAAGCTCTACAGAGAAATTAAGCGTAAAGTTGAGGAATCTTTGAGTACAGCACTTAGGGTGGCATTAACTTGTGACGCCTGGACTTTAAGGTCAGTGGATTCATATGTGACTATAACGGCACATTATCTCACAGAGAACTGGCGACTGCTGTCTCACATTCTCCAAACTAGAGCAGTAAACGAAAGTCACACTGGAGAGGAACTCCTGCAAAATGCAGCACAAGAATGGGGGGCTCCACTTTATTTTGTTTCAGTGTGGGCTGTATCTGATTAACTAGATCATTGCATAAGTTAGTATTTATTTCTAGTTTAGTATTTAGTTGGTTTGTTTATTGTAGAATTCCAGTTGGAAAATGTATGCGTGTTTACTTATTTTCATTTTAATATCTAATAAACCACACAGTTCCTACTTTGTTCAGTGTTTCTCCACAGGGCTGCAAAGAGCAAGAACTTTATGGAGGCACACAGAACCAAAGACAACTAGTGAAAGTGAAACTGACAGATACTAGACAGATACTTCACTGTCAGGTTCACCACAGATGACAGTCGGCCTGGAGCCTATTTTATGAGTTGAAGAGTGGCCAGCGTTTCTCTCAGCAGAGCCACAGGTGGAGTCATGCTCATAAATGTGTTTCCACCTATGCAGACACCCAGTGTAGTACAAACAAATCCACTCTGGAGTATAAAATTGCTTTGAGGCTCAGTCCTCACCTGATACTCAGCCAGAGACGATCTCACACTGTCTATGTCCACAGTGGGCGGAGCCAGCAGCTCCATCTTCTCTGACACTGTATACAGCTGCTGAATGAGCTGCTCGAGGTGTGAACAGAAGACCTGAAACACACACAACATTCATGGCTTGCTTTTACCATGTGATGCTCAAGTCACAATGTGCATCTGAGATAAAAGCATGCAGATTTTACATTTCAGGTACAGTTGGACCACTATGAAGGCAGTGTTGTCTCATACTGTCATGTTTAAAAATATTACTGTCACACTCTTGTATGGAGGGTCAGATGTTGTCTCTACCTGGATGTGTTGCATCAGGGAGTCACTTTGCTCCTGTTCTTCTTGGCTGCTTGTCTGGCTACCAGGCAAGGTGAGGCCAGACAGCTGCTCCACCAAAACCTCCACCTCTCTGAGACTAGATGAACTCAGTCCCCCTCCTACAGGCTCCACCAAGACACCAGAACTTCTTCTTACTCCCTCACAGGCCCTGTGAGCCGCTGCTGATGGACAGGACACAGACATTTTTCAGTGCTGTAAGGACCAAAAACTAAGTTCCATTCACCTCCATTGTGTTGGGGAGGAGGCAGAAATCTCAGAGACAAATTTCTCCAAACCTGGACAAACTACAATTACCACATCAAGGCTGTATTTCTACACCAGCCAGTCAAGCTGCAGTTTAAATCCATGTCTGTCCAGACTCATATGTAGCCAAGACAGTAGACAAAATGGATGCTTCACACACATCTTCCCCGCTGGCAGCACAGAAGATCTATACAATCAGCCAATGGCAGACACCCAAGATTAGTGTCACCAATTCAGCATCTGACCAAACCACCACCACCGTTATGCTGAATGATTCAATGTAAATACTGTAGCACCAAAATAAAGGAGAGACACTCTTGGTAAAGATGGTAAAAAGGCCGTTATCCTTTTCTCATATTCTGAGCCAAAAACCTTAACTTCAGTGGAACAATGCTGATCCTCTATCTTGTTGTCTTTGATGGTGACAGTAATGAGATGAGGTTTATCACGCTTACACTGGGACCTGTAAATTCTGGCTTGTAATTTAAGCTTTTCATCAACCTTCTCAACAATAAAATGATGAAATTATCCCTCTAATGTGTAGTTTAGGCCCTTTTGGTTACTTCTCAATGACATCTGATCGTTATATCTCCAAAAATCATCAATTCCCTCCTGCGAAATGCCGTGTACTGTGACACCTGCCATAACGCCTGGTCACTGAATGTTGATATTTTGTCCGAGTGAGTGGAGGGGGCGTGGCTTAGCCATAGGTCAATTGGCCAGTGAAGTAGTTTTGCACAACATCATGATGTCACTATGAAGCTGACCTTGAACTTTTGAATATAAAATGTCATCACTTCATCATTTTATCCTATTAAACATTTGTGTCAGTGACCTTTGACTACCAAAATCTAATGAGTTCATCCTTGAGTCTAGGTGGATGTTTGTGGCTAATTTGAGGACATTCCCTCAAGGCATTCTTGAGACATTGTGTTTCGGAGAATGGGACAGATGGACGTACAGACATGTGTATGTATGTACGGATAACCCAAAAAGTAATCCGGCTACCTCTGGCTGCTGGCGTGGAGGTATAATAAAATCAAAACTATCTGCATGGGGAGATATTACTCAAGAGCAAGAGAGAAAATATGTTCTCTTCTAATGTGTTGAACTGACTATGGACAGGAGGTGGTTGTTTTATTTGTGGACATGTGTGTGCATGAAACTGTAAGTTGGTGCACTGTGAACATATAAACAGTACATAACTACTGCACCAACTGGTGTTGTAAATATTCAGTGCTTGTTGTTTATATGTTGGTTAGTATTTGCTCAGAGTTACCCTGCATCTGTGTTTGGCCAATAGAGGGAGGCATGAGCTAACAGCACATTTATTTATCCATCCTACAATATGTTGATGTGGAGAGGAAAGATCCTTACTGTTAATAATAATCCTTATTCCATAAAGTTGTTTATTATTTTTCCAGATTAAAGTGCACAGGTTCTGCTGGCACCGTCATTTCTGCTGTCCACCTATTAGAAGGTTGATCCCTGGCCCCTGCAGTCTGCATGCTGAAGTGCCCTTGGGCAAGATAATGAACCCCAAATTGCTCCTGATAACTGTGTCATTGCTGTGTGAGTGTGTGTGAATGGTTAATGCTCCCGATGAGTAGGTGGCACCTTGTATGGTAGCCTCGGCCTTCAGTGTATAAATGTGAATGGGTGAAACGTGCTTGTTTTGTTCAGCGCTTTGAGTGGTCACTAAGACTAGAAATGCTTCTAACGTACCCATCTGAGCAGCACTCCTCTCCTCTCTATCCATCTCATCTTTTCCTTCATCTGAGTGTTGACTGCTGCCCTCCAGCTCTTTGACCTTTGCCTCGTCCTCCTCGTCTCCAGCCTCCTGTTTCTCAAGTAGGGTGACAGAGGAGAGAATGGAGGTGATGCCTGGCTCCAGTGACTCCCAGCTGGCTGTGACAGGCCGGCTCAGCTGGGCCGTCACCTCTCTCACCTGCATACAAGGACCAAATTCTGTCTTTAGCTGAGGGAATGCAGAAACTACCGAACATTAAAGCTGAAAAACACTGACCCACTGTGTGTGTGTCTGTTCCTGCATTGTCAGGTCTAACTCCACGATGTGCACTTTTGTTTTAAGAGCTAATGATGTGTCCATATGATCCAGATTTACAGCCAATTCAGTGCTTGATAGGTTTTAGAGTTGTCATTATCATTTAGCCGACAGAATCAAGGAGGCATTTTTGTGGCTGTCCACTGTATTCTGAGCAGGATATGAATCTGCATACATCTCATAAGGAGGAATTCAAAGAGAAACATTCTTCAACTTCCTGTCCATCCAGTAAGACACACACATACACACACACACACACACACACACACACACTTGCGTGCTTGAAGAAAGAAGTCTCATTCTGAAATCTTGCTGCCTTTCCACACTGTCAAAAATCATCTAAATATTCAGCTATTATAGTGAAAATCTTTTAGATGACACTAAGCTACACTTTCTGTCCTCCAAACCAACAAACTATTCCTGGCACTCCTTTCTCCAGCTCTCACTTATGTTTCCATTATTGTTTTTATTTTTCTGCAACAAATCCCCTCAGATTTCAGAAGGAGACTTCACCTTGAGAGTAGACTCACAAGTCAGTCTTTAGACACTTTGCTTAACTAAAGACTGATGTCTTTCTCCCTGATTTTGTGTTTAGATGGGCAGATACAATTTCAGAGTTTAAAAAAACTCCCTACGTTGCAGAACCAATAGTAAATCCGTAGGGCGGTCCTTCGATGGCTCGCTGAACTCTTGTGCTCGTAAACATAGTCCGACTGCGTTAAAAGTTTTAAACAAAGTTGCTGTAAGTCCTTCATTTCCACAATCTCGTGGACTGAGCACACATTTGATAAAACAGAGTTAAATCTCTCGGCATCCATTTTCAAGCTCTCTGTGTGTTTGTTTCCTTGCGGACAAGAAAAGGGGGAGCACACATTTCCGGGAGGGAGTGTCCTTTTAAAAAATGCAAGAGGCGTTGCTTTGTTGCCAGCCGTTTTCTCCGGTGTGTTAAACACACTTTAGAAAGGAGTGTCCCCAGACTATCAGAAGGCGACCAATGAAAGGAAAGGAAAAACCTTTGTGGGTTGTTTAGCTTGGGGTATTTCAACGAGTCTCTTGTCATCTCGTCTTACTCACACACGAGACAGCAACAGCAACTGAGTTCTCTTTATGTCTCCATGGTGAGGAGAGGAGTTGAGCTGCCACAGGGGCAGAGAAAAAGAGCTCTCTATGGGAGTTGGCATGTACAAGCAAAGAGCGAGTGGGGGAAAATGCATTTAATTCTGTGGGGCGGCAAGGCTGGAAACAGGACAGTGGCGTTAAGTTCTGCAGGGTGGCGTGTCCAGGAGCGCCCGATACACATCTAGCGGCCGCTGGTGTGGGGTTGTACACTGAAAATAATAGGGGGATATACTTTGATATACTTTCACATGTATTTTAAAAGTCTGGTTTTAGTTGGACCAACACAATAAATCGGTTTTCTCTAATGTCATGTCTCATACTCAGTGAGAGTGGCTCATAAGTGATAATTAAGAGGGATTAAATCTGTATAAGTCTATACAATGTTTTTAAGCAAAATCCTGCATAGTTTATCTTTAATCCAAAATATGTTATATATATTTACTGTTGAAATCCTTTTTTAGCAACACATGTATTTGCACACACACACACACACACACACAGATCAAAGTGTATTATACAGATGCACAGTATATATATGTGCAGTGTGTTTCTTTGAGGACACTGGGCACTGTGATGAAACAGGTGTGTTTTCAGTCCATAGTAAAGTAAATGCAATCTAGAAAGAGATTCCACAGTACTGACCTGTCTGGAAAGCAGCTGCAGCTCCTCCAGCTGCTCTGGAAGAGGCCAAAACTCCTCGTCCACCTCCCCACCTACATGCCTTGACTGTGGAAAACCACTGGTGGAGCGGGTAAAAGCAATGGAGGTAGAGGAGGACAGTGCACGGTGCTCATGATGGCAACCTTCAAACTCGTAACGATTCAATCCACCTCTATTCTTAGTGCAGTCCAAACTGTCCAAGGACGAACCTACAGGATCTGTTAGGGAGAGCAAGGTACCAGAGGGCTCACCATCTGAGGATCTGGTGAACCCCTGCAAGTCTGGTGATCTTTGACCCATACTAAGAGACAAATCCAACCCTGACAGACTGGTGGAGCTACAAAGGTGGTCCAGTTCAATCCCTGAGTCCTGCAGGTTGGGGTCTGTTTGGAGGACAGGGTCTTCCTGGTGCTTGGAGCCGTCCCCCTCACAGACCAACTGTCCTGGTCTCAGAGGGTAAGTGTAGTCCAGCAGGGCCTGGTACTCCCTGTTTGGGTCCCAGTCTGCAGAGTGCCTGTCTGGTGATGGAGGCAAACCTTTAGGAATGGCACAGGCCCAGTAGTTTGCCTGACAGGGAGACACTGGATATCCTTTTGAGTGTCCTTCAGTAGAGCCTAGCTTGGTCTCTCCCCCACCTCTACCCTCCTTCCCTCCCAGCCTGTGCTGAGTCTTGCCTGACCTGGAGTACTCTGAACGAGGGCTGTAGGTTGGATACAGGACAGTGGAGGTCAGCTGCGGCCTAAGAGGTGGGTTTGGTCTCTGGACCTCAAGAATGGAACTCAAGAGGCACCGCTGAGCTGATCTGCTGCCAGGGAGAGGTGATCCAAACGTGGGCTCTTCATGGCTCCGCTTGGCCCGGAGCTCAGAGACAGTCAAGGGTGAGCCCAGGTCTCTTCTTAAGGCTGAGAGAGGTGACATGTCACTGTGAGAGAGACTGAAGCCTTCTGGGGTCAGCACCTCTCTTGCTCTGGTCAAGAAATTCACGTCAGTGTGTTGCAGATTTTCTTCTCTTCTGCTAACACCCAAATGTCTCTCCTGCAAGACAGGAAACTGACAGAATTAAAAAAGGTGAACCAGTCAAGTTGCACTTACAGTTTACATCCATGTCTGTGAAAACATGGATGCTTTACACATTTTTCTCTTAACCTTTTGGATATAAAATGTCATCACTTCATCACTTTATTCTATCAGACATTTGTGTAAAATTTTGTCATAATTAACGTATGAATTTTTGAGTTATGGCCAAAAACATGTTTTGTGAGGTCACAGTGACCTTAAAATTTGACCACCAAAATCTAATCAGTTCATGCTTGAGTCCAAGTGGACATTTGTGCCAAATTTGAGGAAATTCCCTCAAGGTCTTCTTGATATATCACATTTACAAGAATGGGACAGATAAAAGGTTGCACGGACCTTGATCTTTCACCACTAAAAAATATTCAGTTCATCATTGATGTTTGTGTCAAATTTAAGGAAATTGCTATAAGGCCTTCTTGTGATATCACATTCACAAGAATGACATGGACGCAAGGTCACAGTGATCCTGACCTTTGAACACCAAAATCTAATCAGTTCATTCTTGACTCCAAGAGGATGTCTGTGCCATATTGGAAAAAAAAATCCCCTCAGGATATTTGTGAGATACTGTGTTCACAAGAGGACAGATGGGGTCATAGAATCCTTGGCTTTTGACACACAAATCTAATCAGTTTATCGTTGAGTCTTATAAAATATTCATCTTTTTAAAAAAATGCAAACTTTTTTGCTCTCAATGTCAGTTTTTCCCTGTGGTATTGAAAATGGTATTGACTAGATATTTTTCAAGATTTGTATAAACGTTAGAAATTCAAGAATTGTAACAACAGAAGCAGACTACCCAGTACCCTATCACCCTATACAGATTTGGCCTGCAGGTCATAAGTTGAGTATAGCTGCAATAAATACTACATTTATTATATGTCACTCACCACATCACATTTACATAATAAAACACACATCTGAAGCAGTCTTTAGTCACCAGAATTCAAAACATGCAGTTTCATTTCCCCTAGAAAGAAAGGGATTCCACAGAATCAGTAGCAATAAACAAATACAATTCACTCTCTGCCCTCCTTACCTTTTCTGTGTGCTTCTGTGGATGTGTCCTCTTTAAGATAGATGTATGTTGTTCTGCAGAGAACAGAGGCCTTCTCATTACATACTGTCTGTCTGTCAGATACCTCGAGGTGGGAGCCATAGTAACACTTTTGTGTGGCCCTCCTCTGTCTCTTTCTTCCTCTGTCTTGCCTCTTTCACTGTCTTTTGTAGTCAGATTCGAGCATCTCCTGCTGTGTTTAAACTCTGGGAGATGCATCCTCCACCTCTGGCTGCATCCCTTAGCTTCCATCAGACACAGGAAATGTAGGAGGTGTCCTGTCAACTGAAATAATATAACACTTGAGTAACTTTCAGAAGAAAGGTTCCAGTATGTTGCTTTGTATCGTCAAAACATTTCATTCTTTTGGTTTCATTAATGCACCTTGAAGGAACCACAAGCTTGTGGCAGAGGTTTTTGTCCAGTGTCTTCTCAACAAACACCATGTTGCTGGGTTGAGGCACACAGGAGCACTGCAATGACACAGGCAGAGGTACAGTATATAAAGACAAGTTCACTGCATCCATTCATTTTATGGCCACTTGGGGGCAGAAAATACAAAATTGGACAAATTATAACCTTAAGGTTATTATGGCAAACAGTTGCCTCTTTACAGACTCAAGTAATCCACAGGTCTTAAATTGAGACCCACAACAGCAGTTCAAAAACTCAAGCATGATGTCAGTATGTGAGACCACGAGTGAGTGGAGAGATTCACAGGGTGCAAGTTTAGAAAGGGAGGAAGTTATATAAGGGCTGGGTGTGTTCTGTGCAAATCTCTCCTCTGAGACCATTCTGGCACCAGTAAGTTTACTTAAAGTTATTCTGCCAAATTGTTTTAGTTGACTTACTGTTTATATCCTACAATTGTCTACATGCTAAGCATCCTAATTTAATATGTATCTGACTTTTCTGACAGATTATTTCTTTTTGGAGCTGTGTAACATACTTGCCTGTGCAATCTATTCAAACCCAGTAAGTAAAGCAGATTGTTTAGATTTAGCGAAGAATGGTGTGTATCGTGGTATTCTTGAAATATCGCATTCTTGAAAACTGGATGGACGAAAAGACAGACGCAAAAAGGGATCTGTAAAACTGTTTATTAATGGTATGGGTTTTTATCTAGCCAATAGACCGTAATAAGATTTTTTAACCCCACAATATAAATATCAGTATCAGTTAGTCTATGCTACAAAGTTGCACAGAACTGCAGAGTTCTCTGTAAAATATAAAATATAAATATGTAAGTGTTGCTTTAAGCAGACAACATGCTTAATTACTAGTCTGGGATACCCAGGAGAAGTGGAGATTATAGCTTGAAATCAATAATCCAATCCTTGTAGACATTTATTACAGATAAACACACATATCTGGGTGGTGCATGCACACTTAGTTGCTTAGTGAGTGGAATGTCTCTACCTGTTGTTACGGGATCACTAAACAGCAGGCCTGACAAGCTTCCAGTTGGGTCCAGGCAGTGTAACGATATGCTCGCTCCTCACCTGACTGATCTCATTAAGACTGCATGCTCAGGCCTGCCTGTGCTCAACGGACAAACCAGGGACAGTAATGTGGGTCCACAGCAGCAGTGTAGTCAGAGCCATAGCCACATTATGTTGAGAACTCAGACATGATTAATATTTTGGAGAAAAGATGCTGGCTCAGCTGCATTTTGTGGAGATAAATATGAAAAAGAAAGATAACAATGACTGAGGGGTCTGCTGCACACTGACTGTCCAATAAAGTGCAAATATGGAACTCTTCCTGTGTGAAATTAAAGTCAATTAAGGGGACTGTTTGAAATTGATATTACTTTGATAATTGATACATTAGTTAACTAGAATAGAAACAGGAACATTTTACTAAAGAATGAATAAATCCATAAATAAATAGACTAAAAAACTAAGAATTTAACTGACATTAAATTAACTAATAACTAGAATTACCGCCCCATGGTTGTATGCCAATCAAGTATCTCTTACAGTTTACATGTCAGTGAAAAATGGATGCTTCACATGCATCCTCCCCGAGCAGCACAGAAGATCCAATCAGCACAGTTTCAAGGTGAACACTCAAAATTAGTGTCACCAATTCAATGACTGACCAAATGTCTCCCCTTCTGATCCTGAGATATGATGGTGAGTAATGGCCTGAAAAGTATTTTATGCATAATATTATGATGTCACAGTGAACCTTAACCTTTGACCTATGACCACCAATCTAACCAGTTCATCATTGAGTCCAAGGGGACTTCTGTGTCGAATTTGAAGAGATTTGAAGAGTTCTTGAGATA
The DNA here is from genome assembly GCF_041903045.1 of Epinephelus lanceolatus. Lineage (NCBI taxonomy): Eukaryota > Metazoa > Chordata > Actinopteri > Perciformes > Serranidae > Epinephelus > Epinephelus lanceolatus. The sequence goes on from NC_135750.1 coordinate 37,988,295, forward strand.
TTGCGTTCATGAGAATGGGACAGACGAATGGACATCCTGAAAACATAATGCCTCCAGCTATGGCTATCGCTGGCGCAGAGGTACAGTTTAGGGCTGACCCAAAAAATTAGAAAATTCGAAGCTTCGTTCGATGGCACGGGATTCGATTGTGAAAAAATAAATAAATAAATCAAATATTCAGCCTTTTTTTTTCTCCTGTTTTTTTGGGGGACCTTGAACGCAACACTAACCCCATTGCCTAAAAAGTTTCACAGTAAATCAGAGAAGAGGGATATTATTATTGCCATGGGTTATTCGAAATGGACAAAGGTACTCTTTACTGGTGAGTTAAGGGAGAATAGCTATCATGTAATTAAAAAAGAAAACATCTCCGACAAGAAAATAGAAAGCCCAACATGCAATGAATGGAGACCTGTTATCCTGCTTGAACACAGACAGGTAAATTCTTTCAACAATGTGACTCAAAATAATGATAAAATAGATTTTATTGATGTAAAATAATATGCTGATGGTGACATTTTCCACCGGTCCGCTGCACTCTGAGTCTGGTGTCAGTGACACATGCTGCTCTGAGTCACACATCTGTCTGCTTGCACTGCAGTGTGCGCCGAGGGTTTTAATTTTTAGTGTTAAATCAAAAGTTAAACACTACTTATCAGCAACCAGAAGTGTTTTTTCATTTGTGAATATTTTTATCTGAATTCTAGGGTTGCAAGAAACTACCTTTTCGCCATAATTTTTAAGTTATTAACTCTGTCCTCTGTCATAGGATCACTGCCTGCCTGCCTGTCTGACCTTCTACCATACTTGTTTTACTCCCCTGCCATCAGCTTCCATCCCCTACAGTCACATTCATTATCCTAGCAATAAAACCCCATTTTTACCACTCTCTTTATGAGTCTGTGTTCTGTGTTTGGGTTCACCTTGTTGATTGTAACAATAATACATACTTCAAACCGTAGCTTTAGATGTTTCACATTCGAGCCACTTAAACTCCTGCTTCCATTCACTCCTAAAGTTTTGTTGCAATTTCGTTTTTCATAGTCCACCTGTTGTGTTTTTGGTTCTTCAGTAAGGAGGGCATTAGCAGTTTGAGTAAGATAAATAAAGCAAACTTCAGTAGGGATTTACATATCGGTAGATAGCTTGCAATGAGTACTGTTTGCTGTTTTTGTAGCATGTTGAACCAAAAGGCACAAATAACTCTGAGTGTTTCTGGTCCTGTAGTGTTGCACAGGCGAAGGCTTGATGTAAGGAATTTTTTTTAATTTAACCTATATCTATTCAGGTAACCTTACTGAGACACACAGTCTTATTTTCAAGAGAGACCTGATGAAACCTGGTGGCCACATAGGATATTTGGTGGCCACAAGTTAACTTTGTGGTCATGGTTATGTCGAACCCTGAGTATACTCAAGCTGTACCATGCAGTGGAAATTCATCAAAGAAACAGAGTTGCGAGAGATCAGGGAGGCAGTGGGAGGCTGTGATGCAGGCTTTGTGCCACACCTTGCAGTGTGGCCAGTCAGAACAGGAAGAAACACTTTGACACTTCTGCATGGACTCACTGCTGCCTTAGGATAATGTGTGCAGTGTTCTTTGTTCTCTTGGTGGTATCACTTCCCTTTTACTGTGCTTTCCATCTGTATTATGAGCTACCTGTGCAGTCCACATGGCAACAAGAGCAAAATACTTTTGAATTTCAATGCACAGTGAGTGATATCAGTGACCTGCCAACACCAAGCTTGTGTTCACCAACCCAACCAGACTAATGTTTTCTACCAAAACATATTAAAGGTCTCTTCTCTGTTGCAGCTTTATAGTTTGTTAAAACAAACAGTGCATGAGGATCTGATCGCACGAGCCTGTTTATAAAATGATACAACACTCTGTAATGAGGACAATTTGAAAATGTCAGTGATAACAGGATCACCACATATTTTTCTGTATTTTCCTGTCTTGTTATTGTCTTGATAACGGGGTTTTGGGTGAGCCCCTCACACTATCCTACATTGTGTTCGTGTGCCTGGTTTCCATGGTGATGGCCTAGAGAGGGTGGTGCTAGTCTCAAGAGGGAAGTGTCAATCAAAGGCTACAACAGAACAATAACCCCTGGTTTTTAAACTTGCTTCTCTGTTGATGTGTGTGATCTGCTGTGAATTATATGATAAACTGCAAAATACCTGCACTCAGTGGATGCTTTGATCATGTTGTTCAGCAGCAGACAGCCACGTGCAAAGCCTAAGTAATATGCAGTATTTGAAAAGAAGAAGTGATCTAAGCAACATCACTATTACAAATAATAAACTGGGTACATGAAACAGCACTGGGTTATATTCCACATACTGTTCAAGACAAGACAAACAGACTCCAGAGACAGCAGCACAACTAAAGATTTTCTACAATTTAGAGACAATTTATGTGTTTGAGAATTGTTTGGGATGGTTATTTATATACATTACAAGTTATTTGCCTTTTTAAACTTAGTCAACTAAACAAGTCTGGAGCTGCTCCATAGACAATGAATGGTGAAAGACGTTCTAGATGACACTGAGAGCCCAGTGGAATACTCTGAGTATATGGATGCAATTTTATTTTTTCAGAACTGAGAACACTATAATAGAATACACCTCATTTGGATACAAAAAAAGAAGATAAACCTTCTGTGGGTTCATGTAATTAGGCTCCCCTTAATTGTAGGGGTGGGGACCACCAGAGGCCCCATGATACAATATTATCACAATACTTAATTCTGATGACAATTTTATTGTGATTTTAAATCTTTGTCGCTATGCTGAGTATTGTGATAGCATATATTACGATTTATTACCTTTTTTCTGACTGCAAATTATGTCCCCAAAGGAAAACTTTGTCCACATAATTTTTATCCATATGACAAAGTTTTCAGTCTGTTCATCTCACTTCAGTCATTTTTATTGTAGCAAAATGTATCTGGTGGACTGAAAAAGGCAACTGATTTCATTATTCCAGTAGGCTACTAAAAGTTTAATTTGTATATGCAATATTATAAATGTATAATAAAAAAATGATACTTGGCACCACCAGTGTATCAATACAATATTGTCACACAAAATTTTGCAATACTATGCTGTATCGATTTTTTTTCTCCCACCCTTAATTCATTGTCTATGGAGCAGTTCCAGACTTTATACGTAATGACATCACAGGTTTGAAACTGTCTTCTCTGGTTTCTGGCTTATGTTCACAAATATTAATCGAACATTCCTAGACCATGGAAATAACATATTGCAATTCTTAATTTAAATGATTAATCAGAGTCAAAATTGCTGTGTATTCTGTAAATCCACATATCAGTTAACTGACAAATTGTTTTAACTCTAGACTTGTTGACAGACTCTAGGCGAGTGATTCTGAAACTTATCTCTGCCATGCCCTGCTTTGGGCGCCTTGCTAGCCTCAGAGTACTCTTGATTCAGATTCACAGGCTATTTTCACAGCAGACATTTTGACCTGTCACAACAACCTGTAACAACAGCATTGGTTATATAATTACTTAAACAAGTCAAACATTTCTGCTGTGAAAAGGTAAATTCAACTTAAGCGTTTGCTCCTTTTTCCCCTCAGTTCATATGCCTGTTCATACTTTGTATCTATTTTCCCGATAACTATGGTGTATTCCATTTGCACTGGGAAGTTGGAATTTCAGAGTTCCCAGTCGCAAATTTCAGCTGGATTGCCCCCTGATGTCAGATTTCCAACTTGGAAAGTCAAAGGAACCTCACCAACCCCAACTTCATGTTTTTACCATGAGCTGAATTATTTGCAGAGGTCTGCGATTGGAGTGGACAATATCGCGATTACAATATAATAAAAAAATGGTATCATTAGTCTTCTTGCTTGATTCAGTGTTTCCCCTACATTATATTAGGGGAGCACTGACCTGACCTGACATAGTTATTGTTATGGACAGTGTGTAAATGACCATCAACAGACTGAGCACAGTCAAACACGCTACTCACACAGCAGCGCAACAGGGCACTGTACTTACAGTGGAGCGAGCCTGTGTTGCGCCGGTTGGTCACCTGACCATACATGCTGCACACACCAGGATAGCTTGTGGGCATGATGTCAACAAACTCCACACACTACAGGAGAAGCAGTCATGTCCACAGACACACACATTATTTATTTACATTAAAACTCAGCCTTTTATGCGGTTATGTAATCGCACAGCCTGAAATCGCGATTGCACCTGCGATTAGATTAATCGTGCAGCACTAGTTTCACCTAAAAAAACAAAAAATATTGTTTTTATGGCACCACTCGTCACAAAGGGGCTTTCAACTACGGTGACCAACGTGAAAGTATGAAAATGAGGAAACGCAAATGGCCAGAACTGGAGTCAGTGTGTGGGTTGTCCGTTCTGGGCTACTGTAGAAACATGGCATTGCAACATCTATTAATGAAGACCCACTCCCTATGTAGATATGAACAGCTCATTCTAGGGTAACAAAAACATGACAATTCTTCTTTTTAAGGGGGCTATATATACTAAAGAATAAACAGAAAAATACACCCATAATTTTATTAAATTCAATTTTTGCCAATATATTCCCTTTAATTCTTCCCAGTGATGACAGTGTTGGCAGCCAGAATAGGCAAGGTCCAACATTAACGGTTGCCTGAATGCCCGGGGCAAGTAAAAATAGCCGGCAGGCCAACAGACTCTGCGCAGACATGCCCGATCGGGCAAGCAGCACCGACTCGGATTTTTTATTTTTTTTTCCCCTAATCGCAGGGCAGGAATTATACCACGGCCAAACGGCCAGTGCCGTAATCCCCCTCCTACCCATACGGCCAGTGTAGCATGTCCTGTTTTTTTTAACATTAACATGACAAACAGCAAGGCTACGGCTAACAAGTTAACGTACTGACACTCCTCAGACAGACACACATACCGGACAGCCTCTCAGTCCTTAGCCGCTAACGTTAGCTCATGTACAACACAGGTACCACACAGAAACTTTTACAAAGGGTCATAATGTGCTTCTAGTGACTGTCAAATCGCCAGCAAATGTTGTTTACACTGCCTGCTCTCATGGGACAAAGATCCTCTGAGAAGAAATACGGTTCACTCTGCTCTGCCGCCAGGAACAAACTGGGAGGCAAAGATCCTCTCTGAGGAAGAGGGCTCACTTTGCTGCAGGGTTCACCAAAACGTTTTTTTTTTTTGTTTTCTTTTAATAAATTGAACACACATTAAAGAACATACAAGATTCTGTAGAGAATTAAAACATATAATACAATACGATAAACATTGTCAAATTAAATGAAGGAAGAGGATTTTTTTAAAGGCAAATTAAATATTGGGGATTTATGTAAAAACATACATAGAGACATATAAATGTTAAAGATATGTAGGCTATGTTAGGTGAATACTCCTGTCAGTGACCCTGACCACTGGCATTGGCAAAAGAACTGGAGTTGGTCCCCGGACGCTGCACTGCGGCTGCCCACTGCTCCCAGTGTATACAGTAGGATGGGTCAAATGCAGAGGTCAAATGTATGTTATGTGCTGAGAAAGGACAATAAAGAATCTTCTTCTAATAATAATTTCTTAATAACTAGGAGATAACAAAAGAATAAAGAGATTTCAAAGACTTAAAAAATAAGGGACATGAATCAAAACAACAAGAAACGAGATATATCCCCAGTCATGCACACCCAGTTTTAATAGTACTGTTTTTAAACACATATATTGTTTTGTCTTCATTCAATGTAGTTAGCACATAGTGTTATTGCACCATTGGTTTTGGCCTTGGTGCCCCACAGTTTGGCCGTGATGCCCCAATAAATTTGTATTTATCAAAGGCTAAAGTGGGCTTGCCCTAAAAATATCTTAACTCCAGGCCTGTAATCGTGTATTTCCTCTCCTGTTTCTGTCCTCGGAGGGGCCAGCTGCAGTGTGCTGCTTTTTTATGTGCTGCTGCCTCCATTGGCTGAGCGTCTCTGCTGACGTAAGATATAAGTCATGAGCGAAAATATGCACCACACAGCCAGAAAAAAAACCCCTCTTAGGCAGGGCAAGTAAGAATTTAGATGGGGCAAGTAGATTTGAGAAGTACTTGCCCAGCAGGGACCCTGATAGGGTTTGTTTATTTGGCCTGATTCTGCTGTGTCTTTCATGCGGAGTCAGAATCAGCAACAGGATGGAGCTCAATTTATTTCTTCCGGGGTGCCAAATTTGGGCCAATGTTGGGCCATGTCATTTTTGATAATGGCCCACTGATGGCAGTGCCAGCAGCTGGAATAAGGCTAGTTTAGTGGCTCAATTCTGTGGCAACATTCACGCTGAGTCTCAGCCAACATGGGTAACTGGATGCTGCCCAAGTTATTTCTTCCAGCATCCTGATTTTGGGCCGATGCTGGGCCACGTCATTTTGGCTAACTGGGTACTAGACTTGCACTGATTAATCGGCAGCGCTCGGAATCGGGCCGGTTTTCACGTGATCGTCCATGACCTGCAGCCGGCCAGTCAGTCTAAAATATGACGATGTAAAACACCGGTCAAATTCCCGGCGCGCCACATGATTGACATCGTGTAACATCAGCAGCGCACACACACGCACATGTGCAACTCACGGCATGGGCGATGTGAGGAAGTGAAACATGGGCGGCTTCTCACCTTAATCATTCACGCACAGTTGCACACACATCAAAAGAGAGAAGGAGAAAGTTGTTAATTGTCCGTGTTAAATTTAACTGCGGAGCTCTCACTGCTGCACTGTGCCGCTTGAAACTGACGAGGCGCGTGTCCGCATGCCGAAGACGCGCGTGTCTGCGCTTACTGGCGTGTGCGTCCTGAAGACCTGTGTGAATTTTCCACAGGAGAATTATTATTCATAATAATCATTCAAGAAATTACCCACAAATGCTTTACACAAAGAACTATTATTTTATTTATCTATGTTTTTATTTATGCATGCCTTTTTTACTTATTTATTTTAATACTGTGCCTGAAGTTATATTTGAGCAAAAAGGAAAATGTTTCTTGACCTGTGTCACTGTTTTTGTTTGTTTGTTTGAGATGATTATTGAAAAGCTGGTTGTATCTTGGTTAAAATGTTCTAATAAAGGAAAGACAGAAAATACTGCAATATCTTGTGTACTGTAAAGTGGTTTGAAAAAAATGAAAACGGAATCGCCTAAAATCGGAATCGGCCGTCCAAACATTCTGCAAATTGGAAATTAGTATCGGCCCAAAAAATTGTAATCAGTGCAAGTCTACTGGGTACACACTTGACTTTTAAAAACATGCTGGTTTCACTACTGAAAAATGTCCCATTTTACCTGAAAACTTTAAAGCAACACTTAACTTTCTGGAAATTTTTGCACTTTTCTTTGTTTAGGTTAAAATGCTATTGATAAGCTGTTGGCACACTAAAATGTAAGTGAATTCCACCAGAAATACAAACTCATAATTAAACCATTCTCATATGGTTCTAAGAAAACTCCGACCAATCATTGCATTCGGACCGAATGCAATGATTGGTGAGTATTCGAATAGTGGTCTGATGTATGATAAGTAGACTTTGGTAACTGTTGAGGGTGATCTAACGTTACCTTGCCAACGCCTCCGTCTATCATAGAAGTAATGAGGACGTAATGGAGGAGGGGGAGTAGGTCTTTGGAGGGAGGCGGGAGTTGCAGGAGGAGGGAGATGGGACTTTGGAGGGAGGCGGGAGTTGTGGATGTTCAAAAGTGCTGTGTGAAATGCAAGAAAGTTAAGAGTTGCTTTAACTAGGCTACTCACTCTAAAAACTATGGGAAATTATTTCCAACAGGGTATTGTGAAAATATTGATTATAAGTCAAACTGTGAATAAAAGGTGACATTCTACAACCAACTTTGTTGTTGTTTTAGCTGAATGACAGTTCTAACCAAAAAAGAGAAAGTCAACATGCTACATGGCTCACCTGGCAGGTTAGGGAGTTTACTGAATCTTTGATCTGCCCATCACAGTTATCTCAGAACGATTAAAATGATTATTTCGTGTAAAGCACATTTGTAGTAACAATGCAATAACATGTTAGCTGACTGGCTGCTAATATTTCAAGAGCCCAAGATGTAAACCTTATTTGTCCCACATTATCTGTCTTGACCCTGAAGTGTGTCCAGTACAGGGTACAGTGGATGAAACCATGGCAACAAGCAGTGACACTAAACACAAGTGACCTACACAGAGCGGGGAGCCATTGTAGTCTACAAAGCTGACCGTGTAAGGTTGTCAGAGCTCATTTGATTCTATCAAACTGCTGACAGTTAAAATCTAAGTTACAACATTGCAGAGACTGAATCAAAGTTGAAATCAGAGCTGCAGAGAGATACAAGATGTGTAACTTAAGATTAAAGCTGCAGCGATATTGCTGCCTTTGAGATTTCACAAAGATGAAAAATGTGCGACACGTATACATGGATGTGTCCGTGCTTATCGACAGACGCACGTCGGGACCAACGGAACCCAGCTGTTAACTTCGACTTTCTCCCAGTTCATTAAGATCTCGTAAATTCGGCATCTTTAACAACCAAGCTATGCTTCCCTTTCTTAAATTGTCTCGTTTTAAGAATCTGACACTTTTATCTGGCGGAAGTCACACCACGAGACACCTATCTAATATTTAGCAACAAAGTTGAACAGCAGCAGTTACAATTCTGTCTCAGTGTCACAACAATACAAATGAGTGCTTATTCTTACCAAATGTGCCCCGTTAGTTCAGCTAGGAGTGTCCAGTCGTTGAAGCTTTGTTGCTGCTGCCGCCTTCCTGCTTCTTCGTGCTGCCTTCAGGTGCTTTTCTTCAACTCCGGTCTCCCCACAGTCCTGTACAGAGTCATTTAGCACGAGTCTATTCACCGGTGATAAGAACACGGCCCCTGTCTGCTGGGACTCAGTGTGCTCAAACACTTTGCTTATTTGTTTGTCGCTCGATCCTAATTAATAGTCTTCTGTTTAAGAAGGCTTAATTGGGCTATGTACAGCATGTATATAGCATTTGTGGGATATAAATAAATCTTAAGGACATAAAAAAAAATAATTCACATGAATCCCCGACAATTACAAAAAAAACCGCACGCCAGACGTATTACTTTAATTGATTTGCAGTGTGAAAAGTTATAGTTCCAATATTTCTTACGGCGTCTGAAGGCAACATCATATACCGGTAGTTTGACTGTAAATAGGAGGAGCAGGCTGATGTGGCTCTATTCTGCCCCTTAGTGGGAAAAATAAGAAGTGCAAGCATATCTTTAAATATTTAGTGGCGTTATAACCAGACATAATGGATCTTGCAGTAAGACCTTCCACTGCCACAGCTGCTACATTGCCTCGAGTTAATGATGATATAATTATAGAATACAGCAGTTGTGTAGTGGTAGTTGAGGGGGTGGGTGTAGCCTATTACTAGGTAGATGGGTTGGTTACAGAGGGGGAAGTGGGTATACTCTCCTATATATTCCAATGGATTTTTGGCTGATAGCTGGGTATACTGTAAATGGCCAGAAAAAGCAGGAAGGTATACCATGTATCAGTGGTGTAAGGAAGTTACGACAGGTCCCAGTGCACACTATTATGCATGTATGCTTGACACAATTATAGACTTGACATTGGACAACATCAACATACAAATAACCCAGCAATCATCACTGCATATCTGACAAAAATATTTAAGAACGTAAGAAATTAATCATTTAATCGAATAGTTTTTGTAGTTTATAGCTTATGTAGACATATAATATAATTCTAATTTAAATGTTTTTGTCACTTAGAAGATATGATGCATTAAGTCCATGTCAGCTACAATAGAGTGCTCCAGGGATGATGTTTTTTCGTAGGCTGACATGAATGTTAGCGTCGCCCTGTTCCCTCATCAAAAAGCCTATAGGATTTTTTTCCATTGGATTTTGGGTTATTGCAGAAAATAAACTCTGTAGCAAATAAATGTTTATGATACGTACACATTTTGTCCAGCAAGAAAATCTGTGCAAATGACAACTGCTCTCATTATTTTTGAAGGGCAAATGCAATCACCAGAACTAAAAAATGTTGACTTAGCATCACCACCACAAGGCTGTAAAGCCATGTTTGACAAGATGACCTTCTGTAGTCTTATTTAGCCACTTGTTAGCAACCGACACATAAAAGCTTCAAAATTTAAGAGCAGGGTACTGATGTATTCTATGTTGTATAACAAAACATGAAAGTCTCTTAAGCATGTGTTAGCCACACACCTTATTTCAGGCATGTAACCAAAGACCCATTCAAAAAAACTCATTGACTTTAAGATGAGGGAACCACAAGTGCTTAATCAATTAACGACTTAACTGATAAATGGACTTAACCCCCTAAAAGACAAAAATGACTGTCCCATTTTACCTGAACATCAGAGTCATCAGAATGTGGTTGGGGTTCTTGATGTGTTTGATTGTCTAAAGTTTTTTAAGTATTTTACTTGTCAACATATTTTCTTTATAGAAATATAGAGGAGATACATAACAATATCTAAAGGTATAACTCAAGGTAGTTTTCAGAGTGTTAGGTGGTTTTCTAGGTCTACCAAAAATCTACCAAAAAAAAGTGTCTGAATTACATGACTTTGTCCTATTGATAAAGAATTGGTTTCTTTTTCCTTGAAGCCACACAAACAGCAATCGCATATGATCCATCCAAACCAGTGTGCACCCACAGACACCAGTCTGTTTAAAAGCTGTGTTCAAACGAGGCAGCAATAGTGTTTCTAGTGTCACCTCAGTGTGATCGCATTATGATCAGATGTTAAACAAATTCAGTTATTAGTAGAAAAAACAGATCTTACTATATAATGACGAAAACGGTCTGTGTGTCTGTTCCACATTTTTCTCCTCACTGACTTGGTCAATCCATGTGAAATTTGGCACAGTGGTAGAGGGGTCATGGGAGGATGTGAATGAAGCAATATTACATCAATTGGCCAAAGGGGGGCGCTATTGCAAACTTTGAATGGGCATATCTCATGCCTCCTATGCTGTAGACACATGAAACTTTGCACAGAGATGCCTCTCCTCATGAGGAACAAATTTGCTTCAAGAACCCATAACTTCCAGTTATATAGATTTTCTGTCATTTAGAATTTTTGAAAAAGACTTAAAATCGATCTCTTCCTAGGAAGTTTGACTGATCTGCATGAAACTCAGTGAACATAATCTAGGGACCAATATCTAAAGTTCCCTCTTCGCAAAAGTTGGAAAACTTACTAAAACTGAGCTTCTATAAGGCAATGAATATTGTGGAGGGTGTGGCTCATCACATAAAGGTGTAGAACATCTCAAGGGTTTCACCGATCACCACGCAACTTTGTAGGCCTATGACCACACATAATCTGAGGGGACCCCTCCATTATTGACCCGATCAAACAAAATGGGGGTGCTAGAGAGCTAATTTCTTATCTAGGCCTAACCGCCATATCGATTTTTACTAAACTTGGTAGATATGTAGAACAGGACGCCTCAAGGTGACTGGAGAAATTTAACTCTGATTGGCAACTGGGTGGCGCTATAACAACAGAAAAATGCTTAAAAATGGCTAAAATGCAACTGATCGCAGTGGCTCCCCCTGTGGCCCAATGTTTATATTTTCTTTCTAATTTTTGGTATGACTAAGTCATGGTATGGTATGCTGTACTCAATGGGTATGGACTAGTTTAGGTTATTGTGGGAAACAAACCATATGACTGGTTCAACTTTTTGTTTTAATTGAGGCATTCATTTGGTAACCCTGTATAGTCAGACTAATTCAGGTACAGACATTCTTTAAGGTGTAATACATGCTCAAAACAAATTGACTGACACACAGCACTTGAACATAGAATCAGCTTCTCATTAATTTATCTTAACATTCATACTTGTGGACAGAACATAGTAATCTTACAGAAGCAGCACTCAGAACCATCCTCACCTGCAACCAAACACCATCACTGTGTCTCGCAGCTTTCCATATTTAAATCATTTTACATGACATTTGTTTTATGCATCACCCTTTAAACAAAATGCACAACATTTACAGGCAGGATACACATATGGTACACTTATTTAAGTTGTCCAGAACGTATGCTGAATGTTCTCCTTGTTCCCTGGAAGTATCTCTACAGTCACAGTCAGAAACACACTTTGTATCTTTACCTGATTCTCACCTTCTGATGAGAAGGTCAGACTTTTAAGTGTACAGCAACAAGCATCAACGATTTACAAAGTGCCACTGACTATAAATCTCTATATAACAGTTGTGATGTATCAGATGAATGAGCACTGAACTAGAAGTCGACACAGCGGCCTTTTCTCTCCCAGTCTCCGTAGCGGGTGGGCTCTGGACCCCGAGGACCCCCCTTCTCCTTGGTTACAGGGTTAACATCATCAGGGAACTCTGGAGGACAGAGAGGGAATGGTTCAGTTTGAGAGACGCTGCTTCAGTTGAGAAGATTTCCTCCCACAACTGCTTTACTTCAAAAACATACAGTATCCACAGTGTCAAATTTATTAGGTCCACCTAGCTTCAACTAACGCAGCCAGCACTTCCCTTTTTTTGACAACATTTTGTCACTCAAGGTCCACTTACTGGCCTTTTCCTGGGCTTACAACTGCATTCCACAGAAGGTTATTTAGCTGTTTTTGTCTGCTTTCTCTTTAAGTCAAGAATGAACTTTCACACTCATTAGATGCAGACTGAACTTCATGGTCACAGTTTGGAGGATTCAGTTTGGACTGTTGATGAATTATTGTATGTTATACTGAGTGATGTTTCTAATACTGTATACACTATAAATGGGGTGGACAAAATATAAGAAACATACAATTCGACAGAAATGCCATGCAGCCCTTTAAACAGTTTCACAAAAAACTGAACATTAGAAGCATCATAATGGATTTAATTCAGGACTGCTTTATTATACCTAGGTGTACCTAATAAACTGGCAACTGGATGTAATTACTGTAATAATGATCACTTTGTGTGAACTATATGTGTTTCTAATGAGACATTCTGATCAGATTCTTGATAAAGGTATGCAAACAAAAACATGTGACTGCATTTTTTTATAAAGTGCACTGATATGAAATTTTCAAGAACTGATCTGTCTGCTGTGGCCAGTGCTGGAAGACTAACTAACCAACAACATTATTAATAAACACAACATATGTTCTCTTAACTGCCTTTCATGATTGTACTGCTGCAATCAAGAAGAACTGTAGATTCTACTCAACATTAAAGGAATACTTAACCCCCAAAATGACCATTTGTTTATCAGTAACTCACCCCGGGTTATGTTGAATTCATGAAGAAAACTTTCTTGCATGCCCCCACAGTGAAACGAGAATACAAATACTGAGAAAATTCTTGACAAATTGAAGTCATAGGGGTCCATGTTTGACAATAGCAAAAGTATGTTAAAAATATCCATTTACAAACTCTCAAAAACTCATGCCGTATAACCTAGATCTCATTTATCCATTTATATGCTCAGTACTTCCCAGACAGCCCTGCCTGATGGGAAACTGAACTAAAAGTGAAATTTATCAATGCTCATTTTCATTTGCAGTATTATATGGTGGTATAGCTCTGTTATGGGGCTTCTCTGCCTTTCCTCGGCCAGCCAAAGGCAGAGAGAGCATACCTCTGTGCCCTTCCACACGCCTACCAGGAAAGCCTAAGGCAAGGAGAGCAGCAGCAAAGACCCCCCAGGAACAGAACAGAGCAGCATCGATGACAAACAGAAATGACATTGATAAGTCAGACACAACGTGAAAAAAGGAGGAGCTGGGGTGGAGGTGGGTTGCAAAGCAGCTTGCAGAGGAAGCAGCAACAGTAAGTAGGCCAAAGCAGTTTAGATAGGGCGCCCTGAATGAGATTTGCCAATTGGTTACATAGAAAGGAATCATGTGATCTATCTGCTGACTACCCTCCATCAATCAGCTGATTGGGCTGTTTGAGATCAGCTGATGTAGCTGGGATTTGAGCTGAGTTTGACAACATGTCTGAATTTTGGGTATTTTACTGAAGATATCTTAAACAATGGCCCTAACTGTGTACTGTCAAAACTTTTCCAATACATTTTGTGAAATCCAAACCAACCAGGCCTGGAAAACAGTTTCTCTAATTTCATAACTTTTCCAGGAATTTCATGACTGTGGGAACTCTGGCTGTTGTTAAACACAGACTCCTATGACTTCAGTTCATCAAGAAGTTTTTCCACATTTGATTTTTTCCTTCAGTCACTGCAGGCATGTCCTAACATAGGCTGAGGATTGATAAAGTATTCCTTTGTAATTTGATCTCTCAGTTTGAGTCCAAATCAAAGACAGACGGTCAGAATACTCACTTTGCAGAACATCTTGGCTCTTCTCGGAGCTGTCAAACCGACCCTGCGGAGTTTTGGCTTTCTTCAGCGGCTCTTTGTCCTTCACCGCTCCGCTGGCTGCCCGGGAACACCCTGAACAAGACACAATGGAAACCAGGATAATGTGGAGTCACTGGGCTGTCTGCAGCCAGTGTACAATGTAGGACACAGTCAGCCTCAAAAGACCTCCAGCTCTGATTTAACCCTTAGCTAACGATCAATGTCAGAGTTTAGCTCTACCATAGCCATTAGCCTACTCTGTATCATACTCTACGGTGTGTTAAACACTTCAGTATAAAAACAGCAGCTTTGTGAATGCAGTTTTAGCACACGAGAAAATCCTGGAGTTAGTTCCTTTCCTGAGGCTACATTTGCTAACAGCAGCACACACTGACCTGTATTTAAACTGTAGGACTGTAGCAGTCTGCTGGCCGAAGCACTAAACGTTAACCGCAGACTCAGAGACATGTCTGCAGCTGTTTGGAGAACAGAGAAAAGCAGAGTAACTCTGTGACTTTCTGCTGCTCGGACACTTATACAATTATGTTGTTGTTCTTGTTTTGTCGCGCTTCGTCTACGCAAATTGCATCATCATGTAGCGACGGAAAATGGCGATAAACCAGTGCAGTGTTTATCGGAGGCCAGTAGGGGGAGCAAGCACTGTACAGTAATCACAGCCACATCTGTTGCGCTGTTAATGTGTGTTAACAGCAGTGGTGGAGAAAGTATTCAGATCCTTTACTTAAAAAGTACAAGTAGCCTACTAATACCAAAAGGTAAAAAATATACTTGGTTACTAGTCCTGCATTGAAAATGTTACTTAACTAAGAGTATGTAAGTACAATCATAGAAATGTATTAAAGTTTTAAAATTAAAAGTAATCAGTGCAGACACTTGTAATTAATGTAATAAATCAAACCAATCAAAAGAAAAAGCAGCAAGATGTCATATTTGAGAAGCTGGAACCATGAAATGGTTTTTGCATTTAAAATGACTAAAACAATTACAGTTAATATTCTGATCAATTGACTAATCATTTCAGCTGTGCTGGTATATTTTCATATGATTTGTGTACAAAAATCTAAAATAATTTATAATGGACTAAAGTTATCAAATAATTGTAGTGGAGTAAAAGGTACAAAAAAGTGTAAGTAGAAAGTGGCATGAGATTAAAATACGCAAGTAAAGTAATAATATCTCAAATTTGTTCTTAAGTACAGCACTTGAGTAAATGTTCTTAGTTACATTCCAGCACTGGGCAGCACAATAACTGAAATTACAGTAATTGGGATCAATGGACCAAGTATAGTGAGATGTGTGTGGCCCACAAATTTATAATCCAATCATTGTAATTACTGTGAGACATTATCTAAATCTGATGCTGCATTTTTAATGTTCCTCAAATTTAGACATACAATTTTGTGGATTGTGATAATGTTTCTTATCTTAGTAAGATTTCTCTCGACTACTCACAACATTTTGTCTTACGAGAAGAGCAAAAATAAGATTGGTGAATCCCAGAAATCAATGTATACTAACGAAATGAGAACATATTGTGGATATGACTTCAAAAATAAGAGACCATTTGCTCACTTCCTGCATGAGACCAAGAGTGTCACAAACACCTTGGAGTGACTCTTTGTATCATCAGAAGCACCTGAAAGCGGTTGTATGTGTACAGTGAGCAACTTTGACAGCTGATCCTTGATGAAAAGCACAAGAAAAGGTTGAAAGCTCTGAAAAGAGCTTGTTAGTGGACGCTGAGAAAAATTTATATTAGGTCTACTTTTTCCAAGAGAGTAAACCTTCACACTGTCGCCAAATTGTTGGTGACCTTGAGTCATATGTGACTGTATGTGGATATACTGTATACTGTGGACATTCCATACAAACTGTATGTGTCAGTCTATCGTGTGATTCCGATACCATGTTCATGAATGTGCAGCCTTCTCTCCTCTGGTTTCAGGCTTTCTACGAGATGTGGAACCTGCTGCAGAGATGTGCTCCCCTTCAGACACAAGAGCATCAGTGAAGTCCAACTCTGATGTTGATAGTGGTTAGGTCTGGCTCGCAGTCAGAGCTCGGGTTTATCCCAGCGGTGTTGGATGGGTTTGAGGTCAGGGTCTTTGACAGCAAAGTGGGAAGTGCATTTGTTTAGGGAGCTGGCTTTGTGCGCAGGAACATAGTCACAATGAAAAAGGAAAAGGATAAACACAGTTGGAAGAATAATGTGCTGTAAAATATCACTGTATGATGGAGCATTACAATTTCTCATTACTCAGGGTGCCCAATAGCTCAGTGGTTATAGCGGGCATCCCATGTACAAAGGCATTGATTCCAGCCTGTGGCCCTTTGTTGCATGTCATCCCTCCGCTCTCCCTCCTCACACTGAAGTCTGTCCTGTCTAATAAAGCCAAAAACAAAATCTTGTAATAAGGATTTTTCTTTATTCGAAGTGAAGGGCCAAAAAGAAAGCTGGAAAACAAAACAAAAAAACAAACATTTGTGCTGTGCAGAGTGGTGTATTTTTCTCAACTGGCTTCATCTTTATCAGCTCTCTCCCCAGGGTAAAGTCGTGTGTGTGTGTGTGTGTGTGTGAGAGAGAGAGAGAGAGAGGAATGCCATCAGGTTTCAGTGGAGCTCAGCTCCATCAGCTCAGTGCAGATGTTTCTGAGTGGATGATGAAATTCTTCTTTACATTCCTCTTCAACCTTTTAGAGAGCAGTCCTGGAGAATGTCACATCACACACTATACACACACACACGCACACACGCACATACACTAACACACGCACATTGCTAAACAGCTGAATCAGCATACACTGCTGACTCTAACACACACCCAAAAATTCTTGGACAAAATTACATTTACATATTTTTTTCATCACAGAATGTTTATAGATATGCATCAAAATATACACATTTTGTGAGACGTCTATGTAAAAGAGGAACAAAGAAAACACGAGAGTGTGTTGTGTACAGTATTGAAAAAAGAATCTGAATAACCAATCTTTGTCACATTCTAAACTGAAAAATCTTCAGCAGATTTCCTTTGGGCATCCACCCTTCATGCACAATCCTCTGGAACTATATGTGAGAGCCTTCAGTGAAACGACCTGCTTCTTGACATTTTTCCCTCAAGGTTTTTCAACTTCAAAATGACACTTTTTCAGCCATCTGCACTCTGCAGAACAGTTTATGATAAATGGGACGAGATAACACTTGAAACCCCAAAGTGTGGTTTACATGATTCAAAGTGTGACCCATGATGGGGAAAGAATACTGGAGCTGTATTTGTACAAATTACCCCAAAAAACATCGTCAGTTTAGATAATAGAGATTCATCAGAGCGTGTCAAAAGTTTCCCCCCACAGTCCAAATATGTGCAGTTGGTAACTCTACCTGGCCCATAGGTATCAACTTGAGCGTGAATGTGACCTTGGATCAGCTCCAGCCCCCATACGACCCTCTAAAAGGTTAAGCAGCGATAGCTGATGAATGGATAGACATTCACTTTGGAGTTTTGTCCTGTAAAAATGATCTGCTGTTTCACCATTAAAGAGAAATTTCGGTTTATTTCAACCCATCTCCTATCGTCCTAAATTTGTTTCAAGTCACTAGTGACATAGAAATAATAGTTAGCATGTTAGCCGTTAGCCTAGATACAGCCGGGGCGCATAGTAGCGTCAGACCTGTTAAAACTTAATTGAACGGGCAACCTTCAAGTGCAAAGTTAGTCCACTAAACAAGCTTTTTCTCCACAAAGGCCGCCTCATATCGTTAGGATAAATGTCAGAGAACATATAGAAAACGACATGTAAACGTGTTGTCTTACCTTACTGGTGTGGTGCCATGTTTGTTGTTTACCATTTAGCTAAGGCTGCAACCGGTCCCATTCCTTGCAACAGAGGTATTGCTCTTCTGTGGGCATTGGGGTACAGCATTCACAGGTAACGTTACACCACTGATCTCCAGAGCTAAATCCTTCCAGCAGCCATTCCTCCTCTGTCATCCTCTAACGTTACCTTCTTGAAATTGAAGAACGGAGGAGGAGAGAGAGAGAGAGAGGCACAACAGGTAATGTTAGAGGACGACAGAGGAGGAATGGCTGCTGGAAGGATTTAGCTCTGGAGATTGGCGGTGTAACGTTACCTGTGAATGCTGTTCCCCAATGCCCACAGAAGAGGAATACCTCTGTTGCAAGGAATGGGACCGGTTGCAGCCTTAGCTAAATGGTAAACAACAAACATGGCACCACACCGGTAAGGTAAGACAACACGTTTACATGTCGTTTTCTATATGTTCTCTGACATTTATCCTAACGATATGAGGCGGTCTTTGTAGAGAAAAAGCTTGTTTAGTGGACTAACTTTGCACTTGAATGGATGCCCGATCAATTAAGTTTTAACAGGTCTGACGCTACGGCTGTGTCTAGGCTAACGGCTAACATGCTAACTATTATTTCTATGTCACTAGTGACTTGAAACAAATTTAAGATGATAGGAGACGCGTTGAAATAAACCGAAATTTCCCTTTAAGTCCGTCAATTCTCTTTTCTTTCCATTGTTCCCAGTATATGCTGGACAACCTGTTCTCATCTCAACTCATCAAATATTGCCACTTTGTCAGTGGACTTTCATATCTATATGATACACTAGGTATCCTTTTGTGTCTGTTGCTGATGTTCCGGGACTCTATGTCAATTTATGCTAGGTTCACACTGCACAAAATCAGCCTGATTATAGCCCAACGTAGTGTTGTATGCTGTCAGCTTGGATTGTGGACAACAATGAGTGTCGTACACGATAATCCATCCTGTTATCTTGTGTAGTGTGTCACAGTAGACGACAATTGACGCCATGTCTTGGACGCCTCACTAAGTCCTGACAGAAAGTCTAGCATGTTTGATTTTCTTTCTGCCATTCATGACTGCTCCCCTCACAGCCGTCACTTTGACCAATAGAAACACAGTGGTAGACAACTGTATGGCAACAACACAAAATGATGGCACCTCAGCAACCTGGTGAATACTGCCATTAGCTTCAGGCTAGGAAAGAATGTTATTTCTTCATAATGGAGGACGTATAGGAATACATTTAAAAATAGTGGCAGGGCTTTTACTCACCACAACTGCTGAGGGCACCAGCTTCATTTAAAACAGACTACATAAGAGATGGGCCTTTACTTATTATTCCCTCTGTAATTTTCTATTTTACTTCTAATCTGTTCCCATTTGCCTTGTTAGAGTTAATGCATCACGCCGTCATTTCAAACTCAACACTTCCTGTATCTGTTTCAAATTAAAAGCCCCTTATAACTTCGGTTGAGAGAATCCCTCCATTTTCGAAACATGCTTTTATTGTGAAGCATTTGCAGGTGTGAGCCCAGCATTATGTTTGTTACATACATTGTGTCTTTTCAAAATACACTTCCATCTTCACAGGGATGAGAACCAGCTGTGCTGGAATAATACCAAGCTCCAGGTTGGCTGCTTGCTCATCACAATTTACATATTTGAACTGTTATATGTTATATGTTACATATGTCAATAAAGTGTTATAAAAGATTTATTGCAGGTTTCAGGGCTCTGGTCTTATCAGTCAATATTGTGTTTTACTCTGTCTGAGGAAGGGCCTTGCGCCCGAAACATCACCCATCCTATGAAGTGATTAAATTTTATTTGCATTGGAGCTTTTTCGGTGTGTGGACTTCTTTTCCTCTATTTTACATGATTCTACAGTAGCCCAGAACAGACAAACCAAACACCGGCTCTAGATAGGGACAGTCGCGTTTTTGCATTTTGGTGTCGACCACCTCCAGTTTGCAGCACCTCTGTGACAAGAACATCATAAAAAACTGATCTTTTTAATGTGACACTGCTTTATTCAGTGGTTTACTGATTTAAATCACCTGGTCTTTGTGTTTTGGAGAAGAAGAGACCTCTGTTGATAATTTGGCTTTAAGGAAAAACCTCCTTAACGATGAACACTCATCTGCAATCCACACTGCTAGATGCCATTAACTCCCCCTAAATCTTACACTGAATCTTTATTGCTACATATTCCCATATTTCCATATGAAGTTGTCAGATATGAGTATATGCAGTAGGGCAGCCTTGGTTTTATTTTTATTGGTTGTTATCACATATGGCTGTTATTCTGTATATATGAATGCGTGGCTGCCATGTGTTGTAACTGAGGGTCTTCCAGACTGGATACATGTTGCCTATTGTCATTATTTTAACACATGTATAACGTCTCATGTTTATAATTATGTTTTGTGCCTGATAGTGATTTAGGACTGATCAAGACACTGCACAACATCAGTGATTCAAAAATAACTGTGGGAACAAGAAACTAGTTTCTGCCTTTAAATTTACTCAAAGTGACAAAATCTATATTGTCTATACGTGACATGAAAATGAACATGAATAAAAAATGTATTTACACTGAGCAAAATAAAAGTTACTGAAGATATTCATACTAAATAGATTTTGAATTTACTTGTATTCTCATCTCTGCAGAAAGAAAAATGAATTTCAGTGTCCAAAATATATTATAGTCATCAGTATGAATAAAATATTTAGGCTGTTTTAGAGCTTTTACACGCACGCGCGCACGCACACACACACACACACACACACACACCTGACCTGCTTCCACACTTCAGCACAGTGGTGAGAGAGAAATAAGAAAATACAGTAAAATGTTTATACAAAAATAAGAGTCCAGGGAAATATGAAATGTGGTCATACTGTGACCAATAAATGTGATTTTTTAAAATCTGAAGCTTTGGTGACCTTTAGGGCTATTTCTCTCAAAATCATAAAATGGTAAATGTTGCCTTAAATCATCACATGGAGTCTTTTTCATTTTGTCACATTATGAGTTCATAGAAAGGTGCTAAAACAAGTGCTCTGTTACTTTGCAGTTGTGTAAACAGTCCATAAATTGCCAGAGAAACACGTATACAGAAACAGACAGACAGTGATGGCAGAGATGTACACACAAATATGAAAATATGCTGTTTATGAAACATCAAATCCCTTATAGGTAAACTATAATACAACAACTCACTGATACCAGTCTGCTCTGGTCCTCTCATCGACATCTTGCACTTAAAGTAGCACAATGTTCATCGTGATGACTCCGAAGTATTTCCAAAATGTCCATCTGCTCTCTGCAGGGCTGAAACAGGCATTCAGTCCAGACCTCTGCAGGATCCGGATCAGACCCCCATTAGATGAGAGCCGTGCAGAGGGACCCCATCTATTGTAAGCTGCAGCACCACAGTCTGTCTGACAGAAGGTGGATGATAATAAGAGCAGAGAGATGACCTGATCTCCCCTGCTCGGACCACCTCAGCGGCCTACAGCCCGTGTCTCTGCCTTCCAGCAGTCAGTCGGTATCGGTGCAACACCGGCGCAGATCCCCAGCTGGAGGCCGTGTGTTGGCTCTACTCGCAGGCCGACACGCTGCTGATCTTGGCGGTGTTCTCGGTCCATGGCTGTAGGTTTTGCAGGGCGAACAGAGAGCTGTTCTGCAGGCATAACGGGTCCGGAGTCACCGGCTGGTTGATGGTTTTCTGGAAGGCCTCCTGTTGCAGCTGCATGAGGATCCGGTTGGCCTGCTGCCGCTCCGCCTCCCGCTCCTCCGCCGTCTGCCGCCTGCAACGGCAACAACAAAACACCGCGGTGACGTTCTTAATCCAACCAAAACGCATACAATAATCCTAATTTCATAACCTAATATAGCACTCTGTGTTTCTGTCCTCCATTGTTTTATCAACTAACAACAATAGTTGATTTAAAAGGTGGATTTCCTGGGTTGAACTATCGGACGACACGGCATCCAGTTATTATACCATTGAGGATTTATTCTACTACTACTACTAATTATTATTATGATGATACTAATGTCTTTACAGTAGGTAAATTATTACAAAATCTAATCATTATCCTAAAAAATAAGGTAAAGAAGCCGTGGCATTATAAAACATGCATTTCGAAATCATTGTTAAAATTGTAGTAGGCTATTAAAAATATTCAAATAGCCTAACTAGAAAGACCTATTAATTCAGGAGAATAGTATAGGCTATATATATATATATATATATATATATATATATATATATATATATGTATATGTATATATTTACACGAAATTAGCCGCTCAGATCCTTTTAAAAAAAGTAAAATAAGTTTGTTTGTCAATAACATTTTCTTTCCTCTTATGTAAACAAGGATTATTTTTGAATAACGCAGACGCAGAGACAATATTTCAAAGACTGTTTTTGAGTTTCTGCCTTGTCCACTTAAGCGTTAAAATGTTTTTCAAAATAACATTGTACTCTTTATATTACTGACGAAAATGTTATTCGATACTGCGAGACAGATTTATGATGAATCCGTTTATGGTTTTAAATGAATTTGTATGACACATCCAAGAAGGTTTTTCATTTTTCATCTAGGCTTTATAAAAATGTTGGCCGCCCTTTTACCTTATTTCTTTTTGATAAATAATTTGCCGAAAATGCCGTTAAAGTGAACGAATACGGGTTTTTTCCTTAAAAAAAAAACAAACAGCCACAATGTTTTATTTCTGCCTCACTTTATTCTGACTGAAGGCTGACACTGTAAAGGAAGCTTTCTATGTCTCCTGATGCAAATGGGGGCAGGGGTCGCTTCATATCAAGTCAGCAAATGAGACCGCAGTCAGTGTTTATCTCACTGTAAACCCAAAACCATCCATAACACAAAAAGTCTACACAAATGCCCCATATTGTCAGAATGACATAATGTTCTCTTGACACAAAACATCATCCATTGTGAGCTTGACATAATCGTTTATGGTAAGTTTACAATTTTAGAGTTTTGAGTTAATTTGACAACAGTTTATAAAGCCTATTCAGCCTAACTAAATCAAGCCCAATTACCAACAATATCACTGTGCACTTACAATATATTTAAATAGTTCGATTGAATAAAAAAAGGTTGTTAAAATGTGAACTAATGTTTTTATATTCATATATATGTATATATATATATATATATATATATATATATATATATATATATATATATATATATATACAATTCATTATAGAATTCAATACTCCAACAACAATAAATATTTTGTCCACCCAGTTTAAATTAGTATGGGTAAACTAAAAAGCAGAGCCCTCTCAGTATAACCCTAATACATTTAACAGAACCACAAACTGCAGCGAACACAGTGAGCAGAAAGTTGAATCAGCTGCTCTCTAAACAGTTTCAACACACACTGAACATTAGAACCACCATGAAGGAGGATTTATGCAGGACTGTTGCATTAGACCATATTAGTTTCAGCTGTACCTTATAACTGGCTCATTTTTTTTGTTAGGGATTGTTTTTTGTTTTTTTTTTTTGTTTTTTTTTTTACCCTCCCCGAAGCTACAAATAATTTTCCTTGAGCCTTCCTGAATGACTGGTGGAAAATGCATGACCCTCCCTGCGCCATAAAGTAGTTTTAGTAGTAGATTTCTAAAACTTGCGCTTTGAGGTTTGAATGTTAAAAGTTGAAGATAAAATCCTGGAGTTAAAAAAAAGCCTCTGTTTTTCCACTCTTGTCATGCATGCTGGTTAGTTTGTGCAGCAGGTTTATTTTTGGCCAAATTTTAAATGAGGCATTAATGAAGTGATTTTGTTGATATCACCATTTTAAGATCAGATTTTTTTTGTTAGTTTGTTTGCATTTGTTGCACATGATGTGTCCACGGATTGTCGGAAATTTGAAAATCCAAGGATAATTTCTGTTTTTATGGTTTCTGGTTGTAATAAATGATGTCATATTGGCTTTTTTTTAAAACAAAATTAGCAGTAAAATAAACCATTTAAGTTTTTATGCCCCTTTCCTAAGCCAAAATAAAAACACAAATCCCTCCTGAGTCCTTCAATTTTTGTTTTGACATCCCTCCCTTCTTTTTTTTTTTTGCACCTTGCCCCTCATGAATAATGAACAGTCCCTTATGACTTGGTGTAAACGTGCACTGAACTTTCAGGTAAGGCACAAAAGAACAAGATAGCCCAAGTAGTGGGAGTGAGGCTTATGATGGAAACAGCCATGTCTTTTAAGTATAAAATCTTTACATAATGACATAGCATGGACCAGAGGGACCAGCTGGAGCTCTTTAATAGCCACTGGAGGACACCAGGCAACCCCTTAGAAGCCAAACAGGCCTCCAAAAAGAATGCTGAGGATCTGGTGGGGTTGGTGGCTCTTAAGTATTCAAAAAAACAGTGCACTGGTAAAGGCTCTTGCCATATGAAGCATGACTCACCTCCATTTGGTGCGTCTGTTTTGGAACCAGGTTTTGACCTGAGCATCGGTCATCTTCAGGGCTTTGGCGAGGGCGGCCCGCTCAGCAGACGCCAGGTACTTCTGCCGGTGGAAGCGCTTTTCCAGCTCACAGATCTGCAGCCGTGTGAAGGACGTCCGAGGCTTCTTCTTCTTGGGAGGCGTCCTGTTCTGGTAGGGATGACCTACACGACGTGTTACAGTGAGGGGTGAGAGGGACACTGGACAGGACAGAAGGGCAAGATGAAAGGAAAGGAAAAGTCAGGACAGGAGGACAAGACGAGAAAGGAAAAGACAAGCGAAATCAGGACAGAAGAGACAGGCCAGGAAAGGATGGTAAGTTGGGAGAGTACAAGTCAGGACAGAACAGCACAGGACAAGACAGGACAGGACAGGATAGGAAAGGAAAGGGAAGGAAAGGAGAGGACAGTATAAGTCAGGAAAGGACAGGAGAGGACAGGACAGGGCAAGTCAGGACAGAAAAGGAGAGGATAGCAAAAGGGATAGTACAAGTCAGGTTAGGGGAGGACAGGAGGGCAGGACGACAGGACAGTACAAGACAGGACAGTACAGGACACAGCAGAGTAGCGCAGTAGAGGACAGGACAGAACAGGACAGAACAGGACAGAAACAGAGGCGTCTGTATTTGATGTTAAAGGGTTAAACATGGTGTTCATACTGTCTTTTGTTATTGTCTTTGTCTTGGCCTTTAATTTGAAAACGCATAGTTCACTGTTTTCAGTCTGTGTGTGTGTAGGTGTGTATGTGTGTGCTATTTATTTACACATTCGTTTCTTACACGATATAAGCAAAGAACCTTTTGGAGAACTTGATTTTTCGATGTATCCAATTATGAAATTATGTATGTAAAATGTATATCTTCATATTTGGATTTTTGTTAATTGAACTCATAACCAAAAACATTTTCTGGGCTTTTCTTTATAGACTATGTAATTATAACATATTTATATTTTTCTTACAGTAACATGGTTTAATTGGGTTTTAGATGCTCATTGTATCATATTGAACTCCCATCATTATTCATCAATTCTGAACATATACCAACTTCAGTAAAGCATAGGCTACAGCAAGGTATTTGCTGCTGCTCTGTTTCTGTGTATTGTAAAAAGCTGATACTTGTTTGTATTGAAAATGGTTAGCTATTTAAAGCTAAACTCCTGTATTTTTTTCCATTTCTACTTCGTTAGTGTTAGTTTTTTTTAAATATATTTTAAACGATATTTTTTTTAAAGGTGACTGGGCTGTCTTAGTTCTCATTTGATCAGGCATCTTGGCTGGCCACTAATAATTACTGACTGAATAATCGCCAGTAATTAATCACTGGTTCACTCGTTAAGCAGGCAAATTAAATTCTTTAGGCTTTATATATATTATATCACTTATATCTGCTGAAGTGAAATAACATAGGCTACAACGAACAGTTGATGGCTCAATTGTAGTATCTAATTTTTTGTGTCTTTTAAAAATACACTAGTGTATACTGTTTCCTTATGCCCAATCTATTCTGTTCTATTCTATTCTATTCTATTCTATTGTTATTTTATTCTATTCTATTATATAATAATCTATCCTATTCAATTTTATTATGTTATGTTCTATTCTTCTCTTTTCAATTCTATTACCTTATTGTATTGTATTGTATTGTATTGTATTGTGTTATAGGCCTACCTGTGAACCTGTCTTTGGTGTAGCGTCGGTTGCTCTCCATCCAGGGGAACGTCAGGGCGGTCAGGTTGTTGATGTTCCCGCTCACCGGCGGCACGGAGGAGTTCCCGCAGCTCAGAGGCCGGTGCGCGGGGACACGGATGACCCCGGCGGAACTCACGTTAGTCCCATTGGCATTCACGCCCATGTTCATGTGATAAGCCCCGCCGAGGGAAGCCATTCCACACGAGCTGCTGGTGCTGTTATATCCGCTGTTACCGTACGTATAGCCGCCACCGTTCATGCCGCTGCTCGCGACGCTGTTGTAGGCCCCGTGTCCGTAGTCCGGCTCGTGCATCCGCGCGCCCAGCATGCAGCTCTGCTCCACGTTACTGAGGATCTGATCGATGCCGAAGCTGATGGGCTCCACGTGCGTGTGCTGCTGCAGATGCGCACCCAGAATCCCTATGTGATCCATGGCCTCCGCGCGGGCCCCCAGCTCCGGCGCGAGGAACAGAGGTTGCTCCACGCGCCGCTCCCCTGGATTCTTTACGTCTGGGCTTCTTCTGCTCGAGCTCCAGTCGTTATCTAGTGCGTCTGGCTGTGTGTGCATGCAGGAGAGCGAGGCTGGACTGTTTGTCCCCCCCACCCATCCTCTTTGCCGCGCGAGGACATCAATCAAACTGCCAAATAGACAGCGAGAGATTAAGACCCAATTTTAGGCCTGGAAACTCGATTGGCTAAAGACCGTGGGAGCACTATGGAGGCTTTATGGCACACTTCATAAAACACCGATTAACAGCTGGACAAGATCAATAACACAACTATGCAAGATTTATCTGCTTCACACTCTTCATGTGGGCGAGCGCGCGCACGCACACCGGCGCGCTAATGTTCACAGGATTTTATTTTAGTCTAAAGCGGTATAGCACCAAAAGTAAACGTGCGTTTCCGTCCGTTCCGCTGATGCGTTTCACTTTTCTCCTGTCACTGCTTGTTCTTCTTAATAAATTTCGTGATTTCTAGTACTGACAGATAATTTGTTTATCACTGTGCTCTTCATTAGCCTATTGCAGCTTACAATTTGCTTAACCGATTCTATTGCGAATTACTTTTGTTGGGAAAAAGAATTACTAATCAGAGTATCTACGCATTAGACGTCATAGGGCTTATAGTCAAAGATACAACTACTCGGTGTCTTGTGATCGAACATTTATTTTTCTTCTATTTTGAGTCGTTTTTTCCTGCATCTGCATATCATTCATGATTTCCTCTAATATGTTGTACAGTTATTATAGCTGTGTTAGTTACATTATAGTGTTTTGTGGCTCTGATAAGACAGGGAGCTTTGGAGTTATGCACAACGAGGAGCCCGTTTCCGTCTATATGGAAAGCTTCTAAACGTCACACAGAGGTGGCGTTATTGAGATTATTCACCTGAAGCAAACACAGACCATTGATTCAATAAAACCTTCACAACACTCGTCTGTTTATCCTTAAAAAGCAAAAATAAAAACATGCAACCATGTCTGTTTTGACCCATTCTGCAGATTTTTTGGGATCCTTAATAAACTAACCTAATGGGCTCAAATTCTACAGTAGTATAAATCACTAAAAAAATGATTGATATTTAATGCAGGCCACTCATTTATTGTTATGAAGCTGGCGCCATTATTAATTCATGTTCAGAGTGATGACATTGCTACAAACACGGATGCATTTGTTCTGTGGGAACAAAACGGAGCTGCATGTGCTGCTGCAATATTTTTTCATGCCATCTCTCCAGGACTAAAAGCAGCCGAAACCCCAAAGTGACATTTTAATAATACAAATAAACGATAGGCCATTATTTGGCATTAGGCTACATTCATTAAAAATTATTAATGAATCCGGAATGATCTCTGAATATGCAACGGGTTTAAATTAGAGGGATATTCATTGCGCCATAATAAATGGTTGTAACTTGGTTTAATCGTAGATCATAAATAACGAGCGGCGTTTACAGCGCTTTTCCTATTAACGATATGGTGCCGGTGCTGTTCCACGCACAATCATACCAACTCCGCAACAATTAAATGAAAAATGTAACCATGTGGCTCATCGATTTTCTCTCTTTCTAAAAACCACTGGGACTTAATTACTTAACACAGGGCATTAAGGTATTAATATTTGATACGTTTTGAGCAGCTCTCATTGGCCAATTGACCGTCATCAAATTTTAATGCACGCGGTTTTCCTTTAAATGTGGACCAATAATGAACATTAGGGACTGGACAAAGCGGCTAAATTACTGAGATGAAATCTATAATAGTAGACTAATGCAGCTGCTGTTTACCTGGTAACAGAGTTTACCTGGTAACAGAGTTTACATGGAACATAAAAACTCACTGAATCTGTGCGCCATAGATAAAACAGCATATGCTGTTTTATCTATGGCGCACAGATTCAGTGAGTTTTTCTCAAAACAAATATTTTGAAAAAAGGAAGTGTGTTAGTGGAGTGATACTCTAAAGATCCGATTCAGTATTTTCGTCCAAACAAACCAAAGGACATAACTGATATTGCTATTATTTAATGCCCAAATATTTGTTAGAATTAACGTTTTTATTCAGATTTGCACGTGAAAGTCTGCGACAGCGTTGGCATGGATGTGTGATGTATTCACAGGCTGTGGCGGGCCCAGTGCGCCTGACAATAACTGTGGCATCTTTTCAAACTCAATTATCGAGCGGTCATTTTCATCTAAGCGGATCAAATGTCCTTGTGGGGTTTGGAAAAAATCTCACTTCAAAAGGAGACACGTATTGATCTTTCCTCTCTTCAAACAGCGCACACTCCACAGGCCGGAGAATCCCGGTGGCTGAAACTGCCACGGTCCATCAGAGACTCAGTCTAAACTCTGGTGCCATGCCACTGGAGCCTTTTAATTATTATATTTATTAATCTGAAGGCAGTTTAACATGTCTGCCTCACGTTTGAATAAACCCCTGGTAACATCCTCCACAGTGTGCTATCATCATGCTCACATTTACAGGTTCTTCCAGGTTCAACATATTAAAGTGGGATCTGTTCAGTTTTTTTGTACTTCTTGCTTCCTGAATCTCTCTTCAGGGTGGTGTATTCCTTTTTTTATTGCTGCTGACAACAAATGACTGACTTATACATGGATGGACTCAGGGGCATAGCACAAAATTCTGGACCCTATACAGGGGCGTAAATATAGACAGGCAGGATGGTCGCACTGGGGCCCATGGGTTGAAGGGGCCCAAAGAGATAGAGTGGGTCCTCCAACTACATATTGGGAAGAAAACAGGCCCTTGTGAGTAATTTATATTGCTACTTGAGAAATATGCCTGTGCTCAAAGAAAAACTCCATTTGGCATTTGCTGTATGTGCCTTTGAAAAAACAAATCCATCCACATCATGATCTTATGCTCTTGTTAAATAGCAGTAGCAATCCATAATAAAATATGTTATAAAACGTATGCCTACTCTCCAGAAACTATAAAAAAAACACTTAAATGAACTATCCCTTATTTTTGTCATATATGTGATGATGGTGTCATCCAGTGTCCAGTCCCTATTTGATCATGTGATGATATTATATAATAGCTTTAGGCCCATAGTTAGTTACTAGTTGTCTATTGTGCACTGGGGCCCCTTGAAACCATCTTGCACCACTGACCTTGTACATAGGCATTCTCAATGGATGCCTCCTCACAGCATCCACAGATATTCATTTTAGTATTTTGTGGTCCCTCCTCACATGACAGCCCTGTATACTCAGTCCCCCTTTTCCCCCCAGACCTACACCTCTGGATGGATTATTGAACAGGCCCACAGGAACAGACCCAGGGGCCCAAAGTGTCAGGGGGCCCTGGCCTTCACTTGCAAAATGTATCACAAATTAACACGTTCTTACCAGGAAGAGATTCAAAAAGACCACAAAGATGCAATAGAACTGCTAAGAGACACTAAATAAGTACAAAAATTGGCAAATCATCCACAAAGACACAAAATGACTACCAAGTGACACAGAATGACCAAAAGAGACACAATTACCTCAAAGAGAAACAAAATTACCTTAATGAGACACAATGACAAAAGGCACACAATTACCTCAAAGAGGTGTTATGACCCAGACCTAAGGGAACCTGGGCCACACACAATTCAGTTCCCCATCTTTTCCCACTCCCAAGAAGGTCAGCAGTGTCAAAGTTCAAAGTAGCAGTTTTATTTTTGTCTTCGGAGGAGAACAATGCCAAAATAACAAACAAAACAACTAAACCAAGATCCCTACCTTACCTGCAAGGAAGTAAATGTGGAAACAAAAGACATTAAAGCTAACCTAACTCCTAACTGAAAAACAGGAGAAAAAGGGATGGTCAACTAAAATGGCTTCTCCCTCCTACTTCTAGTGCTGCTACTGGATTAAGCGGGCTATTTACAATATTTACAAATGTTATAATCAACTAAGCTCACTTTCTTAATCCAAGTTGCAATTAACCTTTACACAAGAACCAAAGTTGCTAATAGCTTCTACACAAAGATGTCCTAGTTCACAGAATGCTATTGTAACACACAAAAGATCACTATCACAGAATACATTACACACAGGCCGCAGACAGGTTGGGAATGGGAGAGTGAGAGGGGTGAAGGTTGGCATCAGGTGGAGTTTAAAACTCAGCAGCCAGCTAATCAGCCTGCAGCAACCCGGTCACATGGTCTGTTGCACACACACCTGCAACTCATCTCACACACACACACACAGACTCTGATTGCCACTGCAGAGGAGGGGAGGAGAGAGAGCTGTCAGTACAGAAAACAAACATAAATGACCACAGTCATAACAGAGGCCAAAAGGAGACAAAAAAGAGAAGCAAAAACTATAAAAAAAAGACACAAAACTACAAAAAGACACAAAACTACCTTAATGAGACACAAAAAGGACTAAAAAAGACACAAAACTGCAAGGAGACATCAAATAACAACAAAGTACCAAAAAGGACACAAAATTACTCCAAAGAGACACAAAATTACCTCAGCGAGAAAAAAATGACCTCAAAGAGGTCCACAGCACTACAGGAGGAGACACAAAATAACAACAAACACAAAGAAAACTACCAAAAAAGACACAAAATTACCTCAGTGTGACACAAAATTGCCTCAACAAACTACTATTACCTCAATTAACCACAAAGATGCACAAAACAACAAAAAAAGACACAAAACTACCTCAGTAAAAAAAACAACACAAAATCCCCTGAAAGAGACCCAAAGGACTACACAAAAGACACAAAACCATAAGGAGACACAAAATGACTGCAAAGAGACAACAAACTACCAAACAGACACAAAACTACCCCAGTGAAAAATAAAATGACCCCAAAAGAGCCCATAGGACAACTAAATAGACAAGAACAATAGATAGAAATAGACAAGAAGAAAATACACAAATAGACCACAGAGAGACACAAAATGACAGAAATAGACACAAAATAACCTCAAAGAGGCCCAAGAGACTACAAAAAGATACAAACAACCACAATAACATACAAAACAGCTACAAAGAGACACAAAATTGGACCTGCACTTGTATAGCGCTTTTCTAGTCATCCGACCACTCAAAGCGCTTTTTATGCTACAAGGCACATTCACCCATTGAAACACTGGTGGCTGAGATTATCATGCAGGATGCCACCTACTATTCAGTTTTTAACACACTAACAAACTGGTGGAACAGCCATCAGGAGCCATTTGGAGCAACATCTTGCTCAAGGATGCTTCTACATGCAGACTGGTGGAGCCAGGGATTGAACAAACGATTGTCTGATTGGTGGACGACCTGCTCTACCTAAGAGCCACAGCCGCCCCAAAACTTCTCTGCTCCAGGTGAGGCTTGAACAAACAGAGCCACAGCCACCCAAAAACTTATATTCTCCAGGTGAGGCGTGAACTCACAACCTCGGCATCACTCCTGCTGGCTACTGTTTGAAATTTTATTGCACCACTGGAGCCTCTACCAAAAAAGGCACAAAATTACCTCCGTGGGAAACAAAATTACCTCAAAGAGGCCAAAAGGACTACAAAAAGACACAAACAACCACAATGAAACACAAAATGACAACAAAGAGGCACAGCATGACCAAACAGACAAACAATTACTTCAGAGACATAAAATTGCCTCAATGAGGCACAAACTTAATATTTTCTGATCTGACCTTACTGCCCTATGATGACACCCTTTGTCAGGCCTTTTAAACTAATGTATTAGTTACAAAAATGTTTAATATGAGCATTTTCTGATCTGTCACTGCTGTGATTACAGGGTTTGCTCAGGCAAGGTGTTGGGGAGTGGAAATGGATTGCAGCCTCATATCTCAAAGTCACACACTTTTCAAACTATGCTGTCATTTCAGTGGGAAGAATTATTGCAGGGGAGTTGTATTTGACTGTGTTTCTTTGACTCAGGCGTATGCAACAAGCTGGCAATGTAGATGTCAAGAAATTACAGCATCTACATTCAAGTTGAAACCAGATGAAATTCCCTCCAAACATGAACAGCAAACTGAGTCAAAATTATGAACCCACATACAGTAGTCATTTATAAAGAAATGCACTTAAGAGGCAGAGGCAAAGCAGCCATAATACATTTATTACGCATTGACAGAAAGACATTGTGAGAAGCAAGAAAGTACAAGCGAAGGTTTGATAGACAACACTTTAACACTTCAACATTATCGGATAGATAGAATAGTGTACAATGACAACACATTCTCACTTTGACCTCATCACATATCAGCGTTTGGTCATGGACTAGGTACCGTGGGTGTGTTCGTTGTTGACGCCCCACCTTAGGGCTCATTTATGCTCAACGTTAAATACGGATCCTGATACGGACAGAGCCTTCTGTCCGTGCTCTGCGTTCATTTCGTTCGTATTTCTGCACGTTTCCATAAAGCTTATGGATACGGGCCAAACGGAGCAGTACCACCGGGAACCGTGGGGGCAGTGTTGCTGTCACTACCCGATACGTAGCTCTAGTGAGACACGAAGAAATAAATAAATAAATTTTGAGTTTTTTGTTGTCATAAACTTTTGACTCTGGACTGCCTCTTGGTGGATATATTGGTTAACATCCATGCCAACATAAAGGGCGCATGGAAGTATGTGGGCAGTGACGGTAACATTGTTTGAAACGGACGTATACATTTTCGTACATAAAGGGAGCATAAATGAGCCCTTACTCGGACTTCTGCCATCTTAACTTGTGTTGTTGTCCAGCCGCATTTCCCCGACGCTGTCAGGTGCCATTACACAATAACAGCAATGGGCTGCATATCAATGTGAAAGGACCTCTTTTTTCCATTGGTGTCTGACGCTGGAAGTCAAAAGTTGGGAAAAGGCGAAGAGATCTTTGGTTCTTTTGTTATATTTCTTCTACCATACCTTTTTTAGTTATGCCATACACAAAAAAAACATATTGCTAAGTTGGTGCTCGTGTTAGCTGTTTAAATTGTTGTTAGTAGCTAGCACAAGAGTCTAAAAACACTAGACAAAAACAAGACAACAACTCTCTAATTGAATAAAACCCACTGTGAAGTCACTGAGTAAATGTTTACTGCATGAACTGCATGAACTTTAACCCCTGGGCATATTTTGAATGAGCAAACATCAACTATTTACATCAACTATTTTGGATCCATTAATTTTTTTATGGAGGCTGAATTTTGGGAAAATGCACTCCTTGTACATTGTGCCTTTTGGGTTACGCTATAAAAAGTACAACAAGACACCTGTATCTGTTCAGTCTGTGTGCAATAGAAGGTTGTGTCATGTTGATACACCAGTGTCCCAACCAACCCTGCTTTCCCCGATAGCAGCTATCTGAATTGTGTGTATGGGCATATTGACTCGTGTACAATATTCTCCCTGCTGTATGTGTTGCAGCTTCTGTTTTGTCTTTTTTTTGAAGGAAGGAGTCGTGTGTGTGTGTGTGTGTGTGTGTGTGTGTGTGTGTGTGTGTTTGTGCATGTGTGCCTGTGTGTGTGTGTGTGTGTGTGTGGGTGGGGCAGTGTGGTGTCTACCTGAGTCCTTGACCCTTGACCTCAACTTCTCTGGCGCCAGCTCCATTAGTTTTTCCTCTCAATGCAAGATGAGCTTTCCCTAACCTCTGGCCATATCAGGGTCTGGGGACTTGGTGGAGAGGTCTGATGTCACAGTCATTCATTAGACAAGAATAAATGTTTTAATCATGACTGTACACTTGCCTACTACAGTTAGTTTGCAATGATTTGTAGTGATGACCAATTTTTACTGTCCAGCAGTCTCGCATGATAAACACGCAGCTTCAGAAGAGGAAGGCTTTTGTCTGCTTCAGCTGATTTGGATAATTGCAGATTTCTTTTCAATCTGCATTTGATGTCAACAGACCTGAGTAACGAAGTTAGCACATAAACTGTTATTATAACTGAATGGAGTGAAGGATAAAACGATAAACATAAAATCCAGATTGTGAGAAAGAAAAAATAAACTTTTAAAAATTACACTGTGCCTTTGGTCAAGCCGTAGGACTTCTTTAAAGTTGTGATGTCACAGCTATATAGAGGTAGAAACTGCATCTGTAGTGCTGTTACAGTCATTGAGAGCACAGTTGAGGAGGACTCTGAAACACTGACCAATCAGTGCAGACAGGGAGGGCGGCTTTTTCAGCAGGCCGGCTCAAAGAGACAGGCGCTAAAATGGAGTGTTTCAGACATATGGTGATTACAGGTCTACTCAGGCAGACAGAAAAATAATGCGTTCTTTGAACATTTTACCATGTAAACATGTTGTAGTAGAAATCCAAAGACAAGTACAAACCAGAAAATTGGCATGACATGGGACCATTAAAATATCTGGAAATCGACAGTATGCACAGTATGTGTTAAACTTAAGCAAAAATATGTCGATGTGGTGATTAATAGCTGTTAACTTATCCAGATACAGTAATCTATAATAGTGAAACATCATGCTCACATTAACACACAGACTGGCCACACAGAAGTGCTTAGCAACAGCTGAACGGAGCACTGAGATCTTGGGTAAGAAACATTCACTGTGATAAATGATTAGGAAGGTTTTGCCTGATGTCCACTTGGCTGCTGCAGTCATATACTACACCTGCCCAGATGCTGTGATGTGGCAATGTAGCCTCACTTTCAGTTCGTCACTCACAATGGGTGTCTCAGTAAGACAGAGATCCATCCATCCATCCATCTTTAACCACTTATCTGAGGCCGGGTCCTCTTGGGGGATTCCAAGGCGTTCCTGGGCCAGACAAGATATATAATCCCTCCAGTGTGTTCCCGGTCTACACTGAGGCCTCCCACCAATTGGATGTGCCCAGAACACCTCTAACCACCTCAAATGACCCCTCTCGACGCGAAGGAGCAGTGGCTCTACTCTGAACTCTCTCCAGATGTCCAAGCTCCTTACCCTGTCTCTAAGGCAGAGCCCAGCCACCCTCCAGAGGAAACTCATTTTGGCCACTTGTATCCGCAATCTCATTCGTTCTGTCACTACCCAAAGCTCATGACCAAAGGTATGAGTTGAGATGTAGATGGACCAGTAAATTGAGAGCCCTCCTGCAGCCCTGCAAGGGTGAAGAGCTGGTCCACTGTTCCAAGGTCAGGACAGAATCTGCATTGCTCCTCCTGAATCAGAGGCTCAACAATCAGTCAGAGCCTCCTATCCAGACAGATAGAGATGTGAGGAAGAGATGCAAGGGTAGAAGAATTATATTCACCAAATGAGGTGCCCTTGGTCACTCCAGCAGAATTTTGTGGGAATGGCAACTGCTGGACCTGACTCCAGCTCAAATTGGACAAGAGGTGGGTTATACATCTATTAACCTGCATGTCTTTGAACTGTAGAAAAAAAACTAGAGAACCCAAAGAAAACCCATAAGAAAACCCATAAGAAAACCCAAAACCTAACACAGGGACAACATTCAAGCTCAACACAGAAGGGCCCCAGCAGGCCAGTGGACTCAAACCCTGAACCCTCTTTCTGTGAGGCGGCAGTGATTCCCACCGTGACCACTGATGTTGTACGTACAGTTTACATCCATGCTTTTGAAAACATGAATGCTTCACACACATCTTCCCCCAAGCAGCACAGAAGATCTATACAATCAGCACAGTTTACATTAGTTTGTAAAGCTGAAGTCAACTGTATGAGAGCTGGTATGTCCCATCTTCCCCACTGACATAAACACAGCATAATCCTGACTGGTGTGTACCTTTGTAGAGTACCTCTTAGCTCATGGCATGGAATGGAATGGTAACCTGGAGCTCAAAGTACAGTTGAGACTGACAGAAGTTAATAAAGACTTTCTCTGTCAGGTCTGAAATAACAGTTTGAGGTACTGAGACGCAGAGATAAGTGACTGATCATCCTGTTTGTTTAGTAACACAGGAAAAAGGCAACCATTGAAGGGAACCTGCGCTGCGTGCCCCACAGCAGGAAGAAACACACACACACACACACACACACTGTCATTTTGTAGACACAGGCGTAAACGTTGTCAGGGAAACAGTCTGTTTTGGTTGTCTGCTGCAGGGCATCAGTGTGCAGTCACTGGACTTCATCCTTCTTTGGTATCACATCGGTGAGAAATGTGAAGAGCTAAATCCTCCTTATTTTGTCTCAAACACTTTGAAATATTTTGGGAGCACATGCTCTTGAGAGCTTTGGAATTGATTTCCTGGTCACCAAAGTGTGAAACAATCCTTGACAAAGTAATACTCTCTAAAACCTGAAGCAACCAGTCTTGCTCAATGTATTCTCATAGATCGGTTTGTGTAATATCCTACAAAATTGCAGCTCATGAATGACGTTACGTCCTTAATGTACAGTTATGTAAATAAAGTAAAGTTATGGAAGTTAGGAATAGGCAATAAAAGTTACTGTGGTTAGGTTTAGGAAAAGAAACATGATGAGGAGGCACCTTAAAATGACTCAAAGTTCACTCAAAATTCACATGGATCCAAACACGCAACTCCAGGGGAAAGTAACATTTTTTTTGCTCAGTGTATTCTCATAGAACAGTTTGTATGATATTCTACAAAAATGCATGCACAATAGCTTGTGTGATGTCCTACAAATTTGCACCCCATGAATGGTGTTATGTCCTTAACATACAGTTATTAAGTTAACATAAAGTTATGGAGGTTAGGTTTAGGCAAAAAAATGTTACTAAGGTTTGGTTTAAGAAAAGAAACATGGTGAGGATGTATCCTAAAATGACTCAAAGTTCACACAGATCCGAACACGTGACTCCAGGGGAAAGTCCTGCTCCAAAGTCCGCAGCATTTCAAAATATGTGGGACGTGTATGAATTTGGGTGCATTGCTTTTCGTTGGAAAACATACAGAAAATCTGTGAGAATAGCCTGATCTTGCTACATCCAGTTTACAAATGCTTTATCATTTCCTGTTGTTTATCCTGGTGAAAAGTAGGTGATGTACCTTAGAAGTCTGGATTGAGGGTAAACAAAACAAGACCTGAGTAACACAGAGGGTCAACAGAGGGTCACCTCTTAAAACTTAAAACACATGAACAGAATCTAAGAGAAAAAAGGCTGCAGACACATTTTGACAGAGTGACAAGCAACATCTGTGTAGTAAAATTCCACAATACCATTGACTGCATTCACATACAAAGGAGTATTCTTAGGGAAGTACTAACAAGCAAGTTTGACAGAACCAGGCTCTCTGTGCCTTATCTGGCTTAACAAACTTTAAAGCCACAGTGTGTAGGAATTTCTCCCATCTAGCGTTGAAATTGTATATTGCATTCAAACGGATAGCGCACTCACTTCAAACGCGTATTGCAACTACGGTAGCTGCTATGTACCAAAAAGCTATGATAACATTGATGAAACCATGTCATCCGATAATTCATGGAGTATTCATTCAGGCTTCAGCTCTAAAACTTTTTTTTCTTTGGTGAGGGCAGGTTTGGGGGAAGGGAGGGAGAAACAACCGCATAAGTGATGATGATTGGCTCAGGGAGAGTAAAATTTCATCATAAACCAATCAGAGGCAGAGTAGGACAGGTATTCACAAGCTTAATAGCCGTGACTGTGGGCTTGTTTTTTTGTAAAGTCGCTTACAAATATTGGTAGTTGCGGGTTGCGTTTTTTTGGGCTTGTTTCTAACGGGGGGTTGCTTATTTGGGCTTGTTCTCTAAACATCGCCTTTCTCTATATATCTGTCTAATAAGTTATTTAAACGCATGATGACTACAGGATGTTTCCACAGCTCCGCTCTCTCCGCCCCTCTCCTTCTACACATACACACAGGTGACGGTCAGTCAATCAGACTTTTCACATTTAAATTGTGCGATTAATGGAGGAGTGTATGTTCTCATCAGGCTATTTATTTATTTATTCATTAAATTTTTCATTGGTTTATTGAGAGTAAGTCATATGGTTAAACTGTTTATTTTTTTGATGAAGAAAATACCTGAGGTAGGCTACAGTATGTCGTTTGTGAAGTTGAGTGACAGTTTGATATTTTTAATTTGCACTACAAAGATTATTATTATTATTATTTTTATTTGTACATTGCTTGAGAAGTATAGCTTTAATTTAGACATTTTTTGGCCAGTTGTGGCCTGTGCAATAAATGTCACAAGTTCTAAACCATCTATTGTGTTCTGTTGTTTCACTGTATAATACTGAATTTGTCTGTGTCTGTTACGTTGTCCCACACGATGCAGTGTAGACTAGATAAGTGTAGCCTACAATGTTTCATAATAATGATTTATTCTATTAAGTGTCAATTTCATTCATTTAACTTATTCAGTGCAGAGTTTCATTAGATACAGTTGAGCTTCATTACATACAGTTCCATTAAGGGGGGTGTCCAAGCAATTTGACATATTTGAGCATTTTACAAAAAAGTAACGCTACAGTTACTTTTCCAGGTAATTAGCTACCTTTATAGTGCAGTAACTCAGTTACTAACTCAGTTACTTTTTGGGGAAAGTAACGAGTAACTATAACTAATTACTTTTGTGAAGTAACGTTCCCAACACTGCTGAATAGTAACAATAGCAAACAAGAGCACAATGAACTGAAAAATAACACCAGAAAACTAGAAGGAGCACAATGAACTGAAAAGTAATACCGTTACAGAAAACTACTTGAACTACTAGAAAAGAACTCAAGGGGGTGCTGTACCGGGATACAAGAGTTTTATTTTTATTTTAAAGGTTTATTTTTTTCATGCTTTGTTATATATTAACTGAAGGGGGTGCTGTACTGAGACATAAGAGACTGAGTTTTATTAAAACGTTTATTTTTGCATTCTTTGCTATATATTAACAGAAGGAATTTTACTGTTCACTTTACATATTTTGCTTTATTGCACAATCTTGTTTCTATACAAAATTTCTCAATTAATTTGATGGCCTGAACTGTACCTGTAATTAACTGAACCTTTAATTACAGTAAAAGTAACTTTAAAAAGGTGTCTGTGAAATTTCTGTCATGACAACTTTGTATTTAAAACGCCTCTAGGTTGTAGTTTTATACATATTTTGAACTTCACATTGCTTTGAGGTGTAGGGCATTAATTCAAGCTTTATTTTAACTCGAAATTACACTGAGGGACACCCTTTATTTCCAGTATCGTTAAGTAATATCAGGGCACTGTTTAAGCAATAGGTGACCAGACAGATGAGTTTACTGTGGGACTGTAGCTTCTGATGTCCCTCATATAGCTTTTACATCTCTATCTGAGCTCACATTAAAAAAAGGGAAAATGTTCTCACACCTTTGCAGGCTCCACTCCTGGCAGCAGAGGGTTTTTAAGGAAAAGGAGGGCAGCCAATTATGATTCCAAAAATAAATGGTCATCTCTCTGTTTGGCTTACTACTTTATAATTTAACGCAACTTGTGGAAACCTCTTGTACTGTGATAGTCTTCTTTTCTGAGCCAAAGGGCTGCTGTTTTCCTTCCTGCTGTGTGACTGACAGCTCCCTATCAGGGCACTTATCATCTGAATGTCAAGGACTTCCAGAAAATCCCATTTTTAGGTGATTGATGGAAGCCAGTCAGCAAATGAAGACATAGAGAGAGTGAAAGAGAAAGAGTGAGTCAAAGAGAAAGCAAAAGCAGACAAACCTCACCAATACATCTGGAATCAGTGAAGTACTGATTTGGTGAAAGTGGTTTAAAACTGAACAAAACTTGGTGTGTATATATATATATATATATATATATATATATATATATATATATATATATATAGGGGAACCAGACATTTTGACACATTTAAATACTGAAAACTGTAGCAGTATTGTTATGTAAACTTGTTCACATATTTTTTTTTAAATGTGAAATGTAGAACTTAATCTGTATGATACCATCCAATGCAATAAAATCATGACAAATACATAAAGATTTATTTGAGATCATATTTCTCCTGTTTTAGCTTCTCTGCACTGGCTCCCTGTATAATTGAATTTAAAAATCCTACTGCTAACTTACAAAGCTCTAAATGGTCAAGCTCCGTCATATCTTAGAGAGCTCATAGTGCCATATTATCCCATCAGAACACTGTGCTCTGAGAATGCAGGGTTACTCGTGGTCCCTAAAGTCTCCAAAAGTAGATCAGAAGCCAGAGCCTTCAGCTATCAGGCTCCTCTCCTGTGGAATCATCTTCCTGTTACGGTCCGGGAGGCAGACACCGTCTCCACATTTAAAACTAGACTTAAGACTTTCCTCTTTGATAAAGCTTATAGTTAGGGCCGGCTCAGGCTTGCCTTGTACCAGCCCCTAGTTAGGCTGACTTAGGCCTAGTCTGCCAGGGGACCTCCTATAATACACTAAGCACCTTCTCTCCTTCTCTCTCTCTCTCTCTCATGTCCTGTTACTGCATCTTGCTAACTTGGCCATACTGCATGTCACTAACTCGGCTTCTTCTCCGGAGCCTTTGTGCTTCACTGTCTCGCAGGTTAACTTATATCGCAGCGGTGCCTGGATAGTGTGACGTGTGTGGTTGTGCTGCTGCTGTGGTCCTGCCAGATGCCTCCTGCGGCTGCTGTTATCATTAGTCATACTTCTACTGTTATTATACGCATATGATTATTGTCACATATGTATACTATCAGATATTAAGATATACTTTCAACATATTGTACCACAGTAGCCAGAATCATAATTATAATATTATTACTTTCATTAATGTTGTTGTAAGCTATTACCATTACCATCTGTCCTGCATCCTTCTCTGTCTCTGTCTCTGTCTCTGTCTCTGTCTCTCTCTCTGTCTCTCTTTCTGTATCACTGTGTCATACGGATTACTGTTAATTTATTATGTTGATCTGTTCTGTACGACATCTATTGCACGTCTGTCCATCCTGGAAGAGGGATCCCTCCTCAGTTGCTCTTCCTGAGGTTTCTACCGTTATTTTCCCCTGTTAAAGGTTTTTTTTTGGTGGGAGTTTGTCCTAAGGACAGAGGGATGTCATATGCTGTAAAGCTCTGTGAGGCAAATTGGGATTTGTGATATTGGGCTTTATAAATAAAACTGATTGAATTGATTGATTGAAATATTAAACTTGAAAATTAAATGACATGAATAAAGGAAGGCATGAGTCACAACTAGTCAGATGCAGCAATGCTAAAATGAACATGATAATCTTGACTTAAGGCCAAAACACACCGGCGCCGTATGACGCGTGTCAAAACAGCGCCCCCATTATTTTCCATTTAGAAACCCACACCAGCGGCGGCTTGACGTGCGCCGACGTGCCGCGCCGCGGCACTTTACGCTATTGTCCTATTTTTCCAGCGTCGCTGCCCTTGAACAAGCGCTATTTTGTACTTCCCAGCTTCCCGGACTGGAGTGTGCAATAGAAATCCGGTTGACGCCCTGCAGTGCGACGCTTTCTGTGTGTTGGGGGCGGCACTTGACTCGCGGCACTTGACTCACGTCAATGACGCCGCTGGTGTGCTTTGGCCTTAAGTGGATATATTTACTGAGAAAGTTCCATCTCTACAAATTATTAAAAAAGTAGAGGTGTTATGTTACAGGCAATGGATACTGTGAATAGTGGACAGCAGTGTGGACAGTCCAGCCCACACAAGCTACATTTTCCTATCATTTCTGAAGCTAAAGTGCAGCTGAGCTCCTAGGGTCTGAAATAAAACAGCTAACTGATGCAACTGCCATGCACCGACATGTACATGTAGCTAACAGAAGCACTTCCATATGATGCTGACATCAGGTTACAGTCCTTGTATGTCTCTGCTTCATGAACAGACACACAAGTTTGAGTTTACATGATGAAAATATAGCAGAGGGTGAGGATGGAGACTCATTGCTCCTGAGCAAGATGCTGTGGCCATACCTAACAAAATACAGTACATGAGTTTAATTGAAACAAAAGAAAAAAATCACAAACAAAAGAAAGGTGATCTCATCTCTACTTGTCATATTTTGATGCTTGGGCAGAAGCTGCAGTGTCATGATAATGACACCGGTTAGGTTTAGGCAATAAAACTACTTGATTAGGGTTAGGAAAAGACCATGACTGAGGACTGATGTGACAAAACTCAGTGCTGACTTTTTCTTTCACACAGGAGAAGAACACCGGCCTCCTGGGTCAAAGTCCTGTGCTTGTTGGACCTGTCCACTTAC
The DNA here is from genome assembly GCF_041903045.1 of Epinephelus lanceolatus. Lineage (NCBI taxonomy): Eukaryota > Metazoa > Chordata > Actinopteri > Perciformes > Serranidae > Epinephelus > Epinephelus lanceolatus. The sequence goes on from NC_135750.1 coordinate 38,031,394, forward strand.
ATTCCCAGCCACCCTAAGTGGACTTTCAAGCATTTTATATCTTTTACATCTGTTGCTCTGAACATTTAATAATGTTGCAGATGAGTTGACACTGGGAGCACTGTCCTCCAGCATCCTTATAGTAACACTGGGGGCACTGCCCGAGCCGTGTATTTTGATGCCCTGGGAGACCAGGCCTAAAAAACAACAACAAATGACTAAAGAAAATGAAATAAAAACTGTTCCATAAAAGAAAGGACTGGTGAGCACTGACTGATTTGATGTCAGCACCACCACGTTGTCCATTCATCCATCCATCCATTTTCATCCACTTTCCTAGGGCCAGGTTGCAGGGGCAGTGGGCCAGTGTCGCTGGGAAGAGGGACATCTAGCGGGCTAGATGTCCCTCTTCCCAGCGACACTTTGCAGCTCCTCCTGGGGAACCCAAGGAGTTCCCAGGTCAGATGATATATATAATCCCTCAAGCATGTCCTGGGTCTTCCCTAGACCCTCCTACCAGTTGGACAACCCCGGAACACCTTTGATCAGATGCCCGAACCACCTCAACCAACCCCTTTCGACGTGAAAGAGCAGCGGCTCTACTCTGAGCTCCTTCCGGATGTCTGTGCTCCTCGCCCTATCTCTAAGGCTGAGCTCCGCCACCCTGTGGAGGAAACTCATTTCAGCCACTTGTATCCACAATCTCATTCTTTTGGTCACTACCCAGAGCTCATGACCATAGGTGATGGCTAGGACATCGATGGACCAGTTACTTACTTACTTACTAACAAAACAAAAAAACAGTCTCTATAAGTCTCTATGCCGGTGTTTCTGTGACAGTGTCTCTGTACTGCTCTGGTGAATTCTGCTAGCCTGCTTTCTCACCTCAGTTGCTTTAACGTCTACTTCAAGTCATAACCCACACTGGTTCTGTTTAAGCACTTATAGCTCTCCTTCTTTCTACGACTTTCTCGCTAATCTCTTAGCTGTTGTTTGCACGCTCTTAGCCTTGTTAGCTACTTTAGCTTAGCCATGGCTTCTCCTTCTCCTGCTCTTTCTTGCCCGGTGTGCCAAATGTTCAGTTATGCCTCTGCCTCCTTTAGCGACAGTGGTAATTGTAATAAGTGTAGCTTATTTGCTGCGTTGGAGGCGAGGCTTAGTGAATTAGAAGCGCGGCTCCGCACCATGGAAAACCATTCAAAAGCTGCGGTAGTTAGCCAGCCCCCTGTAGCCGGTGCGGAGCCACATAGCATAGCCTTAGCCTCTGCTAACTGTCCTCCGGTAACTCCCGTTCAGCCGGGAGGTTGGGTTACGGTTCGCCAGAAGCACAGCTCCAAGCAGAAGCCCACGGTTCACCACCAGCCTGTTCACGTTTCCAACCGCTTTTCCCCACTCAGCGACACACCCGCTGAGGATAAAACTCTGGTTATTGGCAGCTCTATTCTGAGGAACGTGAAGTTAGCAACACCAGCGGCCATAGTCAAATGTATCCCTGGGGCCAGAGCGGGCGACATTGAATCAAATTTAAAACTGCTGGCTAAAGCTAAACGTAGATTCAGTAAGATTGTTATTCACGTCGGCGGCAATGACACCCGGTTACGCCAATCGGAGGTCACTAAAATTAATATTGCCTCGGTGTGTGAATATGCAAAAACGATGTCGGACTCCGTAGTTTTCTCTGGACCCCTCCCAAATCTGACCAGTGATGACATGTTTAGCCGCATGTCATCATTTAACCGCTGGCTGTCCAGGTGGTGTCCAGCAAACGATGTGGGTTTTGTTAATAATTGGCAAACTTTCTGGGGAAAACCTGGTCTTATTAGGAGAGACGGCATTCACCCCACTTTGGATGGAGCTGCTCTCATTTCTAGGAACCTGGCAAATTTTATTAGTAATTTAAATCCCTGACAACCCAGAGTTGAGACCAGGACAGAGAGTTGCAGTCCTAAACGCCTCTCTGAGCTTCTAGTTCAGTTACCCAGCCATAGTTTTCATAGTTTTATACAAACGGTGTCTGTCCCCCGACCACCTAAATTATTTAAATCTAAAATTAAACAAAGAGGAGTTGTGCATAACAACCTCATAAAAATTAAAACCTCTTCTGTGACAGAAAGACAAAACAGGAGAATTAAATGCGGACTGTTAAATATCAGGTCTCTATCGTCTAAAGCAGTGTTAGTAAACGAATTAATATCAGATAATCATATTGATTTACTCAGTCTCACTGAAACCTGGCTGTGTCAAGATGAATATGTTAGTCTAAATGAGTCCACTCCTCCCAGTCATAATAATACCCACATTCCTCGAGGCAGCGGCCGAGGAGGGGGAGTTGCAGCCATTTTTAACTCTAGTCTGTTAATCAGCCCTAAACCTAAACTAGATTATAATTCATTTGAAAGCCTCGTTCTTAGTGTTTTACATCCGACCTGGAAAACCTCGCAGCCACTTTTATTTGTTATAGTGTACCGTGCTCCTGGCCCGTATTCTGAATTTGTATCTGAATTCTCAGAGTTTTTATCCAGTTTAGTTCTTAAATCAGATAAAGTTATTATTGTAGGCGATTTTAACATTCATGTCGACGTTGATAATGACTCCCTGGCTACCGCGTTTATCTCATTAATAGACTCCATTGGCTTCAGTCAGGGTGTACATGAACCCACTCACTGTTTTAACCATACCCTCGATCTAGTTCTGACGTATGGAATTGAAATTGATAACCTAAAAGTCTTTCCACAGAATCCCTTGCTATCAGATCATTATCTGATTACTTTTGATTTCTTTTTACTCGATTACACGCCACTTAGCAACAGTTACTATACTAGATGTTTATCAGATAGTGCTGTCACAAAATTTAAGGAAAAGATTACTTCGTCGTTAAATTCAATACCAATACCTTCAGTAACAGAGGTTTCCCGTGCCGACTTTAACCTCTCCCAAATTGATCATTTTGTTGATAGCGCCGTAGGCTCGCTGCGAACAACGCTCGACTCTGTAGCTCCTCTTAAAAAGAAGTTAACAAAGCAAAGAAAGTTTGCTCCTTGGTATAACTCTCAAACCCGTAGGTTAAAACAAATATCGCGAAAATTTGAAAGGAATTGGCGATTAACCAAACTGGAAGAATCTCGTTTAATCTGGACAGACAGTCTCAAAACTTATAAGAGGGGCCTCCGCAATGCCAGAGCAAACTATTACTCAGCATTAATAGAAGAAAACAAGAACAACCCCAGGTTTCTTTTCAGCACTGTAGCCAGGCTGACTGAGAGTCAAAGCTCTATTGAGCCTTGTATTCCTTTAGCCCTTAGCAGTAATGATTTTATGAGCTTTTTTAATGACAAAATTCTAACTATTAGAGGCAAAATTCATGACCTCCTGCCCTCGGATGGTAGGCCTACCTATCTAACCTCAAACACAGCTGTAGAATCTAATATATATTTAGATTGCTTCTCCCCAATTTCTCTTCAAGAATTGACCGCAGTGATTTCTTCATCTAAATCATCAACGTGTCTCTTAGACCCCATCCCAACTAGGCTACTTAAGGAGGTCTTTCCTTTAGTTAACACTCATATATTAGATATGATCAATATATCCCTATTAACAGGCTATGTACCACAGTCTTTTAAGGTAGCTGTAATTAAACCTCTCCTAAAAAAGCCCACCCTGGATCCAGAGGTGTTAGCCAACTATAGACCAATATCTAATCTTCCCTTTATGTCAAAGATCCTTGAGAAAGTAGTCGCAGACCAGCTGTGTGATTTTCTCCAGGATAATAATTTATTTGAGGAATTTCAGTCAGGATTTAGAGTGCATCATAGCACTGAGACAGCTCTAGTTAAAATTACAAATGACCTTCTGATTGCTTCAGACAAAGGACTCGTCTCTGTTCTTGCTTTATTAGATCTTAGTGCGGCGTTTGACACAATTGACCATCAAATTCTACTGCAGAGACTGGATCACTTAATTGGCCTAAAAGGTTCAGCACTAAGCTGGTTTAAATCTTATTTATTTGATCGTTTTCAATTTGTTGACGTTCGTAATGAATCATCCTTACGTACCAAAGTTTGTTTTGGAGTTCCGCAAGGTTCTGTGCTCGGACCAATCCTATTTACTCTATATATGCTTCCTTTAGGTAACATCATTAGAAATCACTCTATAAATTTCCATTGTTATGCGGATGATACACAGTTGTATTTATCGATGAAGCCAGAAGAAAGTAATCAATTAACTAAACTCCATAACTGCCTTAAAGACATAAAAAATTGGATGAGCACCAATTTCCTGATGTTAAATTCAGACAAAACTGAAGTTATTGTTCTTGGCCCCAAACAACTCAGAGACTCTTTATCTGATGACATAGTTTCTCCAGATGGCATTGCTCTGGCCTCTAGCACTACTGTAAGAAACCTCGGAGTAATATTTGATCAAGATTTGTCTTTTAATTCTCATTTAAAGCAAACCTCACGGACTGCATTTTTTCATCTGCGTAATATTGCGAAAATTAGGCCTATCCTGACCCGAAAAGATGCAGAAAAATTGGTCCACGCTTTTGTTACCTCAAGGCTGGATTACTGTAACTCTCTATTATCAGGTAGCTCTAGTAAGTCCTTAAAAACTCTCCAGCTAATTCAGAATGCAGCAGCACGTGTACTAACAGGAACTAAGAAACGAGATCATATTTCTCCTGTTTTAGCTTCTCTGCACTGGCTCCCTGTAAAATCCAGAATTGAATTTAAAATCCTACTGTTAACTTATAAAGCTCTAAATGGTCAAGCTCCGTCATATCTTAGAGAGCTCATAGTGCCATATTATCCCACCAGAACACTGCGCTCTGAGAACGCAGGGTTACTCGTGGTCCCTAAAGTCTCCAAAAGCAGATCAGGAGCCAGAGCCTTCAGCTATCAGGCTCCTCTCCTGTGGAATCATCTTCCTGTTACGGTCCGGGAGGCAGACACCGTCTCCACATTTAAGACTAGACTTAAGACTTTCCTCTTTGATAAAGCTTATAGTTAGGGCTGGCTCAGGCTTGCCCTGTACCAGCCCCTAGTTAGGCTGACTTAGGCCTAGTCTGCCGGAGGACCCCCTATAATACACCGGGCTCTCTCTCTCTCTCTCTCTCTCTCTCTCTCTCTCTCTCTCTCTCTCACTCTCATCCTATTACTGCATCTTGCTAACTCGGCCATTCTGGATGTCACTAACTCGGCTTCTTCTCCGGAGTCTTTGTGCTCCACTGTCTCTCAGAATAACTCATACCGCAGCGGTGCCTGGACAGCGTGACGTGTGTGGTTGTGCTGCTGCCGTGGTCCTGCCAGATGCCTCCTGCTGCTGCTGCCATCATTAGTCATCAGTCATACTTCTACTGTTATTATACACATATGACTATTGTCACACAAGTATACTGTCTGATATTAATACATACTTTCAACATATTGTACCACAGTAGCCAGAACTATAACTATAATATTATTACTTTCATTAATGTTGTTGTAAGCTACTGTCATTACCTGCATCTCTCTCTCTCTCTCTCTCTCTCTCTCTCTCTGTCTCATTGTGTCATATGGATTACTGTTAATTTATTATGCTGATCTGTTCTGTACGACATCTATTGCACGTCTGTCCGTCCTGGAAGAGGGATCCCTCCTCAGTTGCTCTTCCTGAGGTTTCTACCGTTTTTTTTTTTCCCCGTTAAAGGGTTTTTTTTTTGGGGAGTTTTTCCTTATCCGCTGTGAGGGTCTTAAGGACAGAGGGATGTCGTATGCTGTAAAGCCCTGTGAGGCAAATTGTGATTTGTGATATTGGGCTTTATAAATAAAATTGAATTGAATTGAAATTGAAAATTGAATATAAAACCAAAGTCAATTTGAAATTGATATGTATGTAGAGATGGATAGATAGATAGATAGATAGATAGATAGATAGATAGATAGATAGATAGATAGACAGGTAGATAGATAGATAGATAGATAGATAGATAGATTCATTTTTTGCCTACCTGTCTGTTTGACTGACAGTTTCATTGATCACTAAGAAAGCCTTGACTTGGAAAGAAGTTGGTTCAGTGTGAAAAAAATAGCTTTGATGTAGTTATGCTACTTTTGTCATGTGTAGCCTGTGTAACCAAGGTCCCATGTTAAGGAACCAGCAATGCTGCGGTTACATGCACACTTGGTTTTCTTGGGGATAACATGTTATAGCAACACTCTCCATGTTGCACAGATACAGCAAAATAGAACCCAACGTAGGACTCACAGTAGTAGACCCACTGAACCACAACGTACCATAGTTTTCCCATATAAGGTCCCCTGTCCGTCAGGTTCAGAGTTGTTGACCTCTTGAAGATAATAGATTGAGAGGTTGATGGGAGGAATGGGGAGGAAACTGGGAATGCTTGATGCTTGGCCCGAACTTTCAGAACGGAAGATGAAACTTTTGATGAAGAAATCTCTTGTCCCTGTGATCTCTAATGTGGGATTACAGATGGTTGCTCTCTGAATTTTCACAGAGGAGGATCCATGTTGGCATCGATCAATCAAATCGACTGAATTCTAAATGTGGATGCCCTACCATATGCCTTGGGAGAGTTCACAGAAACCTAAAAGGGGAGCCATGGTGCTCCTCTGGCGTGTCCCCACATGACATGAACAGCCATTGTTCTTCAGCAAGTTCCATAAAAATACTCTAAATTCTGAAATACATAATCTGTTTTATCTGCTTCATAGAGAGACATTTATTTTATTTAAGACAGGTTTATATAAGAGACATGCCTGTATTCATCATTTACCTGCTTTATTCTAACAAAAACATGTACTCCATATTTAGCTGTTGTCTTGATGAATTCAGTATAGCATTCACTTTACAGCACAAATTCCATCTGTACAATGCTCACCACTCAGCTGCTCTCATTTTTATTTCTCTGACAAAAGTCTGTTTTCATTCACCAAATTATTCTACTCCTTTCACTTTTCTGGTCTCATATCGATGTTAAGCTACTAGAAATACTCTTCAATATTGTTCACAGAACATAACAAAGCCCAAAGTCATTGATCCACATCCCCTTTACTGAATGCTTCACACGTCAACCCAGCAGCACAGATTTATACAATCAGTAGTTTCAAGGTGGGCACCCAAAGTGAGTGTCACCAATTCAGTATTTGACCCCTTTTGTTCCTGAGATATGGCACTGAAATATGGCCAGAAAAGGTTTTTACAGAAGTTTATGATGGCTTAGTGAAGTTGACCTTTGACAATTTGGATATAAAATGTCATCAGTATATCATTTTATCCTATCCTAAATGTTTATGTGTGAAACTGTGTCATAATTAGCATATGGATTCCTAAGTAATTGCTGAAAACATGTTTTGTCAGGTCACAGTGACCTTGACCTTCGACCACCAAATTCTAATCCGTTCATTCTTAAGTCCAAGTAGATGTTTGTGCCAAATTTGAGGAAATTCCCTCAAGGTCTTTATAAGATACAGAGTTAATGATATTGAGATGGACACAAGGTCACCAGGACCTTGACCTTTGACCACCAAATTCCAATCAGTTCATTGTTGAGTCCAAGTGAATGTTTGTCTAAATTTTTAAGAAATTCCCTCAAGGTGTTCTTGAGATATCACATTCATGAAAAGTGAGGGACACAAGGTCACAATGACCCTGACCTTTGACCAACAAATTCTAATCAGTTCATTCTTGAGCCCAAGTAAATTTTTGTGCCACATTTTAAGAAATTCTGTCAAGGTGTTCTTGAGATACTGTGTTCTCAAGAATGCAACAGACGAGATCACAGTGACCTTGACGTTTGTCCACCAAAATCTCATCAGTTCATTGTTAAGTCCAAGTGGGCATTTGTGCCAAATTTGAAGAAATGTTACTGGCATCTTTTGGAGCTCGTTAGTTAGTGTATACGTCTGCACTGCTGTAACCACTTGGTTGATTGACACTGACCTGAGCACAAACATGGGTATTCTGATATGCTTCATTTAGTGTCAATGAAATGTCCTTGAATCTCTGTTAATTGGATTGCTTTTGTTTATTTCTCTGCATACAATATATAGACATATAGTATAGTTTGTAACTGTAGGGTTATGCAAGGTGTGAAATCAATCAATCATTCAATCAATTTTATTTATAAAGCCCAATATCACAAATCACAATTTGCCTCACAGGGCTTTACAGCATACGACATCCCTCTGTCCTTAAGACCCTCACAGCGGATAAGGAAAAACTCCCCCAAAAAAACCCCTTTAACGGGGAAAAAAAACGGTAGAAACCTCAGGAAGAGCAACTGAGGAGGGATCCCTCTTCCAGGACAGACAGACGTGCAATAGATGTCGTACAGAACAGATCAGCATAATAAATTAACAGTAATCCGTATGACACAATGAGACAGAGAGAGAGAGAGAGAGAGAGAGAGAGAGAGAGAGATATGCAGGTAATGACAGTAGCTTACAACAACATTAATGAAAGTAATAATATTATAGTTATAGTTCTGGCTACTGTGGTACAATATGTTGAAAGTATGTATTAATATCTGACAGTATACTTGTGTGACAATAGTCATATGTGTATAATAACAGTAGAAGTATGACTAATGACTAATGATGGCAGCAGCAGCAGGAGGCATCTGGCAGGACCACGGCAGCAGCACAACCACACACGTCACGCTGTCCAGGCACCGCTGCGATATGATTTAATCTGAGAGACAGTGGAGCACAAAGGCTCCGGAGAAGAAGCCGAGTTAGTGACATCCAGAATGGCCGAGTTAGCAAGATGCAGTAATAGGATACGAGAGAGAGAGAGAGAGAGAGAGAGAGAGAGAGAGAGAGAGAGAGAGAGAAGGAGAGAAGGTGCCCGGTGTATTATAGGGGGTCCTCCGGCAGACTAGGCCTAAGTCAGCCTAACTAGGGGCTGGTACAGGGCAAGCCTGAGCCAGCCCTAACTATAAGCTTTATCAAAGAGGAAAGTCTTAAGTCTAGTCTTAAATGTGGAGACGGTGTCTGCCTTCCGGACCGTAACAGGAAGATGATTCCACAGGAGAGGAGCCTGATAGCTGAAGGCTCTGGCTCCTGATCTACTTTTGGAGACTTTAGGGACCACGAGTAACCCTGCGTTCTCAGAGCGCAGTGTTCTGGTGGGATAATATGGCACTATGAGCTCTCTAAGATATGACGGAGCTTGACCATTTAGAGCTTTATAAGTTAACAGTAGGATTTTAAATTCAATTCTGGATTTTACAGGGAGCCAGTGCAGAGAAGCTAAAACAGGAGAAATATGATCTCGTTTCTTAGTTCCTGTTAGTACACGTGCTGCTGCATTCTGAATTAGCTGGAGAGTTTTTAAGGACTTACTAGAGCTACCTGATAATAGAGAGTTACAGTAATCCAGCCTAGAGGCAACAAAAGCGTGGACCAATTTTTCTGCATCTTTTCGGGTCAGGATAGGCCTAATTTTCGCAATATTACGCAGATGAAAAAATGCAGTCTGTGAGGTTTGCTTTAAATGAGAATTAAAAGACAAATCTTGATCAAATATTACTCCGAGGTTTCTTACGGTAGTGGTAGAGGCCAGAGCAATGCCATCTAGAGAAACTATGTCATCAGATAAAGAGTCTCTGAGTTGTTTGGGGCCAAGAACAATAACTTCAGTTTTGTCTGAATTTAACATCAGGAAATTGGTGCTCATCCAATTTTTTATGTCTTTAAGGCAGTTATGGAGTTTAGTTAATTGATTACTTTCTTCTGGCTTTATCAATAAATACAACTGTGTATCATCCGCATAACAATGGAAATTTATAGAGTGATTTCTAATGATGTTACCTAAAGGAAGCATATATAGAGTAAATAGGATTGGTCCGAGCACAGAACCTTGCGGAACTCCAAAACAAACTTTGGTACGTAAGGATGATTCATTACGAACGTCAACAAATTGAAAACGATCAGATAAATAAAATTTAAACCAGCTTAGTGCTGAACCTTTTAGGCCAATTAAGTGATCCAGTCTCTGCAGTAGAATTTGATGGTCAATTGTGTCAAACGCCGCACTAAGATCTAATAAAACAAGAACAGAGAGATGCGGTAGTCTGAAGCAATCAGAAGGTCATTTGTAATTTTAACTAGAGCTGTCTCAGTGCTATGATGCACTCTAAATCCTGACTGAAATTCCTCAAATAAATTATTATCCTGGAGGAAATCACACAGCTGGTCTGCGACTACTTTCTCAAGGATCTTTGACATAAAGGGAAGATTAGATATTGGTCTATAGTTGGCTAACACCTCTGGATCCAGGGTGGGCTTTTTTAGGAGAGGTTTAATTACAGCTACCTTAAAAGACTGTGGTACATAGCCTGTTAATAAGGATATATTGATCATATCTAATATATGAGTGTTAACTAAAGGAAAGACCTCCTTAAGTAGCCTAGTTGGGATGGGGTCTAAGAGACACGTTGATGATTTAGATGAAGAAATCACTGCGGTCAATTCTTGAAGAGAAATTGGGGAGAAGCAATCTAAATATATATTAGGTTCTACAGCTGTGTTTGAGGTTAGATAGGTAGGCCTACCATCTGAGGGCAGGAGGTCATGAATTTTGCCTCTAATAGTTAGAATTTTGTCATTAAAAAAGCTCATAAAATCATTACTGCTAAGGGCTAAAGGAATACAAGGCTCAATAGAGCTTTGACTCTCAGTCAGCCTGGCTACAGTGCTGAAAAGAAACCTGGGGTTGTTCTTGTTTTCTTCTATTAATGCTGAGTAATAGTTTGCTCTGGCATTGCGGAGGCCCCTCTTATAAGTTTTGAGACTGTCTGTCCAGATTAAACGAGATTCTTCCAGTTTGGTTAATCGCCAATTCCTTTCAAATTTTCGCGATATTTGTTTTAACCTACGGGTTTGAGAGTTATACCAAGGAGCAAACTTTCTTTGCTTTGTTAACTTCTTTTTAAGAGGAGCTACAGAGTCGAGCGTTGTTCGCAGCGAGCCTACGGCGCTATCAACAAAATGATCAATTTGGGAGAGGTTAAAGTCGGCACGGGAAACCTCTGTTACTGAAGGTATTGGTATTGAATTTAACGACGAAGTAATCTTTTCCTTAAATTTTGCGACAGCACTATCTGATAAACATCTAGTATAGTAACTGTTGCTGAGTGGCGTGTAATCGAGTAAAAAGAAATCAAAAGTAATCAGATAATGATCCGATAGCGAGGGATTCTGTGGAAAGACTTTTAGGTTATCAATTTCAATTCCATACGTCAGAACTAGATCGAGGGTGTGGTTAAAACAGTGAGTGGGTTCATGTACACCCTGACTGAAGCCAATGGAGTCTATTAATGAGATAAACGCGGTAGCCAGGGAGTCATTATCAATGTCAACATGAATGTTAAAATTGCCTACAATAATAACTTTATCTGATTTAAGAACTAAACTGGATAAAAACTCTGAGAATTCAGATACAAATTCAGAATACGGGCCAGGAGCATGGTACACTATAACAAATAAAAGTGGCTGCGAGGTTTTCCAGGTCGGATGTAAAAGACTAAGAACGAGGCTTTCAAATGAATTCTAATCTAGTTTAGGTTTGTAATGTATTATATTATTATTATATTATTATTATACACATGCACATGCACACGCACCCACACACACACACACACACACACACACACACACACTGACTTAATAATTATGACTGGATGGACACTTCATCCAACTTAAAAATGATGGAAGTTATTCCCTTAGCAAAGTCACCAGTTGAAATAAATAAACATATAGAGCATTATTAGACATTAGATGGCACTAACCTGTAGAAAAAAAATCTCTTTTATTAATGCACAGAGTATAAAACGGGTGCATGAACTACTTTTATGTCAACAACCCTATAATCACTCCAGCTGGATTGGTTATGGTGAGGATTAAATGCATATAAATCCATTAGAAATGGTAAAATATTCCAAAATTAGCAGTTTCAATTATACAATATTATCATCAACACTCAATCTATCAGCCCTGTTCACAGTTGGCTCTGTGGTAACAAATCAGAGCAACATGTGTCATCAGAGCTGAAGTCATAGACACAACAACAGAGCTGTGATACTGCAGCCCTCACTGGAGCCGATGTGAAACGTCCCCTCTTAGACCAAACAAAATCTATCACAGAGCCATCAGTCTAATGTGACTGTGTGCAAATGCCACCATGATTATTACAACAACGTTTAAACAGGATGAACTGCAAGCCAACTTGGCTGCCACAAGTGTTTTCGTATATCATGTGGAGGATAAAGTGTTCTCACTAATGGTTTGTTTTTGATTGTGTTGTCACCATGTCCCCATAGCAGAACACCGACAGCAGACATGTGGTGGTAAATGTTTGCTTTGTTATCTGGAGCAGACAGTAATAACATCATTTGAATCTTTCTTGTCTAATTGTCTGGTTAAAGTCATATCATCATAGTGACCATCACAGTACTGACAGGTTTTAATAGTGTTTCAGATACAGCCACTATCACATCTCACTACCTCAAGTGCTTCTCTTGCAGTGATTGTATGATTTGTTATGAAAAGTAATACATCAAAATTTGTACATATCCCACATGACAATGAGCCAATGAATAACCCACGTACTTTAGAAGGCTGCAATCACATGACCAATGCGCTGAGGGGAGTAAAAACGAAACCGTCCCAAGCAGTCTTTAAGATGAGTCACATTTCCCTAGGGACTTTCCCACAGGGCTTTCCCCAGGAGACCAGTGTTAAGAACCATGAACTTTGAGTCATTTTAAGGTACATTGTCACCATGTTTCTCTTCTTAAACCTAACCACGTTAACTTTACTTGCCTAAGCCTAACCTACATAACTTTACATTAATTATGTGATGTCATTTGTGGGGCAGTATTTATAAGGATATGACGACCTCTTCACAGTCCTGCTGTTACTCAGTTTTACATTTTTCTTAATGTCAACAAATCTCATATAAAGACCCACACTTTTCTGACTTCCCAACCCTGTCTATAGCTACATCTGCGCTAATATGTATTATTTTTAAACACATAGCTATTGCTACGTTTACACCTAGTGTCCACACTACTCTGGTGTTTTGGAATCCCTAAAATGGAGACCTTTGAAAATGCTGCTGAACCATTTTAGTTTGAAAACTCTGGGTTGTTTGTAAGTGTGGATGGTTGCAAATGGAGACTTCTGAAAAGACAAAGACAGTTCGTATGATATCCTATGTATTAGTGTCCAACAAATGCCATTACATCCTTAACATAAAGTTGCATAATTAATGTAAATTTACAGACAACATATTCTCACTCTGACCTTGTCACATATTGACATTTGGTCAGGGACTTTCCGTGCTGAGATACGACGTGCAAGGCACCCTGGGTGCGTTGTTTTTTGATGTTGTGGGACACCGTGTCAAAGTCTGCCTGTTACATGCATTGTCTATTTACAAAATACACTTCCATTATCACAGGAAATATAGTGTTTGCATACAGTCCCTTTCAAAATATATGCACTACATCAGTACAACATCACAAATTGACTTTCTTCCCCTCAACAACAAACGCACATGGTTACATTTAGCCAACACATAGTTGGGTGGTTGGGTGTAGGCAACAAAAGCATGTGGTTGGGTTTAGAAAAAAAAAGAACAGTGTTTGGCTTAACAATCTTTCAGGAAGTGAACACCAGTGTCCCATGTCAAAGTTGGTGGTTGATGGACCCATCCACCACCCCCACCATACACCCTACTTGGACTTTTGCCCCCTTGACTTATGTTGTTGTCCCATCGTGTTTCCCCCAGACAACTCCAGGCGTTGTTGGGCCATACACATGCTGCGTCTTTAACTGCCTAGAAAACACAAGGTTGGGTGCTGGGTGCTTCTCATGTGCCTTTTCTGTGCCAGCTTTCAAGAGTGTGGTGGCAGGTTGTGTTTGAGGTTGCTAAGCAACTTCAACAAGCACTCATTCATAGCCCGATTTCCTTAAATGCTGAGTGCAGAGCTGATCTTCCAGGTGCTGTTTTGTGTGTAGGGCTATTGTCTGTGGGACAGACTTAAAACTCTAGCAGCCCTGCCCTAACTTGAACAACTTCTTCTCCATATTTACCACAGACTGATATTTAAGGTAGAAGGGAAAAATATCTGCTGGCTATGACTGGTTGGTCCTCATCAGATGACATGTGGTGTGCGCTGCTACATTCCAAAAGTTGAACTGCCCAGTGTACATGAGCGGTCAATTGATATGCATTTTTAGGAAAGGCACTATAGACGGAGATTAATTCTGAAATGGTGCTAAAAAGGTCTTGGGTATGGAGATTGTTTTATTCCTTTGGATGTGTCCTGTTACTCTCAGCTTCAAGCCCATTGGTTACTGCTGAAGAATAAAAGACACACAAACCACAAATGCAGTTTCTAAAAAAGGGTCAGTCATTTCCAAAAAAAAAAAGCTGGTCACTGTAGTTTCTTTCAAAGTTACACAAACAAGAGGAAACAGCAAATTTGTTGGGGACTGTTTTCAGCCACCCTGGTCCCACTCCCAAGTCTGTAATGTCGCCAGCAGCGTCAGGAGGTAACACAGCCAGAAAACAATGCAAGTTAAGGGGTTGAAAGTCCAAGTGGGGCAGGCAGGAGGGGTGGTGGATGGGACCAACAACCACCGACTTTAACCTGGGAGGCCAGTGTTCGCTTCTCATATGAATGTAAAGCCAAAACCTGTTCTTATTTCCTAAACCCAACCATGTGTGTGCTGGCTAAACATAACCACGTGCGTTTGTTGTTCAAGGAAAAAAAAATCAATTTGTACCAACATTGTGCATTTATTTTGAAAGTGACTGGATGCAAACTGTGCATGTCCTGTAAAACTGAAGTGTAATTTGACAGCATACAATGCATGTAACAGGCTGAAGTTGACACAGCGTCCCAGGACATCAGTAACCCAACCCTAGCACATCATGTCTCATCGTGGAAAGTCCATGACCAAACACAATATGTGATGAGGTCAGAGTGAGAATGTGTTGAGTGGCAGACTGTTTCACATTTGGTGCTCTGATTATTTGTGGCAGCAGGACGGTGTATGTGAGGTTGAGTCAAAATGAACTACAGGTAATTCACGGTAATGAAGCAACACAAGGCTCACTGATGTGTTTTTAACAACAGTGGTGCTCTATGGCACAGAGGAAATAGATACATCTGGCTGTGATACACACAAAACTTGTAGCATTCTTGATACATTCACTGTTGATTTAAGTCTGAACTCAGATTTGGTGACAATGAAAGAACATCACCAGCTTTATCCTATAATACCTGGCATGTGTTCATTGGTGCCACATGTTGTAAAAGGTAAAATAAAATGCTATGGTATAAGTTAGCTGCTAGTTATTCTAACACACACAGAGGAGATGAGGGTCTACTTTTAACTGTTAACTGCTAACTGTAGTGGATGCCTACAGTGTTACAGTTCACTTTAATTTGTTTATGACTGTCTATTGTCTGACTGCTCTTATTTCTTAACTAGTGAAGTCATTATGTTCCCATATTTCAGCGACTGACTTGGTGAATAAAAGCCAAAATTACAAAATCATACCCCAGTTATAATTAACTGGAACCACCCTTTAACCAACATGTTCCTGATAGACATAACCATAAGAACTCATGGATTTACACATTTTGTAAATCCCCCTATTTAGACAGTGAATCTGAATCCGTTCGGATTTGGAACCCCTCATTCTCGTTTGACAGCACAAACTGGTTTCACTCAGGGTTCATGAAGTGGCTGTGCTTCACTAAAGCAACAGAGATCACTCAAGAAAGCTGGCTTTTGGATTTATATCTTAATACCTTCCAAACACACACACACACACACACACACACACACACACACACACACACACACACACTCACACACACACACACATACACACACAGGTGGACTGTGTCCAGTGAAGTGGTAGCCCCTGTCAGCACCCTGAGGCCCCAACAACCCCCATCATCCTCCCGGTGCATTGTGGGTGCCTTCATCCTGTTTCGAGGCCCTGCGGGTCGAGTGTGTGCTTCCTGCAGTCTGTGTCAGATTGGATGGGATGAGTGGTAATTATTCTGGTGTCCAGTTCTCAGTCATCCATCCAGTATGGGCAGCTGGGAGACATTGCCTCCCACAGGACAGATGGGATCATCCTGCTGGACTCCAGAAGCAGTCACTGCACAGCAGTTCATTTGCACTGGCTTCAGGTCCTGCTGACAGTCCTAGCTGTGGCTAACTTATTATAGTCTATATCTGACAGCACTAATTTTAGACCAAATTTGTGGATGTTTTCTACATCTGATCAGTCTTTTTAGTGTTTATTCTTTTCAAGGCGCGAGAGTACGCTACGGAGTGATAATAATAATCATTATTATGATTATTATTATGATATAAAAAACAATCACACCTCTAGACCAGAGGTCTTCAATATTTTTCAGGCCAAGGACCTCTTAGCTTTAAAGACAACTGGAGCAGGAACCTCCTCCTACATTTACTGTATAAAACTGAGTTGCACATGAGATAATTCTTTGAATATTTTTGGGTCTTCTCTCATACTTGCCTGTAGCTGCTAAGTCAGTAAAAGTTGTGGCATGGCTAGGTGCATTAGCCTCACCCTTTGCACTTTTGCCAGTGGTGCTGAAGTTGGACAGTATGTCAGGGTCTTTTGCTTGACAAGATACAAAACAATCAATTATGGGTCATAAGAATCTCTGTGCCCCTGGATTATTAATACAGTTAACTGGCCAATATGTTTCAATAGTAAGTAAATGTTAGCTGACTAGTTCACCTTGCTGTTATGGATAAGTGTTGCACAGTGATTCAGCATGAGCTAGCGTACATAATTGCACAATTACACAATTACACAATTACCCATGAATCCATGGGAAAAGTTAGCCTATCAGTAATGCTGTGTACTGTAAATTAAATGTTTGTTCTCTATGAATAAGCCAATTTATCTTTGCTAATAATATGCTCAGTTCATGTTAATGTGTATTTTAAAACATATTTCATTTTTGGAAAAATTTAAATTAAAACTTAAATTATCAAAGAATAATATGGCGGCCCTCCTGTGGTAACTCCAAGGACCCCCTAGGAATCCTGGATACCCTGTTGAAAATCCAGGCTCCAGAGCACAGGCTATTTCTGAAATCAGTCAGCAAAGAGAAACTGATCTGGAAGGTTACAATCCGTTCTCAGTCCCAGGTCGTCCAGTAAAGATGCGTTGTCTAGCCTCTTAGCATCTCATAGCGATGCATCCATCAATCAATCAATCAATCAATCAATCAATCAATTTTATTTATAAAGTCCAATATCACAAATCACAATTTGCCTCACAGGGCTTTACAGCATACGACATCCCTCTGTCCTTATGACCCTCACAGCGGATAAGGAAAAAAAAAAACCCTTTAACGGGGGAAAGACACGGTAGAAACCTCAGGAAGAGCAACTGAGGAGGGATCCCTCTTCCAGGACGGACAGGCGTGCAATAGATGTCGTACAGAACAGAGAGAGAGAGAGACAGAGAGAGATGCAGGACAGACGGTAATGACAGTAGCTTACAACAACATTAATTAAAATAATAATATTATAATTATAGTTCTGGCTACTGTGGTACAATATGTTGAAAGTATATATTAGTATCTGATAGTATACATATGTGACAATAATCATATGTGTATAATAGCAGTAGAAGTATGACTAATGACTAATGATGGCGGCAGCAGCAGGAGGCATCTGGCAGGACCACGGCAGCAGCACAACCACACACGTCACACTATCCAGGCACCGCTGCAATACGAGTTAACCTGAGAGACAGTGGAGCACAAAGGCTCCGGAGAAGAAGCCGAGTTAGTGACATGCAGTATGGCCGAGTTAGCAAGATGCAGTAATAGGATACGAGACAGAGAGAGAGAGAGAGAGAGAGAGAGAGAGAGAGAGAGAGAAGGAGAGAAGGTGCCCGGTGTATTATAGGGGGTCCTCCGGCAGACTAGGCCTAAGTCAGCCTAACTAGGGGCTGGTACAAGGCAAACCTGAGCCAGCCCTAACTATAAGCTTTATCAAAGAGGAAAGTCTTAAGTCTAGTCTTAAATGTGGAGACGGTGTCTGCCTTCCGGACCGTAACAGGAAGATGATTCCACAGGAGAGGAGCCTGATAGCTGAAGGCTCTGGCTCCTGATCTACTTTTGGAGACTTTAGGGACCACGAGTAACCCTGCGTTCTCAGAGCGCAGTGTTCTGGTGGGATAATGAGGCACTATGAGCTCTCTAAGATATGACGGAGCTTGACCATTTAGAGCTTTATAAGTTAACAGTAGGATTTTAAATTCAATTCTGGATTTTACAGGGAGCCAGTGCAGAGAAGCTAAAACAGGAGAAATATGATCTTGTTTCTTAGTTCCTGTTAGTACATGTGCTGCTGCATTCTGAATTAGCTGGAGAGTTTTTAAGGACTTACTAGAGCTACCTGATAATAGAGAGTTACAGTAATCCAGCCTAGAGGTAACAAAAGCGTGGACCAATTTTTCTGCATCTTTTCGGGTCAGGATAGGCCTAATTTTCGCAATATTACGCAGATGAAAAAATGCAGTCCGTGAGGTTTGTTGTAAATGAGAATTAAAAGACAAATCTTGATCAAATGTTACTCCGAGGTTTCTTACAGTAGTGCTAGAGGCCAGAGCAATGCTATCTAGAGAAACTATGTCATCAGATAAAGAGTCTCTGAGTTGTTTGGGGCCAAGAACAATAATTTCAGTTTTGTCTGAATTTAACATCAGGAAATTGGTGCTCATCCAGGTTTTTATGTCTTTAAGGCAGTTATGGAGTTTAGTTAATTGATTGACTTTCTTCTGGCTTCATAGATAAATAAATAAAGCTAAATAAATAAATGCATAGGGCACCCTTTAACATCTCCACGTAATGCACAGCAGAAGCACATTTTAACACGTGGTTAATGTTATGAAACAGTTGTGGTTAGGTTTAGGCAACTAAACAACATTGCTATGTTTATATTTAAAAGTACCGCCTTGTGGTTGTATGCCTTTGTAAACCACTTCACACACATCTTCAACCTGGCAGCATGGGAGATTCTTCTTCATTATGATTAGAATATGAATTTTTGAATTATGGCCAAAAACGTATTGTGTGATTTCACAGTGACCTTCGACCACCAAATTCTAATCAGTTCATTCTTGAGTCCAAATGGATGTTTGTGTCAAATTTAAAGAAATTCCCTCCAGGCCTTCTTGAGATATCACGTTAACAAGAATAGGACAGAAGGACAAACGGAGGGACAACCCGAAAACATAATGGCTCCAGCCACGGCCATCACCAGCACAGAGAAAAAGTAAGTACATTTGTTATGCAACAATAACGTAACAGAGGACATTGGTGCACCATGACCGTACATTACTGGTGAATGGACTTCCACTTGTATACAGTCTTTGCAGTCTTTTGACCACCCAAAGCACTTTTAAACCATTGTTAAATTCACCCATTGACACACATAGTAATACACTGGTGGCTAAAACTATCTTACAAGGTTCCACCTGCTACTCAATTAAACATTAACAAGCACTCACACACCGATGCCACAGCCATTGGGGGCAATTTGGGGTTCAGTATCTTGCCCAATGTTACATGGACATGCATACTTGAGGAGCCGGGATCAAACTGGCGATCTTAGGTGTGGACGACCTGCTCTACCTCCTCAGCTTCAACTGCTACGTTAAAACAATGCTGACTTCTGGTTTCACACAGGACACAAACTGTCATCTCCCGGGTGAAAGTCCGGTTTTGTTTGACCCATCCAACCTGCCTTCATCCCACCCTACACAGACTTTCTTGCTCTTTGTACCACATTAGTTGCTGCGATGGATGGGTTTCCACTGGAGTTAAATAAAAAGCCCAGTGCATCTTATAAAGATACTGAAAGGATACTGAAGGGTTCAGTATCTTATAAAGATACTGAACCCTTCAGTATCTTTTAAAGATACTGAAGGGTTCCTTTGGTGTCACTATCACACATCGAGGGGCGTGACAAAGCATTGGTGCTTGATGACCTTGGAATGAGAAAGGGCTGAAGATATTAAATGTTCTGCTGAGTGTATAAAACACAGTACAGATTAGTATTTAGATGAGAGACTGTATTTGATTTATTCCAGAAGTGTTGCCTGGATTCACAGACCCACAGGAAAATACATCAGATGATGCAGAATGAAGATGTATTAGACATATTGACTGTGCCTGTGTGTGTGTGTGTGCGCACACATACACACACACACACACACACACACACACACACACACACACACACACACACACACACACTGATCTGTCATCACTATGAATGGGACAAGGTTAGAAGCAGACATGATGTATTTGGTCTCGCTGCCCAGTCCTCCCAATTACACAACAAAATACACCTATACAGACGCACGCACGCACGCACGCACACACACACAGCGCCTTGTACTTCTATCTTTGTGAGGACCCTAACCCTAACCTTAACCTTAACAACTAAATGCCTGAACCAACACTTAGACTAACGCTAACATAAACCTAATCCTAAGTGAGGACCAGCCAAAATTTCCTAATTTTCCAAAAATGTCCTTACTCTGATGCTAAAACATTTTTTTGGTCCTCACTTTGTAGCAAGTATAAGAACACACACGTATTTACTTAGGTCACTTTTGGGGAAATTACATAAAATTACTGTACATTCATTTCTTGGAGACTTATCCTAACACTAACGTTAACCACTGACCCAAAAGTCTTTTTCAAATTGTGCACACAGCTTTTGTCCTCAGTTCAACAAGCTACTCTTAATGAAGTGGTCTTGCATCTGTTGTCTTGCATGGTCCAACCCCCCCAACAAACACACCCTTTTCCAACATAATTACCATCAGGCATTATAAATATTAATTAATACAGAGCTAGTATTGTAGTGCTTTTATTAGACAACATCTGTGTAGAGTTGTAAAACTACATTTAAATCTGTTTGTGTACAAAAATCAGTTCATCTATATAAGCGCTGTGCATGGGTGAAAATAAGTGAACATGTACAGTGAATGACTGTGACTGTCTTAATATTTAGCTTCAAGAGTTGTAAAAACTAAAGCTGCCTCAAAAATGTATGCTTCCATACTACTAATTTGCAACAAGAAATATGCCGTTTTTTTTAATATATATATATTAACATTATAAAACGTATCCACGGAGTCACATAATGTTTACTTTACATGTATCTGCAAAATGCTCAGAGATAACATGTTCATGTGTCCTTTGCTGCAACAGCCCATTCTCACTCCAAACTTGTCAAATTACACCACTTTGTCAGTGATTTTGGCATCAGAGACCAATGCAGAGAGGCACCTTTCGTGGCGGTATAATACACATGGGGTGCATCAGTTTTAGAGGCAACAGGCAACAACTCAACTTGTCAAATACTGCTGTTTTGTCAGTGGATGTTGGCATCAGACATGGACGCAGAGGGACACCCTTTGTGGCGTCGCCTTGGTCAGCGGCAGTTTGTAATGCCGCCAGCAACTACCATAACATAAGGAGTTACAAAGTCCATATAAGGCGGGCAGGAGGGGAGGTGGATAGGTTGAACAAACTCAGAAGCTCGCTGTTCGGTTCCTGTGTGAATTTCAAGTTAAACCATGATGGGTTTTTTTTAAACCACCCTAACCCTGTTGCCTAAACCAAAGGAAGTAAACCTAAAAACAAAGTGTTTTACCTATGCTTTGTTTTTTTTTAGACTGCATGCATGTAATGAGCAGAAACTGTGCATTTACTGTAAAAATGGAACTGTGTTTTGAAAAGACGCAATACATGTACAGTAATAGGCGTCAATTGAAACGCCATCCCTGAATCTCAAAAACAGACATAGGAGGATACCTAGAGTGTCATATTTTGACATGTAGGTCCACTGACCCAGGAGCGGTAGTTGAAGGTTTAGGATAAGAACTATTTGGCTGCAACTGTTCTTGAGATTTGCAGACGTGTGTGGCATCCATCTCTGTCCTCTGTCCTCTGCCCTCTTTCCCCTGAACCAAGGCTCACAGGCTCACACTGCTGTCACAGCCTGGCATTACACACAGGTAAGGAAAACTACAGAGTTAATGCAGAGTAACTGTTCGTCCAAAAGCAGCTACACTCATGCTATGTTCACATCATCAACCAGCATCAGGAGATGTAGTAATGTAGAAATGTTATTGTGTGTAAATAAGAAATAATACTCAGCGTTATAACAAATATCATTATACTGAAAATATCATTCAAATACACAATTCTCAAAAACTCAGACAGTTATAACAAAACATGGAAAATCAATTAAAGTGGAGTTGAAATGACAACAAAAATTAACACACACACACACACACACACACGCATACACTTCAAAAACAGACTGGCTGGTGCCTGTGTAGCCCCAGGGGTGTGTGTTGCTGCCTTGATGACGTGCTCAGATCCACATCGAGCAGAAGTATCTCCTTAGTCTCACTCAGGGCAGAGAGATGAGCTGCTGCATATTGAATTTTCTTTTAGCTTTTCCTTTTCTCTCCCTCTCTTCTACTTCTATTTTTCTCAATGCATATTTCCTCTCCTCTCCTCTCCTCTCCTCTTGTCTCCTCTCCTCTCCTCCCTCCTCCAAACCATTTTAACAGATCTGTCTGAGTCCAGCCAAAACACACTCTGTCACTTCATTAAGTTGCAATCACACTGACAAACTCAAGTGCAGCAGTCACTGTTGTTTTTCCATTGTCTTGTGTGTGGAAGGTTGTGGTTTCTATGGTTTTCACTAAAACAGTTCACCCATGGGTGGTGCATTAGTGCGCTGCAATGCTGAATGAGCAGCATGTGAGACTGAACCCGATTCAGAGGGTAACCAAACAAGAGGACAGAAATTAAACCTCTTTGTGGATGATATGCATGTGTGTGTTATTTGTGTGCAGATGTGTGTACATGCATACTCATTCCACCATGTGTTGTATGTAGGTTTGAGTCTGTGTGTGTGTGTGTGTGTGTGTGTGTGTGTGTGTGTGTGGGTGTGTGTGTGTGTGTGTATCAGAGACAGCAAAATTAAGCCTCACAACAAATGAAGTGGTCTAAAAGGCAAAGACAGACACAAGAAACACAGAGATTAGAAGGTGAGAGTTGAAAGAGAGAATGTGTGTTTGTGTGTATGTGGTGAGTGTGTCTCTGTCCCACTCTCTCGTTTTCTAGACGTCAAAGGTCAGCTCTAATTGGCTTAATGGACTATCGCAGTCAAACACAAGCAGATCTCAGGTCAGCCAAGATCAGAGGCCAAGTGGACCTGAGAGGAGCAACAAACCAATGAACAGACTGGTGTTAGACTCAACACTGCCGTCCAGCAGCCAGATAGAGTTACTAAGCAGCTCCCTCTGTGGACAAGAGGAAGTGTTTGGATGGACACACTGTGGTTTGTGTCACCCTCCCTGAAACCACATTTCTGTTTGTTTTTTTTCTCTATTGCTAGGGCACATTTCTTAAAATACAAATCAAGTGATTTAGTGCATTGACACATTTCCCCAAATTACACACTACATATTTCACTATAGTCGCATTTCCTCACCAGAAAGAAGCACTGTTATCAATACAGTCTGTGTTGTTTCCCAGAACTTTGGACACAAAGTCAAACGTTACCACCTCACCTCACCTCTTTTCACTGGCTAAGAAGCTTCAAGATCTGGGACAGAATGCTGCAGTTGTTCTACCAGTCTGTGTTGGCCAGTGCAGTCTTTAATGCTTTGAGCTGGGGACAAGAGTGTGAGTGCGAGAGATGCTAAAAAACGCAACAAGCTAATAAGAAGGACCAGCTCATTGACTGCAGGATGAGATGAGTTGGACTCTATGGAATGAAAGAAGGATGCTATCCAAGTTTGTTAACATCCTGAACATCGTCTCCCACCCCACCCCACTCCCAGCGAGCAGCACAGGCGATCAGTCCTGTCAGTGGCCTTCACTGTATAAGTCATCTCACAATGGTGTGTTTAGCTACCAGAAACTTTGACTGAGCAACACTTGTGTTTGAAACTTACAGTGATAGTTGTTTTGCAGAATACTTTACTCTTACTAGAGTTTACCTTTAAAATAAATGCACTTCTTCTTTTACTGATACATTTAGCCATAATTAAATTTTATACTCAGCTGAGCTCACATGTACTACAGCAGTTATCTGACAGTGAGAAATAAGATGCCTGTACACACACATACACATTTTTTCAGGAAATACCTTTCTATTAAGTAACAATACTTTAACTTGAATACCACTTTTGTTACCCACCGCTGGTCATCTATTGACTACTGGTTTTCTGATTTAGTCCAGGTGAATGCTGCAGCTTGGGCCCTAAAGAGCAGAGTTAGGGGCCATGTCACATTTAACACTATGATATATTCATGAACCAGAATTAGTTTGGGTAACAGGGTGTGTGAACTTTGAGCTTTCCAGCTCATAAATATCTCTGACTGTGACAGCTCTGAAAGGCATGCTGTCAAGAACTTCCGACCAGCCCCAGGAAGCGGGAGAAACACACTCATCCAGGAGTTATGATAGCGACTAACCCTCGACCTTGACCTGGAAAGTACGTTCTAAAACCATGGCTGTTGCAAGCGTTTTCATCTCTGTGACAGACACCTCCATAGTGATGACCATTTGCCAGGGGTTCCTTAGATGCAGTTCCATTGGATTCTCAGGGAATAAAGATCAGTTTAAAACCTTTCTTATTTTGTTGAATAAATAGTAAATGGACCTGCATTTGTATAGCACCTTTCTAGTCATCCGACCACTACGAGCTTTTTACACTCCAAGTCACATTCACCCATTCATACACTGGTGGCAGAGAATACCATACAAGGTGCCACCTGCTACTCAGTTTTTAACTCACTTACACACCAATGGAAGCAGCATCGGCAGCAATTTGGGGTTCAGTATCTTGCTCAAGGATACTCCGACATGCAGACTGGAGGAGCTGGGGATCGACACGCTGATCTTCCAATTGGTGGCTCTACCTCTGAGCCACAGCCGCCAAGTCATATATTAAAACTAGAGACTGTCCATGGGATCAGTACAGCTGCGATACAGCCATCCATGACTTACACCATGTCCTAATGGCAAATGGGCATCTGACTATTGCGTCACATTGTGTTACATTGAATGCTCTCTGTCCACACTGGATCCATTAGATGTAAAACATCACATCATGTAAACAAACCACTTACTTAGCAGCTTTGGTCTCAGAGTAAACCACTGAAAAGATGGGTAAGTGCATATTTCCTTATCATTTATATTTACAACAATACTATCTCAGGTAATTTATAGATAAAGGTAGCTCTCATACTGTATCAACTCACTATCTCCACTTGGTAAAACAAACTTGCTAGCAAGTTAGCATGGATGCTGAACATCCAACACAATACTTACCAGAGATGTTCAGCTCCCTGGTGAGCTCCCTTGCCAGATGCCAACTTATTTAGGTTTTGCTGGGTCCTTTACTATTTACACACCACATAAACACAATTATCAATATCAGACTTAAATTGTGCATTTTTATGCTCACATAATCTTGTATGCGTGTGGCTCCTGTTAAACCCAATCTGTCTTTGATGTACTTCAGACATCTCTGCAGCATCTTCAGCTTGTTGTTGCTTGAATGTGGATAAGTCACCATTTGTTTTATTCTCAAGAACTAATAATTCCTGTTCGCATCTCCCTGACATCCATGCACGCACAATGGTACTAAAATGGAAATTTTCCAATCTTATAAATACCTGTGAATTTGGCTAGACATCGGTCAACTGTAAACAGAACATGGAGCAACTGGCACAAATATTAAAGATACAAATGGGTTTCTAATATTACAGAATAACACATATTTCTGTCTTGAGGACAGGAAAATTATTATACAGTCAACCATCATGTCTGTGCTTGAGGTATCTTCATTTTCATGCTGCTCATGCCACCTTAAATCAACTTGATACAGTTCATTATTGAGCTTTGTGTTTCATTACAGGAGCTAACTATTGTCCTCATCACTGTGTACTGCATGACAAGTAGGCTGATCCTTACTAGAAACAAGAGGAGAACTGCATCCTAACATTTTTATTCACAAGGTCTCTCTCCAGCAGAAGCTGCTTCAGTACAGCAGTTCTCTTCTCACAAGAGCAGATCTCAGGACTGTTAAACATGGTTACTTCTCGGGTACAAAATAAACTTGGGAATACTTCCTTTCACTACTTTGCACTTTCATAAATGGAATGAATTACAGAGGATTCTAAAACTTGAATGTCTCATTCCACTGACGTGCAATAGATGTTGTGTGTACAGAACAGATCAACATAATAAATTTTTAGTAATCCATATGACAAAATGATACAAAAAGAGAGACAGAGAGAGACAGAAACAGAGAGAGATGCAGGTCAGACAGTAATGACAATAGTCACAATAGCATTAATTTTAGTGATAATATAATAATAATATTGATGATAATAATATTAATAGCATTTTGGTAGCATATATGTTATAAGTAAATATTAGTATATGTCAGTGTATGTATGTGTCAATAGTAGCCATATGTGTATAATAACAGTAGAAATATCACTGAATGAATAATAATAGCAGCAGTAGGAGGCATCAGGCAGGACTATGGCAGCAGTGTAACCACGACCCACGATCCAGGCATAGCCGTGATTCAAGGGAAGCTGCGAAATAGTGGAGCACAAAGGCTCTGGAGAAGAAGCCGAGTTAGTGACAAGCAGTAAAGCCAAGTTAGCAATATGCAGTAACAGGACATGAATGTTAGCAAATGAAGAGGAACCAACTTTTCAGAATCTGAGAGAGAGAGAGAGAGAAGGAGAGAAGGGGTTCAGTGCATCATAGGAGGTCCCCTGGCAGACTAGGCCTTTGTCAGCCTAACTAGGGGCTGGTCCAAGACAAGCCTGAGCCAACCCTAACTATAAGCTTTATAAAAAAAGGAAAGTCTTAAGTCTACTTTTAAATTTGAAGACAGTGTCTGCCTCCCGGACCGTAATAGGAAGATGATTCCACAGGAGAGGAGCCTGATAGCTGAAGGCTCTGGCTCCCATTCTACTTTTGGAGACATTAGGAACAACAAGTAACCCTGCATTCTCAGAGCGCAGTGTTCTGGTGGGATAATAGGATACAATGTCAAACTTTATGCCAATAACTTTAGTTGTAAAAGCTTTGTATCTCACCCAGCGATACCTTCACCATGTCAAGTGTACAGATTTCTGAAGAATTTTAAGCAGAATAGTTGGTTAGAAAAGGTCATAAAAGTAGAAACTGCAATGCAGTGACAAGGACACAGCCCGTCACTGGCTAACACTGTCCAACACAATTGCGTCCACCGGTGCATACAGCCAGTCTAGAGTCACCAGCAATGTAGTGATGGATAAGTAGTATGTGTACAGAGTATGGGACATTACTGTGTTACATGAGTTGTAGTAGAAAAAGTCAGCTGATGACCACTTTGCAAAATAATTACGCAATGCTAAGCCTTTATGATTAATGTGAGGCATAAACCTGTGTGTGTGTGTGTGTGTGTGTGTGTGTGTGTGTGAGAGAGAGAGAGAGAGAGAGAGAGAGAGAGAGAGAATGTGACAGAATTATATGTTTGAGTCAGTAATAAGTAGAAGGAGCACGGCAACACTCAACCACATAAACAGTGTCAGAGTTTAAAAGAGACCAGACCTCCTTCTGCCTCACTGTCCCGTCGCTCTCTCTCTTTTTTTGTCTCTCTGTATCCCTCTCTGTCTCTATAGCCCTTTTTACACAGAGATAGTGCTATAGGGCCACTACAACATCCCCTCATTATGCTACCTTTACTTTCTCATACAAAACTGAACAACAGCAGTATCAGTGTGTCATTTTAGACAGCATGCCAGCATCCATAAAGAAAATAGTGTGATGGAAGTGACATGTAACACAACAGCATCAGCCTTTAGTGTGACATATAACATATGCATTGGCAGCACTTTGTAAGCAATAACAATGACATAACACGGCAGTAACCATCATTTATTATCCCCGTTATGTGGTGGCTGATCTCATCCTCTGCTTGGTGGGTAAAGAGCTCCCAGACCTCATTGTTTTCCCAATTTGTGGACATTTTTGGCTTCTGTTCTTCTTTTTTGAGTTAGCCACTAACTGCTTCCATCTGCTTTTTAAATCTCCTGCGATAGGTTGCGCACATAACACTTTGTCAAAATGTAACACCCCCTCCGTCTATAGTCTCGTCTGGCCGGCTGTCCCTACACAGACATCGTTTAAGCACTGTTACTGCCTCTGCTGATGGCTCTGTCCCGCTATTTCTCACTCTTAATTCAATCAAAAGCTATACTGGCATGATGAAGGGCTGATGTTTAGGGAAGCATGAAGAAGGTACAGAACAACCTTTTTTTTTGGCACAGAACCAACCCCCAAGTTACATTTTAACGTATCACCCACAGTGTTAGTTGAGTGTTATATCAAAATGCTACGTCAGTAGCTTTTTTGCATATGATGTCATACATTGGTGCATTGTCCAGATGGAGGGCAGTCATCTAAAGGCAAAGACTACTAACACTGCACAAATGCCTATGATTTGCACTGTTTATGGCTGTTGCAATCTTTTAAATTGGGAAAAAAACAAAGGCCACTTTAAATCCTGAATATATATATAAACCTTTATTACAGACTGAAGGTCCATATAAAAACAATACAGGACATTAAAGACATAGAAACATACACAATATAGACAAAAGAACATATATAAGGTCAGTCAGTACCACCTGGCAATAAGTTCATACTGTCACAAAGATTAAAACACAACAAGACATTTGTTCCAGTGTTTCTAAAAGCAAGAGGAATACCTTGTGCCACTTGTGGGCTCAGTGAGCGCCATAATGATTGCATTTTTATAATCAGTTAGTCGACACATAAATCTATACATAAGATTTCTCAATACAGCATGGAATGTAGGGACATTATTAAAAACAAACATCTCACTTGCACTCGTCCATCTTGGTAATTTGAGAAAGATTCGGTATGCGTCATTGTATGCTACTAAAAGCTTTTTCATTCTCGCTTTACTGTAGCTGCACCACAAATGACCAGTGTAAAGCGGAGTGCAGTAAGTTCTGAAAAGCTCTGTTTTAACATTATCTGTGCACACTGGAAATATTAGCTAATATTAGCATATTAGCTTGCGCATATAGTTTACAGCACTGACGCTGTGAATCATCATTATCAGTTAAGTCATTCATAATAAGGTGCCCCAGATATTTGACTTTATCCACCACACTGAGCACTTGATCAGAAATAGAGAAAGAAGGAAAACACTGCTTCTGATCTTCTTTGGCTCTTACAATTATTATGACACTCTTTCTACTATTAAACTTAATGTCATGCTGCACACCATAACTACAGCAAATTCTTAACAGCTGCTGTATACCAGCACTGTAAGGTGACAGGATGACTAAGTCATGTGCATACATCAGATGATTTACCAGTCTGTCTCCCACAAGTCTTACAAGTTTGAAGCTGCACAGAAAGATCGTCCATATACAGGTTAAAGAGGAGAAGGCACAGGACTCCACTTGCCTGACCCCGTATGTCACTGAGAAAGCAGGTGATAAACTCCTGCCCCATTGAACTTGCATAGTTTGATTTAAATACCGAAAATGGAATATTCTTATTATATAGGAAGGAACTCCTCTCTTTTGTAATTTAATAAATAGTTTACCATGATTTATTCGGTTTAATGAGCATTTCTGGACTTTGCATACAGTTCAGACACATATTCATTCCATCCAGGTCTGTGAGAACTTGATTTGACACCTTTTTGGCAGGGTGATTGACTACTGTTTCTGAGACAATTCACAATGTCATCATACATGCTGCATATATCTTTACCATGTTTTTGATTCTAGCAGTTAATGTTGTCACAGAATATAGCTTCGAGAAGTATTTCTATATTCCTCAAGTTCTAATCAGCCACACAATTGTAGTACCTGATGTCACCATCACTAAGTCTTGACCAGTCTATCTTCCCAGTCTACTGATATTTTTCAGTAGTAGGATGTAAAGGGGAAAAGTTACAAAAAAGGGCACTGAGTCTGTGTTTTTAGCCACAACCCAGATTTGTGACTCCATTTAACTCCATTTCCAAGTTAGCTAACATTATCGAGTAACATTAGCCTGACACCAGTGTATCCATTTACAACTAAAATATAAAGACAGTTACACTCAAGCACATTTACTTGAGTGTAACTGTCACAAACAATCATTTCAGTCGTGGACCAAACTGCACACCGTGCAATGTTAGTAACATTAGGAGGTCTGGAGGATGACAATCAAGTCCACACCAGGCAAAACAGTCAAGTTGTGGGAATAATCACTTTTCTTCATTTTGTATTGATCACATCCAACATGAGCTTCATTTTCTAATGATACCTGAAGCCTGCAGGTTTGTCCAACCCTTTTAATGTAGTCACTTTCCTCTATATTCAAATCACACAGTATATGGATTTATCACTTCCTGCCCTCCATCTATATTTTGCTCGTCATAATGGTCACATGATTGTAAACAAGCTATTATTTGTCACATTCAGTGATGCTGTTTTAATTATGTGCCCCTCAGTTTGTCATGTTGTTGTATTTGTCACATTTTAAAGGGAAGTACATCTCTGTCTCTGCCTCACCTGTTGTGCAGTGACCACAGACTCTGCTGGTAGCCAGGACTTCTTGTGTCGGCCTGTCTCAGGCAGAATATGTGACAACAGGCCCTAAGACACAGACATGCAAGAGGACCAACACCTCTCCCACATAAGTGCTGGCATCGCCTCTTGTTGTTGTTTTGTGCCTCTTTGTAGTTGTCAGTATCTTTTGTGGTTTTGTTTCTCTTTGTGTTAATTTTGTTTGTCCTTGTGGTTGTTCTGTGTTTTTTTTGTAATCAATTTGTGTCTCTTTGAGGTTATTTGTATCTCTTAGTGATATATTTGTGTATTTTTGGCCTGTTTTGCATCTCTCTGTTGTTCCTTTGCATCTCTTTTTAGTCATTTTGTAGCTCTCTTTTTTGGTAGTTTTATGTCTCCTTGTAGTTGTATTGTGTTTCTTTTAAGTGCTTTTGTAACTTCTTTGCATGCATTTGTTGTCGCTTTGTGTTTCTTTAAAGACAGTTTTGTCTCTTGCGGGTATATTTGTGTTTTTTGGTCGTTTTGCATCTCTCTGTAATTCCTTTGCATCTCTTTGCAGTTGTTTTGTGTCTCTTTGAATTCATTATGATGAAGCAGAATTCGGGGCCCGGAATTGGGCCTGGTGGGTCCCAACCTCGTCTTCAACTTTTAGACTACTTTTGCTCTTGTCCAAAATAAGTATCTTTAAAACTGAATACTCTACAGTCAAGGAATCACTGGAGACACGTAGAATCGAGTGCAACTGAGTTCAGTGTGTTCGCAGGCAGCAACACATAGAACTCAATGAGTCAAGCTCCGGAGCAGGACTGAAGTTTTACTTTCTGTGTGCTCTCTTTTATATTCTTCTCTTTAGTCCTTCCCACATAAGCCCGAACATAATGCTGTTATACATGAACATCAAATCCTATCAGATCGAACATAATGGTGTCATACATGGACATCAAATCCTATCAGATCCTAGGTACTTTCCACTTTCGTCCTTGAACATCAGATCCTATTAGATCCTGTATCCAATACAATACACCAATGAGTGTGTGTGTGTGTGTGTGCACATTATGTAGATACATGAAACAATAAACCATGGTGTGACTGGTTATGATCAAGCAGAGTATACTGCCTGGATATGTATTTTTAAAGGTCAACTGATACTAAAGCATAAGACTAAACAGGTACATTACACTACAATTACTTGTCTCTTTAAAGTCTTTTTGTGTCTCTTTGTAGTTCCTTTGCATGTGTTTGTAATTGTTTTGTGTCTTTTTTAATTCATTACATGTCTCTGAGGTATTTGCTGCTGTTTTTGGTCATTTTGTGTCTCTTTGAATCTCTGAGAATTGGCACTTTCAGGCATATTTGTGTCACTTTTGGTTGTTTTGGATCTGTTTGTTATTCCTTTGCATGTGTTTGTTGTTGTTTTGTTTTGAGGTTTATTTATGTTGTTTTTGGTCATTTTGTGCCTCTTTAAAGTCTTTTTATGTCTCTATAGTTCCATTGCATCCCTTTGTGGTCTTTTCGAGTCTCTTCTAGGTCAGTAGATTTTAATTTGAGTGACATTTTGCAAGTGAAGGACCCCAGACACTTTTGGCCCCTGGCCCTGTGTCCTGTAGGCCTGTTCAATAATCCATCCACGGCGAGACTGTGGTCACTGAGTCTGTATTTGGTCAGGATCGGTCTCTGCTTTGTATCTCTGACAGTAAAGAGATACTCTGCCAGTTTATATTCATGGTTTCAGGTAAGATAGCGATAAAGTTTATTTTGAGTTTTCCATTGATTTTTTCAATGTTCCAGATATAGAATATTTTGTTTAGTTAATAGTTTGGTTTACTCTGATTATTGGTTGAAAACAGCAGTGTTGCTCTGAGGTTGAACAATATTAAGGTGTTATCTGATCAGTTAGTCTCAGGACCAGCTGACAGTCTTGGGGGTTCAGTTCCTGGGTTTGTAGTGCCTGAAATCTCAGTGTGTATTGGGGTCTCTCTCCCTCTCTCTCTCTCTCTCTCTCTCTCTCTCTCTCTCACACACAGACACAGACACACACACACACACACACACACACACACACACACTCCTCTTGTTCCCCGTCTCCACCTTGGCAGCTGGCTCTTTTCCTGTCATTGTCATCCTCCCATCCAGGGACAACACAGCAAAACATTACCTTCCTAATGTGTGTGTGTTCTTTG
Organism: Epinephelus lanceolatus; assembly: GCF_041903045.1. Classification (NCBI taxonomy): domain Eukaryota; kingdom Metazoa; phylum Chordata; class Actinopteri; order Perciformes; family Serranidae; genus Epinephelus; species Epinephelus lanceolatus. The sequence continues at coordinate 38,064,277 of NC_135750.1, forward strand.
TAAGTACAGCATACACACACACGAACACAGGTAGAAGTTCTTTGTGTGTGTGTGTGTGTGTGTGGGCTAGAGGGACGGGTTGTAAATTTAACAACCTTTAATTGACCAAACTTTTGTTCGACATGCTTGGGAAACATGGCCACATCAATCTAGCGCCAATTACAAGCGGCTCCATGCCGACCAGGCCCCCAGTCGCCGTGACAACCTGGATGATTGATCACCAACAGCAACGATTCTCTAACCTGATCAGGCAAATTACCGTGGCGACCGCCGGGGCCATCTGAGTCCCGCATCGCAAAATTAAATCCACTGAGCTCATCACCTCGACTCAGTGACACACACTCACACAGACACACATACAGACACACACACACAGACACACAGACACACACACAAACACACACAGAGATACACACGCACACACACACACACACACACACACACACACACACACACACACACACACACACACACTCTGACTCTTTCACTCTCATGTCAACACACACAGGACACTCATCTACACACAGTCACACTCTTTCTCTGTCTCCCTCTCTTTCACACACACACGTACACACACACACACACACACACACACACACACACACACTTGATTCTCTTCTCCCCTTTTCATGCACGGAGACAGAGAGAAAAAGAGGGAATCTCTACTGGGGCCTCAAGGGGCCCCAAGCACCAGGTGATAGGAACGGTAGGGGGACATGAAGACGTATTAATGTACTAAAGACTTAATGAACCTCCATCCAGAGCAGAGGCGGAGGAGGCAGAGCAGGGGAGGAGGTGGAGGGAATGGTGTTTACTTTATTACTTTACAGCAGATTAATGGGGATAATCATTTAAGTGATGGAGATGGATTACCCTCTCAAAGCTGGCCGTGGCTACGCACAGCCGCCCACCTACAGCCAGCTCACACACACACACACACACACACACACAACACACGCACGCACAAACAGCTGATGAACAAGGTGGAGGCAAGATAGGGATGGGAGATGAGGTTCATGTGTGTGGTCTGGTATCAGTCAGGTTATGTAGTGCTGTATAAAGCAGATATTCCAGGTCTTTCTACTGACAGTTGATCAGGTCCTATGAGTGTTCTGATGTGATGACGATTGATTACACATTTATTGTAGAATGTATCTGATCTACATAGGTCAGCCAAGATGATATTAACCTTAATAGACTGACATTTAGATTACTTTTTGTCATTCCCATATTTTTTCAATTTGCAATATGTTTAAACATTTCGGTTTAGTGAATCTGTTGGTAAATCTGTGCTTAAGAAATACTTGAGTTTGCCTCTGCTTGATACATTTGTGCCACAGGGTTGGTGTATTGCTGCCACCAACTGTTATAAAGTTGATTTTTTTTGTCAGATTTTCTTCGAAAATTTGTAAAAACAACATTTGGATGAAAACATACCTTTTACGTAAGAACCAAGTGAAACTTGAATCTGTGGCTGTTCTTTGGTTTATTTGGATTCAAACATTAAATGGATTAATTTCAGGTTCTCCCTCAATTTGTACTAGACATGGGCTCCTACTGTTCAAGATCTTACACCGCCCTCACCTAGCCGAAGAAAAGTTGGTCAAGATGTATTCCGGGGCAGATCTCTTATTCACCAGATGTAGGACAGCAACAGGATCCCTCATTCACATGTTTTGGTCTTGTGTGCTTTTAAGGTACATTCTCATCGTATTTCTTTTCCTAAACCTATCCTCTGTAACTTTATGTGAAATGCCTTACTTTACATTAAGTGCACAAGGTCATTCGTGAGGCACTGTTTCGTAGAACATCATGTTGCGTAAGGATATGTTGAATTATTGGACATTTGTATTTCATACAATTTCTTTTGGGTTTTGGAGTCAAATATTCCCTTTGCCCTGTGACTGCAATTTTCAGGGGAGCACCAAAAGACACACTCCTTCCCAGACATTATTCGAATGCTATTGCGTTTGCTTCCTGACTTGCTGGATGCCTTATATGTATGAGGTGGAAGCAGAAGGCCTCTCCCACACATGTCCACTACACATGTAGTACTAGAGTATGCTGGGTGGCTCTACAGCTAAATTTTTCTAAGAAATGGCAACCATTTATGGTTAATAACAAAATATGAAATCCAAAACTGATTCGCATTTAAACCAAATTGCATGTAAACTAGTCAATACCCATTGATAGCTTTGTCACCTTCTACCTATGCCAATCCTTAATGCCTGTGCAGTTTCACATAGATTGACCACGTCAGTGAGTAGAAAAACGTGGGACAGACAGAATGACACACTGACAGTATCCGTGATTATGTACAACATACCATACCATGACTTAGTCATACCAAAAATTAGAAAAAAAACCCAACACTGGGCCACAGGGGGAGCCACAGCGATCGGTCGCATTTAAGCCATTTTTAAGCATTTTTCTGTTGTTATAGTGCCACCCAGTTGCCAATTAGAGTTAAATTTCTCCAGTCACCTTGAGGCATCCTGTTCTACATATCTACCAAGTTTAGTAAAAACCAATATGGCGGTTAGGCCTAGATAAGAAATTAGCTCTCTAGCACCCCCATTTTGTTTGATCGGGTCAATTATGGAGGGATCCCCTCAGATTATGGTCATGTGTGTGGTCATATGCCTACAAAGTTGCGTGGTGATCGGTGAAACCCTTGAGATGTTATACACCTTTATGTGATGAGCCACACCCTCCACAATATTCATTGCCTTATAGAAGCTCAGTTTTAGTAAGTTTTCCAACTTTTGCCAAGAGGGAACTTTAGATATTGGTCCCTAGATTATGTTCACTGAGTTTCATGCAGATCAGTCAAACTTCCTAGGAAGAGATCGATTTTAAGTGTTTTTCAAAAAATTCAAAATGGCGGAAAATCTATATAACCGAAAGTATGGGTTCGTAGGCAAATTTGTTCCTCATGAGGAGAGGCATCTCTGTGCAAAGTTTCATGTCTCTACAACATGATATATGCCCATTCAAAGTTTGCAATTTCAATTGGTTGCTATAGTGCCCCCCTTTGGCCAATTGATGTAATATTGCTTCATTCACATCCTCCCATGACCCTCTACCACTGTGCCAAATTTCACATGGATTGACCAAGTCAGTGAGGAGAAAAACGTGGAACAGACACACAGACACACCCACAGACAGAGTTTTCGTCATTATATAGTAAGATATAGTAAGATGCAAACTAATATGCATTTGCTTGGAAGAATATACGTGTATTTATGTTTACGCTTTATTCATTTTGCTTTTTTTTCATGTGTATGTATATGGACAACGTGGAACCCTTTGTAATTTCCCATTTCACACTGAATGTGTTTAGGCTGTTCTCATGCACTGTATGTTTTCGTTCAATACATAATAAAATACTGTATATATCTTCTTCTTCTTTTCCCCGCAAGATGGGTGTTAGGAACCCAAGAATGTTTCTTTTTCTAGACCTAACCTCAGTAACTTCACTTGCCTAAACCTGATCTCCGTAACTTTACGATAATTATGTAAATTACTTAATATCATTCATGGGGCACTAATTCTTAGGATATCATATGAACAGTTGTAGTTCAGTTGTTAAGTTGTTGAAAACAAGTAAAATGATCTATAAAAAGATTAATTTCTGGAAAACCTTGATGTCCAGTCTTAACTTGTTACATATACTTATTTAAGGCGTGCACTGCAGTCCTGATCCTCCATCTGGAGCCTAAAGTGACTCGTCTTAATCCTTAATGAAACCTAAACAAATTCCAACACTGATCCTCTTGACATGGCTTACAGCAAACACTGCTCCACTCCTCAGCTTAACCCAGTCCTGACTTCATTATAGTCAGACAGGATGAAATGGGATCAGTGCACAATAACGTAAAGGCTGCTTTGGGTTTGCAGCTGTAAATAAACATTAGGCTAATGGAAATGTGGAGCGCATCCCGGGCCCGTCGCTCAGCCTGCTGGGTGATTGAGTTTAGCGCTGATGTGGAGCTGATGGAGAGAGTCACAGCTCCCTAAAGGAAATTAAGACGCCATTTTGTCACACGTCTGGTCTTGTAGACGAGATATTGCTTCTATCTGCTGGCAATAAAAGTGTCACAAACACACACACACACCGGACACGCTCAGAGACTTGATGTATACACACTATGTTCTGCACACATGGACACAAACATAGTAGGACAGATGTATGCAAAGACTAAAGCAAACGCATACAAAAAACACACAAAGATGCAAGAATACACACTTCAATTGCACACTGTAACACCAACAAACACAACCAGGCCAAAGTGAATTTGCACACATGTACTGGGAGACACACACACACACACACACACACACACACACACACACACACACTAAAACCTGCTTACAATACACAGTGGAATGGGTTTGCACCCTCACCCATCTGCACACAAAGAAAGACATGGATGCATACACATTCATAAAGACAGAAAGACACACAAATACACACACACACACACCATCCACCAAGAGGTTTAATTACTGTCCTCTCATTTGGTTTCTCCTCTCTCCTGCCCACTGCTACAAGATAGATCTCAGTGTCAGAGCAGTTGACAGATTGAGACAGAGCACAGGTACCACTGCATATGCACACACACACACACACACAAACACACACACACACACACACGCATATACACGTGTGAGCAAAAAACCCTCTCCCTCTTTCTGTTCTTCTGTTTTCAGCACCCCCCCCCCTCCCCAAACACACACACAAATGTAAGCACACATACACACAAATGCATGCACGCATGCACACACACACACACACAGACTCACATTGTCTGCCCCCTCCCCCTCGCGGTACCTCTGCTATGTCTCCCATACTTCCATGGTTACAGGCTTCACAGTGTGAGTAAATAGTCTTCCTGAGTCGGACTGGATGGTTTGGATTAAAGCAGAGTAAATCAGACTGCAGGCTGAGCTCAGTTTACAGCCCAGCATCCACACACAAGTGCTCCACATAAGCGCCACTTCAAGTGTAAGAGCAGTACATACATCTAGCTTGCTGTTGGTTGAGTGGACAGTAAAAATATGAGGCAGGGTCTCCCCTAGTTCCTCAAACAAATTGGAGAAGAAAAAAGAAATCATAACTTTCTGGCATTTTTCTGAGATGGCGTTGTAGTTCAAAAAGCTTTTTGTGGAGGCAGAGCTAAAATCACATAAATGGTTAAGTTGAGTCTCAGTAGGTGGAACCAGACGATCAGCAAGTTGGGCTGACTGGCAAATGTACCACTGTCTGTGCATGGAAGATAGTGATAGCAAATAGTGTTCATATGGAGAAACCCACAATTACATCCATACTGGATATCCATATTCAGAGCCAGTGCAGGAAGTGGTATGCTCTTCATGTAGCATGGTGGAATGTAAAGGTGTAATGGATGGCTGTGTAGTGCATCAGATTCATGTTGGATCTTAAGGGCCTGGACACACCTAGCTGAGGGTCAACCATCAGTCAATTTTGGGCCATCAGTGAGTGTCTGTTGCTCTAATCTTTAAGGTGTGCCCTGCACCGCTGGCCCTCATTGGCCCTTATCGGCCCTTGTTGGCTTTTTTTCAGCCTATTCAGCATGTTGAATCTGCGTTAGAGCTGGCGGAGCCCATCGTTGAATGGAAACACGAGGACTGGCAGTTCAGCTCATTGCACAAAATGCATAACGGAAGCCAGGAAAGTAAATACACAGCTAAAGTCAAGAGGGAGTGGGAGCAAAACAAACTTCTTCCATAAGGTCAGATTATTTTTCTTTATCCAGAAAAGTTTTGTGATGGTTTATGTTATTGTTTATTGGCCCACAGTAAATATGCTCTGTTCTTTCAACATTGGATTGTGTTGATATCGAGCTAACTGGCTTACTAACATCAAGACAGTCTTCTGGCTTCTCTTTTTGAAAGACAGCATAGACTACCCCTGTCAGCTGGTGTTAAGTGTTATTTCCTGTCATGCAGGCGCAGTACATACGTGCTGGTTGGCCAACCGCTGTAGTCTTTGCAGTGCGTTCATGTGCAACTTTTTGGCCGAGACACAAGCACCGTGAGGTGACGCAACAATAGGCTTTCATTGCTGCGAGTTCTTTGATGTTGGCTTGGTGTGTCTGGACCTTACATGTAAACTATAGAGTTTTTGACCAAAAGTAGCACCATTGAGCAATGTTTTTATATGTGAGTGTTTTATTTGTTTTTGAATTCCATTCCTGCTGCATTTGCTGCCCAGGCAGCACCTCCTTTTCACCAATTTGTCACTCAATTAACTCCGCCTGCTCTAGGATTGCTACCAGACATGGGGGAAAGTCACACATGTGCAAGTCACAAGCAGGTCTCAAGTATTTACCTTCAAGTCTCAAGCAAGTCCCAAGTTAGTTGTGGTGAGAATCAAGCAAGTCAAGTCCCTGCTATAAGTCAAGCAAGTCATTGCCCAGGTCAATGCCCAGGTCAAGCAAGTCACAAGTCAAGTCATATGTCACATACAGCAAACATCTCCTCACGATCCGCTAGCTACATGTCCTCTGAATATGCTGTGAAAAATCCGGTCTCTGTAGGCAGGTGAGGCTCCACCAATGGCAATGAAAACATTTGGGTCCAGGCTGTATCAACCAGCGAGCGGGAGACCAGCGAAATCAAGCACACACACATGAATGCGGTGTCCATGTCTCACGGTCTTGCGCAAGCGCGCACGCGTGAATGCGGTGCCCAGAGAGGCAGTTAGAGCTACAGGCTACAATGAGGCTAAAAACAGAGTTCAAATGACGTTTTTCCAAACAACTTTTTATGTTGGGGCTTCAGGACACTTGGATCACTACGGACGAGCAGTATCGAGATATTTTGTGGTTTCAATTATGTGTTTTTGGATGTTTGAATCTAGGGCGCCATAAGCCTCCATTAGGTGGTGTTTTGTTGCTACTTCCTCTCCCCTTGGATCTCCGCAAGTGCTGTGAGGACTCTAAAACTTCACCTGATCCTCCATCGGCATGAGGGTGAGTAGATAATGGGTGAATTTTCATTTTTGGGTGCACTATCCCTTGAACAGGTGTGAAAATCCAGGGTAACTAGCAGCTATCACTTGTTCATGACAGAGTCACGGAGGACAAGGAGGGGAGGGGCGAGCTAGCTCCATTGTGTTTGATAACATTGTTGAACGTAAACAGAAGTGATGCCCAATGGTGCTTAGCGTGCCTTTAATATTGAATTAAAGCCAAGTCCTTTGGAGTCATCTGTCTCAAGTCAAGTCTCAAGGCATTAATACAAAGTCAAAGTCAAGTCGAGATTTTATCAGCGTTAGTCAAGCAAGTCTCAAGTCATCATATTTGCGACATGAGTCTGACTCGAGTCAAGTCACTTGACTCGAGTCCCCCATCTCTGATTGCTTTATATATTAAGAAATAAAAGACGCAATCTGTGTTTTCTCTGAGGGGCTAACTTTGGCAGAGACCCACATTAGCAAGCTGAAGACAACATTTCCTCGCTTACTACCAAAAAAAACAACCCCTTCAGAAGAGAGTACATGAGCTTACTCTAAAGCTGTATCATCTTGAAAATCAACACTGGAGATCTGGTCTGCCTGAAGGAGCCGAGGACTGAGACGCAGTGACGTTTCTCCAGAGCTGGCTACCTGAAGTTTTGGGACCAGACATATTTCCATCTCCAGTCATCATAGAACAAGCCCACCACACAAACAGGGTTTTATTTTAGAAATTTTGTTGCTTTGTAAATGAGTAGGAATTTGGACCTTGAGCTTATTTCTTGGAATGTTAGAGGCCTTAGGAAATTTGTCGAACTGAAGCAAGCAATGAACAGACTAAAACAATACCATCCAAAAATTGTTTTCATTCAAGAAACACACCTACTCTCAAGTGAAATTGTATGATTAAGTACCTGCCTCTTCTCTCTGATCCAGATCAAAACGGGTTTGTCAAGGGTCGACAAGCTTTTGATTATGTCCATAGGGTTCTAAATATTATTCATGCAAAGGTGCTTAACTTTGACCTGTTGTCTTCTTTACACTTTTATGTGCCATCTAATGGTACCAAAAGTGCAATACACAAATCCATGTAAAAACAAGTTGGCAGCCTTGATTAGTAACATTAGTAATTAAATATGGCATACAAATTTGACCAATTATAGCAAAAGCTACAAGCTAAGATGCTGTTAATTACAAAGTACTCATCTGAGGACATTGGAACTTTAATATTGTTTTCTTTGAGGCTACTGGAACTTTATTATTGTCTTATCGCAGCATTTCACACAGGCTAGAACAACCCTAACTTGGAATGTAGAGCAAGGAAAACAGTGACCCCTAAACTACAGAGTTATAAAACACGAACAAACAAATATTGCAGTTTTCTGCAATTCTTTTTTGCCCAACAATATTCAGACATTGAACTGAACTGTTTAATACTTAATTTCACATTTGTGTCCATTAAAAATAAACCCTATGTACCCATATGAGGACATATTTTTTTTCAGAACCTACTCACTTTTCAAAGACAGTGCTACATTTTTATACGTACCAGGTCCAACAGAAGGTTAAATATTTCTTAAATTAATTCATAGGAATTATCTATTGTGTCTAATCTGGGCTGACTCTCACAGCCTCTCCATGTAATAATATGCTTAAGAGGACGATGAATTACAGGAAGGTGTTTTAAATGTGGACATGTTATTAGAGCAGTTAAAATGTTAAACGCAATTTCCTACTCTGTATGTTATTTCAATGACAAACAGTGACACTTAACTTTCAAGCTGTTCAAGTTTCTCACCAGGAAACACATATTAAATAATTGCAGAAATATGCTTTTATTTCACATTACCATAGTCCTCGAAACAAACTGCTTGTTGTCAAAGGTTATACATCAACATGCATAATTTACTACAATGAAAAATGAAATACAGCACACACATTCATTTTCATGGCATTAGTTCTGCAGATCTTTGCATTTCAATGAGTTGGTTTAATAAACCACCTACATGTGTTTGTGGGAGGACAAGGCACTTTTTAGTAAAACTATATATACTGTAATACAACATGTCCTCCATGTTAAACTAATTAAAACAAATATTTGTACTGTGCATGACATTAGTTGTTCACAAAGGAACACCTTCATGCTTTGGCGCATCATGTCAATGACTAACAATGACACCTACTTAGAACTAAGCTGACCCACTGTGTTTTTTTGTTGTCGTTTTTTTTTACCACTAGTAACCAGTTTTTTTTAGCATTAAATGCTAATACTGTAATTCTGTGGAAATGATGGAAATGATAACATGAGACTTATATGAAGAGAACCAGGAGAATGAACATAATCATTTTAGTTAAAAAGCACAGGCTTCACTATTTAAGCCTAAAACTAACTCAAAAACAAATAAAACAATTTATACAACATAAAGTACATCTGATCAAAACTGAACTGTTGAGTTGTACAATAGTCAAGTGTGCAAGAGCAGAGGGTTGTTTTGATGTCAGAAAAAAATATCTATATGCATTTACACAGATAAATGGATTACTGAAAGGGCCTACAGGAGCTGGCCCAGGGGCCAACAGTGTCAGGGGTCCTCCGAGCCATTTGCAAAATGTCACTCACTGATCAGAAAGATTCAAAATGACCACAATAGCCCCTTTTCCACTGCAGGATCTTTTCTCATTTACACAGGATTTTGAAAAACCTCCGCGCGTTTCCACTGAAATTACCTAGGTAAAAAACTTTCCATCAACCCCAAATTTACCCTGGAAAAAGAATCTAGTAAGGGGGTAGGACTTTTCAGATTACCCGGAATTCTTGAGGGGCGGGGCGGTGTGCCAAAGAATGCTGATTGGTGGAGCACACACGCAGCGTTCCGCACTTCCTGGTATGGGCCAAGGCTATTCAAGAGAAGGCTGAGACACGGGGTCAAACATGGGGGGATTGCGCATGCGCAGTGTAACTTGAGCTGTGATGCTGGAGGGTGACAGCAGGGGCGCTAGATAAAAAGCGCAGGATCCGCTCAGGCGATCAAGGAGTGCGCTTGGTGCGGTCTGCGGACTTTTGGATGGCGGCTGCCTGAAGTTGTCAGAATTGCATCTCTGTCATTCTCACCCACAACGCAGGCCACCAGTGACAGTCCAGTAATAAGCTGTAAAAATGACATGCATGCACATCCTCCTTATTCCGCGGTCTCACTCCATCTACTGAGCCTTTGAGGAAGTGCAGACCAGATTTTACTGCGCATGTGCAATCCCCCCCATGTTTGACCCCGTGTCTCAGCCTTCTTTTGAATAGCCTTGGTATGGGCAGTAGCTGCAAACTTTATTTCACTTCTACAGGCTCCACTTAGTTTCTGTTTTGATTAAGGATGGGTACTGAAACCCGATATTGAATTAGCCCTGGGGCTAAATGATCAAAGACCGTAGTATTGATAAGCGCTAACGGTATTGGTTCTTTTGTGCCCTGGCGCTGAACTCCTCCACACACATACATCGACGCGACACGGTAACCAGTGAACAGCCGAGTGGCCGCGGTATAACGAACTTAAGATAACTCGAAAATGACTAGAGTTGACAGCAGCTACACTCGTTACTGTAAGTGACATTAACCCTAAGTGAGTAAGAAGCCAATACTTTTGACAATACATTTGTTCAGCAAGCATGAACATGTAAACATGTAAACAGCGATATTCAATATGCTCTGTCCACAGTCTCTCATCCACCACCACTAACGTTATGTCTTACACAAGGACAGCACGCTAGTTCAGCTGATAGCGAATTGTTACTAATAAGCTGAGATGACAGCTGTCTGTCTGTAGACTAATTTAGTTTGACACTTAAAATACTTTAAAACTTCGCTGCTGGCTAAGACAAACAGCCCCAACTCTCTACCGGCACGTAACCAGCCAAGCTGGCGGAGCTAAATACAGGACACACTCCGAATCGTCTACGTCATCATGCTAATTTGAATAAATTTCCCAGAACTTTGAGGTGCAGTGGAAACGCAAACCACACAGATTACCAGGAATTATTTTACCCAGGTAAATAAATTCCTGGTAATAAAAGTTCCTGGAAATGTTGGAGGAAAAGGGGCTTAGATGAAATAAGACAACAACAACAATGCAAAGGAATTGCAGAGAAACACAAAATAAGTACAAAATGGGCAAAACAACCACAAATAGACACAAAACAAATACAAGGAGACAAAAAAGACTACAGATGCACAAAGTTACATCAAAGAGACACAAAAACCAGCAAAAAAAAAACCACAGACACAAAAGGACTGCCAAAAAACCCCACACAATTACCTCAAAGAGACACAAAATGACCACAAAAAGACCACAAAGAGATGCAAAGAAACTGCAGAGCCACAAAATAAGTACAAAAATAGGCAAAACAACCAAGGAGACACATTATGACTCCAAAGAGACACAACACAAACACAAGTAGTATAAAATAAGTACAAAAACAGGCAAAACACCACAAAGAGACACAAAAGGACCAGTAAAAAATCCGAAACATAACACAAAATTGCCTCAAAGACACCCAAACGTCTACAAAAAGACACAAGAAAACAATCTCGGGAGACACAAAATCACCAAAAAGAGTCATAAAACCACAAAAACAAAGAAACATAAAAAAGCATGGCAACTACAAAAAGATGCAAAACCACCACAAAGTCCATGTGTCTTGCTCTGATGGAGGCAAGGTGGTGGGGCCTTTTGCATACCTTGGCCCAGGGTCCATTGCCTCATGCATTTACATACATTTTAACTTTTGGTCAGGTCTTCCATCTGTCAACAAAAGAACTGAGGTCTTAATTTCTTTATTTTGCACTTAGAAATACTGGAGATCTCATCATGGAAACCATTACTGGAGCTAACAAAATTAGGTCATCTCACGAGAGGAGACCATTTTGAACACATGACTTCATCTCCTGGCTTCAGGTTCAAGCAGCTTGTCTTGGGTGACATCAAGCGTGGTCGCATAATCTGTAATAGAGTGAAATGATTGAAGCCTAATGTGCAGATATCCTCTTTTCACACCTATCTCATTGCCATGACCACCACTGATATCTGGTCATGTTTATTGTAACATAGATTCGCCTCTGCACTCTAGTGATGAATGGGATCTGTCATTGTAATGAGCATTTTCAGTGATGCCACTGTCACTGCAGTTGTATCAAAAGCAGCTCTGTTCTACCACAATGGAATGTGAAGAGAGGAATTTTTCCTGCTGTAGGCTTTGTTTTTCCTCCTCACTGCCTTGAGAACTTACCATTATATTCACAACAGAAAGAGTTAAAATAATGCCAGGAAACATACCATAAGTAATAAATATGTTTTAGGAAAGAGTATAACACATGCAATTTAAAGTGATAGGTTATGTCTGTGAATGCAGCTGAGTGTCTCGGGGAGCTGTTCTCAATGTGTCTTTTATTTCCAGGAGGGGAAACAAACCTGCAGCAGAATAGACACAGGAGCTGTTGACTGGAGTAAATACATACTTTCCATAGGTTTCAGTGATGATGAAGAAAAATGACCCTGGAGTTACTCTTTCAAAGAACATACCACAGTGGGGCCACGCCCCCTTGTGGTTTATAGCAGTACAACACTAATAATCCAAACTTCTAGTGGAGATTGGTACAGAATGGGGGTTTAACTAAATGACCAGCATTATTTTTTGGTTTCAAATAGAAGAGAAAGAGACCAAATTGCAACCAAAGACCGGAAAAGTACATCAACCCCTCGATATCTAATAGAAAACTCAAAAGTAACTTTTATGTTATTTAGCACTGAATAAACAATGCCAAGTGGCAGATTATTTGGATATTGTGCCTACGATCCAATCACAGGCGTGATGATATTAAGTTCAACAGCACTCCCTCTCATGTAATATTGTGTAAGCGGCATGTATCAGATGTACACCCTGTTTGTCCTCAGAATCAGTAGCTGTCAGTACTTTCTCTGCACTGAGCAGGTGGGGGAAGGGGGGTCAGGGAGTGTTCCCCCAGGAAATTTTGATCCTCAGACACTTCATTTCCTGCATTCTGGTGAATTTTTCTACATCACTTCATGGTGGAAATTTATTAATTTATGTAAGGAAAACAAGCATGTTCTAATACTTAAAATCATCCTCTAAATAAGCTTTAAATATTCATACAGAATCCCAGAGAACAGACGCCTGCAGCACAAGCCATGTGAAGCACCAAACCGCATTTCAGATTTATCTTACTATATAATGATGAAAACTCTGTCTGTGGGTGTGTCTGTGTGTCTGTTCCAAGTTTTTCTCCTCACTGTCTTGGTCAATCCATGTGAAATTTGGCACAGTGGTAGAGGGTCATGGGAGGATGCGAATGAAGCAATATTACATCAATTGGCCAAAGGGGGGCGCTATAGCAACCAATTGAAATTGCAAACTTTGAATGGGCATATATCATGCCTCGTATGTCGTAGAGACATGAAACTTTGCACAGAGATGCCTGTCCTCATGATGAACAAATTTGCCTCAAGAATCCATAACTTCCGGTTATAGATTTCCCGTCATTTTGAATTTTTGAAAAAGACTTAAAATCGATCTCTTCCTAGGAAGTTTGACCGATGTGCATGAAACTCGGTGAACATAATCTAGGGACCAATATCGGAAGTTCCCTCTTGGCAAAAGTTGGAAAACTTACTAAAACTGAGCTTCTATAAGGTAATGAATATTGCTGAGGGCGTGGCTCATCACATAAAGGTGTATAACATCTCAAGGGTTTCACCAATCACCATGCAACTTTGTAGGCATATGACCACACATAATCTGAGGGGACCCCTCCATTATTGACCCGATCAAACAAAATGGGGGCGCTAGAGAGCTAATTTCTTATCTAGACCTAACTGCCATATTGGTTTTTACTAAACTTGGTAGATATGTAGAACAGGATGCCTCAAGGTGACTGGAGAAATTTAACTCTGATTGGCAACTGGGTGGCACTATAACAACAGAAAAATGCTTTAAAATGGCTAAAATGCGACCGATCGCTGTGGCTCCCCCTGTGGCCGAATGATTTTTTTTTTTTCTAATTTTTGATATGACAAAGTCATGGTATGGTATGCTGTACATAATCACGGAAACTGTCAGTGTGTCATTCTGTCTGTCCCACGTTTTTCTACTCACTGACGTCGTCAGTCTATGTGAAACTGCACATAGGCATTGAGGATTGGCATAGGTAGAAGGTGACAAAGCTATCAATGGGTATGGACTAGTTTGAATAAATTCTCAGAGCCGCAGCATGGGAGGTCTTTATTTGGAAATTATTTTTAGTTTTTTCTGTTGTAAGATTAGAGGTTGTCATCTACATTTCACTCTGATAAATATGACATTTTGCTCTCCCTAAAACAAAATATTCCCACAGGCAATTATTAATACATGTTTCATCTCATAAAGTAGGCTTCTTCATTTATGATTCTGATGATATCGCTTGTAATTAACAACCCAGCCTCTTTCACATGAATGTGCTCATTGCTTGACAGGAAAACACACAGCTAGTTGTCTAGTTGTTATATTCCTCACTTACATTAACAGCGATGAGTTCAAATAAACACAAAAAATGTGTGCTCTAGATAAAGGATAAGTGCTCAGTGAATAACCTCCTAAGCCCTATGATAAGCTATTGATAGTTAGATAGCTAGTGATAACTAGCATGTCTTTGGGGTCATCGGGTGGGAACCTCCTTTCACCGGTGTTTCGTCTAGTTGGTCCCACGACACCTCCAGGAGGCTAGACAGTGATCTCTGGCAGAGAGACACTCCCCTAATGCCAGCTCTCACTGCTTCCCGCACCGACCCAACAACCTACTTTACCTTACTTACACATGGCTTTCTCAGCCAAAACAGCACCGCCACCTTCAACAAACCCAGGCTCCGTTTATGCGAGCTCCAAGTAGTGATCTTGCCGATAATACCTTTCCTAGCACATTCACCATACCCTATTTCACATGCTACATATCATAACTCCAATATAAGCTTAAGTTAAAGGAGATAGAGAAGATAAACTCCTGAACTGCTGGTCTTGGGTTCCACTTCCTCCCCTTGGTTGGATTTGGAACCACACTCCTAACTACCACGTCCTTACTCCCAGATAACAACAGCTCTGTCCTGACCTTGGTACATTTAAATTACTCTGTTAAACTAGATACTGGCAGCTGAAGTATCCCTTTTCCATACAATGCAACACTACTGAGACACCTAGGAGTGCCCAACCACTTCCTAATATAGGAGCTAACCGACCTTTCAATTCTCTCCACAATGGATATTGGAATTTCATAAACTGACAGTGGCCACATTAACCTAGGATATAGCCCAAACTGCAAACACCACAACTTCAACTTTCCTGGAAGTTCTGATTTATCTATTCTATCCAATCCTGCAGCCACTTCTTTTCTAAATTTCACCACCTGTTCCTTATCATTCAACTCCACATTGTACCACCTACCTAAGCTCTTTACTGACTTTTCCCTAATTGTTGGAATTTCCTCATCATCTATGACAAACTTCCTATCACTTAACTTCCCTCTATGTATCGAGATGCTTCTAGACTTACTAGGCTTGATCTTGGTCACCAGTGTCATGTCATCCATGTAAGCTCTAACTGGTGGAAGATGCACCCCGTTCTGCCGTCTCTCCCCACCTACCACCCAATTGGAAGCCCTGATGATGACTTCCATCACCATAGTAAATGCTAATGGAGAAATTGTACACCCTGCCATAATACCTATTTCTAGCCTCTGCCAACCTGTTGTGAAGTCTGCCGTACTTAGACACAACCTAATATCCTTAAAGTATGCTTTCACTAAGTTAACAACTACCTGTGGCACTCTGAAATAGTCAAATGCACTCCAAATGAGGCTATTTGGTACTGAACCAAACACATTTGCAAGATCTAAAAATATTACATGCAGGTCCCTTTTGTTAATCTTCGCTGCCTGAATCTGATGCCAGATCATGCTAATATGCTCTAAACACACTGCAAAACTTGGTATTCCTGCCTTCTGCACCATAGTATCTATTAAGCTATTCCTTTCTAAGTAGCTAGCTAATCTCTGTGCTACTACACTAAAGAAAATCTTCCCCTCCACATTCAAGAGTGAAATCATCCGGAATTGGCTAAGGTGTGTATTACTGTGTGTTCCCGCAGTTACTGTGCAAAACAGAATCAAGGGTGACGGTAACAGGGGGGACATTTTCTGCTAAAGTTAGCCATTACTATTCATATGATGGAAAACAAGCAAGCACTTGGTGACAACTGAGGAAGATTTTTGACATATTTATTAACCATATTTTAAAGATTACCAAAAATGATCGGTTTCCACTATGAACAAGCATAACAGGGTGGACATGTTATGCTTTACCACATCAGACATGCATTTCTAAAGAAATGTCTTGCAAAAAAAGGGCACTTATCTAGTTACAGGGCAAAAGGGCAGGTGCTTGAGCACCACCTGGGGCCTATCTGTGCACGTGCCTGGTACCGAGTGTTTGTTTTCATCTCTTTAACCTCAAAAGTCGATGCTTTGTTGCTCCTCTGTGTGCTCAAGAGGACACCAAGGGCTCTTTTTTGTAACACCAGCACTGTGGCCAGATCACATTCAGGTGCACCCTGCCGGTTGCATCTGGGGTGTAATGGGGTCAGAAAGAAGGTCCCGAGGGAGTTGGACACGGAGTGAGAAGTTTTAAATGCTTCAAAATTTTTATGGAACTGTCTGAACTGTTTCAATGTGTCAGTCTCCAACACGCCTGTTGGCTTTCAAAACAGTTCAAACACGGGCCTAAACTGAAAGTCTCTGGCCAAAATGACACATTTTGTTTGCAAAATCCTCTCACACTCACAAAACATTAAAAACATGCAACAAAAACCCAAACTTCCATCATACAACACAACTTGTGATCAAAATTATGTATTCTGTCAATCAGTTCCTGAACAATGGACAACAAAATATAGCTATCAGTATGAACCGGTTCAACATTAATTTGTGCTGAATGCACACATTGACGTGTAAGACCCACAGTGAGCACCCAGAATAGACAAATTGAGATATTCCTGATGGTACAGCTTTTCTACTACCTTCTGTCTTCACCAAAGAACCAATAAAGAATGGCATTTAACCTTGGACACCAGAGAGAGATATTTTGTGATCAAGGGAAATCTGAGCAGCAGCAAGATAAATTACCCCAAGGAGTCCAGACATTGGTTGCGGTGGCTGATGACTCCGAGGCTGCTAACTGCTGAAGCAGATAAGGCTGATGAAAGTGGTGATGGGGAGGTGGATGGTGCACACAACTGCAGCAAGAAAGAACTATGGCAGAAAAAGAACCATAAAATGTTGTTAAAATGAGATGCAGTAAGATGATTGGCTGACAGAGAAGGTGTGTCGCTGTGCTATTGGTTGATTGTGAATCAGCTGAAAAACAGCTGACAGCCCCATTTACAGTTTTTCCTCAATTGTTTACACACAAATACTGGTACTTGAGACACAATGACCACAACATGTAACTCATGCACCAACCCCCTGAATCAATTCTGCTAAACTACAAGCACAATTCCTGCTTTACACTCAAATTGCAGTTGTAAAACACTACACACAATTCTCTGCATTTGGCACAATTTTCATGAAGAAAATCTCTTGTTTTCACAAGGAACACACTGTCATTCAAAATTCTAAAGTTAATTGCCCTACTATGCACACTGACTCATCACATGGGCAAACACCTGTCACACAGTTTTACAATTAGCAATCAGAGCTTTAGCATAAAAGGGCAACAGGTGAGCTTTTCTGTTTTGGAGCAATGGATGCCAACATTGAAACAGAGGCAGAGCCAGAGCCAGAGGAGTGAGTAGAGGAGGACGGGGAGGACGAGGACGAGGAAGGCCAAGGACCGTAATCTCTGATGAGATCCGAGCCACTTTTTCCGCCTGGAGATGGAAAGTGTGTGACCGAAATCCACAAACGCGTATACCCCTTCTCCAAGCTATGGAAGACGCATGTGGAGATATAGTTGATGCTTTTCATGGCTGGATTCGCCATGCTAGGCGATATTTCCCCCACTGCTTGGCCAGGGAAAACATTGCTTGTGATATGGATGAGGTGCTGTGGCCAGACCGAAACAGAAGAGAGGATGCAGCATAGTTTTTTTTTTTACTGCAACTGTATACAGTAAATTCTTCTGTTGTGTTGTATGTAGACCACTGTATGTGCAACTTTGTGTTGGTTGGGATATACACTGTGTACATTGTTTTTGTGGGAAAAATAAAATATATTTGTTACCGTGTATTTGTGTGTTCTGAGTATAAAAACAATATTCTAAAATATTTTACAACACACTTACGTATGTACTGTCTGTAGTAAGTGTAACAATGGACAAAAAAAATTCATCATCATCATTCATCATAGTGTTTTACATTGAGCACATCAGTGTTCAACTGGTTCTTATAAATGTTTATTCATATGATGGTTTGTGTGTGTCATTTGAAAACAAAATACCATTTTGAGAAGAAATAACATTGTTTTGAATGTAAAGTTTCATTTTGCAGGAGAATTGAGGAGTTTTGCCCATTGTGTGTGTGTTTTTTGATTTGTGTGTAGAGTTCTGAGAGTATGAGGCATGCTTTCAGAAAATGTGTGTAAACAATCGAGAAAAACTGTAATGACAGCTAGATAGTGGTGCAAGAAGTGAATGGCAGGGTGAGAAATAAAACTTACAGCCCGAGCACCAAAAGTATTGTCTTCCTGACTGAACTATCACTAGAGTTTACGTTATTTGATTAGTAAAGAAATACCTGCACACAAGAATATAATGAAGAAAACATTCATATAAAATGTCTGTTTTCTTTTTTTCTTACAATATTTCAACAGATCATCTTAAAAAAGTTTAAAAAGTGTCAGGGTGCAGCAGGGTTTGTTATCTCTTGTAAAATCATCTCTGGACAAAAGAATAAAATTCATTCTGTGACATGCTCGCTTGCCTTATTTGGCACCTACTATAGCTGTATAAAGTATCAACAAATGGCAAAGCAAGGTAGCACAAATTAAGGGTGAACCAGTTCATACTGATAGCTACATTTTCTATTTTGTTGTCCATTTTGTCATAATTGATTGACAGAATATATAGCCTAATTTTGATCACAGGTTGTGCTGTATGATGGTAGTATGGGCTTTGTTTGCATGTTTTTAAAGGGATAGTGCACCCAAAAATGAAAATTCAGCCATTATCTACTCACCCATATGCCGACGTGTGCGCGCCTGCGTGAGACCAGCGAAAGCATGAGCTTTGCTTACCCGTGTTTACATCACGTGACACGTGCACCGCAGGGAGGGATAACAGTAACCACAGAGCTAAAAGATAATTTGCACTACGGTCTTTTAGCAAAGGACAGCCCAACATATCTGAAGACTTTGAAATTGAGGAGGAACAGCATTTCTTTGTTGAGCCGTATTTGTTTGAGCCCAAGTATGCGGACGCGGAACTCAGGCTACTGGACGAAGCAGCTGCCGCAGCTCATGAGCCTCAGCCAGCCGCTGAATACCGGAGTCGAGCACTGGAAACCTGGTGGTGTAGTTGTTTCAAATGCAAAGCAATGCCAACGGATGAGGAAAGTCTTTGCTGCTCAGACTGGGAATTGGCGATGCCTGCACTTGAGAATCTGGACATCAGTACTGACGAGACTGCTGCTCTTCAGAGATCACCGATCACCCTGAGCGCGCGCACACGTGAACGCGGAGCACAGAGAAGCAGTCAGAGCTACAGGCTACAGTGAGGCTAAAAACAGAGTTCATATGACGTTTTTCGAAACAACTTTTTATGTCGGGGCTGCAGCACACTTGGATCACTATGGATGAACAGTATGGAGATACTTTGTGGATTCAATTTTGTGTTCTTGGACGTTAGTCTGGGGCGCCGTCTGCCATTAGGTATGCTAGCCGTTCCCCCCGTCGATCTCCGCAATGGATGTGAGGACTCTAAAACTTCACCAGGGCCTCCATCAGCATATGGGTGAGTAGAGAATGGCTGAATTTTCATTTTTGGGTGCACTATCCCTTTAATGTTTTGTTAGTGTGAGAGCATTTTGCAAACAAAATGTGTCATTTTGGCCACAGACTTTCAGTTTAGGCCTGTGTGTAATCTGTTTTGAATATGTAACTTCTGCATGGACAAATGTGTTAAAA
This sequence comes from Epinephelus lanceolatus, assembly GCF_041903045.1. Classification (NCBI taxonomy): domain Eukaryota; kingdom Metazoa; phylum Chordata; class Actinopteri; order Perciformes; family Serranidae; genus Epinephelus; species Epinephelus lanceolatus. The sequence goes on from NC_135750.1 coordinate 38,084,466, forward strand.
CAAATGAGAAAAACTGTGGTAGATTTTGACCTACTCCTAATTCCATCCTTGATTCCAGCACCTTGGCCTCTGTGCCATGGCCTCTTCCTCTACCAGCGTGCCTTTGGCCTCTTTGATCCATGCTTGCAAATAGCGACACTGAGGTGGTAAATTTTATAAATAGACTGACTGCTCATTGAGGAGTTTTGCAAAAGAGTTTCACACAGGTGCATCACAGATTCGTGGGTGCATTCAAGAAAATTCTCTCAGCTGTAGGCTAAATGTTTTCCTTTTGTTTAATACAGTTAATCCAAAAAAGTTGAGTTGTCTTTCTATGAGATCTGTGTGGACTGTTTTGAAAAATGGAATGTGTGAAACCAATGAAAACGTGTTAACACATTTGTATGACAAGATTTCTGCTGTGTAGAGAATGTGAGAAATGTTTTTTTATTGTTACTCTTTTTTGTTATCTTTCATAGAATGAGAAGCGCAAGCACACCAGAGAATCATGGTTTAACCTGATGCTAACTTTAACAGGGATAAAATTCAGTTGTATGGCTCTTCTGGACTTTCCAAATGTTATTGGCCTGAAATGATCAAATGTTGACAATGAAATAAGTCAGGGGTTTTACAGCCACAACAGTAGCGATGGAGTGGGCTACAGTGAACCCTATAACGTAAGCACAAATTTAACTAACTTGATTATGATTGGCCAGTGAGCCTGCATGCTCTCATGTGCACCCTGGGTGACTGGCAGCCAGATTGGGCCAGTAAAGAGAAAGACTTCAGCAGTGATCAGGGGTAGCTTCCTAATTTTGATGTATTCCAATGAGTCCCAGGACATGCAGTTCATTTTTGTGATGGCCCACTCCCACCAGATTTGTGTTTGGTTGATACAGATACAGAATGTCACTCCAGACTATTTTGAAAGGTTGGCAGCCTTGTTAAACTTTGCTATGACCAATAACCTTCACCACCTCAGTCATGCTGCAGTCTTCCGAACAAGAGAAAGCCAGCAAGGTTGGGGAAGAATACTTCATATTCAATCAAGTTTGCCAGTCAACAACTTAAGTCAACGTCCAATGTATCACAGAGCATGAAATGCTTTTTTTCAGGCCACATGTAATGTGATCAATTCACCACAAGGTGTCAGTAGAGTAACAATAGACAGGTCACCTCAGCACTGCTTCTCTGAGCATGAGAGAACATTAAAGTGAGGCAGGCCACAATCACCACTGGTCTAAATTACCAGACAACAGCTGAGCTCTCTGTGAAACATGAGCATCATAGGGGAGTATATCCTTTTTCCCCCAGTATATAAATTCTCAGTTCAGCCTTTTGGTCAAACTACTATTACTGCTCACTCTGGACAAGACATAGCAAAAGAACAGAGATACACATATACAGATCAAGCTTTGTAGGGTTCCCATGTAGAACCAGAGTCCTAAAACCATCAGGAAGTTCCAAAACATATAAAGTGGTGTTATTACTGACCCATGGGTGCACTCTGGGCTGCTGTGGTGCTGACTGAGAAGAGATAATAAAAAAGAACACTGGTAAAGGAAGACAGATTTTGAAGAAAACCTTGAATAAATTATCCATCTGCTGAATACAATAACATTGTTAGAATTTCACATTCAGTACAGGTTACACTCTGAACACCTCCTCAACAAAAATATGTGCAGAAATGTGTGACGAATTCTCTGATCATTTCTCAGGTTTGATTCAATCATCAGGGGAAGAGTACAATGTGTGAGTCAATGAGGAAAAGTTAACCCTCTGTGTCAGGAACACAGGATACCCCAGGGGTCACTTTTAAGTCCATTGCTATTTAGCATGCAGTAGCTGACAGCCCATCAAGAGCACCAGAAATAGCCTGCTGGTTATTCTGAAGTAGGTGTCAGTGGTGGAAGAAGTATTCAGATATTTTATTTTAGTATTACCTCATGGTAAAATTATCATTCATTCATTCGTTCATTCATTCAATCATTTTCCATAGCCATTCATCCTATTTAGGGTCATGGAGGGGCTGGAGCCTGTCCCAGCTGACACTGGGCAGGAGGTGGGGTATACCCTGGACAGGTCCAACACATTCTCAATCTGACCTCGTCACATATCGACATTTGGTTATGGACTTTCCATGTCAACATGTTGACATTCTGGGACACCATGTCAGCTTCAGCCTGTTACATGCATTGACTGTTTTCAAAATACCAAGGAAATATAAAATTTGCACACAGTCTCTCAAAATAAACACATTACGTTGGTACAACACAACAAATTGACATTTTTTTCCTTCAACAACAAACGCGTGTGGTTAAATTTAGCCAACACATGCATGTGGTTGGGTTTTGGAAAAAAGAACAGGGTTTGGCTTCACATTCTTACTGGAAGTGAACAACGACATCCTGGGTGAAAATTGGTGGTTGTTTGACCCATTCACCACCCCTCCTGCTAGTCCTATTTACAGTAGACTTTAGCCTCCTTAACTTACATTGTTATCCCACCATGTTTACCCCTGACACCCCTGGGCAGCCATGTATCATGCTTTTTCAGTGTCTGATGCCAGAAGGCACTGACCAAGTGCTGGTATTCGATGACTTCGCTTGAGACCAGGTTGACAGGTCACAAGACTATTTCTAGACTATCACTAGACTATAAAACTCTATGTGTCACATAGAGACATACAACCATTCTCACTCACATTCACACCTAGGGCCAATTTAGAGTTACCAAGTAATCTAACCTGCATGTCTTTGGACTGTGGGAGGAAGCCAGAGAACCCACAGAAAACCCATGCTGACATGGGGAGAACATGCAAACTCCACACAGAACAGCACAGCATTAGCAGCAAAATATATTTATCAAAAGTAAAAGTACTCATTAGGCAGCAGACTCCTAAAAGTAGCTAGTAACTAAAGCTGTCAGATAAATGTAATGGAATGAAAAATAAAATATTTGTCCCTGAGAGTGGAGTGGAAGTAGAATGCAGCATAAAATGGAAATACTTAAATAAAGTACAAATACAGTACTTGAGTAAAAGGACCTGTATGTTACTTTCCACCACCGCAGTGATGCTTAACTGGATGGCTGAGCTTTTTTTTAACTTTGGTATTATGAGTAGTTATGTAATCAAATCAGTTTAACTGACTCTATGTATAGGTGTGTACATACAATAATTTCAAAATTAATGAAAGTATACTATGCAGGATTTTCCTAAAACCAATGTATAGACTCATACAGAAGTAATGCCTCTCAATCATCAGTTATGAGCCATTTTCAGTGTGTGGTAATGTATTCATCTGCAGAGACTCTGCCCTCTGCCTAGATTTTTATTTTCTTCTTATTTTCTGTGTTGGAACATTTATGTGTGTGTACCCTCACAGTGCTCAGGTGAGGTCGAGGCTCTATAAAAAGGTAGTGACCAGGTGCCAAACTGTAATCAGCATCAGCAGGCATTCAAGAGACACAGTACCAAAAAACCCCCAGAAAGAAACACCAATTAAGAGTGAATCTGCCAAGCCCTGTGTTTTTTTCCATAAACCCAAACCACATACACGTGTTGGCTAAATGTAACCATGTGCGTTTGTTGTTGAGGGAAAAAAACAATTACAACAACAATTCCCAACATTGTACCAATGTAGTTCATTTATTTTGAAAGAGACCATATGCAAACTATACATCTCCTGTAAAAACGGAAGTGTATTTAGAAAAGACACAATGCATACAACAGGCTGAAGTTGACACAGTGTCCCAGGGCATCAACAACCAACGCACCCAGGGTACCTTGCAGGTCATATGTTGGAAAGTCCATGACCAAACACTGATATGTGATGAGGTTGGAGTGAGAATGTGTTGAGTAGTGAGTGTGTTTGCAAACAATTAACTGTCAATCTTGCATGGTATACCTTTAAACACTTGCATGTCGTTTTCAATTTATGCTTCAGCAAAAGGTTTTAGTTATCTCGATTGTAACCAAAGGATCCCCTGTGTTTTTTTACACTCTGAGTTTATTTCTGTCAAGTTTAGTGAAGCGTAATCTACAAAGACAGCTGTTTAAATCACACAAACTTCGCACTGTATATGTGTTTTTAACTTAACCATATCGACATTGATTGATTAGCTCCTTGTCTGTCTGTGAGTGGAAGATTCCCCAAGGCTGGGAAATAAAATCAGTGAATCAATTAACAGAAATGTTGTTACTTGGGTCCAGACCTTGAAATCTGCCCACTCCACTGTGTTTGAGTTGACTGATTTATCTGGCATTGTGACATGAAACAGCAGTTTGTCAGTTAAAATAAAAAATGACCAATGAGCACTATAGGGGGACTCGATTTGCCAATCAGCGCCACTGTTGGGACTAACACTGTTGTTAAGCTGTTATCAAGCGATGTCAAGCAATGCACTGGAACCGATAAGGATTAATAAAAACAATGGCAAGCAATATAGAAAAGATAAAGGCTGCTATTGAGGCTGTTCTGAATCAATATATGGCAGGTCTTCTCAGTATCGCCTGGCATCGTAGTTTGTTTTATGTTGCTCCGCTCAACTCTTAAACTATGGCAAAACAGATGTGTTGGCATGGCTACGCATTGGTGTGGATTTAAAAGGACGTTAGATTCAGGCATAACTCTTTAGCAGTGATGTAAGGAAGTTATGATAGACCCCAGTGCACACTATTATGATGGGGATGCTATTGTGCATGTACTGTCTCGACACAAATAGAGACCTGACATTGGACAACATCAACATGCATATTACCCAGCAATCATCATTGCATATCTGACAAAAAAAAATGTGAGAAAGTAATAATTTAATGAAATAGTTGTTACAGTTAATTTCTAGATTTTATCGCTGATGTAGAAAAAGCATATAATTTTGTTTTAGATAGATCCTCACTATTTTAAAAAATACAACAAAAAAAAAAGGGTACCATGATGTAGATGGGTTTGGCTTTTTGAGGACATAGAGCAAATGGATCAATTTTCAATTCAGTGACATTCTTCCTTTATCATTCCTCTTTGAACACTGGTATATTTCCAAGGTGGCAATCTGAATCACTTAGGGAGCGATCACACTGAGATGAAATGCTAGAAACGCGAAGTCAGTAAAACCATTGTTTTCCTATGATACGGCGCGTCTGACCGGCGTTCAAGGGCATTTTTCCGGCGTCTTTTTAGACGCGTGTTTTTGTAGACGCTTCTTTTTAGACACCCGTAGACGCTGAAAAGTTAAAATATTTTCAACTTTTTTGACCGTCAGATGCCAGTAGCTAGCGCGCATCTGTGCTTCCAGCGTTTCAAGTGTCTTTGAAGCGTCTGCGTCTATAGCGTCTCATTTCTGTGTGATCACCCCCTTACAAGGGCCTGCTTTCTCCATGAGTTCATTCACCCCAGGGGTCCCAATGCAATCGCATTGCCTGCACTGTCTACATGTATGCCCCTGGTCTCAAGTGATTGGTTAGGGAAAATCTAATCCCCCTACCCATTGGTCAGACTGAAATGGTAATAAAGTGTAACTAGTTGACAATTCTGTCCATCAACAGGTGAGAGAGACTGTTGATTTCTTCCCATGGAGCTGATATCAAAACTATTTTGGTTTACACTGTCAGTCAGAAATGTGCTGCTGAAGGCAGTCCGCTATCCCGCTGTCCTCTCAGCTCAACAGGAGCTGCTGGTCAAAGTTGATGTGGACAGTGGTGTTAGTGTCACTACGCAGTCACATTACGTGACACAATATGATGGTGTCCATGACATTACAAAATTCAATCCCTTCACCTAAAATGAGAGTGTCGAGCGTCACTTTTTTGTTTTGAAAATAGGTCTTTTCTGTCAAGTGACATTCATCAAGAGTGTGGAGCACCCAACCATCAATCAGGCTTATTGTTGTAGCTTATGCTCAGTTTGACTGAATCTGTGTGTGTACATACAAGATAATACAAACACAGGTAAATTAACATTTTATTTGTTCTAACAAAGAAAGCCTTCAGCAGAGTCATCCAACTTTATTGTAAGACTAACATTAAGACTGATGAACGACAAAAGTTTTTATGGTGCGTTTCCTTTATTATTTTTCAGACCTACAGTTTCCACAGACCCATGTTTTTTTTGTAAGCTACTACTTACCATTGTGGCCAGGATCTGATGCTTTATTTCTGTCATCACTGTAACATGAAAAAAACATTTTGCTGCCTAATGATGCCATCCCATTAATAATATGATGATGACAGATGAGCTGGACTAAGAGTCCTGATTCCACAGTCCCTCTGTAAGCTGAGGAACAGCTGCTGTGGATGACTGAGTGGCTGTTCCACAGATAAACAATGACAGTCATGTATCCGTACTATGCTACGCTGACAAAACACACACACACACACACACACACTGGACAGCTCATCTTCTGTTGGTCAGTAACATTCAATGTGACATGAGACAATGACAGTGAGACAACTCTTGTGTTCTGAAGAAGGATAAAGAAGGTGATCCGATCTGTCATTGTCTCAAGGCAACCAAAAACAGAAACACTGTGGGCTAATTCAGTTTGAAACATTCAGCAAACAATACAATGACTGTTGTTGGGAGAAAACCTATCTCCAAATTGCCAACTTTTTCAGGAACAAAGAAAAGCAGCTTTTATTTATTTGTTTTCACCATGTTTTGAAGTATTATATGAACTCATGGTTTGAACCCACAGAGGAGCATGTTATTCTTTAAACATGATAACCTTACCTGTGTGCTTTGGTTAAAGGATCTTGTCTTCATTGGTTTGACAGGAAGTGTTCTTGAACATTTAACTTTGTGTGAAACTGCTGTTTGATGTTTCTTATATATAAAATAAAAGCAATGAGGTCAATGGCATCAAATCATCAAATCACAACAGTAACAAAAGATATGTAAAAATCTGACACATAATAGAGTGCATTAAAAAGGCAGAAGGCACCAGTATTTAATCTAGAATTTGTTTGTCCAGTGCAGCAGACGCAGCTAGCAGTTCCTTAAGTTTAAATCATTTAAAGACATTAGGGTTTTAAGTTTGAGCTTAGCGTGCAGCCAGGTCAGCCCAGGGCCAGGGACCATAGTAAACTGCCCAAAAGCTGAAGGGAACATTTAATGGTCACATTGTAACACCAAGTCAGTTAAACTTCAGGGATATCAATCTGTCCATTTAGGAAGAATAAGTGTCTATGAATCAATTTCACCTGCTTTGGTGCAAATGAAAGTGTCTACAGGTGCAATGGAGAGGCAAGAGCAAGACAACCCCAACAAATGAATGGTTTTGCATGTGGTTGCCTCAGACAGTTGCTCTCTCCTAACCCTTCCTGACTGATTCTTCTCTAGTTTTGTGTTCTGCTAGTGTCCTTGTCACTACTGGTCGCATGAGGTGGTAGCTGCAGCCCAATCAGGTTGCACAGGTAGTCCAGCTCCTCCAGGATGGCACATCCATACGTGTTGTACAAAGGTTTGCTGTGTCTCAGCACAGTCTCAAGAGCATGGGGGAGATGCCAGGAGACCGGCCGTTACAGAAGGACAGCTGTAGAAGGGCATCAACCCAGCAGCAGGACCAGTATCTGCTCCTTTGTGCGAGGAGGAACAGGAGGAGCACTGCCAGAGCCCTACAAAATGACCTCCAGCAGGCTACTGGTGTGCATGTTTCTGACCAAACTGTAAGAAACAGACTCCATGAGGGTGGCATGAGGGCCTGACATCCTCTAGTGGGACCTGTGATCACAGCCCAGCACCATGTAGCTCAACCAGAGAAGAAGAGCTTGCCAGAGAACACCAGAATTGGCAGGTCCCTCACTGGTGCCCTGTTCTCTTCACAGATGAAAGCAGGTTCACACTGAGCACATGTGACAGGTGTGAAAGAGTCTGGAGATGCCATGGTGAATGTTATGCTGCCTGTAACATCATCCAACATAACCGGTTTTGTGGTGGGCCAGTATTGGTCTGGGGAGGCATATCCTTGGAGGGTGGCATAGACCTCCATGTCAAGTCAACGGTACCAACTGATGTTGGGTACTGGGATAAAATCCTAAGAGCGATTGGATGGTAAATGGTAAAGGGACCTGCATTTGTATAGCACTTTTCTAGTCATCCGACCACTCAAAGCGCTTTTAACACTACGAGTCACATTTACCCATTCACACACACATTCATACACTGGTGGCCAAGGCTACCGTACATGGTGTCACCCGCTACTCAATTTTTAGCACACTCACACACCGATGGAAGCATCATCGGGAGCAATCTGGGATTCAGTATCCATCCTACCATGCCATATAAGGTACAGTGATGGGTCCTGAAGCTAGATTTAGTAATATAACTCAGGGCTAACTGATACAGGGGGTCAAACTTGGACAAAGTGGACACTAAGGCAAACCTGTAAATAGTATCGCCAAATCACCAAATCAATCTGAGCCAGAAATAGGTGGCTAACAGCCAATCATTTTCTCAATACCATGGAAAAACAAGACTTTAGCTTGCACAGAAAGCCCAGTGTGAATTTCAGTTTTTTGCAAGATAGTCAATATGATAGCTGAGAAAACTGAGACTTGGCAGTTTGTAAAACAGCAAGTAAGTACATAACGGGTACAGTGACAATATGCTTAGCTCATAGCTCAGGAGAGAATTCAAGAAACCATCTAACAGTAAAAACTACAATGAATAGTCTTAAGAGACCTTTTTCAACCAAAAATATGAGATTTTTGATTTTTCATGAATGGTTAATTCATTTAAAACACATTACATATATATTTTTGTATTATCTTAGCATTTCTGTTTCCATTTCACAAATGTTCTTTCTGGCGACACCCAAATGCTGTATGTTCTTTTTAAAAAATCTTGATTAAAAGCTTGGAATATTTCCTGTGATATTTTGACATATAAAAGTAAAATAACATCTCATGTTTACTTTAAACACATTTTAATACAAATTGTGTACTTTAACAATATAATTAATAGATTAAAATATGCCTTATGCTCCCTCCTTACCTCACAGTCGACCTTGCTGATAAAAAAGAGGGCATGGCTCGACTGCAGCCCACTTTAGATGATGTGTGACTGTGACTTATAGACTTTCAATTAAAATACATTTGTGCATTTGGGTGGAGTCAGATGACAGTTAATCTGAATGGAATGACCCATATTGTCAGTGTCCTGTGCTGTTCCGCTGATAAATCCAAGTTCTTTTACTTTGTTTCATAGATGTAGTGGAGAGTTTTCTTCTACATTTTCTTTATTTACACTGTGGTTTGCAAACAGTGACACTGCTTCATTGGAAACATAAGGTATGCCTTCAATCTGTACAAGTAGAAAAGAAACAAATGACAATGACACCCATGTAAGTTTAATTCCGTGCACCCCAGGAGAGCATAATTGAACAATGCGCATGCATGCACCTGATTTTACAAAATGTCAAATAGCCCAATATATAACATTTGTGTTATAGCAGTATATATCTTACACTGATATTATGAAGACTGGAAAATGTATTGAAATCACTTAGTGCATCCTCAAAAAAGTAATTGCTGACACATTCTTAGAATTTGGCGTTCTTACAACCACGCTAACCTAAACTCTGTTTTCCCTCTTCACATCTGCCAAAGCATTCATTTCCATTTATCAATACACTTGGATTTACACACCAGTGTCCCCCACAAGACCATACTGTACATACACAGGCCTGATCAAAACACACACACGTGCATGCACACACGCACACACACACACACACACACACACACACATTCATGTACTCCCTGCCTGCCCTCTGTAAATCCCAGGCTGCTCTGACAGGCCACATTAAGAAGAGCCTGCTCAGCATGAACACATCATAAAAGTGGACATGCAATTTCTGTTTTCACCAAATAGCCAGCCGAGCTCGTTCTGCATCTCTGATTTTAATACACTCGACAAGCAGCTTAGCAGCCAGGGAGAAAGAGAGCTCAGGCCCCAGGGAGGGAGGGCAAGTGACTGAGTGTATGTGTGGAAAAAGAGAGAGAATGACTTATGCCTTCCAGCACTGCTAAATCCATTTCTCCATCTGAATTATCAACTAGAATTTGATTAATATGCAAATTCAGAGGGAGGGGGGAGGGAGAACGTCTGGGATAATTCTCTTTGTGGATAGTAATTAATCACCGGTTAAAGTAAATTAATACATATATCAATTTTGTCAGGGACACGCTTAGTTCAATAGCCCGTAAAATTGAAGTTTGAAGTGTTAAGGGGCTCTACAGGAACGTTATAACTAAAACTTTCAAATCTGCCCTATTTAGTGATCAATCAAGCTGTGCCCTGCGGCAGAGGCAGCTCATTTCTTCAGCTCCGTACTGACACACACAGAAACACAGAGCACAGGCGCTTGCTTAACACACTCCTCAGTCAGAGCTGCAGCAGAGTCCCACGCTCAGACTGTAGCTCACACTGCACAGCTAACAGCAATGCTTAGCATGGAATGGGACAGCACTGCACTGCACCTGACAGGACAATACAGGACAGGGCAGGACAACACTGCACTACACTGCACTGCACTGCACAGCACAGCCTAGCTCAGCACAGCAATGCATAGGACAGGACATCACTACACTGCACTATAGATCATAGCATTACAGGATGGCATAGCATAGCACTGCAAAGAGCAGCACTGCACAGGACAGGTTTATTTCTGACTGAAGAAGGCTGCTGCTGCTGCTGCTGCTGATGATGTTGATCAGAATAAAAATGACTGGACTGCCTGTGCTCATTTGACAGCTATGGAAATAACTGCTGAAACTATGGAGTATTATAATAACATTACTGTGTGTTATCATTATTATTACTATTGTAATAACCAATAATGCCCAACAATATAGTAATATGTTGTTATTCTTGTTAATAATAAACAGTATGTCACATTAAAAATAATCCAACATTATTGTTGTTGTTGTTCTTCCTCTTCTTATTATTATCATTGTTATCATTGTTGTTATTATTAATGTATAATCTATTTTTTTCTAATACCTCTGCTAATCTAAATCCATATGAAGCAGTAATTATGCCATTTTGAAATTGAATGCTACTTTTATTTTTGTTGTTATTCACCAGTTGCTTAAATTACAGGATGCTGATATTAATCACAAAAACATCCTCCAAGAAATACTGTTGGTCTTTTGTGTGTGTATAAAACAAGACTGGCACTGAATCTGAAAATTGATTTTGATGATACAGTTATTTTGGTTTTAGTGATGTCTTGATGCAGCAGTGTTTTACATTATTATTATTATTATTATTATTATAAATAATATGCTAATAAATAATATCATTATAAAACAGTGATGATGTTGGATGATAATTTAAATAACAATAAGTGACAAGCTAAAATGTACAAAGTATAAAAATAAAAAAATAAATAAAACTGCTACATTATTGTTATCATTATCGGTATTATTATTATTAATAATAATAATAATAATAATAATAATAATACTGTTAAAGCTGCAAGCTTGAAATGCACTTGGCGTAATGATGCTGAATATTCCGCTTGAAGATAAATATATTTGTCATTGTGTTGGCAGGCCCCAGATGGTGGCAGCCAGTTGTTTAGAGGTCCAGCAGGAAGAAAGGGAGGGGGAGGTGTCAGGTCCAGTTGTTTAAGCAGGGGGCCATGCATCAAACTTCAATTTTCCGGCCGATTGAATAAATGATTCTCTCTCTCTCTCTCTCTCTCTCTCTCTCTCTCTCTCTCTCTCTCTCTCTCTCTCTCTCTCACTGTGTGTGTGTGTGTTGCAGTGATTGGCCCACATCTCCCCTCTAAAGGAGCACACGTTTTCCAGAGCAGCTAAAACACTCATAGAATGTCCCTACTGTACACACAGACACAAAGTCTACTGTGTGGTAGATTAAATGACGTAACAAAGCTATAATTTTCAACATACTAATGGCAGAACCATTACTATGGGGAAACAGGTATTTTCATCTTCTTTATTGATTAATTATGAATTTGTGAACAGAAAAGCACCTCCTTCTCCACTGTGACATTTCCTCAGTCAGAGACTTCCATTTTGGAGAAATAGCTAAGAAAATCCCAAACTTCCTCACATAAACCAGACAAGAGAAACTACCAGTCCTCCTGGGTGCAGGGACAACAACTCCTTTAGCAGCTAGATATGTATGTGCCTGCCACAGCCTTAGGGATAAACAACTAATATCATATCTCCAAAATTAGGGGGTTGTAGATATTAAGTAATGTTATGAATTGTATAAAAAGTGGAGTTTACTACATTGTACAGCAATCAAAAATGGAATGCAGCACTATAATATGAAACACTTGTATATTTAATATGTATATGCAATAAATGAATGTTTATAATATGGAATTTTATTTTTCTGTTGACTTTTTTGTCAACTTTGGCAATAACATATTTTTGTTAATGCTAATAAAGCCATGTGAAGTGGATTAATGAGCAATACAATTCATAAAGTTTCTCAACTAAGACTGTATTTTAAAACACAAGCTAACTGCATCTGTTTGAAAGGTTCTAAGTGGATCATTATTATCGTTTATATTATCATCTGTTTAGATTATTTCTATAAAAAGTAGGAGGAAAAGGACATCATTCCAAAATATTTTTGTTTTGTAAGAAGTACGCTAATATAACTGAGCAGTGATGAAGACGGTGACATGCAGTTAAAATCTCCGGAGAAAGGGAAACTTTTAAAAAAAACAAACAAATATATCTACAATAATTCAAATATATTTTACCAATAGTCAAGTTGTAGTATCGCTTTATTAGGGTTTTGAAAAAAATGTTTCAATGAGTATTTAGTTACACACACACACACATATATATATATATATATATATATATATATATATACATATGTGTGTGTAACTACAATACAAATTCGTACATATATATATATGTGTATATATATATATATATATATATATATATATATATATATAAATATGCGAAGTTCTGTAGCTCCAGCTGATGTAGCAGAGAGCAGATGAAGTGTGTGATGTGATTGAGAGCTCTGTTATCTTCAAGTCAATTATTTCAATGCTCCGACCAGCCCACTGAACTACATTCACATTCATAGCCGTGTTTTAACACAGCGGTCCCGCAGACCAGCGAGTGTGTCTGCTTTATGTGCGACAAAAAGGGGGCTGCATTGTTGAAAAGACGGGTTGAGTCAATCCATCAAAGTGACGCGTAATTGAGAGGAGAATCCTTAAACCATATGGCCTCTCAAAAACTCTCCTCTGGCCGCCTTTGTGCGCTGAGACCCGCCGGCCCATGCAGCACGGAGAAACCCTTGTCTCCGTATTGCGCGCTGCTGGAGAGCGGTCCCCGGGGAACACACACACACACAAACACACACACACACACACACACACACACACACACACACACACAGACGCACTCTTCAGGGCCTCTCCGCTCCAGATTGTGTTTCTCACAGAGGAAAAATGAAAATACACGCAGAAGGTCAGGAGGCATGTTGCTGTTGTAAATGCATTTGACAAACGCCGCTGTTTCTGCGCCACAAACCTCCAAAACGAAAGCTCTGACACGGAGAGGAGAGTAAAAAAAAATACAAGACCAAAATAATTCCATAATTATAGGCCTACTTCATATAAATGTATTCCATAGAAATAATTTAGGCTATAAAAATCTGCAAAAGGCTGAATATTTGAAAGGTTTTTTTTTTTTTATTTTACATCATCATTATAGTTTACATTACAATTTGTACAGTTGTATGCGTTCTGTACATTCTAAAGGCACTTAAATGTTGTACAAAGCATTATAAATATATTAAACTGTGATTTATAACAAGCTGTTGGCAACACATTCTCTGTGATTATCATTTCAGAACAATTAATATATAAAAAAGCTGAAAACAGTCGGCTTAAGCTTATAAAAATGATTTGTAGCCTTTTCAACCATTTCATAATCAACTCAAATGAAACATGCGGTGAAATATTTCAGTGATTTTAACCATAATAAGCACCTGCATGTTTGCTGCCTTGCCTTTTCCCCCTGAATGTCTCTCTGTAAGCTGTCACGCGTTTTGCGTGCCCGTTCCACGGCAGGATGCAGCGGGCCTATGGCTTCTCTCAAATCAAGCCGCTGAGACTGTTGTTTCTGGATAGTTTGCTGCATGTTCGTGCGCAAAGGATGAAATCCTTGTTTAGCCAGAGTTTCTGTCTGCAAACATCGCGTTATTTGGCACTTCACACGGTGACCGCTGACATAACTTTAGTCATCCACGTCTATTTCCTCATCTTCATCCTCTGAGCAACACTTGCTGCTCAACCGGTCTGTGTACCACGACGATGCGGGGGAAGGAGGCGACATGTGCGCTCTGCTGGAGGCGAAACTCTCTGTGGTGTCCTGGTGGGACCTGGAGGAGACTGGGTCGGGTTCGGTGTGTCCTGGCGCGGAAACAGTCCCGCCGCCCATCCCTCCGGCCGCGCACTTCTCTAGCTCGGCCAGCTTGGAGAGCTTCTCATAGGCCACAGCGCCAGCGACCTTGGCGGACTCCACGTCCGCTTTCATCTCCTCCAAGTCCCGCTTGAGCTTGGCCCGCCGGTTCTGAAACCAGGTAATGACCTGCGCGTTGGTCAGACCAAGCTGCTGGGCGATCTGGTCCCGATCCGCCGGGCTCAGGTACTTCTGATAGAGGAAGCGCTTCTCCAGCTCGTAGATCTGGTGGTTGGTAAACGCCGTGCGGGACTTCCGCCGCTTCTTAGGAGTGTTCCTCTGGCCGAAGAGCGTCAGACCGTCTCGGCCTAAGAGAAAGGGACGCATTCGATCATATAGGGTGGACTAACACGTTCAAAAAACGTGAGCCAACAAAAACTTCAAAACTGCTCCACTATAAATCTGCGCCAGTAGAATAACTGATGAACGACTGATTATTTTTTGCCAAGTCAGTATGAAGAATTAACAGATTAATTTCAGATAAAACTTATCCACTTTTCCCGCTTTATAAATGTTATTTATTAAAACAGTTAAAACGCAAAGGGAATTACTTATTGCATACTGCTACATTAGATATTAGATTGTATGTGCATTAAACAATGACATTGAATTAAAAAAAAAAAGATTTAGATTAACCTATACGATTATTTACCTTTGCCTGAAAATAAATACACGGGGCTTTATTTTAATTTTAATTTTTTTTCTAATGCAATAATGTTTCACATGAGTTTAGCATTTCACTTGCTTATATCGAATAAACGCAATTAGATCCAAAGTTACTGCATAAAGCAAGTTGCAACTTAAGTTGCAATTACATGTGTATATATTAGAACAATTTGGCAACTTGCTTTGTTATATATATATATATATATATATATATATATATATATATATATATATATATATATATATATATATATGTACGCACGCGCCCATGTGTTTCTGCCTAAAGTGGGCTTCAGTTTTTCCTCTTCATTTAAACTTTAAACCAGTTTTTAGAAAATGAAATATACCTACTGCTACAGTAATGCCAGTACAAATGGTGAGCGTGCTAATAATTTCCATAAAAACAAGCTTTTACCCTCGGCAGCCTGCAGGACGCTGACCTCCAGGCCCTTGAAGGTTTTGCTGGCCAGCTCCTCCAGCGCGCAGAGCGGGGAGGTTTGACTGAGCAGAGCCCGGCCGGACAGGCTGTGACCCGCCGAGGTCAGCTTCTCTCCGGGAGATATGTGGTGCGCCGCTCCGCTCAGAGAGTAGCTCCTTCTCACAGACGGCTTGTTGAGGATGTCCTCGATGCTGAAAGGCGTCAGCGGCTTGTTGGAGTTGGCCGGCGGCGGCAGCTGATCCAGCGGACTGCGCCTCCGCTCCTCCAGCACCGCTGGGTATTTGGAGTCGTCCTTAGAGGTCATGGCGGCTCAGCGGGTCACACCCGACTGTGGTAATTTAAAGACGAGCGATTCAAAGCGGTGACGGGCAGACAGGCTGAGGTAAAGTGGAGCAGAGGAAGAACAGGACAGTAAAGATAAATCCGCAGCTCGGATCACAGGTGTTTCTCCAGCCGCATGTTGGCCGCCGAGCTGCACGCTGCAGGGACACTTGTGACTTCCAGTCCCTCCACGTCTCCGAGCCACTTTTCCAGGGTGACGCACAACGAGGCACGAGCCGAACCCATCCGGTGGACGATGATGCACCAAAAGCAGCGGCGAGTGACCACCAGTAACAAGTTATTACTGACTGGAAGGCAATCAGTTATTTCTCTTTCTCTCTCTCTCTCTCTCTCTCTCTCTCTCTCTCTCTCGCTGCAGCCGGATACCGGAGAGCGGTAATTAGAGGGTACGGCGGAGAGGAGGAGTCCAATTAGAAAGTAGAGCAGGCCCACTTAACACTTTCTTTCTAAAATTAGATAATTTGTCACAAAAACAAGCAAATGTTTCTCTCCACATGATATTATCCTCATTTGCGTACACGGCATAATTGGCACCGCGTGTGTGATCACCGGGCGAGCTCGTGCCAATTTGGATAAATTCGCTCTGCGTCAATCTTCAGGCCAATTACACTCGGAAACACAAAAGATCAACTCCCATCACGCAGCTCATCGACAAAATAAATACATAAATAATAGGCCTAATAATAATAATAATAATAATGATAAAATGACTGCAAGTGGAAAATGGGAGAGCGCACTGTGTGGAGAGAGAGAGCATATCCTCATGATAACACTGGAGGACACTGCAGGCAGAGTGACAGAGGAGGGCATCACCCAGGCCTAAGCACACCTCCACTCCCTCTCTCTCCAAAAAGCCCTGTGCAATAACTCAGTTACAAAGAGCGTGGGCTCCCCGGAGCGCAGCTCCGCACAGACTCTGCACGGAGGACCAGCTGCTGATCATCAGGATACACATATAAGGACACATTTTATTTGAGCTTTCTAAGAAAAATACCAGTAACATATTTAACGGTTTCTTCCTTTTAACTTTAATCCGTCCAATTTTACAGGCAGTAAATAAGCTCTATAATACAAACTTCTTTTTTTTTATTCTATAAATGCTAAAAATTAATTTGCATATGAAGCAATATATGAAATAAACTCATTCTCTATAAACCATCCCATATATTAACTTTCTACTCTATAAGCATGTCCAGGGGCATTTCTTTGTTGTGACGACACTGGGGGCTGCACGGGGTCCAGGGGGATCCTACCCTGGGATTTTTTTCTTATTTTTTGTTTTTGTTTGATGAACGAGCTCTGTGATGCTTCTAATACATTAATCACTTATTCACTCAAAATTACAAATTATTCAGAATGCTGCTGCCAGGGTTTTAACAAAAAATAAAAAGAGAGACCATATAACTTTGGTTTTACGTAACCTACACTGGCTCCCAAAATCTTTTAAAATTGATTTTAAAGTCCTTCTATTGGTTTTTAAGGCTCTTAATGGCTTTGCCCCCTCTTATATCATAGACTCCCTATCACCTTGTGCCCCTCCACAAACCCTGACATCCCCCACAGCTGCTCTTTTAACTGTTCCAAAAACCTTTGGTTGGCTTCTTTAAGCAACTATGTCCCAAAAATATGAAACAACCTGCCTTTATATATTAGACCTGCTGGCTCAGTGAACAGTTTTAAATGCTGACTCACAACATATCTTTTCAATGTAGCCTATAACTAGCAGCTAGTTGTTTTCATATGTTTAATGTTTATTTGTTTTGGATTTTTTTTTATTAATTAATTAATTTATTCATTTATTTATCCTTTTAATAAAATAAAATTTAAAAAAGTTGAATGTGTGCATTTATGTTAAAAGTGGTTAAATGTATTATTCAAGTACGTATGTATGTAAGTATGAACAGAATGACAGATTATTGGATCCAGGTTTAAAAAAAAAAGAATTATTAGGCCTATTCTTATTTTTGAAACATATAGCCTATATGTAGCCTATATATGTTAATATCAGGGGGTATTTATAAAAGATTGACCAGGCCTAAAGATTTCACTGATCAGATCAATGTTGTACCCATATTTTAACATATTTGTGTTACAATGTTTCAGGAAACAGAAGGAAACTCAAATTTCCAAGACAAATGTTGATACAATTTAAAGTTAGACTATTCAGTCTCATTCCAGGACTCTCAAAATGGAAACAGATGCAAAGGCCTGACTGCAGTTACCAGTTACACACAGCACTGCCTTGCCCAACATATTAAACATTTATTTCTCACCACTGCTACAATCACTGCAATACACAGCAGTAATAAAGTACTAGTAATAGTTCATCATCACTATTATTAATAGCACTAAGTGCAATTCAGCAGGTCATTCAGTTTTTTAGGCCAGAATTCATTTATTTAGAATTTATTCCAGAACATCAGAAATAACATTTAATCTATAGTTATTAGAAAAACAAAAATATACAATTTGACAAAAAAAAAAAGAAATATAACCCTTAATGTTCACTTACTGACTCTCTCTGCAGCTTGGTCTTCCACTCTTCGTTGATAGATGTTTACACAGTGGCGTAAGGAAGTTACGACAGGCCCCAGTGCACACTAATAGTGCATGCTAACATGCATATATTGTCTTGACACAAACAGAGACTTGACATTGGACAACATCAACATAAATACTACCCAGCAATCATCATTGCATATCTGACAAAGAAAGGGAGGAACTGATTATTTAATTAAATAGTTTTTATAGTTCATTTATAGATTTTATAGCTTATGTAGAAATAGCTATCATTTTGTTTCAGACAGATATTCGCAATTAAAAAAAAAATATATAGAAACTGATGGACCTTCAACAAAATTGGTGATAAATATGAATTCAGTCAATTTATGAAATGGGTAGTTCATCCAAATTACTAAGATAGACAGATAGATAGAAAGATAGATAGATAGATTTTGTCCATTGGTCGCCCTGCAGCTAAACATTTTGTAGCGGGCCATAAAAAAGATGAATGAGTGATTAGGGGAGTTTAGGGAGGCCATCTGCAGTCACAGCCCTTTGGAGCCCTGACAAAGTCCACGGACAGTTTTATTTCGTAATTTACTCCTGCTTTGGTCATGCTGTGTCATTTGATTATACGCCTTGTCTTGGATCTTTTCAGAGCGGGCCTCCCGCCTGCACCCTTGCCCGTTTCATTCTCCATCAGTGAGCTCAACATCCATGCTGATGGATGTGATGTCTTCATCTGATACCCGCTCCCAAATGGAGGAACATTCCCTTTTCCACGTAGGTTTTAATTTCATCTTTGGGAAGTGTAAAGTGCCGACCTGGGGCCCCTAGCTGCTCTGCTGTAAATATGGACCCCTGTGGCTCCACAGACCCCCACTAACACTGCTAACATTAAATACCTGCTAAGATCTTTAAAAAGAAGTGGGCTTAGTTTTCCTGTGTTTGTGACTGTCTGCCTTCAATGGCTAACTGCAATAATAACAAATGATATTTAAACAGGAAGAGATTCAGCTGAAGTTTAAACTTTATCCAAGGCAAACTTGTTCAGATCTCCAAATCTAAAACAAACAAATTAACAGAAATCAAGATGATTTTGTTGATTATGTTAGGTTTGTGAATAAAAAACATGCCGTATGTATTATTATTATTGTTATTATTCATAATAATAACTTCAACTATTTCTTCCTTTAAATTTTTGATATTTTCCTCTGTCCTTTATTAAAAGCCAACTTGTCATAATGTATATGTACTATAAATCATTTTCAGGAAGTTACAATATGTAACTGTAACATTTTACAATAAATTACAGTATTATCACCTCACAGGCTTTTACTGTGATATTTAACCAAATTCAGAATTTCATTGTGAAATTCATGCAGGTAAATATTGTGATTTTACAGAAGTACACTGCTAAATCACAGTAATGTAGACCTTAATTGTGAGATTACAGTCAAGTAACTGTAGGGAGCACACTGAGCACAGTAATTAGATGAAGTTACTGTGAACTGTAACTTCACAGTAGGTTGTAACTTGTAAATGTATACTACATTGTACTGTTATATCACATTAATACGCAGGCATAACAATTTCACAACAATTTACTGTGAAAACAGTTTTTAAAAACTGGATGCCAGTGATTTACAGTAAATATATAGTCAATTATCTTACAGTGTTCACCTTTACACAAACAAATAGGGAATGACATGACAATTCAGAAAGTACCCCAGTACAGGTGTGATGTGGTCTGTTTTCTGAGTATCAGTTAGAAGTCTAGCAGCAGCATTTTGTACCAACTGCAGGCGAGATAAGGATGACTGGCATATACCCACATACAGAGCATTACAGTATTCCATACAAGAGGAAATTAGGGCATTCATGACTATCTTCAGGTCATGGAATGAGAGGATTTGTTTGAGTTTGGCAATGGTTTGAGTGTTGAATTTTAAAACTGAGTCAAAGATGACACCAAGATTTCTGGTCTGGGCATGAAGGTTAGGTGCCAAGGGTTTGGTTTGCTATACCCTGGATGGAGTTTAAGGGGCCAAATAAGACCAGTTCTGTCTTACTGTCATTCAACTGAAGACAGTTTTTTTGCCATCAAAGATTTCACATTTTGGAGGCAGTCAAGGAGGGACCTAACTCTGTCTTTATTCTTATTATCCAGTTTTAAAGGGGGGTAAAGCTGAGTATCATCTGCATAGCAGTGACATATTGTATTACTGAAGAAGGAGCCTAAAGGGAACACACATATGATGGGTCCCAAAATGGAGCCTTGGGATACACCATAGGTGATGGGAGCAGCAGATGAATACATGTTTCCAGTTTTGACAGAGAAGGATCTATGGTAAATGGTAAATGGACCTGCATTTGTATAGCACCTTTCTAGTCTTCCGACCCCTTGAAGCCCTTTTTTACACTATGAGTCACATTCACCCATTCACACACACATTCATACACTGGTGGCCGAGACTACCATACAAGGTGCTGTATCACCTGTTCTTAGTTTTTAACATACTCACACACAGAAGGAAGCATCATTGGGAGCAATTTGGGGTTCAGTATCTTGCTCAAGGATACTTCGACATGCAGACTTGAGGAGCCGGGGTAGCTGTCAAACCACCGAAGGGCGCTACCATGGATACCGACCTGGCGCTCAAGACAGATCAGGAGAATAGAATGGTTGATTGTACCAAAGGCTGAGCTACAGTCTAAAATAATTAGCATGGCGCATTTATCAGAGTCAAGGGACAGCAGTAGATCATTGGATACTTAAAGTAAAGCTTAAAGTAAAGCTGATTTTTGCACCTTGAGCTAATTTGTGTCAACATTTGTTGTCACTGTTGTGGCTATTGCTCTTGTTGATGTTTTTGTTATGTCTTGTTGTGCGTCGTAACCTTTATGTCTCATTTTTCAGGAATCTGCGTTGCTGCCTTTCTTGGCCAGGATTCTCTTGTAAAAGAGATTTTAATCTCAGTGAGTCTATTACCTGGTTAAATAAAGGTAAAAAAAAAAAAAGCTGACTTGTGCTGTGGCATATCCTGAAAACCTGACTGAATTTTTTCCATAATGTTGTTATTTTCTAAAAAGGACAGTAGTTGAGAATAGACAGTCTTTTCCATTACTAAAATGGCAACTTAGAAATACGCTGGAAATTGTTTAAATCGGTTGCATCAAGGTTAGGCTTTTTAACAATGGGATGTACTACTGCATGTTTAAAGCAAGAGGGAACAGAACCATTTGCTAGACTACTGTGTAGAATAAGTGAAATGGCAGGACCTACAGTGTCAAACACTTCCTTCATCAGGCATGTGAGTCCTGAGGACAGGTAGATGTCTTAGTATGTTAGACTATGGGCCCTAGTTTCACAGACCGGGCGAGGCGGAGGCGCAGCGCACCTGCACATCACCAACTGGGTGTGGCCAGGCGGATTTTGTGCAGCCGCAGCTACTCCTCTTTCCCACCTCTGTCCCTCCTACCTGCGCAAGTCGGAAAGAGGTAGGAGAGAGGGCGTGGAGTGGGTTTTACACAGCCGATTCACATCACACGAATCAAATGAGCCCCTCTCCTCGCCCTTAAATGTGCCGCGCGAAGGCGTAATAAGAGTTTACTCAATTCGCCATGGCAGAAGAGAGCAGCAGCGTTAGACGGCCAAACTTCTCCGAGGAGGAAACTGATGTTTTGGTCCGGGAGGTCCAAGCTCGCAGTGTCCGAATATACGGAACTGTGAGCAGACCTCCACGGGCTGATGATGCAAAGGTAGCCTGGGAGGAGGTCACCACAATTGTAAATCAATGATGCGTTTTTCTCTGGTGCGCGCGCGCTCTCTCTCTCTCTCGCAGTCTCACTCTGTTTCTTTTCTTTTGGCTTTTCTAAGATGACAGATGCTGAATATATACTCCCTATCTGATGCTGTGGCTGTTTGTGGTTGGCTGAGAGGGATGTGAACTCATTTGTGTTAATCAAATCAGGTTGGGTTTCCATTACGCGTGCCAAACGTGCCAAACAGTGCCAATCCCCTTTGATATGACATCAGATGTGACGGGACAGTCGATATAGAGATACATTTATGTGCTGATTGCAGATAGTTGCATTGAATAGTGGTTTTGTGGCTATTTATTGCATCGTTAATGTGCCTGACATTCTGGAAACCTGCCTGTGAGGTTTTGGTGACGTGTGCGCACTGTCCGCCGGTCAGCCAAACTTCGGCTTACACCGGCTGCGCTCCCCCTGCGCTGACAGTAGACCTGGTTTCAGATGGCGAGCTTTTAGCGCACCTTCGGCGAAGCCTTTTGGCACGAAACTGTCACTGCGCCAAGCTGGATCTGTTGACACCTCCCCCTGCTGCGCCGCCACACCCATCTTAGTGCACCTCGGTCTGCCAAACTACCAAACTGAGCACGCCTCGGGTTGCGCTGCTTGAAACTAGCTCTGCGCGGGGTTTGCCACCCTGCGCCACCCTGCACTACACCGGGAAACTAGAGCCCTATGTCTTTAAGTGGGGGACACAGGCTCAAACTTAATGAGGACCACAGAGCAAGGAGGAACCACAGATGGATCGTAGACAGGAGGTGAAATAGCAGATTGAGTGTTATTAATTTTA
The DNA here is from genome assembly GCF_041903045.1 of Epinephelus lanceolatus. Lineage (NCBI taxonomy): Eukaryota > Metazoa > Chordata > Actinopteri > Perciformes > Serranidae > Epinephelus > Epinephelus lanceolatus. The sequence continues at coordinate 38,107,467 of NC_135750.1, forward strand.
CTTGTGAAGAAATTTGGAAAGTCATCACAAGTTATTGTGGATGGGATAGTCCAGGCAGAAGCAGCAGGGCTAAGGACTGTATTAATAGTGACAAATAGTACTTTGGAAATTTCTGGAGATAATATCAGCAAAGTATTTTGCCCTTGCTGCTTAACAGAATGCTGGTAGTTAACAAGAGTGGTTTTCAACGTGTCATATGAGACTTGGACCCTGTCTTTTGTCCATTTTCTCTCTGCTTTCCTACATAACTGTATGAGAGCACAGGTATTGTCATTTAGCCAGGGTTGAGTTTTAGGTTTAGGTTTTCCTGATTTTGAGAGGGGCAACAGAATCCAAGAAGTCTAAACAGGCTGAGTTAAACAGAGAGAGAAAATCCCCTGTGCTCAGGCTGGATGAATGGGCCTCAAAGTAGCCAGACAGGGAATCTACTGGCTGTAGAAGGGGTTATTGTACGTGAGTAAGAAGCGGGTAACTAAGGTAACTTGATGCACATATGATCTGAGATTCCCATGTCTTCCACAGCCAGGAAAGAAACAAAAATGAAGCAAAAAAAAAATCAGGTCTAGTGTGTGGCCTCGTTTATGGGTTGGGCCAGAAACAAGCTGCAAAAGTTAAAAGAGTCCATAATACATAGAAATTAAGCGGCTCTGACATTAGTTAAGAGGTCAACATAAAAATTCAAATCACCAGAGATTAGAATTTTGTCACGATTTACAACAGCTGAAGATAAAAACTCAGAGGACTCAGTAAGGAAAATGGCATCCAGCCAAGGATGGCGATGCACAACTACACAAAGGGCTGGAGTTGAGCCACCAGTCTTAAACATCAAGACTTCAAAGCTGACATAATTATTTGTATCAAATGGGGTGCACTTATGGCAATTTCTGAAAATGAGGGCTACGCCTCCTCCAGAGTCAGTGGGCTCAGGGGAGCGGTACAAGTCATAGTCAGGGGGACGAACTTCCATGAGTGGGCTGTGTTCACCAGGTTTCAGCCAGGTGTCTGTCAAAAATAGGACATTAAGGTAGATGGATAAGATAAAAATAATTTAAAATGAAAGACTTATTTGAGAGAGACCTAAGATTTAGAAGAGCCAGATTACACAGACTTAGTGATGGTTTGCATCTCTTTGTTGTCGCTTTGCATCTGTGTGGGTTCATGCGTCTTTGAGGTAATTTTGTGTCATTTTGGGTCTGTTTGTGGTCATTTCAAGTCTCTCCCTGCCTGGTAGGTACGTGTTAATTTGACATTTGACATTTTGCAAGTGAAGGCTAGGGGGGCCCCCTGGGTCTGTGCCCAGCAGGCCCATTTAGTAATCCATCCATGGTGATGGTGGATGGCATGACACCTCATCTAGACAGCTGCCAGGTTGCAGACCAGTGTTTGATACCATCAAACACTAAACTGCTTGTTTTTTAGTGAGGCATTAGCAGCATTTCAAAATGTGACTGTGCCACCAAAACCGGGTATTTCAAGTCATGTAGCACCCAGTAATTTCCTGAAAATGTAATAAAGCCTAAAAATGTTATAAAATTTACACTTTATCAAAAATGTAATAAAACCAAATTATGTGGAAACTTGACTGATAATGGAAAAAAAAATCCTAAGTGATAGTGATTTTTATTTATAATGTAATACCTTATTACATTATCAGGAATTTATCACATTTTCAGGTAGATCTTTTTTTGTTCAAAACAATAATTAAGGAGCAGTTATAAATATATTAATATATAAATATATAGCAAATTAACATTATAAAAATAGGGCGGCACGGTGGTGTGGTGGTTAGCACTGTCGCCTCACAGCAAGAGGGTTGCAGGTTCGATCCTGGGTGTGGGAGCCCTTCTGTCTGGAGTTTGCATGTTCTCCCCGTGTCAGCGAGGGTTCTTTCCGGGCACTCCGGCTTCCTCCCACAGTCCAAAGACATGCAGATTGGGGACTAGGTTAATTGATAACTCTAAATTGTCCGTAGGTGTGAATGGTTGTCTGTCTCTATGTGTCAGCCCTGCGATAGTCTGGCAACCTGTCCAGGGTGTACCCTGCCTCTCGCCCGATGTCAGCTGGGATAGGCTCCAGCCCCCCCGCGACCCTCAAGAGGATGAAGCGGTTAGAAGATGAATGAATGAATATTATAAAAATAACAATAATGGTATATTGAAATTCTGCATCAGTAGGTGGCCTTACGGAAGAAATTGCAATAACCTAGTCCACAAATCAGCCTTACTGTTTTGACAGGCACTCAGCAGGTCACATGATTTTCCTGCGCTTGATAAACAATTAGGCTGTGTGGTCACAGAAATTTGACAGTAGCCTACCAAAAGTGTTGCTAATATGCCTTTCCAGGAAATAAATCATGTGTAAAAACTATGCCGAAATTATATATCAATTAAAACAGTGTTTCTTAAACCCCTCAAAACAAGAATATCTGTGATTGGACTCCCCCACTACATCATAATTTGTGGGGTGCAATCAGTAAAAGTAAAAAGTTAAAAAGTATTAAGGTAAACTTTTTTGTTAATTTCAAATCTGTTTTGAAAGCCTTTCAGATCAGAAAAGGCAAAGGAGACTCTTCATTTACTATACATCACTGTTGACTCATATGAAAAACATTTCATAGAGATTAAATCGACTGTTTTGCCTTCATTGCTCACTTGTGTATAGATAGCCAACTTCCACAGCTGTTGTCATCTTCTGATGGTGTCTTGCACAGCTTCCAGTCAGTGAGGGTATGGATGGGTTCATGTCTCACTGATAGGGACTTTTGTTTAATACATCTTTGCTTGACAGCAATGTACCATTTGCCATCTGTTTTAAATTTCAAATTCTACATAAAGCCTAGAGTTTACACTTCCAAACATGAACTCACTGTCAGATGTTGGTATTTTTGGTAGGCTAACATGACACTAACAGTATCAAAAATTTTGTTAACTTGCAAACTACATGTCTGAGAAAAAAAGCATACATCTTTTCCTTCTTTTCTTTTTACATAATGACATTAACCATCAAAATTTTTACAGCAACAGATTAGAAAAAAAGACCCACCTGAAAGTTACAGGTAACAGGTAAAAATGTTATTACAGTATCAGTTAGGACATTTTGATTGATTACATTGTTGGTCACGTTATTACATTAATGGATTTTGATTACAATTTCAACCAGGTTAAGTGCAAATTTTATTACATTTTCAGGAAATTATGACATTATTGGATATTACAAGACAAAAATAAATCTTTTCCTAACCATAATCAAGTGGTTTTAGTTCCTAAACATAACCACATGTTAACGACAGTATTGTTGAAACCTAACGAAACGTAAAGTTTCAGCATATCTGTCAGATAGTCTGGTACAAATGTTACATATCCATAGTTTGCAGAAACCTACAATGCCAACATGTATTCTGGCAAGTGGGTTGAGTGAGCGGAGGGGTAACAGGCTGACACTCAACAGAGGAACTAAGCTATTGTGGATGTCAGGACAGCAATGACTTGAGATATGTAAATGTGTTTTCATATTGCTAAAATTGTGTTATCACTTTATCAGTGTTTCCAGATGAGTTCAGTATAAGCTCTTGTTGAGAGTAACTTTTATATTGTTTATAAGCTTGTTAAGCTGCTGCCACCATCATGTTGTGCATTTTGCCAAAGGAGTATGAGTACATTGTGAACAGCAGAGTTGAATAGGTAATTTCAGCACAAGGGTCTTGATGGAGACATGTACAAGTATTTTGTTTTATTGTAAATTTGGTATTTTGGTTTTCATATTTTTTCTATTATTAATATTTTATTTACACTTATTTTGCAATTGTTTATATTTTATTTTGCACATAATTTACTTTTTAATGAACATTGATGCAACCGACTTGTGCAAATAATGCAGTTATAGATCAGTACGGAAATGAAATATTTCTCTGCTGTTTTGGGAATAATATTGAGAGTGAATTAAATGAAGATATTTTTTGGTATTGCCAGAAATAAAATGGCACTGATTAAGACATTAATCCATTGTGTGTCTCTTTAGTGATCAACAGCCAGTGCACCACTAATCCACAGTGCTATTTAGCCTCTGTATCACGTGTTGCTGGCCCAGATACTCCTAGATCTGGCGCCGGTTACATAGACAGAAGTCTCTAAAGTTTTAACATTAAAGAACCTTTTTAAAAAATTTAGATGGCTTCATTTGGTCTATCAGTGTTCAGGTGGACTCGTGAGGACAGGGAGTGGAAGAGCAGGCTGGGTATTCTGGGTCAGTGTGGATTTTTGTCTTTGCTGATACTACCTCCAGGAGTCACCAAAGTCAGAAATGCTCAAAGCAAAAACATAGGGGCTCTAACCCCTTTGAGGGTGAGTCATAACCAGAACTGCAGACAGAAGTCACATGACTTGGACTTGAGATATTTTTCTCGCAGTAATGTTATTAGTGTTATAAGTTAGTGTGGCAAATTAACACAATGGAAGTACGTGAAGACATGCTCTTTTCAGTTTGCACCACTGTGGTTATACAGTAGAACATGGATTTAAATATTGGATATTTTTTATAAGGGGGACAACATGCATACACACACACACACACACACACACACAATTTTCTCACTGGACTTAGCGACTTAAATTCAGACCTTTTTTGCTTTCTGCTTTGAGTCATCTCAGTCAACTCTTGCAGTAGCACAGTGCCTCTCCCTCCCTCCACTGTGTTGCCATGCACACGCAGACAGGAAAAAGTTATCAGCCACTCATTCAAACAACTTCAGACTCAACACTGTGCTTCCTTCGGTCCAAGAACAAAAGTGTTTGTTCATTCTAAAAGTTCCCTGATGCTTAAAATGTTTGAACTTGTTACAATGTAACATCTCTGGTCTCTTGGGCCCCGTTTATATGACAACGATTTCAACTGAAAACGGTAAACTTAAGTTGCGTTTTGGCCGATCGTTTACACGACAGCGGCGTTTTGGGTGCCTGAAAACGCAACGTTTTGAAAACAGGTTCCAGATAGCAACTTTTTGGAGACGGCAGCATCTCCGTTGTCATGTAAACTTGCAATATACAGTTCCTCTGAAAACAGAGATTTTTTGCACATGCGCATTATGTTTCCAGTCACTAGGCACGCCGACCATCACAACAACAATGCCGAGCTCTGTTTGTGCTGCTCACCCTGTTGATTTGAAGTAAAGCGTAGATCTGTTACTGTGGCAACTCCACCTCGTCGTCCATCCAGACAAAGTTATCTGTGCATGCTTTCGCCACTGCATCTTCTTTGTTTTGGTTTGTAATCATCGCGTTGTAGAGGAAGGCGCATGGCGTCATGCCATGGTGTTGCTTTGCAAATTTACACTGCCACCCACTGGCCTGGCGTGCATACTACAGCGTTTCCAGTAGATTTTGCGGCTCCGTGTGAACGGGGATCGTTTCAATAACGTCATCATATGAACGCATAGGCCTAAGTTTTTTAAAATGCAAAGGACAGACTTTTACATTTTTAGAGAAACCGTTGTCGTCTAAACAGGGCCTCAGTCTTCATCTGTTGTGACTTCACGCTTCACGCTCTATAGAGCCCTGAAGCCCCGCCCTCACCACTGCACAGAGCTACAGAGCCCTGTTGGCTTGTTCATTCAAAGTTTAATAATACTGAATGTGTCACACGTCCATACTGCTCCAAATTCAACAATGCACATCCTCGGGTCCTCAGCAATACACCCGCAAAGAGTGAAGTACATTGGATGAATGGTTCCCAAGATATGTGAAGGACACACACACACACACACACACACACACCCACACACACACACACACACACACACCAACATGGGCCAGAAGCCAGAGTGGTTGTCTACCAATTCGGAGGTCGGGGTTTGGTTGCAGTCTACATGTTGAAGTGTTCTTGGGCAAGATACTAAACCCCAAATTGCACCCCGTTGCTGTGTGATTGCATGTGACTGTTTATTTGATGAGCGGATGGCACCTTGTACGGTAGCCTTGGTCATCAGTGTCTGAATGTGTGTATAAATGGGTGAAAAGTGCTTGTGTTGAACTTGACAAGACTCATCTTTTTAATCAGGCTTTTAACTGATCTCTTTATTTATCTATCTTAAATTCCTCTTATAACCGATTTATCCATCTATTATCTATTTTTTATTTATTTTTTATATTCTTACCCTTCCTCTTTTTATGTTCTTATCTCATTTAACCTTTATCTTTTGTTATTTTAGTTAGCCTATAGGTTTTAGTTTTGATGCATTTTATGTCTGTTTTAGATCATTCTTATCTAGCTACTAACTCAATTTTATGAGCTAAATAGCTTTTTGTTGGGTGGGAGGGTTGGGTTTTCTCTTTTCTTTTTGTTTTCTGTTTGGATCTTTGTTGTTTTTAACCTCTGTGAGGCACTTTGTGTTACTGTTTTATGAAAAGTGCCATATAAATAAAGTTGATTTGATTTGATTTGATTAAAGCTAGAAATGCTCTGTATAAATGCAGCTCAGTCTGTGAAAAACAGCCCAAAGGTGACAATTTTGTACTTTTCCTGGTAATGGCTGAAACGCATAAGCTAGTTTTTAACCACTCCTGTGACTAAATAGCCATGAAACATTAAAGGCTTTTTAAATTATTACCCTCCAGTACCTCAGATTTTTTCAACAATTTAAACTGGTTGGATCCCCTAACCAAAGATCACGGACACATTTTTTCACACTCAAACAGCACTTCATGCATACTGTTCATACAACTGAATAGCATTTTTAATAAATAATGAACGCTTCCAAACCAGACTTTAATTAAAACCAACACACAGACCCGTCTAGGCGAGGTCAGGTGCCTGCCCAGTCAGTTTTCTGTGTTGATGGCTCGGACACAGAGACAGGTATTAAATTCCTGTCTGAGTAGACCTCTTCTCAAATTGAAGGTAGTAGGTAGGACATGTGTTGATATTTTTATTGACAACCGTGATTAAAGAAAAGGTAGGATGCTGTGTAAAACTTAAAAACAGAATAAAATGATTTAATATCCTTTTTGACTTTTATTCAACTGAATTCAGTACATAGATGGGACATTTAATGTTCAAATGGATAAACTTTATTGTTTTTTGTACTGTGTCACTGTGTAACATCACCTATTCTTTAACAATGCTCAGTAAGTGTTTGGGAACTGAGGACACTAACTGTTGAAGTTTTAAAGTGAAATTCTTTCCCATTCTTGCTTGATATTAGACTTTAATTTGCTAACAGTGAAGGGTCTACATTGTCGTATTTTGTGCTTCATAACACACCACACATTTACAATGGGAGACAGGTCTGGACTGCAGGCCAGTCAGTCTAGTGCCTGCTCTCTTACTACGAAGCCACACTGTTGTAACACATATGACTGGCATTGTCTTGCTGCAATAAGCAGGGACATCCAGTCGTTGTTTGGATGGCCGCATATGTTGCTCCAAAACTACCTTTCAGCATTCATGGTGCCTTCAAAGATGTACAAGTTACTCATGATGCCATGGGCACTAACACACCTCCATACCATCACAGATGCTGGCTTTGAACTTTGAGGTGGTAACAATCAGGATGGTTCTTTTCCTCTTTAGTCCAGAGGACATGACGCACATGATTTCCAAAAACAATCTGAAATGTGAAGTTGTCAGACCACAGCACACTTTTCCACTTTGTGTCAGTCCATCTCAGATCAGATCAGGTCCAGAGAGCTCAGTGGCATTTCTGGATGTTGTTGATATGTGGCTTTCACTTTGCATGGTAGAGTTCGAACTTGCATTAGTAGATGCAGCCATCAACTGTGACAATGGTTTGCCAAAGTGTTCCAGAGCCCATGTAATAATACCGTTGATATGATCATGTCAGTTTTTAATGCAGTGCAGTCTGAAAGGTCAAAGGTCATGGCCATTCAATATTAATTTTAAGCCTTGCCCCTTGCATGCAGGTATTTCTCTGGATTCTCTGAATATTTTGATGTAATGGACTGTAAGGCAAGGCAAGGCAAGGCAAGTTTATTTGTAGAGCACAATTCGTACATAAAGTAATCCAAAGTGCTTTACAGAGCAAGAAAATGCATTAAAATCACAACACAAAATCAAAACATAAATAATCATTATAAAATGAACTTTAAAAGAGAAGAGTGCAGATAAGATCCTTTCAGTCATATGCACAATGAAATAGAGCTGTTTTGAGCCTGTAGAGGGTGAAATCCTAAATTGTTTTGCTAATGTGCTTTGAAAAGCAATATTCTTAAATTGTCGGACCACTTGCCACTGACCACCCTTGCTTGTGAATAGCTGAGCTTTGGGAGGATGGCCCCTTCATACCCAGTCATGATACTTTAATCTGTTTCCAATTAAACTGTTTACCTCTGGAATGTTCCAAACAGGTGTTTTTTTGAGCATTTCACAACTTCCCCAGTCTTCTGTTTCCTTTGTCCCAAACTTTTTTGGAATATGTTGCAGGCAGAATGAAAATTTTTCAGTTTGAACATTAAATATCTTGTGGTTGTACTGTATCTTACAATATAATGACGAAAACTGTGGGTGTGTGGGTGTGTCTGTGTGTCTGTGTGTCTGTGTGTCTGTTCCATGTTTTTCGCCTCACTGACTTGGTCAATCCATGTGAAATTTGGCACAGTGGTAGAGGGTCATGGGAGGATGCGAATGAAGCAATATCACATCAATTGGCCAAAGGGGGGCGCTATAGCAACCAATTGAAATTGCAAACTTTGAATGGGCATATCTCATGCCCTGTATGTCGTAGAGACATGAAACTTTGCACAGAGATGCCTCTGCTCACCAGGAACAAATTTGCCTCAAGAACCCATAACTTCCGGTTATGTAGATTTTCCACCCTTTTGAATTGTTTGAAAAACACTTAAAATCGATCTCTTCCTAGGAAGTTTGACCGATCTGCATGAAACTCAGTGAACATAATCTAGGGACCAATATCTAAAGTTCCCTCTTGGCAAAAGTTGGAAAACTTACTAAAACTGAGCTTCTATAAGGTAATGAATATTGCTGAGGGCGTGGCTCATCACATAAAGGTGTATAACATCTCGAGGGTTTCACCGATCACCACGCAACTTTATAGGTATATGACCACACATAATCTGAGGGAACCCCTCCATTACTGACCCCATCAAACAAAATGGGGGTGCTAGAGAGCTAATTTCTTATCTAGGCCTAACCGCCATATCGATTTTTACTAAACTTGGTAGATATGAAGAACAGGACGCCTCAAGGTGACTGGAGAAATGTAATTCTAATTGGCAACTGGGTGGCACTATAACAACAGAAAAATGCTTAAAAATGGCTAAAATGTGACCAATCGCTGTGGCTCCCCCTGTGGCCGAATGATTTTTTTTTTTTAAATTTTTGGTGTGACTAAGTCATGGTATGATATGCTGTAGGGTTGGTCGATAATATGGTAATAAGGTGTCCCGTGGTATCTAAAAGTAGCAACAGTATCAGTTTCATTACCGTCAATAAAAAAATCTGCCGCGCATGTAGGCCTATAGGGGCCTAATATAATATTAAGTATAATTAATTTAATGCCAGAAAAATGAGTGCTTGTCCAGCACCTATGTATGTGTGGTTGAGTTTTCAATTTAATACTAATTACAATTTAAAACTATTAGTAGGCTATAATGTTTCTCTTATAACTGCCCTTAACTGTTGTCGGGAGATGACATTTGATAAAGTTTTTGGATGTGACGTCGTCACGTGACAGCTCGGACGTGAGAAAGAGAAGAAAAGATGGCAAGCCGCAGGAGGAGGGAGAAGCGCAACCCGAACCACCGAAAAACAGATGACTGTGGGCAGTCTCCTTCAAAGAAAAGCCGATGCGGGGGCAGGTCCGGTCGGTACCATACAGGAGTGAGCAGGAGCAGAGATAACTGCCTGTTGTCGTGAGCCTGTTATTCAGGGAGATGAAGACCTCCTTCTCAGGTGGAAATGTGATGGAGCCAGGCGTTTTCCTCTGATGTCGAGGGCTGCCTGAAAGTACCTGTGTGTTTGTGCCACGAGCTCTCATCATCAGAGCGCATATTCAGCACCGCAGCCAAAGTTGTCAATCCACTATGTGCCCTGCTCCAGCTGGAAAAAGTAAACATGCTGGTTTTTCTGGTGAAAAACCTTGAATAGTTTTGAAGCATAGGATGCTGCTATAGTTATCATTATACTTTGTTTTTATTCCATTTTCAGTGAGGAGTAGCCTGTTCTGACGGAAAAGTTCGGACTTGGAGAGGGTGAACTTTTCAAACTAAAGGTAGGCTCTAAAAATAAACCAATGAACAGTATTTCCCATTGCTTCTCAGGATAGGATTATATATGCTCATTTTCAGTCATGCCTTGTTATTTATTCTGTTTTTCTTATTTGATAAGCCCTAGTATTGGATGCTGTAGAGCTGTGCTTTTAATTTATTTATGTAGATAGGTTCTAAAAATAAACCATCGGACAGTTGTCGCTGCGGTCTGAAGATACGCTGTATAGCACACATTATCTTTACCACCGTTATTTATTGTCACTTTTTTGGAAGTGGACTGTAGCCCACAGACATTAGTTAATGTAGAACATGTTTTGTTGTTATTTTTCAGTATTCTTAGGCCTATGTAATGTTTACTATTCTGTTTCTGAACGGTATAGGCACAAGCCAACATTTTAGCGACTCCCTCTGAGCCCTTCAAAGTGACTTGTAATTAGTCACGGTAATACCGTATACCCCGGGAAAATGTGGGGAAGGTTTGATGGTAACAAAATTTGGATACCGCCCAACTCTAGTATGCTGTACATAATCACGGAAACTGTCAGTGTGTCATTCTGTCAGTCAGTTATTCTTTCTGTCCCACGTTTTTCTACTCACTGACGTGGTCAATCTATGTGAAACTGCACATATGCATTGAGGATTGACATAGAAGGTGACAAAGCTACCAATAGGTATGGACTAGTTCTTATGAATATAGGTTGAAAAGATTTTTTTTTATACATTTTACACAGTGTCCCAACTTTTTTGGATTCAGGGTTGTTCAACACCATGTTTATGTGTGCAACGGCCATCCTTATTTTTGTTAAAAACAAACAATCAAACATGTACAATAAAGGCAGTTGGAAGTTATCTACGTAAGTGCATTTGAATAGTGATGTGCTCACTTACTGATGTGAGAAGATATGGTCATAGTGCAGGCACCACAACTTAACTTAATGAAGCCCATACCTGAACACACACTCACCAAGCTGCTGCCTTTGTAACCGTAAAACAGCGTTTCTGCCAGATCTGTTATAGAGATTGTCATCCAGCACAAAGGTGGAAGGTTAAATTCGTGATTGGCTTGGGGAGTTGGGGAGGTATAAGCTAAAAGTAGCCCTCTAACAAGCTGCTGTCTGTCTCTGACCTGAAGCAAGGCTGCTCACATGTAGACTACAGATCACACAGTCATTCTGACCACCAGGACTGGAGAGATAGAGAGACAGAGAGAAAATCTGAATCCTTTGAGATAAAACATTTGGTCTGACCAACAGGATTATGTGCACACATGTACATCCACACAAGTGAAGTGTGGGCTTGTGTCATGAGGAAGGATTTGACCTGTGATTAATGTCTTGTAGTGCAGAGCTGCTGCTGCTCAGAGCAAGGAGCCTCATATGATCGATGGCACTACCTTTACCTGACAGAGGACACAGTGTAGAGATGGTGCAGACATAGGCAGACAGGAAACATAGACAGAATGGCAGTTGGACAGAATGTGCCCACAGTGCTCTGAAGAGAAGCTGCAGTGTCATTTACATAATATTTAAAAAAAAAATGACGTTGATAAATTTTTACCATAGTGTGGGTCCTAATAATGGTCATACTTGGTCCACCAGTTGTCCATTCTTTTCTTTGTATTTTCCATCCAGGGTGAGATATCTCACCAACATGATCATAATCATTTTTTCCCCAGATAATGTATCCTTGTGTTTAGGTGACCCACTGACCTTTCCTCTATCACCACCATCAGGCCACTATTACACCTCTACACATGAATTCAAACCTAAGCTGCAAGCAGCAGTGGGCGGAGAGGAGAGAGGAGAGGGCTCCGTCTCATCTCTTCATACACGAAAGTTATGTTATTTTGCGCCATGGATGCTTCATATATTAACATAATATACTATTTATCGTGTTATATGGTGAAACGTTTCACCTTGTAACGTGAGGACATTGTTTACACGACGGCATGTCATTTCTGTCTCTACATGGTCGCACCTTTACAATCCTCCTCTGCTCTCTGTATTGCGCACGGTGGAGTTTTGCCCCAATGCGCACACACACACACACACACACACACACACACACAGACAGACAGACACACACAGACACACACACACAGACACAGACACACAGACACACACACACACACACACTCACACACACACAGGTGAGCACACAAGAGCACGGTTCGGGCTGCATTTTTCTGACTGACAATTATAAACAGCACTGTGCACATGAGGTTTTCTTTCGTTTCGTTCGTTTCTTCGTTCATTTCAACTGTGACGTCTGCTTGTGCACAGCTGTGCGATCACCTGCCCAGTCTCTTTTCTCTGACTGAGATCGAACCAGCCTACTGAATGACAACGCAAGCTGGCGTGTTGACCTTCATTTATAGAACCATGGTTACCTTCTGTAACCATCCGTTCTAGGAGGTGTAGTGAGGCTAAAACCACTCAGGACAACAGTTCACTGATCAGAACAGATTTTGTCTTTATTGAAGAAAAAAATGAGGCCTCAGGGCACAACAGCCAAGACCGACGAAGGTCACCTGCTGCAAAAGAAAACACCGTCCACCTTTTCTGTTCCCGTTTTTATGAACAGAATAAGGCCCATAATAAACACAACCACCGGGTGAACACCAAACCTGAAGCCATGACCCAGCATGGCAGGAACCACACTCCTCACTGTCCTGCTTGCAGGACAGCAGAGGCTATTGATGAGCCAACATTTAGCCTGTAGAGCCCTGCAAAGGTCCCAGAAGAGATCCAACCAGCTGCCACACAAACATCTTGCGAGGGAGCCAACACCAACTGCAAATCCCATGACAGGACCATGGGGGACCGGGATGGCCAGATACACCTAGCCCCCTTCAAAAACTGGCCAAGAAGGGGCTGCGAGCCCATCGTCCCACCCTCAATAGGGATGTGACGTCAGATATGGCCGCCACATAGCCCCTCAAGGTGGATTCAGTCAGCCCTCTCTCCAACAGTGACTGCAAAAACAAGAGGACCCCCTGTCCCACAAGAGACTGGGTTCCAACCTTTCTCTGCACACCACTGGCAGAACCTTTTCCATCTGCCAGCATAAAGAACCCTGGTAGAGGGAGCCCTAGCTGCCTGCAGTGTAGCCATAACCACAGGACTCAAGCCGCAGAGTGGCTCCAGTCCAAGGGCCAGACATGCAGCCTGCAAATCCCCGGATTCTGGTGCCAGAGCTGTCCTCAAGCCTGCAACAGCATGTCCGATCTGACTGGGAGACACCATGGGGTTCCTGCCAAAAGCCTCTGCAAGGTTGCCATCCACGGCTGATGTGGCCAGTCCGGGGCCACAAGCAGAACCCTAGCCTCCATCATCTCCATCTTGGCCAGTACGGCCGGTATGAGTCGAAAGGGGGGAAATGCATACAACAGGCCCTGGGGCCACCGGCCCGCAAAACTGTCTACCCCCAACATCCCCGCCGGACCCGCTATGGAGTACCACAGCGGACAATGGGTGGTCTCCTGTGAGGCAAAGAGGTCTAACTAAGCCTCTCTGAACCAAGCCCAAATGGCGTCCACAATCTGCGGGTGAAGCCGCCACTCCCCTGGACAGGAAATCGGCCGCTACATACACTACTCCCGGCAAGTAGATGGCTTTCAGGGATACACCCTGAGCATGAGCCCAGAGGAGGATTTTGTGGGCCAAGTTGTGCAGGGACCATGAATGCAGACCCCCTTGGTGGTTGATGTAAGCGACCACGGTTGAATTGTTGATCCGGACCAACACATGCTTCCCCTGAATTACTGGAAGGAAATACACCAAGGCCCAATAAACTGCCTCCAGCTCGAGCAGGTTGATGTGAGTCCCTCTCCAAAAGGGACCCCACCGCCCCCAGGCTGGGTGGTTCCCCCATAAGGTCCCCCAGCCTGCCTCTGAGGCATCTGTAGTTATGGTCACCCTTGAGCACACTGGGCCCAGTGGATCTCCTTCCCTGAGGCCCAGGGCAGTGGTCCACAATGCAACTGCTGGAAGACAAATTGATGACACCGGGATAGCCCTCAGGCCATCCTCAAGGACAGGCCAGATGGGAGGACGGTGTACTCATATGCGTTGCCTTGAAATTAAAAACTCTGTGTATTGGAATGTGGATGTACGCATCGCGCAGGTCCACCATAGTGAACCAGTCCCTGCACGTCATAGATGACAGAAGGCATGACAGACGAAGCATAAGGAAGGGCAGGCGTTTTAGGAAGTGGTTGAACTCTTTCAGGTTCAATATAGGATGGAGACCGCCGCCCTCCTTTGGAACCAAGAAGTAGGTTGAATAAAACCCTTGCTGCGCCTCGCTGCTGGGGATGGGTGTTATTGCTCCCTTCTGCAGAAGGCCCACGATCTCTGCCACAAGGGACTGACAACCTGCTCTATTGTGGAGGGTAGTAGGAATGATTCCTGAAAACTGCGGTGGTCTGGTTCTGAACTGGAGTCTGTACCCTGACTCCAGTGTATTCAGTACCCAAGGCCACCGAGTACACTGGCGCCAGTGGACAAGGTGCTGAGGAGTGAGGCTGGAGGCTGACAACTGTCAGCTGGGCAGGTGATCGCACAGCTGTATTAGTAAGCTCTGATTGCGCCTAATGGGCGGAGGTGTTCATTTGCTAATTGTCTCCTAAAACAGCTCACCCTCGGCAGTGGCGTGCACAGACTTTTTGAAGGGCAGGGGTGAAAAGAAAAAAAAGGGCACATACAGCGCGTTCTCGCCACTGCAGAGTGCACTAAGTTCCGTGTGTTTTCGAGGGCACTTTAGACATGTTTATATGTTCTACAAATGGCACATTATATAGCCTTAAAACAGACTAACTAGACAGATTAACACACAGAGACATGGATGTATGAAAGAAATAAATCCCTGGGGGGGTCTGGGGGTCCTCCTCCAGAAAATTTTCAATTAAGTAGATGCCATTTCCTGTATTCTAGTGCATTTTAACACAATATTAGCACCAGATAATCCAAACTGGTTCTGTGAGATATAGTTCTGGCTCAATATAGATCAAAAAAGGGCCCAACATAAAAGTCATTGCAACAGTAATGTTTTAACCAGCCAAGAGGGCAGTTTAGTGTGTTTTTTGGCTCCAAAGAGGGCACTTTAGCACGCGTTTTGGTTCCCAGTTTATCATGTTTTAACCGACCAAGAGGGCAGTTTAGTGTGTTTTTTCCACCCAAGAAGGCAATTTAGTGTGTTTTGCCAACCAGGAGGGCACTTTAGCACGCGTTTTTACCATCCAAGAGGGCAGTTTATCATGTTTTAACCAGCCAAGAGGGCAGTTTAGTGTGTTTTCTGGCTCCAAAGAGGGCACTTTAGCATGCATTTTGGCTCCCAGGAGGGCACTTTGGCTCCCAGCAGGGCACTTTAGCGCGCGTTTTGGCTCCCAGGAGGGCACTTTGGCTGTCAAGAGGGCACTTTAGTGCACGTTTTGGCTCCCAGGAGGGCACTTTAGCGCGTGTTTTGGCTCCCAGGAGGGCATTTTGGCTGCCAAGAGGGCACTTTAGCATGCGTTTTGGCTCCCAGGAGGGCACTTTAGCGCGTGTTTTGGCTCCCAGGAGGGCATTTTGGCTGCCAAGAGAGCACTTTAGCGCGCGTTTTTCAACAATTGGGCCCCCCCGTGCACACCACTGACCCTCGGAGAGAGTGACTCAAACGGTGGCGTGTTGACCTGATATGAAATAGAACCATTCTCACCCACCCAAGAAAGACAATCACACACACAGGCATACTAGGACAAAGACAAAATGGAACCATACCAAATGACAACAATGGACAAAATAAAAACAAACAGAAAAAAAACATTTAAGGAGAATGAGTCCCTTAGCAAGTAAGGTATTTGCATTTTTTTTTTTTTAAATATATTTTCAAAAACAACACACAGCACTGATTTTTTTTTTAGCAAAAACTAGTGCCACCACAATGTTTTCAAAGATGCAATAATCACAGAAAAGGTGTTATTGTTGAGTTAATGAGATCCTTGTCCCAGCCCAGAGGGCAGGATTACATCATGTGGTCAGCCTTGCTCTGTGAGACTGCTGCCATGACTAAAGTGATTTATTCATTATGGATGACTTATGACAATAGTCTGATGTGTTCATTAATAGTGAACGGTGCCACCCAACCTTCCCTTTCCTCCCCCCTACCCAGCTGCAGACCGTGACAAATAGTCCCTTTGATGAGGAAAAAAAAACGTGTTTCTCCAATTTCAATATTCAGTTATTTCACCCCTTAACTTGTATTGCTGGATCTGAAAGGCAAGGAGACTGTGTAAGATCCCCGACTCCATGACACTCTGCTCTGCTCTACTCTACGCTACTCTACTCTACTCTACTCTACAAGGAGGTTGACTAAAGTGACAACTCAGAGTTAGCTGGAAATAATTCTTTCCATATGTCAGCTTCAGTAATGATCCCCTCATTTTTTTCCTAGCCAGTTGTGGTCAATATGTGACATCCAAGGTTGGGTACTTACAGATATACTATGCGGGATTTTCCCATAAAACAATGCGTAAACTCATACAGAAGAAACCCCTATTAATCATAGCTTATAACCCACTAGAAGTGTGTGGCAGTATTTTTTCTGCAGAGTCTCTGCACTGTGTCTGTATTTTTTCATTTTCTGTGTTTGCTTTGCTGTTAATGGATGTGTTGCTGTCTCCTAGAGGTGAGGTTGGGGCTTTATAAAAAGGTAACAAACAGGTGCCAGGTCATAAGCAGCAGGCATTCAAGAGGAATAATGCCAAAAAAACACAAATGTAGAAAGCTGAAGCACCAAACAAGAGCAAATCCGGGGTTGGCTTTTACTTTACTACTGGGAGAAAAATTGATTTATTTCAATCTGGCATATTCTCATAAATGTGGCTATTGTGGTTTTACGGGTCATGATAATTTTGCACTTCCCACCTCTGTTCCAGAGATTCGGGGAAACAAGGAATTGCACTAAACTGCATACATTGGGGCAAGCTGCACAAGCCTTCTGCAGCTTTCCAAATGATCCATGATTTTTACTTGACTCAGTTCAAAGACTTACATCTGAGTCGGACCCAAAGTAGCCACGTGTAACAGTCATTGTGGTTGACTGCAGTGATCTACATTTGGGCCACTGGCACTAGAGTGTGACTCAAGCCACATTCATAGTAACCAAGCCAGACCTAAACTTGACAGGTACTGTGTTATTTATGTCAGAATCGACCCAAGCCTGACGCAGTTAATACCTGCATAGGATGAGGGCCCTCACAGGATGAGGGCATGATGAAGACCTGAACATAAGCTGGATCACAGAGCCTTCACTACCTACTAAACACCCTGATCCTGCTTTAGAAACACAGTAAAAACAACCAAAAAGCTAAAACAGAAGAAAACACTGAATTTGTCAAAAAAAAAGAAGCTGCAACCAGTTAGTCTCACCACACCTGTTAATTTAGCCCTCATAAATGCAAGATCATTTGCAAGCTACTGAATATAGAGTCCGCCAGGGATGACATTTATCTGTAGGCTGATGCGGAAGTCAGCGTCACCCATTTTCCCTTGTTAAAAAGCCTATGGGATTTCTCCTTTGGATTTTGGATTATAGAAGATAATAAGGTCTGTGGCAAACAAACATTTATGATGCTTACATGTTTTGTTCAGAAAATTAATATTCACAAGTGAACATTATTTTCATGATTATTGATGCCTAAATGCAATCTCCTGAGGTAAAAAGCTAATGTTAGGTTATAAATGAATTACACTATGGTCGCATAACCTAATGTGACTGCCACAAGACTGTAAAGCCGTGTTTTGCACGGCTTGGTGTGATGATATACTTTCATTTAGCCACACATTAGCAATCGCCTTTTCTAAGACACATAAGCGTCAAAGTTCATGAATGGGGTATTTACTGATGTATTTTATATTGGAGAACAAAACCTTAAAGTCTCTTCAGCTTGTGTTAACCATAAACTTTATTTCAGGCATCTAATCAAAAACCCATTCAAAAAACCCACTGACAGTGACACGAGGTAAAATATTAACTCATTTCTGGGTTTTAGGACTCATTCCTGGTTAACCTGATCTCTTTGCAGTTTAGTGTCACATTAATAGGAGGGTTAAACCATCCAAATTTAAAATGCACCATGCCAATTAAGTATGACTCATTGTTAAAAAACATAATACAGACAGTTATTGTATTTACTATTTGGGTTATTTGTAGAGTTTATAAATTGCTCTGTAATGTTAGTGCTTTGCATTGAATATATATTGAATATATATCACTTAGTCAGGGGTTGTTAGTTTACTCAATGTCAATGATAGAAAATAGGTCCTTTTAAACGTGTGATGTTGTGAATGATTTTCTGTTGAGTGTGTGTTTGTCATGGAGAAAAAGTAGCAAACAAGATAAAATGGTTCTAGCCTGAAAGTTTCTGAATTGCAAGAATAAAATGACAAGATGCACACTGTGCAGTTTTAATCAAATACAGCTGGATGGTAAAGAGAGATTCCAGATGTCACATCCTTTTTATAGTTAGATAATTTTTTTACCTCAGGCTTATTATCCAACACAATTGTGACTTTTTCTCTCAGCTACCACTGTAATGTCAGATCTTGGCGGGTAACAAAAAAACATATAACCAGATGCTTGTGTTTATTATTGGTGGGTCGCACCTTCTGTAATACCTCACATAACAATTTATGTGTTGAATATTGAATATAGAATATGCAGGGTTATTAGGTCAGCCAGCAAGGTGACCCAAGTGTAAATCTGCTTGTAGTTAGCGATAATGGGCATTTGTTTAAAGAGGCTTGTGCAGCTCATCCTGATACATTATTTTGCACAGCTTGTCATTCACTGGACCTCTATGACGAAGGTGGAGGGTGCAAAGTTAGCACAACCCATTGAACGACAATAGCCACATTATGGGAAATAGACCAGGCTGAAATAAACTGGAATTGGCCTTTAATGACATTCAGGAGATAATCTCAAAAGGATGCTTCTTTCCCCTGAAAAGTAGTAGTTCATCAATAACAACACACATTGTTATTGCTTGAGCAGCATGCCATTTGTCAACAAGAACTGCTACAGCAAAATCAATGTGTTATAATAGGGTTAGATTAGATAATAAAGGCATAATGTTTAGCAGCATCAGACAAAAACAGAGCCTCTTTAATGCAGGCTGTGTCAGCTGATTGCTGTTGTTTGACAGGAAGCTCAGAGCACCGATTACCTGCTCCTATCACCTCTGGACTACTGGGAATCAGGAGAATAAATACAACAAATTACAGTGAACCTGCAGTGTGTTGACATTCCCTGTTATCATGTGTGTGTGAATGTTAAGGCGAGTGTGTGTGTTTGCACGTGTGTGCGATGATGAAAGACTGATGTTTAGAGGAGAATGACGGGATACAGTACAACCCTGTTTTGGCGCAAAACCAATCCCCTTATTACATTTCAACATATTGGGCTCTAGTTTCCTGGCGTGGCACGGCGCAGGGTGGCGAACCCCGCGCAGAGCTAGTTTCCAGCAGCGCAACCCGAGGCGCGCTCAGTTTGGTAGTTTGGCAGACCGAGGTGCGCTGAGATGGGTGTGGCAGTGCAGCAGGGGGAGGTGTCGACAGATCCAGCTTGGCGCAGTGACAGTTTCGTGCCAAAAGGCTTTGCCGAAGGTGTGCTAAAAGCTCGCCAGCTGAAACCAGGGCCCGTATTCACAAAGATTCTCAGAGTCCTCTCAGAGAGCTCCTAACTTAGCCTAAAAATTCCTAGCAAGGAATCTTAGCTTAAGAGTGATTCAGGAAGTTTCTGAGAGCAACTCTGAGCAAGGAGGGGACAGACACTTTTATCTTAGTAAGGAGGTGTGGTTGGCCCCGTTGCTAGGTATGACACAGTCTTCTAAAAGCTGTGATTGGTTGTTACAAAAAAAAAAAGCGCTCCTAGTAATGAGTGGACAGTGAAATCAACCGATCATAGAACTTAGACTGTAGGCTATTAAGAAATGTGTAATCGTGAAAATAATTTTATGTCATGATGATGAAACTCAGCAAAATTAAATTAATTGTTACACAGCTTCAAAATGTTTGAACGTACCTCATTCACATGCCGATTATCATATTGATTTGCTTATTGTTATGTTTACTCGCCATGCTGGTAATTTTACTACTTAATCTATTTGATATTAATGGTGGACGCAGACTCAGCTGTCAGCAATTACTGTGATTGCTGGCCTCCTTGTAAAAAGCGGTTTGATTTGGCAGAATGACCAAAACAACAAATGAAATGGAGAAAAAAAGAATGAGAAAGCCGAACTGGACAGAAGAGCAGTGCCTGCTGTTGGCGCAGCTCGTGGAGGAGAACAAAGGAGTTTTAAGAGGGAAATTCGGTCCCGGGATCACGGCACAAGGGAAAAGGTAGACTTGGGAGCGCATTGCCCGACACATCAATGCATCGCTCCCTCTCCTTTTACGCACAAGCGATGAGTGTGAAAAGCGCCGGTACGTGCTGCAATCCAAAACGGCCGTTATTGCATTACTACGCTGGGTGGGAAAAGTAAGTTAATCCCTGATGAGATCAACCACAAACATTATCCCTGCACTATCACGCCGGTAGCATCTTATTAAATCACTGTCGTTCAATATACGGAGAATATTTCTCCTTCCTCTCTGTCTTTCTGAGACTCTTAGGCTTCTTAAAAGTCCTCCTCCCTCCTCTTCACAGTTTTTCACCTTAGGAGCTCTCTTAAGGCCTAAGATGCTTTGTGAATAACTTTTATCTTACCAAGGGAAAATTCTAAGAAAAATCTTAGAATTCAAAGAATTCTAAGATTTTTCATAGAATGATGTCACTAAGAGCTACTTTTAGTCTTAGGATTCTTTATGAATACGGGCCCAGGTCTACTGTCAGCGCAGGCGGAGTGCAGCCAGTGTAGGGGAAGTTTGGCTGACTGGCAGACAGCGCGCACGCGTCACCAAAACCTCACAGGCAGGTTTCCAGAATGTCAGGCACATTAACAATGCAATAAATAGCCACAAAACCCACTATTCAATGCAACTATCTGCAATCAGCACATAAATGTATCTCTATATCGACTGTCCCGTCACATCTGATGTCAGATCAAAGGGGATTGGCACCGTTTGGCACGTTTGGCACGTGTAATGGAAACCCAACCTGATTTGATTAACACAAATGAGTTCACATCCCTCTCAGCCAACCACAAACAGCCACAGCATCAGATAGGGAGTATATATTCAGCATCTGTCATCTTAGAAAAGTCAAAAGAAAAGAAACTGAGAGAGACTGTGAGAGAGAAAGAGAGAGCGCACATGTGCACAAGAGAAACGCATCATTGATTTACAATTGTGGTGACCTCCACCCAGGCTACCTTTGCATCATCAGCCCGTGGAGGTCTGCTCGCAGTTCCGTATATTCAGACACTGCTCCCGGATCAAAACATCAGTTTCCTCCTGGGAGAAGTTTGGCCGTCTGACGCTGCTGCTCTCTTCTGCCATTGTCAGTTGGTGAAGTGCAGGTGCGCTGCGCCTCCGCCTCACCCGGTCTGCGAAACTAGAGGCCACAGTATCACCCATAGTGTGTGTGTGTGTGTGTGTGTGTGTGTGTGTGTGTGAGTGTAAACAGTTGCACTGGACTGAGACTGCAGTCAGCTCAGATCTAGTGGGTCTCACTTAAGTAAATGATATGCTTTAGTGGTGTTACACTGCTTGAGTTCTCTATAAGCGCATTAGTGCAGACTGACCGACGTTCAATAAAGGGTTACGGCTGGGAGGAGACAGTCTGTCACTCAGTGATGAAATCATTAAGATGCACCTATGGATAAAAGACTGTATTAAAACAATGTTTTAATGATATGTTTGTTTCGGAAGGCAATAACAAATGATGTATTTTCTCATTTTTCTTATTTAGTTTTGAAAACTGCATGGCTACATACCATAATAGGTCAGAAATGAATTGATTGATTTGATTGATACTTCATTGTCAGAACAGGTCTGAAATTGGTCTTGCATCTCAGTAGCTCCATTTGCAATATCATAAAAACAAACACACATCAGGACAAAAAAACAAAAAACAAAAAAACAATCAAACATACATCCCACATGATATTACAACCATGAAAGTTAGGACAGGAGACAACAATATAGACAACAATATTACATTTAACAATATAAACACAGAAGATGACATACAAAGCTGTTCAACATACACTTGATCTGGGGTTGAGCTCCGTATTTAATTTGAAGATTGACTGATGGACAGAAGAGTTTTTCAGTCTGACCTTACTGAATCATGGGGAATTGTGATTTTTGTAGATTTGGTTGAATGGGCACTTTAAGGTGAATTCTGATTCTAGGCCCTAAAACAAATCAGGGCATATTTTATGAACAAGAAAAAGAGTTTTCTTATTTTACTCATATTCATAGGAGTGGGGGTAGTGAGTGTAGAGGAAAAAACTACAGTGGCTGAGCAGGGAGGCTCCTCTGGGTAGGTGTCAAGCCCTGAAGGCAAGGAGGGCAGTCAGCCATGGGCAGAAGGTGGAGCTGTGCTAAAGGGTTGTCAGCAAGTGATGGGAGAGCTGATGGAACTGGATGGGACTATTGTGGAGAAGGTGGAACCTGTGTCCACCTGTGTCTCCTAATGTCTGTAGGGAAGGTGCCGTCATCTGAGTCTGCTTAAAGAGCAGGAGGAGAAAGATGATTAAATGGTCAAGGAGATTAACCATTTTCTTAATGGAAGCTCAGTACCAGAGCTGACCTGTTACTTGTTATTATGTCTAAGTCAAAGCCACACCCGCCCACATGCATTAATAAAGTTCCTGTGACCTGACCTGCACCTGTGATTAAACACACACAGGCTACAGTCTCTCACATTAAGCTGGGTTCTCAGTTCATACGAAAAGTCTAATTCAATGACAGTGCTGGATGCCAGGATGGCAAAAACATCCCATTCAATCACTGCCAGGTTAGGAAACATTTTAGCATGCTCCTTGCACTACCAGGATCCACCTTAGGTGTCTTAAACTTGATGTTGGCTGCCACCTCATCCACAGCTTTCTGCAGGTAAAACATTGAGTACCTGACCTAGTGCAGGACTCTGATTCAAGTAACCTTTAATGTAAAAAAAGCATGATGGACACTTCTGGGTGCTCTTGTCAGTGGGTTGGCAATAAAACACCAGTAAAAGTACTAGAGATCAGCCATCTCATTTCATCTTTTATTTTTCTTACAGATGGACAAAAGTCCCATAAAGCACAACTAATCACAACACAAAACTAAGTTCTATAACCAGTCAGTAAACATTAACAATGGATGATACATGTTGGTTCTGTTATACTAACTAACTATACTAAGGATCTGAGCTTTTATTTTTCTTATTTTTAGTGTTTGACATGTGACAGCACAGACTCTATAATAATCCTCCTATAAAATGGTTGTTGTTGTTTTTGTTTAGCATCGCAGACTTGTAATTGTGCAATTAAGCTAGCCAACAGGCTAATGTGAGCTGTCAGATATTGCTATGGTAATGCTGTTGGTAGCTGCCTGGCCCCCAAAATAAGAATTCCCCTAAAACAGGCTCAATATGAATATCTGCTCAGGAGGTCATTACTCCACTATATGTAATTGCTGTGGATGCTGGACAAATCTGTTTGACATTCTAATGTATCTGCTTATTTCATTGCTGTAATGAGTCTGGCATTACATTTTTTATCAGTTTTGTTTTAGTGTTTTTCTTTCCATTTACAGTTTGTTTGATATTCCTTGGATTGTCTTTCATCCACTGCAGCTGCTGCTAGTTGTAAGGGGTAAGCTGCTAACTTTCTCTAGGCTAAAAACTTTAGTTTTCTGGCCATTGCAGAAATCTCTTGCATGGCATCTAAACTCATCCACTGAAAGCCTAATCAATAGGCTAGGCTTCACCTATAATACAGATGAGCATAGTCCACCTCTCTAAAACTCTTTAGCACCACTAGCTAAATCTACTTGGTAACCTCATCATGCAAATGGCATATGAACTTGAAGCCATGCCGCCAGTCAACAAATGCTTGACTCCCAGTCCTAATTCTCCAACCCACTTGCCCATATCTCTGAAGTGCCCACGGTTCCAAGCTTCTGCCACTAAACTGTCTGCCCAGGATGCAGGCCATGTTATTACTGCTTCCTGCACTGCTGATCATGTGAAACCTGCATCTGGTGTGGACTGACCCGTGGTTAGCAACACAGATGACATCACAGTCAGTACAGCCTGCCATTTCAGTCTGCCCAAGCTGTGTGATTCCTAAAGTGGAATCATCTATTGTCTACCTGGGGCCATCCTGGACATCGCTGAACTTGCCCCGCTCTCAGTGACCAACACCCCACTATCATGTTACTGTATGACACTAGGCTCCCATTAGATTGTTATGCTACAGCAGGGCCTTGAGACACTGGTAGTAACAATTAAGAGCCTTGGACAGGTGTGCATATTCTCTGGTCCCATTCTCACATGAAGGAAATTCTGTGAGAATTCAATTACTCTGACTATTTTTGGACTAGGAAGTATCTCTACAAGCAGGATAATCTCCATCTTATCAGCAAAAGAACAGGACTGTCAAACACAAACCAGTGGCCACTCATCAATAGAGTGCACCGCCCCACCACTCTCCCCACATTTAAAAAATAAAATACTTGCAATATATATAGATTTTTCAGATGAGCAAGATAAATATGATATAGTTAGTAAGTAAAATGAATCATCTGCAATAAAAATGTCGATTAAAAATGTTCTACGTTGTCTAAAGTTACTGATTGGTCACGTTTTTCCTTCCTGGGGCGCAAGAATCTTTGCCCATACACTCTCGTAAGTTGGACATACGCAGTTAGCTCCTCTTCAGTACAAGAGATAGGAGCTGTCGGGGCGCAGCTCTCCTGCGCCCAAAGCTGAATGCAGCTGATTTACGTCCCACCCAATCGCCAGTGGGATGATGTCACAGCCATCTGTCATAAAGTGCAGAGTGACAAGTTTAAGTTTGAGCGAGAGTTGGCGATGGAGAACGAGATGCATTTGAGCTGTAACCTCATCTCAGTGGAAAAACCTCCTAGCTTTAAAGTGCTGAAGTTCAAAGTAGATTGTGATTCCCCTTTCTGCTGTATTGTCATTTATCTTGTCATTTATCTAAACCCAATGGTAGCCTCTGATTTCTTTGATTTAATGTCATCTCTGGTTTTAAGCTATGACAAGATGTTATTGGAGGAGATTTTAGTATCCACATGGATGGCCCCACTGATTGATTTGCTTGTAAATTTTTAAGTATTTGTGAATCTTTTAACCTGAGACAGCATGTATCACATCCCACATGTGAACAAGGCCACAGTCTTGATTTTGCTTTTATTATGGGTTTATTTGCAAACTCCCTCACCTTGAAAAATTTTGTCTCTGATCACAAATCTGTTATGCTCCTTTCCCAAATCATAGTAGTCATTCTCACATCTTTAATGAGAACTCTGCTGATACATTCGTCAGACCTCGAGGTAAGCCAGGTCCCAATTGTCCTGTTGGTTGGATGTAAGGGTTCTCATGTATGGCTGCTCCATCCTGGTGATGTGCTTGGCAGTTTTCATCACCATCTCTACAGCTTATGGTCGAAGGCATGCAACTAATCAATTATATTTGTCACATTAAATTGTGTAAGATACAATACCACTGAAATGTATACTCTTAGAAGAGATATGTTAAAAAATGACACAAAAAATGTGTTGTTACTTGTGTAACACATTTTGTGTGGATTTCAACACAAGTTGTGTACAAAATGCACAGAAAGCTTAACACATTTCATGTGCTGGACAGTTTAACACAATGTGTGTGTTACTTTAATTGGCGGAGGAACAGCCCATTGGTTCGACAGCCTATTGGTTCGACAGCCCATTGGTTCGACCATATTAAACTCATTGTTCCTAAGTCCATTGCGAAATCATCATGATGCCCTGTGGTTAAGGTCTGGTTAGGTTTAGGCACAAAAACCACTTGGTTAGGGTCAGGAAAAGATCATGGTGTGGGTTAAAATGAAAAAGAAAGTGGCAAACACATAAGCCGTGCGCCTGCTCCGTCTCAAGCCGGTTGCGGCGCACCATACGCCCGCCTCGAGCCGTTCAGCACCGCGGACAGTCAGACTAATGGGATGTCGAACCAATGGGCTGTCGAACCAATGACATGGACCCATTGGCGGCAACCAGTTTAACACAATCGGTGTGTTACTTTAAGAGGCGGGAAGGGGTCGCCCTTTACGTGTGCTTTACTCTGAAACAGACAAAGGGGAGGAAGATGGAGGCTGCTTCGCCTGGGGTGCTGTCGGACTCTTCGGTAAGTATCCATTACCAGTTTAATTTAAACTATCTCATCGAACTGTTTATCAGTCAGTTAAATTCGACACGTGTAGAAACCACCAGCTAAATCATATCTCTAAGAAAATCCAGATACGTTAAGCTTCCCATTTTGTTCAGCAGGGCTGTCGAACAGTAAGCTAACGTTAACGTTAGCTGCTAATGTTAGCTTAAGTTCTACTGTGCTTGTTACCAAAATTACACCAAGTAAAATGCAGTTTAGGACAGTATAGCAAAACAGTCGCTCATTCCATAAAGTCTGCAGAAAAAAATATGCATATTTTATGCTGGACAATGATATTCTGGGGTTTCACAATATGTGTGGTTTAGAAGTGGCTAATAGTGTGTACTATTGGATGGGGGGACTTGACGATGATTTGTAGTATTTGTAGAATACTGCCATGGACCTGTTTGCTATGTATGTAATGGTAACTGTTTCTATGTGTGTTTTGTAGAAAATCTGTTCTCCTGTCTTCCTGTCCTCTGTCCTCCTGTCCTCTGTCCTGCTCCCTCTCTGCTGATGTGATTCACTGCGTGAATGTAACATTAGTGCTGGTAGAGAGAGGAGGTACTGTTTGTCTCAGCTAGCAGCTAAGTTTAAAAGTATCTGCCCAATTTTACTATAAGTGTCAAATTAAGTTAGTCTACATACAGACAGCTGTCATTTCAGCTTATTAGTAACAATTCGTGTTAGCCGAACTCGTGTGCTGTCCTTGTGTAAAACATGACATTAATGGTGGTTGATGAGAAACTGTGGACGGAGCATACTGAATATCACTGTCTACATGTTAACATGTAAGGAGTGTAGCTGCCGTCAACCAGAGTCATTTTTGAGTTATCTTCACTTTGTTTCCACAGCAACCGCTTGGCGTGTGCGTGTATGTGTGGATGTGTGTGTCTATGGGCTCTAGTTTCGCAGACCTGGCGAGGCGGGGGCGCAGCGCACCTGCGCTTCGCCAACTGGGTGTGGCCAGGCGGATTTTGCAAGGTTGGCACACCGTGCTCCTGGCGCAGCTACTCCTCTTTCCCACCTCCGTCCCTCCTACCTGCGCAAGTCGGAAAGAGGGAGGAGAGAAGGCGTGGAGTGGGTTTTATACACATCACACCAATCAAATGAGCCCCTCTCCTCGCCCTTAAATGCGCTGCGCGAAGGCGTAATGAGAGTTTACTCAATTTGCCATACTTCTCCCAGGAGGAAACTGTTGTTTTGGTCTGGGAGGTCCAAGCTCGCAGTGTCCGAATATACGGAACTGTGAGCAGACCTCCACGGGCTGATGATGCAAAGGTAGCCTGGGAGGAGGTCACCACAATTGTAAATCAATGTTGCATTTCTCTCGCAGTTTCACTCTGTTTCTTTTCTTTTGACTTTTCTAAGATGACAGATGCTGAATATATACTCCCTATCTGATGCTGTGGCTGTTTGTGGTTGGCTGAGAGGGATTTGAACTCATTATTTTGCAGCTGTGTTAATCAAATCAGGTTGGGTTTCCATTACGCATACCAAACGTGCCAAACGGTGCCAATCCCCTTTGATCTGACATCAGATGTGACGGGACAGTCGATATAGAATTTCATTTATGTGCTGATTGCAGATAGTTGCATTGAATAGTAGTTTTTTGGGTATTTATTGCATCGTTAATGTGCCTGACATTCTGGAAACCTGCCTGTGAGGTTTTGGTGACGTGTGCGCACTGTCCGCTGGTCAGCCAAACTTCCACTTACACCGACTGCGCTCTCCCTGCGACTGTCCCGTCACATCTGATGTCAGATCAAAGGGGATTGCCGCTGTTTGGCACGTTTGGCACGCAAACTCTGCAGCCTCTCTCCTCCCTCCTCTGCCACTGCTTGGAGCAGGTGTGTTTGTGGGTGCAGTGCAGTGGCCTGCAGGCAGGCACGGTGTGCATTGCTAATTCGTACATTGTTATGAAATAACTTTGTGGAAGTAAAGGTGGGAAATCCAACCCACTGTTTTAGGCAGCTGAGGAGCTGTGTGTCTGTGGGGAGAGAGAGCTCCCTTTAGCCTGGACTTTTTTTTTTACTTAGCAGACCTTATAGAGGCAGAAAAATGCTATATAACACACAAAAGAAGAGGGAAAACCCCCAAAAAGCATAAGAGGTCCTCTTTAACCATTGTATTGTGGTCTGGACAAAATTGACCAATTACAATTTTCTTCTGTTAAATATATATTTCATCAGACTGACTGAAGGCTTCACATAATCCTACACTCGAGGCAAAATTAGCGATGGCCACTTTCATTGATTTTTTAATGGTTTTATTTAAACTTTACACATCCAGGGTGTTGCTCATCAAAATGACTGTCCATTGGGAGTGAAGGAGAGAGATTTGATGATACTCAACCAGCAGATTGGTAACTAACTAGCCTTCACACACACACACACACACACACACACACGAACGCACGCACGCACACGCGTGTGTGTGAATACTTCCTCCCTCACTGCACAAAACATTCTTGTCTCTAAACCTCTTTCCTGCTCTATCCAACCTGTACTGAAGTACACCACCAACAGTGGTTTGAAATGCCATCTCGCTCCTGCATTGATCCAACACTGGCCTCTCCAGAAATATTCCTGAGGCTAAAGGAGAATCCAGGGGTTACAACCTTCTGATTGGATGAAAAGGTTACTATTTGTTCATACCATGATCCTGGTAGACCAAAATTCATAGGGTTTTTGATTCTGATTTTAATGCCAAAAGGTCCAGTGGAATGCAAGAATCACATATCATCCATTATTTAGGAATGCTATAGGAAATTCTGTTGTCAGATAGTGTTCCACTTCATCAGTCTGTGATGATTATTGCATGCCAGAGGTGAAATCTAAGATAAGGTGTCATTGTTTATGTGTCTGTCTAGTCTACCTTTACATTAATCAATGATTTCCAAAAAGTCTTATTATTCTTTGAGGATTTTTTTGTGTTCCACCCTGTCACACCAAGGCTGACATGAATATTCACATTTCATGCTTGCATCGTCACACAATCATTGATTTATCCTTGTCTTTACTATAAGAAACTCACACTCAGCTCTACAAATTGGGGACAGGGCTGTTGTTTCAAGTGCACAATATTGTGTTGAAAAGTTGCGATGTGGTGATGTTATTGTAAAGTACGTTCCGGCCCAAATTAACCACTGCCTGTGTTATCCCCTAGGTCCTATGTCACTTCTCAGGTTACTAAGCCAATCAATAACCAGAGATTGGCCCTATGGCTTATGGGTCTTGTAGTCCATGATGCTCCTCATCTCCAGAGTAATTTTGAACTCCTTTCAGGCATCATATACAGTTTTAAGTGTATGTGAATGGTAAACAAATGGCTCTGCTGTAGTTTTATGGGAAAAAAACATGATCTTTCTTCTCAATTTAGGTTTTCTAGAAGTGTTTTTATGTACTGTAAGGTCCTAAATAGACATTTCTGTCTGTGTTGATTTGTTTTTCACTCATATTCACACATTCAGTCTTTGTTTTACCCTTTTTTAAAGTACCTGGTCAAAACCTTAGAAAAGCATGTGTACAGTGTTTTTTTTTCTGTGATATTACGCTGAACAAAAATATAAACGCAACACTTTTGTTTTTGCTCCCATTTTTCATGAGCTGAACTCAAAGATCTAAAACATTTTCTATATACACAAAAAAACATTTCTCACAAATATTGTTCACAAATCTGTCTAAATCTGTGTTAGTGAGCACTTCTCCTTTGCTGAGATAATCCATCCCACCTCACAGGTGTGGCATATCAAGATGCTGATTAGACAGCATGAATATTGCACAGGTGTGCCTTAGGCTGGCCACAATAAAAGGCCACTTTGAAATGTGCAGTTTTGCTTTATTGGGGGAATCTGGGGGGGGGGGGGGGGGTCAGAAAACCAGTCAGTATCTGGTGTGACCACCATTTGCCTCACGCAGTGCAACACATCTCCTTCGCATAGAGTTGATCAGGTTGTTGAATGTGGCCTGTGGAATGTTGGTCCACTCCTCTTCAATGGCTGTGCAAAGTTGCTGGATATTGGCAGGAACTGGAACACACTGTCGTATACGCCGATCCAGAGCATCCCAAACATGCTCAATGGGTGACATGTCCGGTGAGTATGCTGGCCATGCAAGAACTGGGATGTTTTCAGCTTCCAGGAATTGTGTACAGATCCTTGCAACATGGGGTCATACATTATTGTGCTGCAACATGACGTGATTGTCGTGGATGAATGGTACAACAATGGGCCTCAGGATCTCGTCACGGTATCTCTGTGCATTCAAAATGCCATCAATAAAATGCACCTGTGTTCGTTGTCTATAACATACGCCTGCCCATACCATAACCCCACCGCCACCATGGGCCACTCGATCCACAACATTGACATCAGCAAACCGCTCACCCACACACGCTGTCTGCCATCTGGTGGGGCGGCAGTAGGGGCAGTGGCTCAGTCCATAGGGATTTGGGTTGGGAACCGGAGGGTCGCCTGTTCGAGTTCCCATCCGGACCAAAATATGGAGGTTGGACTGGTGGCTGGAGAGGTGCAAGTTCACCTCCTGGGCACTGTCTAGGTGCCCTTGAGCAAGGCACTGAACCCCCCAACTGCTCGGGGCGCCTCACCAAGGGCAGCCTCCTCACTCTGACATCTCTCCACTTTGTGCATGTATAGGTCCTGTTTGTCCGTGTGTGTCTGTCGGACCTGTGTGTAATTGACAAGCAAGTGTGAAAACATTGAATTTCCCCTCAGGGGGATTAATAAAGTAAATAAACTAAACTATAAACTGCCCTGAACAGTGAAAACCGGGATTCATCCGTGAAGAGAACACCTCTCCAACATGCCAGACGCCATTGAATATGAGCATTTGCCCACTCAAGTCGGTTACAAGTTAACGACGAACTGCAGTCAGGTTGAGACCCCGATGAGGACGACAAGCATGCAGATGAGCTTCCCTGAGACGGTTTCTGACAGTTTGCGCAGAAATTCTTTGGTTATACAAGCCGATTGTTGCAGCAGCTGTCCAGGTGGCTGGTCTCAGACGATCTTGGAGGTGAACATGCTGGATGTGGAGGTCCTGGGCTGGTGTGGTCACACGTGGTCTGCGGTTGTGAGGCCGGTTGGATGTACTGCCAAATTGTCTGAAACGCCTTGGGAGATGGCTTATGGTAGAGAAATTAACATTCAATTCACAGACAACAGCTCTGGTGGACATTCCTGCAGTCAGCATGCCAATTGCACGTTCCCTCAAAACTTGTGACATCTGTGGCATTGTGCTGTGTGATAAAACTGAACATTTTAGAGTGGCCTTTTATTGTGGCCAGCCTAAGGCACACCTGTGCAATAATCATGCTGTCTAATCAGCATCTTGATATGCCACACCTGTGAGGTGGGATGGATTATCTCAGCAAAGGAGAAGTGCTCACTAACACAGATTTAGACAGATTTGTGAACAATATTTGTGAGAAATGGTCTTTTGTGTATATAGAAAATGTTTTAGAACTTTGAGTTCAGCTCATGAAAAATGGGAGCAAAAACAAAAGTGTTGCATTTATATTTTTGTTCAGTGTATATCTACTTTGACTTTGGTCTAGTTAAAGCTTCATGATATGGACCAAATACCTTGAAGTTCTAGTCATCTGCAGCATTCTTTTTTCAAGACCATATTCAGACAAAGATTTAAGAAAAAAGAACTTTTATTTCAGTGTTTTGAAACTTACATAACTCCACAACAGAAGCACTTACAGTGATTCTGACTGTTGGGGAAAAAGTTCTGAGTTTTTTGTTCAAATGAGACCATGCATGTACATATACTTAAAATGGAACAAGAGTAGCCTTCAGTTTACATTGTGTTCTGGGTGTATTTAGTGGAACTTTACAGGAGCACTAAGGAACTTCATGAAACATTTTAGATTCAGTGGTGCAGGGATAATAATCACGGTTGATCTTATTGGAGATGAGCTCATATCTCCAACCGAACACAATAACGTGAAATCGAAATAAAACTGATTGCAATGCTAGGATATTTGCAACAGTGATGGCCTGTGTTTGTTTCAACCATCCATCAGCACAGTGATCGAACAAACAACTACAGCATTTTCACAATTATGAATCATATTGTGAGGCGGTACATTTCATTTCCACAGGGTGTCCACACCTTGCAGTCTCACAAAAGAATCAATCACCTCTTGTGTCATACCAAGTCATGGAATCAGCCACACCTCCCCACTAAGGTAAAAGTTTCTGTCCCTTCCTTGCTCAGAGTTGCTCTGAGAATTTTTCCAAATCTCCCCTAAGCTAGAACTCCTTGCTAGAATTTTTTCGGCTGTGCTAGTAGCTCTCTGAGAATATCCTCAGAATGTTTGTGAGTATGACCCCAGGCCTATCCTGGCCAAGGAACCTTGGAAAAACTAGATGTTTTTGTGGGTATCAGTGGTGGCTGGTGTAATTTTCTCTAGGGGGGCTATACCAAACTCCAAATATACATATACCAAAAATCAAGAAAACATGTATCACACCAGTGTATTTAATGCCAAAAAGTATTGTCTCCCTCTGTCTGTGGACTGCTGAGTAATTGTGATGTCTGGCTGATCAGGTCCAAGTTCTTTCACTTCAAGCATCCTGTAACGTTCTCCTCTCAAATTGTGTTGTTTTTAAAGACTTCATCGTATTTGCTTTGTCTTTGTCTTTGTCTTTGTCTATCTCGTTCTCGCTCAAACTCAAACTTGTCACTCCGCAATTTATGACAGATGGCTGTAACGTCATTCCGCTGGCGATTGGGTGGGACGTAAATCAGCTGTATCAGCTGCGCCCCGAAAGCTCCTATCTCTTGTATGGAAGAGGAGCGAACTGCGCATGTCCAACTTACAACGAGAGTCTATGGGCAAAGATTCTTGCACCCCAGGGAGGAAACGTGACCAATCAGTAACTTTAGACAACGTAGAACATTTTTAATCGACATTTTTATTGCAGATGATTGATGCGAAGTATTTTTATTTTATTTTTCAAATGTGTTGAAATAAGAGCGGTGGCGCGGCGCCCTAGCGCCCAGCGCCACTGGTGGGTATGTATATATAAGTAGGCTCATCTGTGTGCGTGTGTGCAAGAGAGAGCAAGATAGAGGGTAAATGTCCTTTTGGGGCTGACATTTTCCTCTAAATCAGCTGGCCTCCCAGGCTACACCACACTTGAACTCCTAGTAATGATTCACTTGGTCTGCTCAATATCTATTCCCAAGGGGTGTGTGTGTGTGTGTGTGTGTGTGTGTGTGTGTGTGTGCATACAACTAAAATGATCCCTTTGGCTTTCCATACATGAGACTCCCTCAATGAATAACATACCTCTCAGTCAGTAGATCATGCACAATTTAAATTCAATAGGATCACACACATCCCCACACAGACACATATGTTGGTCCATTTCCTTGTGTGCCATTCTCTGTACATGTATGTAATCACTGCTTCTGAGTAGATGTGTACGTGCAGCGTATATATTCTTGTGTGTGAGAACCCACACATGCACAAACACACAAATAAATATCTGGACTCTCAGATTGCTCCAAGATTTATTCCCCTGCCATGGCAGCAGAAAATTGACTTGTTTCATGGAGGCAGGCTATTGACACACTACTGAGCACTGAGAGAACGTAGTTGGGGTGAGAGGAAGAGAGAGAGAGAGAGAGAGGGGGAGAGAGAGACGGAAATCCCTTTTCACACAGGCAGTCTATCTCTGAAATGTTCAGGAACTTTTACCACATGGGGTCATGTGTGAATGGTAATAGGGAAGTCTGTACCACCAATTTCTCACCTCAAAACCTATAACATTTCAAGGAAAATGCCGGTAACATTGCAGAGACAAGCACATAAAGGTTCAGGTTTACATCTTCCTTGTGGAGCGAGTGAACCAATCACAAGACTCCGCTTATGACATATTTGAATTTACTATTTGTTTACGGTTTGGTATTTACTCCAGTGCTTTTGTGGGGGATCTGATAATGAAAAAGCAATTTTAAAATTGCAAACAAGCTCCTTTTGTCATAATGGCAGGAAACCTGACAGATTTGCAAATAAGGGAGCTCCTTTGAGTCTGCACAGAGGGTGGAATGGATAGCCAGCTGTCTGGTACAATTAGTATACAACAAAATAACAGGTATTCTGCAAGAGCACAACATACTGGGTGTGGTTACATGATGGCTTCTCATTCAGAATGAAATAAATCTGAATGAAATCATGCGGAATTAAAGTTTCTCCAGGGAGTTTACATGGGAAATATTCATTCTGAATGAGAGTTTACACGGGAGATCAGTTTAATCGCCTGTATTCGGGTCCACGGAAGGTTTCTGATTGGATAGGGAGCAGGGCGAATGTTACGTGTTTACGTTTACCGGAAGGAAACACTGTAGTTCTCGTTCCGGATAACAAGATGCTTGACGGCACCGTTCTTAGTGCCTTTTTCGGGCTTGTTTCGCTTATATTCTTGAAGCAGCAGTACGACAACAACCTTGTTCTGCTAATGCTTCGTCTGTTGAGGAGGAGAAGGGAGGTAGAAGGTTGAAGAAGGGAGATAGATGACCGTGCTTTGGCGTATGGAAACCGGTGAGTCCGACTGCTCTATCTCAGCCCGTTGCTATGCGCACTATATACGTCATTGTGCTAGAAGGGCAAGGAAACGAGCATGCACAGAAAGACCAGAATGAACTTAAAGAGGAATGAGTGTATACAAGTGCGAGAAATTCTGTCATTCGGAATTAGAAACGGAACAGTCCAACCCCTTACATCTGATTGAATTTTCAATCGCATTGGCCATTTTCATTCCGAATGAGGTGTTTACAAGATCACTTTTAACAGGAATGAACTCTCATTCCGAATGAAAAGGGAATTAAACTGTCCATGTAAATGCACTCAATGAGGCAGAAGACCCAAGTCTTAAGTAAGCTGAAAAGTCTCCAGAAAAAGTTTTTGCAGATAAATGACCACTACCGGAAGACTGGTGCAAGAGACTGAACCATGGCCCTATTTTGATATATGCCAGGTAACATGGGGGAACAGCAACTCCGCCTAATCTGTGGCTATAGTGACCAGTTTGATTTGTGTGAGTGGCAAGGACAACATTCTTAGGGACCAAAGGGGACACTGAATCTGTGACCGAAAGTTGTCATTTTCTACTACTATACAGTATCCAGGCCTAAACTTATATATATAAATGATGCTAACTGTTATTATTGAGCTCAATGTTTTCAAGAGTCTACGTGCCAGCCTTCAAAGAAGAAGGTCAAGAAAGTTTTCAGAACACAGTAAATGGCTCTAGACATGTAAAAACTAACTTGCTAAGATGGATAGAGACTATCATGAGAAGGGGAAACTTGTCGTACGACGCGCGTCAAAACAGCTGCCCCCATTATTTTCTATTTACAAACCCACACCAGCGGCGGCTCAACGTGTGTCGACGTGCCGCGCCGCGGCACTTTACGCTATTGTCCTATTTTTCCAGCGCCGCCGCCCTTGAAAAAGCACTATTTTGTACTTCCCAGCCTAGCGGACTGGAGTGTGCAATAGAAATCCGGTTGACGCCCCGCAGCGCGACGCATTTTGTGTGTGTTGGGGGCGGCACTTGACTCGCGTCATGACGCCGCCGGTGTGTTTTGGCCTTTAGAATCTAGAAACAGCAGCAGTATGAAGAGTACGGGAGAATGACAATGGAACATGAACAAAAGGCAAGGGAACATGAGCGGGAGGCAAGGGACAAGCAGATGACCATGTGGAGAGAGATGCACGACAGCCAAAACAGTCTGTTGAGGGAACTGAAGAACCACGTCCACCTGCCTACACCACCACAACCAGTTTCCTTACTACTTCACCAGCTCCAAGGATCCCCATAGTATCACAACAGCTATGCTTGAAATCACACGAGTTCACATCATTCACAATCATAGATTTTTGTGGAGATGTTACTGGTGATGATATCCAGATGCAACCACCTTGAACTTTTCTCACAGGGTGTGTCTAAATTCCATCATAAACACGCCCATTCATTCAGTTGCAAGGTGTCCGCATGAAATGACGTTTCCTTCACAAAAACACATAAACCAGTAAAGTATACTGAAACCAGGACTTTTAGTCATGGAATTTAACCAACATTTATTCAAGTACTGTACATACAGTTTTGAGGTACTAATTTATTTAGTGGAGTAGAAGTATGTAAAAGCATAACATGGAAATACTACTAAATCTCGGAAGGAAATATTAGGCTATATGTTTTACTCTACTACATTTATTTGAAAGCTTTAGTTACTTATTGTAGATGCAAGATGGTGCCGTGCTAGGTGGCAGCCTGTTGCAGCAGCTCCTGCTGTGTGTTTTGAGTTTTCATCTTTTTTTCGTCAACTTTTTGTCTTTTTCTTGTGTTTTCTTTCATATACAAGGACCAGTAACTAAGGGGCAATAGCTTCGCTTAGTTTTAGTTTTAGTTAGTTTAGTTAGTTTTTGCTACATTTTGTAAGGGAGAGCCATGCTGAGAGAGGCAAAAGCATTGTTTACACGCGAGAACAGCTGATGGCGCTGTAAACCTGTGATGTTGCCGAAGGCAAGGCCTGAAATCCCGGGGAAGCTATGGAAGAGACGCCGGGGTTGCAGACATGGAGACAAACGGAGGGAGAAAAGGAGGAAATATAGACCTGCCATCCAAGCAATCATCTTGGGGAACGTGAGGTCTTTGGGAAATAAGATGGACAAACTCACCGTGCTGATTAAGACCCAGAGGGCATACTGTGAGTGCAGCATTTTGTGTTTTATGGAGACATGGCTGCACTTGCATATCCTGGACCACAGCATGGCGGTACCTGGCTTCAGGACTGTACGGGCGGACAGTGGTAAGAAGAAGGGAGGAGGGATTGCGCTGTATGTGAGTGAGAGGTGGTGTAACCCAGGACATGTTCACATTAAAAAAGAACTTTTCTGTAGCCCGGACATTGAACTGCTTGCTGTGGAAATGCGTCTGTACTATCTGCCAAGGGAGTTCACATCCGCCATTGCTACCGGTGTTTACATTCCTCCGTCAGCTGATGCAGAGTGACATCATTCACTCTACAGTCGCAAGGCTCCAAACTCAGCACCCAAATGCTTTTGTAGTTATTACTGGGGATTTTAATCATGCCACACTAGACAAAACACTTCCAACATTTCATCAGCATGTTGATTGCCCCACTAGAGACAGTAGCACACTGGACCTTCTGTATGCAAATGCTAAGGACGCATACAGTGCAACAGAGAGATCACTGGGTTCAAGGTGAGAGACAGACAAACAGCAGGCAGTGTTGAGAAGGCTAACAAGCTGAACTGTTTCTTCAACAAGTGTAGTTCACAGCCCTCTGCTGTCTCCTCCACCACCAACACACACCCAGACCTCCACACACCCTCTCTACCCCCGATGCTTCCCCCACTCAACCCCTGAAACCTCCTTGGTGAGCTCTCTGGACACAGACACACCACCTCTGCATCACCCTTCCCCCTCCCACACAACGGAGGAAACATCATGCACCCTCCTCCACATGACTGTGACTACAGGCCAGGTTAGGAGACAGCTGGAGAGACTTCACCAACACAAGGCTGCAGGCCTTGATGGCATCACTCCAAGGGTTGTGAGGACCTGTGCAAGCCAGCTGTCTCCTGTTCTGCAACATCTCTTCAACCTGAGCCTGAGCCAGGAGAGAGTACCGGTGCTGTGGAAGACGTCCTGCCTTGTTCCAGTCCCTAAGAAGTCGACATCATCTGGCCTCAATGACTATCGACCAGTTGCCCTCACATCTCACATGATGAAGGTGCTGGAGAGGTTGGTCTTGGCCCACATGAGACCACAGGTGAAATCATTGCTGGACCCTCTGCAATTCGCCTATCAGCCTCACCTGGGAGTGGATGACACCATCATCTACCTGCTGCAGCGAGCTCACTCGCACCTGGATGGACCCTGCAGCACTGTGAGAATCACATTCTTTGATTTCTCCAGTGCATTCAACACCATCCAGCCACTGCTACTGAGGGAGAAGGTGCAGGCGATGAGGGTTGACACATCTACAATTTCCTGGATTACTGACTACCTGACAGACAGACCACAGTTTGTCCAACTGGACAGTGTCCTGTCTGACATGGTGGTGATCAGCACAGGAGCTCCACAGGGGACTGCCCTGTCTCCTTTCCTTTTCACCTTGTACACCACAGACTTACTGTGTATTACTGTGGGTCATGCCACCTGCAAGTTCTCTGACGACTCTGCAGTGGTTGGGTGTATAATTGATGGACAGGAGGAGGAGTACAGAGCACTGGTGGATGATTTTGTGGAGTGGGCTGGAAGAAATCATTTGTTGCTGAACGTGGCCAAGACGAGGGAGATGGTGACTGACTTCAGAAGGAAGAGGGCGGCTTCTCAACCCCTGTGCATACAGGGAGAGGACATCATCATGGTCGAGGTCTACAAGTACCTCGGCATCCACACAGACAACAGACTGAACTGGAAGGCCAACACTGATGCTGCGTACAAGAAGGGGATGAGCAGACTCTATTTCCTGAGGAAGCTGAGATCCTTCAATGTGTGCAGCAAGATGTTGGAGATCTTTTACCAGTTTGTTGTAGCCAGTGCACTTTAGTTTTCTGTAGTCTGTTGGGGAAGCAGCATCGGAGCAGGTGAGACCAACAGACTTCAGAAACTCATTAAGAAGGCTGGCTCTGTGATTGGCTGCAAACTGGACTCATTTGAAGCAGTGGTGGTAAGGAGGACACTGAATAAACTGTAATCCATTATGGATAATCCTGACCACCCTCTTCGCCTCATACTGAACAAACAGCGGAGCTCTTTCTCCAACAGACTGTTACAGCTTTGCTGTCACAAGGACAGATACAGGAAATCATTCCTCCCCCAAGCCATAGCGCTATATAACACCTCACCTCTGTCTGACAGAGAGCACTCACAGCTCTCTGTAGCTTATTAGTTACGTTACAACCACTTGTTTGCACTGCTGGTAATAACCAGTTGCACACTTGTAGCTATTTTGCACATTTTTACAACCTCTACCTCCCTTCTGACTGTGTTGTGTATATAGTTCATCTTCATCTTTTTACTCCTGCTATTTGATTTTCTTTATTTTTATTTTATTCCTGTATATTTCTTGTATAATTTAAATTTTAGTACTACTAATTTTGAATATATTTTATATTTATATATTTTAATGTCCACTTACTGTTTGTTTGCTTGCTGTAAGAAATTCCCAATTTGGGATCAGTAAAGTACTATCTTATCTATCTTACCTTATCTTGTAGTCTATCTGTATTTTTTTTCCATCCATCCATCCATCCATCCATCCATCCATCCATTTTCATCCGCTTATCTGGGGCTGGGTCGCGGGGGCAGCCTCAAGCAAAGCACCCCAGACATCCCTCTCCCCAGCAACACTTTACAGCTACTCCTGGGGGACCCCAAGGCGTTCCCAGGCCAGATGAGATATGTAATCCCTCCAGTGTGTTGTGGGTCTACCCTGGGGCTTCCTACCAGTGGGACGTGCCCGAAACACCTCCAGCGGGAGGCGCTCAGGAGGCATCCTGATCAGATACCTGAGCCACCTCAGCTGAACCCTTTCGATGCGAAGGAGCAGCGGCTCTACTCCAAACTCCCACCGGATGTCCGAGCTCCTCACCCTATCTCTAAGGTTGAGCCCAGCCACCCCACGTAGGAAACTCATTTTTTTTGCTTGTATCCACTATCTCATTCCTTTGGTCACTACCCAGAGCTCATGACCATAGGTGAGGGATGGGACGTAGATGGACCAGCATCACTGCAGAAGCTGCACCAAACCACTGATCCATCTCATGTTCCATTCTACCCTCACTCACCCCTTCCTCCCCTTGGCTGTGCCTCGAGATCCTGTCCATGAATATCACAAACAGAATAGGTGACAAGGGACAACACTGATGGAGGCCAACACCCACCAAGAACATGTTTGATTTTACACCAAGTATGAGGCCACAACTCTCACTTTGATCATGCAGGGACCAGATTGTTCATAGCAGCGAGCCCGGTACCCCATAAGTAACCCCACAAGACCCCCCCGAGGGACATGGTCATAAGCCTTCTCTAAATCTACAAAGCACATGTAGACTGGATGGGCAAACTCCCATGACCCCTCCAGCAACCTCACGAGGGTAAAAAGCTGTTCCACTGTTCCTTGGCCAGGACGGAATCCTCATTGCTCCTCTTGAATCCAGGGTTCGAGGAGGGTGAGCAGTGTGATACCCCGATAGTTGGAGCACACCGTCCGGCCAAGACATGCCTTTTCTGGACAACGATGTCTTGAGCCTTCAGCATCTCAGGGCGAATCTCATCCACACCAGGTACCTCAGCAACCTCTGCCAGTGATATAGGCGAGAATCCCCCCGAGTCTTCAGGCTCTGCCTCCTCCACGGTGGACGTGATGGCTGGGTTCAGTAGGTACTCTAAGTGCTCCTTCCACCACCCGAGGATGTCCCCAGTTCTGCTTTCCCTTCCTGGGGTATCAAATAGTCTGCCAGAACCTCCTTGAGGCCAACCAAAAGTCCTTCTCCATTCTCCGTTTCCAGTGATTGAAACAATTATACCATCTGAGAAATACAATACTGTGTACAATTAATGGAAAAACAACAATTCCTTAACATAGGTTATATTATGTGTTTTTACTACCATAAATCCAAATGTTTGAGCTACAAACATATGCCTCTGCCACATTGTTTATCACTTAGAACAAGTTGGTAAAATTTAATATAAAATGTTGTGGTTTGAACAACAGGTGGTACTGAGGCTAATCACACTGTGATTAGAATATCTCTGTTAAATTTTGTCATCTCAGCATACATACTGTTGATAAAGCAGCACTTGCAGCACTAAAACATTTTTTCTTGATATCTACTCTGTTTGCTACAAAAGATACAAGCTGCCTCTTGCAAGACAGACCAGGGTACCTTTAAAACAGTTGAATTTGTTTTTTCTTGTGTTGGCTTGCAAACACTTTTATAATGTCATCCAAGTTTAATGCATTTGCTCTTCTTTGGTCAATGCTTAGTACACCTAAATGGCTTAGCCTGCTATCTACCGTGGTTGTCTGCAAATCATTTTTTATGAGCCCGCCACTTCTTTTTCAAAATTCTTCTAGCCCGGTGAAGATCATGAGTAAGATCTTCATGATCGCAACCATACTTTTCACCTGAACCAAATACCTGGTCATCTCAAAGGAATGTACTGCTTTTAGGGTTTAGGACCGAAATGCTTTTCATTCTTTCACAGTTTGGTTTTGAGAACCTTCTTTCCATCTCACTCATGATTTGAGTCAAGGATGAGGTAAAGTATCTCTGTCTGAATGTATCTGTGTCATCATTACCCTTGCGCAGGCTTGTAGAGTATGTCATATAAGAGCGACCAAGTCTGGAGCTAACTTTGTGTGATCTCCTCTTCTCGCTATTCTCAACAGCTATCTTGCACTGTTTGGCTGTCTCTACCATGTCGTGCCACAGTTGATCACAAAATGTCTCAGTACTGTACTCACTAAAATGTATCATAAAGTAACTCCATCATGTCTACTGCCATAGCTAAATCAATAGAGGGTGACTGCGCCATAACAGATCTTTTTCAGATCTTTGCTTTCATCAGCAATGAGAGAGAATACCTTACTTTGCTTTGTCTTGTGGCTTCATTTTTTTTAATCTACTATAGGATTGTGTTTACCAAGGGTTAGGGTTAGCTGTACACCTCCAACTGTTTTAATGTCACTTTTCAACATTCTTTTTGTATTCTTCTTCTTTTTGTATTCTGTTTATAATGTCTAATACAGAAGAATCTGTAAGAGTGACCCTCTTGTGCTCATTCCAAGCAAGCATACCAATAATGTGAGACTCCCACCATCCTCACCCCCACCCTGTTTGAACACTACTTTATTCAAATGTGAAAAGACCGATTCTGCTGTGAAAACTGATACTGACACATTAGGCAGGGAGAAATGTCACCATACATAGCAGTAGGCTGAATCTTTCATTTGTGAGTATTCAAGTCATGGATACAGGTTATACCACAATGAATTAATTGGATGATTTTTGGGAAAATCTTTAAATGAGGCTGAGTGGGATCTGCTGCTCTTCGCTGAAACATCTGAAAGTGACAAAGGCATGAGAATGAGATCCTGTATTAAGTATTGTGATAGTCACAGATGTGATTATTTGCGACACAAGTGCTCTTAAGACATTCATACAGATGAAAGAATTGAATGAAGTATAATATATCAGTTAAATCTAATATATTTCACATGACAAATTCAATTTCAAGGCATTATATGATATCCAGGTGGGGCAACAAGGGCTGCCACATCACCGTCCCCATGTGACACTGTATCGCCTGCAGGTACTACTGGATGGTTCTCATAGCCAGCATCATCGTCTCAGAGTGGCTGACTTGACACACCTGAAGAAATTCAGGGATTTTAACAGTTGTAATATTTTTTTGTGTGCAAAATTACTCATATTTAGCTTTTTCACAATTATGTTACATAGCTTATATATATTGCTGAAAAGGGCTTTGCCCTGAATGACAGAATAGACCGCTGTATATAATAATTATACAAATAATACTAATACTACTACTAATAATGATA
Source organism: Epinephelus lanceolatus (assembly GCF_041903045.1). Taxonomy (NCBI): domain Eukaryota; kingdom Metazoa; phylum Chordata; class Actinopteri; order Perciformes; family Serranidae; genus Epinephelus; species Epinephelus lanceolatus. The sequence goes on from NC_135750.1 coordinate 38,150,689, forward strand.
ATAATAATAATACATTGGATTTATATAGCGCTTTTCAGGATCCTGAAAGATGCTTTGCTAAGTATAGCAAAAGTGAAATGTCGTCATTTTAGGTCAAAGCAGATAAAGTTTTGACGGCATATGCATATGTACCCTGATGTGCAGGTGAAGATGAAGGGCCCTCATCACCAGTATCCCTATTTGAGTCTACAAAAACACACAAAATGTCATCAGTATGATAGTAAAATCAGCCTTTTAATGTGTTACCAAATCCAGATGACTAAAATGAAATCATGACTATTGTACTTCTACACTTTGGCTATAACTGACAAGTTTCAACTTTAGTTTTAATGTCTGGCAATTAACCACAATGTCATTCAAGGCAATCAAATGAGTACTTACTGAAGAGAAACATCTGGAACCATCAGGATTTTACACACCCATGTGTACAGCTGAAGCTGGAGGCTCCTGCTGTACACCCCTACAAGTGCCAAGCTGGCCCTCATCTTCTGACTGAAGACTCAAGCACTGCTGGCTGCTCTGTCATGCTCTGCTGTTTTGGATTTCTTTCTGTTTTTCTTTCTTTTTCTTATTTCTTTTTAAACTGTAATAGTTGTATGATGCATGCCACTTTATGTCTTGCACAATCAGAAAAAAATTCAGAAATACTTTATTGATCCCCAAGGGGAAATTTTGATTTGTTACAGTTGCTCCAGTGTAAAGAGTAGAGAATAATAAGATGTAAGAATAAGAGTATGTATATGTACAGTACAGGCCAAAAGTTTGGACACACCTTCTCATTCAATGCGTTTTCTTTATTTTCATGACTATTTACATTGTAGATTCTCACTGAAGGCATCAAAACTATGAATGAACACATGTGGAGTTATGTACTTAACAAAAAAAGGTCAAATAACTGAAAACATGTTTTATATTCTAGTTTCTTCAAAATAGCCACCCTTTGCTCTGATTACTGCTTTGCACACTCTTGGCATTCTCTCCATGAGCTTCAAGAGGTAGTCACCTGAAATGGTTTTCCAACAGTCTTGAAGGAGTTCCCAGAGGTGTTTAGCACTTGTTGGCCCCTTTGCCTTCACTCTGCGGTCCAGCTCACCCCAAACCATCTCGATTGGGTTCAGGTCCGGTGACTGTGGAGGCCAGGTCATCTGCCACAGCACTCCATCACTCTCCTTCTTGGTCAAATAGCCCTTACACAGCCTGGAGGTGTGTTTGGGGTCATTGTCCTGTTGAAAAATAAATGATGGTCCAACTAAACGCAAACCGGATGGGATGGCATGTCGCTGCAGGATGCTGTGGTAGCCATGCTGGTTCAGTGTGCCTTCAATTTTGAATAAATCCCCAACAGTGTCACCAGCAAAACACCCCCACACCATCACACCTCCTCCTCCATGCTTCACAGTGGGAACCAGGCATGTGGAATCCATCCGTTCACCTTTTCTGCGTCTCACAAAGACACGGCGGTTGGAACCAAAGATCTCAAATTTGGACTCATCAGACCAAAGCACAGATTTCCACTGGTCTGATGTCCATTCCTTGTGTTTCTTGGCCCAAACAAATCTCTTCTGCTTGTTGCCTCTCCTTAGCAGTGGTTTCCTAGCAGCTATTTGACCATGAAGGCCTGATTCGCGCAGTCTCCTCTTAACAGTTGTTCTAGAGATGGGTCTGCTGCTAGAACTCTGTGTGGCATTCATCTGGTCTCTGATCTGAGCTGCTGTTAACTTGCGATTTCTGAGGCTGGTGACTCGGATGAACTTATCCTCAGAAGCAGAGGTGACTCTTGGTCTTCCTTTCCTGGGTCGGTCCTCATGTGTGCCAGTTTCGTTGTAGCGCTTGATGGTTTTTGCGACTCCACTTGGGGACACATTTAAGGTTTTTGCAATTTTCCGGACTAACTGACCTTCATTTCTTAAAGTAATGATGGCCACTCGTTTTTCTTTAGTTAGCTGATTGGTTCTTGCCATAATATGAATTTTAACAGTTGTCCAATAGGGCTGTCGGCTGTGTATTAACCTGACTTCTGCACAACACAACTGATGGTCCCAACCCCATTGATAAAGCAAGAAATTCCACTAATTAACCCTGATAAGGCACACCTGTGAAGTGGAAACCATTTCAGGTGACTACCTCTTGAAGCTCATGGAGAGAATGCCAAGAGTGTGCAAAGCAGTAATCAGAGCAAAGGGTGGCTATTTTGAAGAAACTAGAATATAAAACATGTTTTCAGTTATTTGACCTTTTTTTGTTAAGTACATAACTCCACATGTGTTCATTCATAGTTTTGATGCCTTCAGTGAGAATCTACAATGTAAATAGTCATGAAAATAAAGAAAACGCATTGAATGAGAAGGTGTGTCCAAACTTTTGGCCTGTACTGTAAATATAAAGTAATAAAATAAAATTGAAATAAAAATGCATTATGCTACAATGTTTAACACTAGTACTTAAGATATTTGGAATAAAAATAAGTTCAGGAGTCTGGAAGAGTGCAACAATATACAAATATGTACATAGTGCTACATTATACTGTATAAACTAGTATGTTACATTTAGAAAGATAAAATGTGTATTATGCTGTAATGTTTACTACAATATAAACATCAATAGAATAAAAACAATATTAAGAATACACATAAGATGTACAGTTATTCAATTAATTCAACCATGTATGCATTAATGAATTCACTGCAAAACTTAGTCAGGCCTACAAAGTTACACAAGACAGACAGATTAACATAGCTAGCATTAGCATCATTTACAATAACCAAACAATGACATGAGAGATTTGCGAGTGAAGTGAGATGATGACGCAGGGGCGAAAATCCCATTTCATAGTTGGGGGGGGACAATAAACAGTAACATTTTAGAGAATAATTCCAGGGGGGGACAAGGGGAAAAAAGTTGTAGCCTGTCTTTTGTACAGCATCTTTTACCGCAATTTGACGCTTTAATCTTCTCTCTATCTCTCCAACAGGCAGAGTGAATGTCTATACTAACTAAACTAAAACTAAAACTAAACATTTCCTACAATTAAACTGGTAAACTGGTTTATAAACAGTGTGTAATGACCGCTCCTCGTCTGCATGTCTTTGATGTTTGTCTCACTGACAGGAGGAGAGCCTACAGACAGGTACCCATACGAGCCGCTCCGCCACAACCGTGCGTAATGACCGCTCCTTGTCAGTTAGACTGCACGTCATTCATGTTTGTCTCACTGACAGGTGGAGAGCCTACAGACAGGTACCCATTGCTCCGCCACTGACTGCTCTTGTCCTGTCCTCTCCCTCTTCTTTCTCTCCTGTCCTCTCTATCACTAAACTCTGAGCTTAATCATTAGCTTTTAGCTTAGCAGCACTCATAATTGAGCAGGCTTTTGAACAATGCAGGAGAAATGTTGCAGACAGTTTATATTATCAGCCTGGGCCTGGGACTTGTTGTAACAGTAAATGGGATGTGTTGTAACATGTGTAGCCTAAGTTAAACTGTGTCTGTGTGAGTGAACATCTTACCCTGCGATGCGCGATGTGGGCAGCGGTTCCAGCAACACGCTGCTACTGCTGCCAAGCAGCCCCGCCCGTTGGAAAGAGTGTGGGATATACCACTACTAGGAATGGGAGGGGGGGGGGGCTAAATCTTTTAAGATTTAAATAGCACATTATTGCGTGATTATAATGAGCACCGCTTACAATGTGCTTTCAATAAATACTACTGCATTGTTCAAAAATTATTAATTGTGTCTCAAATGATTCTAGGGGGGGACAGCTTTACTGAAGGGGGAGTCATGTAGAGAGACAGTAGAAAGAGAGGGATAGAACAAAGAAAACACAGAGAGCACTGAGTCAGAGCAGAGAACGATTAATGGAGTGCAGGTAAAGAGAGGATAAAGGAAGGGTGAGAGAGTGAGTAAGTGACAGACTGAGGGAGAGAGGCTGAGAGAGTAATGTAATCAGCAGTGTGGGAAATAGCTGTGAGTAAAATGGCCTGACTGACATTTATATAAGAGGATATTGATGACATGAAGCCACCTCTCTGATAAAGCTGCTCATTTAACCAGTACATCATTCACAGCCTGCAGAGACACCTCACAGAAGCCCAGCCTCATAAGTGTATGTGAGTATGTGTCTGTAAATATGTGTGTGTGTACTCTTGTATGTCTATCTTTGTGAGAAACTGTTTGAGTTTTAGTCCATTAGAGTGAGAAAAATTTTGGAAAGTGTGGATATCTTGTGCTGTCTTTTTCAATGGGCTGCTGTGTAGAACTAAATAAATAACACAACAACTGAACATTGAACACACACTGAGTGCTGTTCAGTTTGCATACGGGAAAGTAGTGCCAGCCCATGGCATATGCAGTATGGGTGAATGCTAAGGGCGCCATCATCCATAAGGGCTCCTCAAATGGCAGAGGAAAAAAAACTAAAATGTTTATCTTTTTCTATTTTTTGCTAATACTATTACTACTATGTTTTTAGAAATATTACGTAAGGCCACAACAACATAACTACATAGCACAGCCGACTAAATAATAGAGAGGCTTTTTTTTCTGGGTTCCTGCCGCCCCCAGCCCCCCTGCTCACCTTGTTACACTTCCCCTGCTCTCTGGGGGAGATGGGCGAGTTATTCGACGTCACGTGAATCCCGAAACATACTGTATCGTTATCATGTCAAAATGACAAAGGTCTCTGGTGCCCACTCAGCTACCACTACACTACTAACTGTACGTTCAAACCAGAAGCCTCCAAAGAGGTAAAGTCTCTTGCGGACGACCAAGAAGCACGACTGTCAAAAATATTTGTGGCAGCTTTGGTCACTCATCACGTGAATCATTGAACGTTTGATCCTGCTTGTCAATTTAAAGGAGCCACAAAGCGGACTAGTCAAAAAGCTCATAGTTGGCCTACAGAAATAATGTTGATAAAATGCTTTGCTTTCCAGTATGTCATCCCATTCAAACCAAGCAAGGGAGACTTGCATGCTATGTTGCAACATTAGCCTGCGATTCTTTCCTCTATTACTAACATTACACACTCAAAAACTCACCAGACCAACCAACTACCTCCACGATGCGGTCCCAAGCCTCATTCTTTTTATTTTGGTCTCTGTAACCACACAGCGGAACAAGTGTGCTGTAGGAACCAAAGTTACATGGCTTGTTCTCTGGGACCAGCTTCATCAATGCACGTCAGCATTCCGGCTGGTTGTCGCTGAACCGTGTCAGAGCTCATTACCATAAAGTTAAACGAGTTTTGACTCCCCTCCGGCCAAGACAAGTGGCTAATGATCAGGTCGCTTTGGTCGCCCAAATCGCCGGGCTCTCATTGAAAACGAATGACTTCCGCTGTTTTGGAAGCTATAGTCGCTGTTGGTGTGAACGTACAGTCAGAGCAGTGTATGTGGAAAGGAAGACCATGAAAAACAAACAACAAATCAGTGTTGAAATCAGCAGGAGCAGAGATAGTTATCGTTTTCTCAAAGCAGCCGGTGGCCACAAAAAACATCTCACGGAGGTTACATTGATTTCCACTGTGATGCTTTAAAGCTCTATTCAGTAAAAATTAGTATTTGGCGAAGGTAAATTATAACATTCTCATGATGTGTTCAATGTAATCTTGTAAAATTGTTGGTGAGAAACTGAAATAAATCTAGCTGTTTCAAGGAGAAATGTGTTGATGTTTTCACAGCACTATAAAATAGATATTAGAGAGGGAATTATGATGTATCATATATTGTAAAAAGGCTTTTTGCTTATTTTTTCAAAGATGTGTGAAAGAAGGTTATGTTAAAGGTTGTTTCATAAATGTGCATTATTGACTTTGTGCTCATTCAAAGGTAGTGATATGAAGGACTGAATGCCTTAAAACTGTTCATTTATCTTTTATAATGTAGATTTCTGTGTTTCCCTGGCACACAACAAGAATAGATAACAAAAAAAAAAACAAAAAAACAAACAGCAATATAAAAACATCAGTATCGGCTAGTGGCCAAATTGTTATTTTAAACACTGGTATCAGTATCGGCCCTGAATTTCCAAATCGGTGCATCCCTAGTTCAATAAGAACATTAATTTGTACATTTTTATTATTGTTTTATAACATCATATGTCATTTTATTTTTTATTTTTCAATTCTATTTTGCAGTTCTTTTATTATTGATTTATATGATTATTATAACACATGTACAACATGTTACTAAAACGAATTAGTACATAACTTTTATTTATGTTAGGTAGGTTGTTTATTTGCATTTTGGTAATAAACGTCCAGCACTATGACTGTTGACCTGTCTGCTTTTTGGGAGGGGAGTGGGGGGCTCACCTAGGGGACAAAATTTGCTAGGACTGCCACTGCTGGAAAGAGCCAAATCTGTTTTGTGCTAGAGTGAGTATCTTGAGACTACTATTGAATCTAGGGCAGAGTCACACACAGTGGCAGGGGTAATTGTTAGCATCACAGGGCTAACGTTACCAAACATTTATTAACAGGTTTAATGTTGAGTCATTTTGGTGTTGGTGTGAGCAGCACTGTAGCAAAAACATCACTGCATGACTGTTGAGATGGAGATACATTTAAACACTTGCTCCCTGTTAAGTCAACTAAATAACATGTCACTGCATATAATCATAAAAATATCATACCATACAATATGTTGTTCCTGTTCCAGATAGATTCTTAATTAAATTACAAATTCCAACAAATTACAAGAGTTTAGTATTACAGAACAAAGTCACATAGCCTTCCTTCTATACTTCTGTCCATTACTCTCCATTGCTAGATCTCAAGTCCCCCAGTCAATGACACCAAAATAAAAGTCAAATAATATTAAAAAGACACTATCAAAATAAAAGCTTGCAGGAAGTGACTAACCTAAGTTCTAACCCTAACTACTACATGCTAAAGTTGGGCGGTATCCAAATTTTGTTACCGTCAAACCTTCCCCACATTTTCCTGGGGTATACAGTATTACCGTGACTAATTAAAAATCACTTTGAAGGGCTCAGAGGGAGTCGCTAAAATGTTAGCTTGCACCTGTACCGTTCAGAAACAGAATAGTAAACATTACATAGGCCTAAGAATACTGAAAAATAACAACAAAACATGTTCTACATTAACTAATGTCTGTGGGCTACAGTCCACTTCCAAAAAGGTGACAATAGTAAATAACGGCGGTAACGATAATGTGTGCTATACAGCGTATCATTAGACCGCAGCGACAACTGTCCTATGGTTTATTTTTAGAACCTATCAACATAAATAAATTAAAAGCACAACTCTACAGCATCCAATACTAGGGCTTATCAAATAAGAAAAACACAACCATAAATAACAAGGCATGACTGAAAATGGGCATATATATATAATCCTATCCTGAGAAGCAATGGGAAATATTGTTCGTTGGTTTATTTTTAGAGCCTACCTTTAGTTTGAAAAGTTCACCCTCTCCAAGTCCGAACTTTTCCGTCAGAACAGGCTACTCCTCATTGAAAATGGAATAAAAACAAAGTATAATGATAACTATAGCAGCATCCTATGCTTCAAAACTATTCAAGGATTTTCGCCATAAAAACCAGCATGTTTACTTTTTCCAGCTGGAGCAGGGCACATAATGGATTGACAACTTTGGCTGCGGTGCTGAATATGCGCTCTGATGAGAGCTCGTGGCACAAACGCACAGGTACTTTCGGGCAGCCCTCGACATCAGAGGAAAAACGCCTGGCTCCATCACATTTCCACCTGAGAAGGAGGTCTTCGTCTCCCTGAATAACAGGCTCGCGACAACAGGCAGTTATCTCTGCTCCTGCTCGCTCCTGTATGGTACCGACCGGACCTGCCGCCGCATCGACTTTTCTTTGAAGGAGACTGCCCACAGTCATCTGTTTTTCGGTGGTTCGGGTTGCGCTTCTCCCTCCTCCACTCCAATGGCCACTGGACCTGCTGCTGCTGCTGCTTGCAGAAGTTGTGGGGTTCTTGGGGACCAACTCGCATGATGTGCGGCTTGCCATCTTTTGTTCTCTTTCTTATGTATGAGCTGTCACGTGATGACGTCACATCCAAAAACTTTATCAAATGTCATCTCCTGACAACAGTTATGAGAAACATTATAGCCTATTATTAGTTTTAAATTGTAATAATATTAAATTGAATTGAAAACTCAAGCACACATACGTAAGTGCTGGACAGGCACTCATTTTTTAGGCATTAAATTAATTATATTTAATATTATATTAGGCTCCTATAGGTCTATATGCGCGGCAGATTTTTTTATTGACGGTAATTAAACTGATACCGTTGCTACTTTTAGATACCACGGGATACATTATTACCGTATTATCGACCAACCCTACTACATGCCTAACTGTAACTTGCCTAACCATGATCTTAACCCTCACCCAAAATCTGCTTTCTCTGAAATGGGGACTAAAAGGACTAAAGTGGTTCACACACACACACACACACACACAAACACACACACACACACACACACACACAAACAATACACTCATCAGGCCTGCAGCTAAGCTTCTTTATAAAGACACAGCGCTTAATAAATAAATATGAAGCACACACACACACACACACACACACACACACACACAGACAGGTGAGTGTGTTAGGTCTCACATTTCCCACATTAGAGGTATTCTGTTTTTATAGCTACTCACTCACTAAACCTATAACAACACACACACACACACACACACACACACACACACACACACACGCACCTGGGGAAGTAAAGCTGGTGAGCTGGACAGTTTTTCTGCTGTTCTCAGCTGAGGGATCCCTAGCTTCATTTTTAGCCCACACTCCTGGGTTCAATACGCCTCTAAATACACACACATATTGCTACCAGTATTCACACTGTTCATATCATATACTCAAATATGAGTATATGATATGAACAGTGTGAATACTGGTAGCAATACACACACATATTGCTACCAGTATTCACACTGTTCATATCATATACTCATATTTGAGGCGTAGACTCTGATTATATGTATACTGTAGGTTGGGTTACACTGATAATGGGTCAAGATCACTGTATGTCTTGACTGATTGTAGAACTGATTAATACAACAGTCAGTGGTGGAAGAAGTATTCAAATCTTTAGGGTAAGTATACTGCCATGTAAAAATACTTCATTACAAGTGCTACATTCAAAATGTCATTTAAGTGAAAGTACATGATTATCATTGGCAAAATTGACTTTAAGTATCACAAATGACTCTTGTGAGTGTTACACTATCATATATTCTATTTCTGAATTATTAATGTATTTCTTTAAAAGCCCAACTAGGGACAGGAGTTGAAAATTAGCTGTAGCTATAACTCTATATGCAGCATATCAGATTCATGCCTTGTATTGAAACTATGTTAACTACATTGTCCCTATAAATAAATAAATTTAAAAATTTTAAATTTAAATACTGAATAACTGTGTAAATATGGTTTCAGTAGTTGATCAAGGTGGAGATACACCTCACACCCCCACAATCTTTAACTTAAGCCATTCTAGCCACTGCGCAGGACACCAAGACTGGTATGGAGACACTGCCAGGTATTGTCAAGCTTGTTAAGATAACAAGTGAAAGGAGATAAGGCTCTCCTTGTCAACATGCCCATCATTGAATTTACCTTTTCCCACACTGCCATGGACGTAGTAGGCCCACTACGGAGGAGTAGTGCAGGCCACAAGTACATATTGGTCATTTGTAATTATGGAACAAGATACCTTTAAGCCTTTCTGCTGAAGAAGATCAAGACACACCATATTTGTCAACTGCCTCATCCAGATGTTCTCCAGAGTCTGGAGACCAAAAAAGATCATCACAGACCCAGACAGCAATCTCATCTTAAGCCTGTTTAAGAAACCCTACTGAAAGAGTGGGCAAACCAATCCAAGCAGCTGACAATGTCCGGTGCACACAGTTGTTGAGGAGGAAGAGCTTCAGAAGCAGGACTTTCCCCTCCTCTACTGGAGCACCAATTTTTCCAAATCAAGTCAGATGTACACATGAAGCTTGAAGCTCACAGGCCTGAAGAGCCCTTCAGCCAGGTTGTATGCATCTCATTAAACATGACATTTGTTACCTTCTCAAACACAGCAGCCCATCAGTGACACTATCTGCAGGGTTCTACCCACACTTGTTCTTGAACAGAAGCAAGAAGTGGAGGAGATGCTGGCTACAGGAATGATCTAGTCCTATCGCAGTACTGGTGCCGAAGGGAGATGATTGTTGTCAATAGTCTGGCCCAGTAAAGGTTGAATGGACCTTAGAAAGCGCTTTCAAAGACTTGAAAACTCTTTGTGTCAGAGCCCTGTTTTGCAGTGGCTTGACATTATGCCTCCCTTTACTGCGTAGACAGACACTTCTGTAGTAGACCTCTTACAGCAAGGTGAGCCTGAGAACCTGAAGCCGACACGGTACATCAGTAGGAAACTCTTTCCCTGCTTCCCCAATACACCCTCTTTGAGTCTGTGTGGACCTCAATCACATTTATCTTCTATTTTCAATTTTTTTCAGTCCCTCCCACACCATCTGTCACACAGGTGTAAGTGGATCTGAGTGCAATCCAAGGTCTAACGACGGACAGGTGATGTTTTCACTGTAGAATCTACATTACAGTGATTTAGCGTTGTGTCATTCAACAACTGCGTTGTTTGTGAAAAACTGGAAACACTAACCATCAGAGCAGACTGGGCTTGTTGAGTCAGTGTAGCTATATGCAGCTAGACAGTATATGAGAAAAATAATGTTCTGTTTTTAAAACATTAAAGCATGTAAATATGTTCTAGTAGAAACCCAAAAATCAAATTCAGGATCATAACCTGACATTGAGCTAATATGTCTCCTGTAAAAGAGCACAAAATACCCATCCCCACATCAACCACCTGAAATTAACTCCTTTTGTGTGCAAGCTTGCTGTAAACGTGCTGAGCAGTCCAACAGGTGGTCTACATGGGAACAAGAAGTTCTATGGATCAAGTCGATTATTCACATTTTTGCATGAGTTCATTTTGTAGACTAAAGCAGAGTTGAGAATATGCAGTTACACATCGCTGCAGTTGTAATGCAGTTTCTACTGGTCAGCATAAAGTGTACAAAAACTGCGTGAAGGCGGACCCCACAAGTATTTAAGGATATGTATGTATGTTTGTAAAGTTCCCCAGGTAAAGTAAATATGGGGACTATGTTTGAAATATTGGATTTTGGGAACAAACACTGTCCATTATACAACTGTTGCATTGTTGTTATTAAAATTTGTTGACCAGTTACATATGAGCAGTACACACCTGACCACTTTATATTATAAGGAGTGAGACATATGCTTTGGATTTGCGGAAGAAGTTCCAAACAACCAGTTGATCTTTTACTTCACAGAGCATAGAGTATTGCTGATGTCCTGTTAAAACTTGAGATGATGGCATAATGGCCAATTAAAGACTCCCTGATTCTTTTAGAAGGCCCCCAAATTTTGATCAGTTTCTCTGAGCTGTATTTTGAATGCTGAAATGCTGAGATGTAAAAAAAAAAAAAAACACAACACAGATAAATGTCATGCGATGACCTCATAAACACATACACATTGCTTCCTCCCTCAGTCTGCCCAGCTTCCTGTGTACGGTCCTACAGATTCACTGATAAAAGGAGCTATAGTCAGGCAGCAGAGCTCAGTGGCTGATAGTAATTTGACTCCTACAGACTTAGAGGCCTGCCCACTTTGTGTGTGTATGTGAATGAGTGCCAGAGGAGACTTGATCTAGTAATGTGGATATATCCTTTCATATAGACAGTGCATTCATATATACTGATCAAATATTTAAATGCAACACTGTTTTGTTTTTGCTCCCCTTTGTCACAGGTTTAAGTTAAAGATCTAAGACTTTTTTTCATGCACTCACTGTATACATTTCGCTCAAACTTGGGTCGCAAATGTATTAAAATTGTGCTTCTCCTTTTCCAAGATAATTCATCCACCCGACAGGTGTGGCATAAGAAGATGCTGATGAAACAGCATCATTACTACACAGGTGTGTCTTGGGATGGTCACGATGGTCACAATAACAGTTCACTATAAAATGTGCAGTTTGATCATACGATACGATGACACAGATGTTTTAAGTTTTGAGGGAGCGTGCCATTGGTGAGGATGACCAGCATGCAGATGAACTTCCCTGACTGTTTCTGTTGGTTTGTGCAGAAATTCTTTTGTGCAAAACAAATTTTTACATCAGCTATCAGGGTGGTAAGTCCAGAGCTGGTGTGGCTACACATGGTCTGTGGTTGTGATGTCAATTGGATGTACTGCCAAATACATGGAAATGACATTGGAGGCAGCTTATGGTAATGAAATGAACATTCAGTTCACAGGCAACAGCTCTGATGGACATTCCTGCAGTCAGCATGGGGACAGCTCTGTGAATGTCCTTGAGTGGCCCAGCCAGAGCCCTGACTTTAACTGAACATCTCTGGAGGGACCTGAAACAAACTGAGGTTTGTAAAGATGTTGTGTCATACCCATAAAGACTCAAGGCTATAATTACTGCCAAAGGTGCTTCAACTAAGTGCTGAGTCTGAATACCTACGTCACTGTAATATTTTCTTGTCCTTTTTAATAAATTTGCAAAAATTTCTACCATCCTGTTTTCACTTTGTTATTATGAGGTACTGAGCGTAAATTGATGATGGAGAAAAAGGGAGGCATTGAGGGAAAATATACATTTTAACAATTTTAGAATAACAGCTGAAATACATAGGCCATGGATGCAGCATGCCATGTAGGTAGAGCAAAACAGCATATTTTAAGTGCAACTCGGACTGTGTCTTTGTAGTTGGAGGTTGCTGCCAGCTTCACTTGAGTTTTGCCAAGTGATAATGCAGTTGGTTATGCAGGCTTCAGAAAGCATAGGCTATATTAAGTGGTTCTGAATTAATTAACTGGATGGTTTAAACTACACGATGCATTAATTCAAATGATTAACTTTAATGTGAAATATTAAATCACCCACAGGGTTGCTCTGCTGCATCACATTGGCTCTAGTACAATGAGGTATCCATTTGAATATATTTTAAACAGATTGTTCTCATGTTTTACACAGGTTTTTACCCACTGGGGGGCACTAAGCTGCACATAGAGAGCAAAAAATCAATCAAACAAACAAACAAACAAACATGCAAGCAAAATATCTAACATTTACCGCTCCATGGTTGTTCAAGATTAGTGTCACAAATACAGTATCTGATCAAATATCTCCCCCTCTGTTCCTGAGTTTTGTTGAATAATGGCCAGAAAAGTGGTTTATACATTATGATGTCACAGTGAAGCTGACCTTTGACCTTTTGGATATAAAATGTCATCACTTCAATATTTTATCCTATTAGACATTTGTGTGAAGTTCGTTAGCACATGAATTCTTGAGTTATGGCCAAAAACATATTTTGTGAGGTTACAGTGACCTTGACCTTCGTCCACAAAGGTCTAATCAGTTTATTCTTCAGTCCAAGTGGACATTTGTGTCAAATTTAACAGAAATTCTATCAAGGTATTCTTTAGATATTGCATTCACAAGAATGAGAAAGACAAGGTCACAGTGACCTTGACCTTTAACCACCAAAGTCCAATCACTTCATCCTTGAGTCCAAGTGAATGTTTGTGCCAAATTTGAAGGAATTCCCTCTAGCTGTTCTTGGGATATCGGGTTCACGAGAATAAGACTGAAAAGGTAACAGTGACCCTGACCTTTGACCGGCGACCACCACAAACAAAACAGTTCTTTATTGAGTTGAAGTGGACATTTGTGCTAAATTTTAAGAAATTTCCCTGAGGCGTTCTTGAAATATCGCATTCATAAGAATGGGACGTATGAACATAAGTATGGATGAACAGATATCCCGAAAACATAATGCATCCAGCCACGGCTGTCACCAGCGTGGAGGCTTTAAAATAGATAAGCTGCTGAAAAATAGTGTTGAGCCATGCGGTGTCTGTGCAGGCAAGCAAGGCTTCTACGGTCAAATCTGGGTGCTTACATTACCCATGATGCAACTTGTCTGCCAACAGTTTGATCGGAGATTGGGATCATTTTTACTAACAAAGGCTAATGCATGGACCCACTAGCCTGCACCAGAGCAGAGCACTGGGCTACAGAGGTCTGTGTTACCTCTCTCGGTGACCACTTAACGGCTCCGAACTGTAGTTGGGAACATGCTGGCTTATTCGCATTCATTTAGCTTTGCTCATTCTTATCAGGTACCTAGCTTCTAGTGGTCCAGACTACTCTACTTCAGGAAGGAAAGCGAGGCATTCGGGTGCCGTTCACCAACAATGGCTTTATTGCAGTGCTAAGAGTTGCTCCTAGTGACAAAATTCTAAGAAAATTGTGACGTTTTCTTAGAATTTCCCCTTAAAGTTAAGACTACTTCTTGGTAAAGAGGAAAGTTATTCACAAAGTATTTTGGCCATTAAAATAGCTCCTAAGGTGAAAAAATGGTGAAAAGAGGAGCAGGAAGGAGGACTTGTAAGAGGCTTAAGAGTTTCTTATGGTGATAACACAAAGAGGTTGGAGAAATATTATCCAAATGCTGGATGGCAGTGAGTAAATGAAATGCTATAAGATGAGATTGTGCAGAGATAAGAGTTAAGAACGATCTTAAGACTTAAGAGCACAGTTAAGAACGTCTTAGCTAAGAAGGATCGCTAAGATAAGAGTGTTTCTCAGATGAGTTCTTAATGCCCTTCTTAGGATCGCTCTTAAGATCACTCTTTAAGAAGCTCTTAACAGGAGCTGACCACTACTGCAGTGCTGAAACTAAATCGATGTCAGGCAAATCGATCACCCATCACTTAATCAGTGCATAAGTCACACAGTGCTGCTAGCTAATGCACTAATTCCCTGCTGCTCGTGTGTATGTGTTCTAATAATTTTAATGAATAACTAAGAGTAAAAATATTTGTTAATGACCTATTTTCATGACGAAAACGAGACTACTACTGAATAAGAAGTAGTCTTGGTAAGAGAATCATGACCAAATGTATTATATTTAAACAAAAATATGAAAGACGGACGAAAGGACAAATTAATTTAAGGACCTGCATTGTATCCTGATCACAGTGTATCTTACTTGCATTCATCAACGTTGTGTCTCTGCTAATGATCATCTTAATGTGACCAGTTCATGGAAGGACAAAATTGACAGATTTATGGACTATATCAATCTACACTGAGAATCAGACAAAACGCCAGGTATAAACTGGCAATGCCTTTATATAGAGTAGCGAGTGGAGCGTCCCTTGATGAGGTTTCAGCTGAGCTCAATTACACCTGTCAGTTGCCTGATATCTGTGAAATGTCGCAGGTTTTGAGGGTGGATGTGTTTCTGTTGTGCCCTGATGCATTTTTTGGGTGCAGTAAACTATCTCATATGTGCATGCAGATGTGGGATATGTGTGGACAAATTATGATAAATGACAGTCATGATGATTCATTTAATTTGTGTGCCTGATGTGCACAGCACATACAGGAACACACTTTTCAAAATTTTTCGTCTTATTATTTTTCTTCCACCAGATTTCTGTGCGTAACTTGTGCCACAGCTTTGAGCGCACACAGGGTCTTCATAAAACATATAGATTCAAGATTCAATATGCACCGTAAGGACACGTGTTTCCCTGCAGAATGAAATTCGTTCTTTTCTGTCACCAATTAAGGCTAAAAAATATAAATCTGAAGTATAAAATTGATCAAAATATATATGGTGTGCACTGTTTTAATATCTCCTTGCTTAGTGTAATATTAATTTGCCTGATGTGGCTGGATCTGTGAGCGATTGGTCACAAAGAAGACTGTTAAAAGTGGGTTAGCTCGAACTCACAACTCCTTGAGAAAGATCTTCTTAAGCTAAGAGCAATCTGGGAAACGCGTTTTTCTTTCACGGGAGGCTTAAGAGCATTCTTAAGAAGCTCTTAGCGCTAAGATCTTCTTAACTGGATCTGGGAAACGCGGCCAATGACAACATTTTCACAGTCTCATATTGTGATGTAGTTCATTTCATTTCCACTAGGTATCCACACCTTGCAGGTTCACAAAAGAACAACCAATCACCTCTGTTAAAAGAATGCATCATCAATGGGGACAACACCAAGGTAAATGTTTCTGTCCTTTCCTTGTTCAGAGTTGCTTTGAGAAGTTTCCTAAATTACTCCTAAGATAGGAGTCTTTACTAAGATTTGTAGGCCAAGTTAAGAGTTCTCTGAGAGTACTCAGAATATCTCTGAATAGCCTATGGTCCCAGGATGAGGTTGGGAGGTTTATCTTCTGTATAAATGAAATCTAGATCTGAGATGCTTGATGATGTTGGCTGGTGAGCAATAGTGTACAGTGGTAAGGAATCCTACAGTCTTATCTGTGTGACAGAGTTAGAAGAGCACTGCTGTGAAACCAGAGAGAGCAACCTCACCATTTCCACCTCAGCACAGTAAGCTTGGTTACAGTGCTCCAATGCACACACAAACCACGCATCATTTTACACAACCACAGATCAGAGTCTATCAGAGTCTGATGGAAGCATTACTAAAGGATGCCAATAAGCTGCTAACCTCACATGCATTACGTCAATGTATTTGTCCAGTGCAGCTTACATTTTTCCCATGCACAGACTTAACCAAGTCTCTAACCCAAAGAACGTGTGAACAGGAGGAGCCTGGAATTGAACTAGCATCTCCTGTGATTAATGGCTTACCAGCTCTAATATTCCCTGAGCTACACCTGTTAATGTTGTAAGCTTTATGATTTCAGCTCTGGTTAACTTGTGGTCCCACATTTCCACTCAAAATGACACTTCTATTGCACACTGAGCAGGCCTGTTAGAAATGTAGGCCACACAGAAAAATAGCAACTGCTATTTTTGCTAAAACTAAGATCTAGATCTGCAATCACAGATACTAAATGGCAATTGTTGAAAAATGTCATCCATTAATATTATAATGGGATTTGATATAATTAAAATCTCATATGTTCTCTAAAGCTACTGTGCAAGAGAAGTAAAAATAATGTCTGTGTTGTATTGATTTTTTTTATAAACTCCAACAAGATGTGTTTGTACCAACATAACACCAAACTGTTCCTATATGAAAAGAAAATAAAAGAAAAGAAAAGAAAAGGAAAGGAAAAAAAAAACGGACCAATACAATAACATAAAACTCACTGTTAAGGACCTCCAGAATTATTTTTTTTAGAAAATGTATTTAACATGAAGTCCATTGATATGGAAATCTCTTTTCTGAGGGAGACCTGACCCAGACACCACACAGTTACAGTTTAAATAGAAATAAAACACACAGAGACAGGAAATACAAACATCAAACACACAAGAGAGGGACTAAAACCAGCTCAAATGAAGCAGTTTTATTTCTCAGTTGCATGGACTTTCAACATGGCTTTAAATTTTGCCAAGGGGACTATATTTTTAGGATGCAATATGCTCTGCAGATTATTCCAAATCCACGGAGTGAATTGGGACAAGGCTTATTCCCCAGCCCAGTTCAAACCATGGAACCTGGTGAGAAAGCCACCTAGTGGAATGAAGCTGAAGACTGCTGAAGGGCTTAGTCTGGCACACAGTGCTGGGTATAACCTGTGTAACAGGAGCAACAGAACATTTACTGATACAGAAGGGAGTCAGGGTGCCAGCTCAGGAAGTTCAACCTGCTTCAGGAGCTTGCATGTATATATATATATATATATATATATATATATATATATATATATATACATACATACACATTCACAGGCACAGGTAAAAATGAACTTGGCGCAGGCAGGCAGCAGGTGAGAACAAAAATACATTTTTCATTTTTCAAAACAGAACAAATAAAAAAGATGTGCATTATATGGGTAGTAGCTTGACATTTAAATCACTATTATCAAGCCACAATTCCTTTCATTTTGATAGTCAATGACACAAGTTGAGCTTTTGACCCGATAGTTACATTCGTCACTGACGCTGAGGACTCCTGTGATGAAAGTTTGCAGCCTGAGGATGAGGCGGCAGCCTACATCCAGTTTAAGACACCCAAGGAGCATACTTCATAGGTTTATGGTGGTGGATGGAGCATGCTAAAATGTGTAGTGATTGAATGTTTTCGCCATCCCGGCATCAAGCGCAGCCAGTAAAACAGACGTCTTCTCCGCTAGATTTGTAACTCAAGAACAGAGAACTCAGCTTAATGTGAGTGACTGTAGCCTGAGTGTATTTAATCACAGGTGTGGGTTGGGTCACTGGACTTCTATTAACGGGTGTGGCTTTGACTTAGACATAATGGCAGGTAATAGGTCAGTTCTGGAACTGAGCTTAAGGCAGGTATGGGCGAGTGTGGGTTTTCAGAAATGGACCTATGTAGGACTTTGCTTTAGAGTGGTGACAGCTGCAATCTGAGAATCACAAGAATTCTTGTGAATCACAAGAATCACAAAAATCGACCAAATTCCTGCAGTGGCATTCCCATTAACCTCAGCTGTACTTTGTGTTCACTACTAATTAGCAAATGATAACATGCTAACACACTGAATTGGAAAACTACTAAGGACTTACGGCCGTATTTAAGGATTTAAACAGTCAAATTGTGTTTGTTTTTTATTTACCACACTTAAGTTTTACACAGATAAAAAAGGAAGAAAACTGGCACAGCAAAGTGTTTGGGCTCATGCAATATGTGTTTTACTAATTTCCTATTTAGGGGGGAAGGGAATGCAAATTTATACAAACTCCCTTTGAATTATCAGCATAGACTGACCACTGAGGAAGAGGCAGGAAAAAACCAGGGGTGGTTAGTAACGCTTTACAAGTAACGCATATTCATAAAATAGTAGTTTTATTAAGGAACCAGTACTTTCTGTTCCTTTTTTTAAAACTGTATTTGTACTTTCGGTACAATCTACTTTTTACCTTGCTACATTTGCCATTTAATTTATGGATGCACTCGTAAATCCAATCTGATGCTCTACATTAAAATGAGAGTGCTGTTGTTTGAGAAAATATATTTCCTATGAATTAACGAATGGTGAAGTTTCACATTCCCTACACTTGGTGCTCTTCTTCTTCAGCACTCTCTCTTTCTGTGATATCACCTACTTATTTGATTAGCCTACTAATTTAAAACAGTTTTATTAACAAGTGCAGTTTTGTTTTTTGGCATTGGCCCACACACCCTAAAAATTATTAAATGGAAAGTAAGTTGTACTTTGGGTAATTTATGAACCAGGTACTTCTTACTTGAGTGGTTTTTCAAATGATTAGTTTCACTTTTACTTGACTCATTTTTATGGGAGTAGTTGTACATTTACTTGAATATAGATTTTAAGTACTCTATCCAATACTGTTAGAAACACATAGGAAGAGAGACCGTAGGCTAGTCCTAAGAGTGTGAGAGAACAATGCTAATTAATGCTAATGCTAATTAAAAGATATATTACAAAGTCATTCAGACAGAGGTCTCAACACCACAACACTGGACAAAACCTTCCTGCATGTCCTTCCTGCCTATTTGACTTCTAATCTAATAACCTAACATTAACATTATATCATAACCTTATTATATAATGTCTCACAGCAGCTCCAGCTCCGGGTGATATGAATAGTGAGGCCACTACTATCTATAATGGAGGCTGTGATATTATCAGTTTAGAGAAAAGCCATAGTAGTCTTGTTTTTACACCATCAGCAAAGAGTCAACGGTACATGGAAGCCAATCTGTAACACTGACTTACATTCTCTTTATCAAAATCATCTCACAATAAACTCACAAGTTTGTTTTGGTGTGTTTTTTTTCACTAGCAAATGGGTGTTTGAGGAGTTGACATTTGGACTTAAACATGATCTGACACCTGGCCTGGTGTTAACCCTTTGTGCATACCATGCAGATACTGTCACGTTACAATAGCTACAGTGATCCGTGCCTTGGGCGAGCTTGAGCCGCTGCAGGCAGGGAAAGTTTATCCCATCTTGTGTCCCTGGAACAGGTGCAGGATTTTGGCATTGATGGTTCAGCTTAGCGCTTAACAGCCGAGGTGGAAAACAACATTTTTAGTGCACATGCCACGAAAAGATCTGAGTTCTGAGAAAGTTGGAGGAATGGAGAAAACCTCTATCCATGTTTACTTGTAGGTGTCAGCCGGCGGTTTGTAGACACTAAACTTATCTTAGCTCAGTTTTCCCACTTAGTAGGTTTATATGGCTAAGTACATGAAAGCTTTTTGAAAATAAAACATATTTTTCGGCAACACTTTCTATACATAAGCAGTATCTGTGGGCACCCGCCCACCATCTCTTGATCCATGTCTCTCTCACGCACCTTCAGTTTCCTTTCTTTCTTGAAATTGTTGGAAACCCGATTTCCCAGTCTTGGGGAAAGATATGACAGTGTACACTGATGCTCAAGCAGCATTATTTTCACTCACTTGGCTCAAGCTGTGTTTACAGATGAATCCTGTAAGATGAATATACTGTGTTGAGACCCAAGGGAGAATTCATTTTTTTCAGTCTGTTGTCATTTACACCTGAAATACATACACATGCACAACAGAGCCTATACATGCATTAGGAGAGACATCAGAGTGAGGGGGCTGCCCATGGACACCTTGGCAGTGCCCAGAAGGTGAACTGCATCTCTCCAGCTACCAGTCCACCCTCCATATTTGGTCCAGACAGGGACTTGAACTCGCAACCCGTTGGTTGTCAACCCAAGTTCCTATGGATTGGGCTTTTTTAAATATAAAGTACAGTCTTTCAAGTTCAGCCGATTAATTTGGTCAGTTTTATTTAACTACAGCACTAATAGATTTGAAATTTAAAAAAAATGCAAACAAAGGTAAACTGTTTATTCCAGGCATTTTGTGGGCCCCCTCCCATTGGGGCCCTGGGGAATCAGTACCACTTTCCCCCCCTACTACAACACCCCTGGTGGCACCATCACACTCAACACAGTGGCCAATGGTAAAAGACTGGTGTAGTATTAGGCAGTCCCCCACGACAGGTGTAAATGTCCAGCAGAGAGTGAAGCATGGTGTTGCTGTAATTGAGCATGTCAGCTCAGCTCACCGATGCTGGTAAAAAAAAAAAAAAGAAAGAAAATAATAATAATAATTTTAAAATATAACAGGGTCTCTTTAGAAGCAAAAGTGAAACCAAAGAAACCATTAGTGAAATCCCAGGTTAAAGGTTAAAGGGATAGTATATATTTTTTTAAAGTGGGGTTGTATGAGGTTCTTATCCATAGTGTATTACCCAGAGTCGATGGTGGTCTGCACACCCCTAGTTTAGAGAAGCAGGCAGGAGTACCGCCATGGAAGCTAAACAATGTATGGCAGTAGACTGGGGCAGCAGCAACACGTATCAGTTTTAGTGTGTTTTCACCTATTTATGACACCATCAGACTGAAATCAAACTTCACTTTTCTGAAGATTTAAAAGATGGTGTGTGCTTTGTGTGACTCAAACAGCTGATGATTTCTCCAGTACATCTCAGTCCAGATTCTCTAGCCAGTCAAATCGGATTTCAAAATTTATTTTGCGTCACTCACAACGTGACACACAATGACAATGTCAAATACAGAATGAAGTGCAACACACACTGTTGCCATATGCCCGCGTCAAAACGCCCGCCTCCATTATATTCTATGAACAAACCCACACCGGTGCCGACCGATGCGCCGCAACGCTCTGCTTCAGCCCACTGCTGTATTTCCAGCACGGCCGGCGCTGCGAGAAAAGTCTTTAATGTACGTCTCAGCGGCCATAGTATCAACTCCGGTTGCAAATTTTTAATAAGACGATTTTAATAAGAAACTCACCTGTGAAATCCAAGCTGTTGTTGCCTCAAAGTTTTTCCTCTTCTTCTTCCGTTACTAGCAGTTGGCAACCATTGGCAACTAGTGTAGGGGGCTGGGGTGGGAAAAACACTATAGTGTCGACGGTGCCGCTGCGCGCCGCTGCCAGTGTGTGTTGGGAGGCGCCACTTGACGGCCACAGCGCCGCGGAAGTGTGTGTTGAACTTGACACAAGAGCTGAGCAGAATCCATTCTCAACTAGCAGTAGGACAACGTGGAGGACAACTTTCATTGGATAGATGCTGACAGAGGAATTCTGAGCATGACAATTGTCTGGAGGGTGAAAATGATGGACTCTGTTTCTTAAACATTCATGTTGGAAAGCTGCATCACCAGCGTAGCTATGTAGTCACTGATGCCTACACCAGTACCACTTCAACCCATGCAGATAGGTTGGTGATGTCTGGATACACAAATCTTTTTTTTTTTTTTTTTTAAGATTATTTTTGTGGGCTTTTTGCCTTTAATGAGAGGACAGAGAGTGAAAGGGGGAGACAGAGAGAGAGTGGGGACTGACATGCACCAAAGGGCCACGAGCGGGATTCGAACCTGGAATCACCAGGATCACTTGCAATAACAACATGGACAGTCAGTCCTAAACATCTGAATTTATGAACAAATGTCATACAAACTCACTTAAAAAACACCTAACTATCCCTTCAAGCTAGGATTTCACTGGTTTGTAAAATTTCTTTTTTGCCCAGTGGAGGTTAGCTGAGCTCACACTTGACATCTTGACTCCACAAATTGTTTTTGTTTGCCCTGTGTTTCTGTATTTTGTTAGTTTCTTTTATGCTTGTGAAGCACTTTGGTCAACTCTGGTTGTTTTTAAATGTGCTATATAAATAAATTTGACCTTGACCTTGACCTTGACATGCTCACCTACAGCAACACCCTGCTTCTCTCTCTGTTGCACAGTCACACCTGTCTTGCAGATTGTCTAATACTGCCCTAGTCATGTACCACTGGCCACTGTGTTTGGTGTGATGGGGACATGGTCTGTTTTAATTAAAATATGAAGTAGTGTGTTATGGAAAATAAAGACATGACATGGCTCTGCTAATCCTTTGGATTTTTCTTTGTATTACCTTTAACTTGCAGCAATATTGCTCAGAAGTCCTAATAATTGAGTTATAGTATCACACAATTGCTAATAATCTTATACAGTGCTATCACTACTTTAAACTCACTGTTGCTATAGCATAATATTGTTATTTTTTCAACATTATTCCAATACAGAAACTTAGAATTTATAATGTGTTATGACACGTTAGAGCAGTTGTCTATGTCTTTATAAGTGGCTAAAATTAAGGTAGTTTTAATGTGCTGTGGAACCCAGGATTTAGATTCTTCTTTCAAACACTGTTGTCACTTTGGCATGGAAGTATAAAGCGCTATGAATGCTGAACTTATAATACATCATGTTCACCACTTGTAATACTTTATAAACCTTTTTATAAGCTGTTATGCATGATCATGAACATATACAGTTTTAAAGCCTTATAAAATGCATTATAATGTCTTATGAATGTTCTTATAATGCATTATAGACATTACCCTCATAGAAAGTGTTACATTTTGTTTGTTTTTTTGTTAATTTAAGTGTCATAATCACCTACTGCAAGTCATAGTGTGCTCACTTGTCTATTTACCACTACAGCTCTTTCCACATGTCTAATAGGTACATTTACTACTGTGCAACTGCTGTCATCAAGAGCACAACATCATTACAGTCAGTTTAGTCCAACAACATTTGACTCAAGCTTCTTTCAACACATAACACAAAGGATGCTTCTCTCATTCACTTCTGCTAAGGCTCCAAGTTAAAATGAGCCAACTGCTTTGTCAACACATTAACTTCAGGCCATTTGGTTTGGGAACATTTGTCTGGCCTCATTCACGTCCAAACATATCTTTGCTGTCACTCCATTTTACGAGCTGGGATTAAAAGTTGTTGGCTGGAGATTCCAGCGCCTTCCACAGTTACCATTCCTCCGTGGTTCAACGTCTCAACAGCAACATGGGAATGTGAGGAAACCGGGAGAAGGCCACACATGGAGGACATGCAAGTCTCACTACCAAGATATGTAGTTCACAAGTAAGGCAGTAACACAGAAGGGGTGGGGACACTGTCTGGGATGAGTTAATGAATTGACATTGATTAGGCCTAATGTGTCTGTTAATGCACAAATTGACTTCAAAGGACTTGTCACTTGGAGGGATTATACCAAGTCACCCTGAGACAATTTACACCTGCAGTCCCGACACGCAAAGGGTACAAAAGCACACATGAACACGTTAAACAGGTGTATGAACCTGCTTATACTTGAGTTCCTGATGCAGATAAAATATGAATTCAGGGCCTGATGTTGTCTTTAAACAGTCACAAATAGTAACTAGTAAACCTGAAATCTGACCCTTTTATAGGAAGGTTTAGATAGCATTAGGGCACACATGCAAACAGAGTGGTGAAAAAATGTATATTGTGATTCTAATTTTTAAAGAAAAAACCCTGAACCCAGGATTAATTCATGTAAACTCTGGACAAGAATGACTCTTAAATTTGTTTGTTTTGGGCATTCAGGTAAAGCTTATATGCATGCAGTAGAAAATAGATGTATAGAATAGTGTAATGCTATTGTAACTGTGCATCCTGGGTTTGCCTAACTGTAAAAAGCTAGGGTTTTACATATGACATTCAGAGAATTAATGTAACAACAACCATCTATTTGCTTTGTAAAGATATAGTGGGGTAATGGCATCCTGAGCAGATAACTAAGTCACACTCTGTGAATGTGTGTGTTGTAATCCAAGGTTCTGTCTTTTGTAGGGCTGTAGTCAACCAAAGAAAATCTTGGTCGACTAAAGTCGTACATAATCTTTAACTAATCAATTAGTCGTGGGAGAAAAAATAAATCTGCATGCTATTTTTACTTCTGCGGTGGTGTGTCTGTGTCACTCTGCAGTTACACCTCCAAAACAATAGTCGGCAGTGGAGGCCTGTGTTAAGTGCTGTAAAGTTTAGTTCAAATCAAACTTTATTTATATAGTTGATTCAAAACACACATTAAATATGGCTTAATAGAGACAATTTCAAACACAAGTACACAAATCAGCTTCACTATAAATCGCAGAACTGACAGACAAACACTGTCTTTATCTGGACACATTTTCCCCACTAATACAACATGCTAACGTTATTAGCACAAGTCTATGGCGTTTGGCATTGTATAAATTAGCTTAGCGTCTAGCGATCTTTTACTCTTCTCATATAAAACCAGGGACAGCAACATGTAACAAAGGTAACGGTACATAATTTGGCTCCATTACAACTCACAAGATTTACCAACAAAACAACTGTCTTATACTAAGTTTTCCAAGCAAATACAACATGCTAACGTTATTAGCGCCAGCCTATGGCATTTTACATTGTATAAATTAGTCTAGCGATGAGCGGAGATTTCCTCTGCTCATATGAAGCCAGGATAAATCCGTAAGTATAAATCCCTGAAGGATAAATCACACACATGACTTAAAATACTATTTTAGTGGAGGCTTTACTGTCTTCACAATTTATTGTTTCTTATCTGTGAAATTAAAGTAAATACAAGCTTCGTTTACACTGAGGGAAATGGTGTCAGTATACACAAACAGACAGGAGGTCTGCATCACTGTGACGCTGAGCGTGAGGGTGGGCCAGTCCAACTTTCTGTCAACAACGGGGGTGTTTTGAAAACACCCCCAATTTTACAGGTAACTTAGCCTGTCCCCCGCCACAGGAAATAATGGATTAATCCTGGAAAGCTGTTGATGTAGCACCTTTCTCTTTATGAAAGTAACACCGTGATTATTTGACTAATGAGAATTTGATTGGACGAGAGCATAGCGACCAAATAATCGACTAGTCGACCAGGAGACTACAGCCCTAGTCTTTTGTTGTGGTAGATGGTCCGACTGTGTGTGTATGTTAGTGCATGTGAGCCCCTCCCTTCATGTCTTATTGGCTAGCTAATTTCTGCCATGCTGCACTGCACTCATACAGCGGTTACCACTGATAATGCCGTCCTGACCCCCAGAAGCGCAATGGTCCCCATACCCTCCAGATTCCCCACCCCCTAAAGTTAACAGTTAGCTGAGACAGCACTGTAACCATTGTTAGCACTGTTAGCATGGCTAGAAACAGGGATTTGTGTCTGGAACGCATACCAGGATCTTTTCAGAAAAGGCCCTGGTGTGTTCCGGAACTAATTTGCATGAGTCTAGAACTTTTCACATCTAAAAACTACATACAGTATTGGCTAATGTCACTAGTGTTGCAAGGTGGAGTACCGTAGTACTACGGTGCCTCACGTACCACCAAGTTCAAAGTCCAATCGCAAGAGGGTGAGTGTCCATGTGCTGTCCAATAACGGCACACTCTGGTCAATAACGGCACGCGCTGGCCACCTGGCACTCAATATGCTGCTGTAGTGGTTTGTTTTCCAGACATGTGAGTATCTTTGAGCAGTGAAAGTTATTATTTATTTCTTTTTACTTGTTGGCAGTGATGTGTTTTCCACAGAGCTCTATGTGTGAGCATTTTACTCGTATTTGTGACTAAAAATAGTTTTGTGCCAGCAAAATAAATCATTCAGCACGCTGTGCCAGTACAGATTTCAACCAGCAGCAGAAACTAAAAGCGAATCCTGCTGGTTGTGGGTTGAACGGGGGTCACAGACCGGCGGACAAATAGCCTACGGCGGCTCGGACAACCGAGCCGTGGCGGCACACAGGCATGTGGCGTGTCAGAGGAGAAACTAGCCGTTCACATTTCTCTCTTTGTGGCAGGTAATGGTCTGCAAACCTCACCACACTTGTTCTTTACTTATGGAGGGACTGTTCTTTATTTGTCAGGGGAGGAGGGTGGCTGGTTGATTTTTGTTTTATTTTTTTTTTTATTTCAATCCCCCCTATGTTAATCACTTATTGATGCTGTTTTTGAAGTATGAATAAGTCAATAAGTAATTTATTCCATTGAAATATCATTGATGTGTTATAGAAAAGTGATTTATCTTTTTATAAATGACAAAAGGCACATCTGCCTAATTTTTGCTGTGGTATCATGATACTACTCAGAACCATGATACTTTCGTTGGTATCGTAATGTGGGTCCCAATTTTGGTACTGTGACAACACTAGATGTCGAAACCATTCCATTTGGAGTTGCGCAGTGAGGCGGCTCATGTGCCGCTTAAAAAAATGTTCCCCCACTTTTGGGAATGGGGGAACACTGCTCTCTCAGAGGCCAAAAGTGTTCCCCTACTTCTAATTTTACAAATTAAGCACTGTGTGGGAGGCATTTAAGGCCTTCATTAGGGGTCAAATAATTTGTTTCACTAATTCAAAATAAAAAAGAGAGCACAACTTGAAATGAGGACGCTAGAAGAAAAAATGAAAAAACTTGAAACTGATCTTTATCAAAATAAATCTAGCTCACCAGATCAGCATACAGAACTTCTTGTTCTCAGATCTCAGTATAATTAAGGATCAGCTAATAAAGCAGCTGTCAACCTATTGAAACTCAAACAATCATATTATGAACAGCGGGGGGAAAAAATCTGGGAGAATATTAGCATGGCACATTAAACAACAACAAACAGAAAGGTCAGTTAAGTAAGGGATAATGTATAGTGAGCTGGTGACTGTTGAAAAATAACTCCCGACCTGAAGGGAGTTATTTTTCAACAGTCACCGGCTCACTATACATTATCCCGCTTAGAACATGGCTTACTACTAAAACATTAAATGATATGACACAAAATAATGATTAAAGCACGTTTTAGTGATTCAAAATTTGCAAAAAGAAATGTGTCTGTACTCTGTATCCATGGCAACGGCAGCCTAATGATAATTAATATTGAATTCACCCTTCGCTAAGGCCCACCCCCCCAGGTTACTGTTGCTAAGTCTGACAAACTTTCGATTTCGGAGCTAAACTGGCATGGCGCTCCCACTGTCGCTAACTGTACTCCCTGGAGAAATACTCTCAAATTTCTACAATATGCATTTGAAGGATATATTCAGGATGTCAGACTGACACAGCAATGAAATCAAGGTAACACAGTGTGTGCAGATGAACAGTGTTTAGCTTTTTTCACTATAATCATTAAAAAGCAAAAGCAGCATGTGTATACATTCAGTAGGTACGTTTCAGTTTCCACTCCGATCCTATTTGGCCTGTGTGGACTAACGTTAACTGATTTTGATGCTCCTCAGTCTAAGGCCGTTGCTATGGCATCCCTAGCAACGGAGCAGCAGGGCAACGGTGATACCCATGCAGCAACCTCCAGGGGTGACGAGTAAAGCCAATGCGGAGGTGCCAAAAACTGCAGTTCATTGAATGGCCACTTGAGGTTGGCTCCAGAAGCGACTCAATCCCCATAGACCCCCATGTTAAAATGCTCAACTTTACAGCAGAAATAAACATGTTTACAGCCTGGTACAAAAAACGGTTTTGGTCTCTGTAGCTTATTTCCCCTTTCATGACAACTGTGGGTGGGGGTTAGCCTGGTTCCAGACCATAGACCCCGCCCACTCAACTGAGTAGGCTTGCATCTCTGGTCTGGCATACTGCAATGAATTTGCGTCCGTCCAAACGATGGATGGACCAATGAATGCTGGGGGTGAGGGCGGGTCTAGCGATTAGCCAATCAGCGCCACGCTAATGGCAACAGCTGCAGATCCTACAGACCACATTAACGATGCTATCGAGGTATTTCGCCACTACTCGCGTTAATGGAGGACCAAATTAAGGAAGCTACTAAACTGGATTTAACAGCGATGCAGCTGGGCGTGCACGACGACGGAGACATTTTAAACGGGCAATGCTCGCTTGTTTTCGGCACCCCCAAGGCATGGATACTAATGACGTCAGGTTCTGGGTGAGTCGTTGATCTCTACTGATTGGTTAGGGAAAAATGAAATTCCCTCCCCCTTGTAAATCGCCTTCAAGGGAGGCGATGTCAGACTGAAGGTTCTGGGAGCTTCAGTCTGACACTCAGGCTAGGTAGGGATGAATGTTTTTTAATCTCATCCGTTTAAATGTTATTAATGTTTAAAATTGTGCATAATTAAGGGCGTGGCCACTTTGAGTGACAGGTGGCACCATCACGGGTGGCTAATTAGCATGCTAATACAATACAAAACAACTCGTTAACTAGCTAACTAGCCAGCTAACGGTTAGCCTTCGAGCAAGACGCCAATCCGGGATACATCGAAGTCAGAACCTAACAGAGAAGTGTTAGGATTTAGGCATTTAGGGAGATAATATTTTGAACAAAAGGCGTCTGTGTGAGGTTTGAAAATAAAGGTCCACCACATTAGTTAGTATTTGTATTTGTCATATGAGCAGTGTAACGTTAACGTAACATTAAGGCTGTACTTATGTAGGTAAATTAAAAAGTGGTGAACTGTGTGAAATTACAGGTGTGTAACGTAATTAAAAAAAACTAATGTGACATTTGACTGTCACATGAAAAATATTAAGAAAATAAGTGTAGGATATAGGCCTGTAGCTGTAATGTAGCAACAATAGATATTGCACAGACAGAATATGAGGACTGTGATGGCCACCACCTTTTTTTTTTTGTTAAAATAAACTGATTATGATCTGTTGAACATTGAAGTAATTTAAGTTGTATTGTTTGCATGTAAATGAGTCTGTGAAGTAGGTAACCTAACACATATATTACTTATAATATCTATTTGTCTGTGTAAAGTTTTCCTCTAGGTGACCCAGACAGACTGGACCAGTGGACGCTCACCACGAGGACACAGAACTGGACTCCAAACAAGACTTCCCGTCTGTGCAGTGAACACTTTGAGAGTCATCACTTCAGCACTGACTCCAGGATAAAGACACCTTTTTTCATACAGTACCTCACAAAGAGTCAAGAAACTTATTAGTTTACAATGATAAATTATTGACCATAATACATTTAAATGCATTACATATATTACTAATTTTCATACATTACTAAGTACTTGATTAGGGCACAGCTTGCTCTGTACTGTTCTTGATAAGGTGAAATTAGGTGCAGTTTAGTGTTCCCCTGATACAAAAGGCCAAATGAATGAATTTTATCAATCAAGGAACATGACATGTATTTACCAACTTTAACATTTTAGTGCATTTTATGCAAAGACCCTTTATCATAGTAAGAATTACTACTTTTTTCCCCACACACAGTCTGTGAAGAACCAATGGAAAAAAATATTCTCAAAATGAGCCGAACATAGCATGATTCCACAGTGGCAGTGAGCTTTGAGAATAGTTCAATGTCCTTTTAATAGCAACAATTAATTTAATGTGGATGAATTGCATACTGTACATTCATACTCCAGTTGTCTTGGTAGTACACTGTTAAATTTAAATCACACTCACATATAAAGTCGAATATCTACAGAACTTAAACACAAAACTATTTTATGAATGACAGCCACTTACTCAGCAATAAGATCATTTTGGTGGTGAGTGGGCTTTTAACCAAGACAGGCTGTAGTCAGTGTTTTCTACCTGTGTTTTTAACCTGTCATCTTTCTCTCATGTAGGATACTTGAGGAAAGTTACAACGCCTAGGCCAATGTGATGTTTACTCCACAGTAAAGAGGTTGTTTCACAAGAAATTAAGATTTTGCAAATTATGACACTGGGTCCTAATCCATAGGTTTTAGAATTACTGTTACAAATCTTTTCATTTATTTCATGTGTACTTTTTGTAACCTTTTAATATGAATGTTTTCATGAATGCAAGATTTGACTTTATTTTGTTAAACTGTTTGTGTAATGGTTATAATTTTTGTTATATACAATGGATCAGACAAAATTTACTTTAGAGTAAAAGCAAATTTTTTGAAAGCTGTCATTCATCAGTTTCCTGTGATGATTGGAAATATAGTGATGATTTAAACCATTAACAAAATATAATAGTTATTAATGGCATCTTAATGTTTTCATTTATGTCTTAACATTTACCCAAGTTTGCATGTATCTGAAAAAAAAAAAATGAAAAGCTGATGTTATGTGCTGGTTTTGTTTGGACATTTTTTCAAGACAAATGAAGAAAATTCACTGAGAAACTATTCTCCTTTTGTGAGAAACAAGGAATTATCTGCGTACTGAAAAGTTTTAAGCCCCGTAGGAGGTATTATTTATTTGTGACGTTGTGGCATATGAGAAGGCTCTGTGGGAATTGCTCGGTATTGAGACTTATATAGGGAGGCTAAAAAAAAAAAGAAAAAAAAGAAAAAAGTAACACACTATTGGCTGATTATGTTTCTATTTGCCTCACTATAAAAACCTCACAATACCTTTACCTGAGGAAGACCCTCTCAGAGTTGGCAACATCGGAAACAAGTGATACCTCCTTGGTGGCTTCAAAACTATTTTGTGTTCAGCTTATTCTTTATCCAGTCACATTCTTCTGTGTCAAAACTAGACTGAGACAGAGCAGCAAACAAAGGGTACACTCCAAAATCTTCTCAGACTCTGCTGCTGGGTGTAAGGTGCTTAGTTATCTTTAAGTACAAAGTTAAAATAATCAGGTCCACACAGAAATGGACTGCTTAATTATTTGTCAATGACAATGTTAAACATTAATGCTTTATGTTTTATCTGTAGTGTATGATTTGTTTGTCCTTTCAATTGACAGTCAGATTTGATTGTGAAATACAACATTCAGTCAGTAATAAAGACAGGACTGCAAATATAGACAGAATTTATTGAAATTTTAAACAAGTTATAGATGAATATTAAAAACTCAACATTAGCCATGACAGCCTGGGCTATGTTCAGGCCTAACAAAATGTGTCCTAAAGGCCAAATTCAAAAGCTAGGAGGTTTGGAGGTGGTCTTTAAGACAATTGACTAATGTACTTAAAAACATATAATTTCCCCTAGGTGTGAAAGTAACTCCATCTTTCAAAAATAGCCCAGGACTGTCATGTCTGATGTGAGGGTGCTCAATAATGGCACCATTTAAACTATGAGCAAATGTAGCCATAACACTGTTAACAAATTTCCTGGCATTACCAATCTTCTCTGCTGGATTGGCACCAGCCTCCCACCTGCACCTTTGGGCCAATGAAGAAAATATTATCTTAATGCCTGGATGCTGGAGGTGAAGCTGGTGCAGGTCCTCCTTTATCATATTGACCAGCTTGACACTGCTGACCTCCATGTCGTTGCTGCCACAGTGGATAATGAGGACATCTGGTGCTGCTCTTCCTCGCAGGGAGTGGGAAAAGAAGGAGAAAAGGCCTCTCCACTGCAGTCCACCCCAGCCAAACCAGCAGACACAGACGTCCGGCATGCTGAGGTTGCTTCCCAAGGTCTCTGCAGATCTCTGGGCACCACACCGGACATAGCTGTCACCAATGATCCACACTGTGCCTATGAAAGTAAAATGAGTGTAATAAATGCTTTAGGTAATGAAAAACAGAAAGTTAACTATAAAGGGTGAATTGCTTCTTTTTGTTGACAATACTATTTGTCACATCTGTAGGATAAAATAAAACAGGGAGCAACACCTCAAAATATAGATGACAGTCTTTTAAATGCTTTCTTTTTGTCCTTGGAAGTCAATGTAATATTAGCTTAGCTGTCTAAAATCAAGTAGCCAAAATTGGTAATTACAGTTTCTGCTGTGTGTAGCAGGCGTGGTGGAGACGTCACAAGTGGCCATGACCTCAACACCGGTGATGTACTTAAAGAAATTAACATCTTGTAACAAGTATAACACTGCCTTTCTTTGACAATTTCTACATTTCTTTCATGTTCTAGATGATAATCTAGATCTCACTATGCGCTGTTTATAACAGTAACGTACATTTCAGTCCCCTTCGGACTTTAAAGGGCCAGTGTGTAATATTTGGCATGGTTTATTGTCAATCTGAATCTGAATCTGAATCTTCTACCCATTAATATGTTTACACAAGTGTATAATCGCTATAAAATAAAATTCGTTTGGTTTTCGTAGCCTTATAGTTATGCTTTTATATATATATATATATATATAGCAAGGGCCTTGCTTTAGAGAGGTCGCCATCTTGCGCCGCCATGTATGTACGGCAGACCGAGCGGACAATCCAGCCAGCCAGAGAACGCGTTTCGTGTGTATAAATGAACCAACGAAGACAGTGGAAGGAAGGAAGAAGGAGGAGGAAACAGCAGAGAGCGTTAGTAGTTCGTCGATAGAGAGTAGTGAAAAGTTTTTTTAGTTATAAAGTTTGCGAATGGACCACACTGACCATGCAACAGGAGAGAATGAACCCGAACCGTCATCTGCGAGGAAAAGAAGATGCAACTTCACTCCTTGTGATGCACTCTCTGCGGCGCTTTTCCTCCTGGTGATATATCTCCCCACGATGGTAGCAGTAGCACCGAATCCCATTCTGTGCATTCAGCTTCTCTTCTCGCCCGCTCAGCATCAAACACATGGAGTTCCTCATCTGTATGCTCCGGCTCAAACAGGTATGGGTCTGTGTCCGCTACAAGAAACTCTTCAAAATCGCGTTCAAAGTCGTCCATTGCAGCGACTATAGTCCGGAGATATCGCTAGGCTAAATAAACAGCTGAGCTCTGTTTACCGGCCACGCTGTCAGTCAGTGTCCGGGCTGGAGATTGAGCAGAGAGGGGAGGGGGGTCCCCACTTAGAATGGTAAACGAGTGTGTGTGTAAAGTTATGAAGTGTGTCTGTTACGCTAGAAGAGTCAGAGTTTGGGACAGAGTCTTTTACCCCCTGGAGTGTTACCGGAGTTTCTGGAGTGCTCAAATAAACGGGCCTTTTTCCCGAACGCTCCTCTGGTCTCCTGCTCATGAGGGATTCATTACAATATCGTAACATGGCTTAGATTTCTAAATAAACATACAACTCGTCGCTAGATAGACCTACTCCTGAAAAACTCGTGTGCAAGGCTTTTTGTCCCTACGAGGCCACCGTCATTTACCCGACGGGAGGGGTGAGCGAGTGAGCCCTGCAATCTAGAATTTGGCCACTGATGTCACTGTTTTCAACCCATTTTACACACTGGCCCTTTAATCGGTGTCAAAATCATAAAAATGCATGCTGTTTGCAATAGTGGTGTGGGTAGTAGGATATAATCTTTAATGTCAGCCAAAAAACATTAATGGTAAGAAAGAACACTACCGTTAAATGGGACTTATTAACATTATCTATCAAAGTATAATCAAGTGACATACAAATAAACAACTCCTTACTAAAGTTACGTGAAAATCTAAATTCAGGTCAATTGATTTGCTTCAAATTATTCGTTATATATTTATTAAATTTACGTTACGCTGATTCACTGTAACCCTGGCCAACTGCAAGTCTCGACAAAATCAAGTGTTGCAAATGAACGTAACGTTACCATAATAAGCGTTCTATATTTAAAACGCTGAAGCGTTTTTTAAGATTGTGTAATCTCAATAACAGCTGAATCATTGTTTCAAGATTTGTTGTATAACGTTAGTTTCAGGTAAACTCAACTTACCTCAAGTTTCGTGAAGGAGCTGGCACCAAGCGGGAGCAGCCAACACCACAGGGCTAGCCAAAGTAGCGTAGCTTGTTAGCCTAGTAGCTTGTTAGCCTAGCTTGTTAGCCTTAGCTAACTTAGCAGTGTCGAGCGAGGTGGGCATGTTTAACCCTATGGGCCTTAGGCATTTTGGGGGTATTTTTACTGCCTTTACTTTTAAGCTCATATCACAGTCATTATAAAGGCTACATACCCATGCAATATCTTGTTTTTTTCAGGACAATTTGGGCTATTCAGATTTGCCATCGTTCCATGTCCTTCTATTTGCCTGTATTTTATATTAATTTTTATATCAATGAAAAAAACAAATCTGTGTAACTAAATTCTTACATTTTTACAAGTATCTCACCATAGCAAGTTGGAAGATGATATATATATATATATGAAGAAGGGAGACTCTCTGGAATCTGGCAATATAAGAACCATGATGCTGGGACATTCTGTCACTTTACAGTTGTCCAAAACATGTGGTTTGTGCCAGTATTTTTTCATTATTGCAAGAAATTCCATTGACTCATTCAGAAGTCAAAAATGTGTTTTATCTGAAAGAAACATGCAATATTTACATCTACAATAATAGAAAAATTGTCAACCAAGTGCAATGATGTCCTCCAAGATAATATTTGCCACTTTGTTTGCAGTAAACAAAGTTTGTTGTTGTTTTTCAGTTTCAGTTATATATTGGGGGGACATTTTGGGCATTGGGGGGGACACGTGTCCCCCTCAATGTATATGTGACTACGGCCCTGTCATGCATGCATAATTAGGCTACAGTTGTCTGGGTGCGCAAAGGTGAAGTGGCTGGTCTTGTCATACAAAGTTTGATGGAGTGTCAACTGGACAATATGGAGATATTTGCATCTTGAAAGCCGGACTACAAATGTGGATAGACAGGGAGAAACACACGCAAGCCTAAGACGTGGTAAGATACGATATTCCTCACTATATGAAGTGACTGATAACACGATCTGTATAATGGATTGTAAAGAAATTCGTCAGGTTTTTATTTTGTAGACAATTAATTTGGATTTATAGCATGATGGGATGACAGCACAATGATGTGTGTGGTATCCCTGGAAAGCTCTAGTCCTGCGCTTTCATGTGATATGCGTGACATTTCTGTGTGAGCCTGCGTTTGCGAGTAATCCATCCAAGAGTAATGTGTATGCAGAGCTGTATGAAAGCTCTGTTATACATCATTTTAGTGTAACAGTGTAACTATAATTTTTTTCGCTGAAGCTAGTGCTTGGTCTTGTCGGAAAGCTACACTTCCACTGTTTCACATGATGTGGCTTCTCGCTATGGCGCACAGTCGCGGAGAAAATCAATAGAGAAGAATAGGTGTGAATTTGGACGCACTATGCGCCGTTCGGGCCCATAGGGTTAAGCAACCAGGCTTAATTTGGCCCGCCTCTTTGCCGATTTTTGATTGGCCAGGAGTTGGGCGGAGTCAGGCACTGCCAAGATGGCGACGGCCAGAGCCGACTATTTGGAGCTTCAAACCCGCTCCTCAGAAACGAATGGGTGACGTCACGGTGACTACGTCCATATTTTTATACAGTCTATGGTGATATCTCAAGAAATAAACACTGCAGAATTTTGTTGATTGACCAATCAGAATCAAGTATTTAAGAGTGCCATGTTCTAAGCAAATTTACTCTTCTGAGCTTTGGAGGCCCGTATCTCCGTAACACATTGGTCGATTTAAGTGATTGACACTTTGTTCGATTCTTTAGAGCCAGAAAATGGCGCTATACCCACCAACATGAGATTGACAGCACTGTAAGCCAGTCAGAGTCAGCAGAATGCCGTTGTGGGGGAGGTGCCGGCTGCTGAATGCGGTCATTGTTATGCCCAATTTGGGCAACCCAATAATACAAGACAAGTGCTCATTCTTTGTCAGAAGAATACATTAAAATCATGTGGAATTATTCAAAATTTTCCCGGGGGAGAAACCCCTGAACCCCCGGGTAAAGAATTGTTCCCACTTCAGGGCTAAAGCCCCAGATGTTTCCTAGCAACGCCCCTGAACACGCCCAACAGTGAAGATATCATACTGTTGTGTGTGTGTTTTTGTAGGGTATCATACGAACTGTTGTATAAGGATACATTGCAGACAGACACTCTAGGGTGGGTGTCATAGAGATGCTGAAGGGTGCCTATGGTGTCAGTGTCACACGTTGACGGGTATGAGCAAACATCGGTACTTGACGACCTGGGATCAGAATGTGTTTCAGTTACTTATTTGGAGTTACATATTGAAAGTAATTTCACAGACTAACCACAGTCAAGCCTTTTATGGATACAGGCTGGTACTAATGTCCCTGCAGGCTAGGGGACCATAACCATGTTCAGCATGTACTCATGACTCTCTACAAGCCTTCAGATGAAAGCACCCACTGAGGGGTATCTGATATCAGCCCCATGTATGGATTATAAGGGGCTTGAACATTAATTCTCTCACCAGTCTAAACGTTCAGCCTTTAACCATGAGCTGAGCTCCACAGGTGACATTTGTATTTTTTTACTCAACACTGTTCAGTGAAAATACTCTATGTGTGTGTGTGTGTGTGTGTGTGTGTGTGTGTTTTTACGCCTGCAGGGCACTATTTTCTCCCCCATTAGAATAAGGGGAATCCCTCTCTGCCTCATCATCTACTCACAAAATCCACTGTGGGCGTGTGTGTGTAAGCGTGTGCATATGTGTCCTTAAGGAAGAGAGTGTGTGAACCATGTGTAGAAATAGTGATTGAGTTAGTGGCCAAATGAAGACTGATGTAAAGTATCAGCACTACAAGTCTTGTTCAGAGCATCAAAAGGAAAGATAATAATAAATGAACCCAACTCAGCTGTTCTGTGCATTAATATCACCTTGTTAATACATACAATTAATTCAGTTTTTTTTTTATTTCCAATTGAAATCGGTCCTGTTTTAAGAATGCCCCATCTCACAATTTGAGAGATTGCTTCCTTATGGTGTGTTCACATCAAATGCAAAGCCAATTTTTGCATTGGGAGTATTTTGCCACTGTCAAGTATTCACCTTGATTTCTGTGCTAACAGTTGTACTCAGTGGTCAAATTGTTAATTTTTAACAAGGGGGATGCAATGTAGCTTTGATTTTTTTGCATGCACACATAATCAAATATGACAGCACAGATGTGCAGAATTAATCAAGATAAAGAAAAATTACATGACCTATACCTGCTGCCTTTAAAAAACACAAATAATGCAGTAGTATTGCTATTGCAATACAGACAAAAACATTTTAGAGTATAAATAAGAGTAGTTCTGAAATAGCTGTGAAAATTAATCTTAGAGTCACTCTTATCCTATAGACATTTACTTAGCCAGTTATAATTTCTCCTTACCTGTGAAGCCTTGGGCTGATAATTGGTGCTGCTGTCAGGTCCCTGTTCTGATACCTGCCTGATTTCTCCCTGTCCCTCTTCTATCTGTTGCAATAATATAGATAATTATAGCTGCTGCTCAGCAATGGTCGGGGTCGGGCAATTGTAGGCAAAATTAGGCAATTCTGAGTAACACACACACTAAAACAAAGCATATCACAACATAGAAGTTGCATCATACAATTATGGCATGCCCTTCAAATTGTGGATGAGTGGCTGAAGTGATCAGACTCATAATATACAAAGGAAAGAAAAAACTCAAGAACAAGAAAGTAAGTAACATTAACTGCTAGCAATTATGAACAAACTGGCCTAATCTAGCTTAAAGCTAAACATTATCCATAGTGACAAAGATGAAAACATTTTTTAAAATGTAAAAGTAGCTATTGGATAGACTCTGCATATTGACTGATAGCTAAGCCAAATAAACAGGGAAAAGAGACAAGGGATAACAGGGAAAAGTGTTGATAAAGAGTATTTGTCTCTCCGCAAAACTGCCTGGATCATAATTACTTTAACCTTGGTAGTCTCTAATCCACATAGCATGATGCCTGAACATAGGACTTTCACATTAGAATGTCCATTTTGCCTTAGCTGAGGCTTAAACTCACAACTTCTGCGACTGAGAGCCGTCTTCTATCTCACTGAGCTAACTGGCAAGTGACAGTTCATGTGTGCCTTCACAAATTGACTAAGCCAAGCATCAGGGTGCCAGAGAGTAGCCACCCATGCCATGGAAAAGCAAATTTCAAAGTGAAAGTTCCAAAGCTGTAGCACATATGGTTGATTTGTTATGAATTTTCAAAGTTTTGAAATTTAGAGGCTTGCTGTAGGGCCACCATCAGGACTATTGTCTTGTGTTTCCAGTTGAGGACATCTGGCATGGGACTGGACCTTTATGAAAAGTTTACGTAGATTTCTCATATGGAAATGTTGCACAAGCTGAGGCTTGAACTCACAATCTTCAACACCAAGAACCATTCTCTATCTCACTGAGCTAATTGTCAAACAGAAATGTCACATGTAGCTTCACAAATTGACTAAGCCAGTCACCTGTGTGCAAGACAGCAGCTGTTAGTGTGTAAAAGCAGATTTCAAACGGCTGTCAAAAATTCAGTTATTAAGACAAAAACACAAAAATACACAAATTGCATCTAGACAGCGTGGAGATGTTGGTAATTTGTTTTTAACAATGATTTATTGGCTCCATAAGTGAAAAACTGATGTTTAAAAATGCCATTTTTGCATTGACTCCAATTGTTCACATGAGAGCGAAATTCAAAATGCTGTAAAAAATTCAGTTTTTGAGATAAAATTCTGATATTTTCCAAACATCATCTACCATGACTCCAAAATTTTGTCATTTTTTTAATGAACATTGAAAATGTATTTAGCAAGAATTTGCAAGTATATGTTTACAATACTGTTTACAGTCAAACATTTTGATGCACTGTAGGCTCAATTTTTGGATAAATCAAAAATCTGTGTGGATCGTTTGTGTAGGACAGTCTGAAGATGCTCTGTAGTAAGTTTGGTGTAAATTGAGCAAAAATTGTGGGAGGAGATAGGTTTAATAAGTTTTACAGTTTTTGAAAAAAACAGAGTGATGGACTTCATAATTTATAGGTTACAGGTTATAGGTTTAAATGTACAAAAGTTTCTTCAGTATTGGGGCTACATTTTGGTGAAAGTTGCAAATCTGTAGCACATATGGTTGATTTGTTGTGAATTTTTAAAATTTTGAACTTTAGAGGCTTGCTGTAGCGCCACCATCAGGACTATTGGCCTGTTTTTGCAGCTGAGGCAATCTGGCATGGGACTGGACCTTTGTGCAAAGTTTGGTGATTTTTCACGCGTGGGAAGTATGATTTCCTCGGAAGAAGAAGAACATGCAGCAAAACAATAGGGTCCTGGCAGCTTAGGCTGCCCAGCCCCTAATAAATGTGCAAAGCAAAATTTAGAAATAGAATTAGGAATAGTAGTGGTGACATAGCTGTGGAAATTAATCGCAAAGTCACTTTTATGCTATAGATATTTTCTCTCAGCCAGTTATAATCTCTCCTCACCTGTGAAGACCCTGCATGATCATCCTTGCTGGCCTCTGGTCCACTGTCTCCTCCCTGACCCTGCTCTTTCTATTGTGGCAATAAAGATTAAAAAAAAATATGTGCAAAGCAATAGTGAGCACAAGTTCTGCGCAGAAATTAAGGAGGAGTGGGTTTTTTCCTAGCATGAAACTAGCTAGCAATGTATTTATCATAGGTAACATTAGTATTCTTGTTAACTAACTTAACTTGATATATTGGCATCTATTAATTAGTCATCAATTAGCTAACATTATCTATTACTGCCCAGTAGAACACCTCTCGTATGTGGCTGTGCAATTGATTCAGATCACAAAAGACAGCATGTATAGCTGCCTGGTGCAGTCTACTCACGGTGCATTTAAAGACGGCTTGGAAAAACACGTTACCACATGTTAAAAACGAATTGAACGGTTGTAACGGCTGTAAAAGTGCAGGGGACGAAGGGCACAGTTACGCGTCCGTGCCTGCACACAGATTCTAGATGAACAAGGGGGATGGTTTTTGGTCAAGGTTAACAAGGGGGATGCTTTTTGGTCAATTTTCTAACAAAGGGGATGGCATCCCTCCTCATCCCCCCTCAATTCGACCACTGGTTGTACTAACTAAATGGGGAAAGCAGCTAATAGGTCACTTGTTATGCAGTAAAGTACAAGCGATAGCTGAAATATAGTGTTGTAAACACGTTAAACATGGAGGCGCCGTACTCTAAACCAGCATGGACAAAGACAGCAACAGTCTTTATTATTTTTTATACTGACATGGCAGCACATTTCACTCTCATTCCTTCCATTGTTTACTTTCCACAATAAAAGACCAACTTAAATCACTTGACATTTCGCTTAGGAGCAACTCAACAAAGTAGCTCACACAAGTCACAAATACATATATCCAAAACTTACCATGTTGTCCTACGGCTTGGCTCACTAATCTCTGAGCCCTCTCCTTGTTTGTTCTGTCTCTGTACAGTGGCAGAAACAGCCCATAGACGGTAACATTGTTTGTCCTCCATTACAGATTCTCAGTGACATCAGAAGAATTTCATCTATTTCACCACAAATAGGCTTTCACGACAAAGCGCATCACACAAATTTCTTGCTCAAGCTGAAAAATCAGTAACATTATTTATGCCAACTGGCACAAATTTACTAATCTATTTGTGTCTTTGCATTGACTTTGAATGTGATCTTGTCGTGTGAAATGCTTAAAACACGTTCAGTGTGAACACACCTTAAGAGTTGTGATGTAACAAACCCTGGAAGTCTGAATTCTTGTTTTTGAGAATGTCATTGATCAGGCCATTCTCATTCCTAAGTTGCCAAATACTGCCGCAATGTCATTGTGTCATGTCGGACACCTAAAGCCAAAAGCCACCTATTGCGGTAGTATGATATGCTGCTGGGCAGTTTGTAATGTGCCTGGATATAACCTTTTACAATGTTATTATGACAGCGTCAGGTTGAAACACTGCCATTGGTTGTGGCATCAACAGCAGACACAGGAGGATATCTAGTGTGTGATATGTAGATGTAAAAGCCCACTGACAAAGCGGCAATATGTGACGACTTGGGATAAGAACGTGTTGCACTGCAGTCCCAAGGGGGTAATGCTCATGGATATGTTGACAAGATTAAAAACATGAGGGGGTGAATTTTAGTGCTACATTTATCTCCTTCACTGCTGTAGCAGAGAGGTGGATGATAGGCTTAATTACTATGAGACAGGATTAGAAGTATCCATCACAGTGGATGCAAGGCTTGATATTATTTTTTTGTAAAGGTTTTGTTATGTTGGTGTGGTAATACACTGTGGGTATGATAGTGTGTTCAAGGGCTGATCAGACTTGGTAGTAGGTAGCTGAAAAGCTTCATTTTTAGAAACTAATGAAGTGTCATTGTTTGTACATGCATGCAACACCTCCAAAAATGATTCAGATCACGTGCAACCACCTTCACAAATGTCTGCAGAAATTGTTCTTGGTGTAGAATTATAGAGAGCTTACATAACTACATCCTCAGTCAATGAATGAGTGAAAAAAACTCCCTGCGTGATTCAGTAAATGATGAGAAAGGAACTGGCTTGTGAGATGAAGAGGAGGGCGACTCAAAATGGAGACAAAACAGTTAATAATTGAAATGAGGAAGAATTGGCATGGAGGTCATTAAAAACAAAAGATCATGAGGGTGAAGCCGGAGGCTCGAGTCACGCAGTGTGCAGGGCTGACAGCCTTAAATGTAAAGGCCTAACTTTACAGTACACTACACCACAAGTGTCATAGGCTGCACCACATGACGCTTGTCTAGTTGCAGGGAAAACAATCACAGTACTCAGTCAAGCCATTAATAACTGTTTGCGAGTCAGTATGCATGTGTGTTTGTGCACTGCATGTGCCCATTTCTAGTGTGTGTGTGTGCTCCAGGGTGTTAATTTCCTGCGATGGGATGAGTCTTTGGCATCCCAGCGTGATTCATATTAAAAGTCAATTGGCCTTAAAATTTGGCCAGACCCCCAAAGTCTGCAGCAGCGAGATGTAGCTGTCAGCTAATGGCAGAGCAGCCCACAGTCATACTGGCTGAAATTGAATCTGACCACAGAAGCCAATGGGCCAGAGATGCAGTGTCACAACGACTGACCATTACGCTGATGACATCCTCTCTGCTAACTGGCCCACACTTCCACTTCTCCTAGTACAAGCTCAGAGTGCTGCAACTGGTGACCAGTTGGTAGTGTTTGTCTAGATGCTTTCATGTGTGACACATTGAGATTTATGAAGAACAAAAGAGCTCTTAAATCTATATTTACTGCATTGTTGAAAGAATATACTAGTACTAGTACCATGTGCCAGGGGCTTGTGTGTGAGTTGTCCATAACCTCTTGGCCTGTAACATTAGCAAGAACTATCAGCGTCTCCCTGCTCTTAATTTCTCGCCTGTGTGCCTGTGTGCTGAGGTATGTCAGCGCTGACTGGGAAAGAGAAAGAGATGAAGGTGGAGAGGCTATCACCCTCCTGCTGCTCCTGTGATTTCACTACAACCTCAACTATAATTACTGCGCACGTTATTTGCAGCAACACCAAACTTTACCACTTTCAACCAAAGCATCTGTCACTGGTTTGAAAACTTCTTCTTAACTACTCCTCATGCCCACTTCAGACCAATGATTCCTGACAAGAGGAAACCATTTTAGAACACATCAGAGGAAAGTTGCAGTGGTGTGAAGTGGCCGGTTTGAGCTCAACTTATGCCAGCTGATGGTGTTAACTGCAACTCCGCTGGTCAAATCGCCGGTAGCTGGTTTTAGAATGCAAAGCATGTAACCTGTTACAACAGCCAACTGGCTTGTAGTGAAGTCTGCTGATCAAGTCAGAATGAATGTAGATGATGTGTTTGCTTGCTGCAGCAGGTGCTCCGTCCCCTCCGTTTCCGTCCTCACGGTTTGCCGTAATGTGCTTAAGACCCCTGCACACACATAAAGCCTCGCTGACTGATTAATTGGCACTAGTTATTTATATTATTGTGACGTCTTGATTATCAATGCAGTCCATCTGTACACAGAGTTGTTGCATAAAGATGATGACCAAGTCTAGTTGCATTAGTGTGAACTGGCAGGTTCTTACAATGTTGTAGAACGACACATTGCAACTAGTTGCCTGTTTCAACTCATTTTGTCATGAATCCCTGGTCTGAACTGGACTAAAGACTTAATATGCTCTAATGAAGTTAACAAAGCTACATTGCAGTCTGCTCTCATTCCGAAATCATCAAATACCACTGCTTTGTTATTGATTTTGCAGTGGTACGATACGGTGCAGTGTGGCATCAGTTGGTAAGGCGGCCAGACCATATCTGTCGTGGCAGTATGATACGCAGACAGGTGGCGGCACTTCATAGTGTAGCCGTACGGCACCTGCTGCGGTAGTATGATACACTGCTAGATGGAATCAGGTTGAAACATTGCCGGTAACGACGTGATATAGGAGCTGGAAAGTCCCTGTAGGGCGGGCAGGAGTGGTGGTGGAAGGGTCAAACAAACCCCA
Organism: Epinephelus lanceolatus; assembly: GCF_041903045.1. Lineage (NCBI taxonomy): Eukaryota > Metazoa > Chordata > Actinopteri > Perciformes > Serranidae > Epinephelus > Epinephelus lanceolatus. Next base: position 38,194,673 of record NC_135750.1, read on the forward strand.
GACTTTCACCCAGGAGTACCTTGTTCATTTCCTGTCTGGATATGAGGCCAAACCTTGGGGTGCCTAGTGGCTTAGTGGGTGGAGCAGGCGTCCCACATACAAAGGCAATGTCCTCGCTGCAGTGGCCACGGGTTCCAGCCTGCAGCCCTTTGCTGCATGTCATCCTGTCTTCTTTCTTTCCCTTTCAGGCTTAGACTGTCTTATCTAATCAAGAACAAAAAAATCAGAAAGCCAAATTTTGACATTTTTTTGTCAAAACCTACCCACATGCTTTTGTTGTCCCATCATTGGCCGCAGCATCGCGAAATGTCAACAGCAGATGCAGGAGGATACCTAGGGTGTAATATGTAGATGTGAAGGGCCACTGACAAAACAGTGACAGTGATGGCTTGGGATAAGAATGTGTTGTGCATTTATCAAGCCAGGAAAGATCTAATGTTTAACTACTAATGTAATCAGGGTCTTAATGTTTTCTGTTCTCCTATCCAAAGCGAACAATCCCCTTTATTTCCATCTGTGAATCCTCTGTGTTCTGTCACTGTCCCACCCCTCCTTCTCCTTGCTTTTACTGGAGTCATCTTGGTGGCAGATGTACGAGGCCTGGGGCAGCTCCTCTCACTACATGAGGCAGAGAGCCTCTGTTAACGTTTCATTCTTCTCTCCCCCCACGACAGCAATGAACGGCAATGGCACTGAAACCCTCTGGACTGTGAAAAACTAGCCTTGTCCCCACATTTACCTTCCATTTTCTCCATATCTGCAGCACAGCTAAAGGTAAAGCTGAAGGTTAAATGCTGCTTCACAGCTCTTATCATGTTCGGATCAATTATTTTTCATATGTGTGTGTTACAAGAAGAGGCCGCCTTGTATTTTAACAAACAATTCCTGTTTAAAAGACAAAAAGCTTTTGATTTCATCTGTATCTACATTACAAATAATTTTGATCACTTTCTGAGGATCAACTTTTTTGCTAATGTTGCTAACAACGCAGCTATCTGTCCATCGATCATCCTAGCAATATACATGCTAGCATGTGGCTAATGCCAACACCATCAATCACCCTGGCACTATGCTAGCACAAGGGTAATGTATTTATCATTAATCTCATCAGTGCTGTCTTTCCACATCATTTCAAGGCTTCGCCATGATTTCTTGCACTAATTTGATGGTAATGAACCCATCGACGCACAGTGCTTGATGAATACATTGATAAATGACCTTCTGGTGGATTTTGGACAGGCCACATCTGATCCTGTTAGATGATCTCTAGCCCTCCTTCGTTTAAATATGCGTGTAGAAGCTGTGGAAAAACTGGTTGATGATTAAGATGTAGTGATACAATAGTTAGGACTGCCATTTGTCAGCACTTCTTGTGTCTCAAGCTTTTTTAAGTCCACAGATTTTATCCCAAATAATAAGTCTGCATTCAATACAACTTATTTTGTATAAATACATTTTTTTATTTGTTAATACTCTAACCCTTTAAACTCTGCCTTAGAAACTGTCAGACAGTGCATGTGTCAGTATTTTTGCTTATTCTGATGTCATTTCTTGGAGTAAACACTTTATATCTCTAAAATTTGTGCAACCTAAGCTTAAAGGTTATATAAGGTAACAAACCATAATAACTGATAAAAGTATTGAAATTATGTCATTAATTTAAAAAATACAAAGATCTGATGTTTTTTCATTAGATTTGAAAAAATAAACACATAAAACATAATGATCCATTAGATTTATAAATTTAGAAACATGTTCAAAATATTTCTTAACACTCCATAGGTTATTTGAACTCTGTACATTTTTTTAGTTTTTGAGATATGCTAATTTTTATAAGCAGCATTTTTATAAGCAGAGTGCAAAGCCATTTTGATAGTTTTATCTGCAATAGAAACGTTTCTTAATTGGTATTTTTGTTATTTCATATCCCTAAAATCTGTACCTAAAAGCTAAAAGGTTAGGTAAGTAGATAATCTATAATAATTGATAAAATTATTGAAACTGTGTCATAAACTAAAAACTTTGACCTGCCTCTCTGCTCCTCTGGCACCACCACACATTTTTACTGTCTTATGGACTGCTTGTAGTATAACGTAATGACAACATTGCAAGCGGAAAACATGATGGCTTGAAAGACAGAAGTCTTAGCTTTCTGTTGCAACAATAACACTCTAGGTACTATAGTTTTTATTTTCTATCAGTTTTAAACAGGATCATGCAAACAATAATCTCCCTCTATGATAGGACAATAGTTTGGTGTCACCACGTGTTTTCAGTCTTTTGGACTGCTTGTAGCATAACGTAATGACGTTGTCGCACACAGACAACATGATGGCATGAAAGACAGAAATCTTTTCTGTTGCAAAAAGAATGAATGTTCTACCCCCTTTTTTTTTTATTTTGAACAAGTTTTTAAAAATCATTAAAAAAATGCAGCCACCACGGGATGTCCATTTTCAGGGGGTTAAGATTTGAAATAAGCAATGTCAGGAAAATAACATAAACATGATCTACTTTTGCAACTAATGGTCTCTTCCATTACAGTCAATACAAATTATGTAAATCATAGTTAAATTGTAGTTCTTATTTCTTATTTGACTCACTGACAGGTGATGCTCATCAGCAGTGCATTGAGTTTTGCCACTGGTGACTGGAAGCTATATTAAAGCTGGCCTGATTATCAGACAGAATTGCCATTTTGTTTCATGTCCTCCATTCAAAATGTTACTGTTGGTTAATTTCTGCTCATGTTTTGTTTTGATTTGTCCTTGACAATTAGATGAGTGGTGTATTTACCCCACTGATGTTATTTTCAGTTGTCACAGAGGATGCTATATTGGTTACTCAGCGCTCCAGACTTTCCACCAGTAGCAGTGCTGCTCCCTACTGAAAATTTTAGGAACACCAGCACAGCACTAAATTTAGGAGCACCGGGGCACCGGTGGCTTGGTGGTGGGGCGTGCGCCCCGTGTGCAGGGCTGTTGCCGCGGCAGCCCGGGTTCGGCTCCGGCCTCTGGCCCTTTGCTGCATGTCGCTCCCTCTCTCTCTCTCCCCCCCCTTCACGCTTGCCTGTCCTGTACATTAAAGGCTAAAAAGCCCCAAAAAAATCTTAAAAATAAAAATTTAGGAGCACCACTGAAATTGACATGAAAGGCAACACATTTGTATTTTTCCTATCTTAACTTTAGGCTACTACTGATAAATGCTGTAATAGAGAATTTACAGACATACCAATATGCTGTTTTATTTAAAGGAAAAAGTCACAAACTTTCAGCTACTTAGCTCTGAAGTTTGCTGGTGTTTACTTTGAACATATGTGAACTTACTAAGGCTTAGACTTAAGGTATTTAGATATGTAATTATTTCAGCGCATAGACAATAACTGGAACACAGTTTTCACATACAGTAATGGAGAAATTAGCTGACATGGATCACACGCTATTACAGCCCACACAAAATGGAAATTAAGGGACTGTTTGCTGAAGAATGCTGATTGCAGTGTTCCGCACTTCTGTATCAGTGTGGCTGCAAACTTTTAAACGATACGGTAAATGGTGAACAGCCGAGCAGCCGCGGTGGAAACGAAGTGAAGATAACTCGAAAATGACTCATGTTGGGGCGTCGGTAGCGTAGTAGATAGTGCCAGCGCCCCATGTACAGAGGCATTGCCTCGCTGCAGCAGCTGTGGGTTCGAATCCGGCTCACGGCCCTTTGCTGCATGTCAGTCCCCACTCTCTCTCTCTGTCTCCCCATTTCACCCTCTGTCCTGTCAATAAAGGCCAAAAGCCAATAAAAATAATCTTTAAGAAAATGACTCGTGTTGATGGCAGCTACACTCGTTACTGTAAGTGAAATTAAACCTTAGTGAGTAAGAAGCCAATACTTTATCAATACATTTGTTCAGCAAGCATAAACATGTAAACATATAGACAGCGATATTCAATATGCTCCGTCCACAGTCTCTCATCCACCACCACTAACCAATAAGCTGGTGGAGCTAGATATAGGGCACACGCCGAATCATCTACACCATCAGCCTGACTTGAATTAACTTTCCGGAACTTTGAGGTGCGGTGGAAACGCAAACCACACAGATTACCAGGATTTATTTTACCCAGGTACATAAATTCCTGGAGATAAAAGTTCCTGGAAATGTTTGTGGAAAAGGGGCTGTTCTCTTGTATAGACTTCTTTCTCACCAGTAAGACGATCATCTGAAACAAATACCTCATCCTCCTTGTTATAGTTGATCATGTTTCTGTCTCTTTACATCTCCACATTAAGCTGCTCCATAAACAGTCCTCCAGATGGTGCTTTAATGTTGCAATGCTTAAGGACCCAGATTTTGGAAAAAGGAGAGAGTGGGCATCCTTCATAGACATAAATGGCTCTCCAAACAAGTCATCAACACTACTTTGGGAAACTGCTAAACAATAATGCTGGGAGAACAAATCTCATTCAGTTTACAAGACAAAAATAGCTCTAGTTCAGGTCAAGTTCCTGTTTACTCTGTGTATAAATAAAGGTCATCACCAACTGTCACTAACTGCTGCATTTGGGTTCAATCACACATGCTTCAGGCACTCGAGGATTACGGTACTGGGCATACTGACACAGCACCACTTTATCCTGTTAAAACAATATTCCAAACTTTGATTATTTTTTATGAAAAACCCCTTTGATTCCTTTAATCTGAGGACTAAAGGAATATGAATAACTTGCAGGGTAATCGCGGAATGGACACATAATTTGAGGTAGCCAACAACACAGTTTTATACATCTGAAGAACATCTAGTATTAAAAAAATGTACTTCTTGGCAACCAGACCAGGCATCTAATTGAGACAGGCATTTATTGTCAAAATGTGTAGCCACACTAGGCTAGTAAAATGGACTAGGCATTTAATTGGAACTAGGCTTTTAATTTAAGTTTTTTTAAAAAGAAAAAAAGAATCAAAAGAATCAAAGGGCTGCCAGGGACGGTATTGGTGCTGATGCTGGTGGACGGTGCCCTCTGAAACGTCCAGTAACTCCATTTCAAACAGCAGACCTAAGTGTCATTTTGCTGTTTTCCAAACTACTGTAGCTGTAGTTTCATTATTGAAACTGAAAACTGAAGCTTTGATTATGAATTAACGTTGTGTCCAACTATTGGACACACCCCTGTTCTTTGTTTAAGAAAGAAAAATAACTGTTAAACAGGAAGTAAAACTGACTGGAGGGGGGCTTTAATGTATAATCATCTGAAAATAAGAATTGTTGTGCTTTCACTTTAGAATGGGCCATTCATATCTACATAGGAAGCAGGTCCTTATCTACGGAGATCACCATGTTGCACCGCCATATTTCTACAGTGACCCAGAATGGACAAACCAAACACTGGTTCTAGATAGGGATCTCCGCCTTTTCACATTTTATTGCATTGGTCACCATAGTTAGAAGCCCCTCCGTGATGTAAGCATCAGGAAAAAACTCGTTTTTTTTATATACATGAAACTGCTTTATCCAGTGTTTTCACCAATTTAAATAATTGGGTCCATTTGTTTAGGAGAGGAAGAGACCTCTGTGAATAATTAAAAACAATTAAAATAGTGGCTGTCACTGACATCGTCAGGAGAAACATTGATTTGTAACATGAAACTGCTTTATTCCTTGTTTTAACCAGTTTTAATCACCTGGTCCGTTTGTTTTGAAGAGGCGGAGACCTCTACAGATAATTTGTCTCCCAGAAAAAACCTCCTGAATAATGAAGAGAGAGGAATTATAATCAGGAGAAGTTTCAGCTGATTGCAAACTGCAATTCTCACAACTAGATGCTACTAAATCTTACATAGTGGACCTTTAACAAAAAGTTACAAAACTGCCAAAACAATATCAGTGTTGCTTCAGTATCTGAGCATCAACAAGGCTTGAATGGATTGCATCGAAAATGTGAAAGAGTCGTTGTTCTACCTGTTTACATCAGTAGTGGTTGTTAATCTTTTTTTTGCGTATTGAACCTCTCATGATAAGCTGACATGCCTCAAGCAATCTTACCCTGAGGGAAATTACTGGCACCCTCAGCTGCACATTTCTGGTTCCACCATGAAAAGCACATGTCAAAGGCCACATGCAAGTCATTTAGCTTGCATGTGGCCTTGAATGTGTGGTGCTGGTATTATATCCATGCTGACAGATATAGCCACTGACCTGCAGTTGTATTGTACATATATAATATACACTTGGAGGAACTACTCATTGTTGTTGTGTGACAGCGCCAGAGTGGACACCCAGTACATCACACTCTTCCTACTGCAGATACAACACATCAGCGTTAACGTCAGTGTGACTGCATCACAGTTACAGCCACCCCATGTTCTGCCTGTTGATGTGTTTAAATGTGAAGAGCAGCAGTAGCAATTCTGTATTAGAATTAGCAGTAACTCAATCCTGCGCCCCCTTGTGCATGCAGTTAAAATCACTGTAAGTTGTCCATATCTGCGTTGAAGCTTTGGCTCTGGATCAGCCATCGGATGCAGCAGGCCTCCAATGCTGTGGAGTACTTTTAGTCACATCAGGACACAAAATGGTGTGTGTAGACAATTGTGACTTGGTGAGTGTATGTTTATGCACTGTCACCCAACCTCCCACCAACTATCTCCTCATTAACCCCATCCTGCTCCCCTCCACCCTTGACCGCTGCTCCCATATGGACGACAGTGCTGGGAGCTGCTCTCTATTCATTAGAGAACAGCCTCCAGCCTGAGGCAGCACACTGGCCTTCTGACTGCATCACAAAAGACTTCCTCACATGGCTTCAACCTGATCCAATAATGTCTGAAGTTGTTCATGTTTAATTTTTCAAATTATGGATACATTTAATACATTTAAAATGTTGCTTCAGTATAGGTTTTGCCAGTGTTTTCATTTGAAACAGTAATTACTACATGGCATGACACAAGAAAAAATATTATGAGTACCAGTTCAGCTCAGCCTGGCTCTCTTTTAACTACCTGGCTCCACTGAGCCATAAATTGATGATCTTGGATAACCAGTGTCACAATCTGGTCATCAACAGGCTCATTTAATTCTTGGTTTCCAGTCCAGCATGGTCATGTGACAGAGGCACAAGCCAATCACATCCAACATAATCAGATTTAGAGCAAAAATGAAATGGTGATATCCCTGTGGAAAATAGGTTACTGTGGCAGCAAGAATGACACTCAGTGACATGAAACATGTTCCACAACACACAACTGGAGTACAGAAATAAGCTGTAGACACAGTAGGAAAAGTGTTCAAATATTAAATGTAAAAATAAGCGTCAGAATTATTACCTGAGTCTGGCAGTTTGTAGTGAGTAATGGATCACACACACACACACACACACACACACACACACACACACACACACACGTATATTCTTACCGGCCACTTTATTAGGTACACCTGTTCAACTGCTTGTTAACGCAAATAGCAGATAAGTCAATCACATGGCAGCAACTCAGTGCATTTAGGCATGTAAACAGGGTCAAGACAACCTGCTGAAGTTCAAACTGAGCATCAGAATGGGGAAGAAAGGTGATTTAAGTGACTTTGAGTGTAGCATGGTTGTTGTTGCCAGACGGGCTGGTCTGAGTATTTCAGAAACTGTTGATCTACTGGGATTTTCACGCACAACCATCTGTAGGGTTTACAGAGGATGGTCCAAAAAAGAGAAAATATCCAGTGAGCAGCATCTCTCTGGGCAGAAATGCCTTAATGATGCCAGAGGAGAATGGCCAGACTGGTTCAAGATGATAAGAAAGGCAACAGTAACTCAAAGTAATCACTTGTTACGACCAAAGTATGCAGATGACCATCTCTGAACAAACAACACGTCAAACTTTGAGGCAGATGGGCTACAGCAGCGTAAGTCCACACCGGGTGCCACTCCTTTCAGCTAAGAACAGAAAACTGAGGCCACAATTCGCACAGGCTCACCAAAATCAGATAATAGAAGATTGGAAAAACGTTGCCTGGTCTGATGAGTCTTGATTTCTGCTGCGACATTCAGATGGTAGGGTCACAACCGATTTAAATTGTAAACTTTGAATCTGAGGTGACCCCTCCCTTAATGACCCGATCAAACAAATGGGGGTGCTAGATAGCGAATTTCTTATCTAGGCCTAACTGCCATATCAGTTTTTACTAAACTTGGTAGATATGTAGAACAGGATGCCTCAAGGTGACTGGAGAAATTTAACTCTAATTGGCAACTGGGTGGTGCTATAACAACAGAAAAATGTTTAAAAATGGCTTAAATGCGACCGATCGCTGTGGCTCCCCCTGTGGCCCAATGTTTTTTTTTTTTTTTTCCTAATTTTTGGTGTGACTAAGTCAAGGTATGGTATGCTGTACATAATCACGGAAACTGTCATTCTGTCTGTCCCACATTTTTCTACTCACTGACATGGTCAATCTATGTGAAACTGCACATAGGCATTGAGGATTGGCATAGGTAGAAGGTGACAAAGCTACCAATGGGTGGTGGATATATATATATATATATATATATATATACATACACATATATACTAGGGCTGCAACAACTAATCGATTAAATCAATTAAAATTGATTATAAAAATAGTTGGCAACGAATTTAATCATCGATTCGTTGGATCTATGTTATGATGTGCTGCATTTGTCTCAGGTGGTGGCAGTAAGCCAGCCAATGTCGTGCCTTGTGCAGCTCACACAACACCGTCTCTCTTGCCAGGAGGGAACATTTGAGAAATGGTGGAGGCAAGCACTACAGCAAGCAGTTCAGTGGAGAAACGTGCGGAAACAGAGGTTAATGATTCAAAAGTGTGGAAACACTTTATATTAAACCCTTCAAAGAAGACAGTTAGCTGCAACATGTGCAGAGCTGACCTCGCATGGCACGGTAGCACAACATTACTGCGGGAGCACCTGAGGAGGAAAAGGGGTGAAAGGGACTCACGGTACGTAACTTTATAAAGCCCTAGCCCGGGTACATTGATCCATTGTGTCTGTCCGTGTATGTCTGTTTTTAATCTTTTGTCACGAGGAGTAATCTGTTTGTTAAAAGAAGCGTAGCAGCAGCTGCTGTGCATTAATATTTAAGTGTTATAAACTTTTTCGAGAGTGCGACGACTTCATTTGTTGTGTTGTTTTGGAGCACAATAACCATTAATGAGTTCAGCACCCCAGTTATTTTGTTTGAATATCCCTTTGTTGCGACTCAGGGCTGATAATGTGTCCGTTATGATGGAGAGAAGGCACAGTTACTAATTTCGAAACAAAAGTAACGGATAGAAATATCTCCTGTCCGTTTCGTAATGGATTAATGTACGTTAGCCTGGCCACTATTAAAGCTATTTAAAGCTATTTAGGTTGGAGAGACACTTGAGTATAACTAATGTTATGGAGTTGCTGGAATATTTCATGCTACTATTCAGAGGCAGTCTAAAGTGAATCCTTTATTTCTTCACAACAGAAATTTCAGCAATATCTGATCAAATATATATTAGTTAAATTTCCATTTTATTCTCAGTGCATGCTGCAACCCCAATGTCCATTTATTTAATTTATTTTTTTTTATTGTGGTGGCATTGTCTTTACAGCAGTTATTCAATTATTAATTATTGTTGTACTGTACATATTGGTTTTTCATTGTGAATTATTGTCTATCTGTTTGTTATTTGTTTTACATATTATGACGTATGTGTTCCTGTTGTTGTTTGCTATTTGTTGTTTTACATATTATGACTTTTGTGTCCCTGTTTTTGTGTTTTTTAATGGCCTGAGGTCTTTTTAACCTCATGCCGGAGGACTGCAGTTGAAAATTAGCCTTTGGCTAACACCGGCACATTTACAGCAATGTTCATTAATGTGCACTGTCCTCTAAATAAATAAATAAATCAACAAGGTATGTATTGAGTTACATGTAAATAGTGCTACTATGTACACTCATTATATGGTTTCTCTCATTTCAGAAAGAAACAAGCCAACATTAGTGACTTTGCTTTGAAGAAGGTCTGCACACCACAGCAAGCAGCACTAACTGATGATATCCTGAATATGCTGGTAACTGACATGAGGCCACTGTCAGTGGTGGAGGATGAAGGATTCAGACAAATGATTCACATCCTCAACCCTAGTTACACTCTTCCCTCGAGGGCCCATTTTACCAAACTGATGGAGAAGAAGTACAAGCAGACATTCCAAGCAGTGAAGAGTGGCATAAAAGCCACCCAGAGCGAAATTGCTTTCACCACTGATGTTTGGACAAGTGAAGCCATGGAAGCCTACCTTGGCATTACATGCCATTACATTGGAGATGACTGGAACATGAAGTCAATCTGTCTTACAACCATGCCACTGGAGGAAAGACATACGACATCCAACATTGCAGAATGGTTGGAGGAGGTAGTAGCCAGGTTTTGAAATTCCCCTTAGCAAAATTATTTCTATTGTGCATGACAATGGAGTCAATATTGTGGCTGCAACAAAAGTACTTGAGGAGAAGCATGAGTGGTCCTCAGTCCGTTGTGCTGGCCACCTTGCAGCTGGTGATCTGAAGCACTCAAGCATCGAAAAAGTAGTTGGGGCTGCAAGGTGTCTCGTGGAACACTTTAGAAAAAGTGAGCTAGCCTGTAACAAACTGAGACAAAAACAAAAACAAATGGGAACACCTCAGCACAAGCTTGTTCAGGATGTAAGCACTAGATGGAATAACACATTTTATATGATTAGCTGACTGCTTGAGCAAAGGTGGCCTGTAACTGCCACGCTGTCTGACTCGACTGTTACACAGAGAGGCAAACAGTACCTTTACTTAAAAGCCAGCCAGTGGAACCTGCTTGAAGAGCTTTCCACAGCTCTTAAACCCTTTGAATGTGCCACAGTGTTTTTTTTTGAGTGGGGAGAAATACACCACAATCTCTGTAGTACCTCCACTTGTGAAGGGGCTAATGAAGTCCACCCAGTGCTGTCTTCGAGTCAGCGGCAGTGCAGGCTTTCCAAGTCACTGCTACAGAGCAGCTTCAACAGCGATGGAAGAAGGAGACTACTTTCTCTGACACAGCAGCAAACACGGTGATCCTTTCCTCCCCCCTGGACCTGAGGTTCAGAAAACTGAAGTCTCTAACACCTGAGCAGGTCTTAGAAAGGTCAGCTGTTTAAACCATTCAGCTACTTTAAGCTGAAGTCTTACACAGGTTTTTGTTTTGAAAACAAATGTAAAGACCTGCCAAGTGCACTTTATAAAATTTATTGTTTTTCATTTTATGTTTTTGTTTGTTTAAATCATTTGGCTCCTTTTAAAATGGAAGACTTTAACAGGTTTTTGTTTAGAGGAAAAAACTGTAAAAAGACATATATGTGACATGATGTAACATATACATTTGCTTTGTTTCAATTTGCAAGTTGTTTGAAAGAGCAATGTACAAGAAGATGAATACGTTTTTTGAATAAAATGCTAGAAAGGACAGAAATGTATTTTTTGACTTTTTATCTGATTAATAATCAATACAATTGACAGATTAATCGATTACACACATATACATATATATATATATATATATATATATATACATATACATATATATGCGCTTCTCAAGGCATTACAAACAGAGAGAGGGGGAGAGAGACAGAGAGAGAGAAAGTGAGTGCAGTGTCCATAGCTGTCTTCATTGATCAGTCCCAGCCGTCCTCTGTCAGCCTCTTCACTCAGTTTCTATGCAAATGCAGCAGTTCATTGTCCAGAACATGTGATGCTTTTGTATGGACCAGCTTGGACTGATCACTGCCTGACAGCTTCAATATGTGTGTGTGTGTGTGTGTGTGTGTGTGCAGACTTTATCATTATGGTGGGAGGACCCAGACCCATCCCTGATGAGCAGCTGAGCCACTCAAACACACACACACACACACACACACACACACACACACACACACACACACACTCCCAACCACTTCATTCATTATCCTGATGTTAATTGGTACAGGCTTAAATAAACCTTTATTACAACCTTTTAACACACATGACCCTAAGTGCACTCCTGTAATATCTGTGAATACCACAGCAGGAAGCATATTCTTTGTCAGGTTATAACCACCATAACCTCAGCACTGTATTGTATAAGTGTATAGACATGTGCTGCTGCTAATAATGCACTTCTTTCCTTGTAGTCTGGCTTGTTTGTGTTGACACAAATGGGGTCTTTTTAGTTTAGGATAGACCTGTTAAGCCCAGTTCAGACCAAAGATCAGTGATGAGATCAAACAGTTTTAGAACGCTGCAGAGAAAGGTTGCAGAGGTGTGAACTAGCCAGACTGAGCTCAACTCAAGCCAGCTGATGGTGTCACCCGCAACCCAGCTGGTCAAAATGCCACTGGCTGGTTTTTAGAACATAAAGCACACCTGATTCACCAGCCAATCAGCTTGTAGTGAAGTCCGCTGGTCAAGTCAAAATGACTGCAGACAGCGTGTTTACTTGCTGCAGCAGGTGCTCTGTCCCCACTGAGCCCTCTGTTTCCATCCTCACGGTGTGCTGGTGTCGGATAGTGGGTTGCTGCTGCTGCTCGCTATTAGGGCTGCAACTAACGATTATTTTCATTGTCAACTAATCTGTCGATTTTTTCTTTGATTAGTCAATTAATCGTTTTATCGAAAAATGTGTTAAAATGTTGAAAAATGTCGAGCTGTCTCTCCCAAACCCCAAAATGATGTCATCTAATGTCTTGCTTTGTACTCACGCCAAAGGGTTTTAGTTCACCGTCTTGGGAGAATGTGTAAAGCTGCCAATATTTGAACATAAAAAGCTGCAATAAGAGTATTTTGGGTTACTTTTATAGTACTTTTCTATGAAAAATGACTCAAACCAATTAGTTGACAACTAAAATAGACACCGATTATTTTAATAGTCGTTTAGTCATTGATTAGTCGACTAATCGTTGCAGCCCTACTTGCTATGTGTGCTTATGCCCGCCCACACACATTCTCAGTGACTGATTAATTGGTGCCGGTTATATATATTATTGTGGTGTATTTTTAAAATGATGCTCATTTTGTTTCTGTTTTCGCCGTTCATCACTACTACAGGTGCAACTGTAGCCAGTATCTCACTGTCACTATTCTCATTCATATTTTAAGGCGCTACAAACTATATTCAGCCACAAATACGCCTGAAAAGCTGGAAATCAGAATGGAAGTACAGAGAGTTGTTACATAGAGATGACTTTTAGAAAGCTGCACAACGGTGCATTGCAAGTAGTTGCCTGTTACAACTCGTCTCGTCACAAATGGGCTTTAGACAGCTTATCTGACTGACTTTCATGTTAACTTTAAGTGATCTGTAGAATGATTCTAAACAAGATGGAGTGATAAAAATTCAGCGTCCGGTAACACTTTACAATAAGGTACACAAAATTAGAGTAGTTACTGGGGAACTAATGAGGAATGAATGAGGAACTAATGAGAAACTAATGAGGAACGAATGAGTAGTTCCTGAGGAACTAAGCTACACAAAATTAGAGTAGTTACTGGGGAACTAATGGGGTTCCTGTAAAGTTACGGGCTCTGGATATGACGTAATCATTGCACGACCATTTACCGGGGCCATGTAGGTATGCCGTATTAGCCCTTAGCGGTGTCTGTAATAACTCACTAAATGGCACGTGAAAAAAATATTTTTTCCAGCAGATGTCTTAGTTACAACATGATTGAGCTAGCTGGAGTAGTTTCATGTCGTATCTGACAACGGGAGGCTTTTAACAGATGACGTCCTGATGTTAGCTTTGCTGCTGCTGTTAGCTGTCCCTGTCAGCTGATGCTTTCTAGACATCGTGATTTCCCAAAACTGAATAAATACCACACATAGCAACACAAAACTGCTTTGCTAGCTCAATCATGTTGTAACTAAGATATCCGCTGGAAAAAATATTTTTTTCACAAGCCATTTAGTGAGTTTTTTTTACATGGCGGCGGAAGCTATATGAACGAGCTAACCCTCATCTGCTGAGTTTTAAAAATGCCGGCTATTTTGTTGCTTTCTGTTGACGTCACATCCCGCCTTGAGTATATCCAATCAGCACCAAGTAAATCCCAAGCCCCAGCCAGGAGTCTTTTGGGGCCGTTCTGAGTACCTACCCCGAGGCAGGGACTTGTTTAGCCCCTGTAAAAGTTCCGGAACTCTGTCCTTCAGGGGTGGTTCCTGCAGTGGAGACATGCACCAACAGCCCCGGCCCTGTAAAATTACCCCGAAGTTCCTGCGGTGGAAACGGGCCTAATGAGGAACGAATGAGGAACGAATGAGAAACGAATGAGGAACTAATGAGGAACGAAAGAGTAGTTACTGAGGAACTAAGCTACACAAAATTAGAGTAGTTACTGACCCTGCTGAAAAAAACAGCTTAGACCAGCTTAGGCTGGTCAAGCTGGTCTTAGCTGGTTTGATGGTTTGATGGTTTTAGCTAGGTTTTGGTCAGCTGGTCTTAACTGGTCTTGGCTGGTCTAGCTGGTCTTGGCTGGTCTTGGCTGGTCTGATCAAGCTGGTCTTAGCTGGTCAGGGTGGTATGAGCTGGTTAGGCTGGTCTTGGCTGGTCAGGCTGGTCTTGGCTGGTCAAGCTGGTCTTGGCTGGTCAGGCTGGTCTTGGCTGGTCGGGCTGGTCTTAGCTGGCCGGGCTGGTCTTAGCTGGTCAGGCTGGTCTTGGCTGGTCAGACTAGCAGGTCGGGCTGGTCTTAACTGGCCGGGCTGGTCTTAGCTGGTCAGGCTGGTCTTAGCTGGTCAGGATGGTGTAAGCTGGTAAGGCTGATCACCAATTAGGCTACCGCAATTCAAATAATCCGAGCACACCTCAACATTAGAATATTTATTTATTTATTTATTTATTAATAATTATTCAAGTTAAAAAAGTAATTAATTAATTAAGAAAAAATAACTGAAAAAAAAAGATAAAAAAAAAAAAAGATTGAAAACAGGTTTTTAATGTTCCCGTTTATTCTAAAACACATTCTGGAAACATTTCACAAAAGCTTGAAGCTACCAGTATCTTTGTCAGCATGTTAAACTACCAGGTCTGTCATCCCCACAAACTTTCTGTCAACATTTCACACTGACAGCAAAAGTTAGTAAACATTTCACAAAATGACAGCTTTAAAGTACCAGGTCCATTAGCTTTAAACTACCAGGTCTGTCATCTCCACAAACATTACGTAAATATTTCACAAAATGACAACTTTAAACTACAGTACCCTATTTTTCTCTTTGTGTCCTTGTGATGCCTCCCTCCCGCTCTGGAGCACAACGCAGCCACTTTTTAACGGTATTGCTCAAGTCTAGGTAGTTTGCGGTCAAACTGTCGAGCAGCAGCTGAAAGAGATGAGATATAAATAAATAAATGAATACATTTATATCAGTGTGCTGAATAAACATATTTACTGAACATGATTGTGATAAACTGTGCTTTTATTTTCATTTTTAGGATGCCAACTTTACATGTGGCCAGGTACTATAGACGAAAACTAGCCTTTTGGCTAATTCTGGCATGTTTACAGTTTGTTTTTATTCAAATAAATGAATAAAAAATAAAATTAAAATAAATGATTGACAGATTTAGTGTCTGAGATTTTTGGCAGCTGTAATAATTAATGTAGTGTCTTTAGGTTGGATTTTGTGTTTCTTTGTATTTGTCTAATATTATAATTTCCTCTTACTTGAAAATATGCAACTCTGCTGTACAAATCCATAATCCGCGAATAGTCATTAACTACAAACACCACCTCCCTAAACTTAACCCAGTCAGGGAATACACAGGAATCTTGACGTTAATTTCAATACCTCACCGCCACTTTGAGCTGTAACCGTTTACATCAGTGACACCTTTAACTTAACAGTTTTAGTTTGTGATAAAGACTATAGACCACTATTATACAACAGAATTCAAATAGGCTGGGAAAATAAATCAAAGGCAAAGTTTATTTTACTTTTTTTTTTTTATTCGTGATATGCCCTGAGAGCGCCAGAGTGTACTTTGTGTGCTCTCTGGTCTTTTGAAAAGTCGTTTGTGCCTCTGAATTTTTGCCCGAGTGCGCTCTGGCACACATAATAGTTGTTTTTTAATAAAACAAATAAATTCATGCACTTTCACAATGTTTTTAAGGACTCAAACTCTTTAGACAGCTAATTCAGAAAAATACCTTCAAAATTTAAGACCTCTTTAAGTCGTGATAAGACTTTTTAATACTTTAAGGGTCTTAATTTCCCCAAAATTGATTTATCAACTTTTAATACTTTGCAAGACCCCGCGGACCTCCTGCCAGTAAACCATTTTCAGGTGAGCAAACATACCAAACATGCAGCCTTGCATCACTGTTCGACTGAATGGCTGCTTGTTTCCTTTGCCAGCCCAGTTGAAATGACAGGCCAGGGAGTTGGTCAAGGCAGGTGACAGCATCCGTCTGATCATAGAGTCTGATGAGGTGCCCCCAACCAAAGCCAAGCGAGCAATCTAGAGATGAGAGAGAGAAGTGGTTGTCATCATGATGCTGCCCACACAGGAATCCTTTTATTTTTGCATCAAGAATCATTTTATCATCGAATCATGGCCCTCTCAATCAGAATAGAATAGAATAGAAATGTATTTATTTAAAACAGGAACAATGCACAAATAAACATTAATCTTGTAGGAACAAGAAAAGATGCCAGGTTATAACAGCTTTGCTAATTTCCACCCATAGTCCCTAGGCAGGTAAGGAAGGAATTGAATCGTGAGGTACCCAGAGATTCCCACCCTTCGCTCATACTGGGTTGTGATATATGAAGTTGTTTCCTATGTTTATGTTTTTTTTCCTATGATACTGTACAGGCAGTAGATTGTAAGGTGTTAAGTATATTGCAGTTCAGTTTGTCAAATAAATAATAATGCTTTGACAAACTGATTCATTCTTCAGTGATGATTCTGCCTCATTGAAGTTGTCTTCATTCATGATCGGCAGGTCAATGGGAGTCATCTCAAGGGTTGTGCCTGGCTCTGGTCCCCTGTGACCACCTGGAGTAAATCTGGCATCTGCCAGTTCACTTTTGATGAACTGCACATCTCTTGACATTTCCTTTACTACCACTACTACTTCAGCGAGCATTGTGGTCATCTTCTCGATGGAAAGATCTTTAAAAAAAAAAAAGAAAAAAAAAGAAAATTGTTAGTAAGAGAGAAAGTAAAACTTGCAAATTACTAAGGAATTACACAATTTGAAATAGACTTGCCTTTCAAAAGCTGCCTGGTGTACTGACTTTGACCTTGCATCTGTGTGCTTAACACCTAGTATAAAACAAGCATCCACGCACCTTAATCACTGCACACACTGAAAGGCATTATTTAACTTCAAGTCTGCCATGGCCACCCACATATAATCCCCACCTCAGCCCACTTTAGCTTTGATCACAAAAAACATTTCTATACATATTTTAGTTCCCTCTTAAGATGTCTGGAGGTAGGAAAAACAAAGGTTCCAACAGATACACAAAAACAAGACTAATCTAATTTGTTCAAATAATTTTATTTTACATGCTCTAAATTAATAAATTGTGGTTATTAGTGAGGAGTGCTATCACATACCATCCACAAAATGGTATGTGCTATCACATACCATTTTGTGGATGTTGAGGGCGACTGTGGGGGGTGTATTGCCTCGAACTGGATCCTGCTATATCTGTTGGGATATATATATATATATATATATATACACATCCAAATTGTTTACTTGGCTGTAACTTCTGCTCCTCTTGGAAGTGGCTTGTATTGGAGGCTGAAAGAAAAACAGAATGGGTTAATTTTTTATGTTGCAATACCACAAAAAATAATTGTTGCAATAAAGAGATTTATCTGACAAAATCAATGTAATGTAATCAATGTAAATCAGTGTCCAGTGCCAGTGAATTGCTTTTTACTGTTTTAATTTGCTATACACATATCATTATGGCCTCATGTGATTTTTCATCAGCATTTTAGTAGCATGTAGTCACAGTAGTAATGAACAAACAAAACAAATATAAACTGAAAATAGAATAAACATAAAATAAAGCAAAAACATCTGCTGTTTTTTCACTTTTCTCCATAAATTAAATCACACTACTGACATCAAAATACTGAGTGACAGTTAGAAAGACTTAAGACATTCAAAACACAGACAATCTTATGCGAAAATTGATTTTTCAATCATGTAATAGTTTTTTTTAATATTATGTTGAAAATAACCGTTAGTTTTATACCACATTTAGGCTATTTCATGTATGAAAATGCAGTATACAGTTGTTTTAAATTATGTGTGTTTTTTATTATAATTTTATTTTATTCTATTTATTCCATTTATTTATTTCACTTGTTACAAATTTCAGAGGACCCCATTTGAATTCCAGGCGACCCCACGTGGGGTCCCGACCCCAAGTTTGAAACACACTGTCCTACAGTAACCTTAGCACACGGCGTCCTCACCGGTCCTCACTGCTATCTTAGAAAGCATAAAGGTTCATTCTCACTGCTGCGATACGGAAATGTGGGACGGATTTGCGGAATATTTGCGCAGCGCTTTTCCGCGCTCAAACCATACACACAGGCGCGGTACGGACACGGTGTGGAATTTCACGTTGTTGTGTTCCAAGTCCGCGCAGTGTGAACAGGTGTGGGTGAACATGGATTTGAGTAGTAGTAGCAGCAGCAGCGAGCTAGCAAACTAACGTTCAACAAGTGTCAACATCAACTTTCCTCCGCGCTCCTCTCTGCTGGTCTCACCGACACTTCAGCACCCATTCTGGGATACACAGTGTCGGCCCGCCCCGCCTGACCTCCGTGCTCCTCTCCGCTCCTCTCCCAGACGCTTGAGCACACGTCCAGGGCCCCGGAGGTCAGGCCGGGGGGCCGCGGGACCACGGGTGGCAGCTCCGGGCACTTCCACTTTAACCCAAAACGAGTGCTCACGATAACCAGATGAGCAGATAACGTCAACTAGGGAAAATAAAATGAAAACACCACAGTTGTAGCCTGTTAGCATAACATGAGCTAAACTGCTAAACTAGCTAACAGCTAACGAAAGATAACGTTAGTTGGTGGGGACATGTGCTAAGCTATATACACCCAGTTGTGCCTCGCCACTCACCAGGAACCTCTTTTAACGGTCACAGAAGAAACAACAAAGCTATTTTCTGCCAGTTTATTCCAGTTAGCTTACCTGAAACCAACTGTGATGAGATGCTGTGTGCGAGCTCAGTTCCGAACAAACATCGCGGAGATGAAATCCCGCCTCTGCGGCGACTTCCGTACGGCAGACATTCTACGGCACTGGGCCGACCCAAAGCCGACGTAACAGAGACGTTTGATGAGCTGGGACAAAAGAGTATTAAATTTAAAGATATCCGCCCATGCGGCCGACGCTTGTCAGATGTTATAAATTCAGGGCTGATGTGTCGTCCTCAGGCCGACGTCGGCCAGATGTATGTGTGCTATCTGGGAAGTTATCGTTAGCCAAAATGCACTGTTAGCTAAAAATGATGTGGCTAAACTGATGCTGTATGCTCGAAATGTGCCAGGTAACGTTAAAACAAAACGTTAAAAAATTTAATAAACTCCGTTAAGCACAAAAGCGGCAGTTATTATTCGTAGAATCAATAAAATCAGTAATATTCCCAACTTACTTGAGCAGTAGCCGAGCATGGGCAAAGGGGAGGAGGAGGAAAATGGCTGCTTCTTCTTCTTGGCAAACGGAACGGCAAACCCAGCTCCTTCTTGGCGGCTGTTTAACGTTACCTGGGATGTACCATTTCACTAGGTTTAAAGTTTGGAGTGTTGGGCTGTTCCACTCCTTGCTGTCACTGTTCAAAAGCACCTTTTAGATGTCTCTGTCATTATAAATTACACACAAACTTTCAGAAGACTTTAACATAGTAAAAAGGTACGTCCACAGCAAAAGGTGCTTAAATTAAAATATATGAGACCCCCCCACCCTCTCATTATATGGTCTCACCTAGTTCAGTCTATGATTGAAACAGCATTAGTAAAGCAATATTGATTCAGTGTTGGCATTTCAATCTACAATCTCAACCATCATACAGTGTGGATTCAATGATATATTTTCAACATAAAAATTTTAGAAGGTTGATCAACCATTGATTTTTAAACCTTAACTAAAAATCAACCTGACCATAACTCAATGTTGATTTAACATCTTTTGCTATCTGGGAATGTTGATCTGGAAACAGTGATAATTAAGGATGCATCACTGCTACTGTTGTCATTTTGATCCTAAAAGGCAAATACCAACATTTTGGGAAATTAGCTTGTTCAAAACCTTTAAATTTGCTAGCTAGCTCATTTAACATTGAACCAGCTAGTTGACTTGCTTTCTTCCTTAAAAGTGCCAAAATGCACTGATGGTACTATGTCAGTGTAGCTTACTCTGCAAAAGTTATTAGACAAGCTAATTTCCCCAAATGTTGGTTTTCTCCTGGCTCTTTTAGTGTTATTATTGTGTTAAATAGAAAATAAATAAATAAATAAAATAAAAAATAAAATAAAATAAATAAATAAAATGCCCGGCCTGTATTTCCAAATTTACACATATGTCAGTCTGGCTCACATGTGAAAGTATCTGCTGTCAGAATGGCTGTTGCGCAAAAGACCTATAGGCTTAAATTGTTTTGGTTATCTATCTATAAAGCAAGAAGCGCCTGTGTGTCTGTCTGTGGCTCGCATCTCTCTGACTGTTTGTCAGTTCGGCCTAAGCTTTCGGATATGGCTTGCGCATGGCACAATGGTGTGCATCCTTTATTTTGAAGTTTTTTGGTCAAAGTTTTTTGGATTATATATGAACACAAAGACTTTTGGGTTAATGTATCAAGTTATTTCCTCCAAGTTGGTGCTCACCAAGAATGTCTGCAATTTTTGCTGTGTCCAGTTGTAATTTGACTTTTCCTTTGAAGGCATTGGAGTGTCTGCCAGTCACACTCAAGCCCATCCTCCCACGTGATTTTAGTTGACCTCTAGGTAGATGCAACACAGCTCCAGCTGCCATATATTAACACTTTGGCCACAGAAAAAATACACTAATGGGTGGGGATCAGCTCAGGAGTACTGCTTCTAGTGTTGGAACATGGAATCGATTTATTGTCACATTTTACAGATTGTCCCTACAATGTGCAGTCAACTATAAATACAAATATTGACAATCTAGTAGTTGACAATATGATAATCTACCAAACTATTGTTTTCATTTGACAATCGCAGCAGTCTGGTCGGTGCAGTAACACTTAAGCTACTTACTCAATCCAATTGGAAAGACTGTGGCACATGTAATAAAGGAACATTGACAGTATTCAGGCATTGCTATTGGAAATAGTGTTAGCTAGGGGGGATTGTTGGCAAGCTCAGGGGAGGTTGCTTTTGCTGGTTGAGCCTGGGGGAAAAGATGTTCAGGACTCTTCGGTCGTGAGGTGCTACCACCAGCCCTAATTCATGTGAGATTCATCAGGTGGGTGGTAGATAGTGTCTTTTAGGATTTAGATGAATTTACAGCAGCACCCTACCTTCTTAGCGTAACATGGCTGGTTGACGAGTCTGGTCCAGCTTTGCCAGCCTGTTCAACCATCTTATTCCATCAACCATTTTATACCATCTTAAACCATCAACCAGCCTTTTCAACCAGCTCAGACCATCAACCAGTTAACACCATCTAAAACCATCAACCACCCTATTCAACCAGCTTCTAGACCATCAACCAGCTAAGACCATCTAAAACCATCAACCACCCTATTCAACCAGCTTAGACCATCAACCAGCTAAAACCATCAACCAGCCTATTGAACCAGCTAAGACCAGCTAAAACCATCAACCAGCTAAAACCATCAACCACCCTATTCTACCAGCTAAGACCATCTGAAACCATCATCCAACCTGTTCAACCAGCTAAGACCATCTAAAACCATCAACCAGCTAAACCCACTAAGACCATCTAAAACCATCAACCAGCCAGTTTTACCAGCTAAAACCATCTAAACCCACCAGCTAAGACCATCTAAAACCATCAACCAGCCTGTTAAACCAGCTAAAACCATCTAAAACCATCAACCACCCTAAGCTGGTCTAAGCTGTTTTTTTCAGCAGGGGAACGAATGAGGAACTAATGAGTAGTTACTGAAGAACTAAGGTACATAAAATTAGAGTAGTTACTGAGGAACTAATGAGGAACTAATGATGAACTAACTATTAGTTAATGGTCAGTTCTTCAGTAACCCCTGATCAAATTTCAGAGGAGTAGTTACTGAGGAACTAATGAGGAACTAACTATTAGTTAATGGTCAGTTCTTCAGTAACCCCTGATCAAATTTCATAGAGGAGTTAATCATCACTTAATGATTAGCAAACTAGTTACTTCATCAGTACAGATGAAGATTACTCAATAACCTGTCCATTAGTTAATAGGGCTGGGTATCAATTCAGATTTTCCAGATCGATTCGATTCGATTTTCAAGGACTGTGTGTGTGTGTGAGTGTCTGAGGAGCGTCAGTACGTTAGCTTGTTAGCTGTAACGTTAGCCTTGCTGTTTGTCATGTTAACGTTATCGTCGGCAGCCCTGAATAGCTTGAAAAGCTTTAGCATAGTTAGTTAACACATTTGTTATCAGCCCACGTGTTTACTACTACAGAGAATTAATAAATATTTGGTTTATTTGCACAACGTAGCCTCTCTGCCATCTTTTATCACGCTTGCTAACGCTAAGTTAACTTTACCAGCAGATCTGTATGAGGCACAAACTGAGGCTACAGTTAGCAGTGTGCTGATGCTTAGTGGTATTTCTTAATCTTTTTCTATGAAACTAATGTGCATTTAATAAACATGCGTACATTTTTAGCGTTATATTTTTAGGGGAAAATGCGAGTGAAAATACTCGCACCGTAGACCCATGCTTCCATCCACTTCAGTGGACGTGCTCCCACCACAGTTTGTTGCTCTGTCTTCATTCAATGTCCAGCCGTCTCGCGAGATCTCTCACCATGACCTCAGGTGCTAAATGCTAATCTCGCGAGACTACCTGGGTTGATAGTACTACAGGCTGCTGCAGTCTGCTACCGGCTGTACAACACGTCCACGGAGGAAAATAGTTATAGTAAAAGATCGGCGGAGGCCCTAGTGATTTTAGAGTCCTCACATCCCTTGCGACTAGCACACCTAATGGCAGACAGCGCCCCAGACTAACGTCCAAGAACACAAAATTGAATCCACAGAGTATCTCCATACTGCTCATCCGTAGTGATGCAAGTGTGCTGCAGCCGCGACATAAAAAGTTGTTTCGAAAAACGTCATATGAACTCTGTTTTTAGCCTCACTGTAGCCTGTAGCTCTGACTGCTTCTGCTTCCATACTGTTGATCACTACAGATCAACAGTATGGAGATACTCTGTGGATTCAATTTTGTGTTCTTGGATGTTACCCAGGCAGCAGCTGACACTGAACCAGATCCGCCTACAAGTCGTGAGATCCGTGTAGCAGTCACACCGCCAAGCGCCTCTGACCCAGCTTTGCGCCGAGTCTGGGTGGAGAGACTACGCTGACAGTTGTAATGATACATTTGGCTCCAATCAGTTTCGGCAGCGCAGCCCAGACGCGTCGAAATTCAAATTTTAACTGTCCTTTTTTTAACCACTTCGGCGGTAGGGAGTGGAGCACAGCACAGAGCAGAGCGACAGGACACCGGCAGAGCGTCTGTCATTAGAGTTCTTGGTAAGTACATAACACAATATTAAAATGATTGTAACAGCGTTGTTGTATTTTTTTTTAAATCAAGCATTAGTTTGCAGCGTTTGTACATAACGTCCTCATTCGTTTCTGTGATAATATTCTTGCCAAACATGGTAATGTAGCAAGTTTAGCTAATAGCCTAGTCGTAGTCGGGTCATTCCTCACTATTGGTAACATTCCAGTCCCTGGGACAGAGCCCCTCATATCTTACTTTACATAAACCAAATTTTTAATATGAAAGATATTTTATTACAGATAGAGGTCTCCCATGTAATATTAACACAGAATATTGCCTGAAAAAAAATTTATATTTATATTTATATACCTCTTTTTAGGCACAAACACGTGTTTTTACCATGTCCCCAAGGCAACTTTTCATATTTCAATGAAGAATATTTAATTAAAATAATAAATAATTACAAAAATATCTTTATTATTGTATATATCAAGATTAAATAATTAAAATTCTAAATATATGTTTGTGGCTATATCACTGTTATTTAGGTGTTCCACTGAATTTACTGAGTGTCCCCCGAATTGCGTTCCACCCTGTTACATTGTGGTTTTTAGCCTGCCAAACCAAGTAAAACTACAATTCCCATGATGCAACACACAGGAACTGGAAGCACCCTTTTGGCGGGAAATTTGAAGGAGAAGTCAGAGGTAAGAATCAACATCTCTTGCCGTTTTTGCATGTTTTATAGTGTAAATCCACATGTCCTACTCTTAAATTTCCACCCTGTTATGCTAAATTGTTGAGAAAGTAAAAACAAATTTGAAATTTTTTTAAATATGTTTGATGTCCCTATTTATGTACTGTTTAAATCTGGAGAGCTAGCTAGTCAGGTCTGGAGTGCTAGCTAGTCAGGTCTACTTTGGTTGGAAATATTCCACCCTGTTACGTTCCACCCTGTTACGTACATAAACGTAACAGGGTGGAACATGCAAGTAACCGGGTGGAAAATATCTAATAATAATACAGAATATGCACAGATGATGATGATGATGATGATAATAATAATAATAATAATAATAAGTATTATTATTATTATTATTATTATTATATTAGCATAGCTATATTGTTATTATTTAATAATAAAAATATGATATATGTACATTTCATTATCATTATTATATATTATGATATAATGAACTAATTTGTAATGAATCTGTTCTTTGCCAATATAAAGCCTATAGAATATTTTTTGGGGAATGTGGACATTAATTGGGCTTTATAATTTTGTTATGCCACACCATAGCCATGATCATAAACTGATTGTTGTCTTGTGTAGATGCATCACAAGGTAATTAATCATTATAAAGTTGATATAATGTGCACCATAATATAAGTTAAGTTAAATTGTACTTGTCTGAGCATTAGGAAATGGCTCCGATAAGTGCTGCAGAGAGGCAATGTCGCTACAGGGCTAAGCGTGATGCAGATCCTGACAGACGAGCGCAGTATCTCCAGAAAGAGAGGGAAAAATGGCAGAGAGACAGAGACACAGGGAAAAAGAAAAAAGTGAATGATCTCAGTGAGCGTGAGAGGCGAGCCCAGAGAAAGAAATGGAGAGAGAGGAAGAGGGAAGCAAAAGGCAGGAGAGAAACAGCTGTAGGACCTCCATCTCCACCTTTAACACCACCTATACCACCTGAGTTGCAACCTGTGGCAGGGCCCTCAAGGTTAGAAATGTAAAAATCTTGCAATGCACAATATAGACATGTAACAGGACATGATTTGAGTTTTACTCCTATATCTCTTCTCTCTACCTCTACATCCCCTCTCACTCTACCCTTCTACACTCCTTTATATCCCCTCTATTAATACACCTGCCCCTACCACCCTTATGTCTATTTACCTCCTCTCTTCCCCTCCTGTCTGTACCTCCCCTCATCTCTCCTTCTTGTGTATGTTCATCTCTCCCCTATATCTTCCCTCTACTCATCCCCTGCTATTTTTTATACCTCTACCACTCCATCTTTCCTCCCCGTGACACGAGCATGCTGTGGCTGTAGCAGATATTGATCTGACTCACTTCTCTTTGTTCTTCTTAAACAATGTGTTTTGTCTGGAACCTAGAGTCAATTCTTACAAACTTTAACTTCAAACTAAGTTTGTGTGTTAACTGTCTGATTTTTGTTTTTAGGCAAAAACAACATGGTCAGCGCCTTAGAAATAATAATAAGAAGATGATGGAAAGAGAAATTGAAAAACTCAAAGCTGCCTTGTCTGATGAGAAAAGGAAAACTGAGAAGTATAAGAAGAGGTGGGAACGTCAAAAAAACAAACAGACCCCGTCCCCTCGAAAACAACTGAACCAATTGCTTCAGCATCCTGCTCATCCCAGCTCACGCAGACAACTGCTGCTCCATGCCTGCGTGGTTGAGGAACTAAAAAGGAAGTACAGGAACTCCAAAAAACAGAGGGACAAGCAGGTGCTTGCAAGAGCGACCATGGGGATGGTCATGAAGAAATACAGGCTTCAGAAATTAAGCCAACAAACCCTGGGCTTCTCAAATAAAAGGGCAAAGCTGACTGGAACGCTCTCCAGCTACAAGAGAACGTCTTGACAGAGACTAACAAAAAAGCAGGCGGTTGTAGCATACTACCTAAGAGATGACAACAGGGAAGAAACAAACCATAACAATACAAAAGAAGAAGATGCAGAAGAGATTGCTGACAGACACCATCAAAAACCTTTTCGACAAATTTACTGCTGAAAGTGAACACCAAGTGTCATACTCCTTCTTCTGTAATCAGAGGCCATTTTGGGTAGTTGCACCCACAGAGGCTGACAGGGACACCTGTCAGTGCAAGACACATGAAAACCTCCAGTTTATGGCTACAAGCCTATTCAACAGTGGGCTTCTGTCCTCCAAGGATGTTGAGAAGATGGCGGATACGATCGTCTGCAATTCCAGTGAGAAGGATTGTGCCTATGGTGTGTGTGCAGAGTGCCAATCAACAACTGTTCCATTGGTTAGGCCAGCAACAACCGATCAACTTCCTCACATGCAGTGGTCAACTGAGGTCAGCAACGATGAAAGCATGTCCATGGTGACCATCAAAAAAGAGATCCTCCTCCCTGAAGTGGAAGCTGTGGAGCAGTTCCACAATCGAATGGCCAAATTCCGGCACCACGTTTTTAACATTCGGTGGCAATTCAAGGCCTACAGGTAGCTGAGGGACAACCTGGCCAAAACAGAATGTCTGATTCACGTTGACTTTAGCGAGAACTATGGGTGTAAGAATCACAATGAGGTGCAGTCAGCCCACTTTGGGGGGTCACACAAGCAAGCGACCCTCCACACCGGTGTGCTCTATACCTCATCAGGACCCCCCAGAGCTTCTGTACTATCTCGCCATCTCGGAGGCACGACCCACCCGCCATCTGGGCCCGTCTTCAGCCTGTTTTGGAGATGGTGAAGGACAAGTTCCCAAAAGTTCAAAGGCTGCACTTCTTTAGTGATGGGCCAGCGACTCAGTACAAACAAAAGTGGAACTTCTTCCTTCTGTCCACTGAACCCTTCAGAATGGGATTTGCCAGCAGTAACTGGAACTTTTTTGAAGCCAGTCATGGCAAGGGGGCCCCAGATGGCGTTGGTGGGTCCCTGAAGAGAACAGCCAACAAACTTGTCCGCCTGGGAGAAGACATCCCCAATGCAGAGGCACTCTTCAAGAAGCTGAGGATGCAGGAGTCAACCATTTAGCTGTACTATGTCCCTGAAAAAAATGTGGAGGAAATGCCAGCGGTAAGTGGAACTGTATAAGTAGTGTTCTAAATTTAATGTCTTTAGTACATTCATTCAAATAAACACAAGAAGTTTGTGCTCTAATAAAAAAAAAAAAAAAAAAAAAAGGGATCAGCGCTCAGTGAATAATCCTCCTAAGCCCTACGATAAGCTATTATGGCAAGGCTTAACTATACAGACCCGTGAGCAGTGATAACTAACATGTCTTTGGGGTCATCGGGTGGGAACCTCCTTTCACCGGTGTTTCGTCTAGTTAGTCCCACGACACCTCCAGGAGGCTAGACAGTGATCTCTGGCGTCCCAGAGACACTCCCCTAATGCCAGGTCTCACTGCTCCCCGCACTAACCGAACAACCTCCTTTACCTTACCTATACTACCACAGAGGAGGTAGACCCAGGGAAGGAAGCCTTGTTAGGCTATCACACTCCCCCGCCGGGTTAGGCTGTACAGTCTACCTCCCCAGGACGAGCCCTCACAACAATGACACCTCCAGGAGGCTGGACAGTGATCTCAGCCCAAACAGCACTGCCAACTTCAACCAAGCCCAGGCTCCGTTTATGCGAGCTCCAGGCAGAAGCAATGCTGATACTACCTTTACTAGCACATTCACCATACTCTATTTCACACGCTACATAGCATAACTACAATGTAAGCTAAAGTTAAAGGAGATAAATGAGCTCACAGGATCAGCAAACACACTCACTTTGCAGCATGGTCTCAAACAAAATGGATTCAAATAGGCCACTCCCACACTTAAATAACCTTCCTCTTCCTGGATTTCCTTCTTACTTACACATGGCTTTCTCAGCCCAAACAGCACTGCCATCTTCAACCAAACCCAGGCTCCATACATGCGAGCTCCAGGCAGAAGCAATGCTGATACTAGCTTTCTTGTCACATTCACCATACTCTATTTCACACACTACATAGCATAACTACAATATAAGCTAAAGTTAAAGGAGCTAACTGGACTTACAGGATCAGCAAGCACACTCACCTTGCCGCATGGCCTCAAACAAAATGGATTCCAATAGGCCACTCCCACACTTAAATACTTCCTCTTCCTGGATTTCTCCTGACAGGAAGTGGATCTCTCCACCTGATCTCAAGGAGTTATGTGCCCTGCTTAGTAGTTCCCCCTGCTGGCCCCCAGCTGACATTATTTCTTCTGTAATAGATAAACTGGCTGCATTTAATTGCTTCATCTGACATTTCCCTCACTGTCTTCCTCAAATTCTGTCCCCGCACTCCGAGTTCCCCCAGGAGTGAGACAGTTGATCTTGCTATGAATCCCCTACACCCCACTTCCACTGGACAAATCCTAGTCTTCCATCCTCGCTGCTCAGCTTCTGCTCCTAAGTCTGCATATCTAAGCTTTTTTCTTTCATAGGCTTCTTCCACTGAGTCTTCCCAAGGAACTGTCAGCTCAATGAAATAAACTATCTGTTGACTCACTGACCACAACACTAAGTCAGGCCTCTGCCAGGTACAGACTATTTCCTGAGGAACAACAAGCTTTCCGCCTAAATCTACTTGCATTTCCCAATCACAAGCACCTTCTAGGCGGCCACACCCTTGCCTCCTCACTAACTTATCCCTTCTGTATTTCTCTCCCTCACAGACAAACTGAATTACTAAGCCCCTATCCTTAACACCTTCTGAATTCACCTGTCTTCGTTTCCCTTCGATGCCTGCAGCTAAACATTTCAACACCTGATTATGTCGCCATGTATATCGGCCTTGTGACAAGCCAACTTTACAGCCTGACAAAATATGCTTTAAAGTTGCGGTACGTGAACACAATGGGCATGATGGGTCCTCATTTACCCACAGTTTTAGGTTCTGGGGGGTTGGTAACACATCGTATGTAGCCCCTACCAGGAATCTAATACGATTCTCCTCCATACTCCACAGGTCCCTCCAACTAAGCTTCCTCTTCTCTACACTTTCCCAATTCAACCACTGTCCCTGTTTAGCCTGGGCCACTACCTTTGCACCCCTTACTATCTCTTCCTGTCTGCGTATCTGTTCTACAACCAGCTTTCTTTTATCTTTGAGGCCTGCTGTATTCCATACCGGTTTACCTGAGCCAAGCCCCAGGCCTCCCCGGCCAAACTGAACATTACCTACAATCTCTGCATGTCTAAGAGCTGCCTCTGCCTCCTGAACTGCCGATCTTGGGTTCCACTTCCTCCCCTTGGTTGGATTTGGAACCACACTCCTAACTACCACGTCCTTACTCCCAGATAACAAGAGCTCTGTCCTGACCTTGGTACATTTAAATTCCTCTGTTAAACTAGATACTGGCAGCTGAAGTATCCCTTTTCCATACAATGCAACACTACTTAGGCACCTAGGAGCGCCCAACCACTTCCTAATGTAGGAGCTAACCGACCTTTCCATTCTTTCCACAACAGATATTGGAATTTCATAAACTGACAATGGCCACATTAACCTAGGATATAGCCCAAATTGCAAACACCACAACTTCAACTTTCCTGGAAGTTCTGATTTATCTATTCTATCCAATCCTTCAGCCACATCTTTTCTAAATTTCACCACCTGTTCCTTATCATTCAACTCTACATTGTAGCACCTACCTAAGCTCTTTACTGACTTTTCCCTAATTGTTGGGATGTCCTCATCATCTATGACAAACTTCCTATCACTTAACTTCCCTCTACATATCGAGATGCTTCTAGATTTACTAGGCTTGATTTTCATGCTGGCCCACTTGAGGTTCTTATTTACCTTCTCTAGTAGCCTCTTTGTACATGGCATTGTTGTGGTCACCAGTGTCATGTCATCCATGTAAGCCCTAACTGGTGGAAGATGCAACCCATTCTGCCGTCTCTCCCCACCTACCACCCACTTAGAAGCCCTGATGATTACTTCCATTGCCATAGTAAATGCTAATGGAGAAATTGTACACCCTGCCATGATGCCTATTTCTAGCCTCTGCCAACCTGTTGTGAAACCTGCTGTACTTAGACACACCCTAATATCCTGAAAATATGCTTTCACTAAGTTAACAACTACCTGTGGCACTCTGAAGTAGTCAAACGCACTCCAAATGAGGCTGTGCGGTACTGAACCAAACGCATTTGCAAGATCTAAAAATATTACATGTAGGTCCCTTTTGTTAATCTTCGCTGCCTGAATCTGGTGCCAGATCATGCTAGTATGTTCTAAACACCCTGAAAAACCTGGTATTCCTGCCTTCTGCACCATGGTATCTATTAAGCTATTCCTTTCTAAGTAGCTAGCTAGTCTCTGCGCTACTACACTAAAGAAAATCTTCCCCTCCACATTCAAGAGAGAAATCATCCGGAACTGGCTAAGGTCCACAGACTCCTTCTCCTTAGGAATGAGGACACCCCCTGCCCTACGCCATGCTCTTGGTATAATTTGTTTTTCCCAAACTATTCTTAGCTGTTTCCACAAAAATTTAAGGGTATCAGGCGCACTTTTATAAACCCGGTAGGGGACTCCATTAGGCCCTGGGGCCGAAGAAGCCTTTGCACGCCTGACCACCTCCTGAACTTCCTTCCACCTAGGTGGCCTGACATCCATCTCATGCTCTATCCCTCCTAATGGAGGGATATCAGGTGGGAAACCTACTATCCTATTCTTCTCCAAATCTGAATACGTGTTTCTCAAATATTCTTCAACCTCTAACCTTTCTGCTTTAAGCTGCCCTCCCTTTTCCTGGCTGAACAATCCTTTAACAAACTTAAAAGGGTCCCTGAAAAAACCTGTCCTAGCATATTCCTTCTTCCTCCTCTTTTTCCTGAGATGCTCCGCCCTTCTAAGAACTGCTAGCCTGCTTCTCAACTCCTCTTGCAACACCTTTAATGTGTTATAACTCATGTTTGGCCACCAGATTGTGCAGCATTATCTCAGATGATAAAAATGATTTGACTTACCTTACTTGATAGCCTTATAAGTCATGACCTTGTTCTGGTCTTCACAGTTGCCCCCTTTGACTGCAATAAAAGGGACTATGAAGATTCACCAGATCCTCAGCACCTCACCAGGCAGAGTCCAGTACAGAGACATAACTTGTCTCTGCCTAAGGGAGAAGGGGGTGCTGGCTTGCCCATGCTTTGAGCTGAAAGAAGCAACGCTTCACAATGTGGCTCCAGAGGCCCCTCCAGAGGCCCCTCCAGAAGCCCCTACAGATGTGGATATAATGAAAACGTTCAATAAATACCAAGTTCTTTTAAAAAGGCTAATCATTGTTGGTAATTCCACCCTGTTACGGTACTTTCCACCCTGTTGTGCTTGTTTCCACCCTGTTACACACAGTTTCTTTTAAAATGACCTAAAAACAATGGTATTTTTTCAGAATGTTCTTATGTTAATTTGCAGTCCTGAAAGAGACAATGAGAATACATGTGTTTTATTGTGCACATATCTATTTATCTTGAGCATTTTGGCTAAATTGGGTGTGCACATGTACATTTTCTAAACAAAAAGCCTATATTCTACACAATAATTTCTGTATCTTCATTATTCAAATTTAAAAAACATATGTTATGAAATAAGGGACACATAAGGTATAAGTGTTGATAAATATTGTTGAATATTTACATTATTAACATTTAGCAATACTTATGTATATGTCTGTAACAGGGTGGAACTCTAGCACGATCCATCCATAATTATTATCATTTAAGTGCCTGAGCTCTAAAAATACAAATTCCTCAAGGTTAAACATGTCTTCTACCTAATGACATGTTAAAAACGTCAAAAATTCACAATATTAATATCAAAACTTAACACCTTAAAAAGTTACCAATAGCGAGGAATGACCCAGTCGGCAGTGTTTTAATCTAGACAATGTAAATAATGTTGAATGTAGACTGTAACATAATAAGCTGATATATGATCACCCGACGGGAGAAACATTTGCCCACATTAAGCACAAACACGGATATAAACCTGTAAGCGGAGCTGCTGCTGCTGCTGCTAGCACTGCTAACATTAGCCAGACTGTGTAGCAGACTTGCAGCTAACGTCAGCACCGGGTCGTTTATCTGCAGACGCTGTGATCCTCTTCAGTCTGAAACGGTGAAGCATTTAGTGAGTTGCTGTAATGTTTTGTAAGTTAATGTGTACGGTTTGAATTGCATATTTAGCACGCATAGCGCACATTTCAACGGCATTTAAAGTACGATTTGGCGATTGTTGACTGTGATTAACGGCTTCAGATGGCTTTAAACACGCACAGTATTTTTTCCGGACAGTGTTTAACATTTTAAATTATAATTATTATTTATTTATTTATCACATATTTATTTCCAGAACATAAAAACATTATTTTTAGTTTTTCAGATTGTGTCAAAATAGTCAAACGGATCCATTTGTTTTGTTTTTCTGTTTTTCTGAATAATATTTTTGCCCTTAATACATAGATTATAGTGGTTGCCATATGGTTTAATTTCTTAAAATCCATCATGGAGTTTTAAAAAGGCCTATTTCATGATTTGCTCTCTTTTCAGTGTTTCCTCTCTTTGTCAGATTCTGTGAACCTGACACAAAATTAGTCAATAAATAGAAATTATGCACTTTATCATGGGTAATGTTGCATATTGTACATTGTGAAATACTGATTCCCACTCCTACTATGAATAGTTATTTTTGTCTGTGTCACTCTGTGACCTAATATTGAAGATATACTTCATACATGGGCACCTTCTGCGTGGAGACTTGAAACATCATCCAGCAGAAATAATAGAACTCTCCCCTTCCCTCCTCTCTTCTCTTCTCTAGTGCTAATCACACTACTACTTCCTGCTTCACCACTTCTCCTCTGACCACCCAAACTGTCACATAAGTTAACTGGTTTTAATTCTGTTACACTTTGTTTAACCAAGTAAATTCCTTAAAGCTTTGTTAAAATATTGTCCCTCTTATTTTCCTTACAATTTAACAGCTTGGCTGGAAGAATATAAGTGGGGATGGATTCGGGGGTACTCTCTGATGCCACCATTAGATGGAGAGCGCGTAGAGATGTTGAGAGACGACTCAAGAAAATCAGGACCATGCACACTGAAAAATTTGCTTCCCATTGTTGCAGTCAGGAAAGACAGACTGAATGTAGAGATAGAGTAGCTGAGGCAGTCATAGAAAATAGTGGGAGTGACAGAGAGGAGGCTGGAGGGTTGTTGGAGGAGGACATAGTAGAGATGGACACATCACATTTTGACCAGCAGTCCTTTTCAGTGGATGTGCCTGAGGAGGAGAGTGACTCGGACCAGGATACTGATGAGACAGTGGATTAGTCATGTAATCTAGGGGCCAGTCTTCATAACTGAGCATTAACATTTGGAGTTTCCCTAGTGGCTCTCACGGCTCTTCTTGGTTTGTTAAGATTGTACCATCCTGATCTTCCAAAGGATGCAAGAACCCTCCTTAAGACAAAGATTACTCACAACATACAGGAAAGATGTGGAGGACTATATTATTACATTGGCATCCTGTCATCTTTCAAACAGAAACTGTACCAGGCATGTGAGTCAATCACTAATGGCTGTACCTTAAAACTACAGATCAACATTGATGGGTTGCCTTTGTTCAAAAGTAGTGGGATTCAGGTGTGGCCCATTTTAGGACTCCTCGTAAGTGTTCCAATTAAGGAACCAGCTGTGATTGCATTGTTCTGTGGACCACATAAACCAAAGCCAGCAGATATATTTTTGAGAGACTTTGTTGTTGAGTTGAAAGAGTTACAGAATGGCATTGATTTCGAAGGCAAAAGGATTTTCTTTAAATTGGATTCTGTAATCTGTGATGCCCCTGCCCGGGCTTTTATAAAAAATATTAAGCCTCACAATGGCTATTTTGGATGCGACAAATGTGTGCAGAAAGGACAGTATGTGGGAAGAATGACATTTCCTTTAATCACTTGTCCACTGAGGACAGATGAATCGTTTGCGGAAAAACACGATGAAGAACATCACCTAGATGGCCCTAACACTTTCCATGACTTAAGTATAGGGATGGTATCTCAGTTCCCAGGTGATTATATGCATTCTGTGTGTTTGGGTGTTGTAAGGAAATTTCTGAACATTTGGCTTAGGGGGCCTCTCAAATTCCACTTGCCCGCCAGCATTGTCAACCAGATGTCTGATTGTTTGACAGGTTTACGCAATCATATTCCAGTGGAATTTGCCAGGAAACCCAGAACACTGAGAGAACTTGATAGGTGGAAAGCAACAGAATTTAGGATGTTTTTATTGTACATTGGACCTGTCATTCTGCCTTCCTACCTGGACACAAACATTTACAATAATTTCATGCTGCTGTTTTCTGGCATTGCCATTTTAGTCAGCCCAACACTGTCTTCATTGTACTGTCAGTATTCTGAGACATTGTTGCCGATGTTTGTGACCCATTTTGGCCAAATACATGGCAAGGACTCACTTGTGTACAACGTTCACTCATTAGTTCATCTTGCTCAGGATGTAAGGCTGCATGGTTGTCTGGATAACATTGCAGCCTTTCCCTATGAGAACCACCTTCAAATGCTCAAAAAACTTGTCCGAAAGCCTGAACGTCCACTTGCACAAATTATACGTCGGTTGTCTGAGAAAACTACTTGTCAGACTGATCAAATGTCATACTCTTTAAAAAGGCCTCACTTTGTTGGACCTGTTCCTGATGAACTTGCCTTTAGAGGGGTTCGAGGGCAGTACAGCCAAATGATTACTGACCAATGGACTATCAAAGTTTCAACAGGGGATAATATGTTCATCATTGCAGATGAAATTTGTATGATTGTTAATATTGTTGAGTGTCATGATGGAATCTATGTTGTATATAGAAACTTTTCAGATAAGTCCACCTTTTTTACATATCCCTTTAACTCTGACTTCCTAAATATTTATAGCATGTCACAAGTGTCAGAACAATGCATGTATGCCAAAGTTTGTACAGTTAAGCAAAAATGTGTCCTAGTCCCCCACAGAAGAGGTTTTGTAACCATACCAATTCTGCATAGCCTAAAGAAGTAGATGAACTGGTTTGCTATAGTGGGGTAAGTTGTGGTTAGTTGAGTCATCTTAAAACATCATTCTACACTGAACATCGATGTACTAAGTACAAGTAAGTTTATTTCTTTTTGTCGATACTAAAAAATCTTGGTGGAAAAAATAGCAATACAAATTACTCTTTTCTTTTCTTTCTCTTTTTTTCTAGGATGTTTCATGTTGTTCAGTACTTTGATGCAGCAAAGTCTGTGGTGGTAGTACCTCAGTCATGGTACAGTGCTGGTTTCACCCTCTGGCCAAATTACACAAGTGATGAGCGGATCAATAAAGCTGTGCGGTGTGCAGAGGCACCTGGACAGAACTGGACAAGGCATCCTGTCAGAGTTTTGAAGACATATGGTAAAAAAAAAAAATATTTAAACATCTGGTTATTGTTAGAACTTAATATCTTCCAGAATTTAGCTGTAATTGTGTTTGTCTCTCAAATTAAGATTATGACCTGTAATTTACTAATGTCAATTTTGTTTTAGATGACTACATGTCAGCTTGGCGTGGTATGAAAAAGTCTTTGACCTGTGACACATCTGAGTTGGATTCACATGATGAGGATTCACCGGTTGGCCGTGTTAAGAGAACACCTAAACCAATGTAAGAGGGATTCGATGTATTTGTTATGTTTAAATGCATGCGATTTGAACATGATGTAAAATGTCTTTTTGTGTTTGTGTTTATCCAGCCACTATTATGGTGATACAGAAGAGGAGAGTGACACTGAGTGTGTTCCTAAAAAAAGGCCATATCCCAAAAAGGCTCAACTCCAATAACACACCCTCAGCAGTCATCAGCATCCCCATTGTCATCACGAAGGTAAATATAACCACTGTCTGATTTATCATATTAGATTAGGGTGTTTTCTAATCCTGCAAACCAATCTTTTGTGTGCATTTAAAAAAAAGATTTCTAAACTGCTGAGCTGTTAATTTTTGTTTTTTTCTCTGCACTGCATGATATGACACTAATACAATAGGTAGGAAAATGTACACAACACCATTTATTTTTGTCCTTTCAGCAATGCACCCTCTACAAGGCCATCTTCCTTTGCTGCACCTCCACTTCCACCACAGCCACCTCCAGGGCTATTTTCCATTGCTGCTCCTCCACCACCACCTCCAAGGCTATCTTCCACTGCTGCACCTCCACCATCACCATCTCCTCCAGGGCCATCCGCTCATGCTGCACCTTCTGAGCTCCCTCCTCCTGAGCCGACACTCACAGAGCTGACCTTCTTCGTGACTTCTTATACATCATCCTTCCATCCATCACCTCCTGGGCTGTCCTCGTTTGCACCACAACCTCCACTGCCATCTTTTGAACATTTCCATTCATCTCAGTCCACAAATCCTTTGGAAACCGCCTCGGAAGTGTTCATGCCCACTTTAAGAGCTGGCCGGTCTGGGAGGGAGCCAATTCCCTGCACACGTAAGTGTTAACTAATCCCTCACCTGATGCAATATTGAACTGATCATTTAAACTCATACAATTCTGAATCCTATCAACAAAATGTCATAGATGAATTAAACACTGAAAAAATAACTTCGAATTTAAAAAAAAACATTCAAAAACTGATTCTAAAAGAAACAGCCTAACCCAAAATTAAGTCAGTGAGATTTTTGTCTATAATTTAAAATGACTTGTTTTCCATAGAATTGTTTTGTTTTGCTCTTAGTATCCTCATCATGACCTCTCTAAATTTTGATGTTCTTTTTGTAGCTGCCGAGCTCCACATGCTCACTCTTTTGGAGAACCTAAAACACCAGCTTAACCAACAAAGTTCTGTGATGAATCTCCTCATGTCACGACTGAACGCTGCACGTGAACCAGCATCAGAGATGCCAGACGACATCTCCTTTCCTTTGAGTTCACTGGCTGAGGTGGACTGTTTTGAGGACTGGCTCAATGACCCAGCGAATGCTATGAAGAAGAAACAAATGGTATATATCTTGCAAACACCACGTTAGTTTATATTATGTACTCTCTCAGTGATTTCTTTCTTACTGTTTTTTTCTTCATTGCTAATTCAGTGCCTTATTTTTACAGGTCGCTGTGCTGGCCTCTCTTGGGGGACGTGACATAAAGCATGTCACCTGGAATATCCTGGCACACATTTTTTCATCTAGTGTTGCCAAACAGATAAATTGGAAGGGAGTTAATAATAAAAAGAAGTTCAGCGAGATGGCAACCAAGGCTCTCCTCGCACGTAAGTGTGAATTATATACATATTGCTCCTCAAAATGTCAAATGTCCTCAGCAAATCTAGCCCTGTGTCTTTAGTGGACTTGAGACCAGAAAAAATTAATTCTGTTATTGTCTAAGTAAGGTATAATGTATAGTGAGCCAGTGATTACTAAAAAAATAACTCCCAACAGGGAAATGGAACCCCAATGCATATGCATTGTCTGTTTTCCATAATTTTACCCAGAGTGTCATTGACAAAGGTGTGATTAGTGTGAATGGTAATGACTCAGGCTATATCATATGAGAATACTGAGCAGCTTGAGTTGTCTGCCTGAACCAGCTTGCGGGGGTTGCCTGGTTTCTAATACAGAGCTTTTAACTTCTCCTAAAGTCACAAGATATTTGTTCTCTTATACAAGTGTAGTTTACTATTTCATACAAAACTGCATTGAAAATGCATCAAAATGTTGAGTTGGTCGTTTCTGGACCATAACCTTTTGTTTGCTCTGTGTGTTTTTCTTATTTTAATGTACTGTAGGGGCTGTGCGCAAGAACCATCAGGGGGAAAAGGCAACGGACATGGAAATAAACCACCATTCCATCAGGTGGTTTAATTTGGCTTCTGACCGTGGGGGTGGCCGTAGACAACGGTCACAACAAACTATGTCCCGATGAACTATTCCTAAGTGCCCATTCTGGACTGTTTGACTGTTTGACACCCTTGTGAGTAAGTGCCGGTGGACTGTTCCTAATGGTAATGTTTCCTCTGTGGTTCGTGCTCAGCCTCAGCTTGCATGCATGCATGCATATGTGTGGGTAATTCTGACAAAGAGCTATTTGGTGTTTTTTATGTAAGTCTGACAGAGCTGTTAGGGTTTTAAATGTACATGCAAGTCTGACAAAGAGAGTAGTTTGGGTTTTAAATGTACATTTAAGTCTGACAGAGAGAGCTGTTTGGTGTTTTCATGTACATGTAATTATGAAAAAGACCCTGTTGAGTTTTACAAGTACATGTAATTCTGACAAAGAGAGGTTTGATGTTTTTATGTACATGTAAGTCTGACAAAGAGAGCTATTTGGTTGGGGTAAATGTAAACCTATAAATAAACATTTTTTGAAGACAAATGTGCATTTCTTTGTGCTGTATGTGTACACATTTGGCCCAGATGTAAAATATGAATAACGGATCTGTGCCAGATCCGAACCAAATGTCATAGAGCTTTATTAATTATGCTGGGCCAGAACTGGCCCAAATCTGTTCCTGAGTGTGCTGTATGTGGATTGCATTCGGCCCAGATGTAAAATATGAATCATGGATTTGTGCCGGATCCGAACCAAATGTCATTGCTTTTTTAACTGTACTGGGCCACAACTGGCCCAAGTCCGTTCCAGATCAGTAATCTGTATCTGCGCTGGTATCGGGCCGTTGTGAATAAAGACCCCGGTGCAGACCCGTTTGGCGGATCTGCACCGAATGTTATCCACAGTCTGGCGCAGATCTGCCACAGTGTCATTTTGCTGTCTGGGTAGTCTGGGGCACCATCTACCATTAGGTGTGCTAGCCGCTCCACCCGCTGATCTCCGCAAGGGATGTGAGGACTCTAAAACTTCACCAGGGCCTCCGTCAGCATATGGGTGAGTAGATAATGGCTGAATTTTCATTTTTGGGTGCACTATCCTTTTAAGATAAAGGCGCTAAGCAGTGTGCAGCTGCTCACCCCACCTTCTAAGACATACACTAATGCCGTCAGTCTACCACACAGGGCGCATACAACATTGGGAGCAATCTGGGGTTCAGCATCTTGCCCAAGGATACTTTGACGTGCAGATATCCTCACGAATAAAAGGATTAATTGTTGGAATACATATACAAGTAAGTGTATTTGGCATTGGTAGCACACAATTAGTGGATATTAGGTTTCATAAACTGTATGACTTTCCCAAATTACATTCCCAGTTAACTGGATCAATAACTCCAGTGTACTTTACATTAATGAATGAAAACAGTAAGAGGAAACCACAATATTCTTTGACCTCATTTTATTTAAATGAAAAATACTGTAATCAGTCACTGTCTGCTTGGAGCTGAGGAGAGAAAGAGAGAAATAACATTGATTAATACATTGCATCACAGTCATGCTTACAGTGTGCATTAAAATCACTTACTTCTTTCTCTAGTTTCCTAATTTCCAAGTCCAGTTTCCTTAAGTTTTTTTTTTTATTTGTCTATCAAGCTCCATGTTCTGCAGCTTTCTCTTTTCATGCTGGAGCTTCTCATCTGCCAGCGCTATCTGCTTCTGTAGATGACTTGCATATAGCTGTCTGACAGTTTGTGAATTCTGTACAACACATATCTATTACCACAGCAATTGTGGACACCATGGATGTCCTTCAGGCAATACTCACTATATTTCCAGGCAGGCTGTCAGGCTATTCAGCATCTGTGTCCTGCTACGAATATATTTTCTATGAGAACCACATCACTGACTTCTTATACATTATGGACTTAATTATTTCCACAAGACTGACAGGTTACTTCAGACCTTCTGGAGTCCAGAGACAGAGTCTCCTCCTCATCTGCTGCATCCATCACTGCTGCACATGTGCCTTCACCCTGCCACATTAAATAGAACTTGTATTGACCTAGTGTAAACTTGCAAGACATGTCAGGCATATGCCTTTAATGAATAACACTCACCGGATTATCTTGGTGGCTCCAGAAGGGTCAGTGTGTCACCTGACACTGCAAGACAAACCAAGGTCAGACAGTCCACATAACACCAATGGCTGATTAATGAATGAATAAAATGGGTGATTCCATGTACAGTATACTGGAATAATGTACCTTGTATGAAGAGGGCAGTTTCTGTGTGTGGGACAGTCTGTAGCTGTCCCCCCCTGTATCCCCTCCATCATCAGCCTGCTTTGGTTTTGATCAAGTGCAAGTTCTTCCGCTGGTGTGAAATTGGCTGTTGGTGAGTGTATGTGTTTGACCTCCTCATAAGTCTCCATAATGACACGCTGCTCACTGGGCAAGAAGTAAGCCGCACGTGTCCTCTCCATTGGTGCATCATTGAAACTGTGATCAACCCATGTGGTCTATTTTAGAAAGCCGTGAATGTGCACTTACCTGAATAAGTTACATCTGGCTTGACATAGCCGCTCCTTCTCAGCCTGGCTTGGCGTTTAATTCTACTTTTGAACAACGTCCCTCAGGAATCACAGTCGTAGTCTTACACACTCCTCTCAGCTTCTAATGCAATTACCCACCCATAGTTTTATACAAATGGTGTCTGTCCCCCGACCACCTAAATTATCTAAATCCAAAATTAAACAAAGAGGAGTTATGCATAACAACCTAATAACAATAAAAATCCTCTTCTGTGACAGAAAGACAAAACAGGAGAATTAAATGGGGACTGTTAAATATCAGGGGCCTCATTTATAAAGCTTGCTTATACATAAAACGGGGCTTGAAAGTGGCGTACGCCACTTCCCACGCAAAGGTTGTGATTTATAAAGATAAACTTGGCGGGAGAATGTGCGCACCTGTAAGCAAACTCTGAGTCATGCGTGCGCACATTTTGGAGACACTGGTAAGTGGCGACGCAGACAGCGAGGTGGAGAACTGGAGTCAGATTTTTATTGATGTCTCACACAAATTTAATGTCACGCTATATCCACCTTAGATCCACATTATCATTGAAATTAAATCCAGCAGCCTTATTTTGCGCTTGGAGTGAGTGATAATTGTTTCATAAAAACGTTGTAAAATCAATCCTGAATTGAAATTCTTTCTAAATACGTATTTAATCCGCATTGCCTTTAACGTCTCATTGTCCACTCTGTGAGCGCAGGAGGGGGAGAGGATGGCGCGACTGCATGGAATATATTTATTTATTTAGCTAAATATTTCCAGTGCAATTATCATGTCTCGAAATACAGCCATTAAGCACAACACTCATTACACTCATTTCATCAGCCCTACTTAGACATGTGCTATTCATGACAAAACCGGCATGAAGAAACGTGTTCGCCTATTACACTTTCATCTTTGAATTGTATTTCAAATTATACGTTGTATTTTGGGACAGGGATACCACTGATTCATGCTGTGATTCAGGCCGGGTGTCTGATCAGACTAATTGCCATAAACATATAAATATTGCGGTGACCCTCGTGCGTAATTGCACAAGATGGCACTGGCACATACTCCTTTTTGCCTCCACCTTTAATAAATGTGATTCTTTATGTCGCACATCAATGTCAAACATCCTCAAATTTAAAAGCAACACATTAACTACATGCTTGTAAAGGAGTAGAAATATTTGGTGTACCTTTAGATCACACCACTTTTTTTTTCTCTGTCACTGTCCGTGCAGTCCCACAGACACAGCTGACAGCATCAGCAGCATTGATGTGTTGCCACTTTTTTTGCTTTCTTTTATTAGTGATCCCGCTGCTGTGGCCACCAAATAAAATCTTTCTTTAGTCCTCCACCTCCCATTAAAGGGTCTGGAGCTCAGTCTCGGAGAAATTCCGTTTTTTGGTTCGTTTCTCACACCTGTCGCCGTGACTCACAACAAGAGAACAGTCCGGCTTATTTATATGCAGATCGCATTCATGGGGTGATTTGCATGACCATTTATGGTTGAACTAGGGCGTGTAGAGGGCAGAATATGAGGCGGATCTTGGTGCGCACAACTCCAGGAGGTCTGTGATTTATAAAGAGAACATTGCGTGCAAGTGTGCGTGCGCACGGTTTTATAAATCAGATTATTTTTTCGCGCACGTCATTTTCAGCTTTTGGGCACACATCAACTTTTAGTATGAATCCTAAGCACTCATTTATAAATGAGGCCCCAGGTCTCTAACATCTAAAGCAGTGTTAGTAAACAAATTAATATCAGAAAATCATATTGATTTACTCAGCCTCACTGAAACCTGGCTGTGTCAAGATGAATATGTCAGTCTAAATGAATCCACTCCTCCCTGTAATAATAATACCCACATTCCTCGAGGCAGCGGCCGAGGAGGGGGCGTTGCAGCCATTTTTAACTCTAGTCTGTTAATCAGCCCTGAACCTAAACTAGATTATAATTCCTTTGAAAGCCTTGTTCTTAGTCTTTTACATCCAACCTGGAAAACCATGCAGCCACTTTTATTTGTCATAGTGTACCGTGCTCCTGGCCCGTATTCTGAATTTGTATCTGAATTCTCAGAGTTTTTATCCAGTTTAGTTCTTAAATTAGATAAAGTTATTATTGTAGGCAATTTTAACATTCATGTTGACATTGATAATGACTCCATGTCTACTGCCTTTATCTCATTATTAGACTCCATTGGCTTCAGTCAGGGTGTACATAAACCCACTCACTGTTTTAACCACACCCTCGATCTAGTTCTTAAATTCAACATCGATGGAATCTTTGCTTTAAATTTTGCGACAGCACTATCTGATAAACATCTAGTGTAGTAACTGTTGCTGAATGGTGTGTAATTGAGTTAAAAGAAATCAAAAGTTATTAAATAATGATCTGATAGCGAGGGATTCTGTGGAAAGACTGTTAGGTGATCAATTTCAATTCCATACGTCAGAACTAGATCGAGGGTATGGTTAAAACAATGAGTGGGTTCATGTACACCCTGACTGAAGCCAATGGAGTCTAATAATGAGATAAAGGCAGTAGACATGGAGTAATTATCAACGTCAACATGAATGTTAAAATTGCCTACAATAAACAATCAGATAATAACATACACATGATTGTTTTCATGGTAATGATGAATCATCTCTACGTACTAAAGTTTGTTTTGGAGTTCCATAAGTTTCTGTGCTCGGACCAATCCTGTTCACTTTATATATGCTTCCCTTAGGTAACATCATTAGAAATAACTCTGTAAATTTCCATTGGTATGCGG
This sequence comes from Epinephelus lanceolatus, assembly GCF_041903045.1. Taxonomy (NCBI): domain Eukaryota; kingdom Metazoa; phylum Chordata; class Actinopteri; order Perciformes; family Serranidae; genus Epinephelus; species Epinephelus lanceolatus. The sequence continues at coordinate 38,238,351 of NC_135750.1, forward strand.
ATGGTACACAATTGTATTTATCGATAAAGCCAGAAGAAACAGATCAATTAACTAAACTCCATAACTGCCTTAAAGACATAAAAAAACCCTGGATGAGCACCAATCTCCTGATGTTAAATTCAGACAAAACTGAAGTTATTGTTCTTGGCACCAAACAACTCAGAGACTCTTTATCTGATGATATAGTTTCTCTGGTTGGCATTGCTCTGGCCTCTAGTACTGCTGTAGGAAACCTCAGAGTAATATTTGACCAAGATTTGTCTTTTAATTCCCATTTAAAACAAACTTCACGGACTGCGTTTTTGCATCTGCGTAATATTGTGAAAATTAGGCCTATCCTGACCCGAAAAGATGCAGAAAAATTGGTCCATGCTTTTGTTACCTTTAGGCTGGATTACTGTTATGGTCTCCGGACCTTAGTACATTTATTTTCTGTGTTTAATGTGCTGTGTACGTCAGTGTGGGAGTTATTCGGCCAGCACCTGTCAATCATTTATGTGTGTGTCTAATTGTCTGCTTTTCTGGAGGGAATCCCCGGAGAACCACGCCTCCAGCCCGCTCTCCTCTGCTGCTGTTCAGTGTTCCCCGCTTGCTGGTCGGCCGGCCCCCTTGCTGTTGTCATCGGTTCCGGCCAATCACCGCTTCGCCGGCCTCTCGTCCGAACCTTTAAAAGCTGCATGGAGTCAATGGCAAAGGCGGCTGTGATTTAATCTGAGCAGTCCGCCTCGCTCCGTTTGTGTTTTCAATTGCTGTAATCTGTTAGTTGTTGTATCTGGGGAATCTGTGGGCTTTAGGATTTAGCTTTGTAGCCTAGCTCCATATCCTTTTCACACACACGTAGATTGTTTGCTGTATAGATCACTAGCTTAATGGGTGTCGGTTGAGTGTTGTTTGTTTTGTCAGGTAAGTCATAGAGCAGACAGGCAGATATGTTTTGGTTTTGTTATTCTGGGTGGCCTTCCGCCACAGTTAGTTAGCTGGGGTGTTTATTTTTTGGTGACAGGTCAGAGTTTTGTTTTAATTGTTTTATGGTTTGCCGTCACCCGCAGCCCTTCCCTGTGTTTGTTGTACTTTAAATGCCTAATTTACCGCTCAGGCTCCTTTCTTGAGGCCCGATTTCCGGGTTGTGTTGCAGAGCCTGTGAGCGTGTTTTCTTTTTGTGTGCCGCTTTCTACTAAAGTGTAGCTTGTATCGTTAATTTATCTTGTGTATGAATAAACAGCAGCTTGCCTTATTCACTTTACATTCATTGTCTGGTTTTATGTTGCTTCCCTTACCCCTAGACTCATACTGGGTTGTTACTAATTCCCTTTTATCAGGTAGCTCCAGTAAGTCTTTAAAAACTCTAGCTAATTCAGAATGCAGTGACACGTGTACTAACAGGAACTAAGAAACGAGATCATATTTCTCCTGTTTTAGCTTCTCTGCACTGGCTCCCTGTAAAATCCAGAATTGAATTTAAGATCCTTCTCCTAACTTAAAAAGCTCTAAATGGTCAGGCTCCATCCTATCTTAGAGAGCTCATAGTGCCATATTATCCCACCAGAACACTGCGCTCTGAGAACACAGGGTTACTCGTTGTCCCTAAAGTCTCCAAAAGTAGATCAGGAGCTAGAGCCTTCAGCTATCAGGCTCCTCTCCTGTGGAATCATCTTCCTGTTACGGTCCGGGAGGCAGACACCGTCTCCACATTTAAGACTTTCCTCTTTGATAAAGCTTATAGTTAGGGCCGGCTCAGGCATGCCTTGTACCAGCCCCTAGTTAGGCTGACTTAGGCCTAGTCTGCCGGGGGACCTCCTATAGTACACCGAGATTTCACACAGAGAGCTTTCCAGTGATACCACACACATCACTGTGCTGTCATCCCATCACGCTATAAGTACAGATTGATTGTCCACAAAATAAAAACCTGACAAATTTCTTTACAATCCATCTTGTTATCAGTCAATTCATATAGTGAGGAATATCGTATCTTAACACGTCTTAGGCTTGCATGTGTTTCTCCCTGTCTATCCACATTTGTAGTCCGGCTTTCAAGATGCAAACATCTCCATATTGTTTAGTTGACACTTGTCAATCTTTGTATGACAAGACCAGCATACTTCACCTTTGCGCACCCAGACAACTGTAGCTTAATTATGCATGGGTGACAGGGCTGTAGTCACCATATACATTGAGAGGGACATCATATGGTAGAATATGTCAACTTCCAACTTGCTATGGTGAGATACATGTAAAAATGTAAGAATTTAGACACAGATTTGTTTTTTTCATTGATATAAAAATTAATATAAAATACAGGCACATAGGACATGAAATGATGGCAAATCTGGTTAGCCCAGATTGTCCTGAAAAAAGAAACAAGATATAGCATGTGTATGTAGCCTTTATAATGACTGTGATATGAGCTTAAAAGTAAAGGCAGTAAAAATACCCCAAAAACACCTAGGGCCCTGTGATGGCCGCACTTGCAGCCACACAGCTGCATTAAAGTCTGTATCCCAGCTGGCACTCACACTTTGGTTTCTTTTACATTTGTAGTTCATTTTTTCCTCATTTAGCTTATCTTAATTACATCTCACATTACAAACAAATAAATGACAGCACATTGGATTTTGTTTCATACATCATACTCATTTTATTTTACAGTTTTGACAGTACATTATTTTCTATTTGTAGCGCACACATTCGGTTAACTTTTGTACAGTCACTAGTTTCTTTAAGTTGTTCTAATTTTCATTTCTTGAGTTACCAGTGTGGAGGTGCTGCTCCTGAAGGACATCTGGCCACGTCCGAGCAAAGGATGTGCCCCAGGAACTGAAACTGTTAAATACAGGAAGTGGCCAATTGGGCCGTACCAATTCCTGCCACCTCATAGGGAGGAACTGTTTATTTTCAGTTTAGTTATATTGTTTGTTTGTCTTTATTAAATATTTAGTTTTGGTATTTTTGGTTTGGTTAATTTAGTTGAGTTAACCTTTTTTTGGGGAATTATTCTGTTTTGTTATTTATTGCTTAGTTGGTAGTGTTTGTCTGTCTGTCATCTCTCTTGTGTCTTAATGGTCTGATCAGCCAGTATATATCTTCCCCATTGTGTCCACTTTGTAAGGTCTGTTGGTGGTGTTAAGGTCACTTCAGATGAGTTCTGTTTATTTAACCTCTTTTATGGGCCCAGAACTTTAGTTATATATTTTGTCATTTGTACTTTTTTTTTTTTTTGCATTTTTTTGGGTAAAATAAAAGCCCTCTTTTGAAAACCACCTGAGTCTCCTCTTGTCTGCCAGCTTGGTCCCTTACAGGCCCATAGGGTTAAAAATAGAATGAAAAAATACTACTTTAATACCTACAAAGATGAGGAAAATGCTGAGTAGCCATATATACATTATCATTATTATTAACCCCATCCGTTTGTACGTGTGCACTGGTTATGTGAATGCCATCTGCATCCCTATAATCTGCAACTAAGTCTGGAATTCAGATAATATTTTGAATATCTCTTGTACTTTACGTCTTGCATAATTTGTATAACAAACTTGAATAGTATTTTGTATGTCACTTGAATCTGTATATAGTATTTGTATGTCATTTGTATCTGAAAAATTTGTACAATCTGTCAATTGTACGTATATTGTTTTGATGTGTATAATGAAGAACGTCATTCTGAGCCAGCAAATGCTTGAAACAAAGCATAAGTTAGACATCATTGCACTTTGCTTTTCACTGTTCTCTTTATTGATACATTCTGGGAATTTCACCCAGAGAGTATACCCTCAATATATATATTCACACACGCAAGTTCTTAGATAAAGAAGGAGGAGCAGAGACGTGCGTTTCAAGTCTAATGTGCAAAAAATTTATTAATTAAGAAAACAATTAATTTAACTGTTATATCCTGTTGAAAAGGAAGAGACCGTTATTTAAAAAAATATATTTTCTTTATTACAATATAGGTGTTAAATATCCTAAATCGATTACGGGGAGTTCATTACCAGCACAGGGGGGAAGGGTGCCCAGGAAACCACAGATTTGGGGGGAGTGAGGGGAGAGGGAAGGGTGCTTCACCACCACCACCTGTGTGTCATGCGACGTAACACTGCAAGACAAAAACACACACGATTAGCAGGGCACAACAAAATGGCATGCAGTAACAATGGTCACTGTTAGAAAAATGGCACACGGGTTAGAGGCACAATGGAAGGCATGCAAGACAAGCTGAAGGAAGAGGTGAGCCCTCCACCCAATCACCCACCACCCGTGGGGCCTAGCAACCCAACCAGCCTACTACTAGCAAGAAACCCCCGATTTCAAGAATGGCACTATACAGTTGGTTTGGCAAATGTTGAAACAGACTCAGGCCACTGTTACCGTAACACAGAACTAACAACTTAACTAACCCAATAAGACCCAAAAGAAATTATTAAAAACAATAAAACCAAAAGCAAATTACAGAAAATACACACTGGTAATCCGAGACAAAGTATACAATAAATAATTAGGGGACAAAAAACAGCAGTGGCAGAGCTCCTCCTAATAAAAGTAAAACAAAGAGCAATATTAGCTTCAGGTCTGTACGACTGTAAGCAAGGTAGGCTCCTAGGAGCTATGCTGCATTACCTCAGACAAATAACATGGAGCTAACTCATCCGCAAGCCATCGTCATGTTACCCTGCTCCTATGAGGAGAAGCGCACGTCAGTGTTTTGATATAGCGTACACTATAATATGTATGTGAATTTAAGTTGGCGTCTATGAAGGGCATACCTTTAAACATCCAGTTACATGTGATCGTCAGGGCCCATACGCACGCCACACTTGTCGGCCTACACGTGTGTTGTATAACTGCAGTGAGGGAGGCTAACACAAACCCCGACCCGCTTGCGTATACCCGTCACAGCACCTACAGAGAGGCCAGCGAAATCCTAATAAATCTACATGCATAACTACATCTACACAGAACCGAGAAAAAAAAGAAACATACCTTAGTCTGATGTAAACCCTTCAACAGCGGTACCGAAAACAGGAAGTAGCGAGGCAGCGCTCACCTAGCTAGCTATGACTCCTTTTAAGGGAAGGCTAGATTGGAAACAGCTGATATCTGTTTACTTCCTGTCTAAGGTTACGGGGTGGGACAAACAGAAAAAGCGCCACTCACTACATAAACATGGAAGTTTGTCCTTCAGATGCTAGTGATTGTGAGTGTAATCTGGGTGAGTCAAACCGTTTGTAGCTGCTAACATTAGCAGCTACAAACAGTTTGACTCACCAGTCCATGCGTCTGCTAAACACTCATTCGTCGCGGGTTTCAGCACGGCGGTTTCGGCACGGTAAGAGGCTCCTACAAGTTGATACATTGTTTAGCCATCAGTTATCACTGAAACGGGAAAAGTAGCGAAGTTAGTACAACCAACCTGTAGCTTGTCTCTCATGCAGCTTCCCCACTGCTCCTGCTGAGACTGAACCACAGCAGCTGAATACATACACGTGATCGGCCACGACAACGTCGACCCACATGACGTCACCACGTCCCAACATCAATAACTAGACGCCTCTTGATGTCTCTTGTCAATAAAATGGGATTTATCACCCGGATTACACCCTCCCCGCTTAAAACCATGCACCTCTGGTGCATGCTAAACCACATGGACACGGGAACATACAATAGTGTTGGACGCAGGACTGGTAAAAGCTTCACCGTACGCATCTGCCAAACTATGGAAAAGTGTTTGCACGACAGAGATTAAAGGTTTACCCAACCCGAAGTACTGCAGATGCTTGGGTGGTTGTCGCTGCCTCGAGGAATGGCGTATAGACTGGACCGGCTCAACAACATCTACATCATCCCCACCCCCAGAGTTTGTGACAGCGACAGGTGTTTCCGCGGCCGAGTTAGGGGATGTCTCTACTGGGCCAGTCCATCACCGAGCAAAGTCCCGCCCAAGAAGTGAAGTCTCGCCCAGATCTCACTGAGGAAACGGTGCCGTCTGCCCCCAGTACAGCTATCCCTGCACAGTTACCCAATACTGCCACCTTCAGTCCACTTCAAGGTGCTACAGCCATGGCACAGGATTCAAGAGACGAGTTGCCACAAAACCTTTCCACCCTGTGTGCTCAGGGCACAGCACGGCCGTCATTTCCCACAATGACTCTTCCTGATCTCAACCCACCAGGAATACAACGGTATGTTGTCGAACACATTGTGAAAAGTGATGAAAATACAATCCATCTGTCCACACAGAGACTCCGATCGTTTTCTGGTCGTGTTCCAAGACCACAGCATGAATCTGATTACGACGCCTGGCGAAAGATCCTGCTGTTTCAGAACTACAACGCTCCAGGAAAATACTGGAAAGTTTACTCCCACCAGCAGGGGATATGGTAAGGCACCTCATGCCAGAAACACCACCAATGGTTTATCTCCAGATTCTTGACTCCGCGTATGGAACGGTCCAGGACGGCGATAAGCTGTACGCCAAGTTTATGGAGCTGTACCAGGACGCGGGTGAAAACCCATCTGCATACTTGCAACGCCTGCAGGTTGCACTAAATCTGGCTGTGAAGAGGGGAGGAGTCCCAGCCACTGAACTGAATCGACATCTGTTAAATCAGTTTTGTTGTGGCTGCTGGGACAACACACTCATATTAGAACTCCAGCTCAAGCGGTGCAAGTCTAATCCCCCATCTTTTGCTGAGTTGCTGCTGTTACTTCGGACGGAGGAAGATCGAAGGGCTGCAAAGGTTCAGCGTATGAAGCAGCACCTCGGCTCAAAGACCCGGGCCAGGGCGCATGCTCAATACGTTGCTGCCACTCCAGAAGAGGCTAAAGTCGATGCACTGACTATCATCATGCAGCAGCTAACCCAGCAGCTTGCCGACATTCAAAAGCAGCTGGCGTCCCTTACTGCCCAGTCTCATCCAAAGCAGCCCACGTCATCCAATCCAACTCACGTCAGCCGGCTCAGTGAAAGCATGAAATCCACCAAAATAGCCTCTCGTCCCTCTCACAAGACTCCATCATCCGGTCCAAAGCCAGGTTATTGTTATAATTGTGGAGAAGATGGACACATAAAACCCAACTGTGACAACGATCCAAACCCTTCACTTGTAGCTATGAAGAAGAAACAGTTCGCTGAGAAACAGAGAAAATGGTCAAGGTCAAGCCCTCACGGTGCCTCGTCTTTAAACTAGATCAGGTTCCTGTTGAGGGACAAACAGTAACTGCTGAGGACCAACAACGTCCCATCAAGCAGACATCAGCGAAACCAGCGAAGTGTATGGGCCAGTCACGTTCCACTTCCACCGAGGCTATTCCCCTGCCAAGAGGTTTAATCGGGTCCAGATGCACTGGCCAAGTGAGCATAGCTGGACAAGAATTTTCATGCTTGCTGGATACTGGATCGCAAGTAACAACCATACCCATCTCGATCTACAATCAACATTTTGCACATCAACCTGTCAAGCCACTGTGCGACTTGCTACAAGTAGAGGGTGCTGCTGGGCAGGAAGTGTCATATTTGGGCTATATTGAAATGACTATTACATTTCCAAGAGAGTTCATTGGTGCTGATATGGATGTGTGCACCCTGGCACTGGTGGTCCCAGATGTCAAACCAGGATTTCATTCTCAAATCCTGATTGGGATGAACACGTTGGATCCGCTTTATGAGCAACATCTGGAAAGTGAGTGTGCCAGCTACAAACCATCCCGGCATGGCTACGGAGCTGTACGGAGCATTTGCTGCAGCTGCGGCACCAGCAAATCCAAGGAGCCAACAACAGTGCAGTGAGATTGGCAAGTAAATCCCCACTTGAAGTTCCAGCAGGCTGCACCATGGTCATCCAGGGTTCTGTCGGTGCAAATCCACCACCAGCCGGCAGGTGTGCTCTTACTGAACAGCCATCCACCCCACTGCCTGGAGGTTTGTGTGTAAAGAACTGTCTTGTTGCCCTGGCCAGCCATGCACCTCACTGGATCCCTGTTGTGGTCACCAATGAATCAGATCAGAGCATCATCCTTCAGCCATTGGGCATCATTGCTGAACTCTCTGTGTCACCCCAAATTTTGACTCACAATGTCTCCACTTCTGATGCACAAAGTGCAGAAGAAATCAATCTGAAGTTTGACTTTGGAAATTCTCCAATTCCCCCAGACTGGAAGGAACGAGTAGTCTCCAAACTCAGGCAGATCCCAGAGGTATTCTCACACCATGATCTTGACTTCGGATGTACCGATCGTGTGAAGCATCACATCCGCCTCCATGATGAGACCCCATTTAAACATCCAGCCTGGCTCCTGGAGACAGGAGTGATAAGAGAATCTGAATCACCTTTCTCTTCCCCCATCGTGGTCGTCCGTAAGAAGAACGGGGATGTGAGGCTGTGCATCGATTATCACAAATTAAACCTCCACACTGTCAAAAACAACTACGCACTCCCAAATTTGGAGGAGTCATTCACAGCACTCACCGGTTCACGCTGGTTCAGCGTCCTCGAACTCAAATCAGGGTATTACCAAATTGAAATGGCAGAAGTTGACAAACCCAAGACTGCGTTTGTAACTCCACTAGGCTTCTGGGAATTCAATTGGATGCCGCAAGGCGTAACCAATGCGCCAAGCACGTTCCAGCACCTTATGGAAAGGTGCATGGGTGATTTGCATCTCAAAGAGGTTTTGGTTTTCCTGGATGACCTAATCATCTTTTCCGACACCCTTGAAGAACACGAAAGGCGACTGTTGAGAGTGCTTCACCAACTCAAAGACTATGGACTCAAATTGTCACCCGAAAAGTGCAAGTTCTTCCAAGCTTCTGTGCGTTATCTCGGACACACTGTCTCTGAGCAGGGTGTGGAGACCGACCCAGAGAAAATAAGTACCCTGAAGTCCTGGCCAGTTCCCCAGAAGCTGAAAGAGCTAAGGTCCTTTCTAGGATTTGCGGGATACTACCGCAGGTTTATCAAGGGATATGCTGCAATTGCAAAGCCGTTGAATGACCTGACGAAGGGGTACACCCCAGGCCGTTCCAAAGGCCACAAGGAAACATCCTCTCCAAGTCATAATGTCAACCAACTTTTCAATGAGAGATGGACAGCAAAGTGCCAACTCACTTTTGAGACTCTCATCGACAGACTGACGACAGCCCCAGTGCTTGGATTTGCAAATCCGAAGCAGCCCTATATCTTGCACACCGACACGAGCACCACAGGTCTTGGAGCACCACTCTACCAAGAACAAGAGGGACAGTTATGTGTCATAGCATACGCCAGTCGGGGATTGTCCGCCAGTGAATCTCAATATCCAGCCCACAAGCTAGAATTTTTGGCTCTGAAGTGGAGTGTAACAGAAAAATTCCATGACTATCTGTATGGGGCAAGTTTTGTGGTCGTAACGGACCCACTGACGTACATCTTGACATCTGCTAAGCTTGACGCTGCCAGTCACAGATGGCTTGCTGCCCTCTCCACCTTTGATTTTAAACTTCAGTATCGAGCTGGCAGCCAAAATAGAGACGCTGATGCACTCTCCCGAAGACCCCATCACCAGCCATCTGATGCCTGCTGTCAAAAGGAATGGGACATGGTCCAGCAGTTCACCTGTGACCATGTTGATGACCGGGCGGCTGAACTTGATCCAGACGTTGTGGCCGCCATATGTCACAGCTGTCTGGTGAGAGCTTCAAGTCCTTCCGAGACCTGCAGTTCCTTGGTGGAGTCACTGAGCATGTCAGCCTCTGTCATACCTGACTGCTATGCCAGCGAGTCTCTCCAAGGATCGCCAGTTGTGACCTCACTGTCCCTGCTTGACCTCCGAGAGAAGCAGAGAGCTGACCCCAATCTCAGGGAAGTCATATCTCAACTCGAAACTGGTGAGAGTGTGCCTCCTACAGTACGACAACAACTGCCAGACCTGGGCCTTCTGTTAAGGGAGAGGAATCGCCTTGAATTCCAAGACGACGTCTTGTACAGGAGGAGGCAGGATGGAGACCATCTGTCGTTCCAGCTTGTGCTACCGGAGGAGTTGCGCCAAGTAGTTCTCACCAGTCTCCATGATGATATGGGGCACATGGGGGTTGAAAGAACGCTCAACCTCGTTAGGTCTCGGTTCTTCTGGCCACGCATGGCTGCAGATGTAGAAAGGAAAATCAAGACATGTGACTGCTGCGTTAGAAGAAAAACCCTGCCAGAGCGTGCTGCACGCAGACCTCAAAGTCGTAGTCTGAAGAAGCCAGTTGTAGACCGAGAGGATTATCTGAGCGAAGAAGAGGAGGAAGGGAGAATTTTTCAGGTTTGAATCCCAGCACCTGTAAAGTTCAGTGTAATCGGACCCCTTTCCGCTCAATCTTCGTCCACCAACCCTGTAGGAGCTGAACCAGTGCACTCACCTGCGAGGAACCTGCCGGATGTTGGGGAGTCCTCTCTGGTGACAGATGTGGTGGATCCACCCTTGCTCAAGATGGAGGACGATGTCTCTGGAGGATCTGAGGAGGATGATGTCTCTGGAGGATTTGAGGAGGAAGATGGAGAGCACTTACCGGAACTTGAAGAGGTCATTCCCGCTCCTGAGACACTGCCACTTGAGGAAGATGTGGAGTTCGGAGGCCCAGTAGAGACATCCCCTAACTCGGCCGCGGAAACACCTGTCGCTGTCAAAAAACTCTGGGGGTGGGGATGATGTAGATGTTGTTGAGCCAGTCCAGTCTATTCACCATTCCTTGAGGCAGCGACAACCACCCAAGCGTCTGCAGTACTTCGGGTTGGGTAAACCTTTAATCTCTGTCGTGCAAACACTTTCCCATAGTTTGGCAGATGCGTACGGTGAAGCTTTTACCAGTCCTGCGTCCGACACTATTGTATGTTCCCGTGTCCATGTGGTTTAGCATGCACCGGAGTTGCATGGTTTTAAGCGGGGAGGGTGTAACCCGGGTGATAAATCCCATTTTATTGACAAGAGACATCAAGAGACGTCTAGTTATTGACGTTAGGACGTGGTGACGTCACGTGGCTTGCCGTCGTCGCGGCCGATCACATGTATGCATTCAGCCGCTGTGGTTCAGTCTCAGCAGGAGCAGTGGGGAAGCTGCATGAGAGACGAGCTACAGGTTGGTTGCACTAACTTCGCTACTTTTCCCGTTTCAATGATAACTGATGGCTAAACAATGTATCAACTTGTAGGAGCCTCTTACCGTGCCGAAACCGCCGTGCTGAAACCCGCGACGAATGAGTGTTTAGCAGACGCTGTTGGTGCAAAATAATTCAAATGATCGGGAGCTGGGCCAGTTAGCTCGCGACCTCGCTCTTTTCCTCTCAAACGGACTTTCTTTGTCTTCCATTAGATATCAAAAACTCAAATACTCAGAGGTCAAAAAAAATCACTGGAGACACGTAGAATCAGATGCAACTGAGTTTAATGTGCTCGCAGGCAACAAACACATCACAACCCAATGAGTCAAGCTCCGGAGCAAGACTGAAATTTCTTTGTTTGCGCACTTGTTTTTATTGTAAAGATTTTCTGCTGAGTCATCTCTTTCTTAATCCTTCCCACTTGGCTCTGATCGTAACGATATCACACCTCTGCTGAGTCACTTTTTCTCCTTTCATCCTACCACCATAATGGTGTCATATTTCTGCTGAGTAATGTTTTTCCTAGACAATCTAAGACCGCCTCCTCTTACTAGGGTCATTCTCAGGACAAGCTGTAATTCCCCAAATTTTCCACCAGTGTTTCTGAGCCCATCCTCATGCTATTTTTAGAAATGATGCCTAGGTACTTCTCCACCACAATGCTTGAATGCTCAGTGAGCGTGTGTGTCATAGGAATACATGAAATAATAAACCAGTGTGTAATCTGTCAATGCACAGAGTACACTGCTTCAACACGTATCTTTTAAAAGTCAACTAAAAGGTACAGTATATGTCTTCAGTAAATCAGTACATTACACTACAACGCATGGACTGGTGAGTCAAACCGTTTGTAGCTGCTAACGTTAGCGTAGCCGGCGCCATTCACTTTAATGGATGCTGTTAGTTTAGCTGATGCCATTCACTTTAATGTTTGTAGCTGCTAACGTTAGCGTAGCCGGCGCCATTCACTTTAATGGATGCTGTTAGTTTAGCTGATGCCATTCACTTTAATGGGCGCAGCTAGCGCCTGGCTAACCAAACATGCCTGGTTCTTTGATATGGAAAGCTAAGGGTTATTCACTGAATGAACTATTTGAAAGTACATTGCTGTAATGAGTTTAAAGAGCACTTTGCTAGGCATGTAAGCACTGAAGTCATGTGAGTTTGATTGTATTGATGATATATATGTACCATGCTTGTTAAACAATATTGTAAATGTTGTTTATGATTTGTGATAAATGCAAATGGTATTTATTTATTTTTCTACTGCTAAATGATGAATAATTGGAAAATTAACTATAGTGCAACTAGTGCTTTGTTGAATTACTGGATTACTATTTAGTAATGATATGAATTAATGTACATTGTGATTTATGGGAACTTTGGTCCTGTTCTCCAGGCCAGAGTTTTGATTGATGGCGAGCTAAGGAGCAGGCCTAGAGCCTACAGACTGACAGATTGCTGAAGAGCCGCATCCCTCCTGCCAGGCTGGTAGGGGGCTCTCTGTAGCCCACAAGAACTCTCACCCCACTTGCTGCCCCCATTGCCACTACACCCACACATTCCCTTCACACACACTCTCTTCACTCATATTCCCCCTGCATATTGATTATTTGATGTGCATACTCAAGTCTTATTGTGCATATTGATTATTTGATGTGCATACTCAAGTTTTATTGTGCATATTGATTATTTGATGTGCATATTCAAGTAATTGAATGAGAGTTGATTTACCTTAAACTGCTGTTCCTAGTCTGTGTTCACAAATTGATCGATCTACTCACTGTACATAATTGCACTTTAAATATTGTATGTCATTTACTATTTTTTTTTTCAATACATGGTACCATTTAAAAGCATCTCAGTCTCCTGTCTACTCCCTCCTTGAGCGTCCTCTAGACTTCCGATCACTAGCCTATCACTGTGCTTTACTGGGTTATACGTCACCCTGACATTTTGAGGTATCAATACAGTGGTTATTAGTCCTAGTATGTTAAATTAATTTGACCCAGGTGCTACATGAGTCAGGAGTAGGGCTTGATAAGCTCTTGCTTCTCCCTATCCCTTTTTCAGCCACTGGACTGTACGAAAAGCACCAAATGCAAATGTTGTAATTTTGTTTTACACTTGAAAGCTGAAAATAAACTAAACAAACAAATTGAAATTGAAATTGAATAAAAAGGCAGATCAGAGTTAGTTTTAATCTATCACATTTAAGTTTTAATCTATCACATTTAAGTTTTAATCTATTAAAATCTTTAATCTTTAATCTTTAATCTAGTTTTAATCTATCACATTTTTTTTCAAGATGGCGCCGCCCGAGTGGCAGCTGGTTACAATAGCTCAGACCCCTTTCTGTCCTTTAAGTGTGTTTTTAAGTGTGTTTTTCGTGTTTTTTTATTATTTTTTTATTTGCCAATCTCACGTTCAACAAAGGATGTGCAACTGGTGAGATTTGTTTTTTTGTTTTTTATTCACTTCTGGACTGTTTAAAGTGACTTCTGGGAAGCAATTCAACAACGGCTCGATTGTTTACACCCGCAATCAGCTGTTGACACTGTGCCACACTCGTGTACTCCCCAACGAGAGACCAGAGATCCCCAAGGAGTTAAGGAGAAGGAGACGGGGTGCAGAGCAGGAGTCAAGTGTCGGGAGCGGAAAAGACGGTACAAACCATCTATACTGTCCGTTATTATGGGGAACGTCAGATCTCTCCTTAGTATATGGAAGAGCTCACAGCACTGACCAGACTGCAGAGGGAGTACCGGGAGTGTACCATGATGTGCTTCACGGAGACCTGAGCTCTTACACATTGTTGTGTCTCAGCTCCAAACATCGCACCCTCAGCCCCTCATCTCTGGCGAGTTAAATCATGCTTCCCTTTCCTCCACCCTCCCCACTTTCACACAGTATGTGGACTGCCACACCAGGGACTGCAGAACACTGGACTTGCTGTATGCAAACATGAGAGAGGACAAAGAAGAGCTGAGGAGGGTCCAGAGGGACCTTAAAAGAGAATTAAGGAGGGGCAAGGACAGCTACAGGAGGAAGTTGGAGGAGCACCTTCAACACAACAACGTAAGAGAGGTGTGGAGAGGCCTGAACACAATCTCTGGCCACACAAACAACAGCAGGAGGGGCCCAGAGTCTGGAGACTGGGGGTGGGCGAATGAACTAAACCTGTTTTTCAACAGGTTTGATTCTGCTCCCTCTCCCTCCCCCACCGACCAGAGCACAGACCCAGGGGCCCTGTCACCCTTTCTGGCACACCTCCTCCCCCTCCTTCAGGACATCAGGGACATCAGCTGCACCCTCCCCTCACCTCTTTACCCCTCTCCACTTCACACCTCCCTCCCCCCGTCTTCCTCAGCTGGAGTCACCCCCCACCCCCCGGTGCAGCCTCTCCATAACAGCTGACCAGGTGAGGAGGGGGCTCATGAAGATCAAGGCGAGAAAGGCTACTGGTCGGGATGGCATCAGCTCCAGACTACTGAGGGACTGTGCAGTCCAGCTCTCTCACATGGTTCTGCACATCTTCAACCTCAGCCTCAGTCTGGAGAAGGAAGACCTGTCCTGTGGAAGACTTCCTGCATGGTTCCTGTACCAAAGACTGCATACCCCAGGGAGCCCAACCATTTAAGACCTGTAGCCCTGACCTCCCACCTGATGAAGACCATGGAGAGGATTATATTGAACTACCTCCGAATTCTGGTTAGAACAGAACTGGACCCCCTGCAGTTCACATATCAGACAGGCCTTGGGGTGGATGACACAGTCATCTACCTGCTCCACCGATCACTGTCTCACCTTGAGAACAGCGGAGGTGCTGTGAGAGTCATGTTTTTTTACTTTTCCAGCGCTTTCAATACAATACATCCATCTTTGCTCAGGGGGAAGCTGGAAGGAGCTGGAGTAGACCGCCTCTTGGCTGCATGGACCATCGACTACCTCACCAGCAGACCACAGTATGTGAGGCTTCGTGACTGTGTGTCTGATGTGGTAGTCTGCAGCACAGGGGCTCCACAGGGGACAGTCCTCGCCCCCTTCCTCTTCACCCTGTACACATCTCAATTGTCTTGCTGGCAGTAGTGAATGCCAGCTACTGTTCAGGATGGTGGACATCGGCACCTATGGGAAAGGGACTGATGGCGGGACCCTGAGGGAGTCTGTTTGTGGAAGAACCCCTGAGGCCAGCACACGCCACAACCCATCTGACAGAAGCTTTCCTAGAACTCCCCAGCTTGGTGAGATACCCCAAGTGTTTGTAGGAGATGAGGCCTTCCCTCTGCAGCGTCACATTATCTACCCCAGAAACAACCTGTCAAGACAGCAGCGGGTATTCACCTACTGTCTGTCTCAGGCTGGGCTGGTTGTAGAGTGCCCCTTTTGGGACCCTTGCACCCAGGTTCCGTATGTACCAGCGGTTGATGAGGCAACATCCCAACAATGTAGAAGCCTGTTTTAAGGCAACCTGCATACTCTACAACCTGCTGAGGTCAACTCAGGCCCCACCTCCATCCTTTGACAACACAATCCCCACGGAAAGGACTGGATGTCTGGGGAAACAGCTCCACCAGGGTGGTGATGCAGTGAAGGGAGAGGTTCACCTCATATTTCAACTCCAAAGCTGGCGAGATTTCCTGGCAGCATTCAGTGGTGTGACCGACCTTGTACCGTTTCCCCAAACAAAAGGCCTTTTTTAGGACCACTCAACTCACTTAAGAGCAAAGTTTCCCAAAGCTGTCACTAAGAAACCTAAATAAAGTTTATATACTTCTTCTGAACCCATAGCCTCACTGTGATATGCATACTGTCATGTAAAAAGATAAGTGCAAACAGCTGCAGGGTATTTTTTCATTTAAGCTAATATGCTGGCAGATTGAGTTTATTATTTCTTGTTTGTGCCCATCTTGTCGTATCAGTTGCTCTTTGAGCACTGGTAACATCTATTTATCTTTCTTATTAAAGTGATAGAATGAAAATCAACCACAATCTTTGTTTTGTACAGTTTATTTATTTATTTATTTAATATCAGAATTATAAAAATGAACTAGCTCTATATCACCAGAGAGTGACAGGCAGTTGTTTGTCAAAACAAAAATTATAAAACAATATAAGAATAATTATAAATAACAACAACAAATTAATAATTACTTTTTAAAAGTAGACAGCTGGAGTCTTGTTCTGAAAAAAGAAAATGACAAAAACACGGAACAACAAGGTATGGTCCAATTCCTACTGTATTTTCGTTCAAAATTCTTGGGGAATCTATAACCTATACATTTTTGGAATCATTAGAACATGAGGAATTTGAAAGCTAATCTTTTTTCAAACTCACTATGGCGGCCATTTGGGATTTTTCTTTTTTAAATGTCAAGTTCAAAGCTATGCAGGTGTTTACTTAATGACTTAATATGCATTTTATTTATTCAGGTGTTCACATAAACTAAGAACAATCACTTGGACATGAAATAATTTAATTTGGTGGTCGAAGGTCAAAGGTCAAGGTCACTTTGACCTCATAAAACATCTTTATAGCTGTAACGTAAGAATTTGTTTGCCAACATTTTACACAAATGTCCAGTAGGATAAAATGATGAACTGATGACATTTTATATCCAAAAGGTCAAAGATCAACATCACTGTGACACTATAATTGGCTACAAAAAGACTTTTCTGGTCATTATTCAGCGTCATATCTCAGGAACAGAAGGGGAAGTATTTGGTCAAATACTGAATTGGTGATTCTAATCTTGAAACTGTACTGATTGTACAGATCTTCTGTGTGTGAAGCATCCATGTTTTCATAGACAGGGATGGAAGAGAAGTCAGAGAAACTTGACTGGTGCGCGGAATGCATCCAAGCACGATGCCGTAATTCTCGTTAAAGAAAGTGAGTCCTCATCGTTCTCACACTGTTTACTGCAAAAGCAAAAGTCAGTGCATTGTAAGTCTCGTGGCCTACAGGAACATCTTTGTGTTGAACAGTCTCCTTTGTGGTGGCATCTCACCATTTCAGTGATGGCCAAGGAGTTGGTAATTTAACTAGCCTTTAGCCATTTTGCAGAGGGTTCAAAGCAACCTGCTGCTGAACGCTTGCCTGGCTCCAAACTTGAGCTTCCAGCTCCCCTATCAATAAGCTGTTTTAGTGCATTCTCTGTAGGTGGTAGCTTGTAACTATCTGCCTTATACTTGTCAAAATGTGCTATCTCAACCCTGGAATGTGTCTTATTATGAATCCTTTTGAGTAATAGGAAGCACACACAAACCTAGTCAAGCATTTCTGTTTTTCCACGTTAAAATTATCTCTAAAATTATCTGTAAGCATCCTCAGAGCTTCAGTGATGTCATCCTGAGCTTTGAGGAAGATCTTGAACCATGTTACGTTATGCCTAAGTAAGATTCAAGATCACAACCTCTAAGTATGCTTTATGAGTTGTGAATTTGTTGTGTAAAAACAAACTAAGAAGCTGCTACTGAGTGTTGATGTGTGGAGTAGATGGCTGTAGGAGCTAAAGTTAACTCAGCTAACTAGCTAACCAAAGCTATTGTTTAAAATGCTTTTGCTACTCGGTGTACAGTGAATTA
The DNA here is from genome assembly GCF_041903045.1 of Epinephelus lanceolatus. NCBI lineage: Eukaryota > Metazoa > Chordata > Actinopteri > Perciformes > Serranidae > Epinephelus > Epinephelus lanceolatus. The sequence continues at coordinate 38,256,053 of NC_135750.1, forward strand.
AACTGCTAGCTGTGTGGTGTCAGTGAGATGAATTTAATGACTGAATTGTGGAGAATCTAACAGAGCAGCATGTCCGAGCTGACAATGTATGACACCGCGTCAGGCTATAATCGAGCTGATATCGTGTCTGAACCTGGTATTAAATGGTACACTAAGCACTAAATTGCAGTGTTTGCTTGTTCACATTGGCATTGTGTTGCATCCTTTAACCCTAACTCTCCATAGGATTGTAACACAGGTTAGATAACATAGGATACTAGAGTGCAGGCATATGATTCATCCAGCCTGTTCATGTCTTTTTAATAAAATATTTCACAAAACATGCTATGTACCGGGCAGGCCAATATCTTCACTTGCTTGTTACCATCCAATACTGGTCCTGTTTTTGTTCCAAGCACATATTGCAAACTATGGGATGGTGAAAAATGGACAAAATTAGCCTGCCCCCATGGCTATGGGTAGTTTCTAACAGGTTTCTATCCATCCGTAAATAAATGCACCTCCTTGCTTTGAACACTAGGGCATCATCTGTATATTTACCAATCTACAGACACTGGTCACATACGTAAGTGGTAACAAAGCATCGGTACTCTGATCTAATCAGTGTTTCCATTTTAGAAAGCAGCCTTCACCAAGAGCCAGGGGGCTACACACACACACACACACACACACACACACACACACAGATATAGTTTATTAAGACCTGCAGGCCTTCCCCTCCTGCCTCTGTGACATTTACAGCTTGGATAGTGTAGTGTAAAAGTCAAAACCCTCATCAGATATTAGACCATATAAGATATGTGATTTGTGATATTGGGCTTTATAAATAAAATTGATTGATTGATTGATAAGTCGGATGAGATACAAATAGCTATATGTTAGTGTGTAGACGTTTGCAAAAACTAATCCTGCATTCATGTGTAATATGCAATATAACAGTGTGAACTCTTAGTGACATCTCAGCTGTGAACTCTTATTGACACACATAACCTATCACGCGCTGTGTAACAATATAATGTATTAACCTACACTCACATGATGTTGTGAACTTATAGTGACACTCATACAAGTAACCACGTGCTGTGTGAAGAAGATAGCACACTCACTTGATTGTACTGCTTAATGCACTTAGGAGTTTATATAAAGGTCACACATACATTCAAATGATTGTGTCACAAGGAACTGTAGCATGTGAGTCACCAGGGATCACATGTTTTTCTAAAAATAAGAGCACGAGGGACTGTAGCATGTGAGTCCCCACAGATCACATGGGTTTTTAAAAAGTAGAGCGAGAGCGACCCCGGAAATACTGGTGGCAGATTCCAGCTTGAGCAGGAATAAAGGCAAAAATCTGCTACCAGTAAAAACGGGTCGAAATGGGAAGGACTACAGAAATGGGTGGAGATCTCCTCGACCTCCACCAGCATATAAGCCAGAGTGCTGAGAGCAGTTTTTCAGTCGTCCTCCGGAGGCTGACTCGTGAGTTTGTCTGTGTTGTTGCCTGTGAACACAATAAACTCGATTGCACCAGATTCTGCCTATCTCCAGTGTTTTTCTAAGTACCTGCCAGCCGAACCTAAGATACTGAATTGACAACAAAAGACATTTTAGAAGAAACAAGGAGGACGGGGTCGGGAGCCGTCAGGCCCAATTCCAGGCACCGATTTCAGTCACCTCAAGTGGCGAGCCAGCCAGGAGGCAAGGAAGGTCGAAGCCAGAGATCGGGAGCACTGGGCTGTACATCAGACACACAGGTGGCGCCACCAAATAAGGTAAGCAGAGCCTTTTTCTGTTTAAAACCGGGTGTGTCTGGGGTGCAGTGCTGGGAGCCGCCCAGGTCAAAGGTATTTGACAAATTCCTCTCCTAAAGAACCTAGTTATATAATGTACTGATTAAAGAGATATCACGGAAAAGCAACTAACATCACTGGAGACGGGTAACTCTGCTGCAATAAGGTGTGATCGTGGAGTGGAAAGAGTGAATGTGTGTGTTGGATGAATAATAACTAATGAGGTACAGGCAATAAGGTAGTAAGAGTATTTAAAGTATTTAAAGAGACAAAAGTGCACAATAAGAGAAGAGTCAGAGGTACTCAAAAGCATACACGTGGTTACCACTGCCGAAACTTGCCAACACTCCCTTTAGCCTGTAGGGGCGGGGGTGTTGAAGCCAGCCGGCAGGTTTGCGCGGGCGGAATGCTAAGCAAATCCACGGATACCGCTGTTGGCTTGCCTAGCACACCTTTAAGCCTATAAAAGGAGATTGTGTCAAGGGGAGACATCAGGACTGCATGGGCGGTTTGCTATAAAGAATAAGTGAATAAAGGCCTAAAAAGCTTCTGTGGATACCGCTGTTTTGAGGAAAGTGACCTCCCAGCCCAGAAGGAGGGGAGGTCACCGTAGACAAAACGGGACTGAATGGGCAGAAAGCTAAAAAAGTGAAGTTAAAAAGCTCCTGTGGATACCGCTGTTTAGGGGAGACCTCTTAGCCAAGAGGGCAGGGGAACTACCTCAGAAAACAGGTCTGAATGGGCAGGTAGCTAAGGAAAAGGAAAAAGAAAAAGAAAAAATTAACTGATCGATCTAAGTGTAAAAACTGTAAATATATCTAAAAGTAATCTGTAAAATAGTATAAACATAATCCTTGACGTCGTTGTGCATGTCATCTACATAGTGTTGTAAATATAGTAAGCTATAGAGGAAATTGTAAAATTGTGGATGTAGAAAAGTGTTGGCAACAGAGATCTAATTAAGTTGTCGAATAAACCAACTAAACAAACATAATTCACAGCTGCACCTAAAAATAGATGGAAGAAGGGGAAATCATTGAGGACGAAATTTGGGGAGAAGAACATTGTCTAACAGAGGGCCCTGTAGAATATAGCAGAGTGCGCACCCACTTTTGGTTAGAACGGAGCTACATGGATAGCGAAGGGGCTGAGCATTGGCAAGACGAACAAGAGATCCAACAAAAACTCTGGCAAATCACTAAATTTGTTAATTTAAAGAGAGTAAAGGAAGAGTATCCAGGGGCCCCGTGGGAAGCGATTTTGCGAAGGCTGTGGGTTCCTTATTCACTAAATCCGCTACTACAGAGTCTGTGTGACAATTATCAGAACGCACCAGTAGCCACACTTCCTCTGCACCAAATACGCATACAAAGCCCAGTGGGAGGGGAAATATACAACCTGCGGCTGCAAATTGTCATCGTGCCCAGAAATGTTGAGTGGGAAACAGGTAAATTTGGGTGTCTACGTAAACGGAAACCCCAAGAGGACGGGTCCTGTGACTTAGAGTACAATCCCTATAGAGAAAAGAAATACAAAACTGCCATAACAGTAGGGAAGATAGTGGTGTTAATACGCACAACAGAAACAGACGAACAGCCGGAAATCCCAAGAGCTAGTGCAGTAAAACAAGGCTTCATGGGAGCCAACCAGGGAAAAATGAAAGAAGGGGTTCTGACCCCGATAGAAATGGTAATAAAACAACACCCAAGTCGAGCCAAGCGCATTCAGCGCTGTGTGGCCAAATGGCACAAAAGAACCTCCGGGAAGAATCGCTGGCCTATGGATGGTACCTTCAATTTGGCATGCTGTGATGAAGTAGAGTCAGAATTAAGACATATTGAAGCTCGAGACACCAAGGCAAGCTACAAACTAAAAAACAAGAGAGCCAAAGAAAGAGAAGTGCTAGGATGGTTCAGACAAACTGGAACAAGAATAATGGTGCAGCTGGAGGAAAGAGACAAAGAACACCAGATACAGGAAGAAGTAACGCCCACAGCACCACCCCCACCCATACCGCCACCACCCCCATACCCGCAGGAGCCAACACAGCCAGCAATGGGACAGTACGCACTAAGAGGCTCAAAAGTTTCGGAAATGGAGGGCCAATTAGAAGGGAGATTCACAGTGACCCTGACAAAAAATAATGACAAGAAACGTAATAGGAGGGGGCAACAGGGGTCGAGGAAAAAGTTAAAACTGGAAACAGAACCGTCCTCAGAAACGGAGAGCACTGATGGGTCAACAAGTGACGAGGAGGATGGAGAGTTCACTGAGAGTGAAACTGGACAGCCTCCAATGATATACAAACATCGTAGTAGAAGGAGCAGTGACTGCACCGGAACTACTGCTAGAGATACAACAGACAGCGCCAGTGATGAAGGCTCTCGCTCCACTGAAGGGCAAGCACCAACTGTGGGGCACAAAGACAGAGGGAGACAGAAGCAGGTGAAAAATGGAAGCAAAGCTCACCATAAAAGTTGTTCGAGCCTCCCCACAGAGAGATCTGGCTCCCCTACAATAGAATTGCGTAAGAAAAAAGGAAAGATTGAGGAATTGAAACCCAGGCCCATGAGTACCTTTGGGTACGAGCACTGGCAACAGATGTTGGAATGGGAGGTAAAGAACTGCCAGATGCGTGAGGAAGAAAATTGCCAGAGGCCAGCTACCATTAGCCCGCCACCATATCCAGACCCACTGACGGAGAGAGAGCCACACAATGAAAGTGTTCACAGTCTCCAAGAACACACTCCCAGAGGTGCGTCACTGATTGACACCCGAGGACAGGAGCTGCTCAAAGAGCTGGAAGGGATCAGCCGGAGAACAGAAGGCAGATTGCAGCAAATGAGTCAACTATTGGAGACAATACAAGAACAGCAGTTAAAAGAAGAGGGTCTCCAGCAGGAGCCAGAGGAGCCTCAAGCCAGCCCCACCACAGAGCACATCACCTTGACTCTCCAAGGTACAATGAAATCGAATAAAACACAGCCCAAAGAGGTACGGGACACCAACAGACGACCAACAACAGACAACAGAGCTCAGAGTCAAGGAGGCATGAGATTGAGATGAGGAAAAGTCCTCGGAGAGACTGAGGATCTCATATATCTGTATGATGAGGAAGGTAACAGAACCACCATGTGTCCCCTTATAACACAACCTAATGGACAAAGGCAGTACGAGCCCTGGCCTTTCATGGACATGATAGGCCTGGCTGAGCGCCTACCGGCACTCACCGATGGTACAGATAAATGGATAATGGCTCTAGAAGAAACAACAGCTGGAATACAGCTAGCCTTGGGAGATGTCAAAGCTTTGCTCACCTATGTGGCTGGGAAGCAAACCACCCAGGAAATATTCACAGAAGCCAATGTGGGAGCGGCAATTGGAAACAATTACAGCAACGATGTGGACTTTGGGCATTACCACTCCAAGGTGTGACGCCAATTGAGAAAACACTACCCGGCAAAGAGAGACCCATCCAAGTTGGAAGGGGAAATGCTGGGAGAAGACGAATGTCCCTCTAAGTTCCTACACACCTTCCAAAAGAAATGGAAAGAAGAAACAGGAGAAGCATGGAATGCCAATAAAACCACTCAAAGCCTATTCAAAATGATGGTTAAGAAGGCTATGCCAGAGAGTGTACAGTGACGTTTGGAAGATGTGGTGGGACTAATGAAAATGGACTGGCCACTGTTCTCAGAACACATCGTCCACCATGTTGAGCTCTACAGAAAAGACAGAAAGAAAAAGGATGAAGAAGACAAACAACTAGTCAACAAATTGACCCAGCTGCAGCTGGGAGAACTGAGCAAGCTGGTCAAAAAGGAAAAAGAGAAATCTAAAATCCAAGCTCCCGTGGTGGCAGCGACCCAAGCAGCTCCTCCAACCATCCAGCCCGAAGCACCTCTGCAGCCACCCCCCACTGACCCCAACGCAATAGGGAAAGACACCCCTACCAACGCCACACATCACCATTATTATTACCAGCAAATACCAAGAGGTGGTGGCAATCAGCGAACCCCCAGAGGGCGGGGCCGTGGGGGACCTGGAGGAAATGCTCAGTCTACAAACTTCAGGGGAGGATGGAAAGGAGGCAGAAACTACATACCAGGGAACCACCATGTCTTCCAGGATGCACCCAACCAGCCACCAGGCCCACCACACGTAGGAGCAGGCTATCCAGGAGCTAACCCAGCTCCACCTGACAATCAATGCTGGGAGTGTGGTCAACCAGGCCATATACGGGCCCAATGTCCTAGCAACCCATGGGAAGGTCCAGCACAGAACTGGCCCAGCATGGAACAGCCACAACCCTGGTAGGGGTGCCCAGAGGAGCCTGAGGGGGAACTAATGTTACCAGCTATATTGCTACAGTCACATGAGGAACCCATCGTACCTGTTGTCATCCATGACCGTGAATATCCTTTTATGGTTGACACAGGAGCCACATACTCATGCATTGGAAAAGAAGGCTCCGGGTTCCCCCTCTCTAAGTCATCCATAAAGACCATAGGCTTCTCTGGGAAATCACAGATCATACCGCTAACGGAGCCTGTTCCAATGCTCATTGCAGGCAAAGTCATATGTGCACCTTTGCTATACTCAGCCCATACCCCAGTAAACTTGCTAGGAAGAGACATTCTATGCCCATTAAAAGCAAAAATCATGTGTACCCAAGATGGACTGTACCTGGACTTCCCAGATGAACCCCCACAAAGCATGATGTCACAACTACCCCAAGGTACCACAGACAAACAACAAGCCCTGGCCTACTGGCTTCAGCTGACACCAGAAGACTCACACCTTAAACAGAAATGGACTGAGTGGGAGAGGTGGATTCGCATGCACTATGACACCGCACATACCCCCACTCTGCCGCTGCATTGCACGCTCATGTATGACAGAGATCAGACTCATGTAGATTACCAGGAGTGTTGGGATGCAGGGATCAATAAAAAACCATATCTCATCACCAGTGAAGACATGTTTTTGGGGCCGGAGTGCGTGGCAGCGGCTCTCCGCCTACCGGAAGAATTATCTGGATGGTTTCAAGTACCAAAGTCTACACCGCACGTCACGCTTTTAGTGGCCAAAGATTATGAGTCTCGTCATCTCGGTCCTATGGTCAGGCGTGCCCTGCAGGTGCAAGAGTGGGTGCCCACAAACAACAGGTACATTCACATTTCTAAAGATAAGCAGTTCATCAGGATCTCAGTCAAAGTAGGTGATGAGGTTTTAGCAGACAAAGTGGTAGTAGATGGAGGCACACCCACACAAATGGCAGTCACCGCAGAACATGAGGAGATGCTAAGCAAAGTTCCATCTCAGTTATGGACAGCACACAAGACTGATGTAGGTTTGATAAAATCAGTGCAACCAGTTCACATTAAGCTAAAACCACACGTTAACTTACCATATCAGCAACAGTACCCTCTCAAACAGCATGCAATTGACGGTATCAGACCAACAATCCAAGGCTTGATTGAAGCAGGAGTTTTGGTAAAAACTAGAAGCCCCTGTAACACACCCATTTTTCCCATCAAGAAACCAAATTCACCAGACTACCGTTTAGTCCATGATCTGCGAGCTGTTAATGCGATAGTAGACGGAGAAGTACCACTTGTGCCAGACGCACACACGTTGCTTTCCAACATCCCACCAGACACCCAGTAGTACACAGTCATTGATTTGTGTTCAGCTTTCTTCAGCGTACCACTACATCCAGATTCTCAGTATTTGTTCGCCTTTACGTATGAGAATCAACAATATACCTATACCAGGTTGGCTCAAGGGTATTTGGATTCCCCATCCATCTTTAATCGTGTGTTGACACAAGACGTCGCCAGTTTGAACGTGCAAAGCACAGTATTGCAATATGTAGATGATCTGCTCATTTGCAGTCCTACAAAAGAACAATGTGAAAAAGACTCTATTGCAGTGCTCACGGCCTTAGCAGAAGACGGACACAAAGTCAGTAAAACTAAACTACAGTTCTGCCAACAGTCAGTAGAGTACTTGGGGAGAAGACTCTGTGGGGACAAAAGGTGTATTGCACCATCCCAGTTAGAGGCAGTGATTAAGGCCCCTCAACCGCAAACGGTGGGCCAAATGTTATCTTTTCTGGATATGACAGGCTACAGCAGACCTCGGATCTGTGACTATGCTATAAAAACTGCTCCCCTCAGGGCTCTGATAAGAGCAGCAGGACAAACAAATAACACAGCACAGTTAACATGGACAGAGGAAGCGGAAGATGCGTTCCAAGCCCTGAAAATAGACATGCAGTCCGCTCCCGCTTTAGGGACGCCAAACTATGCTAAACCTTTTCATCTCTATGTTGCAGAAAAATCAGGCTTTGCCTGTGCCGTCCTGATGCAAGACACACCCACAGGTAAACAGCCATTGGCGTACTATAGTACTAAACTGGACAACATCGAGGCTGGCCTACCACCCTGCTATCAGGGGCTGGCAGCCGCTGTCTTTGCCTTCCAGAAAGCTTCATCGCTGACCATGGGACATCCTGTGACGCTGTATACTTCCCACCAAATTCATGCACTACTGACTAGTCCACGATTCGTCTTAACACAAGCCAGACGCACGGGCTATGAGGTAATCCTGTCAGCCCCTGAACTCAATATTCAGCGCTGCACTGTCATTAACCCCGCCACTAAACTGATTTTGCCAACAGAAGGTACTCCACATGACTGCATTCACGACACAGACAAGTTTATGCGGGCTAGAGAGGACCTGCATAATCAGCCAATTCCTGCCAACCTCACATTGTTCGTGGATGGCTCATGTTTTCGTGACGCCACTGGTAGCCATGCAGGCTACGGGATTATTCAGCTCAAAAATGAAGACCAAACCTTCGCCACACTACAGGCACGTAAGCTTGCTCAGCCCTGCTCAGCCCAACTCGCAGAGATAAAAGCGTTGACAGAAGCATGTAAATTAGCTGCAGGAAAATCGCTAAATGTCTACACGGACTCTGCGTATGCCTATGGCGTGTGCCATGTTTACGCGAACATTTGGAAACAAAGGGGATTTCGCAGAGCTGATGGCACCCCTGTAACTCATGGAGCTGCCATCCTCGATCTGTTAGAAGCCATGTCGCTTCCCACAGCCCTAGCTGTCATTAAATGTCCAGCCCACCAAAAGATCAACACACTGATAGCTACAGGCAATAATCTTGCAGATGAGGCAGCCAAACAAGCAGCAATAGGGGCAGTAATGGCGCCCATATTAACCATACAAGATTGCGAACCTCTCACATCCTTGCCCTCCCTTATAGCCGCTCAAGATAGAGTAGAAGAGGCTGAGAAACGCTTATGGGTAAAAAGGGGAGCTATTAAGAATACGCAAACGGGCCCAACACGGGGTCCATTGCATGGAGTTTGGCTGGATGCCCATGGCCACTTTGTACTACCAACTTTACTACTAAGACATGCAATAATTTGGGTGCATGGTAGTGACCATTGCGCAAGGGGGGAGATCCTAAGGAAACTGCAAGCACTATGGTGGTCGCCATTCATGGCAGCCACGGTGGACAGAGTACTAAATGAATGTGACGTTTGCGCAGAATACAACATCAGGAAAGTTTTTTCGGCCCCATTGGCACATATACCACCCCCAGACGGACCATTCAGACACCTCATGATGGATTATATAGACATGGGACCGCAGTCAAGAGTAAGGGGACTGAGATACGTTTTAGTGGTCATATGTAGATATAGTAGGTGGGTGGAGGCAAAAGCCACTGCAAAATCAGATCACAAAACAGTCGCAAAATTTTTGTGTCAGGAAGTTTTCCCGAGATTTGGAATGCCAGACACCATATCATCAGACAACGGCAGCCACTTTGTGTCCAATGTCATACAAGAGACACTAAAGCAATTGGGAATCAAACAAAAATTTGGCTGCGTTTACCATCCCCAATCGCAGGGAGCGGTAGAAAGGGCAAATGGCATCTTGAAAACAAAAATAGCCAAGATAGTGGCAGACAGCAGAAATAAGCTTAACTGGGTGGATGCTTTACCACTTGCACTAATGTCTATGCGCTCACAAGCCAGCCGAGTCACGCATCTAACACCGCATGAAATGCTTACGGGCCGGCCCATGCCACTACCATACTTAAGAGGTCCCCATGAGGGACCGTCCCTGGAACAGTTGCAAGGTGAAATGTTTGAATACTTACGAAGTCTAACTCATATCCACAGGGCTGTGTTCCAGCAGGTGAAAGGAGCCACAGAGGACAGAGGGGTCGACATCCCTGCAGACCTCCAGAGAATACGGCCAGGAGAACAGGTGTACGTCAAGGTGTTCAAAAGAAAGTGGGACCAACCGCGAAGGGAAAGTCCATACAAGGTCATATTAGCCACACCAACTGCCTTGAAAGTCGAAGGTAAGGACGTTTGGTTTCATCATCAACCCTAACCCTAACCCCTAACCCTAACCCAGAGAGACCACCTGTTCCCCGACCTAGAGCCAGACAGAGAGCAGTAACTCCAGAGCCACAAGGGGACGGCGAAGCCGCCCCAAGGGCAATAAGGGACCAACCAGAAGGGGATGGCGACGCCTCCCCACAGGAACAGGGGACAAGAAGGTCTACGCGCGTGGCACAGAGACGCAGGGCACAGAGAGCCCAGAGTGACAGCAGCGGTTCAGCACAGAGTGAGAGCAGTGGGTCCTTACCAGAGAGGGTATCAACAGGAGCAGAGAGCTCTTCAGAGGGAGGCTCCTCATCCCCTGGGACTGACAGCCAACCTCAGTCTCATGAGTCATCACCTGCTAGTGATAGGACAAATCATGAGAGGACAAGTGCAGAGAGAGAGGTGGCAGCAGAGGCAGAAGGATCGGAGGGAGTGGGAGCAGAGACAGAAGGAGAAGAAAGAGAGGAAAGCCTTAGCTCAGAAACAGGCGAAGCTAGAGACCCAGAGAGGTCAAACTCAAGCTCAAGCTCAGACTCAGACTCAAACTCAAGCTCAAGCTCAGACTCAGACTCAAACTCAAGAGACACAGACACAAGAGACTCAGACCCCGGAGAGGGACCAGCCCCTCGGCAGACTTAAGGGTTCAGTCAGCATGCAATGAGGAGCTAAAGTAGGCACAGTAGCTGTAATAATACTAACCCTATTACTCATCGCAACAAGAGTACACCAGAGTGAGGGAGCAGCACAGGGTAAAGGAGACCAGAAAGAGAAAGGCGAGTGCTTGCTGGCGCTAGGAGCTTTGGCTGCAAAACAGGGAAAGCTACCTTACAGGGAAACGATACAACTAACCTACTATAAATCACATGCTTACGATGATGTATTGGTGGAGGGCCCAGGAGACATTAGACTGCATGGACGATCCACAGGATCGTGCTGCAGCGTGGAAGGAATGGTGACAGCAAGAGTTTGGTGTAGTATGAGAGGTTGTACTAATATTGAAGTAGGGTTCACTATATCCCTAAAAGTGGCATGACAATGGCTTCAATTAGGCCCCAGATCCCCACGGAAGCCAAGAGATGTGCCAGTGCAACAGGTGGAATTAGTAAGAACCTCCACTTGGAAGTCCAATGCCTTCTATCAATGGCTGGAATACTCTGCTAAACAGGTAACCAATATTACGTGTGTAGCATGCCACAGAAGGAGGGGCCTACCTAGAGTGAGGCCTCTCCCTGACATAGATAATTGCTGGAAGCAGGATAAATGTTTTGCTGCATGTGTCATGTGGATGGCAGCGGGTAGAGAGAGATGGACCAACACAACGGCAATCTGTCCAGAAAATCTTAAAAATGCCTCTGATCAGTTCCAACAAGAATTCCAGGTACCCCCAGTAGTACATTTGACACCAGGCCTCATATTCCCATTTTGCGTAGCACGAGGAAACAAGATAGAACATTGGCTGAGCAATGCCACCCACACTAACACTTCCCAGGAGACGGAGAGGCTGATTCAATGCAGGTATGAAGGTATGATCATAGGAAATGTGTCCTCGTCAGCAGGTACACTGCAGCTCTCAGAGGCACAGAAGGTATGTAATACAACCCGAGAAGCCAAAATCCAATGCCACCAGGTGGTCAATGGGGGTGATGATTCTATAGTTCTAGGTCAAAATTATAATGATACCACCTGGATTTGGGTACTAAACTTGACCAATGGTACCACTCCGTTGGCGGACATATTTTGGATATGTGAAAATGACCTTCAGGTAAAAGCAGTACTGCCAGCCAATTGGACGGGACTCTGCGCCCCAGCAATGTTAACAGGACCAATTACGATACTCAGTTTAACTAACAGCACCCCAGCGAGACGCCGTAGGTCATCTGAACCTCAGGGACGTTCCTGGGAGGAGGATGCTAGTGTATACATTACATGGGACCAGATACCACAAGGAGTCCCTAGGGACCAACAGGCTATAGCAGATGAATGGATAGAGACAGGCAGGGTATTGGGCTCATGGCCAATTTGGGGAACTGTAGTGAACGCTCAATATATAGCCCGTAATAGCCGTTGGGTAAATTATTTGTGGTATAACCAACAAAGATTTGTGAATTGGACCATAAGGGCCCTTGAAGGAGTGAACGAGCAATTACATGCCACATCCCTAATGACGGTACAGAACAGACTTGTCATTGAGACCCTGCTAGCCCATGATCAAGGCGTCTGTGACATAATAGGGGAACGCTGTTGTACTGTCATTCCAATGCACACGGGGGAGGGTGGCAATTTGACCAAAGCTTTGGAAGGCATGCGCACCTTACGAGATCAGCATGTACAACACTCAAACTGGAACACCAGGATCCCCTCAATGTGGGACTGGTTATCAACATTATCCCCTGAAAAAATATTAAAAATGATGGGAATGTTATTGGGAATTGTTGTGCTGGCCCTTCTCACGATAGCCTGCTGTGTTCTTCCCCTGGTGCGGATTGTAATCAAGCGAACAATGACAAGTGTTACAGGACAATTTGTTGTAATAGACCAAGGGCCGCGGCCCACCGGCGCTGAATCTTATGAAGACATGACTGGTTCCCAAAGACAACTCATTAAAAAACAAAAGCAGGGCTCAGGTGGAAAATGTAGAAACCAGTATGAGATAATGCTACAAGACAGAGCATTGGGAACTGCTCAATATGGTCAGAGAACTAAGTTAGCAGAAGAAGTGTATGACGAAATTGCATAAGAAGACCCTGGTACCTTTGCTGTCACCAGACCAATACTATTGCTCACCAATACTTAAGCTTCATTATCACTAACCTACTAATCCTTCTTGCATGGCTTATGTGTAGCGTAAACCTAAAAGTAAATAGGGAGGAGTAAAAACTATTATAGGGAGAACGCACTAAAATGTCCTCTACACCTTTAAGATAAAAGCAGAACATGGCTGGGTCTTGGAGAACACCACATCCAGACCAGCAGAACCAGGGAGACCAGTCTGTGTTCTGGTACCAGCAGCAGGGACCACGTGTGATGAGACCCCCTCACCCTCAACCCTACCCCGGGACCGGCCTTCCACCACCAGCCCATCCCCCTGAGTTGCCACTGGATGAGCTCTACAATCAACTCCACACCCCACAGCCAGCGATCCAGACACTGAACCACCCTCCATCGACCAACCTGATCCACTATCTACTGTCCCAGAACCAGTTGCAGGCCCCAGCTACATGGGAACCTGCCCAGAATCACTCAACCCAACTGCCAATACCTCCAGTCAGGGAGGTCAAACCCAGATGGGTCCAGGGCAAGGAGTAGATTGGCCTGTTCTCACTCCAGATTGGACTATTGCCACTCCAGACCCACGTTACCCCCCCCCCCTCATACCAGTCGCCGGACCCAGTACAGCCCCAGGCACCCTCCACCTCACAAGCACCATCCCAAGATGGACCCCCTCAACCCGATGATCATGAAGACATATTGCCAGCATGCTCCCCTGCCTCATCCGCCACAACAGAGGACAGTGCTGATTATTCATATAGCTATTCACCAACCACCCCACCACCTGTTAAGCCACGTCGGGCTAGCCCACCACCTCGAAATACGGGTCACCTGAGCGTGCACAAGCTAACACCGACAACCCGCACCCTCCTAGAGAGGGAGTACAATGTGGATCCAGACGCAGTAGAAATCAGCCTCCGATGTCTGCCAGATGGAGCACCAGTAACAGCCCAACATCTGAGACTGACAGCCGAGCTGTGTAACCAGCTTCATCTTGTTCCCGCGTTGGCTTTTCGCCGGCTGGTGCGCAGTCTTCCCCTCAACCTGCGAAAGAGGCTTCGCAGAGTCCGTCACGGTACCTACGCAATCAGGAAGGGAGAGAATAAGAAGATGCACAGGGCGCAATTGCGTCGACTCGAGCAGCAGGTGCTGGAGCTGCGTGGCCAAGTCTGCGAACTGACTCAGGCCAGGGATGCCTTACAGCAGCAACTTAATGCTTATGAGGCCACACAAGAAGAGGTCGACGCACTGAAGAGTCAGCTGGCAAACTACCGACGCTTGCGAATGCCAGCCTACAGGTTTGAGGGACTGTAAAGGGACAATGTTAACAACCACGGTAGCTATAAATCTTGCCAAACTGTAACCACCATATGTGAAAACTATCAGGTATCCTTTGTAGCACATGTTAGTACTGACTGTAGTCACAATCACTGTATACGAATGTCATTCTGCACCCTTATGCCACAAAGATGACATTATCAGGCTAGCGCTCATTCTCTGTGACTTATGTGTGATATATGTGTGATAGCTACTACTGATTTACAGATATAATCACTGGAAAATGACATTATGTATGGTGCTAACAAATCTTAAGCTAATGTTATGGGACTATATAGTCCCAAAGGGGGGATATATATATTTTCACCCTTTCTTCTGTGATTTAAAAAGTGTCGTGTGGGACTATGGAGCCCCAAAGGGGGGAATGTAGTGTAAAAGTCAAAACCCTCATCAGATATTAGACCATATAAGTTGGATGAGATACAAATAGCTATATAACCATGTTAGTGTGTAGACGTTTGCAAAAACTAATCCTGCATTCATGTGTAATATGCAATATAACAGTGTGAACTCTTAGTGACATCTCAGCTGTGAACTCTTATTGACACACATAACCTATCACGCGCTGTGTAACGATATAATGTATTAACCTACGCTCACATGATGTTGTGAACTTATAGTGACACTCATACAAGTAACCACGTGCTGTGTGAAGAAGATAGCACACTCACTTGATTGTACTGCTTAATGCACTTAGGAGTTTATATAAAGGTCACACATACATTCAAATGATTGTGTCACGAGGAACTGTAGCATGTGAGTCACCAGGGATCACATGTTTTTCTAAAAATAAGAGCACGAGGGACTGTAGCATGTGAGTCCCCACAGATCACATGGGTTTTTAAAAAGTAGAGCGAGAGCGACCCCGGAAATACTGGTGGCAGATTCCAGCTTGAGCAGGAATAAAGGCAAAAATCTGCTACCAGTAAAAACGGGTCGAAATGGGAAGGACTACAGAAATAGGTGGAGATCTCCTCGACCTCCACCAGCATATAAGCCAGAGCGCTGAGAGCAGTTTTTCAGTCGTCCTCCGGAGGCTGAATCGTGAGTTTGTCTGTGTTGTTGCCTGTGAACACAATAAACTCGATTGCACCAGATTCTGCCTATCTCCAGTGTTTTTCTAAGTACCTGCCAGCCGAACCTAAGATACTGAATTGACAACAAAAGACATTTTAGAAGAAACAAGGAGGACAGGGTCGGGAGCCATCAGGCCCAATTCCAGGCACTGATTTCAGTCACCTCAATAGGAACAGAGAGTGGACTTACCTTTCGGAGCTGCCAATCAACCAACCAAGAAAAACAGCTCAAGGTCTAAATGGTTTATGTTGAAAATACACTAATTTCTACTTGTGTCCTGCAGTTTGTGGTAGGTTTATGAGCCATGCACTAGACCAGAATGCATGTTTTAGTCAGGGCTTAAGTTGGACCCGAAATAGGTGTTATGTTTTTTTTCTACATTCATTGAATGTAGCGTCTGTAGGCAAACCCCGGAGATCTTGCCTCCGGAAGAAGAGCTGAAGAGCCCTGGTTTCCGGTTGTAGGCTGTTTGTAGTCCGTGTGATATTGACCAACCACGTTTGAGCCGGCTGCAGTTGTTGCCAGGTTAAACGCTCCGTGCGGTGAACTAACGAGGCGCAACATAATTGGCGGCAGAGCATGTGAGCGGAGCGGAGCTCAGCGGGGAGTGGCTATTTTTTTTAAAAGGTGGAGTGGAGCCTTATCGCTCCAATTTCACTCCGGTCGCTCATGCCCCACCCAGAATGCATCTTTGCACCTGCGCACACCCACACTATTTTCTTTCAAAACTATGGAGTTTACTGTGTGCTTCAGAAAAGAAACTGAAAAGAGAAGTAGCGGTACCTTGGAGAACGGTCCCTAACTGCGGGGAGAGGCAAAAGGACTTCCCCGGAGGTCGGCCGCTTAACCTGGTCCGTCTCCTCCACACTTTGACTTGTTTCCACCCTGCCGACAGCGGTACCGTGGAGAACGGTCCCTAACTGCGGGGAGAGGGGAGAGGGCTTCCCTGGAGAATCTACCAAGCTCATGTTTTATTTGTGAATAGAAGATTACAGGTTAGGGTAATACGGCGCAGTTTTTTTGAGCAGACTGGTGAGCGAGTGGAGCGGGATAAAATTTATGATGGAGTGGACCAGAGCGGAGCGCAGAATGCACAGAACCAAGTGGAGGAGTCCACCTGGAGATAAGCGGTATGCATGATTCTAAGTGCAATAAAACCTTCACGAGTTAAAAAGCCAAAAAAATAACATCCTTGTCAGAGGTAATAAGTACCACTTGTTCAACAAGCATAAATATGCATCATATTTCAGCATAAACAACGATATTTCCCTGTGCATGTTTTTTTATGACCAGTGACCACAGCGTGCATGTTAAGTAAGCAAACAGCTTGTTAAGAACAAGCTAAAATGAAAGCTGTGTGTAGTTTGCCACAAATCTTAAATTTTGGCAAATTCTTGTAAGCTTTAGCTGCTGGCTGAAACAAACCAGGGCTCGAGCCATCAGTGCAGCCGCTTTGTATGCTTTATCGGAAACGGTCCGCTCTGTTGGGAGTGTGGCCCCCAGCAAGGACAGCGATGTCTTCAGGTGGAGATGTGCCACCACCATGGGCTCCACCGGAGGCATGTTGCGGAGACCATGGCTCTCCATTCCCTCACAGTCAAGCATGGAGCTGCCTGCCACAGGGTGCTTCTTTCTGTAAGGCTTGTTGCACCAGGACACTGCGAGCTTGGACCTCCCAGATTATGATGATCATTATTACTGCGATTAGATCATTCTGATTAATGACTGACCATTAAGACATGTTTCTGATAAATATTTTAATATTTTGCACAATAATAACCTTTCACATTGTAATCATATTTTTATTTGTTATCTTTTGCATATGTGTGGCTGCTCCGTGTGTGTCTGAGCAGAATGCACGCGCGTTGTGCACCCGCCTAGAGACGCATATTACTAACTTGTTTAACAGTGAAATACTGCGCCGTTGACCAGGTTTTTGTTGGTCACTGGCGCATTTGCTTTTTATGTCATCTAACTAGCAACGCACCATGACTGCTCCTGACTACTCCTCATTTTTAGACCAACACACCCAGAGAAGCGCAAGTTCATTTGCTAGTTAGACGAAGAGGGCACAGGGCGTGAAAATGACAACTGCGCCTGCATCTAAATAGCAATGACACTTGCGACATGGATTATGCGCCCTCCGCCGTCCGCTTTAGACCATCTAAATAGGGCCCAGAGGCAGCTTGGGCATGTTTCAAGTGTGGTGTCTGAAGCACTACTGTTAGGGGCCCAGGGCCAAGAAGTATATGGTCAGGGTCAAGAAGGTATTTATGGCCCAGGTCAAGGACTGGTGAAGTCCAACTAGGGTGTCTCTCTGTCGTCTGTTTTACTTTGTCTCACATTTCACAAAAACAACCGACCTATATAAGCAGGGTATTTGGAGCTGTTATTCAGAGTAGTTCATATTGGCTTCGAACTCTCTCACAGGCATCCTAGGTGCTTGATTTGATGCTGTACTTCTTGTAATAAACCTTTTCTGTATAGAAGCAAGATGGTGTCAGCGGAGTCTCCTTCATCACCTTCACATCATCGCTATTTAATAAACAACACAAGCCGAGGCACATCACACACATCGGGTGAGGGTCCTAGTTTGATATTTTATTTGTCCAGTGGAAGTGGGGTGTAGGGGATTCATAGCAAGATCAGCTGTCTCGCTCCAGGGGGAACTTGGAGTGCGGGGACAGAGTTTGAGGAAGACAGTGAGGGAAATGTCAGATGAAGCAATTAAATGTAGCCAGTGGATCTATAAGAGAAGAAATAATGTCAGTTGGGGGCCAGCAGGGGGAACTACTAAGCAGGGCACATAACTCCTTGAGATCAGGTGGAGAGATCCACTTCCTCTCAGGAGGAAATCCAGGAAGAGGAAGGTTATTTAAGTGTGGGAGTGGCCTATTTGAATCCATTTTGTTTGAGGCCATACGGCAAAGTGAGTGTGCTTGCTGATCCTGTAAGTTCATTTAGCTCCTTTAACTTTAGCTTATATTGTAATTATGCTATGTAGCGTGTGAAATAGAGTATGGTGAATGTGCTAGGAAAGGTAGTATCAGCCCTGCTTCTACCTGGAGCTCGCATGTACGGAGCCTGGGTTTGGTTGAAGGTGGCAGTGCTGTTTGGGCTGAGATCACTGTCTAGCCTCCTGGAGGTGTCATTGTTGTGAGGGCTCGTCTTGGGGAGGTAGACTGTACAGCCTAACCCGGCGGGGGAGTGTGATAGTCTAACAATTCTTCCTTCCCTGGGTCTACCTCCTCTGTGGTAGTATAGGTAAGGTAAAGGAGGTTGTTCGGTTAGTGTGGGGAGCAGTGAGACCTGGCATTAGGGGAGTGTCTCTGGGACGCCAGAGATCACTGTCTAGTCTCCTGGAGGTGTCGTGGGACCAACTAGACGAAACACCGGTGAAAGGAGGTTCCCACCCGATGACCCCAAAGACATGTTAGTTATCACTGCTCACTGGTCTGTATAGTTAAGCCTTGCCATAATAGCTTATCGTAGGGCTTAGGAGGTTATTCACTGAGTGCTGATCCTTTTTTTTTTTTTTTTTTTTTTTTGTTAGAGCACAAACTTCTTGTGTTTATTTGAATTCACTTTATCTGTACTGAGCTATATCAAGTTCTGCACGGATATGGTTATCACTGAGAAGCGCATCCGGGTCTATCCAAACCAAAAGCCCTGGATGACTGGAGAGGTCAGGACCCTGCTGAAGGAGAGAAACAAGGCCTTTAGGTGTGGTGATGGGGCACAGTACAGTGCTGCCAGAGCCAGCCTGAGGAGAGGCATCAGAGAGGCCAAGACAGCATACCAGAGGAGAATAGAGGGACACCTCAGCAGCAACAACACAAGGCAGGTGTGGCAGGGGGTGCAGCACATCACCGGCTACAAATCCAACAACCTCGCTGTGGCTGATGGAGACGCCTTGCTGGCGGAGGAACTGAACATCTTCTTCGCTCACTTTGAGGCGGAGCAACCACATGCAGTCACATCACACCCCTCAACCCGTGACAACGTCCTCAGGTTGGAGGAACATGAGGTGCGGCGCACACTAAGGGGGTGAACCCGAGGAAAGCTGCTGGACCAGATGGCGTACCTGGACGTGTACTAAAGACCTGTGCAGACCAGCTGGCTGTTGTCTTTACCAGGATCTTCAACCAGTCCCTGTCCCAGTACATCGTCCCACCCTGTCTAAAGTCCTCTGTTATTGTTCCACTGCCAAAAAAAACTGCAGTAAGCAGCTTGAATGACTACCGTCCAGTGGCACTTACACCAATCATTATGAAGTGCTTTGAAACTCTGGTTCGGGGGCACATCACCTCAAGTCTGCCACCTGCATTGGACTCTCACCAGTTTGCGTACAGGGCTAACAGATCTACAGAGGATGCTATCGCAACAGCCCTCCACACTGCTCTGAGCCACCTAGAGCAGCAGGGGAGCTATGCAAGGCTACTCTTTGTTGATTTTAGCTCTGCGTTCAATACCATCCTCCCCCACAGACTGGTGCCCAAACTGACGGGGTTGGGACTGTCTTCCTCCACAAGGCCACTGGATCCTGGACTTCCTGACAAATCGCTCTCAGAGGGTGAGAGTAGGCTCCCACCTCTCAGCATCCATCAGCATCAGCACCGGCTCCCCCCCAGGGCTGCGTGCTGAGCCCCCTACTCTACACCCTCTACACTCATGACTACACCCCTGCCCATACCAGCAACACCACTATTAAATTTGCAGACGACACCACAGTAGTGGGACTCATTTCTGAGGGGGATGAGTCTGCCTACAGAAATGAAGTGGAGCAGCTGACTGGGTGGTGCAGGGAAAATAACCTGGTCCTTAACACCACCAAGACGAAGGAGCTGATCGTGGACTTCCGGAGGAAGAAAACGGAAAGTATCCCACCACTGTACATCAGCGGGGACTATGTGGAGAGGGTCTCTGACTTCAGGTTCCTGGGCATCCAGATCAAGGAGGACCTGTCGTGGAGTGCGAACACCTCAGTGACCATCAAAAAGGCACAGCAGAGACTTTACTTTCTGAGACTCCTCAGAAAGAACCACCTGTCACAAAAACTGCTTGTGTCTTTCTATCGCTGCTCAATAGAGAGTGTGTTGACATACTGCATGTGTGTGTGGTATGCCAGCTGCACAGCGGCAGAGAGAAAAGCACTTCAGAGGGTCATAAACACTGCCATGAAGATCACTAGTTGCTCTCTCCCCTCCCTAGATGAACTGTACAGTGCGAGGTGCCTCAAAAAGGCTCAAAACATCATAAGGGACCCATCACACCCCGGACATGAACTCTTTGAACTGCTACCCTCGGGCAGGAGATACAAGACGATAAAATGCCGGACAAACAGGTTCAAGAACAGTTTTTACCCAAGAGCAATAGTGTCGCTGAACACAATCAAGGCATAAAAAGAGTGGCTGTGCAATAATCTCATGACTATGTGTCTGTGAGCTGTGTCTGTGCATGTGAGCTGTGTGCTTGGTATTTATGCGTTTTTTATTTATTTTTATCTTAGTACCAATGTTCTTATGTTTTTATGTTTTATCTATAAATTTGCACAGGTTTGCTCTGCAATTTCGTTGTACAATGTACAATGACAATAAAGATCTATTCTATTCTATTCTATTCTATTCTAGAAACCGTGGGCTATTGCCTGTCATTCTGCCTCTGTTGAAGGTGTCTGATGGAAAAGAAGAAATAGTGTACAATTACTTTCTGTTGCTGCAGTAAATACTGTTTGTATATGATCTCACATGGTTTTAAACAGCAGAAATTAAAACTAGGCCTAGTTAAGTGTGCAGATGTCTAAGACATACCTTTAAATATTAACTACTGTTGAATAACCTTCAAGAAGTCATTCTTCATGGTATTGTACAAAGCCGCACGTTTCCATGACAATAGCGGAGATTGTGCTGGTCCCAATCCTATACTGGAAGCAGAGGGACCGGAATGTTTCTCCCGGATCAAAAAACAAATGAAAAGGACTATTGCACATACAGCAACAGAGGCCATTGCTTTATTTTTACTTCCAAGCAATTTAAATAACCCACCTGTAGCCAGATAGCGCAGGGTCAAGGACAGACGTTCTCTAGGGAATATGGCAAGCCTAAATCTAGTGTCTTACCTTGCGATGTACAGCTCTACCAGCCCCAGCAAGAAATCAAAGTCCTCCATTGTCATCTCTAGCATTTCCCGAAAACCTGTTTGATCATTCAGCTATGAAAGGTACAATAATCTGGGTCAGAATACATGCATAGACTATATGGACAGTACAATGCAAGCTAATAGGCTAGTGGCACAGTAGCAACCGAGTTTCATTCATAGAACTCACCTCCAACTCTCTCTGCAGAGTTGACAACCCCCGTGCAAATGACCTGCAGAGCTCCAAGCTGTTGGACATCCATGTTGTCAAGTAAAGTGTAGCACCGGGGAACTTCATAATATCCTGTTTTGTTCACGCATGACAAAACCTAGTTTGGTGACGTCACCGCGTTATCTGGGGCTCTGTCGGCGAGGGTTCGGTGGAGAAATCTTGTGGTGTGCACACACAGGTCGTAATGCAGTTGGCGAGACTCCCAATGACAACACACGTCGCCAGGTATGAACACTCAAAAGATTACGTTAGTCTCCGCGAGTCAAGATTGGTCGGCCAGTTGTGTAATGTGAACTCGCCTTTAGACCCACTTGGCCAACTATTCTACATTGGTGTGGGGTGTCTGGGTCCAGTAATGTGAAAGCTATTGAAGAAAATACACTTTTCCAATAGAAAACCAATGGAGTTTGTTTAAAAATTTGTATAAAATAGAAAGAGCATGAAACCCATTTATAAAGAGGTGTGCCTTATGAGGCCCACTTGGCCAATCCATTCTACATTGGTGTGGGGTGTCTGGGTCCAGCAATGTGAAAGCTATTGGTATAAGCCCTTCTCTATGTTGCCCATTGTTTTCTGCCAGTGAGAGGGAGGTGGAAATTGCTGTTGAACCCAAAATGAATATCTGAATATCCATCGAATATCCAACGTCAAACTAACTTCACCACACCACGCTACTGTCCAACACTGATTATTTTTGACTGTGCATGAGAAATAGCTGCATAGCGTCAGTGTGTGTAAAATCAGTCATTTGCATCAGTGTGAGAGTAGACAGCTCTGACTTTCAAAAAAGGAAACAAATTTGTTGCTCATTTCTCTCATTTCAGGGACTCTTCTTATTTTTTCTTTTATTGTCCTTAAATAAAGCTACAGTAATTTAACAGGTAGTATTTCTTATCCGATTACTCGATTAATAGCCTAGGCCGGTTCTACGCAGGGGCAAGAGGGGGCAATGCCCCCTTAAACAAATATCTTGCCCCCTCAAATCAAATCTGCCGAAAAAGGCACAAAACTGAAAAGTTTTCTCATCTGTCTCCACTCCACGCTGTGTGCCGGCTGTGTGTGATCTAATGTTACTGTCTGCAGTCGGCAGAGACCCTCTCCCCAGTAAACACCCAATCACTGTTTAGTATGCAAATGAGCCAAGATGCATCGGCGTCAGGTTTCTCAGTCTCAGTGAGGCAGAATGCAGCAGTAATGTGAAGCTCCGTTAAACTCGTCGTAGCGTCTCGTGTCGTGAGATACTTAATATATAGTTAACAACAAAAAACAAGTAAATATAGCTGTGTGAGCATAGAGTGTGAGCCTGTCAGTGCGAACGTTTCTTCAATCACACAAGCACAGCGAGAGATGAGTGCCTGCTGCATGTCACATACTGAGGACAAATGCCCTGTGTGTGCCAGACCCATACATAAAGCCCCGCCCAGCCTCTAGTTCTGCACAGCGATTTTTACAAAGCTTTTATTATTGTTTCACTCCTGCATCTTTCAGCAGCTCAAAGGAGAGTGGAGTGAAGGGAAAAAAAATGACAAAAAAACAAAACAAAACAAAAAAATATAAAATGTTCTGCTCTGGCCTATATCTGTTGTGTTTGTTAGTTCTGTTAGTTTGAGAAGTTTTTTTTATAAGACTAGCTTTGGTAAATACTGGCTATAGTGAGATTATTGTGATTATTATGTTCAAATTTATTTCATATGTCTAGATGCCTAATGGCCATCCAATAAGATAAATGTTAAAATGTTGGTTGTGCCTGGATGAAGGATATTTTTATTGTATTTTTTCTTAATTTTTATTTTATTTTTTGCCACCTTATCGTGGTCAGGGGGTTTGTGTGCCTCAGTGACCCTAAGAGCTATACCAGCAGGAGCTTAGTCTTCAGGTGGGACACCCAAGTTGGACAGGTCTTAGGGTAGAGGTCTGACAAAGTGCAATCCATTTCTTTAGGTTGGGGGTTGGACACACAGCTAACAACAACCCAATTCCATGTAGAAAACACTGTTATCAACAACAAAACAAGCGGCAAGCACATTTGAGACCACAGTGCTTTAACACCCTCTATAAGGCACTCACACAGCATCCCCACATCCTGCAAGTGAGTGAGTGAGTGAGTGAGTGACCTTTATTTGTCAGCTCTACCTATGGCAAAAATGTGCTGGAACATGATACCCCCTTCACATTTATGACTGCCCCCTCATATATGCCTGCCTAGAACCGGGCTTGTTAATAGCCAGAATAATCGATGGAATACTCAATTACTAAAAGAATCGATAGCTGGAACCCGGAGTGCTTTCTAGGAAAAAAATTAAGTCAAGAAAGTGTCAAAGCGATGTTTTGAGTAACTTTTTAGACTTACAGAACATTTGTGTACATTAGTCCACCTTCTTTGTCTCTATCTCTGTCACTTTCTTTCTTTTCCAAGCAAACACACACACACACACCTAGGAAAGCACTGTTTTGTGCTCTCATTGGCTGTAGCTCACCACAGGTTTTTTTTATGTCCAGATATTAATCATCTATCTGGATCCCATATTAAGAATTTTTCGATCACTTTAGCTTGTCATCACACAACCCTTTCCTTTGGCACTATATTTTCACAGTTGTAGAGCTTCTGTATTCCTTTGCAAAAGCTCAACTGTGCAGTGCACTGTATCACGCTGTAGGTCAGCTCTTTGGGTCAGAAAATGCTGTTGCATCAAGAAACTCCACTTTTCTAAAGATTTCAAATTATTTTCTGCCTGTTCAAACAAGGAAATGAAAACAACTGTGACTAGTTACTCTTTTAAAATAGACATCAACATTCCACCTGCAACACTGAGACAACTCAGCGATTGGAGTGAGCATTTCTCTCAAGAGGATTTTGTAAAACCATACAAATAAACGGGAGAGACACTTGCTGAAGAGTGCTGCACACATCAAGTAAAATTATGCTAAATACCTACAAGTAAATGAACCCACTTACCAAACAACCAGTAAAGTGTGAAGCATTGACATCTGATTCAGAAAGATCCTGAGGCTGTGTTGTAACCAAGTCCCACTTACCCTTCATTTCCACTTACAAAGGCTATGTGTATGGAGACGAGTCAACTGGAAGTCCATTCATTCCTATGGGAATCTCTGTGATATCCAGTGTGCCTGAGAAACTCCTCCCCTCCTTTATATTTTGGTCTGGAATTTGCCTCGAGTACTTTAAAAAAATTACCTTTTGCAGTGGATTTCGAACAGACCATATCACAGTGTGCTAGCTTAGCTAACAGGTTATATCCCTCAATTCAGTTGCCTGTGTTGATTGCCATGTGAGTTTGTGTGATTAAAAAGAACCTCTTTATCTAGGTTTACCACATTGTGAATCAGAGAAATGTGATTCTGCTAAAATATGGTTATACATTACACAGTCAGATTGTCATTTCAGTCAGATTAATCATTTTAATATGAAACAGCCTAATGTTACAGTTAGATTTATTCTGATATTAAATACAGTCATCATCTTTATCAGTTTGATTTGAAAGTGCAGGCATATGACTCGTTCATATGTCTTTTTAATTAAATATTTCACAAAACATGCTACATACCTGGCAGGTCAACATCTTCACTTAATTGTTGCTATGCAATATTGGTCCTGTTTTTGTCCCTGTAATGTTCCAAGCCCATATTCTAAACTACTAGATGGCAAATACAAAATTAGCCTCTCACATGTATATATATCTCTAAATAAATGCAAGTTTATAGGCAGAATAAATCCTTCAATGAACAACCCCACTAAATCAAACAAAAATATTTTACACAAAATGCGTTTATTGTGGCTTCTCTCAAAACAAGTTGAGTAATTATACCTCTGAATATAGGACAACTTAAATATGTTGTTTGTATGCTACGTTCACACTGAAGATTCAACGGCGAACAAAACACTGTCTGGTTACAACTGGTAATGTGTTTTATTCTGTTGAAAAGTTGAAGTAAATAAAGGTGTCCGGCATGTCTCTTGTTTTAAGTGAACTTTTGCAAAGTAGTTACTTACTTGAGCTCAGTGTCCTCTACTCTGACACACTCACTGATCCACAGTCAGTACTGCCTAGTGCTGCTGTATGCCGTGTATGCAGACACGGACCAAACCATTGTGAGGCAGATGAGGGGGGAGGATGCAATCCTTTTAAAGTTATAAATGCATCACATTGCATATGTAATTGGCACAAGCACAAGTTTTTTATTATTATATAGTTTAAAATTGTATAGATTCCTCAAAGGATATATTGGGGGGGATAATTCCCTGTTTTTCCAAAGAAGGGGATCCAGACCCCCCGCCCCCTCCAGGATTTCCGCCTATGATTGTATGTTGCAATATAGCCTATGAATGTGATTGCTGAAGCTAGCTAAATGACGAGGTTATGCACATAAGATCAAAGACAAGACTAGACAATAGCTAATTAATATGCACATGCCACAAACAGCACAGGGGTGTTAATTACTAAAGGTTACGGTAGATTGTGCTTAGTGTTTTAATCTGTCAAAATGATGGATGGCTTTCAGATTTTTCAATGATTGTTATAAAATGTAGTCAAATGACCTCCAATTTAAGGATCAATCTTCGTAGAAGCAACAAAGACCCTTGATCCCTCATCTGTACCCTTTGACCCCCAACCCCAACAACAGAACATAGTAGCTGTAGCGATACTTCTATAATGAGCTTGTGTCTGTGCTATGTTTAGGTGTTGTATTCCACTTGTTCATGCCATGCCCTCACCCCTCCCTAAACTTTCCCCATTCTCAGCCCTCTGTACTGTTGTTCCATTGGCTGCTGCTCTCCCAGCGGGTTGCCAGTCAGTCGTTAGAGGGAGGGGCTCGAAGATGGATTACCTGGTGCCATATTGGCCATCAGGACCAATCAGCTGCCAGGAAGGAAATGGATGGCTCTCATTTGTTCTCATTATTATCGTAACAGCCATAATGCTCAGACAGACACACACGCTGCTTGCTGTCACCACCATGAAATGTTCCCATTAGTTATGCTGGGAGACAGCCTGCAAGTGTGTGTGTGTGTGTGTGTGTGTGTGTGTGTGTGTGTGTTTTAATCAGGAGGCTCCCAGGCTTTTCAGTGCTGTGATATAGCATCTCATTATTCCTGCAGTATGGAGAGTTAGAGTAGGAAACCATTTGTCTATTTGTAGAAACTTCACAGACAGACAGGCACCTTCACATACACAGAACACTTGATGAATTCTGTCACATGGATCTAGTCAGCCTAAAAGCGTGGGACTTGGTCAGCTTTCTGAATTAGTTTCAGCATGAGAGTATCTGAGTGGGATATCAGAATCAGGTTCGGGCATGAAGAGTTGCCCTTTAACACATGTAGCATGCAACAGATTTTCTGTGTCAGATGAGTTCTCACCTACTGGAAATACTCCAGCACCCCTCTCCTGGTTAAGGAGAGGGGTGCTGGAGGCAAGACTGTACGCACCTAAGACACTGCAGTTGTTATTTGTGTCTTAATGATTTTCATCAGAAATAAAACAACTTTTATGTAAGGAATAGTGCCCGACAAGGTGTCCAATATCAGGAATTATGGCCACCATGGAGGCGTGAACTCAAGCCAGAGTCCTGCACTCAGTGGCGCCATATAGGGGAGAAAAGTTAGGACGATTCCAAGGGCCCCTGACTGACAGGGGCCCCAAAAATAGGTAAAAATTGATATAAAATTATTAAACCATCATCATTAAGATTTTTTTTCCAAATATAGTAATAAAAATAAAATCTCTTTGTTTTTACTTGTGTTTGGCAGTAAAAGTTAAATATCCCCATTGACCAAAAGGTAAACATCCATACTGACTGATTATCCCCCTGTATCTGCATGAAATGGTTTGGTCCTGCCTTAGCGCATTGGGTGACGGTGCCTAGTAGCAGGCAGCAGTTGCGCTGGAACGCTACAGTCATCATCATGCAACCTAGTACTAAAAGAAAATCCGGTTTTCAAAAAAGGAAAGAGAGAAAGGAGAGCGAGGAGAGGCAAAAGAAAGGGTGTCAATGTGTGACCCAGTTTTTCTCCAAGAAAGGTGGGTAGCCTATAGTCTGTGAGTGGTAGAGATTAACCTGTTAGCTTAATGTCTATAGTGAAATAAGCTAGCTACAGACTAGTGTTAGCCTATACATTTCACTCCTTTTTAACCTACATTTAATCAGTGCAGGTAAATGTTTAGTAAGATATTCATATTAAATCAGTTGTCCCTGCCCCTTTTACCAGACTCAACAAGAGATGAGTCAGAAGCAGCAGCCCTGTCTCCCCATAACTTTACCCCATCCCAATGAAGAAGGTGAGCAACACTGTGTTGAATGACATGCCAGTTAGCATCATTGCAGGGAGTCTCTCTCTTGCTCTTTTTTACCATTACAAAAAAGAAAACGAAATATTTTTTAATGACAGAAATTCAAATTATTTTTCCACATAATGATTATTATGAAACAAAAACAGCCTACAACTGTTTGTACTGGATGCTGGACAGTTGGAAACATTAAGTCGCCTGACTCAGCCTGTATTAAAGTTACGGGCAATATTAAAATAATCCAGTTAGATGCTTTCATTTAGAATGAATTATGGCCGTTAAATGACATTTATAGATAGAGACTTTATTATTCCCTCATGAAGGGCAATTTATTTGAGCAGTTTGCACACACACACACACACACACACACATACAAAACCCAACAAAAATTTAAAAACATTTATCTAATGTATGTAATCTAGTGGTGATGATACAGAACTGTAGGTAATTTGCGTCAATGTAAATGTGTAAATGTGATCTTAATTTATTTTGATTGAAAAGTTAATGTATATTTAAGTTATTTTATTTTATTAAGTCTTTCATTAATGTTAAGAGAATTTTCCATTTTTACAGTAAAAGATGGCCTTTAGCACATGTTTTATGGCGGCTTTTCAGGTCAGCGTCGAGAGCTGACCTATAGCCTATAGCAGTGCTTCAGAGCTAGGTGAAGATCCCCTTAAGATCCACCTGAAAGCTAAAATAATATTTATTATATTTTGGGGATGTAGGGAAACAATAGCCGACTATTTAGCCTTATACAAAATTATTAGACTGTCATGTCTTTATTATACAGTACCTCTCCGCAGATCTTTTTCAGCACATAGTAGACACCCATCAGCTCCTGGCTGGCACACTGGAGGTTACGATGCATTTAAAGTGGAGGTACAACAATTTGGAATCTGGTGGACATATGGAAATATATTTCTTAAAACTTTTAACCAAACATAAGGATCCCCAGGCCTGGCAAACATAAAACCACTTTCCTTGTCTGCATATTTCGGGTCTTTGTGATTCTTAGTTTGTGGATTGTGCACCAGACTTACATATCTGACCCCATTCTCAACTCACTGGAGTATTAAAATGCCATAGATAGCTCCTGGTTATCCTCCTTGCCACACAAGCCAAACATAGTTGGATGTCAATCAAGACTTTTTTGTCCAAGTCAAAGGGTGTTTTGGGGGGTGCTAGTAGCTTTACTGCTTTTTCTATAACATTTAAGTACGGCTTTTAACGCCACCTTGCCGGTCATAAATCTGATGACAGTTATGACACTGAATTCAGTTAAATGATGGTTAATACCTGCCCTCAGACAGCAACACTGCACTCCACTCCTGCCTTGGTGGACTGCACAGCAGCACAGGGTCTTGTTCAGAGTATTGGCGTTGTAGTTTTCAAAGTTGAAGTCCAGTTGTATTTGTGCAATACAGTGTCTTCACTGCCTAGTCTGTTTATTTTTTGTTTGTGTTTGTGTTGATCTCATCTTTTTCCTCCTCTATTTTATTTAATTTTTCTGGTGTTAACTCCTTGTGCCATTTCTCCCTTTTCTTCTCAATTTCTTTTTCGTAAGCTACATTCCAACCCTCAAAATGATGTGTTCTTCAAACATTCATTCATTCATTTTCTGTAACTGCTTATCCTGTTACATATTATGGGGGCGCTGGAGCCTATCCCAGCTGACATTGGGTGAGAGGCAGAGTACACCCTGGACAGATTGTCAGACTATCACAGGGCTGACACATGGAAGCAGACAACCATTTCCACTCACATTCACACCTATGGGCAATTTAGAATCACCAATTAACCTGCGTGTCTTTGGATTGTGGGAAGAAGCCGGAGTACCTGGAGAACACCCATGCAAACAAGGCAAGAACACGCAAACTTCACACAGAAGGACTCCCCCACCCCATCACAGGAGGTCTTCTCTCCCATCTGTGCTAGCCTCACAGCAGAACACTCAGGCCCAGGCAAAACATGCTGTAGTTGTCCTTCACAGTCTAATCAATGTTTTTGGAAGACACCAGTTATTTTGATTTCTAAAAAGTCTGGACTTTCTTCTGGTGTCTCTACGCTGACCGGTTTTAGCAAAGTCCTGCTGTCAACGCCTCTGCTTCCACCTCACTTTTTCACACATTTTCTCTGTTTGGAACTGTCTCAGTATGCCAGGATGCTGCTGAGGGAAGCAGCTTTGAGCTGCACTCTGTTGGAGGTGAAGGCAAAATTTGTGTGGAAAATTAAGAGATTTATGCCTCATCAGAAGTGTTTTTTTTTTTTTTCAGTTAGCGTTAGCTTACATATCCACCTCTGATGAAAAGGAACACACAGCATTTTCCCAAAACTTTCCCCAATGAGGTCATGTGTCCGTCTAACAGTTTGAATAGGTGTATAGGTGACAGGTGTATTTTTTCTGGAAATAGTGTGACTTTATTCCCATTAAATTACAACTTTATTCTCATTCAATTGAGTCTCATAATATAATGACATTTTAATCTCAGGCATGAAAATGGGTCAGGGGTGAAAAAGGTGAGAAGGATACGAGACCCGGCACCTGCTAGGGGGTCCCAGGGTTATGCTCCTCGATTGTGTTTTTTGGTGGAAAAATGAGCCTCCAAATGCTCATATCTGATTTCTTTTAGATTTACTCTAGTGGTGGTCACATGCAGAATTACAAGATTGCACAAAAACAAAAGTATAAATGTATAATTAAGTGCAAATGAAGTATCTTTACATGTTCACATATGTTGTATAAGAGACGAGACCAGGGGCGGACTGGGACACAAATTCAGCCCGGGACATTCAGGCGCACCAGCCCACACACCGACCCACACACCAACCCACACACCGACCCACACACCGGCCCACACATTTCTACCTAAAATCCTCTATATGCTTGTACACACTACACAGACACTTTCCTCAGAATCAACTGCATAAGAAAATCAGCAGTTACTGTTTAATTCCAGACTATAAAATAAATGCAATAACGAATTGGCCACAAATGGCTATGTGCTTATTATTTAACTTAAAATAAGAGCATATGACACTATCCTAATGCATCTAATTTTATGCACAATATAACTGTCTGCCCTGTCCTGCCCAGCCCTCCTTGTGTATTACATAAGCCCAATTTATATATCCATGGCTCACAGCCATGAACTAAGGAGGCATAAATTGACCAATAGGCCTATAGTCAACTTTTAGTCAACTTATTACTACAACAAAAAAATCCCACTTAGTACTACTAAAAAGGTGTTCCTCTGGCTAAAATGTAATGCATAGTAGGCTATGCCTTCACATTGCACCTGTCATATTTCTGGTCTCATCCTTCTCCTCATCACGACTGGGGTTAGTCTGTCCCTCAGCTTCATTGTCCTTGGGACTGGGAGCACCACCCAACGTTAATTACATGCATCCACAGGAAAAAACGCAAGCACATATTTTCTTTTAGGACAGGTTTAAATCATAATGACTTAATGCAATATCTAGTAGGCTAGTTGGCCTCTTGAAACGGACAGCTAGAAGAAATATGCAATTTGCCAAAGCCAACCTTGCACATTACACTCACGAACGTTAGCTAACGTTAATACACCTGCTATAATGGCACTGTCGTCTCCAGCTCCATCTCCGTCGTTAGCAACACCGGCAGTCTCAGCCCGTCAACCAACGCTGTGGCCAAACAGGTCGGTTATTTTGGAGCATATGTTCGCTACGTCTTTTTTCTGTGGCTTCGTTTCATGCCTGTAATCTAAATGCTATAACTTTATTCTAGAAATCTCAGAGAGAAGAGAAAGTTTTGAAAATGAAGAGAAAAATTTCTTAAAGCTACAGCTGGTAAAATTTATTTTATAAAATAGCTTAAGTCATATTTGCTGAAACTGTTCACAGTGCTCTAAATGAAATGCATATGAGCTGTTAAAGTCCAGGGGTTTATGAATGAACTGAAATGAATAAATGTGACATTGAGGTGAATAGGTGCTACATGTCAAGCAGTTCTCAAACACTGTATGTTTTTCTATGAAAGTAATGCACCAAAATTCATATATAGCCAGGTAATAATGAGCCAGTAATGTGTGCATAACTGAGTATTTTGGAAGGCTGTGCGACCAAGGTGTTGACAGGAGTAAAGAAGGCAGGCTGGAGTGGTCCAGTTCAATGGCACATTGGGGTGATGGATGGGTCAAAAAACACAGTTTCCCTTGAGACCTTCCTCAGGATATGTTTGGAACCATGTGAACTTTGAGTGAGTCATTTTAAGGTACATCATCACAATTTTTATTTTTCTAAAACCTAACTTAAGTTACTTAATTGCTTAAATCTAACCCACGGAACTTTACGTTAATTATGCAACTTTACGTTAATGATGCAATGTCATTCATTGGGCGCTAATTTGTAGGGTATCATGACTGCCTGACACTAAATTCTGGGCGCTATGCCTAAGCAGTCTCTGTGGGCCCCCTGACCTTCCTCTCTCTCACACACCTTTTGAAAATGTTTTAACAAACTCATTTTGCTTTCTTTCCTTTTCCTTTCTTTCTTTTCTTTTTTGGAACCCAAATTTCCCTTTTTTGGAGAAAGACATGTACATTTGTGTTCCAGCAGCATAAGCGGCCACTCACACAACCTGCATTAAGTGCAAGGGCAAACTAAGCCATTTCGTGAATTTTAGGGGTGAGAGGAGCCCCAAGGAGCTTCTGCTATTTTTATTATACAAAGATTTTTTCATACAGTACCAGGCTTTTCAAATATTTGAAAGCAATACAGAATGCCTGAGAGCCTTCCTGCATTATCATCTTATATTTATTATATTCCATTGTATTTTAATATTTCGAATTGTCACCTGCCACTTGGTTTTGCATTTTTTTGCATTGGGGCATGTCAGTGAAAAGTTCTGGTTTCCCATGATGGTCTAAGTGCTATTTCAGGGGCATCATCCCACAGCCAAAACACAGTTAACTGTTTCAAGTTGAAACTCTATAGGGTGAGAAGAATGATTGGAGGGAGGAGGGGGACTGGATCGAGCTTCTAAGAAAGCAGAACATTTACTCTGTAGAACAGACAGGAGTCTGCTCAGAAAGCACTCAAATGTAACTGTGCGCTTTTAGTTGCCTAACCCTTACATATGAATGTAACAAATGTGTGTCTGTATGTAGAAGAGATAACTGACAAATGTAAACCGTAAACAGTTTGCAGATTTTCCCCTGCTGTTCGCATGCTTTTTACATCACAGAGTTGTTTTGTACTGTTGTTTATACGTGCGGGTAAATGCTTATTTTTGTCAGTGTATATTTGCCATGTAACAACCAAGCATCCTCATTTTTAGACGTGGTTTTATGCATTAGGGTGCGCAAAGATAATTCACCATGTTAACAGGTTTCATATAAATTACCTCAATTTATATTTCTAAAATCTGTCTTAAAGGGAATCTTATTTTCTTCAACCTGGACCCTATTTTCCAATATTTTTGTTTTTAAGTGACTAATGGGAACAACACTTTTTGACATTGGTCCAGTATTGAAAGAGAGCACTGCAGCCAGCAGAGTAGAAACCGCCGGCATTGTAATCCCTCAGGGCATTAACACATCATCAATATACATCAATGTATGTCCACTAAAATTGCTTGGTTTTGCCACTGACAGGAACAGATTGTTATTCTAAATATCTGACCCATACACTGTATGTTAAGATGAATGACACGTCTCCACTTACGCCCACTGTACAGAAGTGAAAATAAAATATAACGGATACGGCTGCTGCCATCTTGCCCTGGGGACATCATTCAGAGTCCTAGTTTGCCTGGTAGTGATCTCTGTGGCATAGGCGGAAATCCTGGGGGGGGCAGGGGGTTGTCCTCGTCCTCCTCGTCAAACTGAAACTATCTTCACTGTGATTGTCAGTCTTTTTAATAAGAAAAATGACACCCATATTTGATGTATATGCCACTTACATTCTTGGTAATGCAGGTTGAACATATTAAAAACCTTTATATAGGGGCTACTGTATTGATAATGGATGCATTGTTATTACTTTTAATATAATTATTAAAAACATTTGACCATGCGGGTTCTACATGTAGTGTTACAACAGTAAATTTGAATGCAACTTTGTTGTCCCCCCCGAAAAACTGCTCTTGAGAAATAATTCTGTTTATTATCCCCCCAACAATGAAATGGAATTTCCACCCTTGCTCTGCGTTATCAAGTTTTCCACCCATAGGTACATCCGACCAGTCATGAGCAGCACCAATGAATGTGAGCCCACCGATTGCTCACACACAAACAAACACTTGAACGAACAGCAGCGTGATAAAAACTACTTTGAATGACAGAAACTATCTTTGAGAAGAAATTATTCGATATGTACTATGAGTTTTCAGTTTGGCTCATGTCTCATCCACTAACAGGGTTTATGGCCTGTACTGCAGCCAGCCACCAGGGGGCAATCATGATGTATTGGTTTTACTTTTGTGGAGCTGTCAAGTTGTCTATCTTTATATACAGTTTATGGTCTGTATCTATGGTCTGTGGTGTTTACTGCCTCAAGCTTTGCTTGGCCTGCTGCCCCCGCAACCCAGCCCACATAAGTGACTGAAAATGGATGGATGGGTAGATGGATGGATGGGCGGAAATTGAAACTTTCGCAAAAAAAAAAAAAAAAAAATGATGCAGACACCCACGTTCACTAGCTTATCAGTTACGACATGTCAAGCTAAAGCATTACAGCTAGGTCTACATACCTTTTGCAATTTCATCCTTTTTGTGTCAGTACCATTTCTCCTTTGCCATCCCCATGCAGGCCCGGACTGCATATAGGGAGGACCGGGACTATTCCTGAAGCGCATTTTTTTCCAAACAGGCAGGCCAGTGCCGCTGTCAGCCGCGCACTGATGCAAGGAGAGGGATGAGAAAATATAGTGCCAAACGAAACGGCTGTGTGATGACAAGCTAAAGTGATAGAAAAATTCTTAATATGGCATCCAGATAGATGAATAATATCTGGACCTGTCAAAAACCTGTGGTGAGCTACAGCCAATGAGAGCACAAAACAGTGCTTTCCTTTGTGTGTGTTTGCTTGGGAAGGAGAGAAAGTGACAGAGATAGAGACAAAGAAGGTGGACTAATGTACGTAAATGTTCTGTAAGTCTAATAAGTTACTCAAAACATCGCTTTGACACTTTTTTGACTTAATTTTTTGACTAGAAAGCACTATGGGTTCCAGCTATCGATTATTTTAGTAATTAAGTAATCAGATAAGAAATACTACCTGTTAAATTACTGTAGCTTTATTTAAGGACATTAAGGACAATAGTGATATATGAAAGAAAAAATAAGAAAAGTCCCTGAAATGAGAGAAATGAGCAACAAATTTGTTTCCTTTTTTGAAAGTCAGAGCTGTCAATTCTCACACTGAAGCAAATGACCGATTTCACACACACTGACGCTACGCAGCTATTTCTCATGCACAGTCAAAAATAATCAGTGTTGGGCGGTAGCGTGGCGTGAAGTTATTTTGACGTTGGATATTTAATGGATATTCAGATATTAATTTTGGATTCAACAGTGATTTCCACCTCCCTCTCACTGGCAGAAAACAATGGGCAACCCCATACCAATGTCGAATGGATTGGCCAAGTGGGTCTAATAAGGCACACCTCATCTTAAATGTGTTTCATACACTTTCTATTTTATACAAATTTTTCAAAAAACTCCATTGGTTTCCTATTGGAAAAGTCTATTTTCTTCAATAGCTTTCACATTACTGGACCCAGACACCCCAAACCAATGTAGAATAGTTTGGCCAAGTGGGTCTAAAGGTGAGTGGACTCAATCTTGACTTGCGGAGACTAACGTAATCTTTTGAGTGTTCATACCTGGCGATGTGTGTTGTCATTGGGAGTCTCACCAACTGCGCCTGTGTGTGCACACCACAAGATTTCTCCACCGAACCCTCGCCGACAGAGCCCCAGATAACGCGGAGACGTCACCAAACTACGTTTTGTCATGTGTGAACAAAACCTGTTTGTTTGTTATGAAGTTCCCCGGCGCTAACCTTTACTTGTCAACCAGGACGTCCGACAGCTTGGAGCTCTGCAGGTCATTTGCACCCTGCTCTGCGCTGAGAAGAAAAAGGAAAAGAAGAAAAGGATTTGGGTGAAGGAATGGGTTGCTGCACGCAGATTGCAAGGGGTTGTCAATTCTGCAGAGGGAGTTGGAGGTGAGTTCTATGAATGAAACTCAGTTGCCACTGTGCCGCTAGCCTATTAGCTTGCATTGTACTGTCCACATAGTCTATGCATGTATTCTGACCCAGATTATTGTACCTTTCATAGCTGAATGATAAAACAGGTTTTCAGGAAATGCTAGGGATGACAGTGGAGGACTTTGATTTCTTGCTGGGGCTGGTAGAGCTGTACATCGCAAGGTAAGACACCAGATTTAGGCTTTCCATATTCCCTAGAGAACGTCTGTCCTTGACCCTGCGCTATCTGGCTACAGGTGGATTATTTAAATTGCTTGGAAGTAAAAATAAAGCAATGGCCTCTGTTGCTGTATGTGCAATAGTCCTTTTCATTTGTTTTTTGATCCAGGAGACACATTGCTTCCAGTACAGGATTGGGACCAGCACAATCTCTGCTATCGTCGACTAGCATGGAAACGTGCGGGATGTTTACATGTATTTTAAAAGTCCACTTGACCTATTACGTCACTGACCAAACAACTGATGAACAAGTTACCTAAGGTTAGCTATTGGCAAACTTGTGCCATGGTGGACAACTTTACAGCTCTGTACATTTCTAACATGCTATTAAATGTTTAACTCTTTCAGCTGACACTGCATGAACTGTTTCTCCTCATCTGTCCACAAATGCATAGCTCTGGATGTAGATGTGGCCATGTTGTTACAATCTTCCTCTTCTGTTACACATTCAATGACATTTGACTTTTGGGTCCGGTGACTGTATACATACAGGGGGAATCCGGGTGTGTTAGTCCAACTTTGAGAAATTGGATTTAGTGCAATTTCAGTGGGACTAGCATGTTTACATGTATTTTAAAAGTCCGGTTAAAACTAACACAATAAATTGATTTTTCCTACTGTCACGTAAACATACTGAATAACAGAAACATAGAGTCCTGAAAGAGTTGTAGGAAGAGTGTTAAGAGATTCACAGTTTTTTATGGAGGTGTGTGAACTGTTTTCAGTGCACCCCTTCTACAACATGCCCGTTGATGTGCAGATGAAACTGTAGAATAACTCTTCCAAACAACATGCTTGATGCACACACACAGGGTGATTGTAATTGCAGTTTGATACTGGGCAACATCACTCTAGCTAGAGACTGCAGTTGGAACAGATACCTGCTGCCTTCAGATGGCTGTAAAGAGAGTCACCAGTGTAAAAGAAAGGCCTTCAGTATACAGAACTAAAGCAAACCAGAGAACATGAGTGTTGATATTTGCATGTTGAAAAGAACCCTTCCCAGCACCTGCAGGCTATTATAGTGGTAACTACTAAAAGAAACAGCCCAAACTCAATTGGTGCCTAGTGTAGTATAAACATCCTTCGAGCAGGGAAGAGCATTGCCTTTGTTCAGCTGAACAAACCATTATTTGCAGACATTCCTCTTATTTTAATATATAATTACATCAAACTAATAAAATAACTAAATCAATTTAGGTTCTAGATCCAAACTAATATGCAAGAGGTTTTGATTTTGAGGTCATTGATAACCTTCAACAAGAGAGGGTTTTTGCACACCTGACACAGAACGGTCTTAGTATGTGTACTGTGATCGCCATCTTGTGTTTTGTTTTTTTTTCCTTGTTTTTTTCTGATCAGCAGGTGACAGTAATTTGAGTTGATCACTGTCTCTACAAGAAATGCATGTTTTCTCTTTACATGTGCCTGAGGAGATCTTGCAGATTGAAACACTGCCGTAAAAAAAGAGAAGAATACCTTAAAGCCACAGTGTGTAGGAATTTCTCCCAACTGGCGTTGAAATCATATACATTCAAACGTATAGTGCACTCTAGTGCCTTACTGTTTCAAACACGTATTGCAACAACAGTAGCCGGTGTGTACCAAAAAGCTATTATAACGCTGATGAAACCATGTCATCCCATACTTCATCACACACGACGTGAGTTGACAAACCCCCTCCTCACCATGCTGGCTGTGTTTACAACGTAGGACCGTTGGGGCGGGTGTAAATCGAAACAAACCAATCACGTCTTGTCTTTTGACAACTGACAAGGGGCTCAACCTCACACACCTCATCCCTCTCCTCGCATCACTGCACTGCTGACAGCTCTTTGAGCATAATGTTAGCAGTTGTTAGCGGCGCCACTAACAGCAGCTAACAGCAGCTAACAGCTAACAGCAGCGCAGTGATGCGAGGCGAGGGATGAGGTGTGTGAGGCTGAGCCACTTGTCGCTGTTAGCTGTTAGCCACTGTTAGCTAACAGCGGCACTGACCTGTGATTGCATTACCTTTCTCCTTCAGCAGCTCTCTCCACCTGGGAAAGGCTACCCCAATGTTGAACCTTGTTATTAGAATGCGCCAGTCACGTTGCCTTTTTGATTCCTTTTTGCGCTTTCTTGGCGACGAGGATTCCGTCTCCCGTGATGCTGCATATGCATGATCCTGCGTTATGCTCAAAGAGTGAGACTTTGTTATGCTGCAGTAGTGCTTCTCAGTCACACAGCGCTGGCCTGGCTCTCAACGAAAATGCTGAAGGCAGTGCTGTATGTCCCTTGCTGGCAGGTGTATTCTCAAGATGGTGAAACGTTATGGAACCCCCCAGATGACTTGCCCACACACAAATCAACAAACAAATCCGAAATTCTCCTTTTACAAGAATAAATCAGATTATTGGTGGAGGAAATAGTACACCAGTGATGACATATTTATGAATGCGATTTTTGCCAATAAACAACTGAAAATGTCACACACTGTCCCTTTAAAAAAGAAAAAAAAATGTGAACTTTATATTTAGAGCCTAACAGTGTGCAGACCTCATTTGTGCCTGGCAGTGATTTATTTATTTTTGTCTTGCACCTGAGTACTTCTGCTGAAAAAGAAAATGTTTTCCTTCATAGGCTATTCATTGTGTATGGGGCATTCTACCGATTGTGTGCAAAGTGTAATTTAAAACATATTTGTGATTAAGTTTAAACAGAAGGTGAAAGATTTAGATGTATTGTGGGATTAATTTTTAAATAAAGAAACTTTGCTAAAAAAAATAATGTCCCTTGTTTTCATGTCACTAGTGAAACACAAGAGTTTTAATGCACTGGTTGAGTCTGGATTTTAGCCACCCCCCTGAATTTCTGAGAAGAGGGGTAGTACTGCACATCCCTGTCCCAGATGGCTGCATGGTAAGTCGCTGACTCCCATCATTTTTTAAATAAATGTCTTCCAAAGTCTGAAAATCAGTGTGTAACTTTTAAAATTGTCACTACCGAACACATGTTCTCTTCAGTTACGTAGAAATTTGGGGGGTTTATGCAAAATATTATGTTTTTCTGTGTGAACAACTCTTCAAACATGTGCTTGTTAGCCATGTGACTGCTAGCATTCTTTAGTTATCCTGAAAAATAGCTAGGAATGTCACTACCGAAACAGTCACTACCGAAACCTATGGTAAAGTTTCGGTAGGGACATGATCATTTCGGTAGTGACAAAATGGAATGGTCAGTAGTTAAACCCTATAATTTTGTGGTCCAAACTCTTGCTCTTCTCTGCTCTGCTCTATTCTGCTCTACTCTACTCTACTCTACTCTGCTTTACTCTATACTCTTCTCTACTCTACTCTGTTTTACTTTATTCTGCTCTACTCTGCTCTGTTCTGCTCTGCTCTTCTGTACTCTGCTCTACTATACTCTACTTTGCTCTACTCTACTCCACTATGCTCTCCACTGCTATACTCTATACTCTGCTTTACTCTGCTCTACACTACTCTACTCTGGTCTACTTTACTCAACTCTACTCTTCTCTACTCTGCTCTACTCTATACTCTACTCTTCTCTACTCTATTCTGCTCTACTCTGCTCTGTTCTTCTCTACTCTGCTCTGTTCTTCTCTACTCTGCTCTACTCTGCTTCAAGGTGCCGGCTGCTTGGAGCCAGTCCTGATTTTAAAGGGACTACTGAAAGCCCGATTGAGAGTTGAGCATTCATACTACAAGATGATGGACAATATGCTGGCCTTCAATAACACATGGACTGTTGGGAAGGTTTTGTGCTCTGTGGGGGAGGATGAAGAGCTGGTTGTAAATTTCTGATCGCACAACATTTTTCTGTGTATAGTGGTTAGATTTATGCTGTATTAGGTCCTGCAATGGTCTAACAAAGGGTTTTTGAAAACCAACTCTGCTCTGGTCTACTCTGCTCTACTTTGTTCTACTCTGCTCTGCTCTGCTCTACTCTACTATACTCTGCTCTACTCTGTTCTGCTCTACTCTGTTCTGTTCTGCTTCTACTTTGTGACTGCTAGCATTCTTTAGTTATCCTGAAAAATAGCTAGGATTGTCACTACTGAAACAGTCACTACCGAAACCTATGGTAAAGTTTTGGTATTGACATGATCATTTCGGTAGTGACAAAATGGAATGGTCAGTAGTTAAACCCCATAATTTTGTGGTCTAAAGTCTTGCTCTTCTCTGCTCTGCTCTACTGTGCTCTACTCTACCCTGGTCTACTCTACTCTGCTTTACTCTATAGTCTACTCTTCTCTACACTGCTTTACTCTATTCTGCTCTACTCTGCTCTGTTCTGCTCTGCTCTACTATACTCTGCTCTACTGTACTCTACTTTGCTCTACTCTGCTCTACTCTACTCTATTCTGCTCTACTCTGCTCTACTTTGCTCTACTCTGCTCTACCCTTCTCTGGTCTACTCTATTCTACTCTACTCTGGTCTACTCTATAATCTACTCTACTCTACTCTTCTCTACTCTGCTCTACTCTATACTCTGCTCTTCTCTACTCTACTATACTCTGCTCTACTATACTCCACTCTGCTCTACTCTACTATACTGAGCTCTACTATACTCTTCTCTACTCTGCTCTACTCTACTATGCTCTGCTCTACTCCATTCTGCTCTACTCTATTCTGTTCTGCTCTACTCTACTCTACTATACTGAGCTCTACTATACTCTTCTCTACTCTGCTCTACTCTACTATACTGAGCTCTACTATACTCTTCTCTACTCTGCTCTACTCTACTATACTATACTGAGCTCTACTATACTCTTCTCTACTCTGCTCTACTCTACTATACTGAGCTCTACTATACTCTTCTCTACTCTGCTCTACTCTACTATACTATACTGAGCTCTACTATACTCTTCTCTACTCTGCTCTACTCTACTATACTCTGCTCTGCTCTACTCTATTCTGCTCTGCTTTACTCTGCTCTACTCTACTATGCTCAACTCTACTCTACTCTGGTCTACTCTATAATCTACTGTACTCTACTCTGGTCTACTCTATTCTGGTCTACTCTGATCTGCTTTGCTCTACTCTACTCTGCTCTGCTCTCTCAAAAATTTAATTGTTTTATTGACCACAAAACATTTGTCTTTGTAATATTCCCACCATAAGGCATACATTTGAGGAAATATGTTGCAACAGAATAATGGTCACTACTGAAACAGGACAGTCACTACCGAAACACTGGGTATTTTGTAAAAAATAAAGTATATTGAGTTATCAACTAAAGTATTATGATGCTAATCGGTTGCATTTATGTTGTTTCATCAATTATTAACTCTGAAATCAATCTGATCAGCATTATGCATTTTACAAAGAAAGATTGCATTTAGATTTTGAAGAATTCTATAATTTGAACTTTGAAATTTTTATAGATTTAATTGTGAAAACCTTCAGTAAAAATTTGTAAAAATTTAAATCTTTAGACAAGGGAAGGAACAAGCATAACAGGGACTTTGACATATGGTATAATATATATAGGGACAAAGTTTTGGAAATAAAACATACAAAATGGCAAAATAATTCTAGCCTAACTTTGCACACATTCAGTAGAATGCCCCGTACATATATATATATATATATATATATATATATATATATACAACCTTTTTCATTTTGTTTTTATAATGTAACTCAAAGAAAATAAACTTCAAGTCCTCGATTATGATTGGCAGAGCTACATTCAAAGCCATTGTAAAATTATAAATGCAGATTTGGCCGAATAACAACAGTGGCCTTTTACTTGGGCAATTTAATGTTATTTTAAAATGTAAGATTTTGTTGTCAATTTTGATTTACTGCTGGGACAAGTGATTGAAAGAGACAGAAGAAGAAGATTAAAAAAAGAAAGGACATGCTGAAATAAACTAGAGAGAAATTCAAGAAGATGACACCATCTAACAGACTACGTGATCCATTTGTTGTTTTATGACCTGTTGTGCCAAAAACAATCTGTTTTTGATTTTACAATGATAACCAAAATGGAGCTAAACCAGGCTCTCCGTCAGTTTTTTTTACCATTGTGAGAAACAGGAAAGGTGTACCAGATACTATAGTATTAGCACACATGTTGTGCGGGGCTTAACTAGTACATCAGTGACCACCTATGACTATGAGCAGGGGCGCCGCCAGGAATTTTGGTCCCCATAAAAAAAAATCACATTGGGCCCCCCTTGTGCAGCTGTTGTCACCACATCTCTAGGACCTAACTGACCCATTTAAAGCTTTACATAACTCTAACTTTGAAGGCTTGCAACTGTCTTGCTTCTTGTAGTTCAATACTACCAGTACAATATTTACTGCTAGTGAGTTGTACATGCAACAGCCTGCATACAGTATGCAGTTCACTATTTGATGCAAGATTAAAAGCCGCCATAAAAAATGTGCTAAAGGCCATCTTTTACAGTCTAAATGTAATTTTTATTGTAAAATCCCAAAATGGAAAATTCTCTTAACATTAATGAAACACTTAAAATATATTTAAAATAACTTAAATATACATTAACTTTTCAATCAAAATAAATTAAGATCATCATCTCAAAATAATAAAAACAGGAGATTTTTTATACCAATAAATGAACGACACTAAATCCTACAGATTTACATTGACCCAAATTACCTGCAGTTCTGTATCACCACCACTATATTACATACATTACATACATGTTTTTGTTTTTTGGTTGTTGTTTTTGTGTGTGTGTGTGTGTGTGTGTGTGTGTGTGTGTGTGTGTGTGTGTGCGCGTGCGCAAGCTGCTCAAATAAATTGCCCTTCATGAGGGATTCAATCTAAATTAAAGCATCTAACTGCATTATCTTAATATTGCCTGTAACTTTAATACAGGCTGAGTCAGGCTACTTAATGTTTCCAACTGTCCAGCAGCCAGTACAAACAGTTGTAGGCTGTTTTTGTTTCATAATAATCATTATGTTGAAAAATAATTTGTTTGAATTTCTGTCATTAAAAAATATTTCGTTTTCTTTTTTGTAATGGTAAAAAAGAGCAAGAGAGAGACTCCCTGCAATGATGCTAACTGGCATGTCATTCAACACAGTGTTGCTCACCTTCTTCATTGGGATGGGGTAAAGTTATGGGGAGACAGGGCTGATGCTTCTGACTCATCTCTTGTTGAGTCTGGTAAAAGGGGCAGGGACAACTGATTTAATATGAATATCTTACTAAACATTTACCTGCACTGATTAAATGTAGGTTAAAAAGGAGTGAAATGTATAGGCTAACACTAGTCTGTAGCTAGCTTATTTCATTATAGACATTAAGCTAACAGGTTCATTTCTACCACTCACAGACTATAGGCTACCCACCTTTCTTGGAGAAAAACTGGCTCACATATTGACACCCTTTCTTTTGCCTCTCCTCTCTCTCCTTTCTCTCTTTCCGTTTTTGAAAACTGATTTTCTTTTTGTACTAGGTAGCATGATGATGACTGTAGTGTTCCAGTACAACTGCTGCCTGCTACTAGGCACCATAGACATATATAGACATATATATGTCTATGCTACTCACCGTCACCGTCAGTGCGCTAAGGCAGGACCAAACCATTTCATGCAGATACAGGGGGGTGGTCAGTCAATATGCATGTTTACTTTTTGGTCAATGGGGATATTTAACTTTTACTGCCAAAAACAAGTAAAACCAAAGAGATCATTAATTTTATTACTATATTTGGAAAAAAATATTCTTAATGATGATGGTTTAATAATTTTATATCAAATTTTACCTATTTTTGGGGCCCGTCAGTCAGGGGCCCTTGGAATCGTCTTAACTTTTCTCCCCTATAAGGCGCCACTGCCTATGAGCCTCTCTGGAGGACAGTACTACAAAGCAGGATTTGGTGTTACTTCAGGGTTAACCCTTGGTTTGGTTTTCAGTACTATGAAGCTGGTTCATTCTTTACAGAGATAAATAACCATGGTAACTTATGATGAACCGCTAACCTGCTCCAGAGCAGGTCACTGGAAAAAACTGTCCAGACAATGACAAAAGTTAGTGACACTTTATTGTTCCATGCGTTGTATTTGCATGGAGGAGGAGGGCCATGTTAAAGAAAAAAGATCTTAGATTTTGAGAATTAAGTTGTAAATCTACAAGAATTAAGCCATAAATCTAAAAGAATATATCTCAATATTACAAGATGTATGTACACAAGCAGAGGATTTTAATACAACAAGGTAACCACCGTAAGTGAATACATGAATGGATCAGACCTGCACAGCACTGGATTTGAAATGAACTGTAAT
The DNA here is from genome assembly GCF_041903045.1 of Epinephelus lanceolatus. NCBI lineage: Eukaryota > Metazoa > Chordata > Actinopteri > Perciformes > Serranidae > Epinephelus > Epinephelus lanceolatus. Next base: position 38,300,871 of record NC_135750.1, read on the forward strand.
AAACTGGAGCTTCTTTGAATAGCTGCTGTGAAACAACATGACCCTCATCCATTTAAAATGTACATTAGTTCTTCTGGGCTTATTTTGGTTAAAGTTACGCAGTGTAATAAGTTACTAGTAATAATAACTATTACTCTACACAGAGAGTAATGCTGTAAGGTAAATTTCAAATAAAGGCCACTTTCAAATAAAGGTTAATATATGTAGATACTGGACAATTAAATAGCTTTTGACATGGGGACGGGCAGACAGAGGATCAAAGTCTGATCAATTATGGGACAGGGATAGAGACACAACAGACAAATGCTGAGGTTAGCACAACAAATGGAATGGTGTGTGAGTAATTGACGATGACAAATGCAAATTAATCATGGGAATTAAAACACCTGTGCTGAAAGACCCACCTGCTGGTTTCTGGTGTGCTGTTGTAGAGGATGTAAATGGAAATGCACTAAGACACATTCCATGACATCACCCGGATGTAGTGATCACCAGGACGAGGCAAAAACACACCACAGGCCAGCTCCTTATCCCCGCTGCTTTGTTGTTGTTGTATTTTTTCTAGCGGCCCACTGGCAGTGAAGCTGTTTGGATCAGTGTGGATGAATGAGAAATGAAAACAAATATTTTATTCTGGATGGTAACATGTTGCGTGACATTAGAAATGTAATAATGCTGTTAACACCTTGTATTACTTTAGTACTGCTTAAATGTAAATTACTGTCACCACCAGCACTCTTTGTTGCTTTTTACACCATGTTATCTGAGTTTCCAGTCTTAATCTGTGACTTTATTTCTCCTAAAATTGTAAGTTTAATCTTGTCATATTTTAATTTTATTCTCCGAGATGAACAACTTTATTTTTTAACATCCTCGTTCATATAAAACAGACGTACTAACAAACAGAGAAATTGTTTACAACACTAAACCCATGATGACGATTTTACCTGCATTTTACATGTAACTTGTGCAAAGTTAAGTTTAGTTTATCCCCGGAGTGATAGCTGACATTGTGACTATTTTTATACTGCAGCTCAGAATAACTTAAGACACCTGTGTGATGAGAACTGGAAATAAAAGTGAAAGTTACATTTTATTTGAAAAATGATCCACACATTGTTAAGTGGCTCCCGTTATTATGAATGCAGCATCTGGATCAGATAGACCTCATCAGTCATTAACTAGGCTACTTTTCCACTCTTTACTTCAGTAGCAGAAACAGTCTGGTGTTTAATTGTTTAATGTGACATTCAGAGTAGTTTCTTCATTTTACAACAACATAGCTAAAATACTCATTCCTACAAATTTTTAATTATAATCATATCTAAACTTATCTTAGCCCTTGGCCTAATTTTAATGTTTTGAAAATGCTGTATGTTAGGGTTAGTGAAGACAGATAACCAAAACATATCCTTGGTAATTTGAAATTGGCTTCACAGAACAAGCCTCAAATGTCTGCTGAAAAATATTCTCTTTGTTTTTTACTAGCAACATTTTCTTTTGTGTGGCGAAAAAGCTTTGTTGGACATGACAAGGCAACGAATCCAAACATACCTCAGGGTCTTATCAACATAGTCTGGTTCGATCTGCAGCTGCATATGTGAGGGCAACCGCCAACTGAAACCTGAATCATTTATCATTGCCAGGAGAACAACAATCAGACATATGCAACGTTGTCATTTAATTAATGCAAAAAACCTACAAAGGTACCACTAAAGAAACAAAGAGAGCCTACAAGGGTTTATGTTTGAGTAACCAGGGAACCAACTGTATCCTGTCACTTCACTGCCATCCAACCCACCATCCTTTTATCTCCATACAAAGCGGACAAACTACAACAACGACCAGTGGTAAGTTATTGTCACTTCTGCTAGCTTGCATGTTTTTATTTGTAGCCTAGCAAAATTGTTAATTGCAAACCAACCACGCTACTGTAACAAAAATGATATCCTGGTAAGTGACATCAGCTAGGGGTAATTTAGCATAATAGTTGCCGGTGGTAGATATAGTTGTATTGTAATTGCAACATGAGAAGAACTTTTTCTGCTATGGTTAGGTATAGCTTGCTCAATGTTAGGACGGGTTTCTAAAGCACCCAGCTCTCTCCACTTCATCTGTGTGTTTCGTCGGTAACCATTCTACTACTGAATGTCGCTGAAGAGGGATTATTTGTTTTCAGTATATTGTTGCAATCTTTTTTTACTGTGTATTTATTTCATGAAAGATTGTCAGGTAGACCTGTATGTAGTAACTGTTTTATTAAAGCAATAAGCCACATTAGGCCGTGATTTACAGCTAAGGCAGTTTTAGGCAGTCTGCTCTACACTGTGTCGAACAGCGCCTCTAATTGCTTAGTAGTCCAGTAGTTTGAAATGCTACTCCTTCCATAAACTTTCAGCTACAGAAAATACATCTTGCTAAATAGCAACATAAAATAAAACAATCAATTTAAGAAAAAAAAAGTGCAATGTAGCACACACAAATGTGTACATACATACATACACATACACATATAAAGACATATATACATACGTACATATACATATAACATGAATCAGTTGAAACAAGTTAATAACAGCAACAGTTAAAATCAGTCAGGTTTTTGACTAGACTTCTGAATTGACCCATTGGAACCAGAGTATCTAGCTTTAAAGTACACTGCAATTGGTTCCAGGCATATGGTGCAAAGAATCTAAAAGCAATCTTTCCCAAGTCAGTGATAGTTCTAGGAACCTGCAGTACTAACCAGTCTTGTGAACGTGTGTTATGTGTTGTGGCTCTCCAGCCAATAATTGATGATAAATATGAGGGCAATTTTTGAAGATGTCCCTTGTAGATAAATAAAAACAAATGCTGGTCCTTTCTAATAGAAAGAGAAGGCCAGCGCACTTTTTGATAAAGCAAATAGTCATGTGTGCCATAGCTGTCTCCAGTTATTAATCTAAGGACTGAATTGTAGACAGCATTTAGGGGCGTAAAAGTGGAGGCAGTGGCATGGCGATAAATTATATTGCCATAGTCTAGCACTGACAGAAAGATTGTTTCCACAATCTTCTTTCTACATGATAGAGGGAAACAGGACTTGTTTCTGTACAAAAAATAGCTTTGATAGTAATTTCCTTGCAAGTGCATCAACATGTGGTTTGAAGGTGAATTTATCATCAATCCAGATGCCTAAATATTTATAATGTCAGTGATCGTACCATTTAGAGTGCAGATTTGGAGAGTACTGTGGTTAATGTTATTGGCTCTGGAGAACAGCATATATTTAGTTTTGTCTGCATTTAATACAAGTTTGAGTTTTGTTAACTCTATGGGCCCGAAGGACGCAAAGTGCGTCCAAATTTAAACCTGTTCTTCTCTATTGATTTTCTCCGCAACCGTATGTCATAGCGAGAAGCCACGCAAATCACGTGAAACAGCGGAACCGCAGCTTTCCGACCAAACACTTGTCAGTAGTCTAATGTTTTAACAAGGAAAAACAATGATAAAGTTACACTAAAATTATGTATAACAAAGATTTCATACAGCTTTGCACACACATTACTCTTAGATAGATTACTCGTGGATGCAGGGTCGCACAGAAATGCCATGCATATCACATGAAAGCGCAGGACCAGACCTTTGATACCAAACACAGCATTGTGCTGTAATCCCATCACACTGTAAATACCAATCAATTGTCTACAAAATAAAAACCTGACGAATTTCTTTACAATCCATTATACAGATCTTGTTATCAGTCACTTCATATAGTGAGGAATAATATTATTACTATTTTTCTATTCAATTCAATTTCAGTTTTATTTATGAAGCCCAATATCACAAATTCCAATTTGCCTCACAGGGCTTTACAGCATACGACATCCCTCTGTCCTTAGGACCCTTGCAGTGGATAAGGAAAAACTCCCCCCAAAAAAAAACCCTTTAACGAGGGGAAAAAATGGTAGAAACCTCAGCAAGAGCAACTGAGGTTTCTATTATCTTAGATGTAAATATTGCATGTTTCTATCAAATAAAACACATTTTTGACTTGTGAATGAGTCAATGGAATTTCTTGCAAGAATGAAAAAATACTGGCAATCATGTCCGCCTGGCACAAACCACATGTTTTGGACAACTGTGAAGTGACAGAATGTCCCAGCATCATGGTTCTTATATTGCCAGATTCCAAAAAGTCTCCCCTCTTCATATATGGCAGAATATGTCTTCTTCCAGCTTGCTATGGTGAGATACTTGTAAAAATGTAAGAATTTAGTAACACATTTTTTTTCATTGATATAAAAATTTATATAAAATACAGGCACATAGAAGGACAATGATGGCAAATCTGGATAGCCTAGATTGTCCTGAAAAAAAAACAAGATATAGCATGTGTATGTAGCCTTTATAATGACTGTGATATGAGCTTAAAAGTAAAGGCAGGAAAAATACCCCAAAAAGGCCTAGGGCCCAAACTACACATTATTTAAACAGCACTTACGATAACATTTCGGAAAAACACTTAAACATTTCAGAAAATACAATGACATTTCCCAAAACACAACATTCGGTGAGATTCAAACCGTAATAGGTTGCTGCCGCGAGATTTCGGTCGTGCTTTGGAAAGCAGAGCTAAATGGTAAACAAACATGGCACCACACCGGTAAGGTAAGACAACACATTTACATGTCGTTTTCTATATGTTCTCTGACATTTATCTTAACGATATGAGGCAGTCTTTGTGGAAAAAAAAGCTTGTTTAGTGGACTAACTTTGCACATGAAGTATGCCCGTTCACTTACGTTTTAACAGGTCTGACACTACTATGCACCCTGGCTGTATCTAGGCTAACGGCTAACATGCTAACTATTATTTTTATGTCACTAGTCACTTGAAACAAATTTAGGACGATAGGAGACAGGTTGAAATATACCGAAATTTGGTGTGGTGGTTAGCACTCTCGCCTCACAGCAAGAGGGTTGCCGGTTCGATCCCGGGCGTGGGAGCCCTTCTGTGCGTTTCTGTGAGTTTGCATGTTCTCCCTGTGTCAGCGTGGGTTCTCTCCGGGCACTCCGGCTTCCTCCCACAGTCCAAAGACATGCAGACTGGGGACTAGGTTAATTGATAACTCTAAATTGTCCATAGGTGTGAATGTGAGTGTGAATGGTTGTTTGTCTCTATGTGTCAACCCTGCGATAGTCTGGCGACCTGTCCAGGGTGTACCCTGCCTCTCGCCCGATGTCAACTGGGATAGGCTCCAGCCCCCCCGCGACCCTCAAGAGGATGAAGCGGTTAGAAGATGAATGAATGAATGAATGAATGAATGAATCTACCCCCTGGATTAATGATGATATTCGTTGTTTTAAGCGCAAATGTCGCCGTATTGAGTGCCTGTGGAAGTCTACAAAGCTTCCGGTCCATAGTATTTATTTTAAAGAACTCTTAACAGAGTATAACTCAATAAAGCTGCTCGGGCCTCTTATTTTGCTGACCTCATTTCCTCTAATAGGCGGAATCCCAAAGTTGTTTTTGACACTATAAATAATCTTGTCTGTTCCCAGCCCCCTGTGGTGCCTGTCTTCTCTGTTAATGACTATAACAATTTTCTGTAATTTTTGTCAGTAAAGTTGCTAGTGTTAGAGCAAGTATTACCCCCTCTTCTGGTCCTCCCCCTGCTCCTCCTTTATGGCAGCCAATACTGGATCGTTTCTTGCCCATCCCCCTACAAGATTTAACTAAGCTAGTGAGCAGTATGAAGATCTCCTCCAGCCCGTTAGACGTCTTGCCCACGTCTCTACTGAAAAAAGTTTATGGCTCCATCAGCTCTTCCCTGCTCTATATTATTAATAGGTCACTGATCTCTGGCTGCTTCGCCTCCTATTTTAAACAGGCGGTTGTCCAGCCGCTTCTTAAGAAGCCCAATCTGGACCCTTATTTAGCAACTTTAGGCCCATTTCTAAGTTGCCTTTTATTTCAAAGATTTTAGAAAAAGTCGTTGTTAACCAACTAGTCCCTGCCCTAAATAAGCATTGTATCCTTGACAAATTTCAATCTGGTTACCTTCAGAAGCACTCCACTGAGACAGCACTTCTTAGGACCCTATTTAGATGGTCTAAAACATGAAGCGCCAGGCGTGCGGCACATGGGCGTGCTAGTTAGACAGTGCGTTTTCAGACTGTGCGCCATGGCGGAGAGTCTAAAAGGGTTGGACCTACTGTACTCTGTGAATTAGTCATGGGTGTGTTTTGGGCATATCATTCAATAAGCCAATCAGAGTGTCACCTCTCATTCCCTTTAAAAGAGGCGCGATTGGAGTGCATGCGGAGAGCTAGTTAGATGGCAGACCTACCAACTGGAAAGAGTGAGCGTTTCACAGCTGAGGAGACGGATCTCCTCATGCGGGAGGTGAAGGCATGTCAAAACCAGATCTACGGGGACAGCAGACAGGCACCCAAGCTCCCTGAGGATTTCACAATTTCATTAATGACTGACCATTAAGACATGTTTCTGATAAATATTTTAATGTGCACAATAATAACCTTTCACATTGTAATCATATTTAGGGGCCAGGCAGCCTAAGCTGCCAGGACCCTATTGTTTTGCTGCATGTTCTTCTTCTTCTTCCGAGGAAATCATACTTCCCATGCGCGAAAAATCACCTCAGCTGCCTCAGCTGCAAAAACAGGCCAATAGTCCTGATGGTGGCACTACAGCAAGCCTCTAAAGTTCAAAATTTTGAAATTTCACAACAAATCAACCATTTATGTTTCACCAAAATGTAGCCCCAATACTGAAGAAACTTTTGTACATTTAAACCTATTGCAAATTATGAAGTTCATCACTCTGTTTTTTTCAAAAACTGTAAAACTTCTTAAACCTATCTCCTCCCACAATTTTTGCTCAATTGACACCAAACTTGCTACAGAGCATCTTCAGACTGTCCTACACAAATGATCCACACAGATTTTTGATTTATCAAAAATTGAGCCTACAGTGCATCAAAATGTTTGACTGTAAACGGTATTGTAAACATATACTTTTGGAGTCATGGTAGATGATGTTTGGAAAATATCAGAATTTTATCTCAAAAACTGAATTTTTTACAGTATTCTGAATTTTGCTCTCATGCAAACAATTGGAGTCAATGCAAAAATGGCATTTTTAAACATCAGTTTTTAACTTATGGAGCCAATAAATCATTGTTAAAAACAAATTACCAACATCTCCATGCTGTCTAGATGCAATTTGTGTATTATCGGATTTTTGTCTTAATAACTGAATTTTTGACAGCCGTTTGAAATGTGCCTTTACACACTAGCAGCTGCTGTCTTGCACACAGGTGACTGGCTTAGTCGATTTGTGAAGCTACATGTGACATTTTTCTGTTTGCCAGTTAGCTCAGTGAGATAGAGGAAGGTTCTTGGTTTTGGAGATTGTGAGTTCAAGCCTCAGCTCGTGCAACATTTCCATATGAGAAATCTACCCAAACCTTTCATAAAGGTCCAGTCCCATGCCAGATGTCCTCAACTGGAAACACTTGACAATAGTCCTGATGGTGGCACTACAGCAAGCCTCTAAATTTCAAAACTTTGAAAATTCGGGAGTCACGTGGGACCGCTGACCAAGATGGCTGCCTAGAGCAAATGTCCCGACAGATCGCTCACTTTCCCTAGTCTACGTACAAGAAAGACCTTTATTTCTACTACATATCAGTTTCGAACGAAGGCCTGTACCAACTCTGCAACGACACCCAACAAGAAGAAGGCCGAGAAATGGCGGCGTCTACGAGAAAGGGGAGTGCGAGGCATAATGCATGCGAGTGGATACCATTTCTGAAGAGGACACGCTGTCTCTGCTGCTAGTGGCATTGACCGCCCTGACCGAACTGCAAGCTACTCTGGAGAAAGCTATGCGTGAAATGGCTCAAGTCAGCAGTATTCTGCATGATTTACAAGTGGAAGTCTCACAGGTGAAATCATCGCAGACCAAAATGGAGACGGAGGTTGCTGATATCAACGACAAGCTTGAGCAAGCAGATGCGCGAATTACGGAGTTGGAAATGGAGAACGCACGGCTTGAAAAAGAGACGAAAAGGAGAAACCAGCAATATGAGGAACTTCAAAGAGCGGTGCAGGACATTGAGAATAGAGACAGGCGTCTCAACCTTCGCCTTATTGTTGTAAAAGAGCGCTCTGAAACTGGTAACGCAAGAGATCTTGTGAGAAGAATCATAGGCACTCAATACGGCGACATCTGATGCACTGGGCGCAAAACTTTTGGAAACGGAGTTACAACGAGTGCACCGCACCAGGGGGCCGGTACCAGATGAGGGTCGACCACCGAGGACGTTCATCATGTGCTTTCATAACTTTTTGGAGAGGGAGAGGGTGCTCGCGGCTGCAAAGCAACGATACAGAGACAAGAGGGGAATCGTTTGGAAAGACTGTAAGATCTCCTTCTTTCCTGACATGACAAAAGAAGTGGTTGAGAAGAGGAAGAGGTTTGCCGAAGTCAGGAAGAAACTTCATGACCTGGACATCAGATTTACACTGGCTCACCCTGCTACTCTTCGTTTTACGTGGAGGGGAGAGAGGAGAAGTTTTGAGGACCCCTGTAAAGCAATGGAGTTTATTACACACACGCCGCAAGAGTGAATAACTTGGAACATGGGCACATTATGCATTGAACAGGTATGTTGACTGTATCCATCATCATTAATGGCTATGCATGATAGAAGATGAAAGTCATCTAGATATGCCATTCGGAGGACTACTAACCCTGCGTGGATGCGTGTGAACAATCGGAGCTGTGACTTTTTTTTCTTTCTTTTTTTTTTTTTGTCTGTTTGTTTGCTTAATATTTTGAATTGTTTAGCCACGGGAACCGAATAGATGAACTTATGAAACAGGCTGTAGGCATATATAGCTCTTTTGAGTCTTTCTGATTTAAATATGATATAAAATTGTTTTTTAGTTTTAATCCTTAACATATTGAGGTAGTAGAAAGTTTGATTTCTGATGTGGGGATCTGGGAGGTTTGGGAGGATGGTCACTGGCAGCGCCACACGGACCAGTAATGACAGGGATTGCCTGTATTGGGCATGGGGGGGAAGCGGGGAGGGGAATGTTTATCGTTTTTTCTTTTGTGTGTGTGTGTGTGTGTGTGTGTGTGTGTGTGTGTGTGTGTGTGCGTGTGCCTGTGTGTGTAAGTTTTGATTTGGCGTTTTGCACAGACTTGAGTTTTATAGCAGCACACAGATACTGTGTTTTAGTTTTCTCTGACAGGACAAGACTTACTGTATTTCTGGATGGGCATGCTCAATTTATTCTGTTATGGAAAGCAAATTTCTGTTAGTTGATAAATCAATTAATAATGATGTCTAATAATATAAAGATAATTACTTGGAACGTGAATGGTTTGTCAAACCCTGTTAAAAGAAAGAAATATTTATGTTATCTTAAATCTCAAAAGGCAGACGTGGTGTTTTTGCAGGAAACTCATTTGACAGATATGGAAGCTACTAAACTTAAAATTGGATAGGTCAGTCTTTTTTCAGCTGTTTTTCTAGTCAGAAACGTGGAGTTGCAATTTTAATCCATAAGAGGCAAATTGTGTACTGCTGAACCAATATAAGGATGAGGAAGGGAGATTTATATGTGTAGAAGTTAAGATAAATGGAAGCAAGGTAAATCTGTGCAATATATATGCCCCAAATACAGAAGATGCCAATTTCTTCTATAAAATCAATAAACTCCTAGGTGATATTGGTAATGGACAAACAGTGCTAGGGGGGGATTTTAATCAGGTTCAAGATGGCATACTAGATAGATCAACCTACAGCAAAAGAACCCCAAAGGATTGACAGACAATACACCAATTGGTGGAAGATCATGGCCTAGTGGATATATGGAGATTGATTAATCTTAGAGAAAGAGAATTTACTTTTTTCTCTCATAAACACAAATCAACCTCAAGGATTGATTATTTTTTAATTTCAAAATCTATGAGTGATGCATGCATTACATGTAAAATTGGGGCTATTGCACTTACTGATCATGCAGTGGTGATGCTTGATTTAGTAGTTGGTGAGGAGTCAGTTAAGAGCAGCGGATGGAGATGTAACAATTCTTTATTTCAAGATCCAGTCTTTAAGGAAATGCTAGATGAAAATATTAGATCCTTCTTTCAGATAAATATTGGTTCTACTGAGAAACTCAGCACTGTTTGGGATGCATCTAAAGCCTTTATTAGAGGTAAAATTATTGCATATTCAAGCAAAAAGAAAAGAGATAATAATGCTAAAATGATTAAGTTTGAATCCCAACTCAAAAAAAAGGAAAAGGACCTGTCCCTTAATTACAGTGACATGTTATTAAAAGAAATCTGTAAATTAAAATTAGATATTAATGAAATTTATAACAAAAAGGCAGAGTATGCTCTCTTTAGAACAAAGGCCAGTTTTTTGAGAATGGAAATAAAGCCAGTAAGTTATTAGCCAGGCAGTTAAAACAACAAGATGCAGCACATGTCATCCCAGGAATTAGAAACGAACTGGGAGAAATAATCACTAAAACATGTGAGATTAATCAGAGATTTCAGAGATTTTATTCAAATCTCTACTCTTCAGACATGGAGATAAATATGAGCAAAATAGAAGATTTTTTTTCTAAAATTGAATTCCCACAGCTGTCGTCTGATCAGGCACAGGAGATTGATGCACCAATCACCGAACTAGAGGTTAGGGTGGCTATTCAGTCTATGAAAATGGGAAAATCTCCAGGAATGGATGGTTTCCCGATTGAATACTAAATCATATAGATTTACTATCACCTATTCTAACAAATGTCTATACTGAAGCATGCACTCTGGGATGCCTACCGGACACTTTTAATGAGGCTCTCATTTCATTAATTCTTAAAAGTGATAAGGACCCATTAGATCCAGGTAGCTTTAGACTGATTAGCTTAGTGAATGTTGACTATAAAGTGCTTACCAAAGTCTTGTCTATGAGATTGGAAAATGTCCTATCAACAATTATCCACACAGACCAAGTGGGTTTTATTAAAGGGAGGTCCTCTTCTGATAATCTAAGACAGCTACTTCACTTGATATGGTTAAATCAGAATAGCAGTATACCTGTTTCTGCCTTCTCACTAGACGCTGAGAAGGCATTTGATCGGGTCAAGTGGGGTTTTTTAGTTCGTGTGTTAGAAAAGTTTGGATTTGGAAGTTTTTTTTTTAATTGGATTAAGGTAATTTATGCAAAACCTAGTGCAGCCGTTGTCACAAATAGCTTCATATCTCCTTTTTTTTAGACTGTCTAGAGGAACAAAACAGGGGGATCCCCTTTTTCCTCTTCTTTTTATTTTATTTATCGAACCTTTAGTGATAGCTATAAGAAAAGAACAGAGAATTAAAGGTGTACAGGCATAAGCTCTTCTTATATGCAGATGACATTCTTTGTCTGATTTCAGACCCAGCTTCTTCTACCCCAGCCCTTCTTGATATAATGGAAATATTTTCTCAGATTTCTGGTTATAAAGTCAACTTGCATAAGTCAGAGGCCATGCCCATATCCAAGGTATGCCATCCAGCTATGGTTGGGGCTGGTGAATTTAAGTGGAAATATTTAGGGATCAAACTGTGTGCAGATATTGCAAATATAGTACAAATCAATGTCACTCCCCTCCTCACAAAAATAAAGTGCAGTTTAGAAAAATGGAAGGTACTGAATTTAAGTCTGTGGGGCAAGATCAACACCATTAAAATGGTGATTACCCCTCAATTTAATTATCTATTAATGATGCTGCCAATGACAATACCTGGAGAACTTTTCAAACAATACAATCAAATTATAAAAGATTATTTATGGATGGGAAAGAAACCAAGGATTAATTTAGGAAAACTTTTCACAACGAGAAGTAATGGTGGGCTTTCCCTACCTAATGTAGAGTTGTATAGTATTGCCTTTGAGCTGGCTAAATTGGCGAGACATTGGACAAATGAGAGTAACTATTTAGGATGGACAGGAATAGAGCAAGAACTCACTGTCCCTTTTAGTCCAATCGAGGTCTTGTCACAAAAAAAACTAATATTTAATAATCCTGGGAGCAAAGAGGCTAATCCAATTCTACAACACTCAAAGAATGTCTGGGCTAAGCTTCACAAATTATTAAAGATCTCACAGTATAAACAGGGATATTCTTCATCTTGGAATAACCCAGCAATAACAGTGGAGAAAAAAACTATTTACTGGCACTCATGGTTATCGAGGGGTATACGAAATCTATCATCTCTGGCTATTGACAAAATATTTAAATCTTTTGAAGAACTCTGCACACAGTTTGACCTAAAAGACAAAGCTGACTTTTGGAGATACTTGCAAATAAAAAGTAGTTTAGTGAGTCTGGTAAAACAAATGCCTGGTGAAGACAATATAATTCAGGCTTATTTTAAATTACCTAAAAATAATCATTCAGCTGCCACTTTTTATAAGATGACGGCTAATGCCATATATGGCGATACTGAGAGCCTTAGGCTTATTTGGCAGAAGGATCTAGGTTTGAATATTGACAAGGATTCTTGGAAAAAGATCATCTCTAATGGAGGCTGGTTCACAAGAGAAGCTCAGGGAAAGTTTATACACTATAAAATACTTCATCGATATTATTTTACACTTGTCCGTCTCCACAAAATGGGCCTACTGGAAAATAACTTATGCTGGAAATGTAAGATGCATGAAGGCACCTTTATCCATACAATGTGGGCCTGCCCTTTAGTTCGGCCTTTCTGGAGAGAGGTAATCAAAACAATTCAGGAATGGCTTGGTGTACCCGTGCCTGAATCAATCCAGCTGTGCCTCTTGGGAAACAGGTCATGTCTACCTAAAATTTCAAAACCTGCATTTGCTCTTGCCATGACAGGCTTTATTTCAGCTGCAAGAGTTATTCTTCGTGACTGGAAAGGCCAAGCTAGACCTGAATATAGAGACTGGGTTAAATTAATGACAGAGATTGCATCATTTGAACTAATGATAGCCAAATTGCATGATTATAAAGAATCATATCTGCTGGTGTGGAATTAATTTTTGTCTTTTGTAAAAGAGTAAATATGGGATAGTCAAACATTATACTTTTGAGGAATCTATTTGCCTTGCGGATGTATATTCTGTTTTGCTTGTTTGTTTTTTTTGTTTGTTTGTTTTGTGCTTGTGTGGCAAGTGGAGGGTGGGGATGAGTGTGTTGCCAAACAACGCCACCTGGGGAATTTCGCCCCAAGAAGTAGTTACTATTTTTAGGGAGGCTAAAGGTCACACAGGTTCGGATCACCACTGGGCAGGAGACGGTGTTCAAAGTATCAAAATATTCTTTATTACACAGATTATTATTAAAAAGGCTCAGGATTACCCTTGCTCTTTTTTTCTTTTTTCTTTTTTTTTTTTTTTTTTCGGGCCTGACCCCCGGAATGGGTCAACTTATGAACTTTTCAATAAACGATGCTGAGCTGTTGGACTTTTGAAACATATACTGTGAGCTCTGCTGTTTATGTTGTGGGAATGACGCTGTCTTTGTTAAGTCTGTGTTAATTTTTGGTGTTTGTGTGTGTGTGTGTCTGTGTCTGTGTTTTGTTTTTTTTTTGTCTTAAAAATTAATAAAAATGTAAATAATAAAAAAAACTTTGAAAATTCATAACAAATCAACCATATGTGCTACAGCTTTGGAACTTTCACTTTGAAATTTGCTTTTCCATGGCATGGATGGCTACTGTCTGGCACCCTGATGCTTGGCTTAGTCAATTTGTGAAGCCACACATGAACTGTCACTTGCCAATTAGCTCAGTGAGATAGAAGAAGGACCTTAGTCTCAGAAGTTGTGAGTTCAAGCCTCAGCTAAGGCGGAACACATTCTGAGACATTCTAATGTGAAAGTCCTATGTTCAGGCATCATGCTATGTGGATTAGAGACTACCAAGGTTAAAGTAATTATGATCCAGGCAGTTTTGCAGAGAGACAAATACTCTTTATCAACACTTTTCCCTGTTATCCCTTGTCTCTTTTCCCTGTTTATGTGGCTTAGCTATCAGTCAATATGCAGAGTCTATCCAATAGCTACTTTTACATTTTAAAAAATGTTTTCATCTTTGTCACCATGGATAATGTTTAGCTTTAAGCTAGATCAGGCCAGTTTGTTCATAATTGCTAGCAGCTAGTTATTCTTACTTTCTTGTTCTTGAGTTTTTTCTTTCCTTTGTATATTATGAGTCTGATCACTTCAGCCACTCATCCACAATTTGAAGGGCATGCCATAATTATATGATATAACTTCTATGTTGTGATATGCCTTGTTTTAGTGTGTGTGTTGCTCAGAATTGCTTAATTTTACCTAAAATTGCCCAGCCCCGACCATTAAAATAGAACAGAATAGAATAGAATAGAATAGAATAGATCTTTATTGTCATTGTACATTGTACAATGAAATTGCAGAGCAAACCCGTTTATAGATAAAACATAAAAACATAAGAACATTGGTACTAAGATAAAAATAAATAAATAAAAAAAAATAAAAAAAACCCCACATAAATACCAAGCACACAGCTCACACGCACAGACACAGCTCACAGACACATAGTCATGAGATTATTGCACAGCCACTCTTTTTATGCCTTGATTGTGTTCAGCGACACTATTGCTCTCGGGTAAAAACTGTTCTTGAACCTGTTTGTCCGGCATTTTATCGTCCTGTATCTCCTGCCCGAGGGTAGCAGTTCAAAGAGTTCATGTCCGGGGTGTGATGGGTCCCTTATGATGTTTTGAGCCTTTTTGAGGCACCTTGCACTGTACAGTTCATCTAGGGAGGGGAGAGAGCAACCAGTGATCTTCATGGCAGTATTTATGACCCTCTGAAGTGCTTTTCTCTCTGCCGCTGTGCAGCTGGCATACCACACACACATGCAGTATGTCAACACACTCTCTATTGAGCAGCGATAGAAAGACACAAGCAGTTTTTGTGACAGGTGGTTCTTTCTGAGGAGTCTCAGAAAGTAAAGTCTCTGCTGTGCCTTTTTGATGGTCACTGAGGTGTTCGCACTCCACGACAGGTCCTCCTTGATCTGGATGCCCAGGAACCTGAAGTCAGAGACCCTCTCCACACAGTCCCCGCTGATGTACAGTGGTGGGATACTTTCCGTTTTCTTCCTCCGGAAGTCCACGATCAGCTCCTTCGTCTTGGTGGTGTTAAGGACCAGGTTATTTTCCCTGCACCACCCAGTCAGCTGCTCCACTTCATTTCTGTAGGCAGACTCATCCCCCTCAGAAATGAGTCCCACTACTGTGGTGTCGTCTGCAAATTTAATAGTGGTGTTGCTGGTATGGGCAGGGGTGTAGTCATGAGTGTAGAGGGTGTAGAGTAGGGGGCTCAGCACGCAGCCCTGGGGGGGTGCCGGTGCTGATGCTGATGGATGCTGAGAGGTGGGAGCCTACTCTCACCCTCTGAGAGCGATTTGTCAGGAAGTCCAGGATCCAGTGGCCTTGTGGAGGAAGACAGTCCCAACCCCGTCAGTTTGGGCACCAGTCTGTGGGGGAGGATGGTATTGAACGCAGAGCTAAAATCAACAAAGAGTAGCCTTGCATAGCTCCCCTGCTGCTCTAGGTGGCTCAGAGCAGTGTGGAGGGCTGTTGCGATAGCATCCTCTGTAGATCTGTTAGCCCTGTACACAAACTGGTGAGAGTCCAATGCAGGTGGCAGACTTGAGGTGATGTGCCCCCGAACCAGAGTTTCAAAGCACTTCATAATGATTGGTGTAAGTGCCACTGGACGGTAGTCATTCAAGCTGCTTACTGCAGTTTTTTTTGGCAGTGGAACAATAACAGAGGACTTTAGACAGGGTGGGACGATGTACTGGGACAGGGACTGGTTGAAGATCCTGGTAAAGACAACAGCCAGCTGGTCTGCACAGGTCTTTAGTACACGTCCAGGTACGCCATCTGGTCCAGCAGCTTTCCTCGGGTTCACCCCCCTTAGTGTGCACCGCACCTCATGTTCCTCCAACCTGAGGACGTTGTCACGGGTTGAGGGGTGTGATGTGACTGCATGTGGTTGCTCCGCCTCAAAGCGAGCGAAGAAGATGTTCAGTTCCTCCGCCAGCGAGGCGTCTCCATCAGCCACAGCGAGGTTGTTGGATTTGTAGCCGGTGATGTGCTGCACCCCCTGCCACACCTGCCTTGTGTTGTTGCTGCTGAGGTGTCCCTCTATTCTCCTCTGGTATGCTGTCTTGGCCTCTCTGATGCCTCTCCTCAGGCTGGCTCTGGCAGCACTGTACTGTGCCCCATCACCACACCTAAAGGCCTTGTTTCTCTCCTTCAGCGGGGTCCTGACCTCTCCAGTCATCCAGGGCTTTTGGTTTGGATAGACCCGGATGCGCTTCTCAGTGATAACTATATCCGTGCAGAACTTGATATAGCTCAGTACAGATAAAGTGTAGTCCTCCAGGTCCTGCTGTTCAAAGATGCCCCAGTTTGTTCTCTCAAAGCAATCCTGGAGCTGTTGAGAGGTGCCCTCAGGCCAGATTTTAACAGTCTTAGTTATTGGGGGAGCACTTTTCCTAGGGGGGGTGTATGCTGGGATTATAAGCATACACCCCCCCCAGGTCCTGTCATGCCGATGTGCTGTGCGGCCTGCTAGCTCGATAGCCGTGTCCGGGATGAGCGGGTGAAGCCACGTCTCTGTGATGAGCAGAATGCAGCTGTCTCCGACGATCTTATTTGTCGCAATCTGCAGCTTCAACTCGTCCAGCTTGTTGGCGAGGGATCTAGCATTTGATAGAAAAATGCTCTGAAGCGATGGTTTGAATGGCAGCTTGTGGAGCCTAGCTAGCACGCCGGCTCTGCAGCCCCGTTTTTGCTTCCTGTCCCTGCGCCGCCTCCGCCTCCTTCCCCTGGGAAATGTAATCCACGGAGAGCCCGGTGTCCTGGCTATGTCCGCCGGTATCTCATGTAAGCGAAGAAACTCAGCTGTGACGTCTTGCTCACTCCGTAGTCCCAATTTTAGAAGTTCGGGTCGGCTGTAGGTGTTATTCGCCCGGCTTAATGTGAACAAACACACACACCATACAAGCAAAAGTATCAACAACTTGGACCAAAAAAGAGAGCTCTGAACCGCTGTGTCTGTGCGCGCCGCCATCTTCACCTATGTAATAGATCTACCTGGGACTGCACAGCAGCTATAATTTTATTTGTTATCTTTTGCATATGTGTGGCTGCTCCTTGTGTTTTGTTCACTCTGTATATGCTTCCTCTTGGAAACATTATTAGCAGTTTTGAAGGTGTATCATATTATATGTATGCAGATGATATTCAGCTGTATTTTTCTTTTAATCCTGACAGGACCGACAGTCTGAATGTACTGCATGACTGTTTGTCTGCAATTAATGACTGGATGGTCAACAGTTTCCTCCAGCTTAATGCTGCTAAGACAGAGGTCCTTACTGTCGTTCCTGACTGTACTGGTTCTAAGGTGGCTAGCTGTATTAGGTCTCTGAATTCAAATATCCGCTCCAACCTGAGAAATCTCGCAGTTATTTTTGACCAGGCCATGCACTTTGATAAACACATCCATGCGTTGACCCGTACATGCTTTTTCCACCTTAAAAACATTGCAAAACTGAGATCGGTTGTATCACATGCTGAACTGGAAATGATCATTCATGCCTTTGTGTCATCACGCCTGGATTATTGCAATTCTCTTTTCATGTGACTCAGTAAAACTACTGTAGATCGCCCTCAACTGGTGCAGAATGCCACTGCCAGGCTGTTTACCAAATCATCCAAAAACTGCCACAGCCAGTCCCTGTGCCTATACCGTGCATGCCAACTAAGCATGATGTATATTTCCATCACTTTATTTAATAAATAAGACAGTATAATTATGCTGTTTTTAACATTTTTGTTCTTTTGGATTACTCATTAGTTCAGTCATTATTCATAGTTGCTTATCCTGTTAAGGGTCATGGGGGCTGGAGCCTGTCCCAGCTGACACTGGGCGAGAGGCGGGGTACTACCTGGACAGGTTGCCAGACCATCACAGGGTTGACACATAGAGACGAAGAACCAGGATTACTCATCTAAAGCATTACTGTCTGATTTCTGTCCTGGTGTGTTAATGTCTACCTGGTCACTGTTTGAGGCATTATAGTAATTTTAATAAAGAAAAATACATGTATTTTAAACAGTCATTACTACTGAACAAAAAAACCCTTTCTCTTACCCCTAGTTAAGAAAAAGTTCACAAAAGGCTTCTGCATCTTCTTCTCGTGGTAGCGTTGGGGGGCAGATGGGTAATAATGTCTGCTACCCACTTATTTAAAGCCTTTCTGTCTTTTTTGCCAATAAATGAAATGGGGTTATAGCCTACAGCCTCAAGTTTCCACACCTGAAATGAACAGAAGTAGTGTGCACACATTTGTCAAACCCTTGGTATTATTAGATACATTAGTACTGCAAAAAGGCCTTTTATTGTAAGGGCAGTTAATAAAGTATCAATGCAAGTAACATCTTGTTTTAATACAACCCATCAGACAGATGGCCCAAGTCAAGGATAAAAAAAAAATCACTTTAAGGAGGAGACAAGTAATGATAATGTAAGGTCAAGTCATATTTTCCCAGTCTATGATGTTCAATATTTTAAAAATATGTACTTTCTTGTTCTCTTTACTTAATACTAATTTGTGAAATATGAGCATTTTTACTTAATGCAGAACATCCATCCATCCATCCATCCATCCATCTTCATCCACTTATCGTGGGCCAGGTCTGGGCGCTGCAAGCCAAGCAAAGCACCCCAGACATCCCTCTCCTCAGCAATGCTTTCCAGCTCCTCCTGGGGGACTCCAAGGCGTTCCCAGGCCAGATGAGATATGTAATCCCTCCAGCGTGTTCTGGGTCTGCCCTGGGGCCTCCTACCAGATGTGCACAGAACACCTCCAAAGCGAGGCACCCAGGAGGCATCCTGATCAGATGCCCAAACCACCTCAACTGACAGCTTTGGATGTGAAGGAGCAGCGGCTCTACTCCAAGCTCCTTCTGGATGTCCGAGCTCCCCACCCTATCTCTAAGGCTGAGCCCAGCCACCCCACAGAGTAAACTCATAAACTCTCATTCTTTTGGTCACTACCCAGAGCTCATGGCCATAGCTGAGGGTTGGGACGTAGATGGACCAGTAAATCTAAAGCTTTACCTTCCAGCTCAGCTACCTCTTCACCACACTGGTCAGGCACAGCGCCCGCATCACTGTAGAAGCCGCACCAAACCGCTGATCCATCTCATGCTCCTTTCTACCCTCGTTTGTGAACAAGACCCCAAGATACTTGAACTCCCTTGCTTGACCAATCCTATTCACTCTGTATAAGCTTCCCTTGGGTAACATCATTAGAAATATCTCTGTAAATTTCCATTGTTATGCGGATGATACACAATTGTATTTATCAATAAAGCCAGAAGAAACTGATCAATTAACTAAATTTCAAACATGTCTTAAAGACATTAAAACCTGGATGAACACCAATTTCCTTATGTTAAATTCAGACAAAACTGAAGTTATTGTTCTTGGCCCCAAACAACTCAGAAACTGATGATATAGTTTCTCTGGATGGCATTGCTCTGGCCTCTAGCACTACCGTAAGAAACCTCAGAGTAATATTTGACCAAGATTTGTCTTTTAATTCTCATTTAAAACAAACCTCACGGACTGCATTTTTTTCTTCTGCCTAATATTGTGCAAATTAGGCCCCTCCTGACCTGAAAAGATGCAGAAAAATTGGTCCAGGCTTTTGTTACCTCTAGACTGGATTACTGTAACTCCCCATTATCAGGTAGCTCTAATAAGTCTTTAAAAACTCTCCAGCAAATTCAGAACACAGCAGCACTTGTACTAACAGGAACTAAGAGACAAGATCATATTTCTCCTGTTTAGCTTCTCTGCATTGGCTCCCTCTAAAATCCAGAATTGAATTTAAAATCCGTTTTAAAATTACCGTCTGTCCTGCATCTCTCTCTGTGTCTGTCTTTCTTTCTGTCTCATTGTGTCATATGGATTACTGTTCATTTTTCATGTTGATCTGTTCTGTACGACATCTATTGCACGTCTGTCCGTCCTGGAAGAGGGATCCCTCCTCAGTTGCTCTTCCTGAGGTTTCTACGTTTTTTTTTTCCCCCGTTAAAAGGTTTTTTTGGGGGGGAATTTTTCCTTATCCACTGCGAGGGTCCTAAGGACAGAGGGATGTCGTATGCTGTAAAGCCCTGTGAGGCAAATTGTGATTTGTGATATTGGGCTTTATAAATAAAATTGATTGATTGATTGATTGATTGATTGATCGATTGCTTCACACTCGGCTGCAAACCACCACAGTGCATGCTGGAGGTCACAGTGTGATGAAGCCAACAGAACCACATCATCTGCAAAAAGAAGAGATGTAATTCTAAGGTCCCCAAACTAGACCCCTTCCTTCTTCTGGCTGCACCTAGAGATCCTTTCCATGAGTTATTGGTCATATTGCTTTGGTGGTGACCACTTGACAGCTCTGCTCCTTTCTCCACCCGAGCACAATGAAGAGCAGAACAGGCAGAATCAATTTTACGCCCAGGATTTCTCTTTCCGAGGACTCCTTATCCCCACTGGCTATTCAATTCAATTCAATTCAATTCAATTCAATCACTTTATTTATCTCCAAAGAGCAATTTAAAAGGGCATGACAGTAGCTATGAAAACACAATCAGCAACACAAAATTAGCACATACACTGCAACATACAACCTTCACAGTTAAGAGAATAATAATTTATAAAGTGCATGGATTGAAAAGTGTTAAAGTGGTAATAGTGCTTCAGTGTTCAGCGCTGAGGAGCTGGACAGCCCTGGGCCTATCCAATGATGCCACTTTATCTTTACTTTTTTAAATTTAGTGGACAGGCTTCTGTGGCAGATACTGCAGTTTTTCTACTTGCATGATTAAGGCCTAGTCCACACGGACCTGTGTACTTCTGAAACCGTGTATTATTATATGCGATTTGGTTGTTTGGCCACACGCAACTGCACTTTTGGGCCCCCAAAACCATGTTTCTTTGAAAACCAGAGGCCAGGGTGAAGTTTTTGGAAGGACTCCAGTGCTAGCGGTTGCTTGTAGATAGGATAATCGCAGTATTTTATTACCTGTCTCCATTGTTTGACGTCAGAGTGATGGTAAATAGCTCTTTTCTAAAAGTTTACTAACTACTAAAATCCCACATCCTGTGTTAAATACAATGTATCTTAACTATATTTACAATGAAGCTTGATTCTGCACTCTGCACTTAGCCCGTATGTGAATGTTTACCGTTGCTATGGCAACAAGTGACAGCTGACATTAGCGTTAGTTAGCTTAGCTCAATCGGCCGACAAACAATAACCCATAAAATTATAATTCAACATATTTAAACAAAATAAAATATGTTTATGTAGATATTGTAAGTGAGAAATAGTGCAGTAACAGAATATTGGTTTATATCTGTTCAGCACTGCAGAAGTCTGTCTGAAGTTCATGTGTGTTTTGCAGTAGCAGCTTATGTACAGTATCTAGCCTGCAGCAGAGCTGAGCACTGGGCTCCAGATGTCTGTTAAGCTCACTTTTTTTTTCTAACTCCAAACCTCCAGATTATTTTACTGTTAAAACCTGTAAACTTCAAACTCAACTGATGTTGACTTAAGCAACATTACTTGAGGGCATTTTGATGTGTAAATATAGGATTTAGAAGAGCAAGAAGGCCTATCATGGATTAAAGAAACATGAATTAACATTTATTCTACAACAGGTTTTCCATATTAGATAACAATTTACATCCATATTGTGTGTTTTTTGTTTGTTTGTTTTTGTTTTTTGGTCTGCAACGTTCGACTTCATGGAAAGGCCAGAAAACAGGTTAGTGAACCATAGAAAGCAGCATGGGGGCCTGTGAAAACTTTCAGAATATTCTCATAGAACAGGTTGATGCCCTACGAGAAATGCTTGCACAACAGTTTGTATGAAATCCTATGAATTTGTGCACCACAAATGATGTCACCTACAGTTATGTTATTAACATAAAGATACTGAGGTTCAGGTAATAAAAGTTACTGTGGTTAGATTTAGGAAAAGAAACATGTTGAGGACATACCTTTAAATGCCTCTTAAAATGACTCGCAGCCTTTCGAAATATGTGGGATATGTACGAATTTGGGTGTATTGCTTTTCATAGGAAAACATATGAAAAATTTGTGAGAACAGCTTGAAACTTTACAGTGGTTACTTCTGTTTATATATCTCTTAAGCCCCTTTTCCACTGCACAAAAAAACCCACAAACACCCGTTAACATCTGATTTTTAAATGTAATGGGAAAGCTTTTAATTGGCTATGGAAACATACTCACACCTGAGTCAAATAACTCTGCTGTAGACACAGGTATTTATTGTCTCTGGCTCCGATCAGCATTGATTTGAACCCAACACCCATGAACATGCTTATTTTAGCTAATTTACTCGCAAAATACAATGAAAGGCCACCGCAAAAATACTGTATGTCTCTGTCTAAACAGCACTCAAACTTAGATACAAATTAGATTGCACCTAGTTTGAAACAGAGATTGAATAACTAAGAGATATATAAAAAGAAGTAGGCGTCCCTGCCCCTCTACCTGGTCTTCGACCTGCCCGTGATGTAAAACAGGACACATAAAAAAAATTTAAAAAACACCACACACACACAGAAAGCCATGCTTGTCTGCTACAGAACCACTCTTGTCTATTGGTAATGCAAAAGGACTATATAGCCTATTTTTAGCAGGTTCACCAGTGTTTAAAAAACCTGCATACATGCAATAATTTTGGTGGAAAAGACATATGACTTAGTATGTCTTTCAAACTCAGTGCCCAATAAATTGGATTGACATTTGAGCGTTGCCTGGGCTGAATCCATTTTTCACATGAGAACCGGATAGTGCTTTTATCCAATGGTGACATACAGTATTGCTGTTCTCAGGCCAGCTGGTGGAATTTACACATGTATAGTTGTGTAATAGTAACTGGGCGCAGTGTGATGATTTGTAGGCTAATAGACAGAATGACTGTGCCAACAGGCAGGATTTTCTGAACAAAAGCAGCCTTTCATGCAACAGCACTGGAGGTAAAGTCATAGGATTAAAAAATGTGTAATGCTAGACGGGTGATTTGCACCCAGTGATAAGTCACAGAGAAAAATGGTTTTGCTTTTGCAAACTGCAACCAAAATGATAAATGTTTGGTTGTGAAATAAGCATTCTGATTCTTTACTTAAAGGACAACTTCGGTATTTTTCAACCTGGGCTCTATTTCCCCATGTGTATGTGTGTGTATGATTCATGGGTACCACTCATTCTAAAATTGGTTCAGTATTGAGGTGCGAAACGAACTTAAACGGTAATGGAGGCAAATGCGTCCTGTATAAAAGTGCTTTTTTTCGCCACTGACTGGTTCAGATCGCCAGTGCTATCTCTGTAAATAGCATATTGTAGCGGCCCTGGGGCAGTGGTGAGTGTGAATGAGTGGAGTCAGCTGTCAGTCAGTGTTGGAGTAGAGAGGGGGTGGGCATCCCCGCTTGGTACTGTAAGTGAGTATGTGTGTATTAAGTGTGTGTTTTTTCACCACTGACCAGTTCAGATTGCCAGTGCTATCTCTGTAAATAGCATACTAACTTAGCCTTTCCCTTACCTCTGTGCTGTGTGATGTCACAAGCTTTGCTCCACTGTGTCTGTAGCTCTCTCTACTCGTGGGACAGCCATTTTCTTGAGGAAGAGGTGTTTCAGGATTGGATGTCTTCTCTTCTTCAGCTGGCAATAGTCATCTTGGGAGAAGTGAGCACTGCAGACCCAATGGTCTGCAAGGCGCAGTGTCTGGAGAGGAGTGTTAGCGTCCATTTGTAGCACAACTAGCCACAACTTCAGCATCTCTCCGTCCGACAAAGGCAGCCTATGAAAGCTGTAACTTACGGGGTGTTGCGTGACATCCTGTTCTTGCGTTCGGGAAAAAGGCCCATTTATTTGAGCACTCCAAAAACTCCAGTAACACTCCAGGGGGTAGCACGTAAAAGACTCCGTCCTCTGACTCGCGTAACACACACTTCACACACACATACTCACTTACAGTACCCAGCGGGGACCTCTCTGCTCCAACACTGACTGACAGCTGACTCCACTCATTCACACTCACCACTGCCCCAGGGCTGCTACAATATGCTATCTACAGAGATAGCACTGGCGATCTGAACCAGTCAGTGGCGAAAAACAGCACTTTTATACAGGACACAGTTGCCCCCATTACCATTTTAGCTCGTTTCGCGCCTCAATACTGAACCAATTTGAGAATGAGTTGTACCCATGAATCATACGCACACATACACATGGGGAAATAGAGCCCAGGTTGAAAAATACCGAAGTTGTCCTTTAGGTAAAAATAGCAATAGCAGTTTAAAAAGTTTACTTCAAGGACCAAAGCATGTTTTAATATGTACACATCACATATGCTTAGCATATTTACAGAGCAGACCATTCTGGTGTGTTTTGGATTTTTAGATGTATTTTTCTAAACACCCATTAGTTAACATTCATAAGTGTATTATATAAATCTCTCCGCTCCCTTTATCCTGCTCTAATCTCCTCTACTCACCTTTCCCTTTTAGTGCCCCACTTCTTTACTTCTGGTATATTTGCCTCTCTTCTCTTGTTACCTTGCCCCCTCTCTTATCCTATTTCTTCCTACTCTCATTTTATTGTTTCCTCTCCTTGTTTTCTCCTCTCCTTTGCTCTCTCATCCTCTAATTTCCTCCTCTCTATGCATTTCCTCTCTCCTCCTGTTTCCTCCCCTCCATTTGTTTCCTCCACTTCTTTCCTTGTTTCCTCCTCCCCTCTCCTCTCCTCTTCTGTCTTTTTCCCCTCTCCTTGTTTCCTCCTCTCACCCTCTTGTTTCTACCCCTCCATTTATTTTCTTCTTTTCTTTCCTTGTTTCCTCCTTTCTTCTCCTGTCTTTTCCCCTCCTCTCCTTGTTTCTTCCTCTGTTTATTTCCTCTCTCCTTCTATTGTTTCCTTCCTTTCATTTGTGTCCTCCTCTCCTTTCTTTGTTCCCTCCACTCTTCTCTTCATTTGTTTTCTCATTTCCTCTCCTTGTGTCCCTATCTACTCTCCTGTCTTCTGCTGTCTTCTGTTTCCTCCTCTTCTGTCCTCTCTTCGCCTCTCTTCTTGTTTCCTCCACTCCTTGCCTCCTCTTCTGTCTCTTTTTTTGTAAATTCACTTAAAGTTAATTGCTTCCAGCAGGCTTTTCTCTCAGTCTGTCACGCTGCTCTCTGTCATGTGATGACACTGTGCAGGTCTTGTTATCGGGGGCTGTGGATTGCTGCAGGGTGGAGAGGCCCATTGCACATGAACTGGGCTGATGACTTAATCGTGTGTACACTGTGTGTTCACGCTTGCTACTACAGCCATGAGATCCTCTGCAGTGTAAAGAGAGACCCTTCTGCTGGTTGCTGTTTGGGACTGGATAACAGATCTCCCAAATGGCCGAGGAGGTTTTAATTCCGTCGGGGAAAATCACATCGGTAAGTTCAGACTGACTGCATAAATCAGGTCAAATCTAAAGCCAGGGCCGTCAGCTGACTGATCCCCTATTGTTCTCGACACAGAGTCCCAGCAGCTAATAGCATTTACTACCTACTTTCAAACTTTAACATTCCCTTGGGATATAGAAGATCAGTAGCTGCAACTCTGTAAGATCTTAGATCATCAGAAATTACAATCATCAAATCTGTGATGATAAATAAAACCTATTCTAAAAGCAATTACTTCGATTTTATTTTTAAAAAAAACTTGGAGCAACATTATTTGGATCGTTTTTGTTCTTGGGTGAACTCAGTAATATCTTGAGTGGGGCAAATTAAATAATATGAAGTAAACTGTACAGTTTTAGTCCAGTTTACATGAAAACGCACTTGGCCAGCTCCAAGTCAACATATGAATGACATCAGACAATCTTCAATATGTAGCACTGACAAATTGTACATTTTTAAAATTATGAATTAGTTGGATAAAGAGTTAACATTTTTTTCAATCCCTTAGTTCATTGGCTAATCTTCCAAGAGTCCTCAAGTCTTCTCTGGTATTTTTCTTTGTGATGTTCTACTTGTAGTAACGTCTTAATTGTATATATTTATACAGATCTTGCTTTACTAATGATGAAGTCTCTCAAAGTTTTAAAACACAATTTCATCTTTCTGTATAATGCCAGATAAAGAAAGATGTTAAAACTTTTTTTAATCCAAAATTTATCATAGATTTTTTACTCACTCAGAATGTAATGTCTTTTCTAATTTGTCCTTTTATTACCGCTCTCTACATTCTCAAAACTGATACCCATTGGTTTTCCAGTCTATCTATGTAGTGTATCTTTGCAGGTTTCTATCCATTAGTACACCCTCTATATGAGCATTACTGTAGATATCATTCTATAATCAATGTCTTCCCATTGTGCCTCTTAAGATGGGTTACACCAACACAAAATAATGCTCTGATCCATGCTGGAATACAGTAATGTTTCAAAGATGGTAAACCCAGCCACCTTTCTTTTGGTAGTTGTAATGTGTTATATTGTACTTGAGGTCTTTTGCCTTGCCATATAAATCTTGATACCATTTTTTATTCTGTGAATTGGTTTTGAGTAATTGTGCTAGGGAGGGTTTGGAAAAGAAATATAAAAATCTTGGTTGAACATTGGTTTTAACTCTTTAAATTCCTGAACTGAAAATTAAAATGGTATGAGATTCCACATTGCAAGATCTTTGATTTTACAGTACAGAGGGTCATATTTTTTCACACATTCTTTCTAGAAATAGTTGCAAAAATAACAGGGGACCAGGTGCAGCCTTGTTTTACACTACTCTTTCTAATGTGAGGTTTGGATGAATTACCATTTATTTTGTTTCTTGCTGTGGGGTGTCATGGATAGCTTTTATAGTGTTTATCACCACTTCATTTATACCAAATTATTTAAAATTTTGCCATTGTCAACTGACAGATACAAAAGCCTTTTCTGTGTTTCATCCTAGTATTATTACTTTTTATACCCCTGTGCCAGTGACAGCCGTGGCCGCAGCAGGCATTATGTTATCTGGTTGTACATCCCATTGTTGCGAACATGATATCATTGAGGTAGCAAATATCCACTTGGACTCAGGTCAAAGGTCACTGTTACCTTGTCTGTCTCATTCTTGTGAATGTGATATCCCAGGAACACCTTGAGGGAATTTCTTAAAATTTGGCACAAACGTCTACTCAACGATAAATTGATTGGATTTTGGCAATAATAAGTCAAACGTCAATGTCACCGTGACTTTGTCTGTCTCATTCATAAAAGCAATATCTCAAGAACACCTTTTTTTTCAGATTTGGCACAAACATTTGCTTGATCTCAACCATAAACTGATTAGATTTTGGTGGTCATGGGTCAATATCACTGTGACCTTGCATCCATCCCACTCCACTTGGACTCAGGAATGAACTGATTAGCATTTGGTGGTTGAAGGTCAAAGTCACTGTAACCTCACAAAACATGTTTATGGCCATTACGCAAAAATACAAATAAAATTACGACAAAAAGTCATACAGATGTTTATTAGGATATGATAATGATGATATTTTATATCCAAAAGGTCAAAAGTCAGATTCACTGTGGCATGATAATGTTCTGTATAATCCACTTTTCTGGCCATTATTCAATGTCATATCTCAGGAACAGAAGGGGAGACATCAGATATCAGATATTGAATTGAAGACACTAATCTTGGGTGTCCACCTTGAAACTGTGCTGATTGTATAGATCTTCTGTGCTGCCAGGAGGAAGATGTTTGTGAAGCATACATGTTTTCACAGGCATGGATGTTAACAACCACAAGGTGGTAATTTTAGTTCCTTATGTTGTTGATAAAGAATAAAGTGTAGAGTGCATCTTATATTATCTTGTGTTTGATGCATGTGTATAAATCCTGTCTGTTTGCTGTGAAATAAACAAGGGGGGATTTTTTCTCCTTCCTCCTAGCCAATATAGATGTGCATATATGGTAGTCAACATACGTATAGGATCAGGCCTATATGACCCACATTAAATCTTATCTTATCCCCCCTTTAGGTAACCTTGACATTTTAAAGTTAAGCTGGATATATTTCTCTTGACCAGATAATGGTTACACTGTTGGGAAAAGGTTCTGTCTTTGTCTCTCTGCTCCCTCACAATTGTCAGCCAACCATGCCGTTTGGTTTGCGTGAGGAATGCAGTGAGGAATGTGAACAATGCAAACAAGATGGTTTTTTTTAAGAGCAAATTAAGAGCTTCATGTCAAATTAAGACTTCCACTGTTTAAGAACAACACACATATTTTCTGTTAAAGGTATACTAAGCACTATTTTTTGGTTACTGTTTGAAAACACAACATCCAGCTTGACCCCTCCTTCTTACACTGCTTGTAGGTCAATGTATCCTCATAGAACTGTTTGTTTGATATCCTACGAAAAATGAGAGTTCATATATCCTATGAATTAGTGCCTCACGAATGTTGTTGTGCACTTAACTTTAAGTTACATAATAAGTCACTGACCTTAATTTTAGGAAAAGAAACATGTTGAGGACATAACTTAAAATGTCTCAAAGTTCAGTTAAAGTTCACGCCTCTCCTGGGGAAAGTCCCAGGGGAAGGTCTGTAGTTTTGTGACCCATCCACCACCACAACCTACCTCCACTGGACCACTCGGGACTGCTTCCTTGTTTACTCCCATCAGCGCACTGTGCACTGCAGCCTCCCAAACTAAGTGGTTTATGCACCAATTACTGACTCATAAATGTGTGGGATAAGTATTCATTTGGGGGCATTCCTTTTCATAGGAAAACATACAAACAGTTTATGAGAAGTGCCTTTGTAGGTACATTTGTTGTAAGCCTCTGATAGCTAACTAAGCTATTACCTACCTGTCCAACACAAAACAGGCCAACTCCACATCTGTCTTCTTCCCCATTCTCTTTTTCAGTGCTCGCACTCGCATTTTTGAAAAAAGCTTTGTAGGGTTTGCGTTTCGCCTTGCTATATTTTGCTTTTTTTTTTTAGTCTGGTCCCTACCTTTTCATAAAGTTCTGACCTCACCTGCGCATGCTGCTTTTGGCTTAGGGCTACTCGCCCATAAACCAACTGTACTGCTGTACAGATTGTAAAGTCCCCTAGAGTAAATTTGTGATTTGTGATATTGGGCCATAGACGAATTCGGCGAGCGATTTGTGTATGCCGCCATCTTGCGGCGGCGCCATTGCTGCGGTGACATGTGTCAGTCATCAATTCATTACCTTCATCAGTTACTGGAGGCCACTGTCTAACATCATCTATCCAGCTATTCATGATGCTGTCATTGTAGAGAGTCAGTTCACAATGACAGCATAATGAATTGATGACTGACACATGTCACCGCAGCAATGGCGCTGCCGCAAGATGGCGGCATACACAAATCGCTCGCTGAATTCGTCTATAGAAATAAAACTGAAGTGACTCACAAGAATCAATGAAGCAATCATGCCCACTTCACACAGTGATTGGTGAGGTGTCTCACAAGCTCAGTTTTTTTTTTAACTACATCTGTCACTTTTAATGTGAACAACTGAATGCAACACCATAAATGTCTTCCAGGAAGGACTGTCTGAAAGCGCGCTTTTAGACATGGCTGGTCAACATTTTTTACAAACTACTTTGTTTCAAGCATACCCCGCCCTTGAAGGTTCAACCAACCTTATACCTCTTGTATTAACATATTTAATGTGTAATTGTAACATCAATCATTGACACTTCAGTTCCCTCTCCAGACATGTTTTAAAGTAGGCCTACACAAGATACTGATTTAAATTTTAACATGGTTTTCACACATAAAAATAAAAAAAGCCCTAGCGCTACTAGGGCTAGACTCATGACTGGCTGACTGGTGAAAGAGCTTATTGTGCTCAGTAAACATCTTCTGTCTCTGTCTGAAGTCTACCATCTCCTGGCACCACCTGAGTGGTTAGGAAAGTTGATCAAATGTTTTTATTCCTAATCCTAGTTTCTCTGTATCAAATTTCCTAACACATCTGTCTCTCTCTCCTGCTGTTTGCAGCAACTGACCGGCTCTTTGTTGGCGGTGGCGTTCCTTACCTCCTTTGGTAGCTCCATGCTTTATGGCTACAATCTGGCAGTGGTCAACTCCCCTGCTGTGGTAAGATCCATGCTTACACATGCGCACACACATGCACACACGCACACACACACACACACACACACACACACACACAGACCCAGAACTGTATTAACAACCTGCCACAGTGCAAACTGCACAGGGCCCCAAAGGACCCACAGCACCTGTGTGATAAGTGATTTTTAGCTTATTTATTTCTTGCATTTGTCAGGATTTTTTTGTTGTAATGGTTCATTTGTTGGTCTGTTCAACACTTTGCAGCAAGTTATTTAAACAACTGATTAGAGAGGATAAAGAGTTTGATTTACTTAAATTCATGATCACAGATCCTCATACAACAGTTTGTGTGATATACGAATGAAAACCGTAAGTGACATTACGTTCTTAGCCTAGAGTTATGTACTTTAACGTAAAGTTACGTAATTCACATAAAGATACAGAAGTTAGGTTTAAGCAAGTGAAGTTATTGTGGTTAGATTTAGGAAAAGAAACACGGGGAGGACATACCTTAACATAACTCAAGGTTCATTAAAAGTTCACATGGATTTGAACACCTGTCTCCTGGGGAATGTCCTGTGCATCCACTAACCTAACCTCCCTCCTAAGTGGACCACTCAGGGCTTTTTTACTCCTGTCACTGCATTGGTTACATGATTGCAGCTTTCCAAAATACATGGGTTATGCACAAATTACTGGCTCAAAAATTTTTCATGAATGATTACATGAGATATGTATGATTTTGTGTGCATTACTTTTTGGAGGAAAACCTACAAGCAGTTTATGAGAACAGCTTGTCCAGATACAAGGCCTCAGTATACACAAAGTATAGCCTTTTTAAATATTTCTACAGAGGCATACAAATGTACAAACTCAGTGATTTCATTTTTACTACTCATAACTTTTCTCATGGTGTTCAGTGCAAAATACAAATAATAGACTTTCCTAAATTGATACATAAATCACATTAACTCATAAGCAGATCTTCATTAAAATAATATTAAGAAAAGAACATTACAACAAAGTAATGCTCATATCCATCTAATTACCATTTACTGGAAACACCAGTATGGTCATGATCACAAAGTGGATTTATCAGCACTTTAGCTGTTTTAATCATCCTAAAGTCAAATATCTGCTTTCATATAATTGTGTAGTTGGTTAGTTCGCTTTCACACCACAAACCACACCAGAGTTTGTCTGGAAACAGACCCACCTTTTCAGACAGTCTTGGTTAGATTGTTTGGTCTGTACCAGGGTTTGATTGACAGCTTTCACACCAAGCCAAATGAACAGTATTAACCCAGCAAAGGGGAGTAAATTTGTTTTAACCCAACCAAACAGGTTAGGTATTGAAGCACCCTCAAAGCACCCTCTTGAGGTCTTTTCCATCAACATCAGGCTTTAAGAGCAAATCACATGCAGCAAAGATTCCAACTGAATAATGGCATGTGTATGCCAGTCTTCCTCTTGCAGTTGGTGGGAGTGATGCAGGTCCACCAACTAATGTCATCACATGGTAAACTGATTAGGAGGCTGAGGTCAAAAACGAACTGGGGATTTGATCAGACAGAGAGCTGAAAGTGTGTGTAAAAAAGAGAAAGAAATAAAGAAAGTTTGTTAGTACTGGTCTTGTGAGACCAGGACATGTTGGCCACATGATACACAAAGACAAGGTTTCCTCTCTCGTCAGGAAGGAATGCTCTCTGATTGACTTGAAGAGGTGGGATTAACCAAATCCTCTCTAATGCAGTCCCCTCTTATGAAAGTACTGAGTGGTGGCGGAACCTTGCCCTATAGGATCTTAAACATCAGGCAGGTGTCAGAGTTTTTCATTAGATTTTCCCATCTTGCATGTTGCAGTGATGGTGAGAACTGGGTTTTTTTGTCTAGTACATTAGGAGCCTGCTTGTACACAGAGAGAACAGGCTTGAGTGCTGTAAATTTTGAGTTCAGCTTGTCATACAGTATGTTATGGTGGGGATGATCATTGAATTTATGTATAGTTATGCTACTGTAGTTGTTAGCCAGACTGTATTTGGTTATTTGATTACTTTTTTTTCACTTTTTTCTTAAAGGACAAAGTGGAAACAAGGTTTGGGTTAACCTTAACCCTATTTTATATGTGAGACTACTTGGATGAGAACCCTAACCCAAGGCAGTTTGTCAGTTCATCTTACTACTTGGATGATCTCTTAAAGGGATAGTGCACCAAAAAATGAAAATTCAGACATTATCTACTCACCCTCATGCTGAGGAAGGCTCTGGTGAAGTTTAAGAGTCCTCACATCCCTTGCGGAGATCGGCGGGGGGAGCGGCTAGCACACCTATCCTAACCTAACCATGGTCACTTACCAAATAAATGAATATTAAATCAATTATTTATGTTTTAATGTGTTTTACAGTTAAAATCATGAGTTTTTCACAAGCCACAGCTGAGCGGACTATTTAATCTCTGTAGTTCGCAGGCGTTGCCATGGAAACCCGCTGTGGCCGCAGCGTAGAGATCATAGTGACTCTGATCAGTGAAGGGAAGTGAGATGATGGCTAAACATTACGTGATATTATTCAGAAGATGATTATTTCAGAAAGCCAGTGCACTTCTTACCGCTTGTGTGTTACAGATTCTGGTGGTCAGAGGATGATGTGCAAACCACCATTTTGTATGAAAAGTTTGATTGGTATGATTCATTTAGGGTTTTTATTCTCCACCATTACATATGTAAGATTTGTTTGATTATAAACAGTTTATTCAGGTGCCTTTGTTTTTCATCATGAATACTTTGATTAGCTCAATATTAGGAAAAAGTGACGTTAATAAGAATTATTAAACATAACCACTTTCATTATTCGTCCAGCGATATAATTTCATAGTCAGACTAATAAGACCACACCTCTTGTTGATCAGACAAGAGTGTTTAACGCACTTTGGAAAAATTATTAATTATCAATTATCAATTCAAATAGAGCTCAAATAGCCAGGATCTTTGCACCCGTAAAGTGACTGAATGTAATCCTACAGAAAACCAAGACAACGACTTTATAGACAAACATTTATTCTAAACTCCTGACACAGAAGACCAAGACGCAATACAACTAACAACAGACAAGACAATGAGTAAATGCAACTATGAGTGGAATGAATGAATACAGCGATGCTAATGAATGAATGAATGACCAGAGTGAACCAGATGAAGCAGTGAAGTTCGACCGAGGAGAAGAGAAGGACCAGCTGAGCAGGCTGCCCCGTGGGACAGCACCAGGTGCGGTTCACACCAAGGAGCAGCGCTGCTTTTTCCTTTTCCCCCTCCAGAGCATCTTCTTTCTGGTCTGCTACAACTCAGGTGAAACAACATAATTTTCCTGTACTGGGGTTTGATGCGTAGTTTAATAAGTATGGTAGGGAGCATTAGATAAAACTAGGATTTCCCCTAAGTTTTCAGATATTTCCCTCTTTGCTTCCCATGCCACTCAGCTGTTGAATGGTGCTTTTCACAGGTCCATGTTAAAGTTTCCTCTGATGATTATCTCACCATTGCTCACTGCTTCATCTGGTTCACTCTGGTCATTCATTCATTCATTAGCATCGCTGTATTCATTTCATTCCACTCATAGTTGCATTTACTCATTGTCTTGTCTGTTGCTAGTTGTATTGCGTCTTGGTCTTCTGTGTCAGGAGTTTAGAATAAATGTTTGTCTATAAACACATTCAGTCACTTTACGGGTGCAAAGATCCTGGCTATTTGAGCTCTATTTGAATTGACAATTGATAATTAATAATTTCCCCAAAGTGCATTAAACATTCTTGTCTGATCAACAAGAGGCGTGGTTTTATTAGTCTGACTATGAAATTATATCGCTGGACGAATAATTAAAGTGGTTATGTTTAATAATTCTTATTAACGTAACTTTTTCCTAATACTGAGCTAATCAAACCCTACAGTATTCATGATGAAAAACGTAGGCACCTGAATAAACTGTTCATAATCAAACAAATCTTACATATGTAACGGTGGAGAATGAAAACCCTAAATGAATCATATCAATCAAACTTTTCATACAAAATGGTGGAGAATGTCAGCGAGCATTTACTTAATAAATGCTGCCACAGAATAAATTATAAATTATGTAACAATCAGTATTTCCTACATATTGGTGGAGAATGCGGGCACTTGAATAAATTGCTCGTAATTGTACAGAAAACATAATTTGACTGATATTAGTTTGGTTACTGTGTGTTGTTTGATGTTACAGTGAGAATTCGCTGCTGCATTGCTAGGGTTCCCAGGCAAAGTCAGAGATCAGCTTGAATAGTGATAGAGCTACTGAGAGCACCACGAGTGACTCTTTATTGTCTGTGAGACCGTCACTGTGAAACACCAAACGGCAGGACTAGTTGTTGTCTGTGAGACCGTCACTGTGAAATACCAAATGGCAGGACTAGTTTATACGCGCCAGAGCGTTTGATTATTTATTTATTTGTCCCGGTGACATACTCTTGTGGCCTGGTAAAAGCTGGAGGACCGTCACTGTTAAAGAAACAAACGGTAATAATCCTATTGTGACTTTGCTGGAAGTTACTGTTGTTGAATGCGCATATGTTTGGTGTCAGGCGAATTCCCTGCACTAAAATGTTAATAGGCCTAAATAAGAGTTGGTCCATCCTTGTCCCACAAGACTCTGGGCTTGAGAGCAGCCACTCAACCTCCATGCTAAAGACTAGCATAGCTAACTAGTTTCTTTGCAGCCGTCCCAGCACGGTTGGAGTAGCATTATCCACGTATGTTCTAATTGCATTGAACCCTTGCTGTTAGTTGAAACTAACATGCTGAATGATACATTAGTATAGTTGCGACTTGCTGATCCATCATTCTGCTCTACCCTTA
Organism: Epinephelus lanceolatus; assembly: GCF_041903045.1. NCBI lineage: Eukaryota > Metazoa > Chordata > Actinopteri > Perciformes > Serranidae > Epinephelus > Epinephelus lanceolatus. The sequence continues at coordinate 38,336,021 of NC_135750.1, forward strand.
TTCAAAGCTGTTGATCTGAATCTGTTTGCAAAACCTTCTCTGCCCATGTGGTTGATCATAAGATCAAAGGTCCTGTAACTTAAAGCGACACATACTAACACCCGCAGCCATAACCATAATAATTTTGCCAACCTAGAAGCTAGCTACAAATCTCTATCCTTAAATAGAAGGTGTTTGTCTAAGGGCTTTGGCAAGTTAAAACACTCCTTTTCGGTGAAACTGAATACCCTAAAGCGATTGAACTGCTCCTGTCCATGGAGTTAGGTAAATATGTAATCATCCCACTTCAAAGAAACATTTTTAACTGGAAAGGATGTAGAATAATGAGCTTATAAACAAAGCCAAAAGAAAAATTTTAAAAGGACAAGCCCCAGCTACAAGCCCTGGAATATATGGTCCTCAATTTGAGTGCAAATTTAAAATTTAAGTGACCAACTGTGACCAGATGCAAAGCAAGTGAAAAATGAGTGGAAGGAAAACTTACAGTTTCTAATAACAGAGTTTGCTAATTGCATGAAACGATGATTTTGTCCAGTCCGCAGTACTGGATTAAAGAATAAAAACAAAGGGCTAGAGCCACTTCTGACCTGGACCCAGTCAACAGCTAAGAGCATCCTAACTGTCATGATAAGCCTGAACATATAGCACAGCCAAGTCTGTAGCTCCTTAGTTCTCAGGTCAAAAGTTTGAAGGGAGGGGGGTGAAAAGCATCAACCCTGCACAGGGAAATGTATGGTTGTTACCTGCCATGCTGTTTTTGCTGATCACCAGACCTGTACATCGCCCGACGACCCGGAAGGCTGCGTCAGTGCGAAGGGGGGGATATGTAGGGTGATCAAGCCTGTTTATTTTGGATTTAAACTAATGGACTTTTACTCAGCATCCTGACATCAGAGAAGAATGGGTGACCAACCACTGGGTCACTTCAAAGATAGACCTTCACTCAACTGATATGCTCTCAATAACCCCCACATCACCAGATGTGGCTGGAGAGTTTACGACATGTCACAAACTCTGAAAACGAACAAAGAGACAGACTCAGCCACATGGTCTGAAATGTGTTTCAAATGTAAATCACTGAATAAACTTAAGAGAAGAACATAACTTTATTATTTAACATGTTGATGTTGGTATTATCCAGGAAGAAGATTCAAGTTGAGATGCCACTCTGACACCATGATCCCTATGGTGCAGACATCTGTGTGTATGTTAATGTGATAACACCCACGTTTCCCTGCAGTTGTCTTTTCCTTAGAAGGACAGACAGAAATGTGGATTCCAGGAACCAACATGTGTTGATTGTAATTTTATGTTTATGTTTTATGTGGGGGTTATTGAGATATATATATATATTTATAACATAGTATATATATATATATATATATATATATATATACATATATATATGATGTTATAACATGATCACCATGTATAACATTTAAATCTGAATTAGTAGTGTCTGTTGACCACTTACTTATAAGTTGGTAATATCCTGTTGCAGACGATGTGTTTTTGGTACCATTCAATAGCAGACAGCGCCACGTTGGTAAATATGGAAGCATTCGAAATGTTCCAAGCTTCATTAATTATCTAGGAAGCAATTACAGTAAATTAAACTTTAAATTAGCAAAGGTACAGGAGGGGAGGAGTGAAATGTCCTGCCAGTGACAGTGAACTGCTCCTACTGGACATCAGCCAGAGACAGACAGCTGGCAAGGCCAATCACAGCGCAGAGGCTGGAGCCTGCCTGCCAGTCTCAACCCCTTTGAACAACTATATAGTAAAAGAAGTTCATTCATCTTCTAACCGCTTCATCCTCTTGAGGGTCGCGGGGGGGCTGGAGCCTATCCCAGCTGACATTGGGCGAGAGGCAGGGTACACCCTGGACAGGCCGCCAGACTATCGCAGGGCTGACACATAGAGACAAACAACCATTCACACTCACATTCACACCTACGGACAATTTAGAGTTATCAATTAACCTATCCTCAATCTGCATGTCTTTGGACTGTGGGAGGAAGCCGGGGTGCCCGGAGAGAACCCACGCGGGATCGAACCGGCAACGGCCTCTTGCTGTGAGGCGACAGTGCTAACCACCACACCACCGTGCCGCCCTGTAAAAGAAGTTAAATAAGAAAAAAAGAAGAACTAGAAGAAGAACTTTGGAGCCATGCTGGGCCCCATCCAGCGTGGCCCTGCCAGGCAATTTGATTGCATCCTGAGCAGAACTGAACATGCTAAAACCCAACAGAAAGAACTTTTTGTCACAAGGTCTGCCTAACTCCTGCATCCTGGACCAACAAGGTCAGGACTGAAGAAAGGCAGACTCCTGCATGCCCACACTGGGTGTGTGAATATATATAATATTTCCTACACACATTAACAAATTAGCCATTGTTTCCTATTCAAAATTAAATGCTTCATTACCATTAATAGTGAAATGTGAAAGTGATATAGGTATGTCCATCATAGTGGCATTTGAACTGCCCATTTCATTGTCTTCTTGGTGTTGGGCTCATCCTTCTCATCTTCTAAATTATTTAATTCTTGTCGTGTCGCCTCCTTGTGCCATTTGTCCCTTTTCTTTTCATTCTCTAACCTCTCTTCTTCTGCATCCCAGTCATCAAAATTATCAAATTCACCAAATAAATTAAATGAAACGATAAAATCTCTCATTATGCCCATTGTAATCCGTTGCCTCTGCTCTGAGTCTTCGTTGCTATGGTTATAAACTAGCAGTGGAGCCAGCGCGATAATTTAGAACCTGTCATCAGGCAATTTGACCAAAAATGGCTCTTTAGAAACAAAGGTTACCGACCTCTGAACTAGTTGATTAAATCTTACTACCCTTGTTAGTCTGCACCAGAAATACTAGTCGGTTATAGTCCCCTCTAGACACATGTTAAATACTTATGCTAATATAAGGTCTGGTTTACATTCAAAGACTGCATCTGTGTTTGCCAACAAAACTTCCCCTGTACTAATGCAAACTCTTGTACTGACAAGTGCGCTCTGTGGTGGAAGTTGCAGTTTTCTTTGCCTGTGTTGCTTTAAAGTCTATTCCCCGTCCTATATGTGTTTTCTATATTAGACAGCAATTGATTTTTGTATTAATGACATACCTAATCTCGCTTGCCCAGCATACATTTGAATCTCAGGTTTGGGGGGTTTACTCAGACAGTCTGGTGGGAGAGACTTTCTTATTGCTGGAACCAAATAGAACTCGTAAGCTCGTTTATTAAGCCCCTTTATTATGTGGGAAGTCATGAACACAAACTTGTGAACTCAGAGTTCTTAGAAAATGTTCACTTACAAGATCATTAATACCCCAGAAGCATTCATATGGATTTTTCTCGTGAACACAGTAAACACAACCCCATTTGAAGGGAGCATATATATCCACATTGATGAGAGAAATGGGACAGTAACTTGATATTAAGGTTGGGTCTTTGTTAGGTTTAGTAGGAGTCAAAATTGTGGCTGTGTTCATGTTTGCTTTAAGTCATGAATTTAGTTTTACTTAGGTTATCAGTTTGTTAAAGAGCAGAGATAGAATCAACCAGAAAAGTTTATAGAACTCAGCAGGGGAGCCATCAGGTCCTGGTGCTTTGTTATTAGACAAAAGATTGAGAGCATCGAATGTTTATTTTTTGTTAATGGTGAATCAATTATGTTGGTTTGTTCTTAATGCTGACACGAGTTGGTATCCTCTTGCCTTGGGTTCTTTTTTGATGAATATAGATTGGCACACAAGATTTTATTTATATCTTCAGGTAGGGCTGGGTGGTATGGTCTATAATCAATATCACGGTATTATTTTGAGGGATGCAGTGACGGTATGATATCGCGGTATCGCCTTCTCTCTTTTTTTACACCTTAAATAAAACAATTTAAAAAGCCATTCAAGTCTAGGATGGAAACTATTTATCATCAGAAGTAAAACGGTTGCCAGGCCCTGTTCTGCCGCCATAGCCGGAGTACTGTGATATGACGGTAACCACAAAAGCAGTACCACAGCTCATGTTTACTGCGGTAAGTTACCGTCACCGCGAATACTGCCCAGCCCTACCTTCAGGCAGGGGTGAAAGTAGTTTTAAATTCTTGCCAGTACTATTACCAAAACATTCATTGCTTCATATTGTTCACCTCTCCTCGCTTCATGCATTTTTAAAAAGCAAAGTCAAAAACCAAACAAACAAATAAAAACATTTCAATGTTGGAGTATGAAGTAGAAAGAAATTAGAAACACTTCACAACGTGTATAGTAAAATATTTGATTTAATGTTTAGGGTGCTGGCATGTATGGAACCTTAATGAACACTTAAAACCATGCATGTCATATTTTTTCTTTTTCTCTTTTCCTCTTTACCTATTTTTCATTGTAAAAAACATTGCTCAACATCCGCAATAAACTCAATAAACGATTTAAATATTTCCTATCTAAATCATGCTGACAGTGTTTGAGCCCACCACAAGAATGTGTGGAATTTCGTTGGTTTCATTTATTGTTTGTCTTGTCCCGGTGCAAATGGCGTTTTTCGTCCGTGGTCCAGTTGTCGAAAAATCAAACGTTCCAGTACAATAAATCAAACGCACCCCAACCACTGTGTTTCGGAAGTAGACGCGCATGCGCAGTCACGCACTGCTGAGAGTGAAATCCCTGATCGTTAGCTCACACGCAGCTTGTTCAAGCTGTTCTCTGTGTTGTTGAAATTAAACAAAATAATATGGAACATATCTGCTTAGCCTATTATGCTCTGTCCAGCATGGACCAAAACACAGCACGGGAGGTTCTGAAGCAATTCGGAACGAGATAAAAGCAATTAATAAACGGACAAAGTGGTGTTTAAAACTGCATATTGCTAGCAGATCTATTTTCTGGCCTAAAGTGCGGCCGTGACTGGTTCTGAATGTGGGCTTTAGCAGGCAGCCGCTCTCTCCTCTTCCTGGTACTGCGTACCGCCACTGAATCTTTTAGAGGTACGCAGTACCGGACCATACCGGCTTACTTTCAAGCGCTTGCTTCTGCCATCCTTTCGCGTGTAGGTATGCCATGTGTAGTTCTACTACTTCCTCGTCACCCCCTCGCTCTGAATGTAAGCATGGACTGTAAAGCTATATGGCGAATACTGCCCCCATCAGTTCAGGAAGAGTCATAGCATCTAGTCTTACGCTGGTATCGGTTTTCCGGTTTTTCAAAAAAAAAAAAAACTTCATTATGGAATCGAAAGGTATCACGAGTATTGGTTCTCATGACATCACTAGATATGACAACTTCTTAACCTATGGACTGAGGTCATTGGTATATTAGTATATATAATTGCATATCTCTTGTTATCGAATTATCTTTCATTCATACATCATAAATGATCATTGTTTTCCATTGTTTTTGCCACCTCACATACTGCCTTTGTCTTCTGACCTTTCCTCAATTCTGTTTCTTCTGTCCCTTCAATTGTTAGTACATAAAAGACTTCTACAATAAGACAGCGCTGCGTCGCAATGGAACAGGCCTCAGTGGGGAGACCCTCACTCTTATGTACTCTCTCACTGTCTCTATCTTCGCTATTGGTGGTCTGCTGGGCTCCCTCATCGTGGGCATACTGGTCTCTCGCTTTGGCAGGTAGGACGTTTGTTGTTGTTTTCATGGTTTATTCAGCAGAGTATTCTAAGTTCTAGACCAGTTTTACAACAGTTAGTGTTGGTTTCTTTTAACCATATCCAAAATCTTTCCTTCTACCTTACCATGTAGTTAGAGCCCTGATTTACTGATGTACAAAATAAACGTGCATTCAGAAAGCCTAGCCATACACAAAAAATGCTGTGTTCCAATGTTGTGAGTAATGAGGAGTATTGACTGATAACAATACTGGCAAGAGTATTGGTCAGTCATGTCTAACATTCCCAGGCAAAACTCTGCTCTACATTTACACTTTGAGTGAGAGGGAGGGAGAGAGCATGGCCTTATTACAGATGCAGCAGGTAAGTCTCTGCACCTGCTCAAAACCACTGACACATGGAAGCCGTTTTAGCCAGTTGAACCAATGCTCTGACAGGCAGGGATTTACAAATCACCATGATAAAAACATTAAATAGGAAACTAAAATGAGTTAAAAAGTTCAGTTGATTATATAACAATTACCCAGACTCACTACCACCTGTTACTCACAGTGCCCTGTAGGGAAAGAGATTCCATTATTTCATGGGATACAAAGTTAAAAAAAAAAAAAAAAAAAAAAAAAAAAAAAAGGCAAGAAGGTTTTTCCTTTCTCAAAATGTGTATTTTGTTCACTGAATAATAAAAAACAATAATGCTGTTTGTTTTTTGTCTGACAGAAGTGTTTGTTGAACCTGCTGTGGTGGTTGTATCTTGAAATGGTCCATGTCAGTCAAACCACAAGGAGCTTAGCTTTCTAACAATAGGCCATATGGGTTAACCACTTAAACACAGCAAATACAGCAGTTGTTTACTCATCATAATCATCAAATAAAACCTTACAAGGACTGGTTGATGGGACTCTGATTGTTAAGAGGTCCTAAATCATCCTTTTGAGAGAAAAGTGGAATGCAAACCTAAATTCAACAAATGTTGATATTGATAAAGATCATGACGATACCTCCTCAGACTGTTTCTATAGAGTAGAGTTTGACATCAAGGAGGGAATACTTGTAGTGTTGTAGTACTCGAGATCGGTCTTGGTCTCGAGACCGAGACCATTTTTTGAGGGTCTTGGTCTCATCTCGGAATCGAGGGCATTTTTACTCGGTCTTGTCTCGGTCTTGGACTGGGCGGACTCGGGTTTTTTGAACGAGACTGGTCGAGGCCACCACTGATGCTTTTTGTCCGTGCTTTACTGATAAGAGTGAAAAAGACCATCTCAAAAACAGCTAATAACTTCAAATCATTGGTAGCATAAAGATTTCCCCCAGCTGCAGCTGCTACCTGCCCGGTGTCAGTGTGAGTGACTGACACGCCCCCTGCACACAGAGGATGGAGATGGCAGGAGGAGAGGCTGTGTGAGCTCTAAGATTTGTTTCATTGTGCTCTGCAACAACAGACCAGAATATTGTTTTTGTTGTTATATTTATTTAACCCTATGGGCCTGAACGACACATAGTGTGTCCAAATTCACACCTGTTCTTCTCTACTGATTTTCTCTGTGACCGTCATAGCGAGAAGCCACGCATATCAACTGCGGTCAAGCCAGCCGTGGTTCGCTTTTGCTTGGTCAAATCAGCCGCACGTTTTTTTCTAGTACGCAAATCTACTAACACTTACGGTAATCGTAATGAAACGGCTCCAAAGAGCTGCTGGTAGTGACTGTGGGTCAGACTGCAGAGGACAAGTTGAAGGATATTTTGCCGAACTTTGACGTAGAATAAAAACTTATTTTCCATAAGTAGTCCATGATTCATATACCGCTGAACTTAGTACTCCCTAGATTACGTGCATGAATAATATTAAGTACTTCTACTGTGTACTTTTCGAGTAATCCTGTGTCAAAATCCCTAACAGAGGATAAGATCAAGGATATTATATAACATGAGTTACTGAAGAACTGACCATTAACTAATAGTTAGTTCATCATTAGTTCCTCAGTAACTTCTCATTAGTTCATCATTCGTTCCTCATTAGTTCCCCAGTAACTACTCTAATTTTGTGTAGCTTAGTTCCTCAGTAACTACTCATTCGTTCCTCATTAGTTCCTCATTAGTTCATCAGTAACTACTCTAATTTTGTGTACCTTATTGTAAAGTGTTACCCATAAATCATACAGAGAGGCAATCTGGAAAGGAAACAAGACAGACTGTGTCCTCATTCCCCTGCTTTACCTGCATTATACAGGTCACATATTTGTCACTGTGGTCTCTCAGCCCTGGGATCTTTTGGTGCTCCATCTTCTTGATGTTACTGTCAGCTAGGATTGGCAAATCTATCTCAACTCTTCTCTTCTCTTCTCTTCTCTTCTCTTCTCTTCTCTTCTGCTCCTAGTCAACCACAGTCAACATCTGCTGGCTGATGGTCAACTCAATTCTCAAGTTGTATCCATGGCCGTATGTGCATGGGATGTTATGACTGGAAAAACACCTACTCATGAATCCAAGTTTCAGATTTACACAGTGGTAGAGGAAATACTCTGATCTTTTACTTAACAAAAAGGGAGCAATACCACAGTTCAGGGGTATATGAATCATAGACTACTTATGGAAAACAAGTTTTTTATTCCACATCAAAGTTTGGTGAAATATCCTTGATCTTGTGATCTGTTAAGGACTTTGACACAGGTTTACTCGAGAACTACACAGTAAAAGTACTTGATATTATGCATGCACGTAGTCTTGGAAGTACTAAGTTCAGCGGTATATGAATCATAGACTACTTATGGAAAATAAGTTTTTTATTCCACATCAAATTGGGCGAAATACCCTTAATCTTATCCTCTGTTAGGGATTTTGACAAAGGATTACTGGAAAACTACACAGTAAAAGTACTTGATATTATGCATGCACTTAGTCTTGGAAGTACTAAGTTCAGCAGTATGTGAATAATAGACTACTTATGGAAAATAAGTTTTTTATTCCACATCAAATTTGGGTGAAACATCCTTGATCTTGTGATCTGTTAAGGATTTTGACAAAGGATTACTCAAAAACTACACAGTAAAAATACTTCATATTATGCATGCACGTAGTCTAGGAAGTACTAAGTTCAGTGGTATATGAATCTTGGACTACTTATGGAAAATAAGTTTTTTATTCCACATCAAAGTTGTGTGAAATATCCTTAATCTTGTCATCTGTTAAGGACTTTGACAAAGGATTACTCGAAAAGTACACAGTAAAAGTACTTCATATTATTCATGCACGTAGTCTAGGAAGTACTAAGTTCAGCGGTATATGAATCATGGACTACTTATGGAAAATAAGTTTTTTATTCCACATCAAAGTTGGGTGAAATATCCTTGATCTTGTGATCTGTTAAAGACTTTGACAAAGGATTACTGGAAAACTACACAGTAAAAGTACTTGATATTATGCATGCACTTAGTCTTGGAAGTACTAAGTTCAGCAGTATGTGAATAATAGACTACTTATGGAAAATAAGTTTTTTATTCCACATCAAATTTGGGTGAAACATCCTTGATCTTGTGATCTGTTAAGGATTTTGACAAAGGATTACTCAAAAACTACACAGTAAAAATACTTCATATTATGCATGCACGTAGTCTAGGAAGTACTAAGTTCAGCGGTATATGAATCTTGGACTACTTATGGAAAATAAGTTTTTTATTCCACATCAAAGTTGGGTGAAATATCCTTAATCTTGTCATCTGTTAAGGACTTTGACAAAGGATTACTCGAAAAGTACACAGTAAAAATACTTCATATTATGCATGCACGTAGTCTAGGAAGTACTAAGTTCAGTGGTATATGAATCTTGGACTACTTATGGAAAATAAGTTTTTTATTCCACATCAAAGTTGTGTGAAATATCCTTAATCTTGTCATCTGTTAAGGACTTTGACAAAGGATTACTCGAAAAGTACACAGTAAAAGTACTTCATATTATTCATGCACGTAGTCTAGGAAGTACTAAGTTCAGCGGTATATGAATCATGGACTACTTATGGAAAATAAGTTTTTTATTCCACATCAAAGTTGGGTGAAATATCCTTGATCTTGTGATCTGTTAAGGACTTTGACAAAGGATTACTGGAAAACTACACAGTAAAAGTACTTGATATTATGCATGCACTTAGTCTTGGAAGTACTAAGTTCAGCAGTATGTGAATAATAGACTACTTATGGAAAATAAGTTTTTTATTCCACATCAAATTTGGGTGAAACATCCTTGATCTTGTGATCTGTTAAGGATTTTGACAAAGGATTACTCAAAAACTACACAGTAAAAATACTTCATATTATGCATGCACGTAGTCTAGGAAGTACTAAGTTCAGCGGTATATGAATCTTGGACTACTTATGGAAAATAAGTTTTTTATTCCACATCAAAGTTGGGTGAAATATCCTTAATCTTGTCATCTGTTAAGGACTTTGACAAAGGATTACTCGAAAAGTACACAGTAAAAATACTTCATATTATGCATGCACGTAGTCTAGGAAGTACTAAGTTCAGTGGTATATGAATCTTGGACTACTTATGGAAAATAAGTTTTTTATTCCACATCAAAGTTGTGTGAAATATCCTTAATCTTGTCATCTGTTAAGGACTTTGACAAAGGATTACTCGAAAAGTACACAGTAAAAGTACTTCATATTATTCATGCACGTAGTCTAGGAAGTACTAAGTTCAGTGGTATATGAATCATGGACTACTTATGGAAAATAAGTTTTTTATTCCACATCAAAGTTGGGTGAAATATCCTTGATCTTGTGATCTGTTAAGGACTTTGACAAAGGATTACTGGAAAACTACACAGTAAAAGTACTTGATATTATGCATGCACTTAGTCTTGGAAGTACTAAGTTCAGCAGTATGTGAATAATAGACTACTTATGGAAAATAAGTTTTTTATTCCACATCAAATTTGGGTGAAACATCCTTGATCTTGTGATCTGTTAAGGATTTTGACAAAGGATTACTCAAAAACTACACAGTAAAAATACTTCATATTATGCATGCACGTAGTCTAGGAAGTACTAAGTTCAGCGGTATATGAATCTTGGACTACTCATGGAAAATAAGTTTTTTATTCCACATCAAAGTTGGGTGAAATATCCTTAATCTTGTCATCTGTTAAGGACTTTGACAAAGGATTACTCGAAAAGTACACAGTAAAAATACTTCATATTATGCATGCACGTAGTCTAGGAAGTACTAAGTTCAGTGGTATATGAATCTTGGACTACTTATGGAAAATAAGTTTTTTATTCCACATTAAAGTTGTGTGAAATATCCTTAATCTTGTCATCTGTTAAGGACTTTGACAAAGGATTACTCGAAAAGTACACAGTAAAAGTACTTCATATTATTCATGCACGTAGTCTAGGAAGTACTAAGTTCAGCGGTATATGAATCATGGACTACTTATGGAAAATAAGTTTTTTATTCCACATCAAAGTTGGGTGAAATATCCTTGATCTTGTGATCTGTTAAGGACTTTGACAAAGGATTACTGGAAAACTACACAGTAAAAGTACTTGATATTATGCATGCACTTAGTCTTGGAAGTACTAAGTTCAGCAGTATGTGAATAATAGACTACTTATGGAAAATAAGTTTTTTATTCCACATCAAATTTGGGTGAAACATCCTTGATCTTGTGATCTGTTAAGGATTTTGACAAAGGATTACTCAAAAACTACACAGTAAAAATACTTCATATTATGCATGCACGTAGTCTAGGAAGTACTAAGTTCAGCGGTATATGAATCTTGGACTACTTATGGAAAATAAGTTTTTTATTCCACATCAAAGTTGTGTGAAATATCCTTAATCTTGTCATCTGTTAAGGACTTTGACAAAGGATTACTCGAAAAGTACACAGTAAAAATACTTCATATTATGCATGCACGTAGTCTAGGAAGTACTAAGTTCAGTGGTATATGAATCTTGGACTACTTATGGAAAATAAGTTTTTTATTCCACATCAAAGTTGTGTGAAATATCCTTAATCTTGTCATCTGTTAAGGACTTTGACAAAGGATTACTCGAAAAGTACACAGTAAAAGTACTTCATATTATTCATGCACGTAGTCTAGGAAGTACTAAGTTCAGCGGTATATGAATCATGGACTACTTATGGAAAATAAGTTTTTTATTCCACATCAAAGTTGGGTGTAATATCCTTGATCTTGTGATCTGTTAAGGACTTTGACAAAGGATTACTGGAAAACTACACAGTAAAAGTACTTGATATTATGCATGCACTTAGTCTTGGAAGTACTAAGTTCAGCAGTATGTGAATAATAGACTACTTATGGAAAATAAGTTTTTTATTCCACATCAAATTTGGGTGAAACATCCTTGATCTTGTGATCTGTTAAGGATTTTGACAAAGGATTACTCAAAAACTACACAGTAAAAATACTTCATATTATGCATGCACGTAGTCTAGGAAGTACTAAGTTCAGCGGTATATGAATCTTGGACTACTTATGGAAAATAAGTTTTTTATTCCACATCAAAGTTGGGTGAAATATCCTTAATCTTGTCATCTGTTAAGGACTTTGACAAAGGATTACTCGAAAAGTACACAGTAAAAGTACTTCATATTATTCATGCACGTAGTCTAGGAAGTACTAAGTTCAGCGGTATATGAATCATGGACTACTTATGGAAAATAAGTTTTTTATTCCACATCAAAGTTGGGTGAAATATCCTTGATCTTGTGATCTGTTAAGGACTTTGACAAAGGATTACTGGAAAACTACACAGTAAAAGTACTTGATATTATGCATGCACTTAGTCTTGGAAGTACTAAGTTCAGCAGTATGTGAATAATAGACTACTTATGGAAAATAAGTTTTTTATTCCACATCAAATTTGGGTGAAACATCCTTGATCTTGTGATCTGTTAAGGATTTTGACAAAGGATTACTCAAAAACTACACAGTAAAAATACTTCATATTATGCATGCACGTAGTCTAGGAAGTACTAAGTTCAGCGGTATATGAATCTTGGACTACTTATGGAAAATAAGTTTTTTATTCCACATCAAAGTTGGGTGAAATATCCTTAATCTTGTCATCTGTTAAGGACTTTGACAAAGGATTACTCGAAAAGTACACAGTAAAAATACTTCATATTATGCATGCACGTAGTCTAGGAAGTACTAAGTTCAGTGGTATATGAATCTTGGACTACTTATGGAAAATAAGTTTTTTATTCCACATCAAAGTTGTGTGAAATATCCTTAATCTTGTCATCTGTTAAGGACTTTGACAAAGGATTACTCGAAAAGTACACAGTAAAAGTACTTCATATTATTCATGCACGTAGTCTAGGAAGTACTAAGTTCAGCGGTATATGAATCATGGACTACTTATGGAAAATAAGTTTTTTATTCCACATCAAAGTTGGGTGAAATATCCTTGATCTTGTGATCTGTTAAGGACTTTGACAAAGGATTACTGGAAAACTACACAGTAAAAGTACTTGATATTATGCATGCACTTAGTCTTGGAAGTACTAAGTTCAGCAGTATGTGAATAATAGACTACTTATGGAAAATAAGTTTTTTATTCCACATCAAATTTGGGTGAAACATCCTTGATCTTGTGATCTGTTAAGGATTTTGACAAAGGATTACTCAAAAACTACACAGTAAAAATACTTCATATTATGCATGCACGTAGTCTAGGAAGTACTAAGTTCAGCGGTATATGAATCTTGGACTACTTATGGAAAATAAGTTTTTTATTCCACATCAAAGTTGGGTGAAATATCCTTAATCTTGTCATCTGTTAAGGACTTTGACAAAGGATTACTCGAAAAGTACACAGTAAAAATACTTCATATTATGCATGCACGTAGTCTAGGAAGTACTAAGTTCAGTGGTATATGAATCTTGGACTACTTATGGAAAATAAGTTTTTTATTCCACATCAAAGTTGTGTGAAATATCCTTAATCTTGTCATCTGTTAAGGACTTTGACAAAGGATTACTCGAAAAGTACACAGTAAAAGTACTTCATATTATTCATGCACGTAGTCTAGGAAGTACTAAGTTCAGCGGTATATGAATCATGGACTACTTATGGAAAATAAGTTTTTTATTCCACATCAAAGTTGGGTGAAATATCCTTGATCTTGTGATCTGTTAAGGACTTTGACAAAGGATTACTGGAAAACTACACAGTAAAAGTACTTGATATTATGCATGCACTTAGTCTTGGAAGTACTAAGTTCAGCAGTATGTGAATAATAGACTACTTATGGAAAATAAGTTTTTTATTCCACATCAAATTTGGGTGAAACATCCTTGATCTTGTGATCTGTTAAGGATTTTGACAAAGGATTACTCAAAAACTACACAGTAAAAATACTTCATATTATGCATGCACGTAGTCTAGGAAGTACTAAGTTCAGCGGTATATGAATCTTGGACTACTTATGGAAAATAAGTTTTTTATTCCACATCAAAGTTGTGTGAAATATCCTTAATCTTGTCATCTGTTAAGGACTTTGACAAAGGATTACTCGAAAAGTACACAGTAAAAGTACTTCATATTATTCATGCACGTAGTCTAGGAAGTACTAAGTTCAGCGGTATATGAATCATGGACTACTTATGGAAAATAAGTTTTTTATTCCACATCAAAGTTGGGTGAAATATCCTTGATCTTGTGATCTGTTAAGGACTTTGACAAAGGATTACTGGAAAACTACACAGTAAAAGTACTTGATATTATGCATGCACTTAGTCTTGGAAGTACTAAGTTCAGCAGTATGTGAATAATAGACTACTTATGGAAAATAAGTTTTTTATTCCACATCAAATTTGGGTGAAACATCCTTGATCTTGTGATCTGTTAAGGATTTTGACAAAGGATTACTCAAAAACTACACAGTAAAAATACTTCATATTATGCATGCACGTAGTCTAGGAAGTACTAAGTTCAGCGGTATATGAATCTTGGACTACTTATGGAAAATAAGTTTTTTATTCCACATCAAAGTTGTGTGAAATATCCTTAATCTTGTCATCTGTTAAGGACTTTGACAAAGGATTACTCGAAAAGTACACAGTAAAAGTACTTCATATTATTCATGCACGTAGTCTAGGAAGTACTAAGTTCAGCGGTATATGAATCATGGACTACTTATGGAAAATAAGTTTTTTATTCCACATCAAAGTTGGGTGAAATATCCTTGATCTTGTGATCTGTTAAGGACTTTGACAAAGGATTACTGGAAAACTACACAGTAAAAGTACTTGATATTATGCATGCACTTAGTCTTGGAAGTACTAAGTTCAGCAGTATGTGAATAATAGACTACTTATGGAAAATAAGTTTTTTATTCCACATCAAATTTGGGTGAAACATCCTTGATCTTGTGATCTGTTAAGGATTTTGACAAAGGATTACTCAAAAACTACACAGTAAAAATACTTCATATTATGCATGCACGTAGTCTAGGAAGTACTAAGTTCAGCGGTATATGAATCTTGGACTACTTATGGAAAATAAGTTTTTTATTCCACATCAAAGTTGGGTGAAATATCCTTAATCTTGTCATCTGTTAAGGACTTTGACAAAGGATTACTCGAAAAGTACACAGTAAAAATACTTCATATTATGCATGCACGTAGTCTAGGAAGTACTAAGTTCAGTGGTATATGAATCTTGGACTACTTATGGAAAATAAGTTTTTTATTCCACATCAAAGTTGTGTGAAATATCCTTAATCTTGTCATCTGTTAAGGACTTTGACAAAGGATTACTCGAAAAGTACACAGTAGAAGTACTTCATATTATTCATGCACGTAGTCTAGGAAGTACTAAGTTCAGCGGTATATGAATCATGGACTACTTATGGAAAATAAGTTTTTTATTCCACATCAAAGTTGGGTGAAATATCCTTGATCTTGTGATCTGTTAAGGACTTTGACAAAGGATTACTGGAAAACTACACAGTAAAAGTACTTGATATTATGCATGCACTTAGTCTTGGAAGTACTAAGTTCAGCAGTATGTGAATAATAGACTACTTATGGAAAATAAGTTTTTTATTCCACATCAAATTTGGGTGAAACATCCTTGATCTTGTGATCTGTTAAGGATTTTGACAAAGGATTACTCAAAAACTACACAGTAAAAATACTTCATATTATGCATGCACGTAGTCTAGGAAGTACTAAGTTCAGCGGTATATGAATCTTGGACTACTTATGGAAAATAAGTTTTTTATTCCACATCAAAGTTGTGTGAAATATCCTTAATCTTGTCATCTGTTAAGGACTTTGACAAAGGATTACTCGAAAAGTACACAGTAAAAATACTTCATATTATGCATGCACGTAGTCTAGGAAGTACTAAGTTCAGTGGTATATGAATCTTGGACTACTTATGGAAAATAAGTTTTTTATTCCACATCAAAGTTGGGTGAAATATCCTTAATCTTGTCATCTGTTAAGGACTTTGACAAAGGATTACTCGAAAAGTACACAGTAAAAATACTTCATATTATGCATGCACGTAGTCTAGGAAGTACTAAGTTCAGTGGTATATGAATCTTGGACTACTTATGGAAAATAAGTTTTTTATTCCACATCAAAGTTGTGTGAAATATCCTTAATCTTGTCATCTGTTAAGGACTTTGACAAAGGATTACTCGAAAAGTACACAGTAAAAGTACTTCATATTATTCATGCACGTAGTCTAGGAAGTACTAAGTTCAGCGGTATATGAATCATGGACTACTTATGGAAAATAAGTTTTTTATTCCACATCAAAGTTGGGTGAAATATCCTTGATCTTGTGATCTGTTAAGGACTTTGACAAAGGATTACTGGAAAACTACACAGTAAAAGTACTTGATATTATGCATGCACTTAGTCTTGGAAGTACTAAGTTCAGCAGTATGTGAATAATAGACTACTTATGGAAAATAAGTTTTTTATTCCACATCAAATTTGGGTGAAACATCCTTGATCTTGTGATCTGTTAAGGATTTTGACAAAGGATTACTCAAAAACTACACAGTAAAAATACTTCATATTATTCATGCACGTAGTCTAGGAAGTACTAAGTTCAGCGGTATATGAATCTTGGACTACTTATGGAAAATAAGTTTTTTATTCCACATCAAAGTTGGGTGAAATATCCTTAATCTTGTCATCTGTTAAGGACTTTGACAAAGGATTACTCGAAAAGTACACAGTAAAAGTACTTCATATTATGCATGCACGTAGTCTAGGAAGTACTTAGTTCAGCAGTATATGAATCATGGACTACTTATGGAAAATAAGTTTTTTATTCCACATCAAAGTTGGGTGAAATATCCTTGATCTTGTGATCTGTTAAGGACTTTGACAAAGGATTACTCGAAAAGTACACAGTAAAAGTACTTCATATTATGCATGCACGTAGTCTAGGAAGTACTTAGTTCAGCAGTATATGAATC
Source organism: Epinephelus lanceolatus (assembly GCF_041903045.1). NCBI lineage: Eukaryota > Metazoa > Chordata > Actinopteri > Perciformes > Serranidae > Epinephelus > Epinephelus lanceolatus. Next base: position 38,353,114 of record NC_135750.1, read on the forward strand.
ATGGACTACTTATGGAAAATAAGTTTTTTATTCCACATCAAAGTTGGGTGAAATATCCTTGATCTTGTGATCTGTTAAGGACTTTGACAAAGGATTACTCGAAAAGTACACAGTAAAAATACTTCATATTATGCATGCACGTAGTCTAGGAAGTACTTAGTTCAGCGGTATATGAATCTTGGACTACTTATGGAAAATAAGTTTTTTATTCCACATCAAAGTTGGGTGAAATATCCTTAATCTTGTCATCTGTTAAGGACTTTGACAAAGGATTACTCGAAAAGTACACAGTAAAAGTACTTCATATTATGCATGCACGTAGTCTAGGAAGTACTAAGTTCAGCGGTATATGAATCATGGACTACTTATGGAAAATAAGTTTTTTATTCCACATCAAAGTTGGGTGAAATATCCTTGATCTTGTGATCTGTTAAGGACTTTGACAAAGGATTACTCAAAAACTACACAGTAAAAATACTTCATATTATGCATGCACGTAGTCTAGGAAGTACTTAGTTCAGCGGTATATGAATCTTGGACTACTTATGGAAAATACGTTTTTTATTCCACATCAAAGTTGGGTGAAATATCCTTAATCTTATCCTCTGTTAAGGATTTTGACAAAGGATTACTGGAAAACTACACAGTAAAAATACTTCATATTATGCATGCACGTAGTCTAGGAAGTACTTAGTTCAGCGGTATATGAATCATGGACTACTTATGGAAAATAAGTTTTTATTCTACGTCAAAGTTGGGCAAAATATCCTTCAACTTGTCCTCTGCAGTCTGACCCACAGTCACTACCAGCAGCTCTTTGGAGCCGTTTCATTACGATTACCGCAAGTGTTAGTAGATTCGCGCATTAGAAAAAAACGTGCCGCTGATTTGACCAAGCAAAAGAGAACCACGGCTGGCTTGACCGCAGTGCATAACATGACAAACAGCGGAATTATAGCTTTCCGACAAGACCAACCACTTGTCGGTAGTCCAATGTTTTCACAGCGGAAAAAAAAGATAAAGTTACACTTAAATGATGTATAACAGAGCTTTCATACAGCTCTGCAAACACAATACTCTTGGATGGATTACTTGTGAATGCAGGCTCGCACAGAAATGCCACGCATATCACATGAAAGCGCAGGAGCAGAGCTTTCTAGTGATACCACACATCATTGTGCTGTCATCCCATCATGCTATAAATCCAGATAATTGTCTACAAATAAAAACCTGACGAATTTCTTTACAATCCATTATACAGATCTTGTTATCAGTCACTTCATATAGTGAGGAATATCGTATCTTACCACGTCTTAGGCTTGCGTGTGTTTCTCCCTGTCTATCCACATTTGTAGTCCAGCTTTCAAGATGCAAATATCTCCATATTGTCCAGTTGACACTTCATCAAACTTTGTATGACAAGACCAGCCACTTCACCTTTGTGCACCCAGACAACACCCAGTAGCCTAATTATGCATGCATGACAGGGCCGTAGTCACCATATACATTGAGGGGGACATGCTCCCCCGCCAATGCCCAAAATGTCCCCCCAATATATAACTGAAACTGAAAAACAAATATTATCTTGGAGGACATCATTGCACTTGGTTGACTATTTTTCTACTATCTTAGATGTAAATATTGCATGTTTCTTTCAGATAAAACACATTTTTGACTTAAATGAGACGTAAATGAGTCAATGGAATTTCTTGCAATAATGAAAAAATACTGTCAATTATGTCCGCCTGGCACAAACCACATGTTTTGGACAACTGTGAAGTGACAGAATGTCCCAGCATCATGGTTCTTATATTGCCAGATTCCAGAGTCTCCCCTCTTCATATATGGCAGAATATGTCTTCTTCCAGCTTGCTATGGTGAGATACTTGTAAAAATGTAAGAATTTAGTCACACGGATTTGTTTTTTTTTCATTGATAAAATTAATTAATTAATTAATTAATTATATTAATTCATTAAAAATTAATATAAAATACAGGCACATAGAAGGACATGAAATGATGGCAAATCTGGATAGCCCACAATGTCCTGAAAAAAACAAGATATAGCATGTGTATGTAGCCTTTATAATGACAGTGGTATGAGCTTAAAAGTAAAGGCAGTAAAAATACCCCAAAAACACCTAGGGCCCATAGGGTTAAAAGCAAACTTAAATAAAGAAAACTCACATTTTGATGTTTTTTATGATTTTCCTTTGATATATACGGTCTTGATCTTGTCTTGGTCTCGACCTCTAAATGTCTTGGTCTTGTCTCGGTCTCGGCACTCTCTGGTCTCGGTAATGTCTCGGTCTCGGTTGGTGCGGTCTTGACTACAACACTAAATACTTGTCCTCAGAAGCCCTCTGAGCTGTATTTGGATGTTGGCTCTGCTCTGTCCTAACACCTTACCCAATAACCCCTGCAGACCACCCAACCATGGGGGTGGATCATGGCCAATTGGCAATACCAGCCTGAGAGATGCTCAGTAGCATCTGGTGCTGCCACCACCATGAACACCTGAACAGTCAACACTAATACACAATCACAGCGAGGAATATACTATGCCATTTTTCATAGTTTTTAGAATGACACTGGTAAACATGGTCAAGTATATGTGTTTTTTCATAAAAGAGAAATAAATGGGATAACACAAGTTTAGGAAATAAGGCCCTCAAAGACAGAAATACACACACAAACACACACATACACTGGCACATAAGGCACTAGATCAGGGCCTTGTATCAATCATGCCTCTATCCTCTGTGTTGGTAACCCCCTCCCCGGTGTCCTGTTGTCCTTCAGAGTGCACAGTGTCGTCTCGTCCCCTCTACCCTTCAGAAGTGTACTAGCCCTTAAAGTGCAGAGGAAAGTTCTCTTATGTTTAGTGCAAATCAGCTGAAAGCTCCATTCCTCTCCACTATTTCACAAGACTTCAGTAGACATTTAAATGCAAATGAAAAGCAGGCAATTTATTATCCCATATACAGGTTGATCACTTCCTTCACACAATAATGTTTTATTCAGAGCTCACAACCAACCTTGTGAGCTGTGTTAGCGTTTTATGGCTAATCAGGCCTTATAGAGGCATACATGTCTATCATTATGGCTGTGTGTATATCAGGTGAGAGGGTTACTGCTAGCGACCGTATACTGCTGCTGTCCTCACTGTTTCATAAACCTCTGGGTCATATCCTTTTATGTATGTTCATAATGCCTGCCTGCTGCGTGTGTGTGAGTGTGTGTGTGTGTGTGTGTGTGTGTGTGTGTGTGTGTGTGTGTGTATGTGTGTGCACTTTCAGGAAAGGCACAGTGGTAAATGCAACAGTGTTGGTGTTTATTGCTGGCTCACTCATGGGCTTCAGCAGGATTTGTGGTTCACCTGAGATGGTCATCATTGGCCGCTTCATCACAGGAATCCACTCAGGTACACACACACACACACACACACACACACTTATATACACACTTCTACATCCATTGCGCACTGAGTTGCACTCATTTAATGCTGTTTGTGTGGGGCATGCACACTATGAGGCCAAATGTATGCGGACATCCTTTATCCAGTTCAGGGAAGGCTGTTTTTAGTTTCAGCATAGTGATGTCCATGTGCAAGAAGCCAGTTCCATTAAAAAAATAAATAATAAATAATAATAATCAATTTTGAAATTGTAAAAATACTCTTACCCAGACTTCCCTTCCCAGGTTCCATGTCAGATTTGTAACCTTTTTTTATCCCACTTACGTTTCCAGGACAGCATACAACAATCCCATTTTGTTATTGTTGTTTGGTAACATTCAGGATGACATGCTTTATTTCAGTGTCCATATACTTTTGTCTATGTAGTGTCTGTCTCGCATATGGTTTTTTACATAACAGTTATACTATCGTGTTGAATTATACCATGAAGTCTTTATAAAACATTTATTTTAAATCAGTGCATTGTTACAAAGATATTCTTCTTTGGGTTTTTTTTGTTTTGTTTTTTTACTGCAGGCATCTCTCTAAGTGTGGTGCCAATGTACCTGGGCGAGATAGCACCTAAGAATCTGCGAGGCTTCCTGGGTCTTGTCCCAAGTATCTTTATTGGCACTGGAGTCTTCGCTGCCCAAATCCTCGGCCTACATGAGCTTTTAGGAAAGGTAGTCAACTGCTTTATACCACCCAGTGTTGATGTGAACATGTGGTCATGGTGGCTCAACAGTAGCTCATGAATTCTTCACTTGCAACAGTCATTACTTAAAAGTAAAAAAAGAAATGTGTTTAACACTAGCTATTATTGAAGCAGACAAGGTAACGTGACTGAATAACGATACTGAGGGGTGAATTAAGACTTTCCCCGAGGCTTAAAGTGTCCCTAACATTGGTGTGCTTAGTGTTACAAGCTAAGAGCCTGAAAAAGCACATCTTGGACTTAATTTGACCAGAGCCTGACCCGAGGTGTCCTGAAATGGCTACGATTCATTAGAATGTATTAAGTATGTATAAACATCCGATGCAGTGTTTAGCTATACAGTAAATATGTAAACTAGAATTACTGCCTTGTGGTTGTATGCCTCTATGAACCAGTCAAGTTGCAGTTACAGTTTCATTTGGAGTCATGACAGCTGACAATGCGTCAAATGTTGCTGCATGGAAGCTGCATATTCTAAAACATTGGTGCTTCACTCACATCTTTCACCCGGCAGCACACAAGATCTATACAATCACCACAGTTTCAAGGTGGGCATCCAAGATCAATATCATCAGTTTAGTATCTGACCAAATGTCTCCACCTTGACCTTATGGATATAAAATTTCATCACTTCATCACCATTTTCTATAAGACATTTGTGTAAAATGTTGTTGTAATTAGTGTATGAATTCTTGAGTTCTTGAATTCTCGACCAAAAGTGTGTTTTGTGAGGTCATAGTGACTTTGTCCTCTGACCTAAAATTCTAATCAGTTCATCCTTGCGTACAAGAGTCAATCAGTGCCAAGTTTGACATAATTCCCTTAAGGCCTTCTTGAGACATTGTGTTCACAAGAATGAGACAGAAAGAAGAAAATTGACATTGACCTTTGACCTTTTACCACCAAAATCTAATTACTTCATCCTTGAGTCTAAGTGAACATTTGAGCCAAATTTGAAGACGTTCCCTCAAGGCATTCTTGAGATATCATGTTGAAGAGAATGAAATGAACGCAAGGTCACAGAGACCTTGACCTTGGACCTTTGACCACCCAAATCTAGTCTGTTCATCACTGAGTCCAAGTGGACATTGTGCCAAATTTGAAGATATTCTCTCAAGGTGTTCTTGAGATATTGTGTTCACGAGAATGCGACAGACAACCCAAAATTATGGTGCCTCCTGCCATGGCTATTATCAACATGATATCCATCATATAACTTTTGTATCAGCGACTAGGAGGTATAGTTTTTTTTTCTTGTTGATTTCTTATCAAATGGCAGTATTACTGTCATTACATCAGTAAGCACTTACCTTCTATGGCTCACATTTACCAGATGAGAGTAACATTCTCAGCATGTGTGTAAGTATAACTGCCCTGTAACTGTTACAGGAGGAGCACTGGCCCCTCTTTCTGTCAGTGATAGTGGTACCAACTTTTATCCAGTTGATGATGTTGCCATGGTTCCCAGAGAGTCCCAGGTACCTGCTGATTGAGAAGCACAACGTCCATGCCACCATCACAGGTTAGTGTTGTGGAAGTGCTGCACATTAGCCATGGGACGCTTTACAGAATAAAGAGAAAAGGCAAAAGGACCAATTACATTAGAGTAATTGTGTGTAACTGTCCCAATAAAAAGAATTATTGTTTTACCACAATGTAGTTATAAAATCATTTTGAGAAATTGTTTTATTGCATCATAACAATTTGGAACTTTGGCTACTTTCACAGAGGTATTACTGCTGGAAGATGTCATCACTATAACAATAATTGTTAATAATTGTCCAAGCTATAAATTCTGTGGCAGAGTAGCAGCATGTACATACAGAACATGATAGGACCAAAAATTAACCATTGTGGCATCCCATCAGTGATGGAAGAAGGACCATGATCATTTACTTAAATAAAATTACCAATACCACAATAAAGAAATACTTGGTCACAAGTTAAAGTCCTGCATTCAAAATCTTACCTCTTAAAAGTACATTATTAGTATCAAAATATACTTAAGTACCAAAAGTAAAGGTAATCATAATGCAGACTAACCCATTTCAGAATAATGTATATTATAATTATGATTATTGATGCATTCATGAATTGAGCACTTTAATGTTGCAGCTGGTAAAAGTGGAGCTAATTTTTTTTTTTTTTAAAGATATTTTTTATGGGCATTTTTTGCCTTTAATTGATAGGATAGTGAAGTGCGAAAGGGGGAGAGAGAGAGGGAGAGACATGCAGCAAAGGGCCACAGGCTGGAGTTGAACCTGGGCTGCTGCGGCAACAGCCTTGTACATGGGGCGCCTGCTCTACCACTAAGCCACAGATGCCCCAAAGTGGAGTTAATTTTGATTACCGTATACACTGCTTGGTAGTTTAATCTGTGATAATAATTAGAATGTGTTAGTTATATTTTGTATTAATATTTTGAATCTGTAAAGTAACTAGTAATAAAGGTTATGACATAAATGTAGTGAAGTAAAAATACAATATTTTCCGCTGAAATACAATGGAGTAGAAGAATAAATAAGTATACTGTAAAATGGAAATACTCAGGTAAAGGACAAATACCTCAAAATGTCCTAGTAAAGTACTTCAGTAAATATACTTAGTTACATTTCATCATGTCAACACACATTAGAGGTCCTAATGACTGTCAGACAGACTGACTGACATCACCATGGGCAGGGCAATATTCTGTACCCACATTTCTGTTATGTGGTTAGTCCATTATCTTGTCTGTCTTTCCAGGTAAAATATGTAAGCTGGTGTCACTATAATGACTTATTTTTCAGGTGTGTCTTTCCTTGATGCGTGCTGTGACAATGCTGCTTGTTGTCCCCTGTCTCCCAGCCCTGAAGTGGTACAGAGCCAAGTGTAACATCCAGGCTGAGATTGAAGAGATGCAAGAGGAGCAGCGCTCCCTGTCCTCAATGGAGACACTGTCAGTATGGAAACTGTTGCTGGATGGTACAGTCCGCTGGCAAGTGCTGAGCGTAGTCGTCATCAACATCGGCATGCAACTGTCTGGCATCGATGCTGTAAGGATTTTTTGAAAGCTGAATAATATATACATAGAAGAAGAAGGGGTCAGCATGCTGCACTGTCTGCCACAATGTGTTCTTCGATGCTACTAAAAACTCTTTATCCAAATTTTCAACACAGTTAAAAGTGCTCCCCCAAAAGCAAATTTTCTCAAACTCTATAGATTTCCAAGTGCACACCAGTATGAACATGTTTGCCCAATAATAATAATTAGTTTATTTGTATAGCACCTTTCAAAACATAGTTATATGTTTATAAGAAGATTTCAAGTCATTCTAAGCAAAAAGCTAAAGTCCAAGTTAATTCACGAGTCATTGGTGTCAAATTGGAAGTCTTTCTTGATTTTGTCATGCCATGTTAAGATTTATCACTTGTGTCCGACGCGGCTTTAAGTAACAGAGTAACGTGACTGAATCTGCACTGACCAGTGTTGAGCTTGTTACTCTAAAAATGTAAAGTTTTACTCACTACTGGTTATCCCTGCCAACAGTAATTCGCTACACTACTCGTTATATTACTTTTATGTTACACTCCATAAAATTCGTTGTTGTCTCCCCAAAATTCAGATGTGTGTTGTGTGTGGATGTCACAGTAATAGCCTGTGAGTGTAGCTAAGGCTAGATTCTGTGCAAATTATTATTATTATTATTTTATTTTATTTTTTTACCTGGGTTCTTCAGTTGCCTTTGACCGGTATTTTCCCAAGGATCTGCCTGAAAGACAGAAAGTCACTCATGGAGCAACATTTCATCCACCAAATATCGAGCCACAAGCTTCATGACTTCTTTAACCTGCAGCTCTCCATGAGTAAAATCCAGTTTTGGTTGTTTAGCCATTATAGCGATACAGCAGACATCCGCAGCCGAGTAGGGCTCACCTTTGGTGGGGTGTATTTCCTGGAGATTCACACTGTTGTGCTGTTGGTAATAGTAGGTATTTCAGATAGGAGGTTTTTACTACTTGTTTTTTGCAGTGGAAAGAGTTTGAGTTCTACTGCTTGCATCAACAGTGTTTTTGTCATCTTTCCTCCTGACAGTCAGGTCAAGTCAAAGTAATGGGAATATTTTCAGCCACTAAGATAAGTGTTTCCACCTTTCAAACTAGCTTGCGGCTTTGTGACATGTTTGCGCAGTGTGATGATGAGTGTGTTGATGTGATGTTGTATTTAAAGTCAGTTGTGAGTGAGGTGATAACAAAAGTACTGTTGTGACAAGTTGTTTGGTTTTGGGTAACTGTAATATTATTACTGAAATTAAATTAGTAATTAGTTACACTACTCATTACTGGAAAAAGTAATATTACTAGTGTATCACTGACACTGACCACAACTCTGTCAAAACAGCTATTAATGTTACATGTGACCTGTAATCAATACCAGTTGTACCCAAGTCAAACATAGCCAGACTTATCTCCACACCAAGGTGAAGGTCTGGAATCACTGATTATCTTTCTCCTATAGGGGAAAAATCCTCTGGCTTGTTTATGTTTCTTTAAACCAATCACTTTCCACTTGGGTGGCACCAAGCTGAGGATGCAGCGACTTTGCCCTTGCAAAATAGTGTTAGGGGTGAACTTGTTTTGGTGGAATATTTGCATGCTGGAAGGCAAGCACTGTCATTAAAATTGCTCAGTGTAAGATAATGCCAAGGAAACATTAACAGTCATATGCCAACTGTGTCATTCAACTTTTAGTGATAAAAAAGACAAACATAATTTGATAATTGGTGCCCTAGAGGTGAGGCCTGACTATACTTAAGCTCTGGAGTCACTGTACCTGTTAAAACTACAGATGATTTGCTGGCTGTAGCTGGCTCTAGCAGAACATTATTATGATGATATCATAGAAGCTCATGTGAAGTGGAACAGACCAGTACATTTGTGAAGTCAGTGTCAGTGTTGCATGCTGCTGCCAGGGCAAAAGATGTGGCAAATCAGCTCCAACTGGTCTTGTCACAAAACAGATCAATATGCTGTGAGATAAAGTCTGGACTTTTCCAAGGTGCACTCACAAGTTGTTTTATTCGTTGTAGATCTTTACAACAATGTACAGAAAGAACAAAGCAGGCATGCCTCACTGCACGATCCAAATGTTTATCAAAATTTGCCATTTTTAGTGTGTTAGTTGTTAGCTCGGGGGTTGTTGTTGTTTCTTGTACCAAAGGGGATTTGGTAAGACGCAGATAGCGGAAAGAAGGGAGAATGCCATCCAAAATCAACAAACCAATGGCAGGTTTATAGCCACAGTCTATATTCGGTTAGTCAAGCCGGTATTTCCCCAAAAAGGGGCACAACATTGGTGTTGTCTTGAGGGCATTCCAAGGTTTAGCAGGTGTTTGCTTTAAAACAGTATCAACAAACATATTCTATCTCTATATCCCCTCTTTGTGCTTGCTTACCATCAGCTGTTGGTTGCCAAATGGTGTCTGCTAAATGGAGTCTCTAGGCTACAGTGATGAGCAGCACAAACTCCTGATGAAACAGCATGAGATGCTTTTAGTCTCTTTTCCCTTCCACTCTGTCTCTCTCACATTCCAGTCGTTCTCTATTTGCTTTTTCATTGCCTTTGTCCGCCTCGACCACTCCCCCTGGTTCTACAGCTCCCTCGTCTGATTGATCCAGCTTATTAGACAAAGACACTGAGATGAAAGTAGGCCTAAATGATCCCTCATCGTTTTATAAGCCTTGCGTGGTCTCGTGAATAAAGCTAAAAAGCTGGTGTCATCATTTTTCTGTCAATGCGATTAGCCAAATTCCCCTCCTGAATTTTGCCCCAGAGATACATTAATTATTCAAATGATTACGGGGGCGCCCGGGCCAGAAAGAGCTCACTGTAAGCACTGGAGCTGAACTCATTAGCACGCCCTTCTCCAAGCTGTATTTTTAAATGCTAATTAGCTCTGCCTAAACAAAGTGAAGCAGTGCTGAAACATGCATATACTGAGAGCAGCACTCAGAATGAGGAGGATGGTCATACGGGTGGTGGTAATGATGATGTAATACTAGAAGAGAAGGATAATATATGACCATATAATGCAGTTGATTTAAAGTAAAATTAATCAATCAGTATTTATCAATGACAGTGATCATGACCATGGTGGTGAAGATGATGATGATGATGATGATCATCATCATCATCATGATCATGGTCATGATGATTGTGCTGATCATGGTGATGATGATGATGGTGGTGATCGTGGTGATGATGATGATCATGGTGATGAAGATGATGATGAGGACGATAATGATTGTGGTGATCCTGGTGATGATGATGATGTTGATGATCATGGTGATGATCGTGATCATGGTAATGAAGATGATGATGAGATAATAATGAGGATGAATATGGTGATGATGGTGATTATGATCCTGGTGATTATGGTGATGATCATGTCACGGTGATAATCAAGATTATGATGAAAATGATGATAATGACTGTGATGATGATAGTAGGCGTGACCATTAATTGTAGTTATTGACTGCATTTCTGCAGTAACTTAACTTATTGCTGTGTTAACTCAACTGACGTTAGAGTTAGCACTTGTTGCTTTAGGAGTCGCTATTACTCTTGTGCAAGCTGCAGCCTGCATTTTACATCATCAACTACAACGCAGTCCGTGATTGGCTGTTGCCAGCCACAGTTTTTATTAGCCCAGATTGGATTTTAATTTCTGGACCGTTTTTGGGGCAGCACTGAGTCCAGACTGATACAGAGAGCAAAACAGGATGTTGAGCTCAGATGGTCTCACCAGGCTAGCAGAATATAGGACAGGTAGATGTTTTCTTCAAACATCGTGACTTTATTCTCACTAAATTACAATTTAACTTTATTCATGACTTCTCAGATAACACATATATGTGGGACATTGTTAATGTGCAGACAGTTCTGAACATGAGCAGGGATATAACTTGATCTACAGGGGAATGATTATTTGAAAGCAATACAGAATCCTTGAGAGCCTTAATGCATTACATTCTTTTATATTTTGAATTGTCACATGCTGCCTGAATTTTGTGTTTTACTTTACATATATAAAGGCATTTCCACCAAGATTGTACAAAACTTCATCAGAATGCAGGAAATTAGGTGTTTGATGCTCATAATGTCCTGGGGAGGGATCCACAGAAACCCTATTTAATGTGTGTCCCCACCAATGTTAAAATCACACCTGTTCCCTTGTTATTAGTGATCATAATAATTACTATAATTAAATGATGATGACGATGATGATGACAGAATAAAGGTGGGAATGAAAGCGATTGTGGTGATCATGGTTAAGATAAGGATAAGGATGAAGATGGCAGTGACTGAGTTGATGGTGATTGTATTTGCTGATGATGCTGACAAACAGGATCACAATGGCGATGATTATGATGAGGATGATAATAATGGAAATGTGATGACGATGATAACAGTGATGATGAAAAACAATATTTGTGATTATGTTGCTGTTGATGATGATGATGGTGATGATAGTAATTGCAACTGTGATGTGGCAGATGCTTGAGGTGATCTTTAGTCCTAAGTGCATGTGACAGTTGGCGAGCCTTGGCACAGTTCCTGACAAACCATTGTGTGTGTGTGTGTGTGTGTGTGTGTGCTTATCTACCTGCTCCTCTAACCATCACCGTCTGCTGTCTCCAGTTAATACACCTCCTGTCCTGTCCTGCTCCCCCTGAAGCTTCACATTGAGTTGAATTGAATGTGAGCAAATGTCTCTCTCTCTGTGGCGATGCTATGCCACCTGTCTTGCCCTGAAGTACTAAATGTCTGCCTCCTCATTAACATTTTTACACCACTGTTTTTTCCTCTTGGAGCATATGTCACATTATGGGGAGGAATGTTTTACCTTTGCTTCTCAGCCAAACTGCTCACTGATGACTTGTAACTAGCTAGCTACTCAGGGTAACTTTTGCCGTGTAGCATGCAGTGTATCTCAATTCCACACACATTACCCTTGATAGTGCGCTGGCAAGCAGCGATAGTCATCACTTGACACTGCTGTCACAATGAGCAAGAATTTTAAAGGATTCATTTAACTGTGTCTCTGTTGCTGTCGTGTTTCTACCATCTGACAGAACAGATATGCTCTCATTTGAATAAATATAACAATCCACACTGCAACATATCCTCGCACAAAGGTTCGTATGATACACTACCAAAATGGTCACGCAACAGTACGTATGACATCCTATGAAGTAGCGCTCTACAAACGAAGTTACGTTCTTAAAGTGACACTTACATTTCTGGAAATTTTACGCTTTTCTTTGTTTAGGTTAAAATGCTATTAAAAAGCTGATGGCACACTAAAATGTAAGTTAATTCCTCCAGAGATAAAAACTCAGAATTATACCATTCTCATATGGTTCTAAGAAAAATCCGACCAGGCCGAGCATCCTGTCTTCCCCACGGGGAGGCCTCCGACTGACATAACCGCTCGTGTAACTTCTGATGCAGCTTCATCCTGAGCTAAAAAGGGACGAGATGGTTGCAGAATTTCTGGTGGACGGGTATTTTTAGTTTGCCTCTAATGTAACATAGGCTATAATGTTATATATGACAGCACAGCATCCAGTTGCTAATGGCTAACGTTAGCCTACTGTAGCGTAGCCTCTGAAACATTAATGTTATCTTCCTTGTGCGTTTCCACTTACTAGTAACTAGGGATGTCCCGATCCAGCTTTTTCACTTCCGATCCGATACCGATATTACAGGCTTGAGTTTTGGCCGATACCGATACCGATCCGATCCAAGCGCATATTATACATATTCACTTATTTTGTTGTCAGTCATGTTAGAAAAGGTTTGATCAAGCGATATTACTCTAACAAGAACAACTACTTAATTGGGTTAGTTAGAATGATCCACAACAGTTGGTATGAGAAACTGACCTGTTTATTGTTAACAGGGTTAAATAAACAAACTTTAAACTTGAACATTAACATTAAATAAAAAATATATCTGGTTTGCTCTGGCTGCTTTGGCCCCTTAATAAATAGAAAATAAATCAACACAAGAAATCTTTAAAATGTCTAACATTGAAATTAAAATAGCAGCAAGACTCTACACACTTGTGCTTTGGCCCCCTAATAAATAGAAAAAAGATTAACACCACAAAACATTGTTGACATTTAACAAACAATGCAGCCTTTCCTTTTCAGTTATTTTAGTAGTGTCAGTGCCAGCCTGGTGCACAGGCACACAATATTGTACAACTGTTTAAACAAGCAATACTCCATCCATGGCTCCAATTTCACTAATTGTGTCCAAAACAATGCCATCAGTGCTCTTTACTTAAACAGTAAGAGTGTAAACCAAATAAAAATATCACTCTCAAAAAACCAGAGCAGAAAACAAACAGTCAGTTAACTAAGTTGACGGCTACTCCTCCTACCCTTAGTGTGTATCTGCCTCTGCATGCTGGCCTGGTGGATTGGTAGTAAGTGCTGGAGCGGATCACTGGAATGGACTGCTTGAATCGTGGAGCGCTGGGCTGGTCTGAAAAACTGGATCGGACTCCGTGAACAACTGGATCAGAGTTCTTGGATTGGCATTTTTCCATGCAGTCCGTTCCAATGCACGTTTTTTGCTAATATCGGTGGCCGATACCAATCCGAATATCGGATCAGGACATCCCTACTAGTAACGTTAACACTGCTATCTAATGTTAGCCCTGTAACCTTATTCTAAAACGCATCAGTCATCACTGTCTCCGATTGACATTACCTTGCCAGCGCCTACGTCTATTATAGACGTAATGAGGACATAATGGAGGAGGGGAAGTAGGCCCTTTGAGGGAGGTGGAGTTGCAGGAGGAGGGGGATGGGACTTTGGAGGGAGGCTGGAGTTGTGGATGTTCAAATTTTTTCTAAGTGCTGTGTGAAATGCAAGAAAGGTAAGAGCAGCTTTAACGTAAAGTTATGTAATTGACGTTAAGTTAAGGAGGTTAGGTTTGGGGTGAAAAACAAGAGGAAACGGTGAGGACGTACCTCAAAATGACACAAGGTTCACACGGTTCTAAACATTGGTAACCTGGCAAGAAAAAAAATCCTGTGTTTTGTGATCCACCCACCACCCCGGCCTACCTCCTTAGTGGACCACTCAGGGCCACTTCCTCTTTACCCCTGTCATGGCATTGATCACATGATTGCAGCCTTCCAAAATACGTGGGTTATGCACAAATTACTGGCTCATGATTATGTAGGATACGAACAAAATTTGGTGCATTACTTTTCATAAGAAAACATACAAACAGTGGATGGGAACATCTTGCACATTGACTTCCAGAGTAGTTTGCAATACATAACTGGGACACAGTGGAGTTTTGTCAGAAGGATGAATGGGCTTGTGGGTGCTCCCTCTGTTAACCCAAGTAGAAGTAATACGTCAGTGTTTCCATGGTTCTGTTTAAACAGATCTATAATAACAAGCATAATAGCTAGAGCAGTTATTCTTTTAGCAGCAGAAAGCTAAGGCTTCTGTCTTCCCTGTCAATTATGACCCCACCTCACCTTACCTTATGTGCTGTGCAAATGTGGTATTTCACTGTAATTACACCAGTGTTTCCCCAAAATGGCCGCGGGAGATTGCTGTTTACATAATGCTGGTCTCTATAGATTAAAAACCATAATAGATAAAGCATTCTTTTTTCTTTTTTTTGCTGTAGAAAGCTAAGGCCTGTGTGTCCCCCATCATCATGTTGTTACTTTATGTTACCCTACCTTACATGCGGTGCAAACATAGACTTTCACTGTAATTATGCCAGCATTTCCCCTGGAATTTCCCTGTAATGGCCACAGGAGCTCACTGTTTGCATAATCCTGTATATATCGAACTAAAATAAACACCAAAGTAGCTAGAACATTCATTCTTTTTGTAGTAGAAAGCCAAGGCTTCCTTCTTCTGTCATCAAGTTGCACGCTGGTAATGACGTCACTGTGCTGCGCTACGTGTGGTGCAAAACTGAGCATTGGTGCCAGAGGAATGAATGATGAATACATCACAATGCCTTTGGACTCTGCTGATAACAATGAGCATATCTCAAAAACTAATGTACAGTACAGGCCAAAAGTTTGGACACACCTTCTCATTCAACGCGTTTTCTTTATTTTCATGACTATTTACATTGTAGATTCTCACTGAAGGCATCAAAACTATGAATGAACACATGTAGAGTTATGTACTTAACAAAAAAAGGTGAAGTAACTGAAAACATGTTTTATATTCTAGTTTCTTCAAAATAGCCACCCTTTGCTCTGATTACTGCTTTGCACACTCTTGGCATTCTCTCCATGAGCTTCAAGAGGTAGTCACCTGAAATGGTTTCCACTTCACAGGTGTGCCTTATCAGGGTTAATTAGTGGAATTTCTTGCTTTATCAATGGGGTTGGGACCATCAGTTGTGTTGTGCAGAAGTCAGGTTAATACACAGCCGACAGCCCTATTGGACAACTGTTAAAATTCATATTATGGCAAGAACCAATCAGCTAACTAAAGAAAAATGAGTGGCCATCATTACTTTAAGAAATGAAGGTCAGTCAGTCCGTAAAATTGCAAAAACTTTAAATGTGTCCCCAAGTGGAGTCGCAAAAACCATCAAGCGCTACAACGAAACTGGCACACATGAGGACCGACCCAGGAAAGGAAGACCAAGAGTCACCTCTGCTTCTGAGGATAAGTTCATCCGAGTCACCAGCCTCAGAAATCGCGAGTTAACAGCAGCTCAGATCAGAGACCAGATGAATGCCACACAGAGTTCTAGCAGCAGACCCATCTCTACAACAACTGTTAAGAGGAGACTGCGCCAATCAGGCCTTCATGGTCAAATAGCTGCTAGGAAACCACTGCTAAGGAGAGGCAACAAGCAGAAGAGATTTGTTTGGGCCAAGAAACACAAGGAATGGACATTAGACCAGTGGAAATCTGTGCTTTGGTCTGATGAGTCCAAATTTGAGATCTTTGGTTCCAACCGCCGTGTCTTTGTGAGACGCAGAAAAGGTGAACGGATGGATTCCACATGCCTGGTTCCCACTGTGAAGCATGGAGGAGGAGGTGTGATGGTGTGGGGGTGTTTTGCTGGTGACACTGTTGGGGATTTATTCAAAATTGAAGGCACACTGAACCAGCATGGCTACCACAGCATCCTGCAGCGACATGCCATCCCATCCGGTTTGCGTTTAGTTGCACGATCATTTATTTTTCAACAGGACAATGACCCCAAACACACCTCCAGGCTGTGTAAGGGCTATTTGACCAAGAAGGAGAGTGATGGAGTGCTGCGGCAGATGACCTGGCCTCCACAGTCACCGG
Organism: Epinephelus lanceolatus; assembly: GCF_041903045.1. Classification (NCBI taxonomy): domain Eukaryota; kingdom Metazoa; phylum Chordata; class Actinopteri; order Perciformes; family Serranidae; genus Epinephelus; species Epinephelus lanceolatus. The sequence continues at coordinate 38,369,632 of NC_135750.1, forward strand.
ACCTGAACCCAATCCAGATGGTTTGGGGTGAGCTGGACTGCAGAGTGAAGGCAAAGGGGCCAACAAGTGCTAAACACCTCTGGGAACTCCTTCAAGACTGTTGGAAAACCATTTCAGGTGACTACCTCTTGAAGCTCATGGAGAGAATGCCAAGAGTGTGCAAAGCAGTAATCAGAGCAAAGGGTGGCTATTTTGAAGAAACTAGAATATAAAACATGTTTTCAGTTATTTCACCTTTTTTTGTTAAGTACATAACTCCACATGTGTTCATTCATAGTTTTGATGCCTTCAGTGAGAATCTACAATGTAAATAGTCATGAAAATAAAGAAAACGCGTTGAATGAGAAGGTGTGTCCAAACTTTTGGCCTGTACTGTACATAGTTCAATTATCTTACAGAGTGTGAGGAAGTATTTTGTTTATGTTTCTACATTTAGAAATCTTTTCAATCCTCATGTTTTGTTTTTTTATTTTGTGAAATCTGATGAAAAAAATATGTCCGACTTCTGTAAAAAAAATGTAATGACACAATATCATACTTTTTTTAATTATTATGGTTTATTGACTTACATAACATTTTAGCTTAAGTTGTACAGATTTTAGGTATATGAAGCATTTAAAGATTCTCCAAGAAATCTCCGCACTGGCAGACAATTTCTGTTGCAGAGTTCAAAGCGTTCAACTGTGACTGGCTGGTTGTAAGGAGGTATGGATTTGCAATACACTCTCACTCCGACCTCTTCACATATCAATGTTTGGTCATGGACTTTCCACGCCAAGACATGTAGTGCACTGTACCTTGGTGTTGACATTCTCACACAGTGTTACATGCACTGTCTGTTTTCAAAATACACACACTACAAAATATACACACTATGTTGATACAACACCGCAAATTGACGTTTTTTTCCCTTCAACAACAAACGCATGTGGTTACATTTAGGCAACAAAAGCACATGGTTGGGTTTTGGAAAAAGAACAGGGTTTGGCTTTACATTCATACAGGGAGTGAATATCCACCATCTTGCTCGCCACCCTACACTCCTCCCCCTTTACACCCGCTCTCCTGTCACAGTAATAGTGTCTTCATATCTCCTCTGGTATATGTATCGAAGGAACTCAAGCTCCACACCAGTGCTCCAGGAGTTTGTCGTAGGTGTAGGCCTCTATGATACTAAATAAATGCAATGAATACTTTTTTGTACTCAAAGTACTCATGTAAAAGTGCTCATGTTACACACAGTGAAAGTAAGAAAAAATAAGAAAAAAATGAGAAAAATGAGAAAAGTAGCAGGAGAGCTGCTGCAATAGACTGCCAGTGTCTCTGTGCCATCTTACCATATAAATCTCTCTAAAAATCACACCGACCCCTTTTTTCATTTTTGATTGTTAGTTCCAACATTTTCTAAGCAGATGTCACATGATAGCACAGAAAAATACTATTTTATTCGGATTACAGCATAAAATGGATTTGGAACTTATTTTTCCACCACAGATCTGGTTCTATACCAATGACATCTTTGAGAATGCGGGTATCCCAGCAGCAGAGATCCAGTATACCACAGCAGGGACTGGAATTATAGAGATCATCGCTGGACTCATTGGGGTAATGTTGCAGCTGTATTTCTATTTTTGGTATTGTGTCTAGAAGGTTATTTTAGTAATTGATTTACATAAAATGATTAAATGGATATCAATCTCATGTCTGTGTGTAACAGAGCTGGATTCAGAATGTGGTAAGCTTAGCTTAGCATAAAGACTGGAAGCAGGTGGAAACAGCTAGCCTGGCTTGATCCCTAGTTCACATCCAAAGCTCTCTGATGAATGATTTCTCATTTTTTTAATACATTGAAAAAAACAACAATGTTTTCCATGCAGTCCGTTGTGGACATACATTTTTTTTGTGACATCTTTTAAGTGGCGAATTTGTCAGAGCTGGAAAGTGTGATTGTCCACAACTCCATCGTCACGGCCCTGTTGTCGCTTCCTCATCCAGTAAACGTATCCCCTGAATGAAACCTTTGAGCTTGGGGAAAAGGAAACAATCCTAAAACACCTCCCTACTCACCTGGTGCAACAAAAATCACCTGGAGCCAGGTCAGGTGAGTAGGGAGGTCTGGATGTGGAAGCATCAACAGGGCTGTGACGATGGAGCTGTGGAAATGTATTTTGTCACAAAAACAACCCCTTAATGTTTGTTATGATTTCCCAAAACTTAGTTAACATTTCTCACCTGTGTGTTGGATGTATGGGCTCCAGCAGATTGACCCGACCGACCGGACGCCATCATCGCAAGCAAAACAGACAGTACGCTGCGTTCACAGTGCTATGTGGAAATCGGACATATCAGCACTTAAAATGTGGCTGTTGAACTGCAAAATCTGGCATAATTTATCGCTCTTATACAGCAATTGGTGCTCAGTACTGTCTAAAACAGATTTCTAAATGGAAGTTTGTCACTGGCATCAATTTTAACACTGCCAGTCACATGAATATGGTGTATAGTGTTAAGTGTTAGTCAGAAGGCACTGTCACTCATGATTCCACACTCCTCTCAGTTGAAGCCACACCCCCATGCCACATCAGGGTCAAAAGTCTGAAACTCAAAAAACAGACTTGAAACTGAAAAAAAAAAAATATCTCGATTTGAAAGTGAAAAAATACAATTTGAAACTGTAAAAAATAAGATCTGAATCTGAAAAGCAATGTACTGCTGTAGAGGGGTCAGCAACAAAACATATTTTAGCCATCTAAAAAAGTCCCGCCTAAAAAAATCAATACCAGTTTAAGGTTACGCTCTATTGAGAGTACTTTCACTGCTTTAATCAAATCAAATCAAATCAAACTTTATTTATATAGCACTTTTCATACATTAAAAATGCAACTCAAGATAAAAACAATGAAAAATCGGCTCCTCCCACCCCCCCACATATAACACACACACGCACACACGCACGCATGCACACATTCACACACACACACACACATACACACACACACACACACACACACCCACACACACACTGCTCTCTAACTATCAGTATAGTAACATGGTAGGGCACTGAGGCACCAGGTGAATTACAGTAAAAACCACCTATGGGGAGCCATCCACACTGAGAGGCGTCACAGCTGACGGCCACAGGGAGTGCCGCCACAGAGACCACCCCAACCTAGATAGGGACTGAGGGATCTCCAGGATGACGTCCCCGCGGGCAGACCGGACACACCTCCCAGTGTGGAGGCCCCCCATGAGGAAACACTGGAGCTAAAAACTAAAAGACAATAGGGTAGGATAAAAACAGGCATAAGATAGAATAATGATAAAATGCATAAAAATTTAAAGATTTAGAAAATTTAAAGATTTAAAAAAAATTAAAATAAAGAGTTAAAAATTAATAATAATAAAATGCACAAGGATTTAAAAGTAGATCATTAAGAACAAAGAACAAATAAATAAAATAGAAAATAAAATATAATAAAAGAACAGTAGAAGAAATCAGTTAAAAGCCAAATTAAAAATGTGAGTTGAGCCTCCTTTTAAAAACATCAACAGTCTCTGCAGTCCTGATGCTCTCTGGCAGGCTGTTCCATAAGTGTGGGCCATAATTGCTGAATGCAGCCTCCCCATGGGTTTTTATTTTAACTTTTGGAATGATTAAAAGGCCGGTGCCAGAGGACCTCAGGATCAGCGAGGGTTGATATGATAAAAGCAGGTCAGATAAATAAGATGGCCGAAGACCGTTACGACATTAAAAAACGAATAAAAGAACCTTAAAATCGATCCTGAAACACATGGGGAGCCAATGCAGTGATCTTAAAACCGGTGTAATGTGCGCCTGCCCTCTGGTTTTCATCAGCACAAGTGCAGCTGAGTTTTGAAGTAATTGTGCATTGGAGATTGTCTTTTTGGGAAGACCAGAGAGCAGGGCATTACAATAGTCTAAACGACAAGAGATGAAAGCATGCATCAGCACCTCTGTGTTAGCCTGAGAGAGAAACGGGCGGACTCTGGTGATATTCTTAAGATGATAAAAACCTATCTTTGTTACATTTTTTATGTGTAGAATAAAACTAAATTCAGAGTAAAAAATGACGCCCAGGTTCTTTACACGTTGTGAAGGTTTAAAATCTTGTAGTTTTGGTAAAAGTTTCTCTCTCTTTCCTTCAGGACCAATAACTAAGACCTCTGTTTTGTCCTGGTTGAGCTGTAGGAAATTCACTGCCATCCATGACTTGATATCTAAAATACAGTTTAAAAGGGTATCAGTTGGCTTTGTGTCATCAGGAGACACAGCGATGTACAGCTGTGTATCATCTGCGTAACTGTGGAAGCTAGATACCGTGCCTCCTGATGACGTCCCCAAGGGGAAGCATATATAAATTAAAAGGAATTGGACCTAAAATTGACCCTTGGGGCACCCCACACCTAATTTCATGTGTTCTGGAGGGACATGTATCCATACTTACAAAGAAACATTGATCTGTGAGATAAGAGCTGAACCAGTTAAAAACAGTACCAGAGAGGCCGACCAGGTTTCTGAGTCTGCTGAATAAAATGTGGTGATCTACTGTATCAAAAGCAGCACTTAGATCCAGTAGTACCAAGACTGTGAGTTTTTGTGAATCTGCATTATACCTGATGTCATTTAAAATCTTTAAAAGGGCTGTCTCGGTACTGTGGTTCATCCTAAAACCAGATTGATATTTCTCTAAAATATTGTTTCTATTTAAAAAGTCATTTACTTGCTTAAAAACCAGTTTTTCTAAAATCTTACTTAAAAACGGTAAGTTGGATACAGGTCGGTAAGTATTAAGAGTGTTTGGATCTAAATTACTCTTCTTCAGAAGGGGCTTCACCACTGCCATTTTAAAGGAAGTGGGGAAGACACCCATCTGAATCGAGCAATTTACTATATTTAAAATCTGTTCCTCAAAGAATCCATAAAATGTTTTTAAAAATGATGTGGGAATCAGATCTAAAAGGCAAGGTGTTGGGTTTACCTGGGAGAAAACTCGACCAAGTGTCCTTGCATCAACCAGGGCAAAACTCTCCAGTGTTTCCTTGGATACAAGCCACTGTTCAGGTGTGTTAAGAATTACATTGTGTTGAGATAAAAGACTGGATCTGATATCATCGATTTTACTTCTGAAGTGGTCTGCAAAGTCCTCGCAGAGGGCGTCTGTTGGCATCTTGGATGATTTATTAAAATCAGTGTTGGTTAAAAGATCTATGGTGGAGAAAAGACATTTAGGGTTGTTTTTATTATCTGTGATAAATTTTGAATGTGGGATATTCGTGCCTGTTTGACTGTATTATTGTAGATTTTGAATTGTTCGCGTAATATTTCATAATGAACTGTCAGTTTACCTTAATGTCAGACAGTGATTTTCAACTGGAAAATGAAACCATTCTGTCGTTCTCTTCAAAGCCAGACTACATTGAGAAAAACAGTGATTTAACATTGCTGAACACAGGAGCTGCCTACCTGCTTCCCTGGTGCAACGCATTGACGCCTCTATTCCTCAGTATAGTGGGATAGTAACTGTACATTTATGTGTAAACATAGAAAAACTCCCATTAGCAATGTGAGAACCAGCATTATTTTGGTCACGTCCAGCATTGCATGAAATGTTGCCTTATTTCTGATGCCTCACAGTGCACACTGACATCACAATCTTTACCCTGGACAGTTTCACATTAAGGTCCATTTTCACTCCCCTGAAATACAGTTTGTTTGTGGACAAAAGGCCAAACACAAATTGAAAAAGCTACATATTCAAAAATGTCTGTGGACTAGGCCTAAAACCACAAACTGCAATTATTACTGTCTGTTTGTCAATCAAAAAAGATGTAATATGTTTATCAGAGAACTGTAGAGCTGTTGGTAGGTGTATTGCTGACAGTCAGAGTAGTTGTTCCCACCTGCTTCTTTATGCTAAGCTAGGCTCACCACATCGTGACTCCAGCTCTGTCCTTAAAACACACACTTGAGACTGATTCTATCTTAACATCTGACTCTCAGAAAGAAAGTAAACAAGTGTGTTTCCAAAATATTGAGTTATTCAGATACATTAAGGCTCACTGATGGTGTTGCATCTGTAGTATGTATTAATTTAACAGTGTCTGACAAGATCTCTGTGTCTCCTCCTGTAGTGTTTCTCCATAGAGAAGCTGGGCAGGAGGCCTCTCATGATTGGGGGTTTTTCCGTGATGGGCATCTGCAGTGCGGGAATCACAGTAGCCCTCATTTTACAGGTGGGTGTGTGTGTTTATGTGTGCGTTTCCCTAAATTCTTGAGACCTAAACCTTTTCCAGTACAGGGAGATGAGGATGAAAGGCAAAAGAGACAGTAAGCAAGCTCACATTTCAGCCACTGCTATGTGCCCTTTAGTATCAGCTGAGCTGCTCAGTCAGCCACAGCAGGAATGTAGTTATTTTCTCTGTATGCATTTAAGGAAACATAAAAATGAATCTCAGAAAATGACATACAGTATGGTTATTTCCATTGATTACAATCCCAGTCAGCCTGAGATCCACAGGTGCATTGTGCAGCCCTTACAGCTGTATGTGAGGACTTATATTAGCTATTGTCTCCTACATAAGAAATAAAAGGAGAGTGTTGTATATTAAAAATAAATGTTATAAATTTCCCTGTTTGTTGTTTTCTCTATTGCTCAGTTCAATAGCTTGGTATGCTTAAGCAACTACAGGACTATAGGACAGGACTGACAAATGTTAGCTTGTTCGGTCTAGTGAAACTTGAGGGGTTTAAAAGGTTTGGTGTAAAAGATTTAGGGAGATTTAGTAGCATCTAGTGGTGAGGATTGCAGATTGCAACCAGCTGAAACTTCTCCTGGTTAGAATTCCCTCAGTGTTCATTTTTCAGGAGGTGTTTACCATATGCCAAATTATCCACAGAGGTCTGTTCCTCTCCAAAACAAAAGAACCAGGGGATTTAAACCAGTAAAAACACTGAATAAAGTAGTTTCACATTACAAATCAGTGTTTCTCCAATGCTGTTTGGCATGTCAGAGACGGGCCACTGTCCCACCACCAATGTGTGCTCACCTTGCATTTTCTTATAACCTAGTGTTTGCTCACCTTATTCCTGATCCTGACATTCAGGAGGTTTTAACCATGAGCCAAATGACCACAAAGGTCCTTTTCTCTCCAAAACAAACACCCAATGATTTATACTTGTAAAACTACAGAATAAAGCAGTTTCACGTCAGAAATGAGTGTTTATCTGATGCCGTTTGGAATGTCAGAGATGGCCCGTTAGCCTATCACCTGCTAGACTATGCTTACCTTTTTTCTAGTACTTAAGATATAGATGTTCAAGAGGTCTCTTCCTCGAAAGCAGTTTCACATTTAAATTCTGTTTTTTTCCAACATTGCTCATCATGGAGGGGCTGCTAATTACAGTGGCTGGCACAAAGATGTCCCAATCTAGAGTCAGTGTTTGGTTTGTCTATTCTGGGCAACTGTAGAAACATGGCAGTGCAACATGGTGATCTCCGTAGATGAGGACCTGCTCCTTATATAGATATATATGGCTCATTCTGAGTAAAGGAAAACACACAATTCTTATTCTTTTCTTATTTCTTATTTCAGGTGATTATACACTAAAAAAACATACTAATTATATTATATTATATTATACACAGCTCAAAAAATGAAGGGAACACATCACCCATCCCAGATCTCGATGAATGAAATATTCCAGATGAAAATCTTTATTGATTACATAGTGTAATTCATTGAGAACAAAATAATGTCAGAACAATCCATGGAAACCAAAATCATTAACTCATTTAGGACTGGATTCAGAATCATTCCCAAAATCAAAGTGGAAAAATCAGATCACAGGCTGATCCAACTTCTGTGAATTTCCTCAGGACAACTCATAATGTGGCTCAGTAGTGTGTATGGCCTCCAAGTGCCTGTATACATTCCCTACAACATCTGGGCATGCTCCTGATGAGACGACGGATGGTTTCCTAGGGGATCTCCTCCCAGACCTGGATCAGGGTGTCCGTCAGCTCCTGGACAGTCTGTGGTGTGATGTGGCGGCGGTGGATGCTATGATCCATGATGTCCCAAAGGTGCTCGATTGAATTCAGGTCTGGGGAACAGTCAGGTCAGTCAATAGCATCAATCCAGGAACTGCTGACACACTCCAGCCACATGAAGCCAGGCATTGTCATGCATCAGAAGGAACCCAGGGCCCACGGCACCAGCATATGGTCTGACAATGGGTCTGAGGATCTCATCCTGGTACCTAACAGCAATCAGGGTACCTCTGGCTAGCACATGGAGGTCTGTGCAGCCCTCCAAGAATATGCATCCCCAGACCATCTGTGACACATCACCAAACCGGTCATGCTGGAGGATGTTGCAGGCAGCAGAACATTCTCCACGGCGTCTCCAGACTCTGCCACATCTGTCACATGTGCTCAGTGAGAACATGCTCTCATCTGTGAAGAGAACAGGGCAGTAGCGAATTTTGGCGTTCTCTTGCAAATGTCAATCGGGCTGCACGGTGCCGGGGTGTGAGCACAGGCCCCACTTGTGGACGTCGGGCCCTCATGCCACCCTCATGGAGCCTGTTTCTGACAGTTTGGGCAGAAACATGCACACGAGTGGCCTGCTGGAGGTCATTTTGGAGGGCTCTGGCAGTGCTCCTCCTGTTCCTCCTTGCACAAAGAAGCAGATAGCGGTCCTGCTGCTGGGTTGTTGCCCTCCTTCAGCCCCCTCCACCTCTCCTGGTGTACTGGCCTGTTTCCTGGTATCTCCTCCATGCTCTTGACACTGTGCTGGGAGACACAGCAAACCTTCTGGCCACTGCACGTATGGATGTGCCATCCTGGAGTGGTTGCACTACCCGAGCAACTTCTGTGGCCTGCAGATACCGCCTCATGATACCACTAGTGCTGAGGGCACTGGAAAAATGCAAAACTAGCCAAGAAACAACCAGAAAGGGTGCAGAGAGGGAAATGGTCTGTGGCCACTACCTGCAAAACCATTCCTAAATAGGAGTTGTCTTGGTAATTTTATTTAACCTTTATTTTACCAGGCAGATTTGCTTGAGATCAAATGATCTCTTTTATGAGCAAGGCCTGGCCAAAATGGCAGCATTAGAGAACAAAACATAATAAGACACACATAAAGAAAAAGCACAGACATGAGAAAAAGAGAGAAAGGCCCAGAGTCCTATGGAGGGGTTATGCCCGACAAATACAGTCCAGTGGGGGAAGGGGGAGGAGGAGGAGAGGGCTGGATGGGGCAGAGGAGGTGGTAACAGGGGATCCTGAGGAGGAAAAGTTCATGTTAAACAAAAACTGAAAAAACAGTGCACCACGATACACACTAAACGAACACTTGTGTGATGATAATAAAATAGTATATATATTATGTATAATAATATATTTTGTGTGTGGGTACCCCATTTTTTCCTTCATTGTATGCTCTTGCACTTGGCCTAAAAATTAAAACAAGTATCTCTCTGCATGTAATCCTCATTGATCTATTTAATCTTCACAACCAAAACAGACTGTTTGCATCTGTTAACATAGTGCTGTTTTGCATCTGAACACATTAGACAACATACACACCTCCAGGCAATGTAGAGAGCCCAACGCCTGAAACCCATGCAGACATGAGAACAAACACAGCCCATGCAGACATGAAAACAAACACAGCCCATGCAGACATGAGACCAAACAGCCCATGCAGACATGAGAACAAACAGCCCATGCAGAAAGGCCCCATCTCTTCTTCTTTCAGTCACTTTCCTGTCCTCTCTTCCTCACTTTCTCCAAGTTACTTTCTAGTAGGGGACAAGTGGAAGTGAGGGAGGAGAGGAGGGAAGCAGAGGGAAAGACAAATGAACACATCCCAGATGTTTAACAGGGGAATGAGTGTGGGGAGTAACAGCTGGGCCTGTTTCACTTTCAGTTGGCAGAGCACACTGTATTCCTGCTTTGCCCTGTGGAACAATGCTCTACATGAAGGGCCACGTAGCAGCAAGCTGAGGTGTGAAGCTGTGTTGGAAAGGGATGGAGTCAAGTTTCCAATTAGAGAAAAGAATTAAATGTGATCAGACTGACTTCTCCATGTTGTGCTGTTTCTTCTCCCTGCAGGCTCACCTATCATTCATGCGCTACGTCAGTGTCTGCTGTGTAGTTGGCATCATCGCTGGCTTCTGTATCGGTCCAGGCAAGTTGCTCTATGTTGCATGTTAAAGGACTATAATGATGTGGACTTAATTCAAGCTACGCAGACACATTTGATGGTGGAACCTCCCGTATTGTTTTGCACTACCAATATCCTTCCATGCGGTAAACAGGACACCATTAAACAGACCATATCATTAAGCTGTTCAGGGTATAGTTTTGCTGTCGTTATTCATATTACATTCTGTCAGCAGAGCGATGAACAGATAACTGCAAAGTAAAATAAACAGGAAAAACAGGAAGGAGAATTCCAGGCGTGCACGCCACTACTGTATATTTAATGGAAAAAGAGTTTAACACTTTATAAATACTTTACAAAGAGAAGCACAGAACACACTGCCAGCTACCTTCTAGTACCTTCATCATAATGGAAAGTGCAGATCATTTTCATTAGCTATTAATCTGTTGATTATTATGCATCCGTGCTAGTGAAGGGGTTAAAGGGTTTTTTTGGGGGAGTTTTTCCTTATCCACTGCGAGGATCCTAAGAACAGAGGGATGTCGTATGCTGTAAAGCCCTGTGAGGCAAATTGTGATTTATGATATTGGGCTTTATAAATAAATTGATTGATTGAGTGATTGATAGTTGTGGCCAAAGGCATTATGTTTTCGTGTTGTGCATCTGTCCATGTCATTCTCTTGGACACAATATCTCAGGAACATCTGAAATAAACTTCTTCTAATTTGGCGCAAACGTCCACTTGGATTCAAGAATTATGTTATTGGATTTTGGTGGTCAAAGGTCAAGGTCACTGTGACCTTGCATCCATCTCATTTTTGTGAATACAATATCTCAAAAACACTTTTAGAGAATTTCTTCAGATTTGGCACAAACATCCACTTGGTCTCAACAATAAACTGTTTAGAATTTTTGGGTGAAAGGTCAAGGTCAATATCACCTTGCGTCCATCTCATTTTAATGAACACAATATCTCAAGAGGGTCATGAGGGAATTTCCTCAAACTTTGTACAAATGTCCACATGGACTCAACAATGAACTTATTAGAATTTGGTAGTCAATGGTCAGGGTCAATGTGACCCCACAAAACATGTTTTTGGCCATAAGTCAACAATTACTGCCCTGATCATGACAAAATTGTACACAAATGTCTAATATTTTTCTGGCCATTAATCAATGTCATAACTCAGGAACATAAGGGAAGACGTGTGGTCAGATCAGTAGCTTAAGGTAGTTATGCCAGACCCTAGTGCACGCTATTATGCACATATCATCTTGTCACAATGTCAGAGACTTGACATTAAATAACATCAACATACATATTACCCAGCAATCATAATTGCATATCTGTATATAACAAAAATACAAAAAGAAAATAAGTTAATTTAATTTAACAAGTTTAATAGTTGATTTATAGTTGTAGAATATTTGATTTATAAGATAGTTGATTTGTATATGGGTTTGCCTTTTTCAAGAGCATATATAGCAGATGGCAGTATTTTTAATTACATCAGAATTCTTCTTCCAATACAGGCAGATTTTCAAGATGGCAATTAACAATAAGGGCCTATTCTCCACCCAACACATTGTTGGAGGGGCCACTCTCTCCAGGGCCCCCCACCTCACAGGCCCCAGGGCAACTGCATTACCTGGACTGTCTGTATTTATACCCCAATGTCAGATTCTGAATCTTAGGTGTCCATCTTGAAACTGTGCTGATTGTGTAGATCTTCTGTGCTGCCAGGGGAAGATATGTGTGAAACATCCATGTTTGCACAGACATGAATGTAAACTACAGGTGCAAGTTGACTGGTTCCCAGATGCATACAGCTGCAAGTGATGACTCTAGTTTTGTTTAATTGTTTTTTTCTTCAATACAGTCAATTATTTGGTCCATAAAACATTACAAATGTAACGAATTACAAACGAGGCCCTGGACACACCCATGCTTTGGTGTTCTTTACAGACCACAAGTAGCATGCATAACGTGAAAATTATGCTAACTGATGAAGAACAGATACATGCAGACCAGCATGTGGATTTTAGCTCCACAACATACAAAGACAAATTTCTATTTGAAAACATCCCTGGTTCTTAATTATTTCATGTGTGCTAAAGTGGTTTTTCAGCTGCCATCCCCTGCAGAGTGGATGAATCCTGTTGATATTTTAGGATATTATTGTTAAATACTGCACTGGCCACGTGTCAACATGATGACATCATGATGCCATTTATTTAGGAAGACAAAATGTGCAAGTTACAGCTGTAACGTGTTACATTTAAGGTGATTCTCCCCTACCTATGTTAAACACACATGTTGGATTGCAATGGTATACAGAATGTATATTATTATCAGTCAGAATGACCCTTAAGGGAATGAAAATGGAATGGTTATTTTTGGTTGAACATACATTTTATTACTATAATTGAAACCTGAAACCATTTTGTTAATAAAAGTATGTGTAAAAATCTCCCCTTTGAAAATAATAACAATAAAGGGGAGATTCTCTGTCAAGCTGCTTTTATTCCCCAAATATCATACATAAGCAAATGTATACGGTATGATAAACAGCAACTTTCATAACACGGTATACCTTAAAACTGGTATATCGCTGCAACCCTACACATGTTTTTCCTATTCAAGCTAGACCTCTCTTAAGTTCAGCTCAATTCCATTCAATTTTATTTGTAAAGCTAACTAAAATAGCAATGAGCAGGAATTCAACTACAGATTCTATTATATGATGGACCACCGCAAAACAAAGTTTAAGTGAGTCATTCTCCACACAGGCAAATGATCTCTTTGGACTTAAAATATGGAAGCACATGCAACAACACCACCAGATATCAGCTCAGCTGCTACAGATAAACTTTTTTTTGGTTAATATCAATGCAAATGAATAAACTGTACATGAATACAACATCACCTAAAGACTGCAGAACCATAAATGCCAATAATACCAGCATCATCGCAAAGTGAATCTCAGCAGCACCAACACAGCAGCAAAGCTGAACTGAGAAATAGCGAACAACAATGCAGCTACAGTATAACTAACCTATTGCCATTAATAAGCAAACAGAACCTGTAGTGAGCCAACAGCTGATCCACAGTTGAGTACACCAGTTGACCTTGAGTCTCAGAAAGTGAACAGCAGGCAGAAGAGGTAATGCACTGTAATTATTTACTCCCTAAATAAGTAATCCAAAAGTGTAAGGTGAACTGGGCCAGTAAAGGGGATTGCAATTAGTGTATCAACAAAGCTTCCAGTGATTCTGCATAACTATAATTGGATGTTACTTGCCACACAGCTTTGAATGAGCATACCATTGTGAAGTATATTGCAAACAACTGATTCCAATTAGCCAATACATGCAAAACCTCAGTGCTCTGCCTGAACTAAAAATGCAAGAAGCTGGAACTTTTTTTTTTTTTTAATTTCTTAAAAAAAAAAAAAAAAAATCCTGCCAGTTCAGTAATCGGCAAATCATTTTAGCTCCTAGTGTGAACTGTCCACAGTGTGTGTTGTGGATGATCCAACATTATCAGGACACTGTCTGATACTGGAATATTTGCAATCATTCCAATTATTCACTACAATGAATTTAGGTGGACACAGATGTCAAATAAAACCAACACTATCTGGCTGGAGAGATACGACTACAGAGAAGTGAAGACGTGTATGTTTGGAATTTCAATCAGATGTGATTGCAGCGGAGAAGGGCTGATTTTGCTCTTTTTTTCTTAAGTACAACACATTTTAAAAATGAAGGTTACTTTATTCTGTACTCTCTGTGTGTCACTTCTGCAATTTCCAGATGATAAACAAAACCTCTGAAATGATTAATATGCAGAAGTTCAGGTTCCTTTGTGTTATTGGATGGCTCCCTCTGGAGGTCATACACTAAAACATCCTAAGAGTTCTGTATTTTCAAGAAAGATAGAGTCCCAGAGCTCAATCTAATTAATTTTCATATTGATGATATGGCTTGTCAAATCTGTAAATTGATACTTTATCAATAGTATTTGCAAGTGTTGATAGCCACCGGAATCACATACTGTACATGCTGTTCACTTACAATGAGTGATAAATATTGTTTTTCTTCATGCAGTTATGCATTCTAACTATCCATGTTCTATGGCTTCCTAATGGATAATATAATGCATAATGCAGTTTTAATGATATAATAATTAAATATTAGTATTGTGTATTGTTTGATATATGACTCTTGCATACACACGCTGGCCTGGCCCTTATCTCATCATCCGTTCTCTAATTAGCCTTTCATAACCCTTATTGGTGTGAAAGATGATGCATTAGCATCAATAATATTTATAGAACTGTTGCTTGCGTAACAGAGGAGACTAATCTGCGCTTCCTTTTTATAAAAATGCACAAGGTACTTGATTTGTGAAAACAAAATGCTGCTTTAACTCTAAAGAATGGAAACCTGAAAGGAAATATGTGCAAAAAATATGTTAAATCTTACAAGATCTGGAGTGACGTCAGATTATTAGATATTTAAGCAATATCACATGGGAGGGAGTGCCGTTGTACTGAAGATCAGCATGGCTGATTCGGTAGTAGGCACGAGGCTGCAGGCCGAGTGCTGAAGATAATCATAATTGTGCTGATATTCAGTGCGACAGCATGACCTCAAGTGTAACATTGCTTTTATACAACAGTTCCACAAGTGGCATTTATCAGCAATAAAAAGCAGCAACAGGTTATGATTTGTTTGTTTATTTAATGATTTATTTGGCCCCGCCAACACAAATAGTTCGGCAACTGGACTGAGACTGGACTGTTGCCAAGCAAAACATAATCATCCCTGCACACTTGCTTGCATCTTTGTGAAAAGTAGGTCTACACTTTACCACAGACCAGCTACTTTGTATCATGTAGGCTACATCTGTACGTTTCCATTTATTTTGTGACCAGTGAAATACATCTGTTAACAGATGACACCCTTCCTCCTTTTCTGATCATACATTATTTAACTGAAATGTTATTTGTGGTAATATGTTTCATTTTGTGGTAAAAGTTTGTTAAGACAGCACAATTTCAGCTAATTAACAATTAACATAATTAATGCCTCAGAACAGCTGTAAAGCAGACTGATTCATGCATAGTTAAGTCCCAGTTGCTGTTATAATGTATATCAGCACTCATGGAATGCTTCCCATCCAATCAAAATGCTACTCAATTAATGTCATCAAATTCTATGTGATTTGACCGGAGATACCTGCTCTGTTGTTGTGGAACATGAACATATAACTCATTATATAGAAATAAATTCAAACAAATTTTTAGTTCTCTCAGTTTGGGGTCAAATATTATAAATTCATTACAGAAAGCCGGCAGATCTACATGTACATTGTGATATTGTTTTGTTGTATG
Source organism: Epinephelus lanceolatus (assembly GCF_041903045.1). NCBI lineage: Eukaryota > Metazoa > Chordata > Actinopteri > Perciformes > Serranidae > Epinephelus > Epinephelus lanceolatus. The sequence continues at coordinate 38,385,225 of NC_135750.1, forward strand.
GTTTGTTTGTTTGTTGTTGTTGGTGAGTCTGGTGTGGAGGATTTATATCCTGGAGCCGAAAATTTTCATTAAATTTCATTCATTTCAGAACTGACTGGAAGTGCTGAGCTTGAAATATGTGGGCATAATGAAAGACACAATCACACCGCATTGTGGGATTTGTCAGATCAAGGGTTTTTGGAGCTTCACCCATAAAAGGAACTAAAAGTCATGACATCCCAGCCTCTGCTGCACACATTTTACCCTGCTTTTTAATCTGTGTCTCATGAGCAGTCTAATTGAGGTGCAGTACTAAATTACTAACATGCCCCTTTCAATGAGTTCACTTGGTAACTTTTTTTTTCATGTGCTGTAACTGTCACTTTGTTCACACAGCAATAAATGAGAAATCTATGAAAAACATTATACTCCTCTACCTGCTCTCTTGCCTTGTAGCATGTTTAATGGCCTTACTACATGTGAACAAAAACAACCAATCAGAGCCAAGGAGTGTCTAACACAGCTGTCAATCGTGTTATTCACTGCTCATGAACTGTGGTCAAACTGTCAAACTAGGCAGTGCTGATCAAATATGGATCAAGATTCTGTTACTGCATTGCATATTTCTCTCCTCAAACATATTTTAGTGACTGTTTGATTGTAAAATGAGAAAGTTTGTGACCCAGCCGCCATGTTGGGGACAGTTAAACAGAGTATCTAGCGCCGCCCACAGCTGGACCAACTTTCTCATTTTACAGCTTAACAGTACACAAAAATATGGTTCTGACAGTTTAACCACAGTGTCACAGAGTGACTGACATGATTGACAGCTGCTTTAGAGACTCCTTGGCTCTCATTGGTTGTTGCTGACCGTGCCGCTGTCTGATTCTGGCAAATGCCATTAGAGGCAATAGAAAGAGGAGGGACATGATTTTTCACAGACTATCTTGGTGCTTCTCAAAGTCGAGAAAGGATCCTTATTTGGCTAAAGTTCAAGGGTGCTATATCATGGAATCCTGCCAAAAGGACCGAGTTCTCTATTTTCAAGGTCCCTTCCTTGGAAGGACAGGTCCTTCCAAGGAAGCATCCTTGACCCTGTCTCATGCACTACTTTCAGAATATAGTGACATTTTCAGGAGATAGGATGCAAAGTTACTATCATAAAAGTTACCACCTGTATCTTCAACAGCAGTGTTTGATTTGTATTGATGTTTTTATATCTTGTGCTTTTATCTGTTCCAGCGGGGGTTCCTTTCCTGATCACAGCAGAGCTGTTTAAACAGTCCCACCGCCCGGCGGCCTACATTGTTGGAGGATCACTCAACTGGCTGTCTAACTTCACTGTTGGCTTCGTCTTCCCCTTCTTACAGGTGAAAGCTATACAATGTGCTGCCCTGCATAAGCTTTTCTCTTTTCTAAATGTTAAAACCATTACGAGTGCTCTGGCTTATCAATAACCAAAATTGAATTAATATGTTTTTAATGGTGTGTGTTGTATTATGTCTATTGTATGTACCTCTGCTGTACTTGGGAGGAGCTGAAGGGAAATTTATTCTGAGGTGGACAATAAATTCACTCTAATCTAGTCTAATGTAATCTGAACTGGTTAATCTCATCACTGACTCCCGCCTTGGTCTGGTTCACACAGCTCCCAGTAGAAACTGCTTGTTGTTTCTTTTGAACAGTGACTTTCATTGAATGATCACAGAGCAACTTAAAAGATCAAACAAACAGCAAGTTTTATTTTTCATGCGTCCCATTTGTAGGGTTGACACCTGGGCTCATGCAGGGCAGACTATGCTGTAGTCACGTAGCTAGTTTGTAATTTAGTCATGAATAACAGAGTATCTTGTTGTTCTTTGGTCTAAGAATTTCTGCCCTGTCATTTACTGACAGAACTTTTCGAATCTCGTCATCTCTCCAGTTAGACATTTTCGTTGCCATCTTCCTGTACATGGCCCTTCTTCTTCACATTCAAACGTTTGTTTTCTTGCGGCCCTCGTGATATAAACATCATCAACATGCCCACTCGCTTGCTGTGAATTCTCTAGACAGTGCTGTATTCACACATGAGTTCAATCAGACATTACACAGACTCTTCACTTGAGAGCTGACAGGATAAAGTTTGTTCATTGTTTGAAACAACTGATTCAGAAATTTACGTTTTTCACATGCAGCTCCTCCAGATTATGTCTAGATTATTTCAGGTTTGCACTGCATGTGTGAAAAGAGTTTTCCAATTGTTGCATTGCGAGTCCCACCAAGGTCTGTTGATTTTGCAGTCACAAAACTGCACAAAACAGTGTGCTGTGGGAATCAACTGCTCATAATCTGATTCTGAGGCACTGGCTTACTGTGCAGACAGACAAAACTAGGAGACATTCAAAAATGCTGTAAAGCTCCATGAGCTGCATTTGCTCCCTATCAGAGGCCCCGGCACTCACAAGGCACTAAGAGCCCTTTTCCACTGTAGGAAAAAGGATACTTGAAGTTAAATCAAATAACTGAATTAGAGTTATGACTGTCAATCAATCAATCAATTTTATTTATAAAGCCCAATATCACAAATCACAATTTGCCTCACAGGGCTTTACAGCATACGACATCCCTCTGTCCTTATGACCCTCACAGCGGATAAGGAAAAACTCCCCAAAAAAACCCCTTTAACGGGGAAAAAAAACGGTAGAAACCTCAGGAAGAGCAACTGAGGAGGGATCCCTCTTCCAGGACGGACAGACGTGCAATAGATGTCGTACAGAACAGATCAGCATAATAAATTAACAGTAATCCGCATGACACAATGAGACAGAGAGAGAGACAGAGAGAGAGATGCAGGTAATGACAGTAGGTTACAACAACATTATTGAAAGTAATAATATTATAGTTATAGTTCTGGCTACTGTGGTACAATATGTTGAAAGTATGTATTAATATCTGGCAGTATACATGTGTGACAATAGTCATATGTGTATAATAACAGTACAAGTATGACTAATGACTAATGATGGCAGCAGCAGCAGGAGGCATCTGGCAGGACCACGGCAGCAGCACAACCACACACGTCATGCTATCCAGGCACCGCTGCAATATGAGTTAATCTGAGAGACAGTGGAGCACAAAGGCTCCGGAGAAGAAGCCGAGTTAGTGACATCCAGAATGGCCGAGTTAGCAAGATGCAGTAATAGAATACGAGAGAGAGAGAGAGAGAAGGAGAGAAGGTGCCCGGTGTATTATGGGGGGGGGTCCTCCGGCAGACTAGGCCTAAGTCAGCCTAACTAGGGGCTGGTACAGGGCAAGCCTGAGCCAGCCCTAACTATAAGCTTTATCAAAGAGGAAAGTCTTAAGTCTAGTCTTAAATGTGGAGACGGTGTCTGCCTCCCGGACCGTAACAGGAAGATGATTCCACAGGAGAGGAGCCTGATAGCTGAAGGCTCTAGCTCCTGATCTACTTTTGGAGACTTTAGGGACCACGAGTAACCCTGCGTTCTCAGAGTGCAGTGTTCTGGTGGGGCCAAGAACAATAACTTCAGTTTTGTCTGAATTTAACATCAGGAAATTGGTGCTCATCCAAGTTTTTATGTCTTTAAGGCAGTTATGAAGTTTAGTTAATTGATTACTTTCTTCTGGCTTCATCGATAAATACAACTGTCTATCATCCGCATAACAATGGAAATTTATAGAGTGATTTCTAATGATGTTACCTAAAGGAAGCATATATAGAGTAAATAGGATTGGTCCGAGCACAGAACCTTGCGGAACTCCAAAACAAACTTTGGTACGTAAGGATGATTCATTATGAACGTCAACAAACTGAAAACGATCAGATAAATAAGATTTAAACCAGCTCAGTGCAGAACCTTTTAGGCCAATTAAGTGATCCAGTCTCTGCAGTAGAATTTGATGGTCAATTGTGTCAAACGCCACACTAAGATCTAATAAAACAAGTACAGAGACAAGTCCTTTGTCTGAAGCAATCAGAAGGTCATTTGTAATTTTAACTAGTGCTGTCTCAGTGCTATGATGCACTCTAAATTCTGACTGAAATTCCTCAAATAAATTATTATCATGGAGAAAATCACACAGCTGGTCTGCGACTACTTTTTCAAGAATCTTTGACATAAAGGGAAGATTAGATATTGGTCTATAGTTGGCTAACACCTCTGGATCCAGGGTGGGCTTTTTTAGTAGAGGTTTAATTACAGCTACCTTAAAAGACTGTGATACATAGCCTGTTAATAAGGATATATTGATCATATCTAATATATGAGTGTTAACTAAAGGAAAGACCTCCTTAAGTAGCCTGTGTGGCTTTCCCATTTTTTTATTGTTTTCTCACAAACCTTTATCTCATTAAGAGAGTGTTTTCCCTCTTCCTTTTTTGATTGAGGGAGAGAGAAAGCTGTAACATGCAACACAGACACCTGGCCATGAGCCAACCAGGGACTTTACAGTTATCTGATCTTTACTGCTAGGCTACCAGATGCCCCTCTTCTTCCTTTTGTTTTAATGAACTGGTTGTCTTGGCTGATACAGATGCAGTTGTGACATTGTGGCTACTTTTATGATTGTCCTTGTAGTGATGATGAGTCACTTCACCAATCCCAAATCAGCAAATTTGACCATTGTCACCAAGGCCAGCGGAGAACAGTGAAAACAAAAGCAGCACATGACAATGAATACATGTTTCTACCCTGCACTGGAAAAGGCTTGTAAGTGAGCCCAAAGTTACTGTCTTCCTGAGTCCCACATGGTCCCAAAATGATCAACAGCGCTGTATAGAGATCAGCTGGGGCTGGTTGCACCAACAAGGCTTACACCTGGTCTGAGGCTAAGTTGGTCATAATTTGGCATTCTAAGTCAGATCTCATAGTTACACCGGTTGCACCATCTAGGCTTTAGCCCTTTTCTCGCCAAGACTGTGCATAAATCTTACGCCTAGTCAGGAGCAGACGTAGTCAAAATCTCAACCATTTGGATAAGTCAGCAGCCTGAAACACAACATAGGAGCCACAAAGAAAACAGCAATCTACTAATCGCATTAGCTTCCTGCGAAAGTTTCCCTTTTATCCAGCTAACTTACAAACATGATCACGCGTCTTGTCCTTCACTTCGGCTAGTTGAACGAGCGACCAAACGTTCACCGGTGAAAAGTGCACTGCTAATGTTAGTTATCAAGCTAGATAGCTAGCTAATTAGCTGCAGCACACTAAGCAGCAGCACATAAACTTACTTGCAAATGTCACTTCGGTCTGTTAAGATGCTGATGTGGTCCTTTGTCTTGAATACTACTGCTAACAACACACTGTCTATGGGTTATAAGCTACTGCCAAGTTTTTGTTTATCTTTTCTCTCCTTTCATATTACCTGTGGCGCTCCACCTGCCAGCTGCTGTCAATCAAACAATGAGACATGCCTCTGCTGTACAGCTTTATAAATCTTTGTATCCTGATGAAATTTACTTTTCTTTTTCTCTGATCCTTCATAATTATGTCACAAAGGATTGGGGCCACACTAAAGACAAAAAAATTAGAGTCGTAAATCTACAAGAATAAAGTCGTAATATTACATGAATAAAGTAATAAATCTACGAAAATAAAGTTGTAATATTACAAGAATAAAGCTGTTATATTACAAGATTGAACTTGTAATTTTATGACAAATTAAGTCACAGATTAAGTCTGTGAAGTTGGGTAACATGGTATAAAAAGCGACAAAGTGTGTGTAAACAGTGTTGGGAGTGACAGTAATATATGTTTTAGCAGTACCAAAGTAATATAATGCGTTACTAACAAGATTTTAGGTGATATTATTACATTCACAATGTCACGTAACACATTACCACCTGAAAACTGTTTATTGTTTTCATTTTTCATTTATCCACACAAATCTACACCACTCCACTTCTGCCACCAGAAAAAAAATAACCCCTGAAGGTTGTTGTGTCATATACAGACTACATTATAGGAGGGTGTCGCTGGTGACGGCACATCTGGGTGATGCTGTACTGTGCCTTATCATGTTCAATGTGTTTCCATTGATATACCTACAACACATCCCGTTATGTTTTGCATCCTAAGGCTGCTGAAAGCATGTGTGTTAGTATGTTGGATGTGTTTCCATTAACATTCCCTACAGTGGTGGAGCAACACTGGCACAGGAACAGTCCTGTTCCTATGCGTAACTGTCTGTCCTGTGCTGCTGTAGCTGACCGGCAAACCAAACTGGCAGGTGGGTCCTCCAGCTCTGGTGTATTCATGTGTGCTCCACATAGTGATTTACTCACACACCAATTAATATAATTCGATTAAATTCAATTCAGTTTTATTTATAAAGCCCAATATCACAAATCACAATTTGCCTCAGAGGGCTTTACAGCATTTAACATCCCTCTGTCCATGGCCCCTCACAGTGGATGAGGAAAAACTCTCCAAAAAAAAAAAAAAAAAGAAATGACTTTACTATCGTAGATTTATGACTTAATTCTTGAAATCCAAGTGTTTTTTTTTCTTTAACATGGCTCTAATCCTCCTTCGGATACGTTGTCACAGATGATAAATGCTTAGCCACACATTAGCAAGACAGCGGAAGATTATCAAAAATGTATTTCAGCAGCACATGCGCTGCTTGGCAATTGCCATAGTTGCTGGATATTCAAATGAACTTCCATCGGTAAGAGTGTAGTTAAGACTAGGATTAAGTTTGTTTGGTGCAACCGACTTAAAGTCCATTCTAAAGACATTGCAGTTAGGACTAGGCTAAGTAAAGACCAGTTGGTGCAACCTACTCCTAGCCTGGCGTTGCCAGACCCAATTCGCAAAACCTGAATGGGTCTGGACACGGAGTGTACATTTCCTCTATACCCGAAGGGCGGTATCAACGACTGTCACTCAAAGTGCCCCTTCACGCAATTTGAAAGACGGAAAACCAATCAGAGTAAACGAAACGTGTGACGTAGGCTAGCAAAACGCCACTGTAAACAGATCAGCAAGCAAGCGCAGCGTGCAGCAGAGATTACCTGTGATGATGTCTGGGAAAGAGTGTTGCTGTCTTTGCAGATTTCCTCCTCACTGTGGACTCCGAGTTGCATGGCTGTGATTCCCAGTTTGGTTGCTTCCCTGACTTGCTCCTCCATGAGAGCAACTAGCGGAGAAACAACAATAGCCACTGGGTTTTCACTGAGTCGCATCTTTTTCCCGATCAACGGAGCCAATTGGTAAATTAAACTTTTACCAAACCCCGTAGGAAGGACAGCAAACACATCCTTTTTTTCAATAAAAGCTTTCAAAGAAAATGTACATTCCAGTTCTTTCAACACATTTACCATGGCAGTTTCAAAATCAGTAGACATTTTGGTTGTTTACGAAATGCATTCACTCCGCTCCTTGTCCCTCCTATTCTGATGACGTGCCCACCCCAAAGTAATAAACGGTTGTGATTGGCCCGGTAGGCTTTAACCGATGCCAGAATGCGTCTTAATGATTGCATGGCCAGACTGATCCGCAGATTGAAATCAAATATGAGCTTGCGAGATCAGGATGGTTTCACCGGGCTAACCTACTCCTGGTGTTTGACAGGAACTGGATCAGGATCAAGATGCCATGATGGACACTGCCTGAGTGACTTATTAACTTTTTTAAGAATTTAAAGACTGTTTCAAATCAGTAGCGACCATCTGAAGCATTCCTGGTCACAGTGTGCTAATGCTGCATTTACTGGGATGTGGGATGGATGCACAGACAGAAAAGATCACCATGTTCACAGCACAGGATAACTCAAGAGGTTTGTATGATTACAGAGTTGGTCAAATGAAGGCTGCATATACAGTGTATTGAAAATATATTGACACTATACTGTATCTATTAAATTTGTGTGTAATGGCCTTGAACAAAGAAGCTTGGCTCATGTGATGTGTGGTATGTGCTTGATTTTCAGGCACTTCTGTATTGTGACTCTCTGAGTCAGATATACGGAGCTTTCAAAGAGTCTGAGTTTCCCAGTCATAATTACAACTTGGATGTTGATTTCCAACCTCATGCTGCATCATGTCTGTTATATATCATCTTATGAAGCGCTTGAATTCTTAACCCTTTCCCTCACTTTGCTCTCTATTCTGAGTCCGCTGCTGTAATGCAAAATACTTATTGTTTTTGGATTGACAATTCATAAATCACTTGTTACATGTTGTCTTAATCTAATTTTTCTATCCCCATCTTTCATCTAACCATCAGATGTCAGCAGGGTCTTACTGCTACTTGGTGTTTTGCACCATCTGTCTGGCCGTGGCAGTTTATGTCTACATTGTGATCCCAGAGACCAAAAACAAGACATTCATGGAGATCAGCCGGATGTTCTCTAAGAAGGAGGCAGTGCTTGAGACCCAAGGCCTGGCCCACGTGGACCAGCTAAAACTGAAGAAGATGAATGGCTACGGTGGTATGGAACATACTTCACTGGAGTTCGACAGTTCTTCTTCTGTACCCTAACTGAGCTCCAGGTTTTCACTGGGACTGCAAAACTATTCATTACTTCTCTTTGCCATTCCACCATTGTAATATGTACACATTAACCAAACACCACTTAGCCTGGACTCAATGGGCTCTGGGAGGATGTACTGTAAATCAAGCAATTAATATACAGTGCAGTATGCAGTTCTGGCATTTGCAGTTGTTTATTAATTATTTTTTTCAGTCTGAGCCATTAAAGGAAAAGTCCAGCTAAATTAAACTGGGTCTTATTTTCATAGATTTGGCAGTTCTTCCTATCAGTACTAATAAAATTGTTTTCACCAAACCAGTAGCTGAGATCTGGGACCAAACTGACATCACTAAAAGGAAGTCTGATAGGACAAAAAACAGACCATCAGATGGTTGGAAACAAACCTCCAAGTTAGGCATTTGGATGGAAAATCCATCACAGTTCATAAACTTACTTCCTGCTTGATCTTTGACCTACTGTACTTAGTGTAGTTGAGCACAGTTTTCCTGTTCAACAAGGGATTATTAGCAACACTTCAGGTGCTCTCACTTTCAGTTTGCCCTTCAAATGAAGTGGTTTAGATAAGCTTAATAAACTTTGGTTAGCGTTTTTGTGCAACTTCACTGTATAATTGTCACCATATTCCCAGATCACAACAATTACTTTGTTGAGTAAAATGTGATCACAGCTGTTAGGAATGATGGACAAACTGCAAAAATAAGATGCAAGTTGTAGTAAACCACACTTGTGCTTTAATAAACTATGAAAACAAGCCTTCCATGGGAGGGAAAGTATCTAAGAGAAAAGCTATGATTTCTCTCAACTTGGCTCTAATATTTTGTAGTTTAGGCCAGTGGTTCCCAACTGGTGGGTCCAAAAGTTGGTCACAGGTCCATTCTGAATGGACCACAAGTGAAGGTATTAACTTGGGCAGACTCAACAAAACTATTGGAGCTTGGACAGAAATTAACATTTTAATATAATTTTTTTTAATCTTTAAACATTGCAGTAAATATAATCCATTGTGGGAAACCCTGATATTTATGCATGTTATTTTATTGTAAAGTTACATTTCTTGTTTATATTTTCCCTTGTCAATTTACAGACTGTACAGTAAAATGTGCTGAAATTGTTTTGTACAAACAGCAAAATACAGTTTGTTTAAATACATGGAAATGTGTATGTCTTTTTGAATTGTTGAAAGATAACTACATTAATTAATTAAACTAGAAAAGCACTCGGGGAGCGCAGACCTCCGCCAAGCAGCTCGGATTTCCCGCCATTTTATTATTTTATCCACTTCGCTTCAACCAATCACCACCAAAATTTATCTTCTTCAACTCATCATCTGTTCCTTGTCCCATTATCAACCTTTCCTGAAAATTTCATCAAAATCCTTTCAGAACTTTTTGAGTTATTTTGCAGACAAACAAACAGACCAACGCTGGTGAAAACATAACCTTCTTGGCGGAGGTAATAATATTGTAGTACTGTGTCTGTGTGTTTTAATGACTGATTGTTAACAATTTCTCTAGTAGCACATCCCTTCCGAGATTCCTTAACATGGTGAAGGGGGGGACAATAGCTCCTGGTAGGGTTTCTCAAAGCAAAACGGTTTCAAGGAAAGACCCAGACTGAACGATTCACAGATCCTATGAATCAGACATGATGGAGATGAAGCACCTCATCCAGAAAAGGAAAAACCGGGGCACTCCTGTGAGTAATCTGGTGGCCAGGCCTTGACCCATGTGGCTCATGGAGCTGCTGGCCTGTGGACCAAACACTCACAGGGATAGGTACTGAAGTGGTGTGAGCCAGGTGGCAGGCAAGGGCGAAGATCTATACTGATCCCTGGCGTCACAGACTGGCTTAAGGGACACTGAATATTACCTCTTTGGCAGGGACAGAACTGGAGTTGATGCAGGAAGAGGAGCAGTACCCACTAGGAGACCATTTTCACCTCTTTGCTTAGCACTGGTTCAACAACCAAACTCCTGGAGAGTAGGGCTGGGCGATATAACGACTATGAACGATATCTTGATATATTTTTAAGCAAGATATAAATTTAGACAATACCGTTTATATTGATATTTGGTAAAGTTGCGTAGCATCAACACACTCTCCACTTTCAAATCCTGCTTAAAAACTTTCAAATAGCCTATTCAGTATGACTCCCATCCACCTAGCCACACACATCCATCATTTACACAGAATTTTATTCAATGTAAACTTGTTTTGCTGTTGTTATTTGTTTATTTTATGTTACTTTATTCTTTACCTCTGACTTTTTATCTGCTGTTACTTTCACTATCTTTGTCTGTAAGGTGACCTTGAGTGTCATGAAAGGCGCCTATAAGTAAAATGTATTATTATTATTATTATTATTACATAACACATACCAGAGTCCATCTCTCCTCACACTCTCCGCACAGCTCTGCCCCAACGCTCACAAGTTCGCCAGCAACACTAAGAGAGACACAGAGCTGCTCCTCTGTTTAATCTGTCTGTCAATGAGTCTACAGTGTGACATCAGTCTATATGTTGCACATGCTACGCTAAATCAGTCTGTGAGATAATTGAAATTACCGCAGCACACGTGCAATTCAACGCTGCTCTGCTAGTTTATGTGTGAGGTGAATCATAGAGGGTCCCCATTCTTCTTGGTAGTTGTGGTCTATTTTGTGACATGAAGACAGTACCTCCTAGTCACAGCGCCGACAGATCTGTTTTAAAAATACAGCGACAAAACACAGACATTTCACATACAAGACATATATAACGCAAGTGTCTCTCGCTCCTTCCCTCCCTTTGCCTCTCTGATGATACTATGTGCATAAATAACAAAAGCTTTTTTCATTTTCATTTTTTTAGCACTAGCTTTAGTTTAGTTTTTTGTGTCCTGTGCTGCAAACCTTTAAACCTCTGTAGCTCCAGTGTTATGTGCAAAAATATTAGTGTACAGCCCTGCTGTGTATTTTATATCATTTTTCATTTACATGTTGTGCAGCTGTATATTTTCAAACAGGGAAAAAAATCCTGTCTTTGCAGTTTATTTTGATCACAGTAAGTGCTTGTGACATCTCAAATGTGGCTTTGACTTGCAACTGAAAACATGTAGCCCATTTTGTAGAAACTACCAAGATATATGCTTTTTCTCTTTTTAATCTGTCATAGACTGTGATAAACAGTATGTTAAATAAACTCCAGTCAGACTCATGATAATTCTGCACAATATTGGTTAATCATGCAAGATCACTTTACATTTTTTTTTTCCATTTACCTCATGATTGCAGGAATATTATACAGTTTATTGACATGCACCAAGTTAGAGCTACGCAGGCTGAACTAATGTGTTTTCATAGAAAGATGATAAACAAGCAAATGAGGGGACAGGCTTTATCTAATACATACAATTACAGTTTCTCTTAAACACACACACACACACACACACACACACGCCATGCTGATCCTTATTGACAGCACCAAAACTAACTCACTTCTGACCCTAAGTGGTCAAAAAGGAAATTATCCTACCAGTCCAGTCTAACTGAGAGACAGATGGTGAATGACTGTTTATGTAAGTGATCATTTCACTCAGACACATACAAAGCTTGAGCTTAGATACTTTGGTGGTTTTCTAGTTCAATTTGTTTTACCTATACATTACACTTATAGTTCACCTATCACTATAAAGTGTATATAGTCCACTATCGATTGGCTTTAAGGAAACAAAACATTTCCCATGAAGGAATTTGTTGTGTATGCATGCACACACATGTACACAACAGATTCCTTCACGGGATGATAATCTAACAAATGTTTAGTTACGTAAATGTTTAGCAAAACTAGATGTGTTTGGATTTCCAGTAGCACAGTAATGAATACAAGAGACTTAGATAGTGCTGCAAAGAAATTTTCTGTACGTTTTTTTTTTTTAATGAAATCTGTTTGCCTTGCTATGTTTTCATTATTTGGGTGCTCTCCTTAAAGGGGAATGCCACCCAAATTTCCATTTCCAATATGTTATTTCTGTGACCTATGAGAGTTCAATCAATATTTGCAACTTTGTTAATTTATGAAAAAAATAAAAATAAATAAATAAATAAATAAATAAACTATCATGGTTTGAGTTAAAACAAATAGATTTCTGCCAGAAACTCAGAGAAGTAATTATAAAACTTGTGATGTCATAGGGTATAAAGTTTGGAGCTGCTCCATAACCAATGCATGGGAGGGATGTCTGTTTTCTTTTTTAATACTGTAATAATACAATACAAATGAACTTAATTCTATCGTAGTGTTCTCAGTTCTGAAACAGAAAATGTACCCACATACTCAGAACATTCAATCAATCAATCAATCAATTTTATTTATATATCACAAATAACAATTTGCCTCAGAGGGCTTTACAGCATGTGACATCCCATATTAGACCCTCACAGCGGATAAGGAAAAACTCCCCAAAAAAGCCCCTTTAACAGGGAAAAAAAAACCATGTTATAAACCTCAGGAAGAGCAACTGAGGAGGGATCCCTCTTCCAGGATGGACAGATGGTCAACATAATAAATTTACAATGTTCCATATGACAAAATGAGACATAAAGAGAGACAGAGAGAGATGCAGGACAGACAGCAATGACGGCTTACAACATAAAATATGTATGAATGTGACAATAATCATATCTGCATGCTCTGTCATTGAGAATATTTCACCATTCTTTGTCTACTAAGCAGCTCCAGACTTTATACCCTATGACATCACAAATTTGAGTTATAGCACAATAGCTTTTAGATCTGGGAGACAATTGTTCATGTTAACTAATATTTCTGGATGGCCTTAGACCAGAGGAATAAAATATATGAATTTAAAAAATGAGCATAGGTCCCCTTTAATGCCATTCAATATAAATTTTTTTTCTGGGACCACTGAGAGTCTGGAGAGGCTTATATTTCAATTTATACAGTCAGTACATGATTCTAAGTAGTAAGTTATCGAGAGAAATGCAGGCCAGCTGGACAGAATCCCACAGGTATGGCATAACGTGATAGGCTGAATTTAATATTCATGTTAACAATGTTAGACAAATGTGCTATCATTCTTATCACATCGTTCCCTCATCAACAAGGGTGGATTTCTGGAATGTTAAGTGACAACGAACTGCGGGGTTTTTCCTCAAAACTGTGCTTGGATGTGCATAATAATTTTACATATATAACAACAGCAAATTTCAAAAGTTCCTTCCTGGTGAATGTAACCATTGAGGGAGAGCTGAAAACTGAAAAAAAAAGAAACAAAAATAGAAGAATTACAAGAGAGTGCACACAGCGCTGCCATCTGCTGTGTCATCTTGGTAACCCATTCGGTCTGTAGATTAGTGGGCGCCTCAACCAGCCTGTAGGTGAATTACCAACAATAACTGGATGGATGTTGTGCAGAAGTCAATTGTGATATACACCGAGGGTTAAATGTTTGTTTTCGTTTTTCTGATGTGGGACACGTCTACTACCTGGTCACATATGATCACGCATGCACGCACGCATGCACACACGCGCATACACACACACACACACACACACACCACCTCACACATCCCTGCAGTGTAATTAGTGGTGGTGCCTCTGTCCCTTAGAAGCATTATGGTGATCTTTAATGTAGTGTGTACCCCTCTGATCATACAAGCCTCTCTCTGTGTTTGTTCATGTGCGTGTGTGTGTGTGTGTGTGTGTGTGTGTCCCAGTGTCCCTAGCCAAGTGGCTGTCACTGGAGCTGATGGCATTAGAGCAGGGGGGCACAGGACAATGACAAATGTCTGTTTTCATGGAACACGGCCGGTGACAGATAGAGTGGCGACAACATCGCTGAGTAATAAAAGTGGATGGATGATCTAGCAGCAACAGCTCACAGCTGCTGTGATTAAACCAGAGACGAAGAAACGATTGGAAAACACAGGACTACAAAAATTAATAAATAGGATACAGCAAACATATCACAACTTACAATTTTACACTGAAGAAGACAAACACTTGTGCTGCAGTGATGTTGCTCCATCCCATGTAGGAATTGTTTTTGGACTTTGTTGCATCACCACCTGTCTGACAGCCACAGACCATTGGGCCATCTCCCTCTGAGACTCAGAGAGTGGCATGTGACAGACATCCTGGGGGAGGAGCTTGGGAAAACTGATTTGATCATCTGTCAAAAATTGTTATCTGCTAACTACAGCTATTAATTATAGGCTCAGGCACCTGTTTTATTCTGCAGTCATCTGACAACGTGAAGTTTAAAGATCCAGTGTTAAGATTTAGGGGGATTTAGTGACATCTACTGGTGAGGATTGCACATTGCAACCAGTTAAAACTTCTTGTCAGAATTCCTTCCGTGATGAGTGTTCAGGAGGTTTTTAACAGGGGCCAAATTATCCACGGAGGTCTCTCCCTCTCCAAAACAAACAGACCAGGTGATTTAAACCAGTAAAAACAAAGAATACAGCAGTTTAACATTACTAATCAGTTTTTTTCTGAAGCTGCTTGTCACAGATTGACTTCAAACTATGGTGACTGATGTGAAAACTCAGATGTCCCTATCTGAAGCCAGTGTCAATGCCAATGTCCGTTCTGGGCAATTGTAGAAACATGGTGGTGGTGCAACATGGTGATCTCCTTATATGAGGACCTGCTCACCTTGTAGATAAAATGTCTCATTCTAAGGTAATGAAAACACAACGATTCAACGATTTATACACTGACAAAATATACTTATTATATGATATTCCATTTCTGCCAATTTACTCAGCCTGTTCTCATTCCCAACTCGTCAAACAGAGGCGCTTTGTCAGTCATACGCTTTGTGGAGGGGCCCGATTACCACCTGGAAATATGCCCGTGTTCAAAGAAGAACTCACATTTAAACAAAAATGGTGCTTTTTCCATACATACCCTAAATAAGGCAAACCCATCTCCATCATGGTTTTCTGGTTTTGTAAAACAGTGTCAATCTATAACAAATTATAAACTTATTCTTCATAAACTATTTAAAAAACTATAATTTACCAGTAAAAAACTATCAAGTTAAACTAATAATTGTTTTGTTTGTTGTCACCCAGAAATAAATAGTCCTTGTTTAGTTCACATCAAGAACTTTAATTTGCGAACTGGGCAGATCATGCATCCTCATACATGTTATTTTCCTGAGTTAATCATGCTCTTCTTCCTACTACCATAACACTACTTTGCAGTCTAATAGGAACTGCCCCTGACACCTAGTGGCTAGGAGGTGTAATAACATCTAATCAACACAATAATTTCTTTTTTTCTTTTGTAGATTTGTCTTATACAGATATTTAATGATGATTGTTGTGTAATATGTATGTTAATGTGTCCAATATCAAGTATCTGCAAGTGGATGTAATGTAAAAGCGGCAGTAAGACACACTGTTGCTAAAATATATATATATCTAAAACTATGTGTGTGTGTGTGTGTGTGTGTGTGTGTGTGTGTGCTTCATAACTTGTAACTAGGGCATAATAGGGCCGCTCATAATAGCGTGCGCTGGGGCCCATTGTCACTACCTTACGCGACTGGGGCAGTGTAGCGTATTTCAAATGAGATACAAATGCAGGAGACGACAAAGACATTTTAAAAAGTGAAAAGAATTGTCCGTCTACATATTGCAGTAATAGCATCAAAGACCACTGCCATTTACAATGCCTCCGTTTTAAGGTACATTATTCTGTCCACCCTCACCATGTTTGTTATTGTATGAAACTTTTGACTCCACCCTCTTTTGCCATCTGCCAGCTGTATCTTTGTCAACAAAAAGGACACATGGAGATATCAGGGCACTGATGGTCACAACATTTGAAATGGATCTATTTTCACACATTAAGGGAGCATAAATAAGCCCTTAGCTAGCTTACATGAAGTCTGAACTATGACCTGCTCACTCAGAGTATTAAAGAGAAGTGTGATGTATTGAAATATGTGTAATCATACTGAAAGCTACCTGTATGGAGTTTGTAAGAAGTACAGTTGATGTATAATGTTGATGCAGCTAGCTCCACGTATCTGCTTCAAATCTCTGAAACAAAGTAACCTCTCCTCTGTTTACAAGACTCCCACCTTTACTCTCTAATAATTCGCTCTTCACACTACAAAAACATTTGCAGTCGCTTGTTATCTTTCGTCCATCTTTGTCCCCTCTGGCCCCTCTGTCCTCTGTCCCTCTGGGCTGTTGATGGTGGGGTGTGTAAATGCTCTGGCAGATAGCTGATGAATGTGGCACTTCTCTGCTACAGGCTGTAAGCATTTTGTCACAGAGTTTGTTACGACTGGGCCGGCCTATTCTTTATGCTTTAGCACAGTGCTGCTACACAGACAGCTCTGTGGCCACACATATGCTTTCCCCTCACATAAATGCACCAACGAACAGACTGACAGGGAGCCCATCACCATTCAGATCAGGAATGTGAGCTCAAATTCCACTTTATCGTTTATGCTTAAAAATGTTTTAGTGTCTAAGACTTTAGAATATATTGTTTTCATTTGAATATATGAATTATTGTGATGTAGCTGCCTCACTATCTGCAGGTTTACCTTTCTTTACTTGATGAAAGCTGTTCCTGGATCTGCTGATGCATACTGCACTATTAAAGTCCATTCTCATTGAGGGTGAATATCCGCACGGATTATTCTCGCAGAAAAATATAAAAGCTGATTTCATGGGTTCTTATGGAAGTTTGCACACTGGGGCGGAACTTTAATGCTGTGAAAAAAGTTTCCACCCAGACTTTGACCCCAGCGGAAATGCACAGCTGGGCAACTGAAATTGTTTGTTTATAGTGATGTCACGCAGACCCTGGAGAGTCAAAAATCCAGTCACGCAGGAGAAAGGTTGATAATTTCACAGCACCCCGTCCTTTTTGATAAAATACGGGATGATTTTATGAACAATGAATTAAAGGACAACGTCTGGCAGTCCATTGTCCAGCTTGGTGGCTGCGGTGAGAGTGGTAAGTAGAATTAGAATTAGTAGAATTAGAATTAGAAAGCTTTACTGTCATTATATAGAAATATAACGAGATTACATTATTATCATTATTGGACTTATTATAACTAAAAAATATTTAATGACAGAACACACCCACCAAGATAAATCTAAGGGGTCAATTAACAAGTTAGGATTTTTTCAGACATTTCTCAAAACTGTTTGTTTTTTCTTGTGAAATCCCGTTTCACCTCTTTAGGCCTGTAAAACACAAAAAGAGGCTGTATCGCCGTCTGCCGGAAGTCAGACACCGAATATAGCCGATGGGTTCCGAGAATGTCTCTAGTGTAACATATAACATACGCATCGGCAGTGCATTAATAAAACAATAACAATGGCATTAACATGGCAATAACACTCATTTTCCATCCTTTTTATATGGCAGCTAATCTTGCCCTCTGCTCGGAGGGTAAGGAGCTCCTGGACCTCATTGTTTATCCATATTTCTCGACATTTTTGGCTGCTTTTCTTCTTTGAGTTAGCTGCTAACTGCTTCTAGCTGCTTTTTAAATCTCCTGGCAATGGGTCGCACACAAAACACATCGTCAAAATGTCCTACCCTACCCGTCCCATCCTGCCAGCTGTTGTTTTTACACTGATGTCGTTTCAGCACTGTTACTACCTACGATGTCAGCCTAAAGACATGACAACTTTGTTCCCACCATTCCATGATTGTACTTTTAATAAAGACCAGTGAGGTGCAATAATGGTGCTGAATTCCTGCCCAGAAAAGTCTGTGTAAAAGGTGCTTTAATCACCTTTAACTTATTTTGTTGGTTAAAAATCTTACATATGGTTGATCATACCGCACAGCTGTTGTCATTAACCTGGATTTATGTTGATCTTGTGAAATAATTGATTTAAAAAAAAAAAAAGATTTGGTCAGCTGGGTTGTTCCACTCCCCACTAGATATAGGCTGTGATGCAGTTTTTTGTTTTTTTGTTTTTTGTTTTTTTTTTTAAGTGAAATAAGGGCAAAGACAAAGGGATTTAGTGGCTTTCAAGTTCTTTACTACGGACAGAGATGTCTACAAATACTATGTGGAAACACAAATGTGGAGACAAAAATACATAGAAATATATATGAAAACACATATGTGTAAGTGTATGGTGAAGATGTTTCAGTAATGTTGCTTTATTCTGTGTAGGGATTGTTTTGTCTGACAGCCACAGACCATGATGAGCCCAAGGTCACTTTACAATACATAGTAATGAAACAATAACACCAACAGAATAGTACAATACAACACAAGCAGCACAAAACAGCAACAAAACTATAACAAACAACAGAAGAAAGCAGAGAAACTGTGTGATGGTGCACTGGGCATGAGATGGATTATCAAATTAAAAAGCCATGGTGAACAGATGAGTTTTGAGGGTGGAAGTAGTCAGTCAGAGGAGCGCAGTGATCTGGATGGAGTGTAGGGATAGAGGAGGTCCGTTATGTACTGTGGGGCGAGGGCATGGAGGAACTTGTAGGTGAGGAGGAGGATTTTGTAGATTATGCAGGACTTGACCGGGAGCCAGTGGAGATGGATGAGGGTAGGGTTGATGTGCTGCCAGGGCTTGGTGCGGGTGAGGACCCTGGCAGTTTTGTACATATAGGAGTCTGTCCAGGGTTTTGTTGGGAACCCCAAACAGGCATATAAATAATTAGAATATGCCTGATTTTTAGTCAACAAAAAATGTCATTGTAGATATTTTAATCTCCCACAGGCATCTTGCTATACTGATAAAAATCCACCAGAGTGTAAAACAGTAATGCAGGGTTTAGAACTAAAACTGTGTAATGGGGTCTGGTCATTTGACTTTTCTGGTTTTAGTAACAATGGTTTAAAATGCAGCCAACTCTTTTATCTTTGGTCACGATGGTTGCAAGTCAAGTCATCTACACATATTTGTTTGACTGATGCTGCATTTTGCCAGTTCAGCTTTTTTTTTCTTTATTTTTTCTTTTGGCATCATTAAGACTTCTGTCTGAACATGGCCTTAGAACATTATAGGACACAAAACTGTACAAACAGTAGGTGGACAGTAGCGTCATTAACACAAGGCCTCAACAATGGAGGCAACTTTGGGCGGGGGCATGCAAAACTGCATAACATCATAATACTACAACCAGTCAACTTAGTCGCACTCCAAAGTTGTTGAAAACCGTCACTTGGTGAGTGACTTATAGCGTCAGACACCAATGAGAAGAGCTGTCCTTTCTTGTCGGTATGATACAGAGCCAGTACAGATGAGCGCACCTGAGTCCTCGTGCACTCATCAATCATACTGCCTTTACTTTTAAGCTCATATCACAGTCATTATAAAGGCTACATACACATGCTATATCTTGTTTTTTCAGGACTATCTGGGCTAATCAGATTTGCCATCATTGCATGTACTACTATGTGCCTGTATTTTATATTCATTTTTATATCTATGAAAAAAAACAAATCTGTGTGACACAGTTCTTACATTTTTACATGTATCTCACCATAGCAAGTTGGAAGTTGACATATTCTGCCATATATGAAGAGGGGAGTCTCTGGAATCTGGCAATATAAGAACCATGATGCTGGGACATTCTGACACTTTACAGCTGTCCAAAACATGTGGTTTGTGCCAGGCGGACATGATTGCCAGTGTTTTTTTCATTATTGCAAGAAATTCCATTGACTCATTCACAAGTCAAAAATGTGTTTTATCTGAAGGAAACATGCAATATTTACATCTAAGATAATAGAAAAATAGTAATAATATTATTCCTCACTATATGAAGTGACTGATAACAATATCTGTATAATGGATTGTAAAGAAATTCGTAAGGTTTTTGTTTTGTAGACAAGTGATCTGTATTTATAGCATGATGGGTTGACAGCACAATGATGTGTGGTATCATTGGAAAGCTCTGCTCCTGCGCTTTCATGTGATATGCGTGGCATTTCTGTGCGACCCTGCATTCGTGAGTAATCCATCCAAGAGTAATGTGTGTGCAAAGCTGTATGAAAGCTTTGTTATACATCATTTTAGTGTAACTTTATCATTGTTTTTCGTTGTGAAAACATTGGACTACCGACAAGTGCTTGGTCTTGTTGGAAAGCTTTGCGTCGTTTGGATGTCGCGGATATATCCGCAAGATTTGCATCTCTAACGGCCAGTCGGCATTATTGTTTAACGCCACCTCCTGGTCATGAGGAAATGCGGCAGGACAACAATGAAATTTACGGCAGCGGAACTCCGGGTGTGGTGGCGGGCGGGAGGCAGGTCAACTCACCCAGGGTACCTTGCACGTCCTATCTCCATGTGTCCAAGACCAAATGTCAATATGTGACAAGGTTGGAGTGAGAATGTGTTGAACTAGTCTTAAAAATGGCAATTTGTAAAGATTATTCATGACTTTAATTAGATATCACAGCGGTGCCTGGATAGTATGTGTGTGGTTGTGTTGCTGCCGTGGTCCTGCCAGATGCCTCCTGCTGCTGCTGTTATCATTAGTCATACTTCACTGTCATTATACACATATGCTTATGGTCACATGCATATACTATCATATATCAATATATACCTACAACATATTGTACCACAATAGCTGTAGTTATTATTGTAATATTATTACTTAAATTAATGTTGTTGTAAGCTATTATCATTACTGTCTGTCCTGCATCTCTCTCTCTCTCTCTCTCTCTGTTGATCTGTTTTGTACGACATCTATTGCACGTCTGTCCGTCCTGGAAGAGGGATCCCTCCTCAGTTGCTCTTCCTGAGGTTTCTACCATTTTTTTTTCCCTGTTAAAGGGTTTTTTTGGGGAGTTTTTCCTTATCCGTTGCGAGGGTCAAAAGGACAGAGGGATGTCGTATGCTGTAAAGCCCTGTGAGGCAAATTGTGATTTGTGATACTGAGCTTCATAAATAAAATTGATTGACTGATTGATTTGCCAATGATTATTTGGGACAACAGCAACTGGTTGCATTTTTAGCATATTTGAATTTTTAATTTTGACACCCGCCCCCCAAATATTTATTATTGTTACAGCCTTGCATCAACACATGACTTCTTATTTTTAACACACATAATAAACCCATAATGAATAAAACTGCTAGCTACTAACCTCGGCCATTTAAATGTGTTTTATTAATCAACAACAAACGACACTGGCAGGATCACAGTTATGATCTGTAGTGATATTATATGACATTATTGACACATTTTCACAGTATAGTCGCAGGTTAACAAACATCCAACTGCCATATTTTGTATCTTTAGAACTTGATGGATATCCACTAGAATCAATACATTTCTGTGAGTTTGACAGTTGCCTGGCTGCATAACATGAGTTTGTATCAATGGAGACATGGAGACATCATTGAGAAAGGCAGAATTTAAGTGGTTAAATGTACTAAACCAATATCAATCTAATACACTTCATCAGTGACAGTGACATCAAAATGTTTGTGGTCTGACTTTTATCATGACTATTATCATACCAGAGGTGGGTTGGCTGTTATCCCAGTATCAGTCTTCCAGTGCTAAGATTGGTGGTGGCTGTGGTGGTGGTGGTGGTGTGGGGGGGTGGGGGGGTGCCTGTTTTAAATGTTAACCACCATTGCTGTGCCCTGGGGCCACAGACATGGCTACAGATCCTGGTATGCTAACATGGCCTGCCAATAAGCATCTGAGCTGTTTCCAGAGTTGAGCTGGTTTCTGCTGAGTACTCCACTACTCACATGTTTACTCTCCCACATCATTAAAGGCACTTACATGTTGATTGCAGCCTTTCATTCCTCAATGTGTATGTGTTAGGGCGTTTTTCCACCTGTTGGCTTTGATGTGGATGAGCAGTGTATGTGTGGTGTAGAACTGTAAGGCCATTGGCAAGGGTCAAAGGTTAATAATTTACCATTTTATAGGATCCTAACTAAATTCAAGTACATTTTTGGGTCATTTTGTCATTATAACAACAAATGTGTTGTAGCACATTATTAACATTCCCAAATTTAAATTAACAATAAAAGGGATTCAATAAATACTCAAGTTTTTGTCACCGCACATGTTCTTTTTTATTTGTTTTTGGCGAGAGGATAAATATGACTGAACTGCAACAGAGCTGCAAATCAGAATTTACTCTGTACATGAATTTGTCATAAACCACGTTTAAACCACAACATTACACAAAAGATGAAGCGATTTGAAGACCCTTTATTCATCTGTCAGGGAAATGCCATAAGCACAGCTGCAATATGAAAATACTTGTTTATGAAAATTAAACAACAGCATACAGTACACACACAAACACAAAGAGAGGTTTTGTATTATCACACACTACACACTATGTCCCGGAACACACTACATTAAAAATCATGAGGGACAGAGGCACTGCCATTAGCCATTAATTACTATATAGAGTATAGCATAGTTGCTTAATTTTATATTAGAATGAAAAGTTGAATCTCTGAAAAATGTACATGAATTTCAGAATATCATATTTTTGCTTTAATGACAGCATACACTCAAGCTAGCGTGGACTGGCATATTCAAAACATGAAGACCTATATTATCCCCGCTTGTACTGACAGTGTTCCAAAGAGCTTCTTGTGACATCACAGAAGGTTGGATTCTTCAGTCTTTAAGTGCTCCCGTAAATGTTCAATGGGTTTGAGGTCAGGTGACTTTGACAGAGAATCCAAGACAATCAGGACCTCTTGATCTGCTTTGGTCTTCTTGGTACTGTAAATGGAATGGTCTTGCATTTCTATAGCACTTCTCTGGTCCTCTGAACATTCAAAGCACTTTTATACTACATGCCACTTTTACAGACATTCATACAATGGTGGCCAAGGCTACCATACAAGGTGTTATCTGCTACTCACTTAACCATTCACACTTATGACACAGTCATCAAGAGCAAGCTGGCGATCTTTAATGTGGTGTGTCCCCCTCTGATCATAGAACTTCCAATAAGTGGATGACCTGCTCTACCTCCCGAGCCAAAGCCAGTCATGTAGTCATGCACTGCCCCCTTGGAAACCTTTAATTTAGCCATGATTTGACACTGAGAAGATTCCTCTTTGCTTATAATAACAATTCACTTTTGACACTTTCACTTAGTTCCAATGGCCTCAGATGCTCTGTTTCTCACTATCACAATGCTACTTAGTGATCTGCTGGAAACCAGTCACATTTCTAACAGCTGAACACTGGCTGCAAGTTGACTTCCTTGAATGAGCCTCAGATGAGTAGATCAAATACACCTGAGTGTCATCTGAATGCATGCTTCAAATGAACTCAAGGAAATCTGACATTTTGCACAAAAGAGTAAAGTTGGTCAATGCCACAAATTCCCTTAAATTTGATGAATGACCTAGAAATTACCGAATCGGGGCTCCCAGTAGCTCACCTAATCAAGCCCCATGTACAAAGGCTATGTGCTTGCCGTAGCTGTCATTGGTTTGATTTCAATTCCAAGCCCTTTGCTGCAGGTCATCACCTCTCTCTCTTCCCATTTCACGCAAGACTTTCCTATCTAATAAAGGCAGAAATGCTGTTAAAATGATTTTTTTTTCTAAAGAAATGGTGCAGAATTTTACATATGTCTTCCCCATTTTACATGTCATAACTTCTTGTATTTTGAAAAGTTTCTCAATCCTCAAAGTTTTGGAAAGTGTGATATAATGATATTGAAAGAACAGTGATAGATTATTAATAAGTTGAGTTGTACTGCACTGCATGTAACAGAAACTGCCACTAGAGGACACTAATGATGTATTCAAACCTGCCTCCTGGCACAGAAGGAAACAGCAGGTGGAAGTAGGACATATGTGGTAATAACAGTTGATTCACACTGTGAGTCTGTCGTCCGGACAGACTCACAGTGAGACCGGCCCGGGCTCCCGAGCGGCTTCCCTGGATTAGATGACAACATTTCTCTGTAGGGTCACAAAACCATCACCTGACCCTGCTTCATTCACTGTCCTTTCTCTAGAAAACATGGCACAGACATGTTATTACTCTGTTCATTTACGACCCTCAAACCCTGAAAACAACAAATCACCAATACACGGCTCAATACGCAAGGAGGCCCTCAGTGTCTGTGACTTGACGGGCCCCAGCCCCTCTATTGTGCAGAGGGAGTTTACCTTGAAACCTATTTGAAGTCATTGTGTCTTACAGCAGGTCATTGTGTACCAGGCCCTCATCTCAACAAGTAGCAACAGTTCACAACTACCTGTAATGGTGGATCCCCCAACAGCACTGAAAGGGAGACCTGAGTGTCTGCCTCTATGAATAACAATACAACTGTTTCCCAGTTGTGGCCCCTGTGCTTGGTCCCTGGGATCTCACAGTGGGTCTATTGGACCCTATGAAGGCTCTTTATGGTCACTAATACACAAAACACAACAATAGCAGCTTCTCCAGATGCTACTATGATTGGCTGAGCTGAGACTTGAGCCAGGCTGTAAAAATACAACCAGCTCTTTGGGGTTTTAGAAAGCTGAATAGCACTTTGATTGGGTGTTAACAGTGGTTAGGTTACTAGAAGTGCGGGTTCGAGTTAATTGAGCTAAAAGTTTTAACTGTGATTTGTTGAGTCATTGGCTTGAGTTTCTGAGTAGTTTGGCTTAATGTGTGTTTCATATCAGCAACTTCTCACATAGTTCACAGTTCAGGGACCACTTTGTTGTTTAGTAGTGATTTTCTTTTATTCCTCTGGAAAACTGTCTGCAAGATGATGGCATGATAACACCAGGCCATTTGTGCAGCAAAAAACGAAACATCTGTTCTAAGACTAAGACAAGCTCATTCAATATTACATTGACAATTTTTATAACACAGATTATTGTAGGAGCTGGAATATAACCAGGATAATCAGTATGTTGTGTGGTTCACTCAATTTGTCTAACAGGAATAGTAGATAAAAAAAGAAAAGCATTGGTTTAAGTTAATATTTCTGTCTTTTGAGGGTATTAGAAAACACTATTTCCCAAAAGTCCAAGACTGTTACAGATTTAAAGTCCAGTGTATACGATTTAGGGGGATTTTATGGCATCAAGAGGTGAGGACTGCAGACTGCAACCAGCTGAAATTTCTCCAGGTCAGAATTCCTTTTTATTGTTCAGGAGGTTTTAACAGGGAGTGGAATTATCCACAGAGGTCTCTTCCTCTCCCAAATGTGGAGACTGGTGATTTAAACCAACAAAAAACACTGAATAAAGCAGTTTCATGTTACAAATCTGTGTTTTTCCAATGCTGTTTGGCATATTGGTGATGGACCGTTACTTAAGATCCAGATGTTCAGGAGGTTTGTTCTGGGGTTTTACTGGGAATTAGCCACAGAGGTCTCCAAAACAAAGAGATCCAGTGATTTAAACCAGTAAAAACACTGAATAAAGAAGTTTCACATTTTAAAAATCTGTGTTTTTCCGACACTCATGGAGGGGCTGCTAACTACAGTGGCCAACACAAAAATGCAAATATGCTGAAAGACAAATGCCCTATCTAGAGTTAGTGTTTGGTTTGTCCATCCGGATCCACTGTAGAAACATGGTGTTGAACATGGCTACAGATATAAATGGCTCAATCTAAGGCAACAAAAACACAACAATTTTTATTTTCAGGTGATTATTCACTAAAGAAAACATACTCATTACATTATTTTCCTAAATCCAACACATTGGACCTCTAAAGGTCACCATCCTGACAGATTGAGTTCAGTCAGGTGGTGAGCTATGAGAATGGGCAGGGAGTTGTCTTTAATGCAGCAATTGGAAAAAAAAGTTACCAGTTATCAGTTACCATGACATATAATAAACACACTGTCTCACTGGTAAAACTTCATGGGAGCTGTAGTTTTTATAAACCCATAAATCATTTGTTGTGAAAATCACAAATGGTTCAAATTGTATGACATACACAGGTGGAATCAAGTCATTGTTTTGCAAGTCACAAGTAAGTCTCAAGTCCCTGAAATTAAGTCTTAAGTCAAGTTTCAAGTCCTTAACTTTGAGTTTTGAGTCCTAAACAAGTCATAATATGCTCTCAACAAAAGTAATGCCAGTATTAATTTTACAAAAATCATGAATGTTTTTTATAATTTGTATTTATTTGTTAAAAACAAAAAAACAATTTTGTTAAAGACTTCTTTAGCTGTTAAGCAAATGTGATCAAAGCATACGCTTAAAAATTATGTTAATATTAGCCTGGATTTACTGTTCTTTGTGCAACTTCAAAGGTTGAACAAAGTTTAAAGTTGTTGCATCTGCATCTGTAAGTTTTAACCCACACATTCTGCAATTTGTTTTTTGTTGACCACCATGTTGTGTTTGTACTTGAACCCAATTGTCCTTGCTATCATTTTCTCCAACTGGCTCTCAATAACCTCACATTAGTTCTTTATGGTTCTCTCTGTCTGCAACTTAAATGAATGCTGCTGGATTCATGCAAAGAAAGTGGATCTGAAGAATTACATGTTAGAACAGTATTTATATTGGTTAATTCAGGAAATAAATTGACTAATGGAGAACTTTTTAAATAACATACTTTTTAATCTTTGGGCTTGGGGAGAATATATCAAGTATTTTCAAGTCAAAAGGCTTGAGTTGAAGTGAAGTCATGAATAATTGGTGTTAAAGTCCAAGTCGAGTTACAAGTCTGTTTTTATTTTTGTCAAGTAGAGTTTAAAGTCATTAAATTTGTGACTCGAGTCTGACTCAAGTCTGAGTCATGTTACTCGAGTCCACACTTCAACACACTGCAATTATCATGTACATTATATTTAACATTATATTTAATGTAACCTCCAGACACATTTTCCCCTTTTTCACAAAGACAGATGAAGGAAAAAACCTCAGTAACGGACTGAATTTAATTACAAAAGCTAGTGAAACAGCAGCTTAACAAGTGACAACAGGAATCTGCCTCTATACTCTGCAGGCAGGGAGAAACAGAAAAAAGAGGTATCAATTTTCTCCACAAACAGCTGACTCAGTAAACAAGACTGTATCACAGCCACAAAGTTATGTTGCATTTTGAGACAGGATACAAGTCATACTGGGAAACTGGTGGTGGAATAAGTATTCAGGCCCTTTGCTGCAATAAAAGTACAGCACTTAAAATAGTTAAAGTATTGATAGTGCAGTAAAAGGTTCTCTGTCAATGTCTTACTATTTTATCTGATGTTTTTGGAATACTATCACTGCAGCATGAATGTGTATGTTGCATTTTACTGCATAGATGTTTAAGGTTGTGCTCATTTTAACTCCTTTATATACTGTTGGGGAGTTATGTATCATATTCTATAATATCATCATTGTAGAGTGGCTGACCTTTGAGAACTTCATATCTCTAAAAACAGAAAAACAGCCCTGTTTTCAGCTTTATGATGATGCATTTGGTCTGATTCCAGAGGGTTTTTAAAGAGTTCATTTAACTTAATGATCCAGTGTGTAGGATTCAGGGGCATCTAAATGGTATACGAAGTGGATCCTCTGCCACGGAGTCCACCATGTTGTTCTACAGTAGCTCAGAATGGACAAATCAAACACTGGCTCTAGATAGGGCCAGTTGCGGTTTTGCGTACACCGGAGAAGTTTCATTTCTGCAACCTATCCACTAGATGCCACTAAAACCTACACACTGGACCTCTAAGAAGTAGGAGAATGTTCTCAACAGATGAAGGCACACATCATCCTTCACTTTATGACAAACAATCAAAATCAACACATCTGATACCAACACATTCTCATCCCAACTCAACAATGGACCTACATGAGCAAATATGACATGCTGGGTTCCCCTCTGCATCTGTTTTAGATGTTATGGGACAGCGTGTCAATATAAGCTCGTTACATGTGTTGTGTCTTTTCAGAATAAACTTACAATGCACGAAAACACTTTGTTTTTAGATTTATTTCCTAAGGTTTAGGCAACTCAAATCTGTGGTTAGGTTTAGAAAAAAACAACATGGTTGCAGTACGGTTGTTATGAATGTTATGGAACGTCAGACATATGGTGTGTCACATAGGCCTACATCATTAGTGTAGCATGCTACACATACTAACACAGTATGTTCTTATCAAAATGACACCCACTGACTTCTGGTTTACAGGAAATGAACAGCAGACTTCCGGGTGAAAGTACAGCGTTTGTTTGACCCATCCACCAACCCTCCTGCCCTTCTTTACAGACTCACTTCCTCTTTATGGTAGTTGCCTCTGCCTGGTGCGTATCATTCCGCTGTGAAGGGTACCTCTCTGCATCAGAGTTTGACGCCAAGATCCACTGCCAAAAAGGGGATAGTTTAGCTGTCTGGCTTGAGAACTGGCTGAAGATACATAGTTTTCAGTGGACAGAAAAGAGATGAAAAACTATAATCTGAAAGTAACAAAAGCTGTCAGACAAATGTAATGCAGTGAAAACTGTAATAATTCCCATTGAGATGCAGTGGAGTTAAAGCCACAGTGTGTAGGAATTTGTCCAATCTAACGATGAAATCATATATTGTATTCAAACAGATGGCGCACTCTAGCGCCTCACTGTTTCAAATGCGTATTGCAACAATGGTAGCCGCTGTGTACAAAAAAGCTATGATAACATTGATGAAACCATGTCATCCAATACTTCATGGAATATTCATTCAGGCTCCTACACGGACACACTCGACACGAGTTGACAAACCCCCTCCTCACCATGCTGGCTGTGTTTACAACGTAGGACTGTTGGGGCAGATGTAAATCTAAACATACCAATCACATCTTGTCTTTTGACAACTGACAATTGGCTAAACCTCACACACCTCATCCCAGCAGCACTGGCCTGTGATTGCATTACCTTTCTCTTTCAGCAGCTCTCTCCACCTGGGAAAGGCTACCCCGATGTTGATCCTCGTTTTTTGAATTCGCCGGTCACGTTGCCTTTTTGATTCCCTTTTGCGCTTTCTTGGCGACGAGGATTCCGTCTCCCGTGATGCATGATCCAGCATTTTGCTCAAAGAGTGAGACTTTGTTATGCTGCAGTAGTGCTGGGGTAGTAGCGAAGCGCCTCTTGCTCCTCTCCTTTGGCTTCTCAGTCACACAGCGCTGGCCTGGCTCTCAACGAAAATGCCAAAGGCAGGGCTGTATGTCCCTTGCTGGCAGATGTATTTTCAAGATGGCGAAACGTTATGGAACCCCCCCCCCACCCAAACGACTTACCAGCACAATGTACAAACAAATCCAAAATTCTCCTTTTACGAGAATAAGTCAGATTATTGGTGGAGGTAATAGTACACCAATGATGACATATTTATGAATGCAGACATCGATTTTTGCCAATAAACAACAGGAGTCAAATATGGACTCTTGGATTTTGTACATTAATGATATTTACAGTGTATGTGTTCTGAACTGGAGCACCGCCAAGGTGATAATGCATAGGTGCAACTGTGCTTGGCCAGGGGAGCTGTGGTCAGAGGTGTGTCCAGCCTCGCTGGGTGGAGCTCAGTCCACGTAGAGACCAGCACAGACTGACCATCTGTAACCTGTGATTTCAGCAGCAGCCACATTCTGGACCGTCTCTGATCTGTGAGGTTGACCTAGGTCAACTTTTAGCCCTGTCTGTCTTAAACCTTTTACTGAACACTTTTTGTTGCACTCTTATCCAACTACACTATGTAGCTTGTGGAAAATGTGGAATGTCAGATGTGGAAAGCAACACCCTTGTCGTGAAGAAAAGGACGTAACATACTTTGAGGGACACAATATAGGGAGGAAGTGTTTACCAGAGACAATGTTGGCCAATTTGTTTGTGGAGGAAATGACAACAGCAAAGTCAAGTCAAGTCAAGTCAAATTTATTTATAAAGCACATTTAAAAACAATCCAAGTTGACCAAAGTGCTGTACAGTTAGAAATAAATAAAAGAGATATAAGTGAAGTAAAATAATAAACAGAACAAAAACAGCAACCAACATAGATCAAGGCACAAATAAACACAAAGGCAACATCAGGAGGACTCAAAAGCTTAGGTAAAAAGGAACGTTTTTAGCTTTGATTTAAAAGAGTCGGAGGGGGCAAGTCTGGCAGAGGGGGGAATGCTGTCTGGGGGCTGCAACTGCAACTCAAAGCAAAGGTCAATGAAGATACCAAAGGAAGTCCGGTAAACCAGTAAATTAGGACAAAGGCTACAGCTAAGTGACAAAACATGCAAAGTAGACTATGAAATATAAGACAGGCATTTCTTTCTAAAGTGATGTATATATTCTAAAGCACGAACAGCGTGGTATCTTCAGTAGGATCATCTGAGTCAGTCTCAGTCAAAGACTTGCAAGTTTTGTTAGCAATAAACAAACCTTAGAAGTGTTAAGACATGTAGACATGCAGATATTTCATCAACACGCCTACAGTGTGTGTGTGTGTGTGTGTGTGTGTGTGTGTGTGTGTGTGTGTATTTATGCTAATGCAGGAAGAACATATGCTCCTTTTAGTCTTGATCAGTCTGAGGTTACAGTGTGTGATACTGGTTATGATGGTCAATGTGAGAGCTTATTAGCAGTCAGGTAAAAGTAATTTGAAAATCTGGAAATCTAGTCACCGCTGCAACTGTACCAACAGTACAAGGAGCAAAAATCTAAGTGTGTCTTGTAAATCAATGATCACAAACAATAAACTAGAATTACCACCCCCTGGTTGTATGCCTCCACATACCAGTCAAGTTTCTTGTACAGTTTAAATCCATGTCTGTGAAAACATGGATGCTTCACACACATCTTCCCCCTCGGCAGCACAGAAGATCTATACAATCAGCACAGTTACAAAGTGGACACCCAGGATTAGAGTCATCAATTCACTATCTGACCAAATATCTTCCCTTCTGTTCCTGAGTTATGGCACTGAGTAATGGCCAGAAAAGTATTTTATGCAGAACCTTATGATGTCACAGTGAAGTTGACCATTGACCTTTTGTCAGCAGATATAAATAGTTATTACTTTGAAATTTTATCCTATTAGACATTCGTGTTAAGTTTTGTCATAATTAGCATATGAACTTTTAAGTTAAGGCCAAAAACATATTTTGTGAGGTCATACTGACCTTGACCACCAAAATCCAGTCAGTTTATTCTTAGGTAGATGTGGACGTTTGTGTCAAATTGGAGGTGTGTTGAGATATTGCATTCACAAGAATGTGATGGATCCAAGATCACAGCAACCTTGACCTTTGACCTTTGACCACCAAAGTCTAATCAGTTCATCCTCCAGTCCAAGTCAACCTTTGTGCCAATTTTAAGTAAATTCTTGAGGTATCGTATTCACAAAGATGGGACGTACGGACATATGGACAGACATGCAATCTGAAAACATAATGCCTC
The DNA here is from genome assembly GCF_041903045.1 of Epinephelus lanceolatus. Classification (NCBI taxonomy): domain Eukaryota; kingdom Metazoa; phylum Chordata; class Actinopteri; order Perciformes; family Serranidae; genus Epinephelus; species Epinephelus lanceolatus. The sequence continues at coordinate 38,417,049 of NC_135750.1, forward strand.
TGCTATCACTGGCACAAAGAAATTAAAATCATCTCTGTTAGAAGTTACAGTTAGCTGTGTGTCTCCTGTAGGTTTAATCTTGGGGTTAAGGCAACGCTTAGGTTAATAAACACCATTTTAGATTTGCTACCTTATCCAGCATGTGATGAGGCGACCCAACACGAGCCAACTAGAATGCCATTAGGCACACAGCATTCTGTGTGACACAGGACGTAAGGCACCACCCCCCCACCAAAACCCAGGTTTTTAGAGTGTCCCATATTTGTGGCAGTTTGTTAACAAGTGAAAGCAGATACAAACAGTATAACTCATTTTTAACTAGATCAGCTGTACAAGTGTTTACATATGGGATTTAGCTGTAATTGCCAGTAATGATGGCTTTGCAGCCATTTTGTCAGCAGTTTTTTCTCACATGGTCACTTACCATGGTCTGTATGTGACAGATAGAAAAGTGAAATAACACGGAATTAGCACATTAGCCTATCTGACCTTTAAAATTCAACCTAAGAACAAATAGTTGTTCAGGTAAGTTAGCTTGCTGGCCTACTGAATGTCAAAGACTATAATTATAGGTCTAAATCTTTTCGCCCAGACTACAATTTACACTTCCAGTTAGAGCTAGCTACACTGCATGTTAAAATGTGATTTTTTTTTGGCAGAGGTTTAGCATGTTAGGCTCCAAGAAATGTCTGTTTTATCTGCAACTGAGGTTACACACAGATTAACCTTTCACCATGTGCGAGATGCTCACATTAAATGGGAACTGGATTCAAAAATGCAGTGTTCTATCAGACCATTCACTAACAACTGTAGGGCTCACCACATTTGCATGGCTTCTGCCTTCTCTACAACAACCACAAGAGCTTAAGTTTAAAAAGCCATTACATTCTTCATCTTTCCCTGTCAAAGAGAATATTTCTCTTCCCTTTCTAGTCTACATTCTTTTTTCCTGATCCAGCTTCATGTGTCCCAACCAGTGTTTTTCATCCTTGGAGAAGTGAAGACATCTCATCTCAATTTGTCCAAATCACAGCACAGCCCTCATGTAATGAGCATGCCACCACAGTTATGATGATTACAGCGTCGACAGTGGCTAGCAGGCCACAATAATAACTGGTGGGACGTGTAGGAATAGAATGAGAGCAGCAGGGAGGATGAATGGAGGATAAAGGAGAGAGAAATATGCTGTAGGAGGTGCTTTGTATATAGTTTCCAAATCCAACATGATCTGTGATAAGTTTCTTTTTACCCATAGAATGCTCATAAAAATTATTACTGAAAAGCAATTGTGTATATGTGCGTGTTATAGCCTATATTTATAATGTAATAAAGAAGCACTTCCTTGATTTTACATATAAAGGCATATTATTGGGTGTACCAATTATACCCGGACCACACTGCCTATGAGCAGCACGTGTGCATTGCGGAACCTCTTGTTTTTGTTTTGTTTTTTTGCCACCCATGTTAACAGGTTAGAGCAGCCACACTGCCCATGTGAGCAGGGCTGCTCAGGCGAGGTGTGGCTGCTGCTCAGCTGAAGCATATCTAGAAAATCGCAGTCTCACCTTGTTTTCTGTGTGACGCCCTTGTGGTCACCAGATCTAGTGTTTTAGGAGTTTGACCCATACGGCGGCTTTAAGTCAGGATATCTCAGTTTCTACTACCACTGCTACTGCTACTACTGTCTCTTGTAAGCTGTAATTGAATTATGAGTTGGAAATCACTGGAGCAGATCTTTAGCTTTTTTTCTTTGTGAAATCAGTAACAGCTGAGAAGTTCTCAAGCAGGCAATCCAGTCTCCTATAAGCTTTACATGCAACTACTCTATATTTTAGATATGATGTTCATACAGAACAGCGTGATGTCAGTGTGTATTATTTCAGCTTTAGTTTTGGTTGCAGTTCAAATAAATAGAACCAAAGTTGATGTGTAGGTATGTCAAAAAAAGCTTGCTCTTAAAAAACTGCAGGAGAAAATGAGGATGAGGGGGGTTAGAGGCAGGGTAGGAGATGAGAAGAAGAGTGAGTGACAGAGGACAGAGGAGGAGTGGAGGGCAGGAGGGATGGAGTCAACCTGGACACAGAAGAAGGAAAATGAACAGAGGCTGGCAGGGCTCCACAGACTGGAAACAAACAGCAGAAAGTGGCTATACCTCAACACAAACACATGACCACACACACACACACATACAACACAGTGTTTCCGACTCTACACAAACAAGTCAACATCAGCTATTTCAGCTATGTGTGCTATGCTCTGTGTCTCTCTCTCTCTTACACCCATTCGCAATGTCACTGTGCTGACACACTGGGGCCATGCTACAAGTGTATGCACAGCAAAATTACAGAAGTCACACAGTGACAGGAATGTTGTTTAAAGTTGAATAAATGGTGCTGTATCAGCAGTTTTTCCTTGCACAGAAGTTTAAGTGGCATGTAACACAACAGCGGCGGTTTCTAGTGTGACGTACAACCTGTGTAACAGGTAACAGTCATTTCCTGTCTTTGTTATTTGGCAGCTGATTTTGTCCTCTGTTCAGAGGTAGAAGTAGTTGTTGATTGAGTGGGAGAGGGGCGCCCTGGACTGCGAGGATCCCCCCACCTAGCGGTGCGGGGGTATACTTTACGGCCGTGCCTCCTCTGTTGGCTTAAGGCCCTGACACACCAAGCCACCAAGAGAAACGGAAGTGCACAAAGTAAACAAACATCGAAAGTCAAGAGAGAGTAAGACCAAAACAAAGGTAAAAACATTTTTCTTTATCCACTGAGCTCTTAAGCAGAAACGTTTCCTGATAGTTTGTGTTAATGTTCGCTGGCCCACAGTAAATATGCTCTGCTAACTGGCTAACTAGTGTCAAGGGGAACTGCCCATTGGCCCGACAGCCCATTGGTCCAACATCCCATTGTTCTGACCATATTAAACCCATTGTTCCGAAGTCCGTTCCGAAATCATCATGATGCCCTGTGGTTAAGGTCTGGTTAGGTTTAGGCACAAAAACCACTTGGTTAGGGTCAGGAAAAGATCATGGTGTGGGTTAAAATGAAAAAGAAAGTGGCAAACACATAAGCCATGAGCCTGCTTCGCCTCAAGCCTTTCCCAGCTGACCCAGAGCAGGTCGCGGCGCACCATCAAGGTAGAAATACGCCCGCCAGGAGCCGTTCAGCAAGCTGTCAGACCAATGACATGGACCCATGTCAAGACGGTCCTCTGGTTTCCCTTTATGAATGACAAATGAAGCTCAGCTTCAGTTCAATCAGGTAGACCTTCTCTGTACTCATCCTTCACATTTCTCACCATCCTACTCTCACTACTCCCTCTAATCAGCTGACTATGGGTGTTCACACCTCTAGTAATCCAATCACACTTTGCCAAAATCTCTCAGCCAATCAGGATGCCACTGCAAAATTTTAAATCTGCTCTCTCTTCTGCTGATGCCAGCCATCATTTTAATCAAAATCTTCGCACCTTCCTCCACCCCATTCACCTCCAGCTATTGTTAAATTAAACCATCTCTACAGGGTCTAATTGCCAAAGACTTTCCACATTCTTATTTATACATTCACATGTTAATAAATATTCTTTTACCATTAACGAGTCTCTCCTGATTGAAGTACAGACTACCGCCTAGGGCTGGGCGATACAACGGTATGATATATCCAAAAAAGCAAGATATAGGTTTAGACAATGCCCTTTATATCGATATCGAAATATGAATTTTTGTTCTTATCACCAAGCCCTACTATCGCCATCTGTTGGTGTGGAGAGTTATTTTCTCTTCCAGAGGTGCAGAATATATGTGCTGGTAGGCTGTCAGCTGTAGTCTTTGCAGTGTGTTTAACTTTTTAGCCGGGATACAGATGATGTGAGGCAAATCAATGGTCAGCTTTTGTCACCGCTAGTTTTTTAATGTCGGCTTGGTGTGTCTGGGCCTTTATACAGAACCCCGAGGCGGAATAACAGTGCAAAATTCCCACCTTAACCAGTGGAGTGTAAAAGGGGCTATGGAGATAGTTCAGTTAGGAGAGAGAGAAACAACTTTCAATACTTCATCGATGAAGCCCACGCCAGTCTCCATGGGTTGAGCCTCTGACCACACTCAACAGCACTGTTTTGTACGATAATGTCACAGAACATTACTGCTGTTCAGGATGTGGAAAAAGTATGTTATCACAATTGTGCAGTGCAAGCCAGATACTAACACTGTATGAAGTTACTCTTCAAGAATTCAGCTGTAATGTCTGTTTCCTGTGTCACTGTGGATAATCCACAAAGGTTTGCCTGTACAAGTGTTCACAGTTACTGAACACTACCTGCACATCAGGAGCTTCTTTGCTGTGTGTGAGCAGCTTTCATTCACAAACATGTTACCAAAGCCCACCTATACAGAGGACTTCAAGAGTAAGTAACAACAACACAATGGAAATTAAACAGAAATGGGAATTAGAAATGATTATTATTATCATAGATGAAATGTGTGAGAAGATATGCCAGGAGGGACACAAGCTAACAAGCAGCCCCACCTGGAGGGAGGGTTAGGGACCAAGTGGCAACCTCCGGCGCTGCAAAACATAAGCCAACACAGAAGGGCCAAAAACAGCAGTTCTTTGAACAGCCACTTCAGGCTGGCTCTAGAAGCCAGTCAGTCCCCACAGAGTCCCATGTTCAAATGCCCAACTTAACAGTAGATTAAACATCTTACTAGTAAATGGTTTATTTATGGTAAATGGTATGGTAAATTTTGTCAATGGATAAATATTGGAGAGACATTCAGGCAGAGATTAAGCAAATAATGGGGGTACTTACCTTTAAAGCCAGCATTCTTTGTACTGGGAGAGACTCCAGAGGACAGATATCAAAAACCAGATACATTTGCTTGGGGTGTTGCTGTTGATTGCACAGAAGATGATTACAGTGTTATGAAGAAAGTTGTTGTAAAGCCGCCACTGTACAACAATTGAGGGAAAGATTGAAAAGTGAGTAAACGATGGAAAGTCTAACTGCCAAAGTCCCACTAAGGACTGATGTTCTTAAGACATTAACATTAAGTGAACAGTGGTAATACTACAGCTACCGAGACTGATTAAGGACACAACTTCTTGGGGCCATATATAGAGATGTATGTGATTGTGTGTAATTGAATGTATAGTGGTGGTACAGTGACAAACTGATCGAGATTCTTTCCTGACCTTCTCCTCTTTACCTTCTGAGTTTCTAAGCTAGCATATAAGTGTCTGGTTAAACATCTGGGCGACTGCATTTTAGGCCCCTTTTCCACTAAGCAGTCTGGTACGGTTCAGTTCAGTTCAGTACACATATTTTCGATTTCCACTGTGAAAAGTTGTGGATGGTACCAATGGAACCATTCCTTACTGCCCCCATTTTTGGTCAACCCCTTCTGTTGGGGTACCCAGCACACTGCTAAAAGGTGGAGCTATAAACACTACAGTCTGTTAATTAGTCCATAGTAGATGGTCACTCTTGCTCAGCGCTGAGTTGTGGCTTCTTTTGAAGCTTATGTAACCATTGTTCATACTGTGGCAAGTTTTACATATATCAGTAAACTATAACTAGGCTATCAATTGAAAGGATGGTTTTGCTGCCCCTAGCAGCAGATGTAGTCTGAGAAAAAAAATAACATAATTCACTGGGCCAACTGCCTGTGACTTTTAAGGTGGAACATGAGTTGCAAGAGTTGATGGCATGAAGCCATCAACCTTAAATTTCAATATGACAACTTTGACCATTCCATAGTTTTTATTGTCTCTCTTGCATGACATCTTCAAGCGTTTGAAAACATGTATTTATTCCAACCAGAAGTGTTGTTCCTGTGGGCTGTGGCAACACTAAACCCCTGCTAAACTTAATGCAAAAACCCACTATTTTTAAATATAACATCAGCCCAGACTCACTCCAGCCTGTTATATTTTATTCTGAAAATGTCGGTGTGCAGCTTCATTCTGTGAATGATAAATGAGTTGCAGATCTTTCTTTGTGTCACCGGTAATGAGGAAATACAGCGAGTGCTGAATGGAACAGAGTGACAACCACACTGCCCATATTTTAAGAGTACTGTTTACAGTGGAAACGCTTAACAGACCTAGGGTCTAGGTACCCTATTTGAAGGGTTACTTTTGGTTCCAAAGGTACCATACCCAAATACATTCATAATTTATAAGGTTCTTCTTTTTTCTTTATTTACAACTTTGGTCAGATATGCGGGCCTATGGAGTCCCATGGTCTAAACCAACCAGTCATCCTTTATTTAGTTTTATTAAAAAAATATCAGCCTTTCCCAAAGGACACGTCTCTCTAATATATAAAGATTTATTACAGAGAACTTCAACCCCATTCCCTGTCACACAAGCTTGGAATAGCGAATTTGACACACAACAAAGTATCAGCTGGGTCAAAGTATGGGGAAGTATTAGTCTGGCATCTCGTAATCCAAATCATCAGATGATTCATTTTAATTTTATCCATAAAACTTAACTAACTCCCCAAAAATGTTACAAAATGAAACTAACGATCTCGACAAATTGCTTATTATGCTCTCTAAATATATCAGGTTCTTTTTTGTACATGATGTGGGAGTGTCCTCCAGTTAAATATTTCTGGGAACAGATTGCTAAGTGCCTCTCCAAAGTATTACAAACCAATATTCCTTGTTGCCCAAAACTGATGCTCCTTAATGATGATGTTGTTTTAAGTTTAAATGTAGTCCAAAGACATTTCTGGCTGGTAGGAAGCACAGCTGCAAAAAAATGTTAGCACTTAGATGGCAGCCCCCTCACTCTCTTTCTTTTAATCAGTGGAAACAGTCAGTTGTAGACATTGTATCAATGGAACTCTCTACAGCAAGATTAAATGGTGCCAAATATCAGACAATAGTGAGGAGCTCTATTTCATAAAGTTAGGTTATTTATCTTATAGATAAGATGCCCTTTGATTTATTTTTATTTATTTATTTATTTATATTTTATGTTTTTATTTTATTTTTATTTTTATTTATTTATTTTAATTTATCATATATATATATATATATATATATATATATATATAATTTCTATCCTTATGGTGGTTGGCGGGATCTGGGGGGGGGGGGGGGGTGATAGGAAGGGTTGAGGGGTTGAGTAGGTGGGGATCTGTGTGTGTATGTATGTATGTATGCATGTGCGTATCTGTGTATCTCTATATCTGTGTACTTATGTGTATATGTGAAGGTATGTGCATATGTGTAGATGCGTGCATGTGTGTAGATATGTGTATGTGTTAATTGTATGTATAATTCAACAGTGATGGGGTCGATATTTGTCTGCATCATGCTTGACAGAATCGAATCAGAATGTATCGCATGCTTTCTTTTCAGTCTCCTTTGGCTCTTGAACTTCTTCGTATTTTCTGTTTTTTTTTTTGTTTGTTTGTTTTTTTCATTTTGTACTGGAGCCAATGTTATATGTAATTTTTTGTGCACATAACCCCCTTATTGTGCTATTGTCTTATAAAAGTAAAAGAAAAACTTGATCTCAAAGGTACCATACCCAAAGTGTTTGGTGGAAATGGGGCTTTAGGAGCTTTTGTCTGTATCATGTTTGTTTGTTCACTGCTATATGATTACCTTTGATTGAATTAAACAGTCAGGTGTTAAAAAAAAAGAAAAAAAAAAGCTACCAAAGAATAAAAAGTAGATTTTCACAAACAGGAGCTTCAAGTCCTGCTGTCAGAAATCATCACACGAATGAAGTCATGTGACAGACCCAGAGATACTAAATGGGATAATGTTACATACTACAGGTAGTGATGTTAGACTGTCAGGTGCAACACAGGATGATACTGGACAGCAACCCTGAGGCAACTGAGTGTGGAGTGTTGAAATATAAAATCACAAAATCTAAAAATAGATCTCAGTAAATTGGAAAGCTGTTAAATGTAGAGAGCAGAAAATCAACTATGTTTGTCTTGGTTGTATATTATTTTTAGATAATTCATTTAAACTGCAAACTTATTCAGACTGAGGCATTATGATTTCAGTTCATAATTTCATCCGTGAGAAAGGCACACTATCTGCTCATGAGTGGTACGGCAAGCCTGACCACTTGTAAATTTCATTCATAGCTAAGAAAACAATGTGTGAGTGAAAAATTGTGAATTCTACAAATCCTCCGAAATAACTCCTAAATTGGTCTGTACAACAAACAGTATAAGATATTGTTGTTTAAGATATGTTCATAAGCTTATTTGATTATTCCATAACTCCTGCCCATTTTTCTCATTGCAGCAGCTACAGTGTGTGTTAGCAGTGATGCAGTGACTCCTCTCATTAGCATACAGCTTCAGCCATAGATGGATTGTTCCCCTGTTGGTCATCCTACAGGTGATTGATCTGTTAACAACTATTTCCCTTACAGACCTTTGATTGAGTGCTGCTTGTCTTTGCCTGAAAGGACCTGTGTGTGTGTGTGTGTGTGTGTGTGTGTGTGTGTGTTTGTGGGGCTGGAGGCTGGCCCAGAGCAGCCTCAGCTGGGTGTCTTTTAGCTTTCTATTTATGAGCTCTTCTTTACATATTCATTCTGCTACTGTTAAACAAAAGCCACAGATTGCCTTTCTCCCTCTGTGACTGTAGTGCACTGTGTGTGTGTGTGTGTGTGTGTGTGTGTGTGTGTGTGTGTGTGTTGATGACAGAAAAGAATGAGAGGGAAGAGAAACAGGGTTTGCTCTAACTTTTTTCTTTAATTTATTTGTTGGTTAACCAGACATGTCAGGTGAGTATCTTGATGTTTGGATTCATGTTGCAGATGACAGTTTGGACCATATTTCCTGTTCTTCAATATCAGTTCTTTGTTATTTTCTCTAAATGCATTCAGGTTGCAGTGAATGATAACACTTCTATCGGCTTGTTAGGTGTGATTCATTGTAGGTTTTGTCAAATGAAGCTACTGAGAATTGTATTGGAAAGGTTAATAACAACTCAATAGCTTTAAGTACTGATTTATGCACATATTGATGTTAAGCACATTTGCTTTGCGAAAACAAGGTAGGCTTGTACAAACTCACCATGCAGTCTCCCTGTGGACGTAAAACACCTCAAGGTGAGACTAGGCTAAAAGTGCCAGTCAAAGCTCAACAGAAGCATAATTTAAAAAAGGCAAGACATAAAACAAATATCAAAAGCATTAAGGCAAAGTGCAAAAGAAATTCACTATAAAGGATCATTTAGATAAAAATAAATACACCATTTAAGAGCTAGAGAATGGAAGGTAAAAATATTTGATTTAATAAAAGGCAGCGGCAAACCAAAAGTCATCAGCCTTGATTTAAAAGAACTGAGAGTTGCAGCAGACCTGCAGTTTTTTGGGAGTTTGTTCCAGATATGTGGTACATCAAAACTGAAAGCTGCTTCTCCATGTTTAGTCTTGACTCTGGGGACACAAAGCAGAACTGTTCCAGAAAACCTGAGAGGTCTGGATGGTTCATACTGTTGTAGAAGGTCAGAAATGTATTTGGGCCCTAAACCATTCAGTGCTTTGTAAACCAACAGTAGTGTATTAAAGTCAATTTTCTGACAGACAAGAAGTCAGTGTAAGGACCTCAGAACTGGAGTGATGTGATATTCTTTCTTGGTCTTAGTTAGGACTCTAACAGCAGCACGCTGAATCAGCTGCAGCTGTCTGATCAATTGTTCAGTGAGATATGTAAAGACACAGTTATAGAAGTCAAGTGTAAGTAAGTTTTACTTCTTCCTTCTCCTTTTTGGGCATTTAAACGTTAGTAGCGTTAACGTTACTAGTAAGTGGAAACGCACAAGGAGGATAAGGTTAATGTTTCAGAGGCTACGCTACAGTAGGCTAACGTTAGCCATTAGCAACTGGATGCTGTGTTGTCATATATAACCTTATGAATTGAAGTGAACTTCTTTATTTGTCATTTTTATGTGCAGCACAAAAATGAAATGACATTTCGCATACCCCAAGCAAAGGGAAACAAAACATTTTAAAACGATTTGTGCAACATATAAAAAAGAACAGACAGTGCAATAGTAAGATGAAAAGGGTCAACATTTCACAGTCAAAAACTCCACATTCTGAGAGCAGAACTGGGAGATCCTCTTCACATCACAGCACCACGAACTGTTAGTGTATATTGTCAGACCACCACCACGGAGCTTACCAGATGTGGTGTGATGGGGTTAGCTCTTAGCCTAGAGCTTCCCCGGCTTCTGCGTCCTGTCACAGCACTGCCGACACCTCCCCGTTGGGACAGCTCCAGGCGAAACCACGGTCATCTCAGGGCTAGCTCGATGTAGCGGGCCTAGCTTTCTACACATCCCGAGCTCTCTCGATTGTAGTGTTAGATCTCTGCAGTGGTTTCTAATGTCTGCTAGAAACTTGCAACTGTATTGCACTGAAGAATTTACTTCTTGTTGCACCGTGTTTACTTCGCCAGTGCACGCAGAGGCTGCCGCAATCATTGGTCGCACCGCCATGTTGATTCAAACTTAGAGGCAAACTAAAAATACCTGTCCAGCAGAAACTCTGTGACCATCTCGTCCCTTTTTAGCTCAGGATGAAGCTGCATCAGTCTTCGCCATCACTCGAAAGCAGAGCCGATGTTGAACCGAGTTTTGGCTCTTGCAGCATTGAGTTCTCTCTTAGTGTTAGCTTTTCCTACAATCTTCTTTCTTTTGCCAACTGATTTCCCTGTTGGAGCAGCTGGAGGTGGAAGCGGTGGTCCGCATTTGTCTGCCATTGTTACGGAGAAAAGTTTATATCCACAAGCGTCCCTGTTACTAGTTTATATCCACAAGCATCCCTGTTACTAGCGTATTTGTTGTTTCACAGACTCGGGCGGGGGTGGGGGGGGGGGATGTTAGACGAGCGGTTACGTCACTTGGAGGCCTCCACATGGGGAAGACAGACAGGACAGGTGAAAACTCTGACCAATGATTGGTCGGAGTTTTCTTAGAGCCATATGAGAATGGTTTAATTATGAGTTTTTATTTCTGGTGAAATTAACTTACATTTTAGGGTGTCATCAGCTTATTAATAGCATTTAACCTAAACAAAGAAAAGTGTAAAATTTCCAGAAAGGTAAGTGTTCCTTGGTATTTGTTAAGGGACAGTAGGCTGACATTGTAATTTTCTTAATGTGGTTTTTGAAATACAGGAAGAAAATTGTGCCGCATCCGATCGTTGATTTGTTCAGAGCACTTCAGAGCTTGTACTGGACCATAGCTCCCTGGTGACATGATGATGTAAATTTTTGTTTTGTCTACATAATAGTGGTGACATATTTTGTTATTTTCCATAACCTCAGCCAGTGGAAGCATATAGATGTTAAACAGGAGAGGCCCCAGAATGGAGCCTTGGGGAACCCCACATGTCCTTTTTGTTTGTTCAGATGAATAATTACCTATAGACACAAAGTAGTCCCTATCCTTTAAGTAAAAACTGACAGGAAGACAGGTTCATCTTGTTACTTTCCCACTAGTCAAGTTTTCTTTCTAGTGTAGTGCACATTTTAACCAAACTTCCAGAAAATACATCATCACGCAATGTTGTGTTTTGTTTTTATCAATACACCAATGTAGCCATGTGTTAAAAGTTTTTTTGTGATATTACTGCATTTTTTATGCGAGTTTCCACTCAGTTTTTTCAGTTTTTTTTCCTGCAGTACTTCAAACTGAAGTTTTTTGTTGTTGTTGTTGTTGTTGTTGTTGTATTTTTTCCAGGTAATGCATTTTTGAATGCAACATCTTAGTATCATAATTCAAGGTCTATTTTCAAAATTTTTCTTGGAGGCTTCATGGTCTTCATTAGCAGATGGAGTTGAAAAGCAATTATTTATTCATTTATTTTGTTTGTTTCTTTGTTTTTAATGCTGTCTTTCACTTCTGATATGATGACATTTTATTGATTAACTATTTAGGCATAAAAATGGGATGGCATTCTGTTGGGATTCTCAATTACAACACAATATACACAAAGGGAGGATGGGCTAATTAGCTCTGTTGATTCATTCCCTCATTAGTAATTCTTCATGCTTGGTATCTCAGGAGTCTCTCATCAAATTTGATAGGTGGTGAGATCTCATCACTGCATCAATGTTATGGCAGGCACAGAGGGCAGCTGGCCCATCATGTTCGATGTTTTGTTTCTAAAGTTTTTCTGTCCGTATCAGTACAATCTACTCTGTGTCATATTTGTTATTTGTGTCATTCTCCAAGTTGATTGTGTCATCCCTTTCAGGTCTAAACTCAGAGAGGGAGAGAGAGAGAGAGAGCAACCTGACAGCTGTGTAGATAACAGGGCCCTGGTTGCCATGGAGAGGGGATTTGATTGGCAGCTGGGGGGGGGTTGATTGATAAGGACCCCCCTGCTATTCCAGTGACAGCTCCTGTCAGAGAGCCAGCTCGTCTCACATCAGATGTATCAACTGGTACAGCCCACTCCCACCCCCAACACACAACACACACACACACACACACACACACACACACTGAGACAACAGCCAAAACATTTAGCTTACCAACCCATCTATGTCTGCTTCGGTTATTCTCACAGTTTTCCAAAAGCTGGATGACACCGATTCAACAACTGTTCATACTGAATATAATACCCTTTTCCCACCAAAATTAGTACATGTGGATGGGTTGTTTAAACCTGCAAAAAATAGCCACTGTACTCCTTTCCCAGTGCCAGTAGACTAGTGTGTTCACAGCTCTGCAGTAGTTTATACCCTTTATTTGGTAGGATGGTGTTGGCATAAAAGGGGAGAGAAAGAAGGAATAACACGCAGCAAACGGCCGTAGGATGGAATCAAATCTGTACCAGGCAAGCTACTTAGTGCCCCTTGTTTTGTTTTGGTGTCATTTTTGTTTGTCTGTATGTTTGTTTGTTTGTTTTTACTGGTGTGTTATATTCTACTTCACAGAGAGTTAGTAAAAAGTAGAAAGCAGCATGGAGGCCAGTGCAAATGTTACAGTGACTACTTTTTTTTTTTTAATATATCTCTTAATTATTCATGGAGACTAACTTTGTAATGATGTTGGAGTGACGGTATTTTCTAGAGACCCATCATTGCATCTCGCTAGTAAAGGTGCTAAAATTAGTATGTCTTGCGGGTGTATTATTTCCATTACAGCAGATCGAGAATGATCTGAGCTTAAGCTGATGTATATGTATGTGCGGGGGGCGCTCTGCCTGAGTGACTTCTGACACAGCTCCGCGTGTGTAGTGTAGAGAAGTGTGTCTTTTTTTGTACTTTTACTGCTTGTTTTTTCATGCCTTTCTGAGGATGTCATGTTAATAACAACAGTGTTTTCTCTGGCTTGCCTCTGGCTTTTGATCATTGGTCCATGGCATGCAAACAGATTTTATCGAACGCCGCTCACCATCAACCCAGAGAGGCTCGCCTACTCACGGGACTACCTGTTGGAACTGACACAGGCCGCAGCCCAGGTATGCCCCCCTCACAGACAACACTCCTCCTGAATTACTTTGTTTATATAAAAGGAGACGGATACGAAGGAAAAGAGGGTCAAGAGGAGGGATACGCAACAGGCTGAGGAGGAGAGGGAGCCGTTTATCTTTACCTGCAATAATCCTGTCAAATGTAAGGTCACAGCGGAATAACTTTCCACACTCATCAGGTTTGATCAGGACTATCAACAAACTAGCCTCTTCTGTTTCACAGAGACATGGCTATCTGAGGACACAGAGTTTTGCCTGGATGGTTTTAACATCATTCACTTTGACAGGGATGCAACGAGAACATGGAAGTCGATTGGGGATGGGCTCTGCATGGCTGTCAAAAGCAGATGGGCAACAAATGTCGCAGTGAGAGAGACTGTACGCTGCAAACATTATGAACTGATGACTGTGTCTTTTAGACTGCATTATTTACCACAAGAATTTTCTCAGATCGCTGTCATTTTAGTATATGTACCAGGTCCTGATTTTAATCTAGCTGTTGAACATTTAGCGGACTACTACAACAGAGCAGTTAATCAAACTGGGGAACAGTCAGTATTTCTACTGGGGGACTTCAACCGGTGTGACATTACCACACATCTGCCAAATCTAGAGCAGTATGTCACAACCCCCACCAGAACACAGAACATACTGGACATGTGCTATGGTAACATCCCTGGTGCATATACCTCAAAACCACGCCCCCCTCTTGGCTGCTCTGACCATAATGTTATTTTATTACTTCACACATACAGATCAAAACTGAAGACAGGTGAACCTATCACAAAAACCATAACAGTCTGGAATGACAAAGCAACCGAAACACTCAGGGATTGCTTTTAACTGACAGACTGGGACTTGTTTTTTGATACCTGTGGTTGTGATTTTGTGAACATGCTGACTGATGTGCTGACCTCCTACATTATATTTTGTGAGGATACAGTCACACAGACCAAAAAGATAATTATTCACCCAAAAAAGAAAAAATGGGTCACAAGGGACATGAAAATCTGCCTAGTACAAAAGAAAGCAGGATTCCTGCAAGGAGATAGACTCAGAGTGAGGGAGTTGGAGAGAGAGTTCAGAAGGATGGCCAAGCTTGCAAAAATCAACTACAGGAACAAGGTGGAGCAAAAATTAACATCTGGCAATGCAAGGGAGGCGTGGCAGGGTCTAAACATCATGATGGATGGAGCCCCCGAACCTGCAGCGGTCAGCTGCCTGGACCCCGCTCCCTTTGCAGAGCAACTCAACATCTTCTTCGCCCGGTTTAACAGCAACAGCACTCCATCCAACTTTAACTGGTCAACCTCCATATCCTACCACCCAACTATCATCATCGATGAGCAGCAGGTGACCTCCATCCTTCACCGAGTCAAACCACATAAGGCTTCTGGCTATCTATCAGGGTGCTCAAGGACTGCTCCACTCAGCTAGGTGGACTGTTCACTAGACTGTTTCAGTATCTTTTGGACTCTGGATATGTGCCCAGTCAGTGGAAGGAATCCACTATAATTCCAATTCCCAAAAAGTCACCAGCTCAGGAGCTGAAAGACTATGGACCAGTGGCCCTGACTTCTGTGTTGTGCAAATGCATGGAGAGAGTCCTGTGTGACCTCCTGTCTAAAATGCTGTCACACAAAATGGACCCTTTTCTATTTGCCTACAAGGCAAAACGAGGTGTAGAGAATGCAAATCTTACACTGTTGGATATTGTTACAAAACACCTGGACTCTGCACACCCTCACACCAGGATCTTATTTATGCTCTCTGCTTTTAACACTGTGCACATAGACACCTTTCTGTATGCCCTTTTAGACCTTCAAGTTCATCCCACCCTGGTTTTATGGAATAGGAACTTTTTATATGACAGACCACAACAGGTGCTTTTTAAAGGTTTTAAATCAAACAAGCTGATTTTAAACACAGGTGTACCCTAGTTTTGTGTTTTATCTCCAGTTCTCTTTTCTGCTTACACCAACAACATCACTTGTAACAGGAGGGAATGAATCTTATTAAATACGCAGATGACATGGCCCTTGTGGCTCACCCGACTGACACCACTGCTCTGAACCAGTATCAGCAGGCTGTTGAAAACCTGGCCCAGACATTTAATCAGCTCCCTCTTGAGCTAGCTGTGTTGCGGGGGTAGAAGAGAGTCAGCAATCACTCTTTTTAAACCACTCAGCATCCAGGGTCAGCTTGTAGAGCAGGTAGAGTCTTTCAAATGCTTAGGAATGGACCTAGACAACTGTCTCTCCTTCTCTCAGCATGCAGGTACCATATTAAAAAAACACAACAGTGCCTCTACCTGCTGAGGAAAGTAAGGACCTTCAACATCAGCAGACATATTTTAACTTTGGTTTACCAGTCACTGATCGAATCCATACTCACCTTCAGCATCTCATCCTGGTACAGCTCCCTCTCATCCAAAAACGAAACTCTCCCGCATAGTTAACCAGGCCAGCAAAAACATTGGATCACCACAAACTCCCCTTTCGGAATTGCACACCCAGTCTGTGATCAGGACAGCCACCCTGATCACAGATGTCCCCCTTTCACCCTTTCCACCATTGCTTTCAGTTGCTGCCATCAGGGAAACGTTATAAGATTCCACTGGCCCAGAAAAACATTAGAAAAAATCCTTCATCCCCTCTGCAATAACTACTTTGAACAACCAGAAATAGACATGTGTTGATTTTTTAACAGCCCCTGTTTGTATGCTTTGGTATTGTGCTTTTAATGATGCTTTAATGTTTCTGTATTTGAACTTATGCACCTGTCAAAGATGAATTGGCTTAATAAACAAATGCAGCCATCAGTGTCAATGCTGTAATGATTCATTTTGTCTCATAATTCCACACAAGGACTGTGTGTATGGCAAATATCAACTCTATGCGTGTATGTTTGCATAACAGTGACAATGTGGGGTTAAAGTGTTGATATACACATTTTTTTATTCGAGCTGCGATTATTTACGTTAATACTCATTATCTTTTAAATGTGTTTTCTCCACTTTTCAGAGCACAAAGACAGCATTTAGACCATTGTTGTTGGCTACTTAAAAGCAGGTGACAAATCATACTGAGGAGAACTCTGTTACAATCTCTAATCAGTAAAAGAAAAGAGATGATGTTGATCATTGAATTTGTGATTAAAATGTGCAGCAAATGACATGTCTACCACACTTTCTAGATTATTTTAGATCAATGACTGAGCTCAGTCATCAGAGCTTGATGATACAGGCTAACAAATAATAATAATAATTTTCTCAAAACATCCAGCACAGCAGTGCTAGTGCAAATCAGTCTAACACCAGGCCTGTCTGACCTTAAAGCTAGTGCACTAGCTTTAAGGTCAGACAGGCCTGTTGTTAGACTGAGCTTCTTGTTAACCCTGGTAGCTATTTTGGGCTGCTGATAGGCACACACATATGCAGAGGGTCCTACAACATGTTCTGGGAAGGTGAAGAGAGTTCAGTGTCCATATTAGAACAAATAGGCTGGGTGAAGACAGACTCACTTACTTAGCTATCATTATTTTAACTTACATTCCAAAAATCCTTCTTAACCCACTGTTGAATTATAATGTTCATGATCAGTTTCATCTTTGTATGTCCAGCACACAGATGGGACTAGAGTGTCTTTAGGGTTAGCTTAGTACAGTCTACAGTTGGGATGCACAATATTGGATAAACCAATATATAACAGCTCATTTGACCAATAGCAGTATTGGTTTATCCACTTTTTCCCCACCTAATTTTAGTGATCATCATTTCTACTGTAGTGGAAATAACATCATATTATGCATGTATGCTCTTATCATGATGACCCACCAGCAGATGGAGACATGAAATACAGTGGTTTTCAATGTGTAATATTCATTCATTGTGCAAAATAAGAAAAAGCATGTTAGTCGATTCTAATCATTCATTTTAAGGCCTATATTGGCTGATAATGATGACATGCCAATATTATCATGCATCTGCTGTCATATTAGCATCTCTATGAGGCTGGAGTTAAGCACATAGTCTAGTAGGAAGGGGGGGTCCCCATGGTCACGGTGGATTTCTAAATGAAACCATATTTTTGGAATTGTGAAGGTCTGTAGATAATGAATATTGATGTTCCCATCGCAAAAAAGGGTAGTCCTCGGAATTCCGGCGGAATTTCGAATTCCGTCAATCGGAATATATGGAAAAAATTAAAATCAAATGTATCCACAACTTTTGAACCATATATTGTACAGAGACAAATAAACCATCTTTTTTGCATAAATTAAGCAAGAGAAATCAATTAAAATGGTTATTTTAATGATTTAAAATGTATGTCTATGCGTAATTGGCTTTTCTTTGCAAAATTTAGCAGAAAAAATATGAAAAAAGCTATGACCTATAGGAAATCTTCCCAATTTGTCGGTATTTGGTGAGAAACATCAGCTTTTTAATAGCTATAGAAAACTGCCCAGCACTCTAAGCTTTCATTTGATTGGTTACATTTTGCTGTAGCTAAAAAAATAAAGTCTGGGAGACTATTAGAACTATGTCTACTCCAGATTTGTGATAGACAGGTCAAAATGAGGGATAACCATAACTCAGCAGTGCTGTAATTCCAAATACCAACATCAGCATGTTAACACACTCACATTAAAGGGAAATTTTGGTTTATTTCAACCCGTCTCCTATTGTCCTAAATTTGTTTCAAGTCACTAGTGACATAGAAATAATAGTTAGCATGTTAGCCGTTAGCCTAGATACAGCCGTAGCGTCAGACCTGTTAAAACTTAATTGAACGAGCATCCTTTCAAGTGCAAAGTTAGTCCACTAAACAAGCTTTTTCTCCACAAAGACCGCCTCATATCATTAGGATAAATGTCAGAGAACATATAGAAAACGACATGTAAACATGTTGTCTTACCTTACCAGTGTGGTGCCATGTTTGTTGTTTACCATTTAGCTAAGGCTGCAACCGGTCCCATTCCTTGCAACAGAGGTATTCCTCTTCTGTGGGCATTGGGGTACAGCATTCACAGGTAACGTTACACCACCAATCTCCAGAGCTAAATCCTTCCAGCAGCCATTCCTCCTCTGTTGTCCTCTACCTGTTGTGCCTCTCTATCTCTCCTCCTCCGTTCTTCAATTTCAAGAAGCTCTTCGTCAGTGTATTCTGGCTCAAATAAATAAGGGCGGCCATAAAACTCTGCAAAATCAAATTCCTCCTCCACAAAGTCGAAGTCTGGCAAAAAGTCAGCCATTATTCTATAAATCTTTCATAAAATAAATGAATGAACCTTTCAGGCTATTGTCCGATTCTGCCTTCCAGCTGCTGCGGCTTGTTCTCGTGATATTTCAGGCACGGTATGAGATCGCTGCTTGTTCTCGCGATATTTCGGCCACACTTTGGGAAGGAGAGGTAAATGGTAAACACACGTAAGGTAAGACAACAACTCTGAAGACCACCTAAATGTGGAATGTTAGTATATAGGCTTTCCACTTCGAGAGGCGATGACTGCCCTTATTTATTTGAGCCAGAATACACTGACAAAGAGCTTCGTGAAATTGAAGAACGGAGGAGGAGAGAGAGAGAGAGAGAGGTACAACAGGTAACGTTAGAGGACGACAGAGGAGGAATGGCTGCTGGAAGGATTTAGCTCTGGAAATTGGTGGTGTAACATTACCTGTGAATGCTGTGCCCCAGTGCCCACAGAAGAGGAATACCTCTGTTGCAAGGAATGGGACCGGTTGCAGCCTTAGCTAAATGGTAAACAACAAACATGGCACCACACTGGTAAGGTAAGACAACACGTTTACATCTCGTTTTCTGTATGTTCTCTGACATTTATCCTAACGATATGAGGCGGTCTTTGTGGAGAAAAAGCTTGTTTAGTGGACTAACTTTGCACTTGAATGGTTGCCCGTTCAATTAAGTTTTAACAGGTCTGACGCTACGGCTGTATCTAGGCTAACGGCTAACATGCTAACTATTATTTCTATGTCACTAGTGACTTGAAACAAATTTAGGACGATAGGAGACGGGTTGAAATAAACCGAAATTTCCCTTTAACAAAGCGAACATGAAGTTGTTTAGCAGGATTGAATTAAGTGTTTTGCCATTTCCTGGCCCGTCCCCTTACGGGATTATATAAAACCTTTATGGAACATTAACAAAAGTTTTCAGCCAGTTGACACACGTTCTTTCAAAGAATCATTCCAAAAACAGAAAAGAATACCTGGAAAATAGATAAATGAATAAATCCTCATAATCAGCATCACCCACTCATTACTGATACAAGGTTCTCTTCCTGAGCTCCTGTGCATTCCTTAAATAAGATGCCAATTTAATGCCTCTTATCCAAACAACCATTTTAGTCACTGTAAATCGTTCAGTCATCTCATTCATATCCTTTAAATCATTAAACAAAAAATGTCAACGTTTCCAGTACAAAGGACAATAAAAGCTAAATGATACTCATCCATATTCATTCATCCATTAGCTATACACTTATCCTTAAAAAGCTGCAGAGGGCTGGAGTTGATCCAAGCTAACATTGGCAGGGCACACCATGAACAGGTCACCAGCCAATCACCAGGCTGACACTTAGGCCACATCCATATGAATATTTTTTCATTTTGAAAAACATGTACGGGGGGTTGAAGGTGGCGGAAAACAGGTTAGGAGTTGTTTCAACACAAATATGGTGACATATTAAAGGGATAGTGCACCCAAAAATGAAAATTCAGCCATTATCTACTCACCCACAGAGAGGCAGTTAGAGCTACAGGCTACAATGAGGCTAAAAACAGAGTTCAAATGACGTTTTTCCAAACAACTTTTTATGTCGGGGCTTTGGGGCTTCGGGACACTTGGATCACTGCAGACGATCAGTATGGAGATATTTTGTGGTTTCAATTATGTGTTTTTGGACTTTTGAATTTGGGGCGCCGTAAGCTTCCATTACGTGGAGTTGTGTTGCTACCCACTCTCCCCTGGGATCTCCGCAAGTGCTGTGAGGACTCTAAAACTTCACCTGAGCCTCCGTGGGCATATGGGTGAGTAGATAATGGCTGAATTTTCATTTTTCAGTTAATATATAACAAAGCATGAAAAAAATAAACCTTTAAAATAAAAATAAAACTCTTGTATCCCGGTACAGCACCCCCTTGAGTTCTTTTCTAGTAGTTCAAGTAGTTTTCTGTAACGGTATTACTTTTCAGTTCATTGTGCTCCTTCTAGTTTTCTGGTGTTATTTTTCAGTTCATTGTGCTCTTGTTTGCTATTGTTACTATTCAGCAGTGTTGGGAACGTTACTTCAAAAAAGTAATTAGTTATAGTTACTCGTTACTTTCCCCAAAAAGTAACTGAGTTAGTTACTGAGTTACTGCACTATAAAGGTAGCTAATTACCTGGAAAAGTAACTGTAGCGTTACTTTTTTGTAAAATGCTCAAATATGTCAAATTGCTTGGACACCCCCCTTAATGGAACTGTATGTAATGAAGCTCAACTGTATCTAATGAAACTCTGCACTGAATAAGTTAAATGAATGAAATTGACACTTAATAGAATAAATCATTATTATGAAACATTGTAGGCTACACTTATCTAGTCTACACTGCATCGTTGTGTGGGACAACGTAACAGACACAGACAAATTCAGTATTATACAGTGAAACAACAGAACACAATAGATGGTTTAGAACTTGTGACATTTATTGCACAGGCCACAACTGGCCAAAAAATTTCTAAATTAAAGCTATACTTCTCAAGCAATGTACAAATAAAAATAATAATAATAATAATCTTTGTAGTGCAAATTAAAAATATCAAACTGTCACTCAACTTCACAAACGACATACTGTAGCCTACCTCAGGTATTTTCTTCATCACAAAAATAAACAGTTTAACCATATGACTTGCTCTCAATGATAATGAATAAATAAATAAATAGCCTGATGAAAACATACACTCCTCCATTAATCGCACAATTTAAATGTGAAAAGTCTGATTGACTGACCGTCACCTGTGTGTATGTGTAGAAGGAGAGGGGCGGAGGGAGCGGAGCTGTGGAAACATCCTGTAGTCATCATGCGTTTAAATAACTTATTAGACAGATATATAGAGAAAGGCGACGTTTAGAGAACAAGCCCAAATAAGCAACCCCCCGTTAGAAACAAGCCCAAAAAAACGCATCCCGCAACTACCAATATTTGTAAGCGACTTTACAAAAAAAACAAGCCCACAGTCGCGGCTAATAAGCAGACCTGACAACCCTGCTTGTGTGCTTGTGAATACCTGTCCTACTCTGCCTCTGATTGGTTTATGATGAAATTTTACTCTCTCTGAGCCAATCATCATCACTTATGCAGTTGTCTCTCCCTCCCTTCCCCCTAACCTGCCCTCACCAAAGAAAGAAAGTTCAGTTCACTGTGCTCCTTGTATCTTTCTATTGTTGCTTCTCAGTTCACTGTGCTCCTTGTATCTTTCTCATCATGCCCTCTAAAGGGTAACAGGCTTCAGTCTGAGCGGCCATTTTCCATGTGGTCCTCGTGCTTGACGCGTCTCAGTTTATTAGCATGTAACATTGTTTTTGGACTGTAAAAAGTGCAGGCGACATGTCTTGTTCCTGTGGTGGCAATGTGCGTTTGTTGGCTAAACGTAACCATGTGTGTCAAAAAATCCTCAATTTGCAGTGCGTTTATTTTGAATGAGAGTGTATACACAGCGTCCAAGAACGTTAACAACCAACGCACCCAGGGCAATTTGCGTGTCATAGGTCAACATGGAAATGCCATTACCAAGTATTGATATGTGACGAGGTCGGAATGAGAATGTGTTGGCTATGTCCAGGATGCAGTGATGGTGCCCTTGCACAAACAGTGACAGGACTAAGGTTTAATGACAAAGTTGAGCTGTTTCAGTATCTGTGTGAGTTTGTTATTAGCTCGTGCTAACCAGGCAGAGTCTGGGAGGAGAGCAGCTCAGCTGACCGCAGCAACAGAAAGTTTGCTGACGTGGCGGGTAGTAGGGATGGCCCGGGATCAGACCCCCGGCACAAAAAGAATAACATTCAGATATCACTTTGCTGAAAATGTGACAAATCAACTCAGACTGGCTTGAGTCCTGTGAGACAGGGTCTGGGCTTTTTTGTAGCGTGTCAGACTTCTAACCAAGTGTCGTAGTTGCCTAAATCTACCTGTCCTTTTTACCATAATCTGAATCTTTCCCAGACAGTAATCCTACTGTAGTTGTTACACATAGATATTGTAGAAAGCCATTGCCATTTAACATTATCCCCACTTTTGCAGGATATATAAATATCGACCTTGTGTCTGGCCCTGAATAAACTACATTGGTACAACTGTGTGTTGAGCACAGAATGCTTGGAGTTTCAGCATTAAAGTGGTCACACCTTTGAAATATGAGATATTTGTATGAACCCTTTAAATCGTATGTAGTCTAGCACAAACTTCAATTATAAAGAGGAGAAAGATGAGAAGGTGTGTGCAGAGAAGTGAATATGCTGTCAGTCCATCTAGCTGGACAATGAAGGTCTCCGCTCTGTAGGTCCCAGGGGTTATCAGCCTTTCTGAGATATGAGTGACCTTCTCTGTCGCCACCCAGGGGTGATAGGCCCGCTGACAGGGTGGAGCGCAGATAATGCATCCGATTGACAGCCTCATCTTCCCCCGATTAACTGTAGCCCTCCTGCCATGTGAACCTCTCACACCCTTCAGGCATCCCAGCCCAACCACAGAACATTCCACTGTGGCTTCATTGCTGCCTAAATACGGACTGGTGACTGAAGAAGGCATCAAACGCATGACTGTAATGCCTGTAGTACATATCCTGATGGTTACCTCAGTCTCCTGTGGGACACATCACCATAAAGGGGTCAAAGGTTAAGGTTGTACAGGATACTGACACAGGGCATATCATCATCATCATCATCACCACCACTATGTTTTATTTCATCATCAAGTACAAAAATATTTTTTTCCCTCATAGACGAATCTTGTGTAGTATGTAAATATTCCAATTAAGGCTGCTATTGTTGATGATTTTCAGTCTTAGCTAATCTGTTGACTGTTGTTTTAACGAATACAAAAATATGTTTTCATGTGTTTTATGATTTAAATTACAATTCTAATATTTAACTTACATTAAAACATGGTGGGTAAATTCTACCTCTTACAAATTAAAAGTTTAATTCAGAAGCAATAAAATTAGGGCTGTCAACTGATTGTTTTAATCACAATTATTGCCAGATTTCAATAGTTAATTGTGATTAATCACTTTTTTTAATCGCAAGTTTAAAATTCTATTATTTTGCATTTCAAAATGGTTTTAAAGTCCATTTTAACAAGGGCAGTTATTATCAGCATGTCTTGATTGGGAATTAAATGAATGCAAAGAAATTAATTTTATGATCTTGACTTTTCAGATAAGTGCTGGGCACATGTTTCTGTATAGTGTTGTTATGCTGTGTGCCGAACCAGTAATAAAACAAAGGAGTGCAATGTCCAATCAGTGTCAATATGCTGTGCAGTTACTCTGAGATAATTTTGATTATTTGCTTACGTCCAATGATCCTCAATTAATGCAACTTTTCAGGAGTTCTAGTTTAGTTGCTTTCTCTGATTCATGCAGGTTTTGTATGTGTGAAACTATTTTTCCCTGCGACGGTAAGACATATGTCTGGTCACAACATGTCAACCTGAGGACGTCCCCTAAACTCAAGTCTTCCACGATGTTGACTGGTCTGCAGTCAGCCACCCATTTAGCAGTGCTGTAGTGAACCTCTTCAATTTAGTTCCATCCATAGGTCTGTGGTGATTCGCTCACTCACACTGACATCAGTCTGTTTAGCTGCACCTGTGTGTCTAGCTTGTATCTCAGCCTCAAAGTACTTTGGTGACATTTTAATTTCATTGGCCATAAGGTGCATGTTATTTTTTGACTTGTCAACTGAACCCTCTGTGAAATTTTTACATGAAGTGTGCCGTGCTCAATGTGTTCAAAAGTGCAGTGGTGGCATTATTTTCCATCACTGTGGCAGCAGGGAGCCACTGAGTTGGCTCAACTTTAAGTCAGGGTGTGTTTAGGGGACAAAATAGCAGCATATGATTAATGTGAGGAAAGAAAATTGGACCATGATTAATGAATTAATGCTGACAGCCCTAAAAACACATCCTTGTTCAAGTCAATACCCTCAGGGGTTTTGCTGCTACAGCCATACTTGGTCTGGTCTGACCAGTAGTTTCTCCTTTCCCTTACCTTCCCTACCTAAATGTAGTAATTAGTAAAGTAATTTAGTTACTTTTGAGAGAAGTAACTGTAACTAATTACTAATTGTCATACTCTTGCTCAACACTCCTGAGTAGACAGCGTGTGCTTTAGCAATGTGCTCAGTTGTCACTCAACTGTTGCCATGGGAGACACACTCGAGGCTGAGAGGCACAAATATGTACAAAAAAAAGTTTTATCTTCATGTGAAAAATGAAGACTTATGTACAGTAGCTACAGTATCATTATAGTGGGCAGAATTAAAATGTAAAGATATAGTGGAGTAATGCCCACCAGACTAGAGAAGTAAATGAATCCACGCTACCTCTGTGTGTGTTGTAATCCAAGCTTCTCTGTTGTGGTAAGCTGGTCCAGCCACGCGTGCATGTTAGTACTAGTATCACTAGGCTAGGTCATTATTGTTTTGCACTCATAGGGTAGTTGCGGTTGATATTGTGACAGCAGTGGATATGGTTCCCCCCAATCAACACTGTTAGCTCTGTCAGCATTGTTGCTATTGTTTAGTACTACTAATGGTGCTAGCACCATTAGTTGCTAGCTAATGCTCTGAATATCACATAGAGCCCCTTTAAATGTCCAGTTTAGTTGGCTATATTAGCTGAGGTGGAATATCAAATGAACAAGTATATTTTCTTTGGTGAATATTCACCTGAAAATAGGAATTGCCATATTCTACTGCCATCCTTCTACAGTAGCCAAAAATGAACAAACCAAACACTGGCTAATAGATAGGGCTATTTGCAGTTTTTTGTGTTTTTGCATTGGTCATCATAGTTATGAGCAGTCAGAAAAACACAAGACTGCTGTTTTCAGTGCTTTTACAGGTTTTAATCACCTGGTCCATTTGTTTTGAGAGGAAGTAGTCTCGCCACGAGACAATCAGAGATCTCCACCTTCTGATAGTCTGGGGACACACCTTTCTAAAGTGTGTTTAACACACCGGAGAAAACGGCCGGCAACAAAGCAACGCCTCTTGCATTTTTGAAAAGGACACGCCTTCTCGGAAATGTGTGCTCCCCCTTTTTCTCGTCCGCAAGGAAACAAACACACAGAGAGCTTGAAAATGGATGCCGAGAGATTTAACTCTGTTTTATCAAACATGTGCTCAGTCCACAAGATTGTGGAAATGAAGGACTTACAGCAACTTGAGCCATTTTGTACTGCTACACATGTATCTAGTCGGACTATGTTTATGAGCACAAGAGCTCAGCGAGCCACCAAAGGACTGCCTTGCGGATTTACTATTGGTTCTGCAACGTAGGGAGTTTTTTTAAACTCTGAAATTGTATCTGCCCATCTAAACACAAAATCAGGGAAAAAGTCATCAGTCTTTAGTTAAGCAAAGCATCTAAAGACTGACTTGTGAGTCTAGAGAGGAAGAGACCTCTGTGGTTAAAAAACCTTTTCAACGTCTGGATCCCAAGTTATCAGCAAAAGAAGGTGAGCACACATTATTAGTTTTAGGCTAACAACCCGGCTCTGACATGCCAAACAGCATCAGAGAAACATTGATTTGTAACCTAAAATTGCATTATTCTGTGTTTTTATTGGTTTTAATCATCTGGTCCATTTGTTTTGGAGAGGAAGAGAACTCTGTGGATAATTTGGCTCACAGTAAAAACCTCCCAAACATCTGGATCAGGAATAAGGTGAGCACACACGTAATTATCAGAGAAATGCAAGCACACATCGCAGGGTGGGTGAGCAGCCCGTCTGTGGCATATCAAACTGTATGGATGAAACACTGATTTGCAATGTGAAACTGCTTTATTCAGCATTTTTACCAGTTTATATCACTGGGTATGTTTGTTTTGGAGAGAAAGAGACCTCTGGGAATAATACAGCTCCCGGTAAAAACCTCCTGAACAATGAACACTGGAGGAATTCTAATTTTCAGTGGGTTGAAATCTACAGTCCTCACCACTAATTATTACTAAATCTCCCTACTTTTTAAACACTGAACATTTAAAGCAAGTCTGAATGAGTTTTGAATTATTTTTAAGACAATACAGGTTTGGCTGCATGTGCACATACATCCTGTAATATAAAGGGAAAAAATTTTTTGGACACATACACCCAGTACAATCATTTATAAGAAATGTTATTTTAACAGCTAAAACAGTGTGTAAACTGTGCAGAGGGGGGTTTAAGTTCCACTGCATCCAGGGACAATTTCAAGTCCTCACAAAATCCTATGGCTGCAGATTGTCAAAGCCCATTGTGTCACACCTTGACACCTCTTCACTAAACTCTTTTTTCAACACACACTCGATCCAGCACAGGGGCAGTCTTTCAGTCTCTCTGTCATCAGCAGGCAGCCCGTCAGCATGCTGTATGTCTACAGGTTCACCAGAAGTACCACGCTGAAGCTGCCTGCTAAACCCCGTCTGGGCTGTCATGAACCCCACTCCCTGAAGTTCCAGTCCTGCAGGTACTGTGCAGTGCTGTGCTCCAGCTCTAACCCCCAGAGCAGCGTATGGTAAAGCCATCAGGACCAGCGTCCCTTTGAAGAGGGGGACCGAAAGAAACACAACAGTTCTGAACACGATGCCGCGTCTCCCCTTTCCACCGGCCCATTTTTTTCTTTTCCTCTTCGAAAAAATTCCTGCAAGACCCCGTATTACTCTCTGCTTTTTCAATTTATTTCCTCTCTTGCTTGCTGCCTGATCTCTCCCTCCCGCTCAGTCTCTCACTCATTCCACTTAACCCTAACCTGCCTCATACTCACTTTCCTTCTCAGCACCTTTCAATTTTAACACTGATACTGAAAGTTTTTCCTCACCAGCCATCACTTTTGTGATCAGTATAAACAACAAAAAGCTGCACTGAGCCATAGTTTGTTACTGTATGAGCTACAAAATCACCCAACAGTATCACTATAGAACACTTTTAGGTATCTTCTCTTATTCCTACAGGTGTACTGGAACAGAAGCTGGAGCTGGACTGAACCAGCCAATAGTCACTGTCAAAGTCAAAATTCTTTCATTAGAGCTACTTTCGTTACCAAATACAAACAAATTGCAGTGATTGTTGTTTTGTCAGAACAACAACAAAAAAGTATTTCCAAACAGTGTGTGTGGTGCATCTGTCAAAGATGTCACACATGCTGCTCCACTCAGCACCAGGCCCATTTGGTGGTCACCCTCTCAGGAATGTGAAGCCTGCAGTCACCTGATGTTCTCCTGTGTGTACACTTATGTCATTGTCATGGCACGGTGCTATATTAGACACTTATGTGGAATAGTGCAAAATGAGGAGAAGTCTGTATCAATGCAAAAGGTGCTTGTTTTCTTTGTTGATGTTCACTGAGTTGGAATTTGCATATTTCCATTTATTAATAATTATTAAAAAATATTTATTAAAAATAAATTGTGACACCCTTTCTGAAAACAAATGTTGCTTTTGAATTGTTTTAGATGCTGTGAACACAAACTAAATTCACCTCCACTGTACTGGAGTGCAGGCAGAAATCACTAAACCTGGACTGATACAATTAAAAGTATCTGCATGGACAAACTCTTTCTGAATGATGTGTGTGATGTTTGTGCCACAGGTGTTAAATGTCATGACACTCTGCCCATCAGCTGATGTGTATATCACTTTGGTTGATAAACTCCATTGGACATTGAGACCTAGGAAATGTATTTCTATATGAAATACACATTGCTTGTCAAACCTTGGATTTAGGGGAAGCAATGCAGATTTCATCCTGGCCATGGAACAGTGGACCAGCTCTTTTCCCTTTCAGGCCTGCTGAAGAGGTCAAGTTGTGGGAGTATGTCCAGTCTACATTAATTTTGTGAACTTTGAGAAAACTTACAGTCGCGTCCCCCGGAGAGTCCTGTAGATAGTAATGAAGGAGTATGGGGTACTGGGGTTGTTGCTATGAGCCATCCAGTCCTTGTATAACCAAAGTGAGAGCTTTGTCCATACACTTGAGTGGGTGTTGGTCTTTGCCACAGATGTCCCTTGTCCCTTGATTCTTTTTGTTATATTTATGAACAGGACCTCAAGGTCCAGCCAGGGGAGTAAGGGGTCCTGTTTAGGGACCTCAGAATTGCATCTCTTTGGTAAATGGTAAATGGACCTGCATTTGTATAGCGCCTTTCTAGTCATCTGACCGCTCAAAGCGGTTTTTACACTAGGAGTCACATTCACCCATTCACACACACATTCATACACTGGTGGCTGAGGCTACCATACAAGGTGCCACCTGCTACTCAGTTGTTAACACACTCACATACCAATGGAACAGCCATCAGGAGCAATTTAGGGTTCAGTATCTTGCTCAAGGATACTTCGACATGCAGACTGGAGGAGCAGATGATGGGGTTCTGTTGGCTTCTTCTTACCATGACCTCCAGCATGCACTGGGGCAGTTTGCAGCCAAGTGTGAAGCGGTTGGGATAAGAGTCGGCACCTCCAAGGCTAAGGTCATGATACTCTGCTGGAAAATGGTGGATTGCCCCTTTTGAGTTGGCAGCGAGTTGCTGCCCCAAGCGAAGGAGTTCTTGGGTTCTTGTTCATGAGTGAGGATGAAACAGAGCATGAGATGGATCGGCTGTTTGGTGCAGTATCAGCAGTGATGCAGGTGCTGCAGCTGACTGTCGTGGTGAAGAGGGAGCTGAGCCAGAAGGCAGAGCTCTCCATTTCCTGGTCCATCTATGTCCCAGCCCTCATCTATGGTCATGAGCTTTGGGTACAGTCTGGTTTTACTCCAAAGTCTTTATATGGGACCAAGGATGAGCATCCGTCATTAACTGAGCACAGCTTTTGTGTAATTTATCTTTCAGCTTTCTCAAAGATGTCAAATGCGCCTGTCCCCTGGCACCTTCGACCTCTGTTATTTAATGTTGCAGGCTTGCGGCAGTTGTGCAAATATGACGAAGAACTCACCAAAACTTGAGCTTGGCAAGACTGACCATCCAATGTCAGGTCAAAGGCAGAGGACTTCCTCCCTGTCTCTATCCTCCTCCTAATTGGTAAGATGTTGTGCTCTGTGTAGGAGGCTCCCCATCACTGATCTTTATGTTGATAGGGTGGGTACGAGCTCCAATGAAGATGTTGAAGATTTGTATGTCTGTACATTGTAAACTCTTCCTGTCAACTTCTGCTACCTAGCTGCTAGCTAGCCAAGTCAAGGTATTCAAATGTAAACATCAGTAAACATTGAGAAAAAAAGAGGATAAGGAAGTGCCACCTGACCTAGCATCCTGCCAGCCATTGTACTGGTGTTGGAAAATACACTTGAGGACAACTGTGCTGCATCAGTTTCCACCAGGATATCAGTTTTACAGAAAATTGCCCAAATCTTGGACAGCACTATTCAGCCAGGAGGCTCTTTTTCTATATGCCAATCTGACAGAGCAGAGGACTCTGGCAAGAGAAGGGGTCTCGTTTATCAACATTGTGCATACACAAAACGAGGCCTGAGAGAGGTGTACTCCAATTCCCACGGAAAAGTTGTTGTCTATAAAAACAGATTGGTTGGGAGAAACTTTGACTGACCCATGCATTTTGGAGATGGGAAATTGGCGACGCAGATGGTGAGGTGGAAGCCTGATTGTAGAAATTGTCAAATATTTTTTGCTGCATGCCATTTTTGACTTTTGTCCATATGTTCATTTTTGGTATGGATCCCATGCACTGTTTTATAAATGAGACCCAAGGAGAGGGGAGGTATGTTTTTATGATGGATAAGGACTGGTGTGACGGTGGGAATGTGAGGTGTTGTCCTGGCCATGCAACCGTCTTGAAGTGGGGATATGTTTGACAGTTTGAGCATGCACAACCAGAAACTATATATTACTAGAGCCATCTGGAAACATGGATAATTATAAAGCAGCAGCCAACAATGTAAGAAGATGTTAAAAAAAAATGTGGATGCAACAACCTCTGTCATGGCAATTTGTCAGCTGTTTTCCATGCGTCATTCAGTGGGTGTTTTGCTGTAGAACATCTTTATGTTGCACCACAATGTTGCACGTGTTGCAAAACACTTCATCCCTACTTTCATTCAGAACATCGATTGTCTCGCGTGGTCTTTTTGTATATGTGAGACATTTGCGTCGTACATGTCTGTTTCCTTACAATCAGAAACAAG
Source organism: Epinephelus lanceolatus (assembly GCF_041903045.1). Lineage (NCBI taxonomy): Eukaryota > Metazoa > Chordata > Actinopteri > Perciformes > Serranidae > Epinephelus > Epinephelus lanceolatus. The sequence continues at coordinate 38,447,919 of NC_135750.1, forward strand.
GAAGTGAGTCTGGTGACTGGTTAAATATGGGGAAAAATTGCAGTGATTGGACAAAATTGCAAGGTCGCGCTAATTCAAAGGGATTTGTTAAATTTGCACTAAATGCTTTGATTGTGACATCACAAAATCTTAGAGATGCTGCTTTCTGATCCTGTCAACCTTCACATGAACACAAGGAAACTACCATATGTCAAGCCCATAATAGATCTGACAGTGATGCCATACACACACAGATGTTATGATGCCATGTGAGGTGTGCTCTCCCGGACACGCTGTAATCTGATTTTATACCGAGAGGACAAGTAGTGAGGTGTTTAGTTACAGCTGACAATCTGTGACTCAATTATCAATGTCCTGCTCATACAAAAACTCACCAAATCAATTGGACCTACAGAGGTGTGTGTTGATCACAAACATCTTTCTCTCTCTACAACACACTAAACACACATGCGTAGGGCTATGGTGGGGAAATTTAGGACCAGTTGGGATTCAAATCAATTGGACAAACCCCACCTCACACATACACACACACTCCTCACACCATGTGTCTATCAATGTGAACTGAGCAGCTTCCGCCTTAAACCCACGCTGCTATACTCACCAACTGTGGGAACAGTTTCCCACGCTGGTTTGGACTCTTCTACCTCACCGCCTCGCCCACGCCAGCGTGTGTGTGTGTGTGTGTGTGTGTGTTTAAATTTGATTACTTTGTGTTTTGTGTTATTATGTATAAACTGTGTATATGAGTTTTGTGCATGTGTACATTAAGAAGTGGAGTATTAAATAATCATATATATATATATATATATATATATATATAATAGTTTACACATGTGTTTGTATAATGTTACACGTGTGCATGAATTTGTACAATATGTGATTGTGCATGTTTATGTTTTCTCAGTGTGTTTGATCAAGCACATTCATTTGTTCCCACACATGTGCTTGTACGTGCTCTTGTCTATGTAAGTCTGTGTGTGAGCATTTATGCACGCAGTGTGCATGTGCCCACAGTCTGGTTGCTGCAGCGCTCTCAGACATTCACTCAGCTCAGCTAATTCTCAGCAGCGGCAGTTTGCCAGGTATTTTTACTGCTTCACCTCTGTGTGTGTGTGTGTGTGTGTGAGAAGAGAATGTGAAAAGCAGTCCAGCGACCTCCAGAGGACTGAAGTAAAGGCAGAGAACATTGTAAACCCTGTAGCAGATCCAGAGGCAGCTCTCTCAATCACAGCCATCAGTGGAAGGGTGTGAGGTTCTGAGCGAACATCAGAGGTCCTGATCACTGACATGCACACACACAAACCTCATACATACTGAAGCCATTGTAGGTCAAGTTTAATTATGTAGCACAATTTAATAGAAATGCCTTTCATTGGTGTTGCACGTAAGTGCTTTACATGGAGATAAACATTGTGAAAATCAGGCTGTTCTCATACGCTGCTGGAATGTTTTCGGAAAAACAACTCCACAATTCGTACATATCACACATAATGATGAGCCAGTAATTTGTGCATAACATCCGTATTTTGGAAGGCTGTGATCAGCTTACCAACGTGCCAATGACAGTAAAAAAAGAAAGCAGTCCTGACTGGGCCAGTTATGAGATGCTGGGGCGATGGTTTGGTCACAATACACAGGACTTTCCCCAAGGGACCAGTATTTGGGACTCTAAGCAAACTTTGACTCATTTTAAGGTATGTCCTGTAGAATGTTTCTTTCCCAAAACCAAACCACAGTAAGTTTATTTGTTTATTTGCATAAACCTAACCTTCTTATCTTTAAGTGAATTACTTAACTTTACCTCAGGGGCGTAGCATTATTCGTGGGGCACTAATTCATATGATATCATATTTGTATGGCAATTCCTTGCAAAAATTAGAGCACAAGCAGTAGCTGACTCAGGCTGTCTGAAGGGTAAGGGCAAAAAAAACAAAAAAAAAGGGGACTCCAGCTATATGTCACTGCACTGGAAGGGCACCCTCGCTCTGCATTATGTTTTTGTGAACATTTGGGTTACCATAGCGGACATTTTTTTATGTTTTATCTACCATGGTGGAATCCAAAAGTGCACTTTTATTTTGAACATGTGAGCCTCAGGAGGTGGGGTGATTTAGCACAATTTGTGCTGAGACAATGTATGCAAATAGTTCTTGATTTCTTTCAACATGGAAAATCCTCAGTTTTTGGACTAGGTCCTGTGCGTTTATGTCCTGAAATTCAGAATTCACTGCCCTGCCCTGTCAAGCAAAGATCACATTTGTGTAAAACAGGTGCAGACGGCAGGTAGAGTGTGTTGAACTATGACTTTAAAATAGCTGAGCGTAGCACCCTCCCTGATGCAGGACTCTGCTTTTGTGGAATGTATTGGAAAGTAGTGGACGATATTGTTCCTGAAGTGGCCGTCAGGACCCTTCCCAACCAGAAGCCATGAATGGATCACACCATGTGTGACGCTTTAAATGCTCGCTTAGCTGCATACCCCACAGGGCTCATGACCAAGAACATGAATGACTACAAAAACTGCGTCATACAACATCCTCAGTATGATAACTACTACTAACCTCTAGCAGCATCATCTAGGGTTTCCCATTGTTCTGTTATGTCAGCACCTTGGTGAAGGCAGTCTGGCAGCATCTCTACCAGCTCAGATGCCTGAGGGATTCAGGGTGCCCCTCAGAGTGCTTAAGTCTTTCTGCACCTGCACCATAGAGAACAAACTGACAGGCAGCATCACCACCTGATTTGGAAACAGCACTAATTGGGACTACCTGGTGTTGCAAAGGGTGGTGTTGTCACCATAATGCATTATCCTATGTCAAGTCTTGATAGACCTCCATCACGCCAACAAAGCAGGAAAGAGGACATGATGCAGTACAGTATATGCTGAAGGGATATTATTGCATTAATGCTGTCTGATTTTCAGCCATTGGTCTCAAGCTAAGCCCAGACAGGGAACAGTGTCTTAATGAACAAAGTTAATTTCAGTTGTTCTGCAATGGAGAGCACAGGTAGCCAAGGTAAAAATAAGGGAGCAGACTGGCAGTTGGTGTTTCTCAAAGGCAAGGATGCTTCCTTGGTAAGACGAGTCCTCCCAAGTCGGGCCCTACAGAGGGTAGGCAAGATTTCTTCCTAGCATTTGATAAACACACATTGGAACAGGCTAGCGAGGGTGTATGGTATGTGTCCTTCAAGTCCGTAAATCATGAGTATTGTGGGTACTTCATGCTTGCTGACGATACACACAGGCATCCTTAAAAATTCCCTGAAGGAATGACCCAGTCAAGGATTCTTGACATTTAAACAGTCCTTCGGTGGGATTTGATGATGTAGCCTCCTTGACATTAAGGCATTTTAGGATCCTTCCTTGACTTTGAAAAGTATCAAAAGAGTGAGCAGTTTTCTGTTTGTTTGTTTTTGTTTTGTTTTTTCAAAAAGGCAGGAGTCAGTTTGAGTGTTCTTGTCATGGACTACAGACACTGAGGTCATCTGCTTCTCTGTGTGCTCTAAGAGTAACAGCACAAGTCATGAAACACATGTGAAGCTCTCTGTAGAAATCCTTGACCTCTGCATCAACATGATCCTGCACCACCAGGTCAGAGTCACAGTCTAGCCCTGGCTCTGTGTGTGTGTGTGTGTGTGTGTGTGTGTGTGGGTGGGTGGGTGTGGATAGATCCTATGCTTCAGCCAAAGATGGATTGTTCCTCTGTTGGTCTCATCCTACAGGTGATTGATCTGTTAACAACTATTTCCTTTACAGACAATTGATTGAGTGCTGCTTGTCTTTGCCTGAAAGGACCAGTGTTTGTGTGTGTTGTGTATGTGTGTGTGTGTGTGTGTGTGTGTGTGAACTAAATGATACCTACAGACTGAAAGATCATCACAAACACTTCACTCACTTTTTTTTCATTAATAAGTTTTCAGATTCATCACCGCTGTATCATCAGCTACTGAGCTTCTTTGGTTAGTTTTCCTCTGTATCATCACTTTGTTTAAACTGATCAAGAAATGAGAAATTGTACAAACACTGGCACTGTCTGAGGAGCAGTACTCCATGAGATTCGGAAAAAGGGTATCACTCAACAGCAGAGGTGGAACCAAGTCATTGTTTCACAAGTCACAAGTCTTAAGTCGTACTGAAGTCCCAAATAAAGACAGGCAAGTCACAGGTCAAGTGAAAAAATAATAAAATAAATAAATAAATAAATAAATAAATTACTATTATAAAAATCATGAATTTTTTATTTTAATGTATTTATTTCCTAAAATAAGTTTGTTGCAAGCTGTTGTGTTTGCATCAGTAATTTTCATTCGGCACATTTAACATAGTGCAATTCATTTTTTGACTACTGTGCACTTTTTGAACAAACAAAATTATCTTTAGTATCATTTTTTCAAACTGGCATTCAGTAACATAATGTTAATTCTTCATGGTTCTCTCCTGCAACTTGACTGGATGCTGTCTGATTTGTTCAAACAAAGTGGATCTGGAGAATTAAGTGTCGACTTGCTGGGAATGAAAAGCATTTATAAATGTTAATTCAGGAAAAAGAAAGGAAATTAATTAACTAATGGCACACTTCTCAAATAACATTCTTTTTAATCTTAGGTATTGGAAAAGGTATCAAGTATTTTCAAGTCGAAAGGCTCAGATCCACGCAAAATCAGGAGTCATTAGAGTTAAATTTCAAGTTGAGTTGCAAGTCTTTTTTGATTTTGTCAAGTCAAGTCTAAAGTCATCAAATTTGTGACTCGAGTCTGACTCAAGTCCAAGTCACGTGACTGACGTCCACACCTCAGCTCCCTCCTCGGCTGATAAAAGGCTCAGTACCTCCTGCATTTATAAAGGCACCATTTAAGGACAAAATCATTCTGAAATTAAGTGCCAAGTGTGAATGCGCACTGTCTTGTCAGTGTCGAACTTTGATAAAACAAATAAGCTTTTTCCAAGGGAGAAACTTAACTTAACAGTCCTTAACCTATGTTTTCCCAGAACCTTAACTTTGAACAACCTTGTGGAACTAGGCAGTGTTGGGGAGTATCTAGTTACATGTATTGGAGTTATGTAATTAAATTGCAAAATAAATTTAACTTTAATCAGTTACAGTTAGTGAGAAAAAAAATATGTGATTGTTGATTATGATCGTTTCAGAATGACCCCCAGTATGTTAACAGAAAAGCAGCTGTGAATTATGACTCAGAGGTGGACGTAGAATGCCAATGTTACAGAGCCACAGGGCCTGACAATTTTAGAGTGAATTGATGGGTCAACAAAACTATGTGACTTTTACATGGGAAGCCACTGTTTTGCTTCTGGTTTCTTTCAACAATGACTATGATTGTTCCCTAACCTTTAACCCTTTAGCACTGCACATCTGCAAACTGACTCAAAAAGGACAGTTTGAATGCAGCATAATCAGAGACATCATCTCTTTTATTCCAAGCATCCTTCTTTCTTGTCAAAACCTGAAGGCTGCTGCTCAGGTGTTTTATACTAGTAGCAACTACCCTGGCTGCAGAGGTCTGATAAGTTCAACTCTTTATAACTGCACACTGCTAACCTGGAAATCCAGATGCCCCGCCCCAAGCAAAAATCAAATTTGCACTGCACAGGAATCGCCTACTGGACCAATCAGATCAGTCTATCTGACAGAGGCGGGCTCTGGGCGGGCGTAACATGATGAAGACAGCGCTGCACTGTAGGAGTCAAAAAGTAAACAGCCAAGATGGCAGCTGCCGAAGGACCGCGTCCATTCGATTTAGCTTTGGAAGAAACACTAAGCCAACTACACTTGTCTTTTTCCTTGAGAGAGGAACAGAAGACTGCCCTAGAAGCCTTCGCTTCCAGGAAGGACGTTTTTGCCGTTTTGCCAACGGGATACGGCAAAAGCATAATATATCAGTTAGCCCCACTGGTTGGCAAACAAATGGGGCTTAGTGCAATGAATACTTCACCTTGTTTTTTGCTCTGATTGGCTATCGTGCTATCCAATTGCATACGGCGGCATTTAATATGCTTCACTTAGTGCCGCCCCTTGGGTAGGAAGGGTGTATCGGTGAGGGCCAGACTCAAAATCTTTCTAGATTTGAGTCTGGATTTCCAGGCTAGCATTTTTTACTTTCTTCAGACTAGAGGTACATTTCCTGTGAAAATGGAAGTGTATTTTGAAAACAGACAATGTGTGTACCAGGCTGAAGTTGACAGAACATCAACAATCATCACACCCAGGGTACCTTGTACATCATATCTCGACATGGAAAGTCCATGATCAAATGCTGATATGTGATGAGGTCGGAGTGAGAAAGTGTTGTACCACAGTAGTTGTTTTTAACCAAAGCCACATTATTTACTCTACTTTAACCAAGTAGTTTGTGTATTTATAACCTAATTACAACAGATGTGCCGAAGCACTTTTCAGAGGTTTCCAAGAAGCTAACAAAAATGCATGGCACATTGTACAGATCAGATTGAGTTTTCCTGCTAACTGGCACTGTATGTGAAATATAGATACAGTATAATTATTTGGATGACTGTATATTTTAATAAAGCAGGCACAAATCTTTGATTCATGTTGTTCATAGCTGGAATTTTTTTTTATTTGTAGGCTACAGCACAAAAAAAATCATAAAAAACAACAATAAACACAAAGCTTCAGTTAAAAATGAGACCAACATTTTCTACTGATGTCAAATTCTGAGCCACAACGAAGGCCAAAATATGCCTTGTAACAGAAGGTAAGGCTTGTTGTCTTCAGTTGAACCAATTTCTGGAAAACTTGCGGCCACTACTTGCCAGGTTAAGAGGAGTGAGGAATTCAGTCAATGAAGGCATAAAACTGTTTTTTCAACAACTGTGAATCCTTGCAACCATGAGAGGTCCCTGAGCATGCAGTGATACATGTGCAAACAAAATATTAGGCTGATTGGTCCAGTAGTTTTCGTGATTAGGTGCAGACAAACAGATACACACTTACACACCTATCAGAAATAATAATGTAATCTTACTAAAATCAGAAAACATTTGTGCTGTTTTCATAGGCAAAGAGAAATGTTTGGGTTTTTATCGGTTTGGAAGACTTGAAAGCTACAGCACAGCCACGCACCTAGCTGGATTCATCATAGTTGGTAATACATATGGCACCATGTGTCTTGTGTATAGGCATTTGTTCAAAAGTAGCATTAGTAAGTAGCATACAGCCACTAAATAAGACTTCCATCTATGGCACCCTAATTGCCATACCATACCATTTTCAACCACTTATCAAGAGGCCGGGTCGCAGGGGCAGGAAAGTATTCCAGATCCCCCTCTCCCCAGCAACATTTTCCAGCTCCTCCTGAGGGATCCCAAGGCGTTCCCAGGCCAGACGAGATATCTAATCCCTCCAGCATGTTCTTGGTCTGCCCCAGGACCCCCTACTGATTGGACATGCCCGCAACACCTCTAATGGGAAGCACCCAGGGGGCATCCTGATTAGATGCCCGAACCACCTCAACTGGTCCCCTTCGACGCAAAGGAGCAGCAGCTCTACTCCAAGCTCCCTTTGGATGTCCAAGCTCCTTACCCTATCTCTAAGGCTGAGCCCAGCCACCATTTAGAGGAAACTCATTTTGGCCGCTTGTATCCATGATCTCATTCATTCGGTCATTACCCGTAGCTCATTACCACAGGTGAGGGTTGGGTCATAGATGGACCGTTAAATCGAAAGCTTTGCCTTCTGGCTCAGCTCTCACCACAACAGTCCAGCACAGCACCAGCATCACTGCAGACGCTGTGTCAAACTGCCAATCTCTCTCATGTGCCATTCTACCCTCACTTGTGAACAAGACCCTGAAATACTTGAGCTCCCTTGTTTGGGGCAGTAACTCTCTACCAACATGAAGGGGGCAATTCACTGTTTTCCAGCACCCTAATTGAAATTAATATATGTACATTTATTTTAAATTTGGTGTCTAGTTGCATGAAGACCAACACATTACAGCCTATGTCCTCACTACCACTAGTTACTGCAGGTCACCACTTAACAGAAACAGCCCTGGGCAGCTGAACACTGGAGATGATCTGCAGAATCATCTCCTGCAAATATGGCCTCACTGTCAGCCTCAGGTTTGAACAGATCCAGGTGTCAGAGCAGAGGCTGACTCTGTGCGGGCTGTAAGTGGTCATATGGAATGGGTATTACTAGCATATGTTCCTTGAAGGAGGGTATATTTGGTCAAACCCAGCAGGGCAATCAAAGACACACTGGATTTGAGACTGGAAATGACTGTAATGCCAGGCTCTCTCTCTCTCTCTCTCTCTCTCTCTCTCTCTCTCTCTCTCTCTCTCTCTCTCTCTCTCTCTCTCTCTCCATCCAGATGGATAAACAGTTGAAGGCACACACCTAATGACTGGGGCCTGAGAAAGTGACTGGAGGACCACAGAGTTACTTGAGACCTCGGGCTCAGCTCTGCCTGTTATTTGGGTGGTTGTAATTGTGTTTGAGGCAGAGCAGAACAACAGAAGTGAGCTGACACAACTGTGTGCTGGTGATGAGACATAGTCACCCACATAAAGTACACAAAGTCAGATTGCACCAGTGTTTGGGACTGAAGCTGGATAACCGGGTACAGTGGACCAAGAGCTTACCTGCACTACTACACTCACACATTCCCGTAAAATTCGGATAAGCAAGGACATCAGCTGAGTAAGGGCATATGGCCACATTCTTTCAGCAGTGTGTATGCTTATGTGTTGTGGGCCACACTGAAGGACTGCCTACTCAACTGATGTCCTTGCTTACCCGACTCAAACTTTCTGTTGCTGCTATTATTCAGGTTAGAGGTAGCGCTGAAGGACCATCTCCAGAGCCGTTCTCCTCTGGGGCTGGCAGACAGTCAGTTCAATGTCTGGCCGGTTGGCAGGAGCTAACACAGTAGCAGTTGTTAAATGGTCCTGACAACCTCACACAGACACCAAAACAGCTCAGCTTCTGTGACTGTTAGATAACGCCGGCTGTGTTGTGCTAACAGTTAGCCCTGTCACTGTGTGTGTGTGGAGGCAGACTCTCATCAACTGTCCTTGTGTGGAGCTCACACTCCCACTGCAGTAGTCCCCTGGCACTGGGGAGGTGGTGAGACCACAAGGTGTGCTTGTCTCATCAGAAACAGACGGAGAAGGGGCGAGGAGGGCCTGAGCAAATCAATACGCTGTGCCCAGCTTCACAAAGGAATCAGATTTTACCCATTTTAAATAATATGTAGCCTGGCAAACCTCCAACTGATTTAAAACAACAAACCATTTGGGCTTTGCAGGAATTATGTATGTTTTTATTTGCATATAAAGCAGTTAAGTGAGATCCAATCACAAGTGGTCACTCGAAACACATGTTGAGACGCACTCTGATGTCAGGGGTGAACAGACAGGCTTGAGTCATGTTTCCACCAAAAAACTTTGGTATAGTACCATACATGACCCATATGGACATGAAGCCTACATAGAGTGAGACCACAAAGAGAGAGTTGTTGGAGAGATCTGGGGGACAGTGTGATGCAGCCAGGAGGCTGTGAGGGGAGACTTTTCACCGCAGTGGCTTATCAGAACAGCTAAAAACATTTCAACTTTAGAGGGGGCCATACGAACTATTTCATGTGAAGTGTACTGAGGGTCTAAAGCCCATCCTAATCCAAACCCAGCTCAACAAGGTTGAGGGAAAAGAGAGAGATAAATTATGGGGGGGGGAGGAAGAGCAGAGGGAGGAGGGGAGATGGCAGATGGCTGCACGTTGGAATGCAGAGCAGGAATGATGGAGGGAGAGAGAGGTGTAACCAAGGTAGTAAATTGAAGGAAAGGGGGGTTAGAGGGGAAAAGGAGGATAATATTTAATAGAAAAAGAGAAATGTTTCACTGACATGTTCCAATAAAAACTGTTTTCTGTGTGCTGTTATTATTCACAGAGATCACGCAATAGGGCTGTTGCAAAGTCCCTTCTTTATGTCACCTTTGCATTTTTAAACAGAACCACAGGACAGTGGCATCATTCTGCTCCAGTGCGTAATTTTAGGGGCTGTATACATGCCGTGTTTTTTGCGCCCTTGAATTAATTGTTTTTAATGTAGATGCAAGGCAGGTGCACTCAAATGCCAGAGTGATGCCATCGCGGCCCGCATGCATTCCTAAGTGCCTATTTTTCAGGGTGCAACTGCTTTGCCCTGAGATAAACAGAGTTCAGCTTTTGGAACACAGCAGTGTGCACCGCTTGTCATGTGATGAGCAGCAACCAATCACAGCGTCGGGCACAGATAAAAAAAGCCATCCTTTCCCATTGGCATGTTGCTGGTCACCATTATTTTGTAACGGCACCTGGTGGCATTGAAGGGAATATGGCTGGAAGACAACTTAAGTTAAGGGGCAAAAAGTTTGAGTAGGGGGGGAGGTAGAGGTGTTGGATGGGTCTAACAACCACAGACTTTCACCCGCTAGGCCGGTTTTCACTTCCCATATGATTGTAAAGCCAAACTGCATTACTTTTTTGTAAAGCCAAACCCTGTTACTTTTTTGTAAACCCAACCATGTGTGTGTTGGCTAAACATAACCATGTGCATTTGTTGGTGAAGGAAAAAACATTAGTTCACAATGTTGTACTGACGTAGTGTATTTATTTTAAAGGAGACTGTATGCAAACAGTACATTTTCTTTGAAAACAGACAATGCATGTAACAGTCTGATGTTGACATTGTGTCCCAGAACAGGAACAACCAACACACCCAGGGTATCTTGTACGTCATATCTTAACATGGAAAGTCCATGACCAAACATTGATATGTGACAAGGTCAGAGTGAGAATGTGTTGCCATGGTCCTGTCCTGCCGGCTGTCCCTTCTATAAAGACACCATTTCAGCACTGTTACTACCTCCCGTGGTGGCTTTAAGGCCACACCACTTTGTCCTCCCCATTCCACGGGTGTACCTTATATACAGCACTGCGAGGCAGCATGATGGTGCAATATTCCCACCTTGAACAGGCAGTGTAACAGTGCTAAAGACCGAGATGTCACTGTTGATTTTTTAATACTGTGTACATCACAAACTAAATAGGCTACCAATCACTTCCATTGTACTGTGATGGAGGACACCAATGTAATGTTCTCTGAATGTGCCTTTCCACCTTCAGAGCAGTCAGCAGTGTTGTGTCATTTCACTACAGTGTGAAAGTCAGTTTTAGTGATGTAATTCATCACAAGCAACATTATGTCAGATTATACCAGTTACATTATTGTGACGTAGTTCTGCAGTGCAGACTATTCAAATCAGTCTTCGCACTGCGTTACCACACAACCATCATGTCACTATGATTTTAACAGTTATGGATGGCTCATCACAAGCCAGTTTACTGCAAGATTGTTTTTGGAGCATACCAAAATTAATGGAACCCAATGGATGCCAACAATCTAAAACTAAAATATGTAAGGTGATGTAAAGCATAGATAGCTGGTAGTAACTACCAAGACATTCTGGAGAAAACACACAAATACTGAATGGTGTTAAACATAATGATCAAATATGAATTATGTTTTTTATTTCAGTGTAAAAATATATTTTTGATAACCCCATACTGATGGCGCTCTGGTGATGAGTGGAGAAACAGAGAAGAGGGAGGGAGAATAGGAGCAGAGGGGGAAGGGTGTTTGCCCCCTGCAGGGCTGCTGATGGATGCAGGGCTCCTGGGGTTAAGGGGAGGGCAGCCAGGCCCTGAGCCAGGGTACAGAGTGGCAGCTACCTGCCTCTCATCACACACACACACACACACACACACACACACACACACACACACACAGGGCAGAAGATGCTAATGGGAGGGAGGGTAGGAAACAGAGAAACAAACCATGTGACAACATGAAGCCTGTCAATAGAGCAGACAACAGATGAAGTGACTCCAGCATGTGATACGGACAAAGCAGAGCCCCATTCACAGCTCCACACTGTCTTCAAAAATGTCATATTACACCATCAAGGGCACTGGAAGCTGTTGCCAGCCTCTCTAGAGCGCCCACTGGTGGCTTTACCCTGTATGACAGGCTGACAGTGAGACCACCTTCTCCGGTGGGCTGATTTCTCAGTTGTGATATTCTCTGATATGTCTTATCAAGATGTGTCAAAGCCAATTCGAACATTATTGATTCATAACTCTGCAGTCTTTCAAGTCACCCCAAAGAATCTCCTTGTTTGGCTCCCAGTCTGATGGCTTGAGTCTTTAGCCAGTAACTCCTTTTACACTCCAAACAGCGCAAAGGGTGTTCTCAATGAAGCAAGTCAAGCCTCTCCACCTAATCTAACGACCTTAAATGGCGTTTATTAATCAGACCGTGCTGAGTTTCTGTGTCCTTGTTGTAGCCGATACTGAGCAGTCTAGTTAATGCTCAATCAATCAATAAAACCTAACGGATAATTGAATGGCTATTCTCTATAATAAAAGGGTGCGATTTGCGGATAATTAATGTGGCGCAAAAAAACAAAATGGGCCTATTTCATTTCAGGCTGTGAGGTGTGAATGTCCCACTTGTCCATACTGCTGTCTGCTTCATCTTAATGAATTCATGTCTCACTCCGTCCGCAGCTTTGCTCTGCAGCCATTCTTGTATTGCTTTGGATAAATCCATGAATAAGTCTTTAAAAGCCTGTTTGTTTTTGCAGTTCACTTAAACCTTTCTCTTTATCAAATGGAGGGAGGGTGTGTTTTAAAAACGCTAATCGCCTGTAATCCTTTTAATATGTCTCACACTTTGCTCTGTCAATACACAAAGCAGCTCGATGCATCCCCAAACTGGAGGAGAGGAGTATCCATGGGCATGAGAGGAGAAGAGGGATGAGCAGGAGGGTCATCAGGTTACTACTGACCATTCATAACAAACACAACTGTATCGTGATGATGAGAGGGGGTCCTTTTTTTATTTAAGTGTTTTCCTCAGACTTGTGGCAGTGCGCGCAGGGCAGCCCAGGCTCCTCCTCGCCCCTTTCCCCCCCCCCCTACCAAGTGAGGACCGCTCCTCAGGTAGAGAGATGTTTTAAATCAAGGGGGGAGGGAGGGGAGAGTGGGGCTGGGGCTGTCCGCTTTTGTTCTGCAGAAAAAGGGGGCTTGTTCTTAGCAGATCAGCCTGCCATTTTAACCGGGGGTGTGTGAGCGCTGATCGAGAGGCTTGACACGGCAGCGGTGTGGGATGGGAATAGAGAGAAGAGAGAAGGAACGTCCAGCCTGCAGTCCTGCCACAACCGAGCGGAGCAGCAGCATCGAGAGATCACTGAAGCGCCAGTCTCCTCTACAGCGGGGTCATACACACCTGAAGGCCGCAGAGGGATTACAAACCAGGGGGAATAGTCTGACAGCCGGACGAACATTTGTTTTATTGGAGAAGAAAACCCTGCAGCGCTTTTCCCTAAACTTTAACGCACCGCTCCACTTCTGCAAGTGCACTTAGACTTTGCGTATAGCCTTGTGACAGAAACAGGACATCATTTGAATGATTATCATTAGTCAGTACTTTTCGGCTTTTTGATCGTCTTATGGACTTACAGTATATTTAATGAGGAATGTGCCTGCTGTGCGCGCATGAGCCTCTCTGTCAACACCCCTGACCTTTTTTGTGGATTTCGATGAAATCTTTGGACTTGAGTGATTGATTTGTAACGAGATCTGCTGGACTTTGCGGCTTTGAAAGGATCAGAATTTACTGGAAGAGCTTTTCACTTCCATCCAACATGCGACCTATCCCATCAAGACTCAGCTATCTGTGAGTGCCTCTCCTTCACCGCATCCATTCTTTACGCACTATCAATGCTTTAATGCTTTAGCCAACTTAATGTATGTTTTATTTTTTGTCTCTGCAGGTGTCTACATTTATTCGCATTTTGCTACTATGCTCAGGTATGTCACTACTTCATTTCTTTTCTTATACATGATTCATAATGTTCCGTTTTTGTATAATTATTAAGCATATGGCAATCAAAGCGTGTGATGCGCGGCGAGAGGAGGAAAGGTGAGGGATCATCATAACATTATGTGATACAACAATATCGGATGGCTCCCACGGTGCGCCGGACAGCGGGGCGCGCGGCCTGCTGGCAGGTTGCTGATGAACATACCGGCCCTGGCACAGGACGCGCGGGCACAGACGGGGCATCGGGGCATCGGGAAATGCTTGCGAGCCTTGTGAAAAATGTCGTGGGGTTCAAAAGTAACCAGGGCCAATGTTTCCGTCAGCAGCCGTCATTCCATCACAGCGGAGCGCGGCGGATAGAGGGATCCAAGTGAAAGAGAAATACAAATAGTGAAAAGTTAAAGTGGATGCTCTGTTAGTTCATTTATCCAACGTGTTTGTGTTCTGCGATGTGGCGCGCATTCTCCTGTACGCACAACCTGTAATCACACCGTGCGTCTGTTTTGGAAGCTGTTAATTTCATTTGGCAGCAGCTCTCCTGGAACTTGTTACACTTGTCACTCGGGGAAAAACAACAACAAGCTGTTGTTGCGTTTGGATATCTCTCCCCTCTGTGTTTAAGAGCCTCAGTCATTTCCTACACTAACCTGCAGACACACAATTGGTTTCAGTCTAGTCCAGATTTTTTTCTTCTTTTTGCGCAGTTAAATGTCCGTAAAATATATATATATAAAAGACAGATCTACACATACTGATGATTGTGATGACATCTAATTTCTGACAGGTAACCAATCAGTCCCCGCCTAATTTCACGCAGCATGTAAGCGAGCAGAGCAAAGTGACGGACCGCGTGAGCCGCAGGTTGATCCGGATCTACCAGCTGTACAGCCGGACCAGCGGCAAGCATGTCCAGGTCCTGCCCAACAAGAAGATCAACGCCATGGCCGACGATGGAGATGTGCACGGTAAGAGAAGCCCCGCAAGTCCCTTGTGATAGCCAGAAATCCTCATCTGAAACCCGCCGAGATCCTTTAAATGTTTTGTATCAAGGTGGATCTGTGATTTTTTTATGAATTAATTAATTTATTTGTTTATTGAGTTTCCTAACATTTTTATGTGTGTTCATTAAATTTTGCACTAGTGTAAATATTGTCTGGATCTATTTCATGTTCTGGTCATTTACGACCTGACAAAAATCTGGCATTGTCCGTTCAGCGCAGGAAATTTTAGGTTTAGGCGTTTGATTAAATTTCGCTTTGCAATTTTAAAAAAAAATCCGTCCTTATTAAATTCTGTCTCCTTTGGACTGCAGACTTAGAGTTTTTGTATGTTATTGTTGTTATTATTATTATTATTATTATTAGAAAATTTCATGAGGTAGGTTCCGAGATAAATTTTAGCTTCTACATTTTGTTTTTGCTTTGTGATTGAAATTATTCCCAGCGTTTTTACACATATGACTCAAGGCCAATATTCTAATATCATTAAACCAGTGAAGAGGGCCTGAAGCATTTAAAGAGCAAACTATCTTAGATATGAAAATTAGCTTCAAATTAACACGTTTAATTTGAATGTTTTAATTAAGAGGTGTAAATTAGCGAACATTTATTAATCAACATATTTGCAGAATTTGCTCCTATTTATTCAGTCAGTCAAAGATTTTCTGTCTTGTTTCAAGATACTACATTTCAAGACAAAAGTGAAAGCCTCTTATCACCATCATTATCTATACCTATTAAGCAAACTTAGACTGACTGGTGGAAGTGGTCTTCTTTGCACCATTTGTGCTCCCACTCTTTACTGTTGGAGGGGAAGAGGCTCAGAGCTCAGAGAAACTGTCCAGTAGATTGTAGATGGTGCTGGAGGTGATCCTCCAGAGATCCCGGAGGTCTGGAAGAGCCATTAGAAGTCATCCTACTTCTACCTTCCGAACATTTCCTGCATAGCTCCTTCTCCCCACCTCGCCTCCACCCCCACCTTCAACCCTACTCTGTCCAGCCTGAACCAAACGGGCTTTGTCAAGCTTTGCAGCCACTCTGGCCTTTTTGTATTTAGAATGAACTGAACTCCACTAAAATATCTGTTAATCATGGTGTTTTTTCTGTGCAGGGGGTGTTGCAGAATGTAACCGTGTGCACATGCATGGCAGTAAAATGAGTGTGCAGCTATTCAGGTTCATACTGAAGTAATTGTCTATGAAATGAGAAAAAAAGTGTACATGGGGGTGGTGTGTGCATCTCCCACAACTGTCCGTCATTCAGCTTGCCTAAAACTGCTGATTTTGACCACAACTATAACTCTCAGACATGTAGTGGTTAGTCAGTGGGTGTGTGACCTCAGTAACCCTGTGGCTGACGCCATGAAACCATTTTTATTAGACACTGTGGATTAAAAATGGTATTTATAAAAGGTCTTCTGCTATTGGCTTTTAATATTCAAGAGAAATATCTATGAGAATGTCAAATCACTGCAGCGCAAACACATTGTATGAACTGACAATACACAGTACTCTGTCACTCTGCATAAGTGAAATGATAATTGTTCTTGTAGCTTGTTGAAAAGCAATGCAACATAAAGTCATGCTCTGCGAACTGTCCATATTTCCTGTATCTATCAGTATGTCTCTGGATATAGAGATAAATGTGGAGCTTTATGTGTGAGGTCAATACAGATTTATTTGAAAAGGAATTCTTGATGAGCCTGCCAGGGTCGCCTCTTTAGCTTTCAAAGAATCAAAAGACACGTGGTTTTATCATTTTGCAAGAATTTCAGCTTGCATAAATCCCCAGGAATGGTCCCATAGGTTCTAGTGTGTGTGTGTCTGTGTGTGTCTGTGTGTGTCTGTGTGTGTATAGAAAGAGAGTATGCATACTTGAAAGCACAGTCAAGCATTCCTGCGTGTGTTGTCGATGCTTTTATGTCCGTGCACATATGCATGTGCCCTGAAAAGTAATTCATTCAGGTTTTAATATTTGAGGAATATTTCAGACGGGCAACAAAAAACACACATTAACATTTTTTGACAACCATCCTGTTCTCAGCTGTAGTTGCTAAGGAAAAAAACAAACTCTTTGTTTCATTTCTATAGCTAAACTCATTGTGGAAACGGACACATTTGGGAGCCGAGTGCGCATCAAGGGTGCTGAGACGGGCTTCTACATCTGCATGAACAAGAGGGGGAAGCTCATCGGCAAGGTGAGGAAAAAAGCTGATCTTAAGCAGCCGAGGCAGAGGCAATGAGAGGAGTTAGAAGAGGATTCAGAGTCTGTCTCGTGGACTTTATTTTGTAAAGGAAAACCTCAAGGCAAATAGTTGTGAGCAGAGAAATCAAAATCATCCATTAGTCCTTGGTGTGTCATTAGCTCTAGGGCTCCATGTTAGCATCTTTGGCTACATTTTATGAGAAGTGAACAAATAATATGCTGTAGAAATTCTAAAGCAACCTCCAAACTAACCCAAGTTTAGGAGGCTCATGTTAAGACAGGTTAAATTTACAGTTAATAGCACATGAACATCATGTAGAATAAGCTTGGACTACTTCCCCAGTGTGTGATATCAGTGCACAGCAGATGAAAATATGATTCCTCAGCTAAAATAGCTCCAAAAATGACCCAAGCTACATCAGTATTCATTAGTTTATGATACTTTTTAAACAATAAAATAGTATATAGTCTTTTTTATTAATGTCAACAAGTCCTATAGGAGATCAAAAGCAAAACCTGATTTGGCTTATTCCTCTTTACAAATGTGTATTAGTCCACAGCTGAAACTAGTACAATAAATCAACTGTTTCTTCCTATTTATTAGTCCAAAACTACTGTGACCAGCTGTTTTAGAAAATTACGGAGGCTTTTTTTTAAAAACTGAAAGTATATATTTGTGAGCTGTTTTTAAAGATTTACATCATCAGTAAGAACCAATGAGCTTGGAGCTGAGAGCCATGGCAGAGTAGAGATAGTATTGTAAGTCTGTAATAATCACAAAGTAAAAAATAATTTCAACCTGCAGAACACATCTTCAAATCCACCAGAGGCTTTGGTTTGCCTTAGATGTATGACTTCAAGAACATGACCTGCTAGATAATGTAAGGTGTTTTGCTTGATGCAGCATGTGTAAAGGCTAATGATTTAAAGTGTAAATATATCATAGGTGGAAATCACCGGAGGCCCCACGATACAATATTATCAAGATCCTAATGCAATTTTAAATGTTTCGCATTATGCTGAGTATTGCGATAGCATATATTGATATATAGATATATCATGATTTATTACCTCTTTCAACTGCAAATTATTCATGCAAAGGAAAACTTTGTCAACATGTGTTTAAAATTTTCAGTCTCTTAATCTAGTGGACAGAAAAAGCAGTTGAGTTTATTATTCTAGTAGGCTACTAAAAGTTTAATTTACATTTGCAATATTTATAATCAATACTAGACGTGGTGTTTGTGTATCAATACAATGTTGCCATGCAAAATATTGCGATACTATGCTATATCAATTGTTTCCTATGTGTCCCGGATGTTTATTCGTTGCTGTTATGTGAGTGTGTAGGTGTGTGTTATCCCAGTGCCCCTCTCTCACTGTGACGGCTAATAAACAGAGCTGCCAGCATCTCTGCTCCCCCCACACACACACTCCCCTCCACCCACCAAGCACCCTGCCTCGTACACCATCTGCCCCGAGCTACCGGCCCAGTCACAGCCTGACCCGGCCCTAGTGTGTGTGTGTGTGCACGCATGTCTGTGTGTGTGTGTGTGTTGAAGAGAAAGAATGAACAGAGAGTGTGCCTTTTGGGTGTATCATGACTATTTTTAACACAGTGCTTGTTACAGTAGGCTAGCACTGTGTCCAAGTCTAGTTAATGCTGTTTCAGCTGACCTTACTGTACATTTGGTGTATTGTGTTTTTCACTTGATGATATCACCAACTGGAAGTCACACTTCACCCAGCTGTTTAGTTAGTGTCACAGCACACAGCAGAGGACTGGGGATGTGTATTTAAGGACTTATTGATTGTTACTCAATTCAAGCAGACCTGCTCGGTTAAATTTAACCACAAATGCAACAGAAGATCAAACCAGAGGTGAAAGTGACACTTGGGGGCTGATTAAGGCTTTATGGCTAGAAGATCCGTCCCACAGCTACTGACCCACAAGGGCTGCTGGATGTTTGCTGAAGGGGGAGAAGAGTCATCGCTTACTGTCATCCCCCTCTCTCTGATCTGTAATGACTGTAGCATATGCCGCATGTATGAGGGGAGGGCTCTGTGTGTGTGTGTGTGTGTGTATGTGTGTGTGTGTGTGTGTGCAGGGGACAGGCTGCACAGGGAAGCCTTTCTACATCTGATATTTGCCATCTGTAAATCTTCTCTGAACATTCCCACTAACTGTGTTTCTATGTGTGTGTGTGTGTGTGTGTGTTTCTGCAGAAGAACGGACAAGGCCGTGACTGTATCTTCACAGAGATCGTTCTGGAGAACAACTACACGGCGCTGAGAAACGCCCGCTATGAGGGCTGGTACATGGCCTTCACCCGTCGCGGGCGGCCACGGAAAGGTTCGCGGACGCGCCAGCACCAGCGCGAGGTCCATTTCATGAAGAGGCTGCCGAAGGGGCAGCAGCCCGCCCACTCGAGCCACCACCGCCCCTTCGACTTCATCCACTACCCCTTCAGTCAAAGGACTAAACGTACGCGCTACTCGTCAGAGCGCTGACGAGGAAAGGGATAGAAAAGACAGAGAAAGAGGATAAACTGACAGACTGACCGAATTTTCAGCAGCTGGCACACTCCTCCACTCTCCCTACAAAACCTCTAAAGACATTTTTATACTGAGCATTACTATATCTTAATATGTAGGTTGTTTTCTATTTTTCTCAAGGTCAAAAAAAGCTGTACATAGACAAAAACATGAGAAATTTATTTTTGTACTCCAGACTTAGTACTGACCCGTGTGTTTTTAGATGCACCTAACTAATTGTCTGACTTATTTGGACATCTTAGTCGAGTGCGTGGTGTTGTTTTTTTTTTTTCATTCTGACCAGTAGAGTCATTTTTTGGACTCTCGCCTGCTGCTCAAGGAGACTTGAAGGGCCCTGATTGACCGCACTGCCAGGAACGCTGCGTTCAGAGACACAAACTGTCACACACTGTGTGTTGGGTAAACGTTGCAGAAACATGTTGCAGTAACACTGCAGTGTTTAATCATCCTGACTGGGATCATTCTGTATCTTTCTCACACAGTGATGGAACAATGTGGCAGCTACATTTGATAAACAGGTTTCCTGTTCTGACTGTATTGTTAATGTGTACAAAATGCAGTGTGTAAGGCACCCCGACAGGCCCACTACCCCTCACCCTCTTGTGTTCTTGTTGCCCACTGAATGTTTGTTTTTATACATATAAAAATATATTTTTATTTGAGGATGTGTAAAATAATTTTAAGGATGGAATATTTATTTAAAATGTGTAATAAATGTACATTAAAATACTGATATTAAACTCTTGTTTGGTACATGTTTGCTTTGGGCCCATTTGTGAAACCCTGAAAAGACACACATCGGTTTGCTGAACAGACTAATCTTCTATGCGTACATACTGAGCTGTCTGTAAATTCATGTGAGCTCAGTGTTTGTCTGATAGCACCTGCGCTGCGCCTGTAAGATGTAGAGGAAATAAAAAAACACAACTTCTTTAATGCTCTCTTTTATGTTTTGTTCACACCGGGCGTGAATAAAACAATTTGCGTGATTGAATTACAAAGTCAATGTAAAGATGCGATAAGATGCAAATTCCCGCTGGGCGGCACAATAAACACAATGGACATGATGGATGTGACGTGAGCAGCGCGATTTCACATCATACCTTTATTCACGAGAGTTGAAAAAAATAACTTAAGCGACCGATTTGTGCCGCAATAGCCAGTCCACATTGAGATCCATATGACACTGAGGACGTACAGACAGAAGTTAATTCATGGGAAAAATGGAATAGAAACTGATTGTGTGCTGATTGCTGATTGTACCCCAAGCTGTACAACACCACGTCCTACTTTTATAGAAACAGGGATAAAAAGTAACTCACTTGGTGGAAAGTAAGTGAGGAATTCGTATTATCTGGTAAGTTGTGACAATATTTGTCTCTTAGTTTAGCATGTTAGCATGCTGTGTAAGCCCCTCTTCTCTCACAAAAATTCCCATGCACAAATTCATGCACATATGATGCGAGATATTAGCATGTATGAAGTGAGTCAACACTTGATGCAAAAATTTGCATCCTGACTTATTTCTTCTAGGATGCTGAGTTCGGGCCAATGCCCAGCCAGGTCATTTTGGCTACCTGGGGTGTTCTCTCTTTACTCCAGTGGTAACTCTCCATGCAGATAGTTTCCTTGCTATTACAACATAGTGGAGTTGAATGGAATTTCATTTGTAGTGCTTACAGTATTGAAGTATGACAGTTCCTGTATTCCTGGATCAGCGTGCAAGGTCTTTGTGAGTCTGACCCCCTTATTAAAACATTGAACCTTGTGAAAACCTACAAATCAAATCTATTCAAAGTCTTATGAATTAAGCATTTATTTCGACAGCTGTCATGTGCTGTTAATAATATGGTGTCCTTATTTTGTCTGCTGAAAGTCAATGGTCTATTCCAGCACCAAGCTCTAAGCCATTTCATTACAGATCAGGTTGTGGGTCTTACACAAGGGCAAAGGGTTTGGTTTATTTTCAGCTTTGGTGGAGGACACAAATGGAATGGGGCATTTGGCATCCACCCCCAGGAAATTTTGAGCATCAAACACGTCATCTTCTGCATTCTGGTGAATTTCTATATACCAATTTGTGCCATCCGTTTATGGTGGAAATGTCTTTAATTTTGTCAAAATAAAAGTCATCCGTGTTCTTAATATTGAAGGGAATGTGCCCCCTGCATACCCTCTTAATCTACGCCTATGATCTTATATTAATGAATCAGGTCTAGAACACTGATTTAGTCAAAGGCCTAATTGCGTGCTCACTTCTAGCTCTGAGCTTTGGGGGTATGGGGCTGAAATAAGTTTGCAGGACTTGTCTTCAGTACCATTTCTTGGTTTCTTATAGTACATGGATTATAAATTTAGGGTTTCCCAGTCCATTGTAATCCTCATCTGTCTATTCAGTTTTACTCAGACCATTATGAAAGGAATCTTTTTGAGTGGGATTTTGTTTTCTTCCAGGAGGTTTGTTGAGCAATAAACAGGTGCTTCTTTTCTAGTGTTAACCATGCAACACCAACTCCTCTCAACTGAATAGAATGACAGGCTGTGGCCTGAGGTTTCTCCCTATATGAAACCTGACCAGGGAAAGCTAACAAGGAGGGTGTTCTTAGTGTGATGCTAACAGGGATAATAAGGTCACCACCACCACCACTCCCACCCCTTTCTTTTTAGCAGATAGCAGCATGTCAGTGTCAGAGTGCTTTGCTGTTGAGGGGATGATACCGTTGTGTTTGTTTTTAGGCTTTAGTGTCCTTCATGATCTGTAACTCTCTTCAATGTTATTCTTAAATCTCCCGCTTTTTAACACCTCAGCATTTAATCTGATTGGACAATCCCACCAAGCACAAGAGTGTGTGTGTGTGTGTGTGTGTGTGTGTGTGTGTGTGTGTGTGTGTGAGTTAGGTAATCTGTCAATTTCTGTGTTAATTTGCATATTTGTTTGCCAGCAGGGAAGCAACTCTGCTGATTAAAGTTGACCATACATTTCCTTCAAGAGGGACGTGCAGACCATAATTCTTCTGCAATTCTTATTGCTATCAATTGCATGAATGTGTTCCAAATATAATTACAACCTTTTAAAGGTCTAGTCAGTAGGATTTGGGGGCATGTGTTGGCAGAAATGGAAATTAATATGAAAAGTATGTTTTCTGCAGTATATAATCACCTAAAAATAATTTGTTGTGTTTTCATCACTTACAACAAATAACAATTTTCACATTGGTCACGGCACCTTCTACAATGACAGCTTCAGAAAAACACAGATTTTTGTTAACATGAATCCACTAACTCAGTGTTTTTATGAGGTCTGTTTGTTATGGGAGGAAGAGACCTCTGTGGATAATTCGGCTCTACGTGAAATCTCCTAAACGCCTAGATCTTAATTGTCAGAGAAACAAGGTGAGCACACATTAGCAGGTGCTAGTAGCACATTTGCAGTGTGCCAAACAGAGTAGGGGAAACACAGAGGGAGCGATCTTTGGGGATAACTTTGCACTTGGTAAAAACCACCTGAACTACAAACACTGTGCTTGCAATCTGCAATTATCACCACTAGATGCCACTAAATCTCCCTAAATCTTTGACATTGTTCCTTTAAAACAAAACTAATGTCTCATTTCCAATGCATGTTTTGGCTTGACTAACTTTTGGTACCAGGTCCTCCTCTCAATTTCATTTTCCACTGTACATAGTACCCCCTCAATGTAGGTGGATTCTTGGCTGATTGCCATAGAGGTGCTGTGTGATCTTCAACTCATTTAATCCCTACTCATCTGAAACCATCAGAGCAATGTCGGCACTTTGTCAGTTGCACGGCATAGTGTGCATAGTGTATGACAAAGTGCATTGTATAGTGTGTGGCATAGTGTTCAGTGTAATGTGGACCGTAATGTGCAGCACAGTATGCAGCATAGTGTGCATAATGTGTGGCATAGTGTGTGGTGTAGTGTGGGGCATAATGTGCAGTGCAGAATGGGGTGTAGTGTGTGGTATATTGTGTGGCGTAGTTTACAGTGCAAGGTGTGGTGTAGTGTGCCACATAATGAATTTAATATTGAAATTAGAAGTTTACCCTGACTGTGTGAGCAGTGTCCTGGTAATGTGCTATATGAAATTATTTATCATGAATTAAATTTATTATGAATTTTCCCAACATTTATACTGCATGCCAATCTTCATAGCTCATTTGTTGTAATGGAAATCTAATTTCCTCCCATTAAAAAAAGCACGTTATAATAAAAACCCTTTGTGACCCTGCTGAGAGGACACAGCTGAAAAATTGATAAGTTCCTTTATTAGTTAATCGTGGCCTATGGAGGGCTGTTTAACCCAAAGTACTGAATTAAATGGTCTTGACAATACATGACATTAATCTGATTAACTCCTTCCACATTGGATTAACAGAGGGGTCTGTCCCTGAGGACTTCCCTCAGAAGCTCACAGACACCAAAGCAATCAATTAAAGTTGGTGCTTTGTGATAACTTTATGATGTAACCTGATAGCAATAGAAAAATACTGTTTAAAAAAATGCAGTTTTTAATAGATGAAATAGGTATGGTTTTGCATGTTACTCCATGAGTTTATAGTGTTCCTTCTCAAATCCAGCCTCTGGAAGCCAGTAGACATTGTGTAAATTTATTCAATTAGGGCCCTAGTCTGCCTCTCCATTACAGCCCCCACCACTGCCTCCAGTGTCTGTTAAGTCAGAGTGAACCTCAGTAAACCTCAGTAAACTGGTTTGTGGGAAAAATCACACCTTCTGGGTCGCCAGTGCTGCCATGCAAATGTGGAGCAATTCCAGAGCCGAAAAATGGGGGTAACATCGCTTTCATCCATTTTATTGAGCCGCAACCATCATCCTTAACCCTGGATAAACAAACAAAACTACCTTCTTCATTTGCTTTGGGAGCAATTTAACCCCTGCCTTGACCCCCCCCTGTGGAGGCCGTAGAATAGCAGGGGTGACCAGAGAACGTGACCCTGCCTCCCTAAGCAGCCTCGAATGCCACAAGCGACACAGAAGCTGCCCCCATCAAAAAGCACTTACAACCTCCAGCCACTTGTATACACTTGGAAACATTCAGTAAGATGAGGATTTTCCCAGGGAGCAAACGGCTCTTGTTGACCCTGTTGGCTGACTTTGAGCTGTAGATGACAGGAGAGTCACAGAACAATAGCAGTCTGAACTCAGATAGATAGATAGATAGATAGATAGATAGATAGATAGGGCCCATGCATTTTGTATTTTGTGTTTTACTGTTTTTACACAACCTCTCATATACTTTTACGTACAATATTCATGTGTATATGCATTGGTAATGCATCATTTTCAAATAAATTGCTTGACCATACAAACAAAAGGTTTTCTCCTGCATTACAGTGGTTGTTTAGATTTTTTCATTTACAGGTTAAGCGTCCTGCAGAGCTGGTTATTGTTTGGACATTTTTTGATATTGGTAAAAATACAGTATTCTTTTTAATACCTTAATTTAATTTTTTTTTTTAAAAAAACACACCAAAGTCATATTTTCTGTATTTTTAATAGAATTTGAAGGTATTAACAACCTGAAGGGGAGTTTACATTACAGTTGTAGACAAATTACACATGATGTTTTTTTTTCAGGCATAAATTATTGAAATAAAAAAATGTATCGTCTTTTTCACCAGAAATGTATTCCTGGTAATGTTCAATAATTTTACCAGGAAGTATGTTTTGAGGGAAATTATGTTTTTTAATCAAAATAATGATGTAATGCTGCTTATTAGCATACCTGGCAAGTCCTAAAAATGTTGATATTGAACATATCAGTAAAATGATCACTGACAACATATTTCATTGGTTTTCTGCCTGAATAGGTAATCTTGCAGTTCACTACCCAATTGTAGTGACCAAAGCATTTTTAATTAACAATGTAACTGAAATCATAATATTTTCCTAACCTTCAACTTAAGCGCTGGTATCACAGTCCTGCACTTTGTATATCCACCGTATTTCATTAACTGAAAGAACATTTGTCTCTGAATATGATCCAGGCAGTGATTATGTTCTCACCACAACATTATTATGAAAACAATTTATAAACATACAAACAATTTTTAGGAGACAGGGTTGCCATGGCCAAACTCACACATTTAATTGTACTACATGATATTACAACAAATGGCAAAACAAAATTTGCACTAGCAGTACATTTTAAATATCATACAATGTATAATCAATGTGCGAATAATTGAATATTGCATCAAGATTGGAATTGTCTTTCTGTACAATTTCCCAACAATTCCAAGACTGTTAGTGTACAGCCACTACTCAAAAAAACCTGGTTCTGATCCCTCTGACCATGACAATTGTAGAGCAATTTCTTATCCCCCCTTTTCATCAAAAATCTTAAAGAAAATAGTCTAAAATCAATAGCTGGAGGTTTTGATCAGTAATATTTTGTCCTTGCAAAAGTTACCAATGCCATCCTGATAAAAGCAGATGCAGGTGAATGCTCGGTGGTGGTTCTGCTTGAACTTACAGCGTCTTTAACATGATGGATCATAGCATTATTATTGCAAGGCTGAGGACATGGGTTGGTATCACAGGGACTGCCCTTCAGTGGTTCTCTGCATACTTTTTGTTAATGGGTTTACCTCCTCTCAAGCATTTTGTATCTATGTGGTGCCATTCTAGGACCAAATTTATTCTCTCTTTATTTACTCCCTTTGGCCCACATTATCAAACAGCTTGATATTTCATTTAATTTTAACAGAAATTATATTCAGCTGTACTTTTCCTGCAAACTATCTGTATTACCTATGTTATCCTCCCTGCATAATTTCCTAGCTGTGGTTATGTTTTGGATGGCAGAAAATATTCTACAGCTTCACACTTCCAATATGTAAATTCTTATTACAGGCCCTGAGCAGGCTTGCTCGTGGTACTCTAGCTCAACCTTTTGAAAACTACTGTTAAAAACCTTGGTGTTATTCTAGATGACAACCTCAATTTGCAGTCCCATGTTAAAAAGTTGGCTCAGTCATGTTGTTTTCCCTCTGAGACACATTTCAAATTAGATATTACTTTTAATGATCTTCAAAGAGTTATTCATAATTCTATCACTTAATGTCTGAATCATTGTGATGCGCTGTTTACATAGCTTGGCCAAGACATGATTACATGTGTTTAGGGTGTCCAATACACAGCCACCAGACTTAAGCCAAATTGCATAAGCATGATCACATGTCCTCTATTTTAATTTTCCTTCACTGGCTGCCTGTTAATTAGGGCCTAAGCACCAAGCTGTGTGAGGACCCTATTGAAATGCAAAGAGTTCTTCTTCTTCTTCTTCTTCTTCTTCTTCTTAACTAAAATATATTGCCTTTGGGAGGGGCTTAACATACTCAAAATCTCATGACACTTTGCAAACATATCAGAAGTGGTGAAACATTTTATATGTTAGGAGTTTTGTGCTCGGTTGCAATAAAATAGCTCAGTAGTGCCCCCTACAAAATTTCGATGAAATAGCCCCTGAAGGTGGTTTAACCCACATGCACGAAATTTGGTAGGCACATGTAACAGACATACAAAAAAAAGTCTCTTGGACCCATGCTCTAAACCCCACAGGAAGTCCGCTATTTTGAATTTACTACACAATTTTTGTGCATTTTGGCCATTTCCAGGGGTCGTACTTTAATGGACTACTGTGTCGTCAAACGTAGAGGTACCGCCACAAAACAGGAAGTAGTTTATGACTCCAGCATTCATGGTCCAATCTTCCCCATACTCCCCAAACAGGATTGATGACAGTGTCACCCTGAATACATCTATATGTTAATTAGTGGAAGTTATAGCGCCCCCTACTGGTAACAGGAAATGTTTTATCCTTTGATGTATATCTCCTACAAAGTTGACCAGATCCACCTCTAACCTGGTCAAAAATGCTGTAAGACCTAGGTGATGCTTTATTGTGGAAAATGTGAGTTTTCATCAAATGGCGCTGCCATGAGGGCAGGGCAAATGCACAAAAATTGGTACACACGTGTATCATGACCAGATGTACAAAAAAGTCTCTTGGACCCATTGCCTAAACCTAACAGGAAGTTGGCCATTTTGAATTCCGTGGTCAGTTTTGGTGTTTCCCACGTGTTGTATTTTATCAAACTAGTCCTAGAGATTTCATCCAATTGACTTCAAACCTTGGTCAGTCCCACTGAAAGATGAAAAGTTATTACAAGCTTGAGTTTTCATCCATCTCTGTGACTGTGGCATGGCGTCAAACTTAGGTGTACTGCCATAACACAGGAAGTACTTTATAACTCCAGCATACATTGTCCAATCTTCCTCAAACTTCACAGGATTGATGACAGTCCCATCCTGAACACATCTATATGCCAATATTCGGTATTATACATAGCACCACATACTGGCAACAGGAAGTACATCTATTCAGACACTTACTGTTTGATTTGCCTGAAATTTACATGCTGTGGTCTATATTTGATGTGTAAAACATGACGTATCATTAGTGCATTCTCCAGCTCCCTCCGGTAGAAAGAGGAAGTGGTACAAAATGTGAAATAGGTAATTCCAGCACTGTATCAAGGATATGCCAACTCACTCCTGCATGTGGTGTCTGACTTTGATAGAAATTAAGTGCTGCATCAGCCGGCGTCCTGCCACCACCCCTGAGCTTCGCAGAGGTGCGAGGGCCCATTCACTCTGCTTGCAGCTTTAATTTTAGAATTGATTTGCAAATTTTAAGGCCCTGTACGGTTTGCCACCACACTACCTGACTGAGCTTCTAAATCTTTACATACCAGTTCATAGCCTGAGGTCCTCTGATAAGGCCCTTTTAGCTATTCAGCAGTCAAGGCTGAAGACTAGGGGTGACAGGATGCAACACTGAATTGTGTTGTTAATGTAGTAACTGGCTCACTAGCATCAAGACAGTCTTCTGATTTCACTTTTTTGAATGACTAATACAGACTACCACCATCTGCTAGTGTGGAAAGTTATTTCCTCTCACACAGGTGCAGAACATACATGCTGGTTGGTCATTGGCTATAGCCTTTGTGGTGTGTTCATGTGCAACGTTTTGGTGGTGACACAGGCAGTGTCAGAAGATGCAATTCACTGTTCTCTTTTAAATCATCTCTCAAGACTCACTTTTGCTGTCTCTCTTTTTCTTTGTTGTGTTATCTGTTCTTTTATGTGTACTTTTCACTACATAATTTTCTTTACTTTTAGCTGCTTTACTATTTTATTTTGTTATTATTTGTTGACTGAGAATTGATATTTGATTGTTCTTCTGCTTTCTTTTATTGGTTCTAGTATGTGATGCACTTTGTAATGGTAGTTTTGAAAGTGGCTATAAGTAAAGTTATTAATTATAAGCAACGTAACACTGTTTTACTTCATGTACTTTTTTACTTTTTACTTCACTACACCTTGTATATAATGAGTGACTGCCAGCAGTTATTACATATTGAGCTACTACCTAACACTATTCTGAGGATGTTCAGATGTAGCCTACTGAGTACAGAAGCAGTAAGGTAGATGGATTCTCTATCAAAAATGACAGGCAGCCCATTAAAGCCCCCATTCAGCTTTGCTAACAAAAGCCACCAGTCCCACCAGGCTGGATAATTGAAACGCAAACAACTGATCAAAGTGAAGCTCCAGCTCGACAGTTTCATTGTTTATGTACGGGCCTTATGCGAGACCTGTTGACTTTTCCAATTGGAGCTGTAAACTTTTGTTTGTCCATGCATTTCCAAGACTGATTGTCAGACTGATCTGAACAATTACCAGCTAAATGTGTTTGCCAGCTCAGGCAGAGGCCCCCCCGCCCCTCCCTCCTTGCTGCCCTAAAAAGATCAAAAGGGAAGATCCCTCTCCCTTCCATAGCCCCCTTGAAACACCCCCACCACAACCCCCAAACGTCCTCTCTACTCCTTTTAACCCTCCTCCCAACCTCTTCATTTCCTTTTAGCCATGACAGTTCAGCTGGAAAGCCAACCATAAATGATTTTTTTCGACGGCCCAGTGTTTGGGACATGGCCTTATAGAGAGCACAGCCTTCAACAGAGGGATATGTCTTTTTTTTTTTTTTTTTTTTTGTAAAGGAAGACAGAAAAACACTGCATATTTCAATTATGTGCAGTTGTGCTCAGCTGATCAAAGAGCTGCAGGGATGCCACTTGCAACTGAAGGCTTGAGGACCCTCATGATGTGAATGAGCACAAATTGATGCTACTGATGCTAAACGGTTAAGCGCCTCACAAAATGTCATAAGGTCAATCCACTTTTGGTAGTCATTTGACCATAACACAACCTTGGCAGTTTTAGTGACTAAACAGCCCTCAGGGCTGTGCTGGGCTGGATTCCACTCTCATTCTATTGCACAATGTCTATATGACTTACAACATGAGGTTGGGAGGGAAATCCAATGCATGCTGGAATTAAGTGAAATCAACAAACCTGATTCATTATAAGATTATAAGGATAAGATAAGGCTCAGTAAGAACAGAACAATCTTTTAATTTGAGTGAAGTGACCCTTAAAATTTTCTTCTTGTTTTATTGTTTGTTTGTTTTTTTACAGATCCATCTTAGATGAGTTCAATGAATGTCCAGCTGAGTGCTCACTGAACTCACTCAATTATCTGTGTTTGGGTTAAAACCATCTCTTTTCTGCTTTAAAGAAAAGCAAAAATGGTTGTTGTTTAGTGATGCACAGGTTGACCCACAGCGTGCAGCCTGACCTGTGTCGGGTGTTTCGGGTAATTTTGTCAAAGAATATTGCAGGTTTCTGCTGGGCCGGTCATACAGTGACAAAGCAGCATTATGAGTAGATATTAAGAGCTTAAGATAATATATACTTTATTGATCCCCAGAGGGGAATTTCAAGTATCACAGCAGCACAAGACAAAAAGACATTAAATAGAATACGATAAAATAGAAAAAAATAAAAATAAAAGATGACAATAGATAAATAAAAGATAAAATAAAAGTAAAATTGCTACATCAAGATGATTACAGTGACTAAAAATGGCAGACAAAGTGTCGAATAAAATAAAGTGTCATTTGGCAGATAAAGTGTCATAAAGTGTCATGTTGATCAGATGCAAAATAAGTCAGTTCAGAGCTGGATGTAGTTTAAGCCAAACTGCTGTTGTATAGTCTGATGGCGATGGGCACAGAAACATTGTGCAATAATCCATTCTCTCTTCCCCTCTTTCCGTCTCTCAGTTTCTCACACAACAAGCAGTTTTACTGCCAGCGCTGCTTTGCTCTGGGTTTCCGTTGTGTGGCTTTTGACCAGGAAAATCTGTTGAAGTCATATGAAGACATATTTAAATGTCTCCAGACATAATGTCCAGTAAAAATATTTCCCTCTGCAAATATGCAGGCCTAACACAGTATCCTAACAGCAAGCAGTGCCTCTCTGTCCACACGGAATCCATTAAAAAGGCACTCACTGGGGCTTCAGTGGCTTAGTGATAGAGCAGGTGCCCCATGTACAAGGCTATTGCCACAGCGGCCCAGGTTCAGATCCAGCCTGTGGCCCTTTGCTGCATGTCATCCCCCCTCTCTCTCTCTCCCCCCTTCACACTTACCTGTCCTGTCCATTAAAGGCAAAAATGCACCCCCCCCCCCAAAAAAAGTGAAATTTTTCTCCATTTACTTAAAGACTTCGTTTGAACGTTTACATTTAGACCATATTTGACCGGTATTTCCAATTGTGAGATTTTTCATCCTCTACATTGTGCAAATAATACCCTGTCCTCGCTTTGGGGCCTAACTAAGAAATCACATCCAAATTTCTCAGTTGAAAGTCAATATTGCAAATCCCAATGAATTATGGTCTATGGTGTATATGAATGTTAGGTCAACGTCTTCAACTAGTTTGTGAAAAACTTTCACTTTTGAAACTATTCTGAAGGTCTTTTCACCGCCATAGTTTTAAATGCCTTTTAACCTCAAAATGCTCTCGGTAATATTTAACTACACAAGTGGTTCTGGCTTTAGAATTACAACTATAGTAGCATACAAGTTACATAACAGGTCAGACTAACACATTTACAGCTTCCATCAAGG
Organism: Epinephelus lanceolatus; assembly: GCF_041903045.1. NCBI lineage: Eukaryota > Metazoa > Chordata > Actinopteri > Perciformes > Serranidae > Epinephelus > Epinephelus lanceolatus. Next base: position 38,479,665 of record NC_135750.1, read on the forward strand.
GTTTGATATATATCTTTAAGTATAACTATAATTTCTGTAACTGCAGAATGAAATGCACAACTAAGGATAAAACATATTATATTACACAGCACCATTCTCTACATCGGTTGTATGTTGGTGTATACTAAACATTTTGGTCCCCTTGTTTCCACATGAATTTGCTGTAATGTTATTAACTCCCTATCCTGTCCAGTCTGTATGTACACTAATCACTACTGTCTATCCTTTGACCTGCAACTAAACAAATTATTAAAATTATTAAACTAATTTGTAATTTTAACAGGTGGACATTTTAGCTGGTTGAAAAGAAGGTGAAAAGAGGTCTTGGACATTCAGACTGAATATCACCCTGTTTTCAGCTGGAATTCAACATAGAAATCCTGGTTGGTGTTCACTGGGTACCTATTAGTTCTGCACTCATGTAAAGAGCTGTGCATTCTTGTAAACAAACAACTGTACCTATCAGCTGTGCAACCATGTACACAAACCACATAGGATATCAGCTGTATACTGGAGATCATACTTAATACATAACCACTTAAAAGATGTGTAAGTACCAGATGTCATTCTATGTTCTTTTTAAAACAGAAAACACGTTTTTTTTATTGTGAAATTTACTGGACATACAATATAGCCAACAGCAAGTAGGTCATCACCAGACACTTTCAGCTCCAGTTTGCAGGTATGTGGTTCAGGTTTGGGTCATTGATTAATGCATATGTTTACGGGTCAGTCAGGTTGGATTTGCTCTCATAATGGGCTGGGTTGGCGCTGATTTTAGAAAACCCTGACTCGCACATCACCATTGTGGTTGCCTTTAATAATTATAAACGTAATGCTATGTCACAATGCCTACCTCTGTTTAGTTATTTTTGTTTGTTTTCCTGGTATTCCAGTCATCGAAATCTCCAGTTTGACACCTGCTTTTCCCCACCTGCCCTGTAGTTGCTTGCAGTGGGTCTCATTCATGAAACCTGAGCAGAACAAATTTGTGTGTAAACTGCAGAAGGAAAAGTATGTGTATTTTGGCATTCATCAATATGTTAGTAGCCCTGATCTCTTCGTAGGTACTAACAAAATCTACACCTGCTTCTGACTGCTCGTAGTGCTTGTGTAAATAAGAAATTGCACATAAATGTTGCTTGTCACCATTACAAATTACAGGTTTTTTATGCGTTGTGCTCTGTTATGTTCACAATACACAAATGCCTTTGAAATAAGTATCCTAAACATGACAAGAGATTGGAAATGTAACACATTTAGTTAAATAAATTGACATTTAGCAGATTTAAGCTTCAGATTAGGGTTCTTAAAAATGTGAATGAGTTATTTAAATTGACTTAATACAACACTGGAAAATGCTGTTCTCTGAATAAATAAAATAACAAACCAATGTGCTCCCCCTCTGCCCTCTTTACACACTGCAGCCCCAAAATGCATGTCATTTTTGTTTAATTTAATTATCAGAGACGTGACGTAGGAGATGTAAAAATTATTTCAAATTGGTTTTAAAACGTGTGGACGTGGGAAAGCAATTTGATGTCTATCTCCACTTGCACTGGGCAGCTGGTGAACCTAAATCTGGCAGAGAGTTGAAGGGAAATGGTGTGGTTTTACACCAGACCATCTTGTTAAACATAATGGAGGGTTATTGCCTACATTAGACTGCCTGCATTAACATGGTTAAATAGTGATTTAATTTTACAACAGTGACAAACAATGCTGAGGCTTGCGGCAAACTGACAGAGAGGTCTCCACATGCAATGTAGGCTACTCATCTGCTGTGACTGGGACAGAGCCTCCTGTAGCTGTTGTGGGGTATTTTTGTCTACTTGTACATTTTTTTGCATCTAGTTTATGTTGAACTATGTTCGTTTAACATTTTGGGTGGTTCTTACAGCAGAGAACACAAAGTTAACGGCACCTGTTAAATCCGTCCAAGCCCTTGATTTACCTGTCTCTGACGCACCACTACTAACAGAAGAAAATAAAATGTTTTTCTCAACCCCACTTCACCTAAATAACTTCAATCTCAGCATCTGACAAGTTTTTTTTCTTTCTCTCTCTCTCTGTCTTTGTTTGCTTCATGTTCACAGGTCGACAGGATGCACCTGTCCATAGTGATTATCACCCTTGTATATGGCAGTGACTAGCTATTCATGATAATTGCCGACTAGTGGGAGCAGGCTGTGTTTTCACGATTGATTGGCATTCATGAACATACACACGTGCCTACGATGAAATCCAAGTTTTCCACAGTGTTCATGAATCTGGAGTAGGCTTTTAGTATTGAGGTATCTTATGGGTAACACTTTACTTAAAGGTCAGGTCTATAATGCATTATGAGCACATTCATAAGACATTATAACACATTTATAAGGCTTTATAAATGTTGTTACAAATGTTAATAATCATGTATGACAACTTATATCAAGGTTTATAAAATATTATAAGTGGTTACGTAATGCATTATAAATTCAGCATTCATAATGCTTTATACTTCCATGCCAAAGTGACAACAGTGTTTGAAAAAGAATCTGAAGTACTGGCATTATTCCATTTCAGAAATTAAAGCCCCTACAAGGAACTTTCATTTTGAGTTGATTTTGGCGACCCTGTGGACAAAAGCGGTAGTGTTTTGCCGGAATGAAGCCTACATTTCCCATGAGCTCTAGCGCGTATTGTCGTAAAGACGCTTACATGGCTCGCACATGAGTTTGTTTTGGGGATGAATGAAACAACAAGACGGGAAAACTTTGCCCCCGCTCCTATCGGGGATCCCAGCTCACCTCTGCCGCACCCCAGCTCCACCTCTCCAGCGTAAACGCCACTGCCGCGGGGGTAAATACAGAGGTCGGCTGGTAAGGCTGGAGGCCTGTTTGGTGAGCACTTCCATGGCTTCTTGGACTGAGTATGGAGCGGTGCCTCGCCTCTTTATTTCTCGGCACTCGCTGGACCCTGTCGATGCCTAGCTGGTACCTGTCGTCGGCCCGGATGAGGTGTTCAGCCCCGCGGCCCCCACTCTCCTCGTCCCCGCTGGCGCAGTGAATCTGCGCAACCTGCGGCCTGTGTGTGGCTCCCCGGACAGCTAATGCCGTGGACCCGCCGGCTCCTGTCAGGATTGGGCTGGTAAATGCTAATTTGATGCACTACGTCACTTTACACATATCCACACCTTTTATCTTGTCTATTTTTACAGTTTTAATTTTATGCTTCTTTTTAAGATCTATACACATTGTGTGTGCTTTCAGAATCTGTGTTGTGCGATTGTTTCTAATCAGTGTATTGTCTTGTATGTGGAGCCACATTGAAGAAGATTTTCTATTATGACAGACAATAAAGTTTTCTGAATCTGAATCTGAATCTGAAAAAGAAGAAAAAGGACTGTGATGTTCACTTTTGCTCAAGAGGTAGAAAACCTCCAACTACCAGAAGGCACCGGAGTTTGAAGGTTCTGCACAGTATCTTGACTCATTAACAGCTTCTTCCCCCAGATCGTCAAAGCCATCACCCCACCCATCCCACCCAAAGACTGACACTGGAACCACACTAAAATACTGAGCGCAATACAATACATACTCAGTGCAGATGTCTCTGTACACTATGCCAGCCACTCGGTTATGGCATTCTAAGTACGCTGTTCCTGCCTGCATCTTACACCCTGCTTTTATATGTCTCAGGAGCATCTTTGCACAGCCTGCATCTGGGGTCCTGTCTGGTGTGGTAGACCCCTGCTTCTATTGGTCTTGTACTAAGTTCATGTTCTTGTGCTGCCATGATTAGTGCTTCTGTGTTCTCTTTCAGTCCAGCCTTTTCTAGCCACTGGTAGAATTTCTTGATGTCGGCCACTTCTTCAATCTGTCGGTGCCTGAGGTACTCACTTAGCAGCTCATCTTTGGGGGGCATCTTCCTGATTTATTCCTGGATCTTGGTTGTTTCATCCTAGACAGTGGCTCTGACACTCATCAGTCCTCAGCCCCCCTTGCTACGCTCAGTGTACAGTCTCAGGGTGCTGCACTTGGGATTCCTGTAAACCCTCTATGCATTGTGACATGCTTCTTTGTCTTGATATCAGTGGCCTCTATCTCCTCCTTTGGCCAGTTTATTATACCAGCAGGGTATCTGATGACTGGCAGGGCCTACACGTTGATGGCTTGGACCTTGTTCTTTCCATTCAGCCGACTTTTCAGGACCTGCCTTGTGTAGGTATTTGGCTGTGGCTCCTTGCGGCCTCCTTATGGTTCAGAACAGCTACCGCTCCACCTGGCTCAGTCTTGGCAAGGTGCTGAAAACATCACTGAGTCTAGATTGGTAGAAAAAATTTCTACATCTATCCAGTGTTTCACTTTATTGTTAAGCTTTCGGTCTATTTGCCCCCCAGAGCATTCATGAAGCAACAGTGGGCAGGCTGACAAAAGTAACCAATCTCAGTCTAATTACCAGCTGTATGCAATACACCTGTGTGCAACCCTGGTGGTAGGAGCTCCACTTTCTGGGAGTTGTAGTACTGGATGACAAACTGAAAGGCACACAAATGGAAGCCATATTTGTCTTGTCATACAGTACCACAATGTAAAACAAGGGTGGAACACAATGAAAACAGAAAATATTTAAAATCACAGAGCACCTTATAACAATATCAAGTTACAATTACATCACATAGTAAATAGGGCTCTGAAAGGAATCAGGCTAGAGCCATCATTAATCAGACTAATGATGGCTCTAGCCTGTCCATTGTTGCCTCATGTATGCTCTGATGAAGGTGCAATAGACCAAAAGCTTAACTATGAAGTGAAATACTGCATAGATGTAAGCATGTGGAAATCTTTTTCTACCAATCTGGCCTCCTCATGGTTCCCATTGGCCTGCGGGACCCCAAGGTATTTGTAGTTGTCCAGAACATCTGCAATGCTGCCCTCTGGTAGTTCAATCCCCGCAGTCCTGATCATTTCCCCTCTCTTTAGCCCCATTTCCACCAAACATTTTTGGTATGGTACCTTTGTTACCGAAAGTACCCTTCAGACATGGTACCTAGACCCTAGCATTTCCACTGCAAACCGTACCTTTAAATGTGGGCGGGGTTATTGTCACTCACTACTCCGTCCAGCACTCACTGTATTTCCTCATTATCGGTGACACAGTCTGCACCCTGGTTATCGTCCACGGAACGAGACTGCACACCAACATTTTCAGAATTCAAATAAACACAAGAAGTTTGTGCTCTAAAAAAAAAAAATGAATAACCTCCTAAGCCCTATGATAAGCTATTATGGCAAGGCTTAACTATACAGACCAGTGAGCAGTGATAACTAACATGTCTTTGGGGTCATCGGGTGGGAACCTCCTTTCACCGGTGTTTCGTCTAGTTGGTCCCACGACACCTCCAGGAGGCTAGACAGTGATCTCTGGCGTCCTAGAGACACTCCCCTAATGCCAGGTCTCACTGCTCCCCACACTAACCGAACAACCTCCTTTACCTTACCTATACTACCACAGAGGAGGTAGACCCAGGGAAGGAAGCCTTGTTAGGCTATCACACTCCCCCGCCGGGTTAGGCTGTACAGTCTACCTCCCCAAGACGAGCCCTCACAACAATGACATCTCCAGGAGGCTGGACAGTGATCTCAGCCCAAACAGCACTGCCACCTTCAACCAAACCCAGGCTCCGTACATGCGAGCTCCAGGCAGAAGCAATGCTGATACTACCTTTACTAGCACATTCACCATACTCTATTTCACACGCTACATAGCATAACTACAATGTAAGCTAAAGTTAAAGGAGATAAATGAACTCACAGGATCAGCAAACACACTCACTTTGCAGCATGGTCTCAAACAAAATGGATTCAAATAGGCCACTCCCACACTTAAATAACCTTCCTCTTCCTGGATTTCCTCCTTACTTACACATGGCTTTCTCAGCCCAAACAGCACTGCCATCTTCAACCAAACCCAGGCTCCATACATGCGAGCTCCAGGCAGAAGCAATGCTGATACTAGCTTTCCTGTCACATTCACCATACTCTATTTCACACACTACATAGCATAACTACAATATAAGCTAAAGTTAAAGGAGCTAACTGGACTTACAGGATCAGCAAGCACACTCACCTTGCCGCATGGCCTCAAACAAAATGGATTCAAATAGGCCACTCCCACACTTAAATACTTCCTCTTTCTGGATTTGGAAGCTCAAAATAGCTCAAAACAAAATAGGCTGCAGTGAGAGTCTCTCTCCATGGGATATATAAAAAATACTGGGTTTGTGCATTTAGTCCTTCTCAGGCAAGCTCAGGGGTTTAGTGTTGAGTTGGCCTGATGCCCTTTTGACGACCCTTTTCGTTTCTCCAAGTGAGGATTCGGATATATGTAGTTCACATAACCTGGCTTAAATTAATATATTTGAACGCCTGAAGATCCACTCATTACTAAAAGTGCATGTCATATAAAAACTAAAGTAATGGTCCAAGTTGTCATATGGAATATCTAAGGTATGCTGATTGAGTCATGTCGTCAGCTCGTGCACTGTGTAAAATTACGAGCTCATGTTCCACCTTAAAAATCCCAGCTGTTGGCACAGTATCCATGTGTGTGTCATTGAGTCGTAGGCTTTCTTGTAGTCAATCCTGGCAGTGCACAGGTAGGTCTGCCTGGTATTGCAGTCTTGGGTAACTGCTATATCAACCAGTAGCCTGTTGTTGGGTCCCCTCGTATCACTACCAATTCCTTTCTGGGCCTTGCTCTTGTAAGGCAAGGCAAGTTTATTTGTAGAGCACAATTCGTACACAAAGTAATTCAAAGTGCTTTACAGAACAAGAAAATGCATTAAAATCACAACACAAAATAAAAACATAAATAATCATTATAAAATGAACTTTAAAAGAGAAGAGTGCAGATAAGATCCTTTCAGTCATATGCACAGTGAAATAGAGCTGTTTTGAGCCTAGATTTGAACATTGTCAGAGTAGAGGCCTGTCTCACATCTTCAGAAAGACTGTTCCAGTTTTTAGCTGCATAAAACTGGAATCCTGATTCCCCATGTTTAGTCCTGACTCTGGGCACCAGCAGGAGGCCGGTCCCTGAGGTCCTCAGAGTCCGAGATGGTTCATATGGCACTAACATGTCAGAGATGTACTTTGGTGCTAGGCCATGGAGAGACTTGTACACAAGCAGAGCTGCTTTAAAGTCTATTCTCTGAGCCACAGGAAGCCAGTGTAGAGACCTGAGCACAGGACTAATGTGCTCGTACTTCCTGGTTCTGGTCAGGACCCGAGCAGCAGCATTCTGGATGTACTGCAGCTGTCTTACAAATGCATGGATAAGTCTCTCCAAGTCAGGTTTAGACCTTTGATTTTGGCAATGTTTTTTAGATGGTAAAAAGCTGCTGATGTTATTGATTTGATGTGGCTGTTAAAGTTCAAGTCTGAGTCCATTATTACCCCGAGATTTCTAACCTGATTTGTAGGTTTTAGAGAGAGAGACTGGAGGTGACTGCTGACACTTTCTCTTTGTTTCTGTGGACCAAATACGATGACTTCAGTCTTGTCTGAATTTAGCTGGAGAAAGCTGTTTTGCATCCACACGCTGACCTGTTGGATGCAGTGACAAAGTGAATCCACTGGTCCATATTCACCTGCTGTCAGTGAGACATAGATCTGAGTGTCATCTGCATAACTGTGGTAGGACACATTATTACTTTGTATTAACTGGCCTAAAGGCAGCATGTAGAGATTGAACAGAAGGGGTCCCAGGATTGACCCTTGGGGCACCCCACAGGTCAAGGCCATGTGGTCTGAGACACAGTTACCAATTTCAACACAGTACTTCCTGTCTTCTAGATAGGACTTCAGCCAATTTATGGCAGTGCCAGATATGCCCACCCAGTCCTCTAGTCTCTGTGAAAGGATCTCATGATCGACAGTGTCAAAAGCAGCACTCAGATCTAGCAGGACTAAAACTGGGACTTTGCCTGCGTCAGTGTTCAGGCAGATGTCATTTGTCACCTTAATAAGAGCGATCTCAGTGCTGTGATGGGGTCTAAAACCTGACTGGAAAACATCAAAGGAGTTGCTCATTAGGAGAAAGTCAGTAAGCTGTTGGTGAACAACTTTCTCAAGGACTTTGCCTAAAAACGGCAGATTTGAAATGGGCCGGTAGTTGTTCAGTACTGTGGCATCAAGACTGCTCTTCTTTAGGAGAGGCTTTATGACCGCAGTTTTCAAGGCCTTTGGGAATGTTCCAGATTGTAGTGACATGTTAACTATGTGACCGAGTGGTGGTAACAAACTGCTCAGCACAGACTTTAGAAATCTAGTGGGTAACACATCGAGGCAGCATGTAGATGAACTCAGACTGCTGATGATCTCTTGGACAGTTTTGTCAGTTACAGGTGCAAAATGAGTCAGCTCTAAGTGTCTAGGTGGCTGCAGGGTTGTTATTGGTGTTGTGGAATTGATGGCATTTTTAATGGTCTGAACCTTGTCGCAAAAGAATACTGCAAACTCATTACACTTAGATGTGGAGATCAGTTCCAACGGCAGTTAAACTGGAGGGTTTGTTAATCTGTTCACTGTTGCAAATAAGACACGCAAGTTGTTACTGCAGTTTCCAATAATTTCAGAAAAGTACCTCTCCCTTGTTCTATGTAAGATCTGGTTGAACACGTACCACTTTTCTTTATAAATTTCATAATGAACATGAAGCTTTGACTTGCGCCATTTCTGCTTGGCCCTCCGGCACTCCCTTTTCTGTGCCCTGATTGAGTCGTCATTCCTCCATGGCGCCTTCTGCTTATTTTTAACCATTTTAACCTTCACAGGGGCAATGGCGTCCAGAACATTCAAAACACTCGAAGTAACAGAGTTCAACAAATCATCAACATTAGAACATGAGGCATTTTCAAAGTTTATCATTTCCATGAACAGAGCACCTGTGCTGTTATTTATGTGTCTCCTCCGAACAACTGCAGGACCAGCCAGTGGTTTGGGAGAAACAGACAGGTCAAAGAAGACACAGAAATGATCAGACAGAGCAACATCAACCACATTGACGTTTGAAATATTAACCCCCTTTGTAATGAGCAGGTCCAGAGTGTGCTGCGCTCTGCTGTGGCTCACACACATGCTGAGTCAGGCCAAAGGTTTCAAGGACAGCACTGAGCTCTTTAGCATTTCTGTCACAGACATTATCCACATGTACATTAAAATCACCTGTAATGACCAAACCATCAAAGTCTGTGCATACAACTGAAAGCATCCTGGTAAAATCATCAATAAAACTTTGATGGTGCTGGGGAGGCTTGTATATAACTACATAGAGTATGGACGGAGATTGTTTTAGCTCCATTTTAAAGGATACATACTCAAATGATGAAAACACCCCAAATGACAACCTGTGCATAACCATATGATCTCTAAATATTGCACAGACACCTCCACCCTTTTTGTTTTCTCGTGTTTCAGATTCACATTTGTAGTTGGGTGGAGCTGATTCCGTTAGAACAGCATTACCTGTGTTTTTGTCAAGCCATGTTTCAGTTAAAAACATAAAATCAAGATTATACGAAGAGATCAAATCATTAATTAAAAATGATTTGTTAGACAAGGATCTGACATTAAGCACAGCAAGTTTCAGATTAGTTTCAGTAGGACTGGACATTATCTTCTTACAAGGGATATGGATTAAATTTCTCTGATTGGACAGTCTAACTGTCCTTCTGTAATCTGGTCTATGTGGTGTGGCTGTAGATATAGCACTAGGGGAGAATATTGTCTCACAGGGCCCCAGCTTGATATTACCTTTATCATGGCTGTAAGTCCTGGGACAGCAGAGGCCCTGTGCATCCTAGCTCTTAGGGATACCAGCTGGACCAGATGAAAACTGAGAGGGAGGAGCTGGGGGAGCTTTAGTTTGTGAAGCAGTTGAAGCTCCTGTGTGACTTGAGGGGCACAGTTTTATACGGGGAAGAGTTCAGCATAGTTGGTGATAGAAGTCTTGACCTTGCTATATTAGGGGTGAGGGGAACCATCTTAATCCCTGATTTGATCAGGCTTTCAAGATGGTTGGGAAGGCCCATGGGGGAAGGTGGGGATGAAAAGGAGAGGGAGAGGGACAAGTCTCTAGAGGGGGTAGATGTGGCAGGGGGGGCCCAGGGCTGGTCTGTGGGTAGAGGAAGTGATGGGGGTGCTGCCGGGTCTGAAACTTCTGCTGGGGCCGTCACAAACGAGTCCAAGGCCTGTGATGAGGGCCCGGGGGGAGGTGAAACCGATGGCGGGCCTGAAACCTTCGCTGGGGCCGTCATAGACGAGTCCAAGGCCTGTGATGAGGGCCCGGGGGGAGGTGGAACCGATGGCGGGCCTGAATCCTTCACTGGGGGCAGTGGAGGCTGTTGTGGTGCTGGAGCTGAATCCTTTGTTGGGGGCGGTGGAGGCTGCTGTGGTGTAGCTGGTGCTGAAACACTGGCTCGGTCTCTGGCTTCTGCGACAGAGATGCTTCTCTCGTTCCTCTTTTCTCTCACTGGTCGCTCAGGACCGTGTCCCGGCCCATTCTGATGCCTCAGAGCGTGGAGGAGGTGTTCCGTCAGCACTCTCCTCCCACCTCTGCACAGGTGGCCCTTTCCCTTGAACAGGTCCTCTCGTTTCCAGAACAGATAAAAGTTCTCAATGTAGTGCAATCCTCTGTGCGCACACTCTTTGGACAGCCATGTGTTCAGCTGAAGCAGCCAGCTGAACTTGTTTATCTTCCTGTCTATGTTTGGAAGAGGTCCACTAATGAATGCCTTGACCTCCACTTTATCAAGCTCCTTGAAGAACTTAGTGAAATCCCTTTTCAAGACTTCAGTCTGTTCCTTTCTGATGTCCACTGCACCCACGTGCACAATCAGCTGTTTGACTCCTCGGTGTAAAGACAACACTTTTGGGAGGAGTGCTGTTATCTCAGAGACAGTGGCACTGGGACAGCAGCATGTTTGAATTCTTCCGTGGTTTATGCCACTGATAGCACCGTCTCCTATCATCAGCGTATCTCTCTGACCTTGACGTTTGGTCCACATTGTCCGTCTGCCTGCTGTCTTTTGCCGACTTTATGGCTCCAGTTTCGTGAAGATAATCCATTTTCTCTTTGTTCGTTAGAAACATTAAATTCAGTCTCTGACAGTGGCAAAAATCTGTTTGTAAGCTGTATTTTGGGTGATGTTACGTAGGTATTAACATTGTCTCTCATCACTTTGTGCTGCTTTGGCTTAGCACCAAGTTCTCTCCAGGATGAGGCATTTTGGTCTTTACAGAGTTTTGGAAAAGACACAGTATCACTCAGGTTTAAGATGAAAGTAGCAGGTTTTTCACCCTTTTTACTGAAAGTAACTGTGGGCTTCTTACCACCGGATGTCACTGGGAGCGTCTTATGAAGTTCTTTTTCAGATTCTAAAGCAAAAATCCGTGCTTGTAGCTCATTAATTTCTTGTTGATATCTCCGACAGCGTTCACAGAAGGAATTTGTTTGGTTTCTTCCCCCGGACATGCTACTGGCTCGTCAGATCGGTTAAAAATATAAAAATGTTCTTCAAAGTCTTGGTTTACTTAAAATTATTCATGAAATGATGGATATAGAGATTTTCCAGGATTTGTAGAAGGAGTAAAACGATTAAAAAGCAGAGTAAAGAAGGAAGCAGGCTGGAGCAAGCAGGAAAGTGTCTGCACTCTTCAGAAGCAGAAAGCGGCGGCCTTGTATTGTATTGGGCCATGTGCCTGTTCATCTAAGCCGCTATGATGCCTGACAGAAGCATGTTGTACAGAGGCAGCCCTTCTGGGGATCCTTCATGATCAGGACTGTCCGTCCTTGGGTCAACTGCTTTGTATGTAATCTCTCAAGACAGATTCTGCAATTTACATTGTAGAATCTGTCGGCAGCCCTGTGTGAAAGATGACTTGGGGGGGGGGGGGGGGGCGTGGCTTTGAGTTTGAACGATGCTGCGCTTTAGCCAATCACAATGGAGGGGGCGTGGCCGAGACGTGCAGGTGTCCCCAGGAAATGTGTACCTACAGAAACAGCAAGCTCCGCGTTCATAGCGACCGCTCCACCCAAAACGCCATCTTGTCAACGTGAAAACATTTTTTTTCCAGCGGATGTCTTAGTTACAACATGGTTGAGCAAACTGGAGTAGTTTCATGTTGTATCCAGCAACGGGAGGCTTTTAGCAGATGACGTCCTGATGTTAGCTTTGCTCCTGCTATTAGCTGTCCCTGTCAGCTGCAGTCTGATGCTTTCTAACGTTAGACATTGTGATTTCCCAAAACTGAATAACCACACATAGCAACACAAAACTGCTTTGCTAGCTCAATCATGATGTAACTAAGATATACGCTGGAAAAAATATTTTATTCATGGACCATTTATTGAGTTATTACCTTATTTTTATACAGTCTATGGTTATTACAGACACCTCTAACGGCTAACGTTAACAGCTAACGGTTAGCCCACCTAATCTACGATGTTATTATTGTTATTATTTACAAAACGTGCACACAGAAATAGTAACGTTTGTTCAGTCATTGTGTTTATAGACTTAACAAACATCAGATTAGTCTACACGGTGATACAGTGACGTGAAAAATGTAATACATAGCTGAACTCTGCTGGTTTTCTACCCGAAGTATTTGTAAACAACACGGCGATTCCCTGGGGGCACCGCCGGAAGTGAAGGGCGTGAGCGATCGCTGAGGCCCCTGCACTTCCGTTAGTCGAAAAACTCCGGGCTGTGCCTCCAGAGGTAGAAGAAAAAAAAAGTTTTTTTTTTTTGTGTGGTTTTTTTTTTTTTTTTTTACCAATGGATTTCCAGATTGCTCTGTATGTGTCCCATCTATCAGCAGCTGGTTCATTTTTGCTGCCAGGTGTTCATGGGGGTGCAGTTAGTTTCTTTGGCCAGTAGGTGTGGATCATGTCAGGGCCCGGTGCTGTCCAGCTCTTCATACCTGATACTCTTTCTTGGATGTCTGCCATTGTAATGGTAACTGACTCTTGTTGGGAGATTGCTGTGGTCTGCTCTTAAATCCACTAGCCACTTAGCATCAGTGTTATGTGATGCCTCCCTCTCCCATATGCTCCTCAAGTATTGTTCAGTTTTAGCCCTGGGTGGATATATTCTTGTGTTGTTACCTTGCCACTGACAGTACACTTTGGATGGTTCAGTGGAGAACATCCTATTTATCATCCTTGTGTATCTCTCTAGTGGGTAGCCAGAGGTGTGAGCCTTTGCTTTGCGGTCTCCAGTGCCTCAGGTATAGACAGATTGTTGTACTTCCTAGGTATTCCTTTCTTCCCTACACTTAAAGATAAGAGTTAACTAACCTCTCTCCATGTCACCTTGATCTTGGCCTCCAGCCTCCTTCTCCATGTAGGGTAATGCTCTTTGTGGCTCATGGTGTTCGTCTTGTAGCCAAACATCTCTAGGATCACTGCTGCTGTGGTGTACATCAGCTAATCTGCTTAGTTATGGTCCTAGTGGGGATAGTACATAGTTCTGCATTCACATCATCTAGCAGACTTTCACTTTGGTAATCAGCTTCGGGGGTGCTGAAATTCCAGTTAATTCATTATTATCAATCTCAGGTCAATCGCCCTTGTTGTAAGGGAATCTGTGTCATAAGGGCTTGGGGCTTGGATGATGATGACATCCCCACTTTGACCTGTCCTCCTGGCTCCACCTTGCTGTAGCATGTTTGTTGTACCTCATCAATCTCTAGTTGTGAAAGCAGTTGCAGTTTGTGGATGTTGGGTCACTGGGCTAGGAGTTGTTTCTTTGTCAGTTTAGATGTTGGGTTTCAAAGCATCCATATATCCCGCATCCTCTGGATGTAGCCCCTCTCACTGGGGTTACTTGTATCGTAGCATTCAAACAGTTCCATATTCTCTGCTCTAGGCCATCTATATCTTTGTTCCAGTAACCAGTAATCAAGGTGTCCTGGTTCTCCAACATATTGTTTACTGGGGCAACATCCGACTCCTGTTTTTGTGGTTTCACTCCCCCTGAGGTAGGCTAGCAGCATTATGGTCCTTGCCTTACGGTGCTTTCAGACCTAGAGTTTGCTTGCTTTGGTCCGCATCAGGGATGAATTTTGTTACAAAGCTGCATAATTGCCTAGAGTTGGTTCGTGCTCTCACAGCAGCATTTACAAGTGGACCAGATAAAATACCTTGCACAAGAAAGCTGCTCTTGATTGGTCAGAGTTTCCATGTGGGAAAAATCCAGGAAGTAAACGAAATGTTAAAGAAGAGTACACTTGCACGATAAATGTGACACTTTCTAATGTCACAATGGTGGGACAACTGATTTTAGCGCTGGTCATCTTGTACTATATTAATTGTATTGTTCATTTTAGTCAAACCATAAAGTTTGAAAACAAGGCACGGCTCCAACTAGAAAACAATGTTTTGATGTATTGGATGCGCCGGATGCCCATATTAAGGCAGTACAGGAGGAGGCGCACTGTCACATGCTCATGCTTATTTAACCCATATAATGCCTAATGCAACTGCAATTGGTTCAGACTGATGTCGGGACACGTTCTCACCTCAAAGAGTTCATTTGAAACAGGACCAGTCCAATTGTTTTTGTGCACAGAATGCACCAGAGTGCTACTGCTGTGTTAACACAGCAATATAGCAAATTCTGGAAGTAGTCTCTGATAAACACCACCCTGTGGGGGCGAGCATTGTCATCTTGGAGGATAGAGCTCGGTCCCAGACTGTGGAGATATGGGATTAGCACTGGTTGCAGAATTTCATCTCGATATATCTCTTTGCATTGAGATTACCTCCAGTGAGGGGGATGCCGCCCCACACCATCACACTGCCTCCACCAATAGATGTTACTCTATTGGTGCAGCAATCAGTGTTCTCCGGGTCTATACATATATGTATGTATATATATATAGACATGCACACATGCACACACACACACACACAAACACACATATTTATCCCTCAGAGAGAGGAGGGAGAGAGATTTCCTATTGTAAGGACTCTAGAAACCCATTTTCACTGAGAGGTGTGAGGTAAAGAGACCGCTTTAACCAGTTTTAGACTTATAAGGTTTTTTTAACAAATGAATCTAATTTATTCTGAAGAATTTTTTTTTTTTTTTTTTACATCTTTCTTTCCTTCTTCTGTCACTTTCTGACAAGGAGGTCAAGGAGGTTGATTAGACCTTATTGATTACATTACATTATAATGCTTGAAGATAATTTGGAATGAAGGGTTTGAATTATTGCATGTTATTATTATCAAATTCTAGGCTCGCAAGAGTAATGCAACAACAAATAAATAGTAGATGACACAAACGTGAGGTCATGTAGTCCTCAAATAAGTGAATAAAGCACTGCATAATGTAACAACATTATTTGATGTGGTTTAAGGCTTCAAGCCACTGAATAGTGTTCACATAGATGGATGCTCAGTTGCATTGCACAGTGTATTATATATCAAATACCCACCTCAATCAAATCTAGTGTACAACATACAGGTGCATCACCATAATTTAGAATAACGTTAAATAATGTTACCTTCGGGAGCATGGCACTCACTTAGGCTGAATCCAAATCTCCACCCTCTGGACTTGCAGACTGAGCCCTCACGGACTTCAGGCGTACGTAATGTGACATCTTCACCGTCACCACGTAAAGTCTGCAAGAGCGGAATTCTGCAACATTATAACATGAGGACAGAGACAGGCTTGGAGTCTGTTTCACTCGTTTCCGTGGGAACATTTGAGAGACCATCATGTATACGGTGATCACTGCAGCACTCACCTATGTGATCAGATTGCACAGCTTTTATAGGCTAGGCTGCAAAATGCATGTTGATTATCTCTATAGCCTATACCTCTACATGTTTCTGTATCATGATGTTGTAACGTTTTAATATTACAATTTATAATAAGTTTATGGGGTTTTGTGTTTTGTGTGTGTGTGTGTGTGTTTTTTTTTTCTGTCAGCAATTTGGAAAAATTAAAACATCATGTCCGTATTGCATTGAATTGTGGGTAATTAAACTAGTGAAGTCTGCTGAAGTCTGCACCCCAAGCGGACTCTCCGGAAGTCCACAGAAAGTCTGCTTGAGGCCCCTTGTAGACTGAATGAATTGTGGATTTGGACAGCCCTAAGCATTCCCGGACTTCCCGTGAACGCTTCTGCAAAGTCCGCAAGTCTGCAAGTGCAGTGAAGTGCGAACATTTGTGTTCAGCCTTAAAGGGATAGTGCACCCAAACATGAAAATTCACCCATTATCTACTCACCCCCTCATGAGGATCAGGTGAAGTTTTAGAGTCTTCACAACACTTGCGGAGATCCAAGTGGAGAGGAAGTAGCAACAAAACTCCACCTAATGGAGGCTTAAGGCACCCAAGATTCAAACGTCAAAAAAACACATAATTGAAACCACAGAATATCTCCATACTGCTCATCCGTAGTGATCCAAGTGTCCTGAAGCCCCAACATAAAAAGTTGTTTGGAAAAACGTCATTTGAACTCTGTTTTTATCCTCATTGTAGCCTGTAGCTCTGACTGCCTCTCTGGGCACCGTGTTCATGTGTGCACGCTTGTGCGAGACCAGTGAAAGCACGAGATTTGCTCACCTATGTTTACAACATATCTGAGACAAAGGCCATTGTCCACCTGAACTTCCTACACAGACTTCTGGAGTGGACGCCATAGACGGAACTGTTGTAGTTGTATCCGTTTCTTGATATATATCCATCCATTTCTTTTATATTTTATTAATTCGCGATGGTTTGCATGTGTGCTTTTCCTGGATGCTGGAACGAAATGAAACGTTTATCTTCAAGACCCACTGAGCTAATTTTTCTCTCTTTGAACCCAACGTACTGTCCAGTGGGGGATGGATAGTTGTCCCGAATGGCTCCAACGATACAGGAGGGCAAAACTTTTCTGTTGTGTCTGCCGAGTTCTTCCCCTCTCAAGGCCCACTCCAAAAAACCCAATAAGCCACCAATCTGCACTGGCTGTAATAGAAGATATACAATGCATTGTGATTTCACATTTGATGCACGGTCTCTGAGGAACAGCAGTCTCGTCAGTACTGATGTCCAGATTCTCAAGTGCAGGCATCGCCAATTCTCAGTCTGAGCAGCAAAGACTTTTGTCATCCGTTGGCATTGCTTTGCATTTGAAACCACGACACCACCAGGTTTCCAGTGCTCGACTCCAGTATTCTGCGGATGGCTGAGGGTTAGGCTCATGAGCTGCGGCGGCTGCTTCGTCCAGTAGCCTGAGTTCCCCGTCCGTATACTCGGGCTCAAACAAATACAGCTCAGCAAAGAATTGCTGTTCCTCCTCAATTTCAAAGTCTTCAGACATGTTGGGCTGTCCTTTGCTAAAAGATCCTAGTGCAAATTATCTTTTACTGTGGTTACTGTTGTCTCCCTGTAGTGCGCGTGTCACGTGATGCAAATAAAGATGTACAGGTAAGCAAGCGCTCGCGCACATACATGAATGCGGTGCCCAGAGAGGCAGTTAGAGCTACAGGCTACAATGAGGCTAAAAACAGAGTTCAAATGACGTTTTTCCAAACAACTTTTTAATGTCGGGG
Organism: Epinephelus lanceolatus; assembly: GCF_041903045.1. Taxonomy (NCBI): domain Eukaryota; kingdom Metazoa; phylum Chordata; class Actinopteri; order Perciformes; family Serranidae; genus Epinephelus; species Epinephelus lanceolatus. The sequence goes on from NC_135750.1 coordinate 38,497,266, forward strand.
CTTCAGGACACTTGGATCACTATGGACAAGCAGTATGGAGATATTTTGTGGTTTCAATTATGTGTTTTTGGACATTTGAATCTGGGGCGCCATAAGCCTCCATTAGGTGGAGTTTTGTTGCTACCCCCTCTCCCCTTGGATCTCAGCACAACTTGATCTCACAGAAATACATGAAATGACCACGACCTCTTAACACCACATTCCGTGGTGGCAGCACATAATGGGTTGAAATTATGTGCCGGTGACACGGAAACAATGCCAATGTAAAGTCAATTAGGATCCTTTGTCGTCATGGACACACGGATTCCCTGATTCAACAATGTCCTGTATACACACAAAAACACAGAAGTGTTCTTGATATTAAAATGGCAATTATATTCCTCTGCTATAATTTCCCACCAATAATAATAATAATAATGATAACATGATAGTTTGGCTATACTAGATATTTGATATATATTCAGTAGATTTACTTTTTTATGACACTATTTGACAACTCTACAACTGGAAGATCCTCCACACCAAAAACACCGTTTCTCGATTACTTGCTAAAATATCTGACCATCTTTACTTTTTCTTATCACAGTTCATCTAGGTGCAGTGTATTTACTAGTTCGGCTTTACTAGATATTAGATATATTCAGTAGATATATCTTTTTACAACCCTATTTATAACCCTACTTTGCAAATCAGAAGAACTACAACTATGTTGCTGATATGTATCAAGCTGCATGGCGCGGTCCCAGGGAATTGTAGTTTTTTTTTTTTAAATATAAGTGTTTTTCCTAGATTTGGAAGTAAATACTGAATTAAGAGTACACTGTGGACTATAAGGGGATGGTAAACACATTTGTGTAATCAGATTTTAAATCTAATTTCTAAATGGGTGAAAATTACTGGTATCTAGGCACCAATTTAATGGAGGAAAGATGGAGGACAGTTAATTTAGACATACTATCCACACTGTTTTGATACAAAGCTGGTTGAACATTAGCTATATTTCCCTCTAAGGCACTCCACTTTACCCTCCTGGTCCTTGTCAGTGCTTGTCTCCAGACCCCATGGTGGTGTGGAGGAACCCACGTAGCTGCCCAAGCCAGTTGACACCCATGAAACTTTCACACCACTTTAGAGAGAGGAGGTGTCACTTCTATGGCCAGGCTAGCCACTTCACTTCAGTCTGTCCAGTAAAAGGTGCTCACCACTAGGTGAGAGGGCGCAAGTGAACTACACTCACAATCTGGACATTCCCTCTCTGCCTCATAAACATCCCGAACACAAAATAAGAAGAAATAAGGAAATCCAGACAGAGGGCACAGTCTCTGCAGAAAAATACACTGCACACACTGAGAGTGGGTCATAAGTGATGATTGCTTGTTGGCCCTAAAACAAAAAAAAGAAATGCTGCTTAATAATCTAGGGAATTTAACTCCCTGGATTAAATCTGAGGTTACAAGTCTTGGTGTGATCCTAGATTCAGAAAATCCCACATTAACAAAGTGATGAAAAAAAAAAAATTTCACCTCAGAAACAGAGCTAAGGTACAACCATTTCTAAATGAAAAAAGATCCAGAGAAATTGATTCATGCTTTCATTTATAGCTGACTCGGCTACTGTGATGCACTTTTTACTGGCCTCCCAAAAAACACAGCTGAAAGACTTCAGCTCATTCAAAACTCTGCAGCTCATCTATGAACCACAACCAAGAACAGAGAGCACATCAGGCCAGTCTTAGCTGCTCTGCACTGGCTTCCTGCTGCAGGAATTGATTTTAAGCTCCTCCTCCCTGTATACAAAGCCATACATGGGCTAGGCCCAAGCTACATTGCTAACTCCCTTGTTAACTATTTGCCTCCATGAACGCTGTGATCATCTGCTGCTGGTTTACTGGAGGTTCCCAGCAACAGCCGGAAGAAGATCAGGAATGCAGCCTTTGTCAATTGTGCCCCAAAGCTACGGAAAACGCTACCAATAGATATCAGGGAAGCCAGCTCGCTAAATATTTTTAAAAGGAAGCTAAAAATGTATTTGTTCACTTTGGCCTTTAACTAGCTCTGACTTTCCTGATACAGGTCTGAAACTCTTTCTTGTGTCTTGTGTGTTCCTGTGTTTCATGAAAGGCGCTATTCAATAAAGTGATATTCATATTCAATAAGGGATATTTGCTGTATGAGTGTAAACACTGTTTTTAGGAAAATTCTGCAGTACACCTTTAAAGGTTTGCTTTGTGTTCTAGTTTTGCTCTGGCCTCATCTCATAATTTGGCATGTTTTATTGTAAGTACTTTTGTAACATACAGAAAGAATGTTTACACCAGGGGCTGCAAAAATAAGGCCATGAGAATAATGTAAGGTCCCAGCCACCCGGATAACTTCCTTTTCACCCCAATGAGATTGGGAGGAATAATCAAGATACACTAGGCCAACACTGAGAGGCTGAGGAAGAGCTCCTACACCCAGGCCATAAGGATACTCCATAAAGACCCTGCGTAATCCTAAACACTGATATTTATTTATTATTACTACACTACTTTGAATATACACATCAATGGAACTGACACCTGCATATCCTGAAATCAAACTGTATGATTTGCAGAATCATATTCTATGATTTCATGTGACAAATGAATTGATTGATTGATTAATTGATTAATTAATTGATTAATTGATTGATTGATTGATTGATTGAACTTTATAGTGCTAAAAGTATTTTGTGAAGCAGCCTAGTGTATGAATACTTATTATCATAAAAAATACATAAATCAGTATTATCACATACACGCACATGGATTCATATAACAACATAAAGTAGCCTACAGAATACAGATAAACCTGTTGTTCAGGGGTATTGGGACAGACAAAAGTCTGAGATACACAAAAAGCACTGAGCAGCATACGTCATCACGTCCAGTTCCGTCGCACTGTCGTCATTCTCCGTCAGGTCATTGCTGGAATGGCTTCCTGTTTCGTCTGTCCTGCAGCTCTCTGAAATTGAGACATGATTATTTACTGTGTTTATCAGCCATTTTTACAGTAGCATTGTGTGCGGGCTAACACACAGAGCCGAGCTGTCAGCATGCTGCTGTCCCAGCTGCCAGAAGATGTTCTCTATCATGTCTGGTCGTATTTGGACTACAAATCTCTCAGTCGCCTCTCTCAAGTTTGTAAAACTATTTACCACTTTATAAACCGGGACACTGTGTGGAGGAAGATTGCTAAAGAGTTTTTAAACACTGGAATTACTCGGAATGGGACGGACATGTAAGATAACAGCCGCACACCGATGTCAAAAACCTCGTGTATTTTTAGCTTAGCGTTAGCTTCAGTTGTGTTACTAATGGTGCAGTGACAGTGTTTACTGCAGTCTGTTGTCTTTGGACACATACACTGTGTGTTGGTCATCAGTCAGGTACACTATAACAGTGCCTTTATACTGACTGAGTGTGTTGTGGTGGCGGGGATACTTTAACGTTAATCAGGAATGACCTTATGCACCAGATTTTAACAGCATCAACAGAGTGGTCGTGAGAAGGTAGTCTGTTGATATTTTTATCATTAAGTACTTGAAATGACATCCATGTTGGGAATGCATTAGTGTTACCTGTAGGGTAAAGTGTACCACGCCCACGTTTCTTTCTTTCTGCAATATATTGTCTACAGTCAGTGCCGGACTTAGCACATTCAGGGCCCCCGGGAAGCTTCCCCTGACCCCCGACCCCCCTACCCCCCAATTTATTATCATTATTATCATTATTATTATTATTATTATTATTATTATTTTTCAGGGTTATAGCATTTATAAATAAAACAATAATAATAAAGAATGAGAGAATGCAGTATGTTCAAATTTCATCCTCTTGTTTTTGTATGTTCTCATCCCAACTTATCAAACACGGCCGCTCTCTCAGTGGACCTAAACCAGAGTCCTGCACTGGGTCGGGTACCCAACCGGTACCCGCAAAAAAGCTGATTTGCGGGTGGTTTTTAAAAAAACATTTTTTCCCGGGTTCGGATCTGGGTGGAAAAAATAACATGCGGGTTGGATCGCGGGTTTTAGATAAACACATCGGTCATTAGTTCGGTAAACTACAGATAACTATCTTGGTCATTATTTACTCTCTGAGGATCACCACCGTCTAACAAGCGCCGCTTCCAAAACAGTAATTATTTAGGTATTTGAGAAATAAGTGGATAAAACGTACAACTATCACTTTATAATGTTTCTGAAGTGTTTCCCTGATGGATTACTTCTCTCCTCAATGGATTGTAAAAACACGTGATGGCTCGTAACTGCTGAACGTCGCTCTGGACAGAAAGTAAGTCTGTTATTACACATGTAAAGTTCCTTTACATAGATTAAAAGTTTAAAAGCATTAAACGTAAAAAAACGAGTGCTTTTACACTTGTATGGGAAAAGAACACAGAGGGTTGATGATGGAGCTGAACTCAGGGTTTTATTGTGAGAGCTGCTTCATTCAGGTCGTTGTTTACTTACTGGCACCTTAACTGTGGTGATATGCTGTTCAATATTCAGCCAATATGACCCAAAATGATTACTTTAAATCCGGGTTACGGGTCAGGCTGCGGGTCGTGTTTCAACGGGTTGGACCGGGTTGCGGTACTAATTGGCCTGATGGGCGGGTTTGCGGTTCGGGTGCAGGTTTGTACGTCGCCGGGTCGGGTCGGGGCGGGGCGGATCTTGAAAACTGGACCCGTGCAGGACTCTGACCTAAACAGCCAAATATGATGTACAAGGTACCCTTCTGTATCTGTTTTTTAAGTTCTAGGAGGGCGTGTCAATGTACACTTGCGACATGCATTGTGTCATTTCAAACAAACTTCCTTTTTAGCAGGAAACGTACAAATTTCACTCGTTACACGCACACAGTCATTTTTTTAAATAAATTTACAATGTACTGAAAACACCTGGTTTTTATGTTTATTTCCTTGAGTTTGGACAACCAGAGCATGTGAATAGGTTTAGAAAAAACATCATAGCTTGGCTTAAAATAAGTACTGTAGGTACTTACGAAATGGAACGTAACATACGCCATGTGATATATGTCACTACTGTAGCATGCTACACATACTAGCATGCTTCATTGTTATTAAAATAACTCCAGTGATAGGAGAAATGAACAGTGGGGTCCTGGGTGAAAGTCCAGTGTTTATTTGACCCACCCACCTCCCATCCTACCCTATTGGGACTTTCTTTATACTACGTAGTTGCCTGCGGTGTTACAGACTGCCCCAGGCTTGTGTGTTTCATAATGCTACAAAAGGTGCCTTTGTGCATTGGAATCTTACGCAAATGTACACCGACATAGCACTGGTATTTGATGATTTTGGTAGTTAGCCACTGCATCATCAACTGCTGTGACCCGGTGCGTATCATATTGCTGTGAAAGGTGGTGGTATTTGATGAGTTGTGTTATTTTGGCTCACCCCCGCCGCCCGTGTCGTCTATAGGGAGAGCCACCTCTGATCCACCACGTGACCACATAATAGCAATTGTGTTTTAAATAATTTAGCACACACAAGTAGGGATGTCATGATTACTTGATTTCACTATTAACGGCGATTTTAAACGCCACGGTTAATTATTCGTAGAGATTCCTCAACACCGTCACTCTCCAAAGATTATGCCGGGACGCGGAACCATATACAGTAGGTCAGCGCAACTCGCACGGAACGAAAGCAAAGTTACAAAAGTCTCCGAGTGATGAAGTATGGATGAAGAAGACCCCCCCCCCCCCCAAAAAAACAAACGGATAAAGTAGGCTGTGTGGTATCATTTTGGCTATCGCAAAATGACCAAGGGGTCATTGTTGACAACGGCTTTCCAGTTTGTAAAACATCCCGCAAAAAAGTCGCGGCCAAAGGATCAAACACGAGCAACATGATACAACACCTGCGGGAGGTAAATGCACAATAACTGGGTTAAAATACGTCAATCTCGATTTATCTAATGTAACATTGAATTAAAAATTAGATGTTAGCGTGTCATTTGCAATTAATGGCATAGTGGTATGATACGAGTTGGGCTTACAGTGCAACGTAACAAGCTAAGGCACGTCTCAAAAACTTTTTTGATGGATAGTTTTGCAGTTTGTGTGCACACAGTGTGAGGTTGTAATGGTTTTGGGTCTGTGTAGCTCTTTGGAGTGAGACGACAGGCAGAAACTCACGTCCACACGAGTGTGGGATTTCACAAATGCTCGTCCTTTATTTTTACATCAACTTATAAACACTCCAAGCTTACCAAGCCCAGTTGTACGGCTGCTACATTTTCATGCATGAACAAAATAGTCGCCACACGTACTTAAAACCATTACTGTTGTGTTGAGAGATAAAAGAAAAAGCAGGAGCACATAAGTATACGTCCGACCAGCGTTGGGTGCGCTCAGCAGACTCAAATCATAACAGGTGTTGCTTGATGACGTTGCTGCTAGGCGACACAGTATACACCATGTTAAAGGCACATTTCATATATTCGACTGTTACAAGTTCAAATCCTTTTTTTTAGTCGTCAGACTGTTTCAGTGTCAGTGTGCAATGTGGAAGATATACGTAATGTCTTCTCAAGGTCCTCAGTCAGTGAACATTTAGCATTAGTATTACCTCCTTTTGCTCTCTCCCATCTGTGTTGAGTACATGTTGGACTTGTCCTTCCAGCACGATGTCTGTTTCATTTATTATTAACACTGCACAAGATGTGCTCTCAATTTATTTGTGTAATTGTAATTTAAAGAGAACAAAAAGAAACACACATCCTAGAAAAAACTTAGACTGCTGGACCACAAAGAGGCATGTAGTGAAAGTAGAGTCCGCACACTACTTTTTGGTTACTTTTCTTTGTTGCTATATTATTTTTGTTATGTTGGCATGGAAATAAATGAAACTTAAAGATCTATAAGGAGTGTTCATGTGATTTTACACATTTATAGTGTGAAATTAATAATCGTGATAATCGTAAAACCGTGATTATTTCTCTGACAATAATCGTTCCAAGAAAATCTATAATCGTGACATCCCTACACACAAGTTTGAATATGCAAAATATGAGCCCAAAACTGAAATAATCTACAACTTCAAACCTAGCCTTGCAAAGATCGGGTAATAAAGTAGGACCCTCCGTTTGGTCCTTATCCTGTCCTGTGGTATTTTGCTTGAATCGTACATGATACCAAAATAGTATTTTCAATGAAATTAGCAATTAGGATAAGGAAAGTGTTGATTTTGCCTTGGTACTAAAATTCTCAAAGGAATACAGTAAAAACAAATTATAACTATAAATAATGGTATTTATAACAGTCTGATATTCATAGACTTGTCACACATATCTGTCAGATAGAGCATTGCAGTCACCAAGTTAATGACAGAGGCAGTGACATTGCTAAGGCACAAGAAACAGTCAGACCATCAGTCAGGTTGATAACAAACCCCTTGTCAAACTTGTTTGGAAGAAAATGAAGGCCAACTGTCTACAGATCTCAGGTGTGCTCTCTTTCAGTTTGGCCTTCTGTCTGATAGCTAGTGTTTCTTGACCTGTTAGACTTTTTCTTACAGAGACATGTATCAGTGGGCCCTGGCTGGATCGGCTGGCAAAGGTGGATTGTGATTATTATGGTTTCATAACCAGCAAAAGTGATGGCCATAACTACAAAAAGCGAACTAAACTACTTAAAGAACTAAAAGAATCAGCCCTCATGTTTCTATGTGGATGTGACTGACTGAACCAGCACAGCCTGCAGACTGACTGACTGACAGGTCCAGAACCACACTGGCATCCCAGTGTCCTCCCTCAGGCCTTTCCTCCAGTCAAACCCACACAGGTCACTGTTGTTGCCTCAGGGATGCAGGTGATAGTGTAATGGCAGTTGTCGACCCTGCTGAGAGCGAGAGGGTGATACATCCTGTAGTTCCCACAGTGAGACGGCTTCAAGCTGCTTCCTCCTGCTTTCTGTGCTCCCCCTTTGCCATGGGCTTGCTGACCACATGTGAATGCATATGCCACTGTTCTGGATGAGTGTCTGCTGCTCCTGCTCACAGGCCCCGACCCCTCAGACAGGCATTGCAATATCAGTGTCAGAACAGCTTCTGTTCTGTTTTTAAAAATGAAGTGTCACATCATGACATGTGACAGTTTAACAAGCTATAAGGCTTTGTGAAGACTTGTCCAATGTCCTAGTGCAGTCTTATATTCATACCACAACCACAAATAGTGAATTTAAGTTTTTACCTGTTACATAAGATATGCCTGCGTCCCGCGATGCAAACAAAATGACATTGATAGCTGCTAACTTCTTCCTTTGCCACCATAGTTTGGGACGTGGAGTGCAAAGAGGATAAGGTTTGTTTAAGTGTCAGCTTACTCAGCTTAGTATGTTTTCCCTATTTTCATTGTAATAGTCACATTTAATTTTTATTCTTTCTTATTTTTTGTTGTAAAACCTTAAACATAGAAAAGTAAGTGAACTTGTCATCTGATTTATGAAATTTGTGTAAACTATTGATTTGTTTGGGAATTAGGAGTGTTCTTAAAGAGACAGTTCACCCCAACTACAAAACTCCTGAAATCATGACCTGAGGCCTGTACTGCGAAGCAGGATTTGAAGTTAGCGAGCTAACTTCGGGATTAACTCTGGGTTTTCAGTACTACGAAGCTGGTTCTCTTTTTACGGGGATAAATCATAGTGGTAACTTATGCTGAACAGCTTACCTGCTCCAGAGCAGTTTAACTTCAGGGGATCAGATCACAACCTGTCAACATCCCGAAATCTGACCAATCAGATCACTGAAGAAAAAAGTAGCCATGAAAGAAAGTCCGGAGTGACAGGTGAAAAAGAGGAGCCTATATGCTGTTATAGCTCAGCAGAATCATTTAATATTTCCACAGGCTTTATTTCCACTGGTTTCACATGATTTAGCACTATTTGAAATTATTAAAGGGATAGTGCACCCAAAAATGAAAATTCAGCCATTGTCTACTCACCCTCATGCCGAGGAAGGCTCTGGTGAAGTTTTAGAGTCCTCACATCCCTTGCGGAGATCGGCGGGGGGAGCGGCTAGCACACCTAATGGCAGACTAATGTCCAAGAACACAAAATTGAAGCCACAAAATATCTCCAACATGCTCATCCGCAGTAATCCAAGTGTCCTGAAGCCCCGAGATAAAAAGTTGTTTCGAAAAATACATTTTAACTCTGTTTTTAGCCTCACTGTAGCCTGTAGCTCTGACTGCTTCTCTGTGCTCCGCGCTCACGTGTGCGCTCTCAGGGTGATCGTGATGCACGGTCTCTGAAGAGCAGCAGTCTCGTCAGTACTGATGTCCAGATTCTCAAGTGCAGACATCGCCAATTCTCATTCTGAGCAGCAAAGACTTTCCTCATCCGTTGACATTGCTTTGCATTTGAAACAACTACACCACCAGGTTTCCAGTGCTCGACTCCAGTATTCTGCGGCTGGCTGAGGGTTAGGCTCATGAGCTGCGGCGGCTGCTTCGTCCAGTAGCCTGAGTTCCGCGTCCGCATACTCGGGCTCAAAGAAATACGGCTCAACAAAGAAATGCTGTTCCTCCTCAATTTCAAAGTCTTCAGATATGTTGGGCTGTCCTTTGCTAAAAGACCGTAGTGCAAGTTATCTTTTAGCTACTGTGGTTACTGTTGTCTCCCCCTGCGGTGCACGTGTCACGTGATGTAAACACGGGTAAGCAAAGCTCATGCTTTCACTGGTCTCACACAAGAGCGCACACGTGAGCGCAGAGCACAGAGAAGCAGTCAGAGCTACAGGCTACAGTGAGGCTAAAAACAGAGTTCATATGATGTTTTTCGAAATAACTTTTTATGTCGGGGCTGCAGCACACTTGGATCACTATGGATGAGCAGTATGGAGATATTTTGTGGTTTCAATTTTGTGTTCTTGGACGTTAGTCTGGGGCGCCGTCTGCCATTAGGTGTGCTAGCCGCTCCCCCCGCCGATCTCCGCAAGGGATGTGAGGACTCTAAAACTTCACCAGAGCCTTCCTCTGCATGAGGGTGAGTAGATAATGGCTGAATTTTCATTTTTGGGTGCACTATCCCTTTAAGTTTATTTTAGTCCGCAGTGATAGTGCTGCTACTTTTACACTGGTTTCTTCACTGCAGCTCAAAATAACATGAGACACTTGTGAACTAGGATAAAACAAGGATTTGTGATAAGAACTAGGATAAAACCTAATATTTTATTAGTAAAGTAGTCCACACACTGTTAATTGGCTCTCGTCCCTATAAATGTAACATTTTGGTCAGACAGACCTCATTAGTCATAAACTACTTTTCCACCCTTTACTTTAGTAGCAGAAACAGTCTGGCATCACTTTAAAGTGTTTTATGTGACATATTTAGAGTACTTTCATCATCCTCCAACTAAACAGCAAAAAATACTCTATACTAATGTCACATAGGCCCATAGCTCAGTGATACCTGCACGTAACTTAAGTTTGGGATGATGGTGAATTTTAAGATAGTGTTTTCAATCTTTCTGGATTTTCTGTTTTCAGATTACAGCTTGTCGTTTACATCCCACACCACCGACATGTTACTGTCTCGTTGACAAAACACTTACGCTACCGTTTCATCACATATCATATGAAGCAGCCTACTTCATTCATGGTTCTGATGATGTCGCTCACAATTAACTACCTGCCTCTTTCACATGAACGGCTTGTGGCTGGAAAGGAAAACACAGTGTTGACTGAACTAGTTAATAACCAGCTTCATGGTACTGGTTATCCAGACAGCCAATGTTAGGGTTAGTCAAACCATAAAACGAGAAGATATCCTGGGTAAGTTGACCTGGCTTCGTAGTACAGGCCTCTGGTTACTAAGGATAATCCACAGACCTTGTTGTGAGCAGTTTCATGTAGCAACTTTTCCTTTGTACTGAACTACATGTGTCCGCCAAGCTTGTCAATGTGCTGAAGAAGGAGTGCATCTCAACGGGCACTACTGAGCGAGCTAATGTTACATCTCAGCTAAAGAGGACACCATTAACAGGCTCATTCAAGATGAGCCAGGCCTGCGCAGATTCAGTCACTGTCGATGGCCGCACAATGCATGCCAGTTAGTTTTGTGTCCGACTTCATCCTGACTTGCTCTGATGTCATGCAAAAGTGGATAATGATAATCTCACGAGATCGAGGTGGCCGCAGTTTTTAGAGCCAGGCATTGGAGTTGCTCTCTACCAATTGCAAGATGGGAAACGCCTGGCTCTCACCTGATCTAACAGCTGATTGGTTCAGATGTTGACTCAAACAAGATGACGTTTTAGATAAACTTTTCATTTTTGTTGAATTTCAGAGATTTAAATGATATTTGTCTCATTTGAAATTTTATTCTGTGAACAGAAAACATGTTGTGTGACTGATGGTGAAGTTCAGTCATCAGAGACCAAATACATTCATCATAAACTATACAGAGTCTACTGTATATTAATATTGGACTGTTTTAATTATTGAAGAATTTAGCATCACAAAGACTACTAAGTGGGATGTGAGGATTCTTTAAATAACATCTGTACAGGTGTGAAGCCCTGACTGTATCTGACTGATCTTTAATGAAAGCTGTTATCTTGTATTACTTTCCTCTGAAAACATTAACATTATAGTTAAAACACAATTTATTTAGCCTATGTAGTTGAGGGGATAGATCTGCTCTGCTGTAGCAAACTTATGTTTTCATGTAAAATGGGGGTTGAACCTTGAACATAAATTACAGATTGCCTGTAAAGCATTTTAATAGGCTACTGTGTAATAATAAAAAAAAATTGGAGACTGAGAACAAAGTAGTCTGATAGCATGTTAATAAATCCTCATCAGATCTAACAGGATGTGAGTGTACAGACTGAAGGCAGCTGGAAACTGTTGGGAATTTGTCAGACTTCACTGCAGCTTTTCGTCACCGCCTGATCTCGTCCACTTTTCAGGCGTGGCGCAGTTAATCTCAAATGAGCCAAATGTTTATCTCTCGGGTTGTCATGAGTACGAGCCTCTCATCCATAAGTAGATGCAGGCATCTTTTTGCATTGTGATTCGGTTGGCGGGTGTACTTAGGTGACATGAAGTGGCGTTAAAAAGTAGTTTCTTTCTCATGTAATGCTTATTTACGTGTAAAACTGGAATGAATTAATCATTTAAAAGCAGTGATCCAGTATGTCGTCTACCACTTAACAGATGGGATGGAGATGTTTTATACATATTATACACACACAATAATATCCACCCTTCAAAATCGTAATGTAGTAATGTTAAACTATCACTGTCATTGCAGATATCCTTCCATCCCGCTGAAAGAGAGAGTGAAAATAGCTCAAAACTGGTATGATGGTGTCTGCAAAAGGGCAATTCCTCTCAAATGGAAAACAAAGTGAGTATTTTATTTATTTATTTATTCACCGTTAAAAGGCTGGTATGCTTCAACCTTTTTTTTTACTCAATATCAACCAAACAATATGAAGTGTAACTCATGAGAAATGGAATATGTATGAATAGGTAAGAATGTAGAGATTATATACTGAACATAATGGCCTCTAGTTTCCCGGTGCAGCGCAGGGTGGCACAGGGTGGTGAACCCCACGCAGAGCTAGTTTCGAGCAGCGCAATCCAAGGTGCGCTCAGTTTGGTAGTTTGGCAGACTGAGGTGCACTGAGATGGGTGTGGTGGCGCAGCAGGGGGAGGTGTCGACAGATCCAGCTTGGCGCAGTGACAGTTTCGTGCCAAAAGGCTTTGCAGAAGGTGCGCTAAGCTCGCCAGCTGAAACCAGGTCTACTGTCAGCGCAGGCTGAGCGCAGCCGGTGTAAGTGGAAGTTTGGCTGACAGTGCACACATGTCACCAAAACCTCACAGGCAGGTTTCCAGAATATCAGGCACATTAATAATGCTATAAATACCCCAAAAAAAACACTATTTAATGCAACTATCTGCAATCAGCACATAAATGTATCTCTATATCGACTGTCTCGTCACATCTGATGTCAGATCAAAGGGGATTGGCACCGTTTGGCACGTTTGGCACGCGTAATGGAAACCCAACCTGATTTGATTAACACAGCTGCAAACTAATGAGTTCACATCCCTCTCAGCCAACCACAAACAGCCACAGCATCAGATAGGGAGTATATATTCAGCATCTGTCATCTTAGAAAAGTCAAAAGAAAAGAAACAGAGTGAGACTGCGAGAGAGAAAGAGAACGCGCGCGCGCGCACAAGAGAAACGCAATATTGATTTACAATTGTGATGACCTCCTCCCAGGCTACCTTTGCATCATCAGCCCGTGGAGGTCTGCTCGCAGTTCCGTATATTCAGACACTGCGAGCTTGGACCTCCCGGACGAAAACATCAGTTTCCTCCTGGGAGAAGTTTGGCCGTCTGATGCTGCTGCTCTCTTCTGCCAATTGAGTAAACTCTCATTACGCCTTCACGTGGCGCATTTAAGGGCGAGGAGAGGGGCTCATTTGATTGGTGTGATGTGTGTAAAACCCATTCCACGCCTCTCTTCTCCCTCTTTCTGACTTACATAGGTAGGAGGGACAGAGGTTGGAAAGAGGAGTAGCTGCGCCAGTGCGCACGGTGTGCCAAACTTGCAAAATCCGCCTGGCCACACCCAGTATGCCTGGCCTCGCCCGGTTTGCGAAACTAGAGGCCAATGTGTTTTACAGCAGGATAAGTCCTCTGAGGCTGTTTCCCCTGCATCCATCCGTCTTTATACAAGGCTAGGCTAACCATGTCCTCACTCTGTCTCCATATATAATTAACAGACAGATTCTCACGAAGAAACTAAACAAGCGTGTGTCCAAATGTTAAACCATTCTTTTAACAATCATCACCATTCTGTCATGGGGACTTCACATTCATGTTAGCTTTACGCCCATCATTACACTTAAATCGCGTATTTTGTCTTCAGACTGTTGCCATGGTTGCAGCTAGATGGGGACACACTGTTTCTGTCTCAGGCTGCTGATATCGGAGCGTACCATCTGCACAAAGACTCTGGGAGGCTTCAGCGTAATCCATATGAAATCTACTCGGGCCACAAGGGCGATGTCTGTCGCTTTGTTCTGACAGACTCTCACCTGATCAGTGGTGGAAGGTACCATGCTTTGTTTTCCTTGTGACTTTATTTGACATAGACAACATGTATTTATATCTCATATAGGGATTTTCATATAAATCTATCTATCTATCTATCTATCTATCTTATTTATTTATTTTTTAATTATTTTTTTTACTTAGTTACTGATGTTATGAAGCATTCGTATGAGCAGTCTAAAATTAGGGAGATTATTGAAACAAAATACTTTGTACAATGTTGTGTTGTACTCTGTACAACCAACAACATGTCAGAGGGCTAAAATGCTTATAGCTGTTAAAAATGGCGAAGCTGGGGGTCATAAACCACTCTATGGTGTTTTGGTATCTGATAACGCTTCAGGCTTATTGATCTGTTACTCAGAGTAGACTTCACCAGTTTTCACAGTTTTCATTCTCTTCTCTGCACTCTATGCCGCATTCTCAGGGATTCAGACAGACAGTAGACGGTGAACCATATATAATTTTAGTGGATGAGAGTGGGACGGTTAAATTAGGAGTGGCTGGAAGAGAATATAGGCAACAATAATGGTAGGTGGAATTGCCTTACAAACTTGAGATAATTCAACTTTTTGCCGTCCTCTAAACAGAATTTACAACTGGATGTTACGTAGCTTCTTCACACCGGACTAAAACATGGACAATCTGGACAATTACTGGACATTTCTAGAATAATTACATAAAATAATAAACACAAAATACCTTTATTTAATATATTTTATTCCATTCATTGTAAACAATTCCACATCAGTAGCACAACAAATTTTCATGCATGTTTGGTTTCACCATCCTGCCATGCCATTGGACTGTTAGTTTGTTTTTGCCATGTTGTCCAGAAGGTGTTGTCCATGAGCCGTCTACTGTGTGCCTGATTCCGTGTGAACGCAACATTTACAACACACCCATTCCAACAAGACACAGGGCTATTTTCTACTTCAATATGGCCTTAGTCAATGGCCAGCAAACAAAAAGTCAGACTCCATCTATGAAAAGTTAAAATAAAGAGATCAAAGGTACTGTATCCAAAATTATAGTTAGCCCATTTTCAATTTAGCCTTTTCCCAAACAACTGAGCTGGATAGGAACATGTTCTGTTCTTTAAGCATACTTCATCAAAACCAATAGCTAATTAGCACATAAGATAATGTCCAGAGGTAGCAATGACACATTTCCAACAGTCCTATCAAGCTGTTCCTTGGCTAACTCATGAGCATAAAACATCAGGCTAATGAAGTGTCTTAACAATCAATTTAATTAAATAATCTCAAATTAAATCTTAACCTTGGAAATAATTTGACAAAAAAGTCTTACCTCAAGGTCTATTTACCAGCTTATTCCATTGACACAGCTACACTGAATACTTACCATCAGTAAATTGAGTTTCCTCAGAATCAAAAGAGGTGTGATGGGCATGACATGTAACACCACAGCATCAGCCTCTAGTGTGACATAAAACATATGCATCAGTAGCACTCTATAAACAATAGCAATGGCAAAACATGGCGGCAGTGCTTTATAAACAATAACAATGGCAAAACATCAGAGGGTAAGGAGCTCCTGAATCTCATGGTTTTAACAATTTGTGGACATTTACAGCCACTGTTCTTCTTCTTTGAGTTAGCCACTAGCTATAAGTAGCTACTTTCTAAATCTCCCGTGGTGGGTTGCATGCATAACATGCTGTAAAAACATCACACCCGTCTTGCCGATGGTCCCATCCTACCGCCTGTCTTGTTTATGCAGACATCGATATGGCGCTGTTACTACCTCCTGTGGCAGCTTGAGGTCGAGAAATCTCTGTCCCCCATTCTGTGATTGTACCTTATATACAAAACAGGGAGGCGGCGTGATATTTTCGCCTTGAACAGGCAGTGTAACAGGGGCTATAGAGTTGGTTCACTTGTTATCATGTAACCTAGTAGTTCTGTCATTTGTCAACAAAGATATCTGTTTACAAATGAAGGTCATGAAATGTGGTATAAAGCTCTGGAAAAGCCTAGTAAGTGGACCTTGAATAAAGATTTGATTTTTTTTTTTCCACCAAACTTTGACTGCACTTTACTGTATTTGTGCTGAACTACCTGGCAGTGAATTATATAATATCGTACCACAATGTACATTAGTTATTGCTGTGCATGAAATTGGTCGGTAAGTAAGACAAGCTTGAGTGTGAGTGGAGAAGTACACAAACGAGACATAAGAGAAGGGCTTTCAACTCATGCTGGAAGATGACTTGCAAATGTTGTTTTTCAATAAAGCCTCATGTGTTTTGTCCAGCTAAGATATCAGACTAGTAATGAAAATATCTCTCATTTGTCTGTGTAAGTGATGGCAAGATCCTGGTTCACAGCAGGAGGAGTGACATGTTGGTGGAATTATCAGGTCATAACCAGGAAGTCAACTGCCTGGATTCGAAAGATAGACTCATCATCAGTGGATCCAGAGACCGAACAGCCCGGGTCAGAACACCACCACAATTCACATTTATTTATATGATACACAGTGCCATGATCTGCACAACCCACACTGATTAACTGCATTGTTTTGAAACAGAAACTGTACAATTCTTCTGAATAAGAAAATGGCATGTTTTATTGCAGATTCAATTAATCATATAGCATCTCTGTTTATGCATATGTTATTTAATGTGTTAACTGGTGACTTTTGTTTCTCTAGATATGGACTCTGACTTCCAGCTGCCCGAGAGACACCATCCCCATGTATGACAGAGTGTGGTCTGTTGCTATTAGTCCCACATTGAGGTAAGAGTCACAGCTCAGAATCACTCACTCCTTGGTTAACAGGAGCCACAAAGAGGTTGACAAATGTAGCTGTCAGTGGAGGTGGTACGCTCTTGAGATGACATTAATTCATGGTCCAGCAGGTCAATATCTAACTTTAAGCTAACCTCAACTGTATACAGAGCATATTGGTTTAAACACGTCTACATGGTGATAATGTAATTAGCTGGAGGCTGATGTTGGACTTGTCTTGTATCGAAGTCAGGGCTCTACGCTATTATTTTTCACTAGCAGCACAGAGGCCCCTAACCTCTGAAAATTTTAGGAGCACAAGCAGAATTTACACCATAAATGGACTTGCAACGCAAACATTCACATCCCTATCATTTTCATTGTATTACTGATGAATAATTTGATAATAATTGCAGAAATGGCTATTTGCTTTCAATTCACAGTGACACATTTTATTGTACACTTTTAAAAAAGCAACATTAACAATATAGATGCAAGCAGCAATTAGGGGGGGGTCAAACAACATGGCAGGGCAGATTCTGTAACCTTGGCAGTATAATGGAAGTGTCAGAAACACGGCAGTAAACACTCAAGAAATTTGGGTATTTCAAAAGAAATTTGGCAGAAATGCTGCACACTATACTGGCCAAAAGGCACCAACTCTATTGCAAGTCCTCAGCCTGGACAGCCTGGAAGAAATTTGGAACTTTGAACGAAATTTGGCACTGAAGTGCTGCACACAATATTGGCCAATAGCCTCCATCATTTTTGAAAGTCCTAAGCTATGCTAGAGAGTTTCTGAGATATGAGCACACTTCCAGTGGTCAAAGCCGGTAACTATATTGAAAATTCTTAGGATGAGGTGATGAGTCCATGCGCAAAGTTTGGTTTCGATACATTACATCAGATCCCCCTGTGGTGTACAGGGTGCATCAGAAGGCCAGCCTTTATAATTTGGCCTCCTGGATCTTTTGCCCTGACTGGACCACATCTGAACAG
The DNA here is from genome assembly GCF_041903045.1 of Epinephelus lanceolatus. Lineage (NCBI taxonomy): Eukaryota > Metazoa > Chordata > Actinopteri > Perciformes > Serranidae > Epinephelus > Epinephelus lanceolatus. The sequence goes on from NC_135750.1 coordinate 38,515,143, forward strand.
CCTCTCTGGCATCAAAATCCTCTAGGCTCGGTCCTTCCATGCTAATTCGAATTAAATCCTCTACTGTGTCAACATGTAGAGACCCCCTGACATCAGTTTTGATCCTCTTCTGTGCAGAAAATCCTCTTTCACATACAGCAGAGGAGACAGGAAGGGCCAGTGTGATATGCACTAGTTGGAGTATGTTCTACAAAGAACAAAATTAGTTGAAGTTTTATTTAATAAAAAGAAGTCCTAATTGCCAAATAAATTAATGAGGGTATGATATGTAGGCTACCTTGTAATCTGAGCAGAATGGCAACTTTGTTAGCATCATCTCCCATAATGCGTGGTAAGACTTGTTCATGTAGTTCTTGAAAATGATGCTCTGGCCAGGAATCATGATTGAGTATCTTGAATGACCTCCCTGCCTTTGCTGTTGCTGATGCAGATTCTTCAGCTATCAAGGAACAGAAAAAGAGAGACAACAGAAAGACAAAGATGAATATGTCATAATGTTATGTCTTATTAAATCTTCACAGGAAAAAAATATCTTGAATGAATATAACTTGCCAAGTAGACTATTGAATCTTTGCCTAATGTGCTGCACAGTGCAGTCAACAGTTGCTGTAATTGCTTGTTGCAGCTTTGGTGTGCTGGTCATGGAGAGCCCATCCTTTCCCAGTCTGTCAGCTTCTCCTTTGATGGTGACCCCCTGAGTTCACACAACATTTTACATTAAGATATTATGGACCTTTAGAAAACCAAATCAGTAGCTGAAATTATTCAAGTAACTGCTTACCTGATACTTGTACAAAGGGTGAGTCTCACTGTCCTCCTCTTGTTGTCTTCTTTGTGCCTTAAAGGATAACTTAGGTATTTTTCAACCTGGGCCCTATTTCCCCATGTGTATGTGTGCGTATGATTCATAGGTACAACTCGTTTTAAAACTGGTTCAGTATTGAGGGAGGCAGATGCAGCCGGCAACTGCGAGGTAGATATGGGGGCAAATGCGTCCCGTATAAGTTTGCGCATTAAAACTTTTTTTCACCACTGACCGGTTCAGATCGCTGGTGCTATCTCTGTAAATAGCATACTAAAATATTTTCTTTAAACATGTTAAATATTAAGGGGAAAAACTACACATGACCAGATAAAAATGATTGTATTTGCCCTTTATACTTTGTAAAGTGCATCTCTTCCTTGGCTATGAAAAAAGCTGTGTTGAATTTCAAAATTAAATCTGCTTCGTTTGCACTGTGATTCGCAGCCTCCTGCCTTCCACATGCATCGGGTAGTGAAGTACCACTTTGTTTATTTGTGAATAGGTCACGGCAGATTCTGTGCTTTTGACTCATGTTATGTTTGACCAGTGTGTCATGTTTGACCTGGGTAGTGCCAGCCTGGTCTGCAAATTTAGTGTACTGATAGCAGAATTTACAGCTCATTAAACTGGTGTCTTTTGAGTACCTTAGCCAGATTTATATATATATATATATACATATATATATATATATATACAGTACAGGCCAAAAGTTTGGACACACCTTCTCATTCAATGCGTTTTCTTTATTTTCATGACTATTTACATTGTAGATTCTCACTGAAGGCATCAAAACTATGAATGAACACGTGGAGTTATGTACTTAACAAAAAAAGGTGAAATAACTGAAAACAGGTTTTATATTCTAGTTTCTTCAAAATAGCCACCCTTTGCTCTGATTACTGCTTTGCACACTCTTGGCATTCTCTCGATGAGCTTCAAGAGGTAGTCACCTGAAATGGTTTCCACTTCACAGGTGTGCCTTATCAGGGTTAATTAGTGGAATTTCTTGCTTTATCAATGGGGTTGGGACCATCAGTTGTGTTGTGCAGAAGTCAGGTTAATACACAGCCGACAGCCCTATTGGACAACTGTTAAAATTCATATTATGGCAAGAACCAATCAGCTAACTAGAAAGAAAAACGAGTGGCCATCATTACTTTAAGAAATGAAGGTCAGTCAGTCCGGAAAATTGCAAAAACTTTAAATGTGTCCCCAAGTGCAGTCGCAAAAACCATCAAGCGCTACAACGAAACTGGCACACATGAGGACCGACCCAGGAAAGGAAGACCAAGAGTCACCTCTGCTTCTGAGGATAAGTTCATCCGAGTCACCAGCCTCAGAAATGGCAAGTTAACAGCAGCTCAGATCAGAGACCAGATGAATGCCACACAGAGTTCTAGCAGCAGACCCATCTCTAGAACAACTGTTAAGAGGAGACTGCGCGAATCAGGCCTTCATGGTCAAATAGCTGCTAGGAAACCACTGCTAAGGAGAGGCAACAAGCAGAAGAGATTTGTTTGGGCCAAGAAACACAAGGAATGGACATTAGACCAGTGGAAATCTGTGCTTTGGTCTGATGAGTCCAAATTTGAGATCTTTGGTTCCAACCGCCGTGTCTTTGTGAGACTCAGAAAAGGTGAACGGATGGATTCCACATGCCTGGTTCCCACTGTGAAGCATGGAGGAGGAGGTGTGATGGTGTGGGGGTGTTTTGCTGGTGACACTGTTGGGGATTTATTCAAAATTGAAGGCACACTGAACCAGCATGGCTACCACAGCATCCTGCAACGACATGCCATCCCATCCGGTTTGCGTTTAGTTGGACGATCATTTATTTTTCAACAGGACAATGACCCCAAACACACCTCCAGGCTGTGTAAGGGCTATTTGACCAAGAAGGAGAGTGATGGAGTGCTGCGGCAGATGACCTGGCCTCCACAGTCACCGGACCTGAACCCAATCGAGATGGTTTGGGGTGAGCTGGACCGCAGAGTGAAGGCAAAGGGGCCAACAAGTGCTAAACACCTCTGGGAACTCCTTCAAGACTGTTGGAAAACCATTTCAGGTGACTACCTCTTGAAGCTCATCGAGAGAATGCCAAGAGTGTGCAAAGCAGTAATCAGAGCAAAGGGTGGCTATTTTGAAGAAACCAGAATATAAAACATGTTTTCAGTTATTTCACCTTTTTTTGTTAAGTACATAACTCCACATGTGTTCATTCATAGTTTTGATGCCTTCAGTGAGAATCTACAATGTAAATAGTCATGAAAATAAAGAAAACGCGTTGAATGAGAAGGTGTGTCCAAACTTTTGGCCTGTACTGTATATATATATATATATATATATATATATGAGATGTTAAAATATCCACAAACATACTGACTGAAATGGGCCAGCCAATTTTTGATCTTTGTAGTTGTGGTTTAGAGGTGCCTTTGATTTCTCAGCCATGTTTACACTCAGACACTTAATAACCTACACACACACACACACACACACACACAGCATTGTTAACATGCAGGCAGACAGATGCAGAGCACTGTAACAGTATCCTGACTTCACCACCTGCTAGTCAAGCAGAGAAGCAGGTGATTGTCCATCTGGCTGCAGAGTGGAAACATCACAGCTCGAACACTCTGTAAAAACGTTTAGGATTCATTTATATAAGGTACAGCAGGTGATTCTAGCACCTGAGGTTTCTGCAAAGCAGGACACTGACTGTTATATACTGGTAGTTTTTTTCTTTTTTAGCAGTAGGGATTCGCTTGACCTCACAAAACATGTTTTTGACCAAATCTCATGAACTCAGAAGCTAATTATGACAGAATTTCACACAAATGTCAAATAGAATAAAATGATGAAGAAACACTGTTCTGGCCTTTACTCAAAGTCATATCTCATGAACAGAAGGGGAGACATTTGATTAGATACTGAGTAGAGATGCAACAGTTCTCGGTAAAATAACGAACCATTCAGTCCGCCCCCTTATGGATGGCGGGTTTTCGGTTTTGCAATTAATTTTGCATTGATGCTTTACAGGCCACTGTGTGTGTGTGTGTGTGTGTGTGTGTGTGTGTGTGTGTGTGTGTGTGTGGGTGTGTGTGTGTGGATGGATGTATAAAGAGAACGGCCGAGTCAGCCTGCTGCACAAAAGCCCTCCCCGCGAGTTAATGTCCAATCACTGTTGCTCTGCCCACTCACCCCCTCACACTGTTGTAACTGGAGCTGGGAAAAGTGACGCTTGCCTCACACAGAAAAGAAGCGGAAAAAATAAACAAAGAGAGCCATGGCAAGTGCAAGCGGAGGAGTTGAGAGAAGTTTGAAGAAGCACCGGCTTCATACAAATCTCTGTTGTGGGATCATTTCGGTTGAATACAGAGACGAGGGAGTGAAAATAGTTAACAGAAATTTCACTGTCTGCAAACGTTGCTTGAAACACGTCCCATACGTAAAAGGAGACACGAGCAATAAGTGCAAGCAAGCATCTCCAGCGTAAGCACCCTGATGTAACGCTTTCTGACAGTCGAGGATTCGAGAGGCGGTTTACCATTTGAAAGTGTTGTGTTCAGTAACTGTTTACATTTGAAAGAATTTCTTAAAGATATGTCATACTACTGTATTTAGTATAGTGTATACTGTAAGAGTTGTCAAGGTTAAGAGGCTGTTAACTTAAAAAAAATACAGTATGTTTACATTTGGAAAAGTTTTATTCAATACACCAGTGATACTGGAATTGTTTACTGCAAAATGCAGTTTTTGCTGACAGGCAAAATAAAAAAGATAATTTTGGGGGGAAAAAATTGTTCTCTTTACACACAAAACACGTACCGAAACCGAACCGAAACCATGGCCCAAAAACCGAGGTACAGACCGCGGTCTTCCTGTACCGTTGCACCCCTAATACTGAGTATGTGACACTAATTTTGTGTGCCCATCTTGAAACTGTGCTAATTGTAAAGATCTTCTGTGCTGCCAGGGGGAAGATGTTTGTGAAGCATCCATGTTTTCACAGACATGGATGTAAATTGTAATTGCAACTAGACTGGTTTGATTCAGCCGTAGGGTGGTATTTCTGGTTTGGGATTGTTGCAGTCTAAAATGCCTGATTTCACAGCAGCTTTATTACAAAATTGCAATGCATGTTGCAGTGTTTTTATACATTTCTTTTTGCGATGAAATTGCTGGAGCAAGTGAAAATTGCAAAAATATTTGCTTTTTTGTGTATAATTCATTAAAAACCAAAGGAAATTGTCTAAGTGTGTTCTAAGTAGCCTCACCTAAAAGGCTGAATGAATAAACACCATAACACCACTCCTAACTCCTAAACTATTTCTTTATCAGACACACACATTGTGTATGCACACACACACACACACACACACACACACACACATACACACACAGTTGGTCATGCAAACATGCAAGCACGCCTCTATCACTTTGTGATTCATACTACATTAACGCTTCCACTAACCACACATATTTAGTCTAACTCACTTTGATTCTTTCAGTATGTGCAAAAGATGTGGATGTAACAGCCTCTGTCATGGTGATTTGTCTTGTCTGTTGTTTGCATGTTTCAGCCATTCTCTGTGTGTGTTTTGTCGAAGAAAAATGTTTGTCAGTCAGTGACTTTTGTTTGTGTTCCATCACAACTATTGACGCAGTGCGAAACAGTTTACACAGTCTTTTGTGTAGAACATCAAGTAATTAACTCCTTTGTCTTAAGATGATTTGTAAAATCAGTAAAAAGGTGGAGTAATTGGCTTAAATGGAAAGTCACAAGAATTCAAAAACCCCAGATTGTGTTTCATGATGTTTTGCAATATCCAATATGAACCCTATAGAGTGAAGTTTTTTTATTTATATCTTTGCATGTCACCTACTGTAGTGTTTGGTTAAGGTTAGGGGAGTAAATAATAGGGGTGTAAATCACCAGTTTCATTATGATATGATATAATAATGATTCTTTGGACAACGATACGATAATTGCCAATATTACAAAGGCTGCCAAGATACGATTTAGATTTGATACGATTCAGGGGCCTGTGATCGATAAGAGACGATATCATCTGCCCATTTATCACAATCAGTTACAGAAGACACTTCCTCCCCATTCTTTTTTTCTTTTGGCCATTAAAGATAAAAACAACACAGAAATAATAAGTACAGTAAAATTTACTTTAAACTGATTCCACTAACACAGAAAACAGCACATAGGATAAGTTAACCTTCAGGGCTCTCTGCCAGAGAGACCTTTCTGGAAGACTCTTTTCATTTTAAGGAAAAGGACAGGAAAACATCATCTTTTTCATAAAACTTAAGGACTATCTGGCTTCTTGCACTACAGGCAGACTTCTCCCAACAGCCATAAACATGGATTAACAGCAAGATCATTTGACAGAGGTGTACAATTCAGCTTAGTAATAACTGTCAAGGTTCATGGACAAATAATTGTTTTTTAATAGTTACTCATTATTAGCTGAAGACTGTTTACATTGCATAAATTAGCCTAGTGGCTAGCAGACTTTTTTTCCCCCTCTACTCAGCTTAAAAAATTACATGTAATGTTGTCATTTTTCTTACTCACTGTTGGTTTAAGCCACTGCAGTGTAGTGAGCAGTTAGAAGAGTGAGATGTGGGGCGCTGGTGGCTTAGTGGTTAGAGCAGGCGCCCCATGTACAAGGCTGTTGCCGCAGCGGCCCGGGTTCAACTCCAGCCTGTGGCCCTTTGCTGCATGTCACTCCCTCTCTCTCTCTCCCCCCTTCACGCTTGTCTGTCCTATACATTAAAGGCTAAAAAGCCCCCAAAAAAATCTTAAAAAAATAAAATAAAATAAAACAGAAGAGTGAGATGTCCGAACAGGCAGGTATTTCATGTTTTATCTCATAACGGCATTGTTTACATACGGCATGTGTTCTGTCTGTTGACCCGTATTTTCTCCAAAATTGAAAATATTTCCACAGTGCTGATTTATTCCTGAATAAATAACGTTATCCTCATCGTCTCTCTCTCTCAGCTGCTTGCCATCTGCCTGCTGCTGTTTGACTGTGACACAGAATTTCAAAATAAAGGCATGTCCTATAGATGATGATATGGATCGATGTTTTCACTTTGCATCAATGATATTGTATTGTTAATCATTGAATCGATGTATTGATCCAGATTGATGGATTGTTACACCCCAAATAAATTAATGCGTAACCTACATTTAAAGTAACTAAAATACTCATTAATTTAAATGAGACCACTGTGTTGGCATGGCAAAGAATCAAATACATGCAAATGCACGTGCCTGGTAAATGACATTGAAACTTAAAGAGTGTATTTCTGCTGTTTCCCCTGATAAGAGTTCCTGTCCCACAATATGATAAACCATCTGATATCTGTTAGATTCACTACATACCCATCTATAACACCGACTTCCACACCTCTGTTTTCCTCGTGGCTATATAAAGGACACACTACCTCCTGTATTTGCACTTCACTGTCGAGTCATCCAATATGGACAGAATTTCTACAGTTCTGGACTGTTTTGAAATGGTTATACCCCTGACCCAATATACAAAAGATCTTATCAGTATTCATTCCTTAACACCTAATATTAGAATTACCTCTAACCCTAGATCCAACTTGAATCCTTTCAACCCAATCTTCGTCCAGTCTAGGGATGTAACAATTACTGGTAAAATGATAAACCACGGTAAAATTCCCGACGGTTAGTATTACTGTTTCAAATTTTAATTATCATTAAAACCGTGTTTGATTACCGCACTCATGATGATACAGACATGACACACTATACGATGGTCAACACCAGTTATCCCCGGTCGTCTTTCACGACGTGTGTGATGTCATCGGGTTATTCTTGTCCTATTTTTTATTACTTTTACTATTATTTCAGTCACTGTGTCTGTTCATGTGCCAGTTGAAATGTTGTTGTAGACATCTAAAAAGCTATTCACAATATATTTCACAATAAAAGCCTATTTAGAAAATGGAGGGATTCTCTCAGCTGAGGTTATAAGGGGCTTTTTATGATAATAATGATAACTGTGATAATTTTGGTCACAATAATCGTGATATGAAGTTTTCATACCATTACATCTCTAGTCCAGTCATGTCCTAAAGCCTTGTAAATAAGTGGGGAGCAGATAAAATGTCCTCATTTTCAGTCAAAAATTGTAACTGTTGCACACAAGGAAATAAGAAATCCAGTATATCAGCATACATGCATGGTGGCATTATCTGTCTGATCCAGGCTTCGCAGAGACTCTCAGATCTGAGAGGAACAGGCAGATTATCCACATCATTAATTCTCCAATTTGCTGGCTGAAATAGCAGACTGTGCCTCAGCCCACCGCCCCCTCATAATGGAAACCTGCTCCCTACCTCTCACTGACCAACGGCCTGGTTAATTAAAATTCTTCTGGAAAGCAGGTGTCAACTCACTGATAGACCTGTTAACTAACTTCTGCCCCACACACCAAGTATCTCACCCCTCCTGATCCCTGAAAGGTTTAAGCATAAGGCTAGCTATAAGTCAAAGGATATGACAGAACAAATAATATCAAATCAAGCAGTTGAGAAAGAGTTGAAGAGCTGGGAGTGAAATGGCTGCAACAGACAATTAGGTCTGAACTAAAACAGTCGTGATTGACTTCCACCAATGTAAGGGATAGCCATTGTTCTATGATGTAATTGTAATTTTTCTCATCAGATGTTATGATGCAGTATGCATGTATTATAGAACTGATCAGTACTCACTTTATATTGTGAATGGTCTTTAAAATAACTTTGTGTTATATTTGCTGAGTTTTGAAAGATGTACATGACACAGATGTTTGTTTGTTTTTCAGAAACATATTTTAGTAACCGTTGAGCTGTAAAATAAGAAAGTTTGTGGCCCCAGCCACCATATTGGAAACAGTCAACTGAAGTACCAATCACCACCCACCAGCCAGAGCACACTTTCTTATCTTACGTTGCACTAAAATGTGTTTCTGAAATCCTTTGGCTAGAGAAATAGGCAATGCAGTAACAGAATCTTTATTCATATTTGATCAGCGACCGCAGTTTACAAGTGGTGACTGACATGATTGACAGTTGCGTTAGAGACTCCTCAGCTTTGATTGGTTGTTTTCATTCACATTCATTGAACAAAAAGCTAATATAAGTAATTTGCAAAGCTGTTTGGAGATGTGGATTAGGACTACTTTGAATTTTAAGTAACAAACTTTTTGAGTTTGCTATTGCTGAGACACTTCCGCTGATGTTAACCATGCCTCGAAGAAGAGACCCCTCAGTAGACTGTAGATCAATAATAACTGATTTATTGTAAAGTGGAAAGGGTTACAGAGTTACCCGCTAGACTAAAGATATTCATCCATTCACAGTCAGACAAGTTGTCTACAAATGGGGGTGACTGAGAAATGTTGCATGTCTCTGTACATGTGGTCACCCAGCCAAGATGACTGCAAGGGCACAACAAGGAATTGAGCTTAGCATTAGTTAAGGCAGGCCATGATGTCAAGCTCAGCTTACATCCCAGCTACATCAGCTGATCTCAAGCAGCCCAGTCAACTGATGGAGCAGCTGATTGATGGAAGGGAGTCAGCTTATAGATCACATGATTCTTCTTCTTCTATTCTTTCTATGCAACCAATTGTCAAATCTCATTCAGGGTGCCCTATTTAAACTGCTTTGGCCTACCTTATGTTGCTTTCTCTTCAAGCTGCTTTGCAACCCACCTCCACCCCAGCTCCTCCTTTTCATGTTGTGTTGTTCCTGGAGGGTCTTGGTGGCTGCTCTCTCTGCCTTAGGCTTTCCTTGTAGGCACATGGAAGGGCAAAGAGGTGTTCATGGAAATTAAGTTTTCTTTAAATAAAGTGATCATGACTGAAATATTATATGTGTACTGTAAAGTGTAAAAAGATAAAAGGCTTAAATGCGTGTCATTGGAACAGGTTAAGAATTCTGTTCATGAATCAACCCAACAAAAATACTGTGGACAGACTTCAAGCAAGCCATTCACAGCAGATGTTCAAAGAACCTGGTGTAACTAAAACAGTTTTGTAATGGGTCAAAATCCCCTTTGAGAGGTCTACCAATCTAATCTGCAGCTACGTTTTAGGAGGTTCAATCAGATATTAAATCCAATGATTCACCTACTTTTTCCACCAGCATTGTGAATGTTTATTAGGTGTGTTCAGTAGATACATATTATATTTGTTTCTGTTATTATTAACTTAAGTCTATTTTCTCTATAAAGGTGATAAAGAGCAGATAACATTTTATGACCAAATAAGGCAGAAAACCAGGTAATTCCAAAGGGTTCAATCTCTTTTGCTTGGCACTATATTTACACTCAAGCAGCATAATACACACCATAAAGGGCAACTTCTGTATTTTTCAACCTGAACCCCATTTTCTCATGTTTTTGTGTCCAAGTGACTAATGGCAACAACAGTTTTTGAAACTGGTCCAGTATTTAGTTAGACTGCTGCTGCCAGCTGCAGTGTAACAGGCTGCAATGTTACCACTTACCACAATTGTGCATCGTCAATTTACGTCCACTAAAAGTGCTTGTTTTTTCCACTGACAGGCTCAGATTATTATTTTAAGTGTCTGGCAACATAATGGAAAGAATCCCTATAGAGATCGACCTTTTTGATTATGAGTGAGGTCCTTTGTGTTAACCAAAAACAGCCTCGAAATTGCTACTGCGAAAGCCACCAGGCTCTATTTAAATAAAGAGTAATTTTATTATCATAAAACACACTTCATTCAAAGTCCACAAAATAGAAATTACAAAAGCTGTCTTGGTTTGTCTTTCCTCTGTTTCAACAATCACCAGCTCCAGTTTGATTGCACTAAATCCTTAATTCACCCAGTTAGATCTGAAAATCTGCTGGCTCTGCTGTTTATTAAAATGGACTCTGGTGGGTTTGACAATGGTAATTTCAGGGCTGTTTCAAGTCAAAGAAAAAGAATCTTACTCTTCAACACAAAGGTCTATCTCTGAAATGATAATGTTCCATAATGTTGTTAGACACTTACAAGGGAAGGGAAGGAGTGCTGGACACCCTTTAACTCTTCACCTGCACTGAAAGTGTGCGACGGACGTAAATTATGTATGCTGCACAGCTGTTCAGCTGCACTATGTACATTGTCTAAGCTAATGACTTGATTTAGTTAATATAGACTGCAACATGTGGTAGTGTGACGGTGCTACAAGTGTGTCTCAGAGAGAATGAATAATGTGAAAATCATTGTCCTTGCAGTCTTAAAACTCAGGAGCATGATCCGTGTACTCCAGCTTATCTTGAACATAGGTTCCCTCCTCATGTGCACACAGTTTGACTTAGTTTTTATAGTGTTTGTGTGTACGCTTTGTTTGTTTCATTCTGGAGGCTTTTAGTGAAGACATTACTAACAATACTACTATGACAGCGGTAATAACTTTTTGGGGGAGATTGCATAATTGTTGTTCTTTTATAATGGAATAAAAGTATATGATGGTTTGAAACATCTGCTGAATATACAGTAGATATAGCATTGACAGTGCAACCCTGGTCTCCAGCAGCCAACATGTTCTCCAGTCGGGAGGCTTATTCTCTTTCCAGATGTACGACTCAGGGCAGGTGTTGTAAATCACTCTCTTGAACAGTTTGTGGCATTTGTTTGTGCCATGTGCCTCCTTGACAGATTTTGTTAGATCTTTAAAAGTTAGTTCAGAGTGAATGTTGTGAACGGTTGCTGCCTCCGCAGCACGCCATCCACTAGAACAGCTTTTGTTAGAAATGTAACTCTCTGCTTCAAACACCTTTAATCACATACAGCGATTGAAAAGTCTATAGAAACAGCATCTTTATGCCTTCTACCGACGATTTCAACTATGTTTTTGGATTTTTTGTCCGTCCATCCGTCCCATTCTCGTGAATGCGATATGTCAAGAACTCCGTGAGGGAACTGCTTCAAATTTTGTACAAACGCCCACTTTGACTCAAGATGAACTGATAAGATTTTGGTGGTCAAAAGTCAAGGTCATTGTGACCTTGCATCCATCTCATTCTTGTGAATGCAGTATCTAAAGAATGCCTTGAGAAAGCTTCCTCAAATTTGGCACAAATGTCCTAAGTGGGCTCAAGAATGAACTGATTAGAATTTGGTGGTCAAAGGTCATAGATCACTGTGACTAATAGTTGTCTATTAGAATTAAATAATTAAGTGATGAAATTTGATATTCAAAAGGTCAAAAGGTCAGCTTCACTGTGTTCTTCTGTGCTGCTGGGTTGAAGATGTGTGTGTGTGAAGCATCCATGTTTTCACAGACATGGATGTAACCTGTATATGCAACTTGACTTGTTGGCAGGGGCATATAACCACAAGGTGGTAATTGTAGTTCTAAATGTTGTAGGATTGTAGGATTGTGTGAATGCGATCATTTTGAATGCATCCCATTCACTTCAAGTTTAACCAAGCAATTTATAGCGCTTCATGTGCACTGAAATTCTACACAACGAATGAAGTAAAACAATAATTTTAACTAAGCTGCAGTCAGTCAGTTAGTAAAGTAAGAGCTGTATCTAAGGTGAAGTATAGCCTACTGTGATTTTTTTTTAATACTTCATATTGTATTATTAATGCCCAGCAGACCAGTGCCTCCATTAGTTGCTTGTGCTGAACCAGCAAGATACACTATTGTTGTTATTTTTGGCTTTGGACCTCTTGTCTGCTCCCTGTATTTTGTGATACTTGGGCTGTATTTTAAAGGATGGTTGGATTTGATAATGACTCGAAATACACAGTGTATTTTTGTCTGTACAGTGTGCACTGCAGGCATTAATTGGTGCTTGTCAAGAGGCATTGATTATTTACAGTATATAATCAACCAGCTGAAGAAAAATCTATTTCTGTACAACTGATAATCTATAGATCTATTCCATCCACCATATGCATACACACACACACACAAACACACATCTCATCCTACCTCTGTTTCCATTCCCGTGTATCTGTTGTTCCACTGGATATCATCTCAAGGTCTGTAAGTGAGGATTATTGTGACTGCAGTGAAAGGCCAAGGCTAGTGCAGGACGCCCGCCCCCGTCCATGCTGCCTCGGAAAAGATACTGATCCCATCAGTGCCCATGGACCTTGGCTTTTTCCCCTCCATTCAGATTGCTTTTCCCAATTATATTTCTTTTTCCACACCATATTTTGTGCCCTTTGATGGAGCTCATATTGGATGGGTCCAATGAAATATGACAAGGCACTACAGGAGCTTACAGGGGTAAAGTGGGGACAGATAAGTTTTTCTTACTGGTATCTGTGGGTCTGTTTTGTTCCTGTGAGGTTTAATCTCCACTGTCCAGGGCCTTTTGGTGGCTCTTTCAATTGTGGTCTTGAAAGACATTCCCAGAAAATGTTTATAATTTGTAATTTGACTTATTATTCTGATATATGTAATTTTACCGTATATGGTCAATATATAAACTACTTACTCTACCTTATCAAAAATATTTTGTGTCAAATTGATTTTGTAACTTTTAGTTAGCTTTTTATGCCTTTGCGCCAGCTACCATCGTGGTTGGAGGCATTATATTTTCGGGTTGTATGAAAACATTAGTACGTCCTATTCTCATGAACAGGATATCTCAAGATTTTCCTCAAAGGTATTTCTTCAAATTTGACATGAACGTCCACTTGGACTCAACAATGAAGTGATCAGATTTTGGTGGTCATGGGTTAAGGTCACTGAGAACTTTCATTCATCTCATGCTTGTGAACACAATATCCCAAGAAAACCACTAAGAAATTTCTATAAATTTTGCACAGTTTGAGTCATGGATGAACTGATTCAAGTTTGGTTGTCAAAGGTCAAGGTCACTGTGACCTCATCTGTCTCATTCTTGTGAACGCAATATCTCAAGAACATCTTGAGGGAATTTCTTCAGATTTGGACTCAGCGATGAAATGATTAGAATTTGGTGGTTGTAGGTCACAGGTTAAGGTCACTGCAACCTCACAAAACATGATTTTAGCCATAACTGAAGAAATCATAATTGTATTTTGAACAAAACTTCACACGGATGTCTATTAGGATAAAATGATGAAGTCATAACATTATATAACCAGAAGGTCAAAGGTCATCTTTACCATTAAGATTGTAACGGTACTACTACTCTTATCAGTACTGCTTATCGATCCGGTATTTTAACGGTACTCTTATCGATACTTTTTGAGGAAGAAAAAAAACAAATTAAGAACATAAATTGTTATATTTTCTCAATTCTCATTATGCAACAAAATAGTTTTTTAACAAAACATTTTACTTTTTACAACTTGAAATGTAAAATACATAAAATAATAGTGTTGTCACGGTACCGAAATTGGGACCCACGGTACGATACCAGTGAAAGTATCACGGTTCTGAGTAGTATCACGATACCATAGCGAAAATTAGGCAGATGTGCCTTTTGTCATTTATAAAAAGATAAATTACTTTTCTATAATATAATATATAATAATCAATGATATTTCAATGGAATAAATTACTTATTGACTTATTCATACTTCAAAAACAGCATCAATAAGTGATTAACATAGGGGGGATCAAAATAAAATAAATAAATAAAATAAAAATCAACCAGCCACCCTCCTCCCCTGACAAGTAAAGAACAGTCCCTTCAGTGCGGTGAGGTTTGTGGACTGTTACCTGCCACAAAGAGAGAAATGTGAACGGCTCGTTTCCCCTCTGACACGTCACATACCTGTGTGCCGCCACGGCTCGGTTGTCCAGGTACTTCTGGACAGCCATGACATCAACAAAGAGGAAAACATTGGACCTGGAGCCCGGCTTCTCCGTTGCCGGTAAGCCGTACTTGCACCACGGAGCACTATGGCCGCCGTATTTGACAGGAATACGTATTCCTGTCTGTGACCCCCGTTCAACCCACAACCGGCAGGATTCGCCTGCTGCTGGTTGAAATCTACTCGCACAGCGTGCTCCTGAATGATTTCTTTTACTTGCACAAAACTATTTTTAGTCGCAAATGCAGTAAAATGCTCGCACCGTAGAGCTCTGTGGAAAACCAATCACTGTAGCATATATAAACAAATCTAGCCTACAAGTAAAAATATTAGGTATTCTAGGTATGTTAGGTATTCTAGGTATTTTATATGGTGATGTAACATTAATCACTATGGATATATAGTAGGGCCGTAACAGTACATGTATTTGTGTCGAACCGTTCGGTATGCGACTTTCGGTTTGGCACGACCCTGTACCGAATTATTGGGCGCAGGATATTATTTTATTTTATTTTGTTTTATTTTAATTCCGTTTTTGCGAGCCGAACCATTTAAAATATCTAGTTCCCCGACAGACATAATTGAGTGACGGACCGAGTCCCGTAAATCTCCGCTTTCACTTTGTGCAGCGCATTCTCGCATTTTGACAACATGGCAAGTGAGCCTGACGAACCTGAAGACCCACCCGCAAACAGTCCTCCGTTTGGGAACACTTTGGTTTCAGGGTAAAATACGAAGATGGAAATAAACAAGTTGACAAGACAAAAGCAGTGTGCCGACACTGCAGAACAGCAGTCGGGTATGTACTTGGAAACACGTCTAACATGCTAACGCATCTAAAGCGACACCACCCGAGTTTGAACATTAACTGGCACGACTAGAAAAAGCAATCTGGTGCAAACTACGATATTGTCGTCATTTAAAAAGAAAGAGCGTTTCCCTGACCATCGCACTAAAGAAATGATCAACGCCATCGGAGTTGAGTAAAACTGTTTAAGCTGCACTTTAGATATAAGCATGTTTTGTTTACTGCACTTTAACAAAGTGGGAAAGCTAAGTAAGTTCCTAGTAAAACTGAATCTGAGCAGGCTTTAAAGCTGACCAGCTGCACTATACTTTTTATTTTAATTGAGTAAAACTGTTTAAGCAGAAATTTATATTTATATTTTTCATTAAAAAAATGTGTTAAAAACACAGCAGGATTTTATTTTTCACTTTTATATTTCTATTTTCATTCAAACAATGTGAAAAAGCAGGATTTTATATATATTTGTTTCATTCAAAAATTGTGTAAAAAGAGTTAACTGCTGTGGTGGTATGTTTTAATAAGGTTACCAATAAGTAAAAGATATTTAATAGTTGTCTATTTTTTTCATTACTGTACCGAAAAAAAAACGAACTGTGACTTGTGTACCGAGGTACGTACCGAACCGAGATTTTTGTGTACCGTTACACCCCTAATATATAGACCAGAGGGGGGGAAATCCCATGCACCCAGCCCAGGCTATAATTACGGTTATATTCATGTATTTAGAAGTATCTGAAAAATACACAAATAAAATCCCAAATCTGAAACCCTATTTAGTAAATAGGGTTGCAATATAGCTAATGGTTATTAACTCCACGTGTTGGCTGCTAGCATAATGTTACAAACCTGGACTGGACGTAGATGAACTAGCTGTGCTAGGGCAGTCAAACCCTGTACATCTTTCTGTCTGAATATGATGCACTTTCGCAAGGTGTTTTGACAAATTACTAGTCTTGCCGCCCTTACATGCAAAACATTTGTCACACTTTTGACGGTTTGGCTCTCTCCACCATCGTTATCTATCTAAAGGTAGCAAGTGTGCAAGATAACGTTTATCTTGTTAAAAAAAACAAACAAAAAAAAAACAGGACTGCTCCAATACCGATAGCAGAACCGTTAAGGTCAGAGCTTATCAATACTGCGGTCTTGAAGAATGTAGCCCCGGGGCTCGTTCACTACTGGGGTTCGGTACCCATCCCTACTCCCCAAGCAGGTTCTTTTCCCCCCGTGCACATTTAGGTGCTGGGGTTTTATTGTTTTAGTTTGTTGTGTTAGTTTTGGCTGGAGATTGCCAGTAGTTACGTTATTTGTCTCTTTTGTTTTCTTTAGGTAATTCATGTTTTAGGTAGTTTAGGGGGAGACATCTTCGCTCCTTTTGTTCCTTTTGGTCGGGGTCTCCAGTCCCTTTTGTTTTGCTTTAGTTTTGTTTGTGCTTTTATTTAATATTTGGGGTTACACAAAAAAGCTGGTGGGTAAACCGTTACCTTTGATGCGGCATCCTCTTTTTTTAAATGTTGCAGCCTCCTGCCCTACTGAGCCGGGTTATGTTTCTGTTTGTATGGAGGACGTAACATTTCTTTCTAAGAAAAAAATCTAGTAGCTCAGTCCATAGGGACTTGGGTTGGGAACAGGAGGGCCGCCTGTTCAAGTCCCCGTCCGGACCAAATATGGAGCGTGGACTGGTAGGTGAAGAGGTGTCACTTCACCTCCTGGGCACTTGAGCAAGGCACTAAACCCCCCCCCCCAACCGCTCGGGGCGCCTGACCAAGGCAGCCCCCTCACTGCACCCCCTTCACTTAGTGCATGTATAGGTCCTGTTTGTGCATGTGTGTGTTTGGACCTGTGTGTAATTGCAAGAGTGAAAAATTGAATTTCCCCTCAGGGATTAATGAAGTATATATCAAAAAATTGAAATTGCTGTAGTTGCCTTTGCTGACCTCAGCTGTAGAAACCTATTTTTGACAAGCCTATTCAGGTCTTTTATTTTCCTTGTTTTATGAATAATGGAACCTGAAAACATCTTCCATGTTTATCATTGTCTTGTTCCAACTGGTATTATATATATATTTCCACAGCACAAACTCCATCAGTCCAATAACAGAGTCACATATCACTCACCACACCTCTTCCTTTAACACAAATACTATTTTCATTCATTAATTATTTCCAGTCACCTTCACTTTGACATTTTTACATCCTCAGTGATGTTCCTGGAATCATATGGTGTTCTGGGTTCTTAAACATCATATGCCCTCCTCCAGACGACCCAGCTGAGGCTGATCAGACCTCAGCATGTGTCCAAATGACTAGCTAGCTATATGCCCAGTGGTCCACCACACAGCTATCTGAAGGCTCTCTCTGCTGCATGTATGGTGTTGCAGATGGCTGTCCTCCTTTCTCCCTCAAAGCTCAATGTACTGTAGGGTCTAGGCCCCAACATCCAGCTTGAACCTGGAAGCAGTTTGCCCTCCAAACATCTTACCTGCGTTCACCAACCAGCCTCCTCCCAAAGGCATCGTCCAAGAGGACTGATCATTTCAGCATGAGGACTTACTGGAGGATTTGGAGATGAGAACAATATTTGGTGCAGATGTTCTAGCTGAGGGCCCTGTCCAAGCACAATCAGACATTGTTCAAAATCTAGTCAGCGCCGACTTTGAAAGTAAGACTAAGTGAATAAGAGACAGAGAAGTAACCACCATAACAATTTTATGCCAAATGTGACACACCAGTAGAAAAATGGAAAGGCATACTCATCTACTACAGAGCCATGTACATGGTGGTCTACTGGCAGGGGGAAAGGAGTCTATGGCCTATTTTTAATGGCTCTTCCCATGTTTAAAGAAGACTGCATACACATGTTAATTTTGGTGGGAAAAGGAAACTTTAAGGCAGCCTTGACTCTGCCTGTAGAGCACCTTCCACTGCTTGTTATTTCCTACCAGTCTGATTCCAGCTTTTGGCACCTTCATGTTAATCGACTCTCCTTACTGCAACACCTCACTGGTTCTCAGTGCCTAGAATTCCGCTTCCAAGGACCTGAGTGACAGTCGCAGCTTTTATTATGGCCATAGCGTCAGATGCTGCTCAGACTCCTAGGTAGCCCCAGCCATCTTCTGAGGTGAGAACCTATTTTCCACTCCAAGGCCTCAACTACTGAGACTACTATCTCTCCCTCTCTCTCTCCCCCCCCCCCCCCCTCTCTCTCTCTCCCTCTCTTTGCTGTCTCTCTCCTGCTGTATACCTGGTGTGTGTTGGTCTAGGCCATAGGAAGTGAGGCAGGTGGTTAGCTAATAGTTGACTGAGGTGTTTCCTGCAGACCCTGCTGTCATTCAAACAAGACCCAACAGGTTGAAGTGTGGGTTGGGCAGCTGCAGATGTGTAGCAGCAGTTCAGCTCTCACACTGAGTCATGGCTGATTAGGTTTCTTGGACAAGGTTGGCTTTGAACTCAGCACCCGGCTGGGTGCTTGTTCAGCTCAGTTATCTTCTGTGGACATAAGATTTGGGTTTTAATAAGGAGGTCTCTTGTTAGCTTCTTGTTGAGCATTGTCGGTGAGGCAGATACTGTATATGCAATGTTAATCTGGCTGTGATGGTCCCTCAAGCCAAGTAGCAAACAGGCAGAGTATGTTTATGTTTACATAAACATTAGTGTTCAAGTTTTGGGACTTAACCTAGATTTTTATGCTTCCATGCCAGTGATAGCCATTTGCCAGAGGCTAATTAAATAGAGTCTTTTGCCAATACCACAGAGTCTGCCATGATACAATGCAATTCAGGGGCCTGGGATCAATATGAGATATTATCTGCCCATTTAACACAATCTGTTACCTGTTTGATCCCATGAGGGAGCCCTTCTGTGCGGAGTTTGCATGTTCTCCCCTTGTCAGCGTGGGTTCTCTCCAGGTACTCCACAGTCCACAGACATGCAGGTTGGAGATAGGTTAAAGGGAAATATCGGTTTATTTCAACCTGTCTCCTATCGTCCTAAATTTGTTTCAAGTGACTAGTGACATAACGATAATAGTTAGCATGTTAGCCAATAGCCTAGATACAGTCGGGGCGCGTTAGTAGCGTCAGACTTGTTAAAACGTAAGTGAACGGGCATACCTTCAAGTGCAAAGTTAGTCCACTAAACAAGACACACAAAGACCGCCTCATATCGTTAGGATAAATGTCAGAGAACATATAGAAAACGACATGTAAACGTGTTGTCTTACCTTACCGGTGTGCTGCCATGTTTGTTTATCATCTAGCTCTGCTTTCCAAAGCGCGGCCGAAATATTGCGAGAACAAGCAGCGATCTCATAGCGTGCCTGAACAAGCAGCAACAGCTGGAAGGATACACTGACGAAGAGCTTCGTGAAATTGAAGAACGGAGGAGGAGAGAGAGAGAGGCGCAACAGGTAGAGGACGAATGGCTGCTGCAAGGCTGCGTAGCTCTGGAGATTGGTGGTGTACCTGTGAGGAATGCCTCTGTTGCAAGGAATGGGACCGGTTGCAGCCTTATTTTCAAGGTCTGGATGTGACCAAGGACGAGACACCTCCACCTGGAGTAACGTTAGTATCCAGCTGGGCTTTATCTAGAGCTGGCGAGATATATTTCGGCCACGCTTTGGAAAGCAGAGCTAGAGGGATAAACAAACATGGCACCACACCGGTAAGGTAAGACAACACATTTACATGTCATTTTCTATATGTTCTCTGACATTTATCCTAACGATATGAGGCGGTCTTTGTGGAAAAAAGCTTGTTTAGTGGACTAACTTTGCACTTGAAGGTTGCCCGTTCACTTACGTTATAACAGGTCTGACGCTACTATGCGCCCCGGCTGTATCTAGGCTAATGGCTAACATGCTAACTATTATTTCTATGTCACTAGTGACTTGAAACAAATTTAGGACGATAGGAGACGGGTTGAAATAAACCGAAATTTCTCTTTAATTGGTGACCCTAAATTGTCCATAGGTGTGAATGTGAGCGTGAATGGTTGTCTGTCTCTATGTGTTAGCCCTGCGATAGTCCTCTCCTCATAGTGTAACAAATTACATGTGAGGTTATCATTTTTCTTACTCACTGTAAGTTTAAGTTACTGCATCTCCCGACAGAACAGCTTGGTTGAGTTTCAGCCTACATGCACATTTTCTTCAGCCAAACATTGTTGAAATTGAAGTGTCTAAAGTCGGCACCTGGAAGTGGGCCTGTAGGCTCCCGACCTTGAACCTCTTGTCTCTCGTCAGTTGTCCTCAGATGTCGATTTGATATCTTAGGCTCAGCTGGTAATACTTAAAGAAACACTGGAAACCGGCAAAGTCCGATGCAATCAAGTTTAATGTGTCAGCAGGCTTTAACACATACAACTTAGCGAGTCAGACTCCGGAGTGTGACTAAAAAACTGCTCTCCGAGCCCTGGCTTATATGCTGGTGGAGATTCAAATGAGTCTCCACCTCTTTTTGCTAATCCTTCCCACTCAAAGCCAATTCTATTGGTGGAAAACTTTTCTTTGTGTCCAATTCTGATTGGGCCCATTTTTAATGGTGTAATGCAGCCTGGAATTTCCCAAATCTTCTACCCTTAGGTCTGGTTTCGCTTTCACTCTATTTTTAAAAAACATGTGAATTTTGGGGACTTTTTATACAGTCCTCAGTGTTCTCATTTTTATACAAAGTGAACCTTTAGTACACAATATGTGAATGTGTGTGTATTACAACATTTGAGTATGTGTTTCATCATTAAACAAGACATAGTGTGTTATAGGTGTGTTCTTTCAGTAGGTGCATGCAACATGATTACATAGTCTGGTGCTATGAATACTTTGACATATACATCAATATTTTATCACATTTAGATGCAGATCAAGATTTCTTATAATGCCTTGTACATGAAACATGATTATATGATCTTTTTTGTCTCTTAATCAACTTATATATCTTAACCTTGTTACTTGATTTGCTGGACACGAACTTTTACACTACAAAACCGAGCAGCTAATGTTGCTGCAGAAGTTAGCGGAGTGAGATGCTCGTCCAGACAGGTAACATTATGTCATGTCTTCATGTCATCTAGTATCAACATTGTTTACATATGACGTGTGCTCTGTCTGTTTATCTGTATTTTCTCCAAATTCCAAAATATTTCCACACTGCTGATTTATTCCCCAAGTAAATAATGTTAACCTCATTGTCTTTCTCTTGGCTGCTTGGTGTCTGCCTGCTGCTGTTTGATGGGGACACAAACTTTCAAACTAAAGGCGTAAATTAAAGATGATGGTACGGATGGATATGATGTTTTTACTTTGCATTGATAATGTTGGCTCATTGATCATTCAATATCGATCCAGATTGATGGATCGGTACATCCCTAGAATGAAGTGGTGAGGATCGCAGATGGGAACAAGCGGAAACTTCTCCCATGTGCCAAGTGGGAACTCCTGATTAGAATTCCCTCAGGGTTCATTGTTCAGGAGGCTTTTACTGTGAGCTGAATTATCTGCAGAGGTCTCTTCCTCTCCAAAACAAACAGACCAGGTGATTAAAACCAGTAAAAACACTGAACAAAGCAGATTCATGTTACAAATCAGTGTTTCTCTGACGTGGCTCGTCATGGAGGCACTGCTAACTACAGTGGCTGACCCCACAGCGCAAATGTCGCTATCTAGAGCGAGTGTTTAGTTTGACCATTCTGGGCTACTGTAGAAACATGGTGGTGCAACATCTCCGTAGACGAGGACCTGCTCCCTGTGTAGATATAAACGGCTTAATCTAAGGTAACAAACACAATGATTCTGATTTTCAGGTGATTATACACTAAAGAAAACATGCTTATTAAATTATAATACATATCTGCCAGTATATCTCCCTACATTCTACACACTGGACCTTTAACTGATAGATGAAGGTAGCTATGTTACAGGTTCCAGTTTCAGGTATCTAACAAGAGTATAGTGGATTTCTTTTTTTTCTTTTTTTCTTTTTTTTTTTTTAACTTTCAATTTATAGTCCTGTGAAAAAAGAAACACTGAAACCCATTTCACAATAAGAGAGCACGGCTTTGCCTGTTAATTTGACTGCCAAGTAGCATAAAACCAGTCACGTCTGCATATTGCCCTGTGCCAATTTCCTGCCCTACTAGGCGGGTATCCTGACATGGAGCTGGGATGGGGTTTGGCATTGGGGGAACGCTACACTGACCACTAGTGTAGAGAAGGGGGGCTGGGCAGAAGTCAGTGAAGGGAGAAGCTACCCTGAAGAGAGGTGAGAACAGGGAGGGGGTTACAATTGTTTTGTCTAGAATTCCTCAAGCACAACTACAAAGATGTTGCAGGGGCCAAAAGCGCTTTTGAAAGTTTCCAAAAGGAGAAAATGATTGTTGGATAAACCGTCCCCAATTCGCCACTTTCTCACCACCGCCGGGGGAGGACGACCTTTAACCTCCAGTATCAAAGTACAGGGTGACGCCACAGCAGCCACCCAGCCAGCCAGAGCCGGCTCTCTCTGACTGCACCCCCACCACCACTGCCACCACCACCCAGCCTCACACACTCCAATTTCACCCCCACTGCTCTGCCCCACTCAACCGCAAGAAAAAGCCCGAAATTCATGTCTTTCTCTTTGGTCTCTCCCGAGCTGTCCCTGTGGCTCAGGAGTCAAGAATTCAATTAGTTAAAAAAAGAGAAGAAAAGAGCTAGGCTGCAACAATGCAGCGATAAGGGGGCAGAATGTGCGTTCCCACACGCTAAATACAGGGCGCTTTCCCTGGGGCCCACAGAGCCAGAGGACCCGCACCGCAGGAGGCGAGAATAATCACAGCTCCCTCTGAACCCCCTCATTACAGACTCACACACACACACACACACACACACATGCACCTTACATTCCTTACACACAGATAGCTTCACACAGACATGCATTTCAGACAGACATTCCCTTGAAGAGAGACACACCTTGCAGATGCCCCACACTTACTACACACATAAAGACACACTGAGAGAAACTTCCAGCACACACACACACCCCTCAGTACATAAAGACCTCTTATTACATGCTGGCCTCATACAGGTGTTTTTAGGTCTCGGGTTTACCAGGGAAGAGTGTTTTCATGCAAGACACACTCTGCCTTATGTAGACGTGATAAAAACACAAACTGTGTGTTTCCACATGTTCCAAACAACACATACTTACCTGATAGAGATATTTTTCCTAAAATTGTCTTGAACTGTACAAATACAGCATGTCACACAAAAATATGCAGATAACATGTCTACTCATTTTTATTAATTTTTTTTTTCCAAACAGCTGAGTTCTCAGCTAATTAAACTTCAGCAGTCACATTTATATGAGGTTAGAGAAAATGGATTTATTTTGTTTGTCCACCTGAAATAGGACTTTTAAAATATGTAAACACATTAGTTCGATTGAAATCGTATGAAATCGAATTTCTCAAAGTTGGACTAACACACCCAGATAATGTTATTGGGAGTCGAATTCCTCCTGCATGTATACAGTTAATCTGACCCAAAGTGGCCAAGGCACTCTGCGCGTGCTCCACAGTTTTCACCCCAGGCTTTGACCAGGAAGTCGAATAGCATAAAATATGTAACAGAAAAGGAAGCCAGTAACAACATACCAAAATCTAGATCCAGAGCTGTACATTTTTGAATGGCTGAAATGTGCAGAGTTGTAAAGTTGTCCAAGTTTGCTGCTAGCTAACTGTAGCCAACTTGTTTGTCTGTGACGTAATAGGTCAACTGGAAAAAGGTCCAATACTAACAAGCTGAAAGGGGGCATATCGCCACCTATCATAGCAGAGTCAGGCATACTTTGGTCAATAAATTGATTTCCCTCCTGTGCTTGTATACTTGGTCAAGGACAGTAGTCCAATTAAATGGCCTAGTCGAGCTATAACTGTAGCTCCACTTAACTGTGCATTTAAATGTATGGAGTGACTCAGTAAAGCCTACTGATAGAGCAGGGATACTTAACTTGCTTTGCCTGGGGGCCAATGTAGCAAAATGACAGAAGGCTAGCTAATAAACAAACATTAATAATATTTATCAGATAAAATGAATAAACATTAGAAATAAAAGCAAAATTAAGGCAAAATCATCTGTCCATTTTTCATTAAATAGCCTGTTTTCACTCTTTTGACATTTGCTGTCCTCATTCGTCGCCAAGAGGCACACCCAAACCAGCAGCCCTGCACAGGTCAGGTGTATGCAGGGGTGTTTTCTAGGATTTGAGGAGTTTTAGAGCTTAAGACATCTGCTTGGGAGTTTTTTCGGGGGTTTTTTGTTTGTTTTATAAACGAGCACTATTTTTCAGTGGTCAGCAAGCCACCTGGCACCCTATCGATTAGATAGATAGATTTAGTCATTTTAGTCAAATTATCACTGGTATAGTGTTTCTGTCCATTAGAATTTGATTCATTCAACTTGTAATTATTATAGTACTCTCAAGTATTGCTTATTTGATATATTAGATGCATCTTTTGTACATCGTCTCATCAATCTGATTTGTCCATAAGATAGGGCTGGGATCACTTAGGATCACAAATAATTGATTAGTTATTTGACATAATCTGTTCAACACTTCATTCATTTATCAAAAATAATAAACATTTGCTGTGTCTTGATTTGCTTTTCATCCCTGTAAATTAAAATCTTTGTGCTTCTTACTGGAAGTTAAAACAAAACAAACAAAGACATCTTCTACGTCACTGAGCTAATTGGCAAGTGACAGTTCATGTGTGGCTTCACAAATTGACTAAGCCAAGCATCAGGGTGCCAGACAGTAGCCATCCATGCCATGGAAAAGCAAATTTCAAAGTGAAAGTTCCAAAGCTGTAAGCACATATGGTTGATTTGTTATGAATTTTCAAAGTTTTGAAATTTAGAGGCTTGCTGTAGCGCCACCATCAGGACTATTGTCTTGTGTTTCCAGTTGAGGACATCTGGCATGGGACTGGACCTTTATGAAAAGTTTACGTAGATTTCTCATATGGAAATGTTGCACGAGCTGAGGCTTGAACTCACAATCTTCAACACCAAGAACCTTCCTCTATCTCACTGAGCTAACTGGCAAACGGAAATGCCACATGTAGCTTCACAAATTGACTAAGTCAGTCACCTGTGTACAAGACAGCAGCTGTTAGTGTGTAAAGACAAATTTCAAACGGCTGTCAAAAATTCAGTTATTAAGACAAAAATCCAAAAATACACAAATTGCATCTAGACAGCATGGAGATGTTGGTAATTTGTTTTTAACAATGATTTATTGGCTCCATAAGTGAAAAACTGATGTTTAAAAATGCCATTTTTGCATTGACTCCAATTGTTCGCATAGAGCGAAATTCAAAATGCTGTAAAAAATTCAGTTTTTGAGATAAAATTCTGATATTTTCCAAACATCATCTACCATGACTCTAGAATTTTGTCATTTTTTAATGAACATTGAAAATGTATTTAGCAAGAATTTGCAAGTATATGTTTACAATACCGTTTACAGTCAAACCTTTTGATGCACTGTAGGCTCAATTTTCGATAAATAAAAAATTAAGTTTTACAGTTTTTGAAAAAAAAAACAGAGTGATGGACTTCATAATTTGCAATAGGTTTAAATGTACAAAAGTTTCTTCAGTATTGGGGCTACCGTTTGGTGAAAGTTGCAAATCTGTAGCACATATGGTTGATTTGTTGTCAGTTTTCAAAATTTTGAAATTTAGAGGCTTGCTGTAGCGCCACCATCAGGACTATTGGCCTGTTTTTGCAGCTGAGGCAATCTGGCATGGGACTGGACCTTTGTGCAAAGTTTGGTGATTTTTCACGCATGGGAAGTATGATTTCCTGGAAGAAGAAGAAGAAGAACATGCAGCAAAACAATAGGGTCCTAGCAGCTTAGGCTGCCCGGCCCCTAATAAACAATTGATGCTCAATTGTACATTACAAACTGTGCTGTCAAACAGTTTTTAAAATTGTGATAAATTGCTGAATTTGAATGGTTCATTGTGATTAATCACATTTTTAAAACTGTATTAACAGGATGAAGCAGTTCTTACAGGAGTGCTTTGATTGGGAATCAAATCATTGCAAAGACTTAATGATCTTGGCTTTTAGATTTATTTATTTCAAATCAGTGCTGCACTGCTACAACAGTGTGGTCTGAAACCATGACTTGGTGGTAGGAGACAACTTCAAAGTGCTTATTCTGTCAAATAAAGTGTTTGTTTTCTTTTTTTAAATGATTACACTGGCACTGTCTGTGCCAATTCTCATCACCTTCCTTGCAATGTTCTCTGCAACTTCAAAGGAGTGCTGGGCACGTGTTTTTGCATAGTGTCGTTCTTTTGTATGTTGAACCATTTAAGCAGAAGAGTGCAATGTCCAATCAGTGTCAATATGGTGTGCAGTTACTCCGAGTTTATTTTGATTACTCACTGACATCCGATGATCCCTGGTTTACGTGACAGCATTTGTACTTTTCAGAAGTTCCAGTTTACTTTCTCTGATTCATACAGGTCCTGTATGCATGAAATTATTGTTCCCCATGACAGTAAGACATATGACTGGTCACAACATGCCAACCTGAGGACGTTCCTAAGGCTCGAGTCTTCCATGATGTTGACTGGTCCGCAGTCAGTTGCCACCCATTTAACAAGCGCTGTAGTGAACTTCTTCAACTTATATTTTAAGCAATGTGCTCACTCCAAAATAGTGCTTTGCTGGCTTTGGTGATGCTGTTACACACTGACATCTCTGATTAGCTGCACCTATGTGCTCAGCTCGTAGCTGGTAGCTTAAACTCATAGTACTTTGATGATATTTTAATTCTGTTTGACACAAGGTGCATATTACTTTTGACTTGTCAACTGATTTTTTAAAGTAAAAGGAGCCATTCAAAGTGCAGCTGCAGTATGGTAACACACCATAATGTATCTTTAAGCAGGTAAAAATGTTCAGTAATATATCTAACACATAAGTGGATGCTGCTGTATTAACATATATTAAATTAAAACACAGCACAGTTGTCATAATTTAAAAATGTCTTTCTAGAAAAAATCGTAATGATTAACAAATACTTTACTTTTGGAACTGCTCCTTAGAACTACATTATATAGTAGTAAGTAATACAAGTAAACTAACCATTACTTGTTTAATTACTACTTATAAATACTAAATAGGGGTTAAAGTTAAGTGTTGCCAATTAGCAATCATTGATTCAGACTGCAAAATAATAATAAGTGTTATTATTACAGTTTGTCAGATCCCAAAGTGGCGCCTTTTTATGCAAAAAAAAAAACGTTTTGGTTAAATTGTGTTTGTGCCTAAACGAATATTCAAAATACAAGAAAATTAGTGAAGTTCTCCTAAATTCTGCCATCCATGCCTCTTAAAAACCAAGTCTGTGCATATGAGTGGTTCTTGCAAGTGGTTCTTGTTTGGTGTTTTCACTTAATAAATGACTTAAATGATCATTGAATTATCAGACTTGTTGTCGATTCGTTTTTGGACTATTTGTGCAATCAGTAAATTGTTTCAGTTGTTCTTAAGTTTATACAAATAAAGGTTTAAGGATGTTGAGTTAAAGCAGCAAGTCAGATAAGCTTTTCTGTGGAATGTATTCATAGTTCTTTCTATTTGTTTCAGAGCCAGGTTTTACATTTTGCATTTTTAAGAAAACTCACATATGTTGAAGTAAACGTGTGTATTGATCCATGCACAGTGTGGGAGTGTGCAGTGTGCAGTGTGCACTGACGGCAGTGTTATTCATACAGCACATTAACCTAATGAGCGTCACTCCCACCACATTTTAGCAGGAGAAAGCTCTGTGATCACTGAAGCTCTGCTTCTGGTGGATCCCAGTATAAAAGTTGTCAGTCGCGCTCCTCGCTGACCTCGACCATACAAACATTTGTCACAGAGACCTCCTTTCACTGATTCGCACCAAAAATGTCACCACATGATTGTGACTTGAACTCATTTTGCCTCAAAACAAACGCTTTTGAATCATCCATTCACTGAACTGCTTCTTCAAAAGACGTAAGTCCAAATTGTTCTGCTGTGCTCTGGTCTTTACAATGATACAGCTCAGTGCACTGAAGTGAGTTTCCTCCTGATGAAGGCCTTGGGTCACTAATTAGTAAACAGTAATCCATCAATCAATCGTAGTATCCATTAATCCATCATAGAGTTAAGGACATTGGATTAATCATTTATGTATTGCTCATTGGGTTAATTATCTATTTTTCAAGACAGACCAAGAGTCAGTGGACTTAAAAGAAATACTTCACCCACAAAATGACCATTTGTATATCAGTCACTGCGTGTTACCTTAACTTTGTGAAGGAAGCTTTGTCTTTCTTGCAAGCTCTGTGCATGCTCAGTCACACTCAGGGCGTGCTTCTCATAGGCTAAAGTCTTATAAATCATAATGTTTTGGTGAAAATGCATGTGTCTGGGGAGTACTGAGTATTCAACTGTATAAATGAGACTTGGCTTATACTGCACGAGTTGTTTAAGATGTTTTGATATAGTTTTGCTGTTGTCAGACACAGCCCCTATATACTTTGTACTTTGCCTTTTTTGGATTATCCGTTCACTGTGGAAGCATGCAAGGAAAACAAAGTGACTTTTTTTGCAGGCCGATGCAGAAGTTTGTGTTGTCTTGATAATCTCTTCAAAAAGCCTATGGGATTTTTCCATTGGATTTTAGATTATTGCAGAAAATAAGGTCTGTGGCAAACAAACATTTATGATACTTACAGGTTTTGTTAAGCAAGATAATCTTTTCAAATGAATATCACTTTTATGATTTTGTAAGATTAATTGCAATCACCAGAGGTAAAAAAGCTTCAAAAAACTCATTAACTTTGAGATAAGAGAAACTGGAGTGCTAAGATGATAACTCATTTCCAGGTTTTAGGACTCATTCTTGCACCACTTTCTTTTGCAGGTGAAGTATTATTCTAATATGGAGGGAGAGGCATGCATATAATCAATATCACCATAATAGGGTTGCAACAATATGAGATTGTCATGGTACAATAATCCTCTCAGAAAATGTTGCGGTTTTGTGGTATTACAGAACTATTATTATTATTATTATTATTATTATTATTATTATTATTATTATTATTATCAGTCAGAATGACCCTTAAAGGAATGAAAACAGAAGGGTCATTTTTTTGTTGACTAAACGTTTTATTACTATAATTTAAACTTAAAACCATTTTTTAATGGAATGACGTGTAAAAAGTCTCCCTTTTGAAAAATAAGTAAAATAAAAGTGAGATTCTCCATCCAGCTGCATTTTTTTAATATCATAGATAAGCAAAGGTACACTGTACAAAATCCGTCAATTTTCATATCACTGTATACCTTAAACCATTGCAACCCTACACCATAATCAACTGTAGATTGTACAATGGCTAAAGAGGAGCATGATTTGTCTCTACACACAGGTATCCAGTATTTATAACACTGAAGAAGGTGCTTAGAGATTGTTTGATTAGAGAGATATGACATGTATCAAAAGTTGTGTTAACAAGAGAATAATAATTGATTAATTGTCAATTCATGTAATCAAGTAAGCACAAAAACAAATGCCTTTGCTTTTTTTATAGCATGATAAAATAAACAGGGTTTTTATTTAAACGTAAAAACTCTTAAAATAAGACAAAATAAATGATGATTAAAAAAAATAGTCATGATGATTACAATGTGAGCCATCCAAATAATAGTTCTCTAAAATCATCAAGCTATTTTATCATGTACAGTATGTGTAATTTATTCATGACTCATCAATACCATACACACATAGCTTCTTGTAAAAGTCACTTGTGGCAACAGTGACCACTGTTCAATATCAGTGAGAAATGCATTGTATTTTAACAGTACTTACAGGGACAGCTAGTTAACATTAGGGTGTTGTTGTGTCTGGTCTGTGTGTCCGGTGTGCACGGTTGCGCTGGGTCCCAGTCTGTTCCAGCCGGGTGAACAGAGCCAAGGGGCCGGCCGAGGAATGTCCTGGTGACCCTACACAGGAGACACAAACAGAAGCCAAAAGGGCCCCGGGGGGGGGGGGGGGGGCGACGACGACACAACAGGGTCCAGGCGTGTGCGTGTGTGTGTGTGTCCATGCATAACTGTGAATTTGTGAGAGAAAGTGCATGTTTGTGTGCATGCATACGTTTGCCCATGCATATCGCTGTGTAAGAAAGGGCCAGGAGTGAAAGAAAGCAAGCGAGTGTGTGTGTCTGTGTGTTTTGTATGTGTGTGAGTGTGTGTGTGTGTGTGTGTGTGTCAGTGGGGGTCAGCTCTTGTACCCTTTGGCCATTGTCTCCCTCCCTGACCGATATAAAAGCATCATAACCCTTTGAGCTCAGACATATTTAGAAAGCAGATAAAAGCACTTTTTACAAACTAGATACACGTCAGGCACAAAGCCCGGGGTCAAGCGCAACAAATTAACAACCCTCTTTCTGGTGGGAGGTGGGGGTGGAGGGATGAACTGCCCCTAGAGTCCATAGCCAAATGCCTCCACATTCCCAGAGTGGGGATGTGGGCTGTTCTTTTGCATTCATGTGTAATTGGTCCCAGGGCTAGAGGCTGAGATAAATACTGACTTACTTTTTGTGTTTGCATTATGTCCTCTTAATAGAGAACTTGTTTGGAATTTCCTAATTCCAACAAAAGTCAAGACGGCCATTATGAAAGAATTTAAATTATTTGTTACTCAGGGTCACAAGGGCCATCACAGCCAGCTTCCACAAAGTGAAATCCCAAACTTTTTACATTATGTGAATTTTAGATAAGCTTTTACATTCAGCAAATATGTGGCATATACTTACATTAAGAGCACAAGCACAATTGTACAGCTACACAGGTGAAATTCATCATCACAGCTAGGGCCACGTCCACACACCACAGTTCTGTGACAACCTTCTTAAACGGGGTTCCATCTCATTTTGACACAATTAGTTGAGTAATAGTTTACTTGACAACAAAAATGAATTTGTATTTTGATATTTATCATGTATCAGGCAAAAATGCCAAACATCTGTTGTTCAAGCTTTTTACATCATTGTAAAGTAAATCTCTTTGGGTTTTGGACTAGCCAGTTTTGCTATCACAATTGTGATGCACATTTATAGCTATTTTAAAAGGTCTGTATGGAATGGAATGGAATGTATAGTAAGTTTATTTTCTCTAGTGTTTAATCACCTGAAAATAAGAATCATGTTTCTGTTACTTTAGAATGAGCCGGTGCTTTGCTTGGCCTACTGCCCCAGTAAGCCAGCCCCAGACAAGCAAATAAAAATGCATCTTTAAGGCTGATTGACTTGTCATTCATAGAAAATGTATTTTTTATATATATACTTTGTGCAGATTTTTGGCAGTAAATGATTCTGAAAAGGTAAATTTCGGTTCATCTCTATAGTACTAAATCATGTTCATAAATTAGCACAGCTGATTAATAGGAAAGCCCATAACCACCCAAGTGATGGCACAAAAACAATATCCTGTATGTCATTACAATGAGAAAATTTATCAAAAGATAATGAGTTACTTATCTCAACTAATGAGCTAACATAAAGCGAGTTGGTATTTTAAGAAATAATGAGAAAAATTCTCAAAAAATTGAGAATTTTTCTCAAAATAATGGCTTACTTACCTCAAAAATATTAAGTTAGTATTGCAAAAAGAGTAGTCTCTATATACAGACTCTACATTCAGTGAATGTAGAGTCTGTAGGCAAACCCCGGAGATCTTGCTTCCAGAAGAAGAGCTGAAGAGCCCTGGTTTCCCGTTGTAGGCTGTTTGTAGTCCGCGTGATATTGACCAACCACATTTGAGCTGGCTGCAGTTGTTGCCAGGTTAAACAGTCCATGCGGTGAACTAACGAGGCGGAACATAATTGGTGTCACTGCAAACTCTGATTCCATCGCAATGGTTCAGCATATTTACTTATACAGTACAGGCCAAAAGTTTGGACACACCTTCTCATTCAATGCGTTTTCTTTATTTTCATGACTATTTACATTGTAGATTCTCACTGAAGGCATCAAAACTATGAATGAACACATGTGGAGTTATGTACTTAACAAAAAAAGGTGAAATAACTGAAAACATGTTTTATATTCTAGTTTCTTCAAAATAGCCACCCTTTGCTCTGATTACTGCTTTGCACACTCTTGGCATTCTCTCCATGAGCTTGCATTTTTATTTGCTTGTCTGGGGCTGGCTTACTGGGGCAGTAGGCCAAGCAAAGCACCGGCTCATTCTAAAGTAACAGAAACATGATTCTTATTTTCAGGTGATTAAACACTAGAGAAAATAAACTTACTATACATTCCATTCCATTCCATACAGACCTTTTAAAATAGCTATAAATGTGCATCACAATTGTGATAGCAAAACTGGCTAGTCCAAAACCCAAAGAGATTTACTTTACAATGATGTAAAAAGCTTGAACAACAGATGTTTGGCATTTTTGCCTGATACATGATAAATATCAAAATACAAATTCATTTTTGTTGTCAAGTAAACTATTACTCAACTAATTGTGTCAAAATGAGATGGAACCCCGTTTAAGAAGGTTGTCACAGAACTGTGGTGTGTGGACGTGGCCCTAGCTGTGATGATGAATTTCACCTGTGTAGCTGTACAATTGTGCTTGTGCTCTTAATGTAAGTATATGCCACATATTTGCTGAATGTAAAAGCTTGGCCTGTACTGTATATAAAGTCGGATTCGCCGAATACAGCCGATATCTCAAAATAATAAAGTTTCCCACAACATCTCAATGAGCTAGTATTGCAAAATAAGGAGGAACATTCTGAAAGTAATAAGTTAGTAACTCAAAATAATGAGTTAGTGTCTTAGAATATGACTGACATCTCAAAATGATGACTTATTTCTCTAAATGATGAGTTAATATCTAAATAAATGAGGCAGTATGTCAGAATGAGAAACTTTTCAAAATAATGACTTTTTTATCTTCTATTTTTATTTATTAAAAATGTCTTAATCAAAATAATTAGTACCTCAAGATAATGACCAATTTTCTCCAAAAATGACTTATCTCAATATAATGACTTATGTCAAAATAATGAGGTAGTATGTGAAAAAAATTACCTACTTATCTCAAATAATGTCTTAGTAATATTTTTTCATTCTTTTGATATTAAGTCAATATTTTGAGAAAGTTTCATGTTATTTCTGAGATACTAAGTCATGTTGATACTAACTCATTGCTTTTAAAAAGTTTCTCATTCTTTTGAGATACATTACAGTGGGTGCTCAGGCAGAGCTCAAGACCTTTAGTTCACTAAAAATCCAGAGGAAAATCCAAGGCCCTCTGTTTCCTGATGGAATCCACTTGAGTTGAATCCACCAGCAGCCTTACACTACAGCAGAGTCTGGGAAAGGCTCATAAGGTCTGTCCATCAGGTGCTGAACTCAATTCTTCATCAGCAAACCATCGTTGATGAAAGCACAGTTTATAAAACTGTTTGTCATTTCTGTACTGAGACTTTTGGAAAGTCACCAATCTCAAGAGTTATGTTTTTGAAGAAGCTTAAAGTCCTACACACTTGTGGCTAAATACATGTGCGGAGAGGTTCCATGTTGTTGTTGTTGTACACTGAGCTGGGATCAGAGAATGGTGACAGTCTGGACAGCAGCACCGTGTTGGTGGTGGTCTTGGGAAAGTGTGGTGCTCCCTGTGCGGTCAGCGTGTTGATTTGGAGCTAACAATGTTGGTACTGTTGGACTCAACTCCCAGCAGGGGCTCTCACACTTTGTATGTGTTTTTGTGTGTGTCATTGCTGCCAATGTCTATGCATCAGCCTCTATGAATGAGTGTGTGTTTGCACGCATGACATTGTTGTGAATGTGTGTAGATGTTTCTTTCCATGTCTGTGTGTGTGTGGCTGGGTTCCCACTGAGGACCCGGTAAGTTTGTGTGACCCTGCCACACAGGCCCTTAGATAATACAGCCAGCTGATGAGTTTACCCAAACGGCAGCAGAGGCCCAGCATGCTGCTAATGATGAGAGATGGAGTGGGGTGGGGGGCAGATCGAGGCAGTGCAGGGTGATTCTGTTTGGTCAGAGATATGACCGTGCATGCGTGCGTGCATGCATGCGTGCGTGCATGCGTGTGCACGTATGAGTGTGTTTAGGGGGGACACTTGCCCCACATTAGGCGAGAGAGGCTCTGACTTTAGCAGCTATAATATCAGTGCAAGCTCTGACCCCAGATCAGGCCTGGTTGGCCCTTCAGCAGGGTGAGAGAGCTGGGGGAGACAAGGGGGGAGTCGTTCTTTCATTGTATGGCTGGTGTCCTCTGTCCTGCCTCTGCCAGTGCCATGGCCCAGTGAGGGGAGAGTAATGTGAGTAATGGAGAGTAATAGGGTCCAGATAGTGAGTGTGACCGTAACCCTATTGTATCCTGTGTCAGCAGAGTCAGAGGTCACGCAGCGCACATATTGGTCCTGGCCCCTCCCGACCCATTTGGGCCATAAATGAGTTTACCCAACACTAATTACAGAGGGCCTGCCAATGGGCCGCACTGCTTAATGGGCCTGACAGCTGCCCCTATGCTGCACTTAGACATCCCCCCCCCCCAAACACTGTCCTGTCCTGCCACCCCTTTAACCCCCCTCACAACACATCTCTCTCCTCACTACTCCCCTTGGCAATATATTTGTGTACCCCTCAGTCACAGCTCTGTTTGGTACTGTTTGGAGTGCTGCATTGAAAAGTCATTTGGAGCCTGTTGGATGAATTTCTTATAAATATCAATGTTTTATTAGTTGCATTGGTGGGATATTAGATAACAATAACTACAGATGAGACATGGGTCGGGCGATTTGGTTAAGCTGATTGGAAAAAAAACTCTCAGGTGGGTGTGTCATAAAGTGACATAGCAGCATTCTGAGCAAGTTAATAATTTACAGAAACATTGTGCAATAATCTCTCTCTGTCTTTCTCTCGAGCACTTTTTAAACAGACATCACACTATAGAGCTGCTATGAAATCCCTTCTTCATGCCAACTTTGCATTTTTACACATAACCAAACAATTGTGGCATCATGCCGCTCCAGCTTGTAATTTTACACAGCATCCCAGCATCCTAGAAACAAAAGAGGCATAACAGGTGTGACGTGTAACACAACAGTGTTGGTCTTTTGTGTTACATATAACATACACGTCGCCAGTGCTTTATAAACAATAACAATAGCATTACCCTGGCAATAACAATCATTTATAATCCCTGTTATACGGCAGCTGATCTTGTCCTCTGCTTGGAGTGTAAGGAGCTCCTGGACCTCATTGTTTTCCCAATTTGCGGACATTTTCTGCTGCTGTCCTGTTTTTTTAATAAGCTGCTCTCACGATCAGCTACTTTTTAAATTTTCCACTGTGGATCACACGAATAACATGTCGCCTAAACCTCACACCCATGCCGCCCATCATCCCATCCTGCCAGCTGTTTGATTCTCTTCTCCTCCACTGAGCTGAACTGCCAATCAGGTTGATTTCATTCACCGATGAGCTCCACAGTCACCATGCTGAATCAGGCATTTATCAGGACCTGAAATATCCTTTGATTCACTGAAACTTCTGCACGGCGCTATTCAACCAGGAGGCTTCTTTTCTGAATGGCAATCAGACAGTGCAGAGGACTCTAGCAAAAGTTACCAGAACAAGAAACCATGGATTACCAGAACCATCCAGAATCATGGACAATTCTAAGGCATCAGCCAACAATGTGAGAAGATGCAGAAAAAGAATAAATCACACTGCACTAGTTAAAGGAGCTGATGGTATCCCATTTCACTGGAGTTGTACCTTGTATTATTCCTATGTGACCAATAAACCATGATTGATTGTTTGATATATGACATTTTAGAGGACTTCCACGCCGGAATGTCCTGATATTGTCTGAGTGACTCTCGGTGGGGGTACGCTGTCATTTTAAAGTCAGATTGGTCTTTGGAATAAGTTTGACTAATACAACAATGGAAATTGCTTTTTTTCTGTTAAATATAGTTTTTTATTGTTACCTGTTTTATTTATTATTTATTCATACATTAACTTTATTTTTTTCCATTATTTATTTTTATTCATTTATTCATTATTGACAAACTGACTGACTGACTTATTTGAATGAATGTAAAATTGCCTATCACATTCACAAGAAGGTCGCTTTTATTTTGAAGTCTGTTCTCACACGCTCTTACTGTAATACCTAGTATATACGCATACCACAAAACAAACAAGTGGAGGCTGGTTTGACTGCAGTGCGCTGCATAGGGTGGTGTTTTAAGTGATGGAGCAGATGCACAGTGCCGTTTTACAAGGGCTCTCCTGAAACCAAACCACCTCCAGATGATAGACACACTGCGGGATCTTCCTCTATTTTAAACTGATGTGAACTCAGGACAATGTTTGAGGTTAAACTGAGCTGTTATGCTTTCAGCCATGTTTGTTGTTGCTAGTATGACACCATTTTGGCAACAACTCAGAATATTGCTATTATCACAATATGATTTTTTTCCATTATTAAAGATGATACCTGTATTCTTGTGAACAATTTGATATGGCACACACCTAGTTTAAATCTCTTAATGACATATGTTGGTCTTTGTTCCCCTCAGGTAGTTACAAATCAATTAAGTTTCTCATTCTAGATTCTTATGCTGGCCCACCCTGTAGACACTTCACATTCTGATAAAGGTCAATGATCATCATAAACCTGGTGCTCTGAACACAAGCATCGCGATTCAGCCACCATTTCCGAAGCTGCAATCATTAGCTACTTCATAACTTTGTAATGAAATTCATTGTCAGCTACATCCCAGGATGGTGGTACAGATAACAAGATTATTACAAGAATGACTGCTGAGTAAAGGAAAAGTGACAACAGAATAGAAGCACTGGTTAGTTTACAGAAAGCTCGAGACTCTGGTCACATTGTGATTGTGTTCCTGACCTATGCTCCACCACAGCTGGAGCTAATAGCTTCCTTCCCTTCACTGTGGTTTACAGGCAGGGAGTTAACCTTGGGGTCAACATAAATGTGGTTTCTGCTTTGAATTTACATACAGTCAGTCCTTCAAACAATCTCTGGGAGTTTCTTATACCCTCAAATGTCCTCATATGCCCCTCTGGTTTATATGCAGGTTGCAAATGACTTGTAAGCAATGTTATATCCTCAAGATTGACAAGTTTATCTTCAACAGGGGATGCAAATACATATTTCAATGAAATGATGATGCAGATGCTTAGATTTGGATGCCTAATACTTAAAAATTCCTAAATGGAAATGTTAAAGGTCTTCATTTTCCTATACAACTTTGTGTTTATTGCAGAAATGATGTTAGTTATTGGTTTAGTTGCATAACAAAAAATAAAACAATGGTAATTCCGATTTAAGTCATTTACTTATGGCAAGGCTGACTAGTAGCGATTTAGTTTTCACTGGTGGAAATAACATAAAATATCTCAATGTGTCATTTTGACATGTTGAAATGCAAATTTAAGTTATCTGTACAATGATTTTGACATGTTACAAATATATATTCACATGTAGAAATTATATTTCAACAAGTCAAAATTGATTTCCAGATATCTTCAATTATAGATACCAGAAATCCCCTTTTCACTAGTAAAAATAACAATTACAGATTTCTAAAGTTAATTTTCCACATGTTGGAAAGGGATTGTGACTAGTGGTAATGTAATATTTCATTTTAGATATCAGCAACTGCATTTCTAATATGTCCAACATATCAACAAACAGTGTTGGGGAGTACCCAGTTACATTTAAGGGACGTGTTTTGGTTTAAAACTTTATGTGTAAACTATAACATTCATTCTGATACTCTGCATCTTCTCGCCAAGCAGGAAAGCCTTCTTTACCATATTTCTGGACAACACAGGTCAACATAGCCGTTTGGACAAATTTGAGTTTTCATGCACTCATATTTTTTCTAGGACTTTTCAGCTTTATTGCTCAGTTTAAAACATTTGTTAGGAAAGCAAAAAGTAATCAAATGTAATAAGTTACATTACTTTGATAAAGTGATCAAAGTAGTGAAGTTGCTTATTATATTTTTTACAGAGTAACTACTAACTAGTAATCTGTAACCTATTGCATTTCAAAAGTAACCTTCCCAACACTGTCAACAAACACTTTTGGATATGTGGGCATGTATCATTATATTTCCACAAAGCCACTGGTCAACTTTTAAGTTAGCATATTCATTTAAGTTATTGAAGAAATCTACAATGACATTTTGATGAGTGGAAATTTCGAAGCTTTAAAAGGAATTGTAGATATCCGTTAATATAATCGTTACTAGTATGAATATAATTTCCCCTTCTCCACCCACTTTATGATTCCACAGAAATGCAGTAAGGTTTATCATGCTGCATCTGTCTCCTCCATCTCTAGTATTCTTATCCAGCCAACAGCACTTGTCAGTAACTATCTCTCGGAGTGTAAAAGGTAGGCCCTCCCCCCTGTCCGTCAACCCTGTAGGAGGGCACTAAGCCCTGCAACTCAGGCCCGGTCCAAGAAGCCCCCCTACCACCAGCACCCCTGGTCACCACACCACCCTCTCCATAGCTTCTAACAGCCAAACACACCCACTCCCACAGCGCTCCTCCCCTGTCCTTTCACTGCTCCCCCACCTCTCCACATGCGTGGCATTCACTGTGCATACCTAGGCTGCTAATTCCAACCTGCCACTCCAATCAAAGGATCACGACTGTTGTAGTTTTCTTCTCTTTTCTTCTGCTGGGAAACAATGTATGGTTGATGGAGGCAGGGACTAGTGTGTGTGTGTGCTGCTATGTGACAGCAAGGAGAATCAGATCAAATCAGACTAAAACTGGGGGAGCAGTCCTCCTACTTGATGATGTGAAAATCAGAGTTACCATTAACTGCTGATAAACCCGTCAAGAAAGAAAATGCATTGAATAATTTGCAGAAATTTTGAAAAAGGTTGACTTATGAATTTAGCCACATGATGAGAATATGGGCCCCTGGGCACAGATATGCAAAGGGCCACACGATCTTTCCGACACAGAAGCAAGACACACAGGCTTTGTGGGGGTTTTGCATCTCTTTGTAGTCATTTGTGTCGCTTTGAGGTAATTTTGTGTCTTTTTTTGTCGTATTTTTCTCTTTATAGTCATTTTATGTTCCTTTGCAGTTGTTTTGCCTGTTTTTGTAGTTATTTTGTCTTTTTGCAGATCCTTTACGTCTCTTAGGTCTTTGAGGAAATTTTTGTCTCTGAAATAATTTTGTGTCTTTTGTGTTCCTTTGAAGTCATTTTGTGGCTCTTTTTAGTTGTTTTGCCCATTTTTGTAGTCATCTGGGTATCTTTGAGATAATTTTGTCCTTTTTTGTCATTTTGTGTCCCTTTGTGGTTGTTTTGCCCATGTTAGTAGTTATTTTATGTCCCTTAACTTTGAGGAAATATTTGTCTTTTTGACATAATTTTGTGTCTTGTTTGGTCATTTGTGTCTCCTTGTGGTCATTTTGCCCATTTTTTTGTAGTTATTTGGGTGTCTTTGAGGTAATTTGGGGTCTTTTTGAGGTCATTTTTTGTCATTTTGTTGTTATTTGGTGTCTCTTTGTAGTTGTTTTGCCCATTTTTTGTAGTCATTTTAGTGGTAGGTAATTTATGTCTTATTGAGCTAATTCTGTGTCTTTTGTGGTCATTTTGTGTTCCTTTGTGGTGATTCCGCCCATTTTCATTTCATTTTGTGTATTTTTTTTATTGTTTTGCCCATTTTGTAGTCATTTGGGTGTCTTTGAGGTAATTATGTGTTTAATGAAGTAATTTTGTGTCTTCTTTGGGCATTTTGTGTCACTTTGTGGTTGTTTTGCCCATTTTTTAAGATATTTTGTGTCCCTTAATAGATCCTTTGCATCTCCTCCTGGTCTTTGAGGAAAGTTTTAACTCCTTGAGATAATTATGTTGTCCTTCTGGTCTTGAAGGTAATTTTGTCTTATTGAGGTAATGGTGTGTCGTTTTTGTCTCTTTGTAGTCATTTTGTGTCCCTTTGTGGTTGTTTTGCCCATTTTGTGGTCTCTTTGTGTCTCTTTGCAGTTCGTTTGCATCAGTTTGTGGTGTTTTTGTGTCTCTCTGGGGTCGTTTTTAGCCTCTTCCTGGTTAGTACATGTTAATTTTAGCAGCATTTTGCAGAGGAAAGGCAGTGGGACCCCTGACACATTAGGCCCCTCGGCCTGTGCCCTGGTAGGCTCATTCAGTAATACATCCATGCTTATAAAGCAATACATCAGACTGATATATGAAGTTTGTAACTATTAGTTGTTAACAAATGTCCTGAAACGATAAATCTACTGTATTTAAAACAACAACAACAACAAAAAAAAGACGACAAATGAATTATCAATAAAACTAATGGTTAGTTGCAGCCCTAGTGTGCAGAGGGCAGACTCATGAACTTCTGGAAACAAGATGTGCAGTTACCAGTTGATAAACACAGCCAGTCCACATGATATTGGTCATCAGATGTCGATGATGGGTTATTGATGTAATGAGGCAGTTTTTTCTGTGTGAACATCATCAAATCATGTGATTTGGTTTTGGGGAACACTGTAAGTTTTAGTGCCATTTATACTGACAACTCGGATGTATTTTGTTGGCCAGTACTGTCTGTGTACTGTCTGTCAGTGTGTCATCCTTTTCAGTCAGTATGGGCTACCTGAAGTAGGACTGTATTTATGTCATTGTCAGTAACACTTTTTTCACCTGAGATTTGAGTTCAGCTGGTTTCAGTTGTTTTTGTGAGACTATTCATACTCTGTCTCTCTCTCTCTCTTTCTCTCTCTCTCTCTCTCTCTCTCTCTCTCTCTCTCTCTCTCTTGTCTCTCTCTTTCTGTGTGAACAGATCATTTGTAACAGGCACTGCATGCTGTGAGAACTTTTCCCCTCTTCGTATCTGGGATGTTGAACGGTAAGTCAAGAGGTTTCTCTGACATGCTGCAGCACTGCTGTAAATTGTAACACATCAAATGTTTTGTCATCCCACATGTTATTGCAAGTTTCCTGATGAACGATATGGTCAAAGTGTAGACAGTGATGCAGCCATGTAATCCAAATGACATAAACATAACATGAGATGGCAGGTGATGATCCTTAAGGAGAGCACAGAGATTACACCATAAGGAAGCTATGAAGGCCCTTCTTAATGCTTCTGCTCCAGTGTATAATTTTAGACAATGTGCTGTCATCGCAGAACCAAAAGACAGGCATGACGTAACACAGCAGCATCAACCTCTAGTGTGGCATATAACATATGCTTTGGCAGTGCTTTATAAACAATAGCAATAGCATAACATGTCAATAACAATCATTTAACATCACTGTTATATGGCAGCTGATCTCATCCTCTGCTTGGAGGGTAAGGAGCTTCTGGACCTCATTGTTTTCCTAATTTGTGGAAATTATCAGCTGCTGTTCTTCTCCTTTGAGTTAGCTGCTAATTTCTACTTCTGAAATTTCCTACAGTGGGTCCCACAAATAACATGTTGTCAAAATGACAAAACAACATTACTTTAGTAACAACCACACTTAATACAGTACTTACATAACTGCATTTATACAAGTATATTTTGAAAAGACTGTATGCATTTAACAAGCAGAAACTGTACTTTACTGTGACAGGAGTGTATTTTGAAAACACACAATGTGTGTAACAAATGTAAATTGACACCTTGACCTTGAATGTCCAAAACTGACGCATGAGGAAACCTAGTGCATCATATTTTGACATGTAGGTCTACTTAAAGTGGCGATATTTGGCAATATTTGGTGTTG
This sequence comes from Epinephelus lanceolatus, assembly GCF_041903045.1. NCBI lineage: Eukaryota > Metazoa > Chordata > Actinopteri > Perciformes > Serranidae > Epinephelus > Epinephelus lanceolatus. The sequence continues at coordinate 38,557,431 of NC_135750.1, forward strand.
AATTCCTGCAGAATGGGTAATGGGTAATCCAATGCTACGCCATCCTCTGTAGGGCTCTAGGCCTGTGAGCAGAGCAGTTCCCAGACCAGGTGGTGATGCCCCCTGTCAGGATACTCTCAACAGAACCAGAGCAGAAGGTCTTAAGGACCCTCAAAGAGACTATGAATTTCTTATGCTGTCTGATGTATTGGAGGCGCTGCCTCACCTTTCTCACCATGATGTTTGTGGGCCATGTGAGGTTTTCAGTGATGTGGACTCCCAGATACATGTAGGTGCTCACCTTCTCCCAAAGTGTCCCATTCATTCTCAAGGCTTCCTCTACTGCTTCCTCCCAAGGTGCAAAAAAAAAAAGATCCTTAGTTTTGCTGACATTCAGTTAGCGTGTTGGCCTTGCCTGATTAATTCTGTTTTTCCACTTATTTAATTTAAATACTTGAGGTGAATTTGCGTTATTATATTTTTTATGCTGTAGAAATTCTAAATTCCACAGGTTTGCATGGCTAAAAGGGATCTTGTGATCTTAACTGCCGGGTTTGGCTGCAAAAAGTGGTCTATTACGATGAAGTGTAAAAGAGCACGACATAGTCTGATGGGTGATGAGTGAACTTAGTTTTATAGTTTGAACTTTTAAAACATTGGAGAATTAAAAAGATATTTGCTGGTAAGAAATAACATCAGTCAGCTAATATTAGATCTATTTCAGGCATGGCATGTCTGCTCTTTTTGATCATTACAAAGGGATAGTTCAGATTTCTTTAAAGTGGGGTTGTAGAGGGTATTTATCCAACATTAGGATATTACATACAGTAGATGCCATTTGGCATGACTCTAGTTTGGAGAAGCAGGCTGGAGTCTTGACACGGAAGCTAAGCAATCTACTGCTGTGGAGGGGTCAGCAACAAAATGTATTTTGGCCACCTAAAACAAAACAAAATCAGATTGAATGTACGCTATCTTGAGTATATTTTTACTGCTTTCCCTTAACGTCAGACGGTTTCCAACGGGAAAATGAAGCCGTTATATCACTCTCTTCAAAGCCAGACTCCATTGCAAAAAACAGTAATTTAACATTGCTGAACACAGGAGCTGATGGTCTACCTCTGCCTCCCAACAGTTATTGTGTTTTGTTTAGTGAGGTAAAATTTTCTCAATGGAGTCTGGTGGCTTTGACAAGAGCATAAATGGGGAACTGAAGTTGTTAACAGCTTCTCTGTTGAATGGGGCTGTCTAATGGAAATGTAACGCAGCAAAAAGATATTCTAAATAAATAATGATTTTTTTTTTTTTAAGTGCCTACAGTACATATGTTTTGTTGCTGACCCCTCCACAGCAGTACATTGATTCGCTTCTTTGTTATCCCTTTAATACGCAAAATGATTTTTTAAGAAGAACCAAAGTGTCAGTAAAAGCTGAGCTGCTCTGTAATCAGTCCAAACATTTATCATCTTTGACATTAGTAACATGCACACATGTAAGTTGAGTTATTTTTGTATAAGTCATCATATGATGGACATTATATGGGGTCAGTTAGCCACACCTTGTCCAAATGATAAGTTTGTGAGTGTCATCCATCACTTTATCAGTAAATCCTGGCAGCAGACAGGAGACACACAGACAGGTGAGCTCTGAAGTCACAGTGAAATGTCTACCGGTGAGTCCATGAGCTAATCAAAGATGAAATAAAAGGTGAAATTTGTGAGTTGGGTTACAGAGTTATCGTTGGAATTTTGCTGTCTCTATTGTGAAGGGGGAAACATTTGAGCTGTCTGTCATTTTTTAGAGTCAGGTTATTCATATGAACCAGAGGTGATTGTACTGTACACATACACACCTGTGCATATTCAGTGCCGTGCACAGACATATTTTGGGGGGCAGGTCCTCAAGCCAATAAAAAAAGGGCTCCCCACTAATTATTTATACAAAATAAAGTTACATATAGTTGCACACCCTTTACTTACTTACATATTTATTTCAGTACCCATACATTCACAGTGGTTTAAATTAACAACAGTGACAAATCGAGGCTTAGGGCAAACACTTTTGTTACCTGGCTTCAGATGAAGGCAGGTCACACTGTCAGGGGGACATGGATGCTGCTCTACATGTGTGTGTTAATTGTGATAGTTGTGACAAGGGAAGCTAAAGAGAGAGGGGGAGGGGCTCATGTAGTCTTGCAGAATTAGAACTCAAATCCAGTTGGGCATCACAACACCTTTTAACTGATGCCATGGGCCAAACTTAAAGAAAAACTAAAATATTAAATTGGAAAAAGAAATTTACAAAAAAAAAAGTCTTGCAAAAAGGGCACATATCTAGTCAGAGGGCAAAAGGGCAGGTGCTTGAGGACCATCTAGGGTCTATCTGTGCACATGCCTATTAGCCATCCATCATAAAACATTCCTACTGAAGTTACAACTAAACCTATGCTCATGTTCTCACTACCTTGTAGCCCGGTATACACTGTGCGATTTTAGGCTGTCCTAGACAAAATATGACCAATGTGAAAGACACTTGGCTCTAAAACGGTGGTCCTACATCACACAGTGAGAGAGGTTCAAGGATGGCTGTTGTTACAGTCTTGCGATCAAGGACAGCCTGGGATAAAATTCTGACAGTGTCATAAATTTGGGATGACCATCTCACTGTGTGACTGCTGTTAATTGCCAACCATTAGAAATGCTAACCAATGCTACCCAGTGTTAAACAACCAATAGAAATGCAGCATGAAATGAGCATGAATCCTCCTCCCCTCTTCTTCAGACATTAAATAAATGCTGCCATAGCAAGAGCTCTTTGTTTTGTTTACATTTTTTTCTTACAACTAGAGCGGCATAGATGGATGACGCATGCTGATGACATTTTGTTCTTGCATATTGACGTTGATGGATGTATGTTGCAGCCTGCAATTTGGTAGGCGCTGTCATCATACAGTCTGCATACATCAAACTTGATGTTGTACCCAAGTTTAATAGATCTGTGTCACACAGTGTAGCTGCAGTAAACTTACAAGATTGCTAAAATCTCACAATCTGCAGGAGGATTAAACCTCCTCCTCTTTCTCCTCTCTCATGGCATTTCAACCAAACCTTTTCTCAGTAGGGTGGAAGTGAGCATGCATGATAGTCATCATTGGCTTCTGTTAATAAATCTTTTTGCGCATATACTCTTGTGTCTTTCTAAAAGAGCATGAGCATTCATATATTATTTGTATCGTGGTGTCTAAGGAAAAGTCTAGTTCATGATGATTAAAGGAGAGGTTGCGTACCAGATGAATGTTCCCACATGGTGTCTGTTTATGCGAATCTTCCTTGTGCAACGTAACTGCATCAGCAACAGTATGGCCCCTGAAGCAGCGGTTTGGAAACACCATGGGACACACTTTTCTAAAGCAAGGAGCTGTTCAAAATGAGGGGCCTCTGAAAATTCCTGTCTCTGAAAGGCGAGGCTTAAACCTGATACATCCTCACCAAGGCTGCTGTAATTCCCAGCTTTACCTGGGCCAATTAAAATCGTCCGACACAACACAACACAAAAAGCTGCTTCCTGCTCCCAAATGGTGTGGAAATCTGAGAAGGGAAGAAGACAGGAGACATACGGGGAGAAGGAAGGAAGGAAGGGATGGGTGGGCAGGTTATGCTGGAGGTTGCAGGTGGTGAGAGAAATGGACATGGTTACCAGGTGTAGCATATGTCCTCCTTGTGACATAGAAATGTATTTATGATGGAAAAAGACACAAGTTTTTCAGTAATTGTGAAATTATTAAAAAATATATCCCATTCTATTATTACTTTATCAGTTAATATTTAAAGATGAGCTAAAGAGAGCGCTTTAAGTCAGTACAAAGAAATCCTGGTTGTATACAAGGTTGAACAAACCTTTCAATATTAGACTCATCAGAAAGGGTTTGGCTCTCTAACAGCTCTCAGTATGCTCATAGCTTAGGGGCAGATTTAAAGAAAGCTTCATTCATACATTGGAAATAATCACTTGTCCTGATGATAAAGGAACAAATACAAACTGCTGGCACAAGGTTTTAAGATTACTGTGCTCTAAAATATTCCTGTATATTTTAGCTATAGATTTATTTTGACGTTTAGATATGAAAAATATTGAATTATGTTGCTATTCTAGTACTCACTTCCTGTCGGTGTCAGTGTTCATTTCATTGGCAAAAACTATGACAAAATCTTTTGGAAACAACCTTTTTTTCCATGACGAAAATTAGACGATGACAAGCTAAAAATAGATCTTGATAATAAAAACTAAGATGAAATCTATGTTTTATTTTCTTGACGAGACGTGAGGAAAATGTTTGTGGTCGACTATCAGACATTGAAAGCTGAGAACGGCTGTCTTTGCAATGATCCTCTAATGCTGCATAAGCAACAGACTGGTAAACTCCATTAAATAGTCTGCACCAGGATGTTTTGCTAGCCAGCAAAAACACTCACATAGGAGCAGTGTGAGCCATTGGTGCAAGTTATGGGCTATAATTCAGCAGTAAATGATCAGCAATGTGTGTCTGACTGTGGATGGTGGAGCTGCTGAATGGATTTGTGGAGTTTGTTGTAGCTGTGACTGTTAGAAATTAGCTCTGCTTGTTAGCCACTGAATGGCAGTGGAGCAAGCAGCCACCGGCTGCCAGATTTTACATCTGATCCCTGCAGGACTGCACTCAGATCAGGACTGTCTGGAAAAGGTTTATGGGTTGATGCTGTTTGACAGGTAGGTAGGAGGTTCAGTTATCTGTGAGCGTAGCTGTGCTGTAAGTTAACAGTCTGAACTCTGATAAGTTTTCTCTGACAGAAATTAAAGTTTTGTTTTAATTACCAACACAAATTGAAACCTCCAGACTAACATATTGCAGACAGAGAAAGAATTCATTATTCATCATTAATTCATTATTTCTCAGCTTCTTAACAGTGAGATGGATAAGTCAGAGTTTACAGTGAACCTACAATAAAGTAGTTTCGTTGTCTAAACCTAATCACGACCATTTCACAACATTAACCATGTGTTACAATGTGTTTCAGCTGTGCGTGTTACAAACACATTAAAGGGTGCCTTTTGAATCACTATGAGATGCTGAGGAGTCTCACAAAGCATCTGTATTCGATGGCTTGGGAATGAGACGAGGCTGGGCATTATTAACTTCAATGTCTTATCAAGTTTAATAAGCGAACTGTAGGGTTGCAACATTATTTTCACAAGGTTTCACAATATGATAACCATCTCATAAAATACTGCATTTTCACAGAATCAAGGTATTACAGAACTGATATTATTATCAGTCAGACTGACCCGTAAAGGGATGGAAACAGGAGGGTTTTTGTTGGTTGAACAAATGTTTTATTACCATAATTGAAACTTGAAACCATTTTTTTAATGGAAGTATGTGTAAAACATCTCCCCATAGAAAATAATTAAAATAAAAGGGATATTCAATGTCCAGTTGCATTTTTTTCAACATCATAGATAAACAAATGTACACAATATGTTATTCATCAACTTTTGTGTCATGGCATACCTTAAAACTGATATCAACCTTCGTGAACTACTATTAGAACAATATTTTCTTTCTTTCAGTCTTTTTTTTTTTTTTTTCTTTTTAATCACAATTTAGATCACAACCAGATTATTAGTCAGAAGTTGCTACTCTATGTGATTGCTTTCTCTTGGATGGCACTGATAGGCTAACCGCAAGTTAAAAAAGGACAGGGGGTCATGAAGCCCAGGCTCCCTTTGAGCTCTTGTGGCTTTGATTTTGATTTAATTTAACACTTTCTCTTTTTCCCTCCACAATTAATTCTGTGTCTTTTTTTCATCTGGGCGGCACAGAGTTCTTATGATCAGCCATATAGAGGGGGATCCCACAGAAGTAGCGCCATTGGAGCAGCACCCCAACTTTTCACACTGTCTTCCCTCATGGCTAAACACAGAGGGGACAAAAAGCATCAAAGGAAAAGCACCCTGACCATCACTCCCAGCTGCAAAGATTCCCCTCTGTTCCTTCAGAAAGGAAGCCCTCCTTTTTTCTTTTTTTTTTTTAACAATCGAATGGCCAAGCTAGGATTCCTTACATTCCTGACACTTAAAAGAGCGGAGTGAAATGTCTGTGTCGGGGTGGACGCTCTGTTATACAAATTGCAGCAGTATTGTCTTTGCAGCGCACGCACGTATGTGACATTTTAAAGGTAGTCATTGTTGATGCACACCCCGTCTCTGCTGTCTCTGCTCACATTCCTGCTGCAGCGGGCTCAGAGGTGCAGGATGAATTGGGTGGACGTGCAGCAGGTTGCGTGGCTCCCCTCTGTTTGTTTTAGCGAGTAAAAACCTCAGCAGGGCTTCTTTTCTCTACCTGTCTGATTGCTTTTGACAAGAGGGCCTGTTACCCAGTGCATCCCCAGGCTCCTGTTCAGAGCTCAACCTCCAGCCACTTCTGACACAAACACACACACACGGCTTTTCTTTACCTGTCCCCATACTAAAGGATAATGCCTTTAGCTTCTTCTATTTTTTTCCACATTGTCAATTCTTTAATGATTCCTTTTACAACTTGTGTGTGTGTGTGTGTGTGTGTGTGTGTGTGTGTGTGTGTGTGTGTGTGTGTGGCCTTTAAAGCCAACCTGACTCCTGTAGTGAGACCAGACAGGCTTAAAGCAGGACTTAGGCCCTGTGTGTCACACAGCCAGCAGTCCCTTCATGACAATCACTAAGTCTGTGCCCCCTAGGGCCATTAGTCTACCCATCTCCCACAGCAGCTGTCACACTGCAGCTCAGACTGCTTCATTCTGAAGCAGCAAAATGATTTCTCTCAAAAACCATCATTTCCATTTGAATCTTTGTCACATAAATGTTTAGATGAGGCTCATGGGATCATTTTCATAAGGTTACAACTTGGTTGCTATTTTTGGAGTTCGGCCATGTGGTGTTTCTGTTATGATTCCAATGTAAGCCCCCTTCGCTCCAGTAAACCATGCTTTCATTTCATCTATCTTATCGTCATCGGGACTCTATGTGACTTTGTTTTCAGCTCTTAAGCCAGTCATTTTGGCATGTAACCTTTGATTGTAGTGTTTTTTAGGGATGCACCGATTGTGAAATTCTGGGCTGATGTTTCACATAACAATTTGGCCGATGGCCATAATGATGGGTTGTTTTTTTTCTTGTTGTCCATATTGTTGTTGTTATTTATTCGCCTTTTTGTTCCAGGAAAACAAAGACACCTTCATTTTAAGAAAAATAACAGTTTTAAAGTGTATAGCAAAATCCCTTTTGCTATACATAATAGCTCATAGTTCCCTCTATAATATCTATAATATATTGCTCTGAAAACATAAACAAATTTTTCCTTCACAAGATCACATCTGAACACATAATGAGAACATTATAATTTACCTTTGCCCAATACTAATTTTTACAGAATAAAACTTAAACATATAATAATGTAACCCAGTGCAACCTTCGTCAGCAGTTCGTTCCAGCCTCTCAGCTAACAGCGAACATTAACTAGCTCTCCACCTGCTGATTTCAGTACAGATTTGTTGTTCACAATATAGCATTATCAGGGAAACAATAGGATGCATCCCCTGACTGTGTTCTTTCCTCCTGATGGCATCCTGGGGTAGATCTCTGTTCGTCGCGGACACATTTTCTGTTGTCCCTGGAATGCTGTTATTTTGCGCCCTGCTTTTTAGCCTGTGCAGAATTACTGTGACACAACAGAAAAACATCGGCCACTGCCATCAGTGAATCCCATCTAATTAGCCAATAGACTGATGGAGATAAACCGGGCAAATATCAGCCAATACCGATGTGCAGCCGATACATTTTTGCATCCCTAGTGCTTTGTGTACCATGTACTTATGTTAATTAACAAGTCACAGGACTAAAGGCCCTGACACACAAAGCCAACAGTCAGCCATCGTTCAATGTTAGGCCATTGGCAAGCATGTGTCCCGCATTGACTTGGGCAACAGTCGGCCCTTGTCAGCCCCAGTCAGCTATTTTTTGGCTGATTCAGCATGTTGAATGATAGTTAGAGCAACTGATATTAAGAGCAAGAAGGTCTGCGTATGGCAGGAGGGGGGATGAATGGGTCAAACAAAACAGGACTTTCACCCAAGAGACCACAGTTTATGTCCCACGTAAAACCAAAAATAAATGTTGTTTTAATATAATGTTATGAAAATGTAATGTTATTTACACACGGTCGACGTGAACTGACGTCACTAACAAGTACTGTGTGTGTACCACAGCCTGATATATCTTCTTCTTCAGTGGCATACAGCTCCATAGAGCTCCTGTAGTTTATTTTGACTCAATCCCACATACATCTTCCAGCTGCCACACATACTCACTAGAGCACCAAATGTGGAAAAATCCACTGCTGAAAGTAGTCCCCAACAAATGCACCGACATGGATATAAACTGTAACTGCAACTTGACTGGTTCACCGACACATGGAACCACAAGGCGGTAATTCTAATTAATGTTTAAACAAAAGCACTTACACTAATCTTAACCAAAGTGCTTTTGTTAACAGACGGTGAGATTTTAGTATTTTTTTAAGTTTAGTGCAGCTGTGCGACATGAATCTAATCAACTTGGGTACGACATCAAGTTTGATGTATGCAGACTGTGTGATGACAGCACCTACTGAATCGCAGGCTATGACGTATGATGCAATAGCTTTCCATACTGAGTGTGCAAGGATGCTGCATTGGTTATTATTTCTCCAACTGTGAAGCATAGCATAGAGGGCCACATCATTAAAGGAAATGACCACTAGAATGAAAATACAGACAGTACTTACTCACCCTCATGCTGACAAGAAGTCCAGTGTAGTTTTTTAATCCACAAAACTCGTTCGGGGTATCGGAGGATAACAGCTAGCCGGATTTTTCCATACACTTGAAATGCATGGAACCCACGTCCAAAGTCATTTTGAAAATGTAATAAAACTCTGCTAATGCATTTCAAAAATGTCAGAATGGCCCGTCCGTCGTAATCCAAGTGCCCTGAAGCCGCGACATGCAAAATTGACTTGAAAAGACATAATTTACTCCACTTCTATAGCATCATTTTTCACCGTGGTCAGTTAACCTGCGCTGCAGGCATGCTGTGTTTACATGGCAACTCACGCAAGACTCGAGAACAGTACGAGACGTTCTTGGTCTTGAGTCTCGCGAGTTGCCATGTCTGTATTTATCACAGCAGCTAACTTTACCAGATTTGTCCTTAATCACCAGAACTAACAAGACAGAGATCATTGTATCCGGCAAGAATTCATGAATTAAAAAAGCATTGTAGCAGATGGCAAGGAGAGGAGCTAACCTCATGCTGGCATATTTGATGTGCTCAGCAGTGATGTGATCCAAACGACATGCTTTGTTATCTGCTAGCTTGTTTATAGTGTGGGACACCTCGTGAGAAAATTACCTTCGAATCAACACACTCAACATTATCAGGCACATATATATCACATTTGACACAATTAAATAAGGTGCTGTAGTGCTGTCTCCATAGCTCAGCAATATTTTTAACCCCTGAGATACCATCTACAGTGCATGGGGGCGGTATCCATCCATCCATCCATCCATCCATCCATCCATCCATCCATCTATCTATCTATCTATCTTCTGCTGAGTATATCACTTACCCTTTGAGGACACACTGTGTGTGTGCAATGATTATGACTCAGCCAGTCAGCTATGTTTTAGAGCCTGCCATTTGAAACTTTCCTGTCAGGCATGCTGGAGGCCAGACCCAGGTATTCAGCATTATGGACCCAGCCAAGCAATAGAAAGGCTGGTCAGATCAGAACATTGCGCTGCTGCTCACTAACAGATACAGTCATTTTGACAGATTACATGCTTATGCCTCCGTCCTGTAATCACACGCGGCCCATAAAAGTCAGTGACCTATCAATTTGACAATCCCTGCTGTTTTGCACTGTGCACCAGCACATCGCATGGTGCTATTACTGGCTTTAAGATCACTGCACAGATGTCAGGTCCATTTTATGGAAACCTAGCTTTTATTTTTCTTTCACATTTGGGTGTTTGTAAGTGTGTTTTTCGGAACAGCATAAGATTGTAATCATGTTGTTTGAAGGATTTCAAATGGGAGGGCTATGAATTGATGATCTCTTTGTAGTTGGAGTGGCCTTGCTGTGATGGAGACATCATTATTTAGTTATGAATGAACACTCTCGTATCCCTTTGGCTTGAATGAGTTTCTTTTTGTGTGGCATGTGCTAAGCTCCTTGGTTTTAGTGGTAAGGGGAAAATGAGGGGTCACTACCCCACACAGACACAAAGTCAGCCTCATCACAGACTCCCCATTGGCCCGGGCTTAGTCATGAGACCCTGGCAATGGGAAAGCTCTCACCCAATAAGCTACCCTGTGGGGAAAGCCCTGGTCCAATAAGAAGGCCCCCTAGGGTAAGGGCTGGGGGATTACCAGCCTGAGCCTGCGGATTGAGCTCCAGGGCGAGGGAGGGGGGCACGAGTCGATGCACAGGGCTACTTGGTCGCCAAGGCCAGCGGCCTCCTTTAAATGGTTGCTACGGGGCAGGTATCAAACGTGTGAGAGTCGCACACAGTCACGGTCATGGAGGGTATTAAATGGCAACAAAGAGACAGTTATTCTGCAATAATCCGCCCTGCTGAGTTCAAGTTATTCTCCAATAATCAAGAGGCGAGGAGCAGGCGGGACAGAGCTGTGATCACAGGAGCATGGTGCTGCATGGAGCTTGACTCGCACACACACTCTCTTACACTCAGGTCACACCACATCAACCCAGACACACAAACTTTATTTATCACTTGTAAAACCCATGTGTGTGTCCAGTCCCACACTCACTAATCTAGGCTCAATGACACATAGGACATACTCAAACATGTTTGTTGAAGATGAAAAGCTTGAAATGGTGTGATAATGGCACTAAAAGCCAATCACAACAGCAGTGATTATAACAGTAATAATGATAACGAGACAAAATGCTGCCTTATAAATCGATCTCAGTTCCTCAGAGATGATTACAGCATTTACATCTATTTTACAATTATTTGATGGTGTGTGTCCAGGCTTTTGTCCAGTGTTTGGTGGGACAGGCTCCAGCTGTCTGTACATCTCAACACAAAAACATGGAATGATGACATATTTGTTAATTTGGGCCATTTGACAGCACAGTGTATACCGTGAGACTACATAATGTGATGAAATTCTTAATTTGTCAATTGTTTAATTCACTGGATTAGACAAAAACTGACATTCCCATTTCATTCATAAGAATTTGAAGAATTTGTAATAGTGGATTTTGACTCTAAATGTACTCATAAATTACTAGAAATTATGTTTTTCTTTGAGTAGGATAGAGCCAATAGACTACGTTTTTAATACATTAATCTTTGAAAATAAAAAAAGAATGATATTTTTATATATTTTAATGATTAACTCATATTAATGAATAAATGTATGCTTTTAAACACATCGCATATATATTTTGCATTGTTTTTGTCATCAGAACTCAAAATATCCTTAATTTCTGACCTATCTCCAGTCCTGAGATGAATTTTCTATGGACATAATCAATAGGATAAGAGTATTGTATCATTAGAAAATCAAATTAAAACAGTATTTCCCACTGTTTATTTCCTGTGGCACTCAGTAAACGTGAGTATACTCAGTAAATCCTGAGTAAAAGCTATAAATTTGTAATATTATATTTGACATGTATATAGTAATATATCACCTCATGTTAACTTTATACACAGTTTAAACATTATGTACTTAAACAATTTGATTAAAAGACTGAAATATGCCTTGCTCTTCCATCTTGCACTATTGTCTGCCACTGTCAGAAGGGAGGGGTGTTTTCAGTTAGTTTTGTTTTTTCACCTCTGCTCTGATGAAGAGCAGCCCACAGCTGCTTAAACTGTCTCAATCATAGGCCCAGGTGGTGTGAATAATGTAATGCACAGCAGACTAATTACAACTGTATTCAAATTAAATTATGAGTTTATTTTTGTAATATTACAACTCTATTCTTGCCCTTTTGTGAAGTGGCCAAGCTGCTACAGCATTGAGAGTGCTGGTTTTGTTCTCACCTTGTCAGTGTGTGTGTGTGTGTGTGTGTGTGTGTGTGTGTGTGTGTGTGTGTGTGTGATCATAGTGAAATGTGGTTGAGGTGACACCAGTTTAGTGGGGACTACTACAGAAGTTTTGACTATTTGCCACGCGTCTGTTTGTGCACAGATTTTTTCTTTTTTTTTTTTTTTTTTTAATGTGATCACGTCACAACCATACAAGATAGTCAAGATACGGTACAGGTATGTAGTTGAGATCCCAATGAGGGCTGAAGTAGGGGGATAGGAAGAAAGAAAGGGGCTATAGCACTTTACACCCCTGGCCTACATTTGCTTCATGGCTAGAGTGATCCCATTGCAAGATGGGCTGTAGTTTTATCCTGCAAGATATTTGTCATAATAAGCGTATGAATTATGGCCAAAAACATGTTTTGAGGCCATAGTGACCTTGGTCTTTGACCTATGATCGTCATAGTCTTATCAGATTATTATTGTGTTCAGTTGGATGTTTGTGCCAAATTTGAGGAAATTCCTTCAAGGTATTCCGGAGATAGTGCGTTCACGAGAACGAATGGACAGCCAACGTGATGGACAGAAAACGTGATGCCTTCAGCCAAGGCTGTCACTGGCACTGATACATAATGGAGGCAAACCAAAGATTAATATCCATTTACTTATTTCATTGTCCATTTATGAAAATAATTTTGTCACATTTTTGCTTTCATTGTTCACATTTTATGTATGATGGCACATGTGGTATTCAGATATGTCACATGTGAATTAGCATATTCTCCATGTGAAGACACAAACTTCACTTGTTCATTCCTCCATTCCTCTCTCCTCCACCAGGTCGGAGTGTGTGTGCAGTCTAGGCGTAGAGTTTCGTCGTGGGGCTGGTGTGTTGGATATGGTGTTTGAGTCTCCATTCCAGCTCTTCACCTGCGGCTATGACACCTTAATTCGACTCTGGGACCTCCGACTCAACCCAAGGTACGCCACCACTTATTGCAACAGTCAGTGCTCCTTTGGATTTTAGCTTTTTTTGACTGTAAGATGTTATAAGATTTTTCTTTGGTCAAAAACAATAGTACAAAACATCAACATCATTGGCAGCCTTTTATCAGACAATTTTTTTACGGCTTGTAAGGCAGGGGGATTTTGTCCATCTTGAAACATATCAATGATTCATCAGTCTTAGCAGTAAAGTAAGTCTTTCCATCTCATTAATCTTCATGAATCTGATTCATGAATTTGATTATTTCAGGCCAGCTATCTACTATAGGCAGATTAGCTTGTGACCATTTATGAGTGATTGCTGTTTTTGCTGCAACTGTAATTATTTTCAGGTGGTATTCATCATTTCCTGAGATTCTTTTTGGTAAATTGCTCAAACAAAGTGATACACATGTCAGTGGGATCTACAACCCAAGGATGTGCTGCATGAGTCTCCAAATATTTCCCAGAACAGTTGTATCTTTGTGCAGATTCAAAAAATGTTATGGTGATTTGCCTTAACTTGTCCACAGTTTTTCCAGCATGTATAGTCTGTAAATAACCACCTTATTCATAGCCCCCATGACACCTTTCATGAACTCTGTTATATAATATATACTATTTACCTGAATATTCCTTGTCTGAGCCTCTCTGAACAGACTGTGTTAGTGAACTCTGGATGCTGAGACACTTCCCTCGTCTTCTTTTTGGTTGTAGCTCTTTCATTAGGCCATCACTGCTATTATGTGTCGTATTAAACTACTCAGGCTTGGACATACTTTCTGCATTGTATATCCCCCAGCAGTAGAGGGAGGGCAGGGACATGAGCTTACTGTCTTCCTCCTGCCAACACAGGTGAAAGTAAAACTAAAAAAAAATGCTACTGGGTCTGGAGTAAGTTGAGTAAGTAAATGGTAAATGCACTAGATGTGTTCACAGCAACAGAACATTGTTTTCACAGACAGTTTAACATTCGTAATACAAATAGGTACGACATAGAAGAGAGAAACGAATTCCCTTTTTTATAGATCCTATTGACACTAGGATAGATCTTCAAAATGTAAACATAGAATCGAGAGTATTGACATTTCAGTATTGACCCGCTCACCCCTATCAGTCGCTGCTGTGATTTCTATCGCCCTATCTGAATCAGTGGGGACTGATTGCTTAAATGCTGTGGGTATAACGTTAGCATGTAGCGTTTGTGTTGCCCCTTGTTTTCGTCTAGTTCCACCAACAGACACACTGGTGCGAGGTCAGCATAAATGAGTCTACATGTTTAAAGTATTAACCCTGATGTAACTTACTGTCATGTAGCAGATGCAGAATTATCATAGATTTTTTTTTTTTTTATCCACCACTCTCTCTCACCATCGTCCTCATAATTCTAAGCGAAACCAAAGTAGCTCCAAATGCCAGACCTGTAGGTTATTGGACGATCTTGTATTTCTTGTCTGTTACTGGTGTCACTAACCAGATAGTAACGAGCTATCTTAGCGTAGCATCCCAGTGTGTCTGACTGGAGTAGAATGTTCAGTTTAGGGGTCGGTGGGGCAGACAGCATGTTGCTGTTCCGTCCTGTGGGACGCCTTGTTGAGCGCAGTGGTACTGTGCACCAAACGAAATGCTTCACTACAAATATGTCTTTTGTTACACGTTTTTACCCTGAATCAAAGCTACAACGCCAAGTGAAAATATATTGATTTCAAGTCCATGCAACAGATTATCTTGGGTCTTTATAGGTGTAAATCTTAAGTGAGCCAGTCAGCTGCTTAATATAGCAGCATAATCCTGTGCGCACTGTTTTGCTACTTTATGCAAATATCTGTTATCTTTCAATGTGGATAGCTCCTTAGTTCCCTCAGTATTGTCCTCTTGTCAGGATGGAAAAGCTTCAGAAATAACATTCATGGCATCAAAATCATTCCAAGCCTTCTGTTTTATTTCCAGCAGTGTGAGCACTGGGAGCTAACCTGCAGCCCTCTGTGGTGTACATATTAATGCAGCAGCCATCACTTTACTATATGCCGGCAGGGTCCCTAAGATGATTGGGGAGGGCAGCATTTCTTTTGGACAGCAGGGGTTAGAAGGATTTCAGCTTGTATTTCGGGGGATCAGTCAAGTAAGACAAATCAGATCTGATTGGCAGATAGCTCTGGGGACTTAGAAAGGGGCTGGATTGGGGTAAAGGTTGGCAGAGGGGGGTCCCTCTTTAGATATCAATAATTCATACAGTCAAACCTAACTGGCCTCAAAAGGCTTCCAGGGTCATTCAGGAGGTTCAGGTTGTCTGAAAGTTGGGGGTCACCACCAAACAAATGTTCTGTGACAGACAAAAGAACAAATGCATATTCTGTATGTTTCCATAGGGCTTCACCAACAGTTGAACTGCATCAGAATATATACATATGTGTGTGTGTATATATATATATATATATATATATATATATATATATATATATACATACATATACATATATTATGATATCAATGTATTCTATGATGTGATAAAAACTGTTTTTCTGTTTACAAAGAAACTAATCAAGTAGGGATTTCTGTCTTTAGTTAATCTTGCAAATTGAATTCTTGACAGTATTTCATTAAATTAATGATAACATGATATTGCCATAAATCAGTCTTGGTGATGAATATCAGATATAGTGTTATGTAGTCTCTATATACAGATTCTACATCCTGTAGTCTGTAGGCAAACCCCGGAGATCTTGCCTCCAGAAGAAGAGCGGAAGAGCCCTGGTTTCCGGTTGTAGGCTGTTTGTAGTCCGCGTGATATTGACCAATCATGTTTGAGCCGGCTGCAGTTGTTGCCAGGTTAAACGGTCTGTGCAGTGAACTAACGAGGCGGAACATAATTGGCGTCACTGCAAACTCTGAATCCATCGCAATGGTTCAGCATATTTACTTATATATAAACGGAAGCCAGAAATGGAAATTCGCCTCCTCCGCCCAAATCAAACCGGAATGCCAAAAAATCGGGGTCTGCCCCCAGAGGCTGTATCGCCATCTGCCGGAAGTCAGACGCCGAATACAGCTGATGGGTCCCGAGAATAAGTGTTATAAAGTTACACATTCACAAATCATAGCTTTTAATCGGTGGAACACTACTCAATGAAGAAGAGTAAGAACTGAAATGATTTTGTACATTAGTACGAGGTTAAGTAGTATCTACATATGAGGAGTGATGTGCTGCAACATTGAAAGTTAGGCTTAGTTAGGCTGGGGAGTAATTATTTACCAACTCTGAGCTTAATCATACTGTCACAATATGATGTCATCATGTTATCCCCCCTTCAAATGACCAAGCGGCAACCTCTGGGGCTAAAAAAAAAAATGAAGCCAACACGGAAGTGCAAAAACTGCAGTTCCTCTAACGACCACTTGAGGCTGGCTCCAGAAGCTGTCAATCCCCATAGACCACCATGTTAATATGCCCAACTTTATAGCAGAAATAAACATGTTTATAGGCTTGTACAAAAAAAAAAGTTTTTGCACTCTATTGGTAATTTCCCCCAATTTCCTGATAATTGCACAGGGGGTGAATTGTTATATAAGTCACCCATTCACATTTGATTAATGCTAAAAGTTATGCATAATCAAGGGTGGGCTGCTTTGAGTGACAGGCTGCCTGCCGTAGTGTCCTCGGCTTCTCAGTCAGATCCGCCCCTCGCTCCTTCACAGTGTCATCCTCTCGTCTAACTTTGGTCACTTCTGGTTCCAAAAAAACAAAATAGCGATGTAATGCTGAATGTGAGGCTTCAAACAGGGGTCCTCAAACCAAAGGGTGACGTCATGGTAGCTATGTTCATTATTTGAGCAGTTTATGCAAATGACTGATGTCTGAGTGAATATTCAAACTTGGTTATTAAGGGAACACTCACATCACATATCAGATCTTATTGAACAAATTATTCAAGTTGAAAATCTTTACTGATGTACATTGCATAATTTGTTGAGAACAAAATGATCTAACAACAGTCAATGGAAATCAAAATTATTAACCCACTGAGGGATGGATTCAAAATCACACTGAAAATCAAAGTAACAAAATGAAATCAAATTCAACTTCTCAAATTTATTGAATGAAAAGATGGTGCAGTTTGAACCTGAGATAGCAGAATAGATTCCCACAGTATGCCAACACAAAAAAACAAGTATAGTGATAAACCAAAACGACCAGCAAGTGGCAATACTCGAGAGGGAAATATTCCCTTTTATGCTCAATTAGCTGTATTTGAATTAAAACCAAAACTCATCATTTCAGTAACTTCAGCCTTTTTTGTCAGACTTGACAGTGCTTTCATGCACAGACATGAAATAAAAATGTCCAACCACTGAGAAGTTTTTTCAAAAAGACTCAAATATGTAGCTTTAGCTGAGTACTCACTCACTGAATATATAACAAACGATGTCCTAGTAAAACTATTAGTCATTTATTCAAGCATTGATCATAAGGCTGACATACCAATC